>NC_081825.1:179598769-180848769 GCF_030867095.1 Alligator mississippiensis | reverse complement strand
ACTTACTTTAGTATATACAGAAAAAGGGTTTTATATGCAGGGAAACTGGTCAAGTCACTTGACATCCTACTTTCAACAAAATGTTTTCAAAAGTCACAAAATAGTAGCAATACTTTCCCCTTTAATAATATCAGCCTAATGCTGCTATTTAGTCAATGGTATTCATAGCACCAGCAGAAAAGCAGTAAACCTCAATTTGAATCTGTAATAAGAGAGGTAATGGAGAAACTAATGCCTTATTTCTAATAAAAGATCTGTAAATTTGTATGGCCAATGCATACATATTCACAAGTTTAAAGAAGCATATGCTTATTGTTCAAGTAATACAGAGAGTATTTAAGACAAGGGTGGCCAACCTGTCACACGCATGCCACAGGCAGCTGCTGTGTGTGGTCCATGAACCCTGTGTGCTCAGTAATAGAAGGCATTGGAATGGAGGCAGGGGGACTCCAGGTTCCAGGCACAGGGGCAGGACACTGCTGCCAAATTCAGGGCTTGGAATCCTTATTCACCATATAAAACTGCCGTGGTTGTGGGGCCAGGAAAGAGGACCTGGCTCTTGGAGATGAAACCTCTCTCAAAGCAACTTGCCAGCATCTCTTCTTGCCACTCCCTGTAGCCAACCCTTTCCCAAGAGCCCACTGCAACCCTTTCCTTCTGCTCCCCCCACCACCACTCTCCCCCTCCCCACAAAGTACACTATCAGGTGCACCTCTGGGGGGCAGGGATCAGTGGCAGCTGGGAAGGGGCAGGGCTCAACTTGTGGCATCCCTGCCAAAAAGACCAGCTGCAAGTGATTTAAGGCAAAAGTCAATGTTATTTAAAGTAAATTAGTAACACTATAGAGAAGCAATAATCCTTCTTGAACTTTTAAACTGGAAGTAAGATTCCATAATAAATTTGAGTTAAACACAAAATGTGCTGTGCATTTATTATGAAAATTGCATATTAAGGCACACCAGCTGTGTTGCAAGACATGATATGCAGAATATACTTTGAGAAAGAAAAGCAGATCATAACAATAACACTGACAATGAAGTTCAGAAAGATAACAATATTTATTAATTAAAAAAAATTCTCTCTACAGCATTTCTACAAAATTTAAATGTTTAGAGGATTTACTTACCATTGCATAGTAATTACTATTAACCATTATTGGCCCACGTCCTCTAAGGTAGATGTACTCTTCCCACCAATCACTAACCTATGGCATTGAAGAGAACAACATTTAATAGAAGCTCATTATAACCTGTGCCACTCTCCAGTCAAGCCAAGTCCCTTACTGTACTGGCTCCACAATCCTCAGTAACATTACACTCTGTGTGCTTTGTTTACTTGTTTGTTTTTAAGAGTGCTGTATGATGGACTATTACTGCAACAGTGACAAAGACCCAGAAGTTCAGTCTTAATACTCAGATAAGATACTGTCCTTCCCTTTTTCAGTCAGTAATTTTAAAAGTATCCTTATAATATGTATTGCTATAAATCTCCTGAATACTCTTCATTCTATTGACAGCCTGGCTTTAAGAACTATACAAGCTTCTTCAGGCTATAATGTACAGCAGCGGTGCTCAACCCCTGGCCCATGGGCCAGATCCAACCTGTCACACAGTGTCATTTAGCCTAGGGGGCTCCCACAGGTCCAGAAAACTGGCAGCAGGAGAATGGGGGGAGCCACAGGTCCCATAAACTGGATTGAGTGCCTGATTCCAGGGCACATGGATTGTTAGGACCCAGAGGCCTTCAGGGATGCAACAGGATGGGCAGGGGCAGCACCAGGCCCCAGGGCCAGATCTGGCCTGAGGACCAGCATTATGCCACTCATCTGCCCCACATGGCCAAAAGCTTGAGTACCACCGTTATAAAGCCAAGCCTTATATAATGTGTCAGAAGGGATTATATTTCATTGTTTTGGCTACATGTTCTTTCTGTAAGAAGTGCAAATGAGGCAGGTGCATAAAGTTTCCATTTTGAGCAATCAAGGAGAGGAAGAGGAAAAAGCGAAGCTAAACCACATTTTTTTTACTCCCTGTGTCCTGAGTAAGCTAAGTGAAGCACTCACAAACAAGTTCAAAAGCAAACAGAGAACTAAAAAATTTAAACATTAAGCCAACAGTTAAAAAGACTGGTGTAAAATAATGGGAACAAAGTTAGGATCCATACTTTCTCAAGTTCTACTTATAGTTGTATTGATTACTTGCCGTGTCACACTCAGCAAGTCATTTGAATTTCCTTAGCAACACAATGGGTAACTGTAGGCACATCTACACAAGACATTTACTGCAGAGTAGACTATCTAGCTCCACAGTAAACACAGTGGGTCTACAAGTGTGGCCCTATTAGGCCACAGAAAACTAATTAACTCTGCAGCAGAGTAGTACTTGTAAAATACAAGCACTAGCCTGCTGCAAAATTATTTACTGTGCAGCAATGCACTTGTAGACTCTGACCTGGGTGTAAACTGTGTCTGGCCAGCCCAGCCAGCAGGGGGCCGTGCTCCTGCCTAGCCATATAGCTCGGCAGCAGCAGAAGGCTCGTGGCCCAGCCAGCTCCTCCACCACCGAACACAGCTACCCGCTGCCTGGGCCTGATCCCTTGTACTCTGTGCCAGCCCGGGGCTGCCCCCGGGACACACTGCTACCACCAGCCAGAGCCCAGGGCTGATCCCTGTGTCCCCTGTCAGACCAGGGCTGACACCCAGGTAGCTGCAGCTGAAGCCTGGAGCTCCCCCTGGCTGCTGCAGTGGGACAGAGCAGGGCAGGAAGAACCCTGGCTTAAACTGATCCTCCCCAGTTCAGTTTGCTGCTGTCCTGGGCACATGTGTAGATGCTGCACCTAGAAATAGTTTATTGTAGTGCAAATTGCTCTACATTTTATTCAGTCGCATTAATTGCACTTGTAGATGCATCCTGTGAGAACTAATAGGTGTAAAGTACATTCAGAATATGCACACCATTTTTTTTTCTAGCAGTTTTGGTAGTAATTCTTTCAACTTCAGAAAGAATGAAAATTGAAAGAGCATGCAAAAGAAAAAGGAAAAAAAATGCAGCAGTAGAGAGATTTAAACTATGTAATTTCACGAGAGACATCTATTCATCTACTTACATAGTTTGTAGCCCACCAGGATTTCAGCTTCAAATACCACTGGAGTCTTGGTCCAAGATTAACTGCAAAATCTTTGGCAAGACCATCCATTCTTTTGAATTCTACATCATTCATAAGTGGCCGAACTGATTCCAGATACTAGAATTAACACAAGAAAAGATGCAATGACATGCAGCAGACTTCACCATAGTTCACTGTTACTTCTTCACACAGAGCTTAAAGAGGACAAAAGGGATCAAACTCATCTCTCAGAATTTCAGCAGAAGCAGGTGTTTAGTTAAAAACAACGTTGAGAAAACACATCTTAAAAGTCTATAAACCCATTTTCTGTTATCTATATTTTCTCCTTAAACCATCCACTCCATTTACACATGTAAATATATTTATCAGCCTAGGCCTTGTTAGAAAAAATTTCTCTCTCTCCTATAGGCAAGACATTTTAGGAATGTAAAACAGTCTATTATTGGCCATTTTAGGTATGATATGTAAACTGCAGGGATTTGACGTAAATTCCTAGAATTATTTTTGTTGCCTTATCTCCCTCCACTGCAAAAAAAACAAAAACAAAACCCAGAATAGTTTCTTTGTCTAAAACCAGATAGATTCAACAACTGCAGGAATACAAGTAAACCTGAAATGCCAGTAAGTTGGTGTCTTCCCTATAAGAATTCCTGTAACAAAATCTGTTATAACAAATGCTATGTTTAAGTAATGTCAAATGTATATAATATAGATACTTCCAGATAAAAATAGGAAGGGATATTCAGGACTGACAGTACTCTTGCAAACTGAAAGCATTTCTGTGTTCTGCAGCATCTACTGAAAAGACATATGGTATTATACAATTATTGGAGAGAATAGGCCCGGTTTTAACAACCAAAGGATGGAGTACGAGTCTAACGTTTGAATTGCCTTGGTTTTACTGCTTTAACAGAATCTTTACCTTAAATGCAGATGCAAATATGTTAATCTCTTATTAAATGGCATTAACCAAAGTACATTTACTATACAAGACACGACGAAACATGCTGCTGTATTTTGTCCGAAATTATGCAAAAAGTGAGTTAAATGTCTAACAACTTACCCTGGTAACAGTGTCTTTAATAGATGGGACTGGTAGTCGTGGCAGAGATGTCTGGAAGCTGTATAACATTGGTTTACATCCTGAGAAAAGCTTTACTAGTGACTGAAATTAAGAAAAAACAACTATTAGCTTCAAAAAAGGAATCCAAAGGACATAGGTAACTAGAAAGATACTGTTTAACATTTGAGATGTAGATCTCAAAGCATTTTGCTAGAAAGAAATAAGTATCATTACCCCCACTTTAGAGGTAGAAAAACAGGCATACGTGTGAAATGACTAGACCTAGTTCTCTCAGTCGGGCAATCTAGTCATGGGAAAAACTGCCTGCTACATGGTATTGGGCACACAGCTGCTTCTGTTTTCAACCAAAAGGACCTTGTCAGAAAGAATGTATATAATGTATATAATTTGGAAAATGTTTCCAAATACATGCATCTGAGCATCTTTCATCCCTTTCCATTCAGGGGCTTGAAGAAAGGGAAACAGCACTTCCACCTCTGACCAGTTCCAAACCCTGACAGTTTGTGTACACAGAAGTGTATTAGACTTACACTACTATAAAGAATAGGACATCATCATGCAACTGTCATATCAGCATAGAAAGAAAAAGCAGTTTTCATTTGTTTAAAAAATATATATCAGCTGTCTATACTGTGTGATCCTGCATTTGTGCTGAAGGAAGGGGCAGTGGGGGGGAAGCAATTCTTTCCATCTTTAACCATGCAGAATTGAACCAGAAAGTTGGTTTATTCTGTGATGCACAATACAAGCTTTATAGTGAGCTTCCTTCCTTTGTCACCTTTGAGGGCCACCACAGCAACAGAAAGTTGTTCCTAACATGAATGCTAAGGAACTACAAGAGACAGCACGCTCTACAAAATTTCGAAGTAGGCCTTACTGGTCTCAGGGAGTTGGTCATTAATTATGCTTGTTGACAGAACATATATATTTTTTTAAAACAGGGAAGCTGTCTTCTGGAGTTTTTCATGGAAAAAAGGAACTATTTACCTCCAGAACACTTAAGCCACAGAGTCACGTTTAATAGCGACATTTATTTCCGTATACCTATTTATTTACAGTAATCTTGTTAATTAAGATATTTAGTGCAATTTGTACATTTAAAATAGTGTGTCAAAAATAAGATATTTGTTGCACGCACAGTTAATATTTCCAATTTAATATCCAGATACAGAAATGATCTCACTGTAATGGGCGTTGCCTTTACAGGGAAGAAAATTTCTCTTCACATTTAAGAACAAATCTTAAATTATATTACAGAATTTTTGCTTAGTACCCCTAGGATTTAATGTTTTCTTAAAAATAATTAACCATACAGCAAAAGTGTTACTAAATTTTCAGTAATTTGCAAACTACTTTGGACTCTGTTCACATAAAATCCAGCTGTCCTACCATGGTTTATTTTTGAGCAGAGGCCAGAAAATTCATAATAACCACGCCCTGAAATGCTTTTACTCAAAGGAACATCTGAAAAATAAAACACGAAATGCAGCTCCAGAAAAAAAGCCACAAGATACAAAGGGATAGTAAACATTTAGACAGTTCTGAAAATGAGCACTGTTTAACAAGGGAAATGACACTATCGACACCACTGGAAATTAGTAAACTCATCGTGATAGAGCTCAAAAAAATTGAGGGACTAAAAGCAAATCTGACTTCGCTTAGAAATGAGAGTGAATGATAGGTACAGACCTTTACAATGATAAACATTTTAAAAACCATGATCAGAAACAGCTTTCTAACCGTACACGGAAATATAATAATCGGCTAGCATAGTAATTAGCATTACAATTCACGCTGCGTTATCTTAGTGTTAAGGGAAGATTAACAGCTTAAAAATATCTATTTGGTAGGACATGCTGAAAACTCAGCCAGTGAGAACTTCAAGCAATTGACAGAATGCCTTACCATTCAGAGCCTTTACTGTACAAATTCAAATCAGGAGGCTCTTGGTACCATATCTGAGAGAAACTAGCAAAAATTTCATTTGTAACATAACATACATAGGCACACCGCAGCAGTATTTTAATATACCTTTCCACAAACCTCTCCCAAATACCTTCTGTAAGAAGGTCACTAGACATTATGAGCAATTTGTAGTAAGGGTTGAGAATGCTGAGTTTAAGGGTTAGCTTTATCTTAGTATGGCTCTTATGCCATTTCTAATACAATCCAAGCCAAAGGAAGAGTATTTCTGTTGAGATTAAATTAGTCTGATTAACAAAAAGTTCTCCAAAGACATTCACCAATGTATATACAAAAAACCCTATTTTACTAAAACAGAGCAGACCATAGCACCACATTTACTCAAATCCAAGATAACTTCAAATTTAAAATGAGCCCCCCCCACCCCAATTAAGTTCTGTACATGGAAAAATAAAAAATTATTATAATTTTCCATGTATAGAATCCAATTAGCAAAAAGCTGTCTTAAATTTGTTCCCCACCCTCCTACTGCTTTGGTGGGGAAAGCACTACTGGAGGTGAGGAGCCAGACCCCAACACCTTACTCCCTTGCTGTCTACCATGCCCCTCCCCATGCCTATGCCTGCCTCTTGCTCCCCTCTCAACTCCTTGCTTCCCCCACCCCCTGCAGCCTGCCCCACACTGTTGCATCTTGTCCTTGTACCTGCCCCCTCCCTTCTGCTGTTGCTCTGCTGCTCTTTTGGGGCAGTCAGCAGCACTGTGGCTTCAGCCAGATCTGGCCCCTGCCTCTCCACTTCCTGTTTCCTCCTGCAGCCTGCCTCCCCCCACCTTGACCCCCACCCTTTTACTTTCTGCTGCAGCTCTGCCCCAGCTCCAGAGCACTCAGAAACATCACAGCCCCAGCATGGCCCCAGTCCAGGCCAGCCAGGGAGAAGCAGCAGCTCCTGGCCAGGCAGGGCTGGGGCTTGAGGGACCAGAACTGGAGCAGAAGGTAAAGGGGGAGGGGGCAGCTGGGAGGATGGGAGCAGGGGACAGGCAGGCAAAAAGTACCAGGGAATGGGGTGGGAGCATGGGACAGGCTACAGGTCCCACCCTCCCCTCAGTATCCCTCATGCTCCCCTTGTCACATGCCCCTCACATGCCAAGTAAGTAGGGCTCTGCGAAGCTTCAGTTGCTGATTTGATTTGACAGAGATTTGGCCTCATTCAGTGGCTGAATCTCTAAATCTGAAGACCCTTTAATCTCTCCGAATCGAATCAGAACCCTCCGAATCGATTTAGAGATATTTGGAAAGATTCAATAATTCGGACATAGACACAGCTTTAAATGTTTTTTCTAGATATCTCAAGGTACCAGGCAGATCGTGAATGCTGAGATGGTGAGGCGGATGGAGCATCCCACTGGAGTGCTGGGGGGGGGGGGGGGGGGGTCCTCAGCGCATTCAGCAGGAGACCCAGAAGTGGACCAGAAGCGCTTCTGGTTCACTTCTGGGTCCGCTGGGGAGCACGTTGGAGGGAGCCCCCATGCCCCCACCCAGCTCAGCAACTGATACCTCCTGGGTCTGGGGGGGCACCTGGGGTACCCTTGCAGCCGATCACTGAGCCGGGGGCGGGCAGGCCTCAGTGGCAGGCTCAGAAGGAGAGTGGAAATACTTCCGATTCACTTTCAGGTTTGCTGCTGAGCATGTAGGGGTCTGCCCACGCTCCTGTGGGATGCTCGATCTGCCCCAGCATCACAACTTTCACGAGCCATGCCTGGTACCTCGAGGTACGTAGAAAAAACATTTAAAGCTGTGTCTATGGCCAAATCGCTGATTCTCTGAATCAGCATCGAATCTTCAGATTCGGATTCAACCAAATCAAATCGCTACAGTGATCTGAATCAACGAATCTAATCATTGTCCCCGATTCGGGCCGAATCTGAATCAAATACAGCCCATTTCGCACACCCCTACAAATAAGCTATATTCCAGCCCAGAGCAGGTGGTGGCTCAGATCTGGCTTCAGCCCAGGGTCTGAGGCCAAAGCCAGAGCTGAGCCACTGCCCTGCCCTGGGCTGGTACTCAAATTCAAGATGAGCCCCCATCTCCATCATGCTGTTGGGGTGGGGGGTGGGAAATCTTGTCTTGGATCTAAGTAAATATGGTAGGTGTCATTTATAAAGGAGCATACACTGCAGAAATTAAATCCAAGCTCCAACCCAACCTGCACTAGGCAGCTGGGGCAGCTCATTCCAGAGAAGATAGAACATTGCATGCAAGGGTCTGTAATCACTGAACTGTACTTGAATATTAAAGTACAAACCATATATATGGTCTTTTGCTTTGGGAAAATTAATAACTTACACTTTAAACAATCTTCTCTCTCAAAGGGGTACCCAACAGTTCCAATATCAATAAACAATGGCAAATGGATGACAGTAGCCAAAGAAGAGAAAGCGCACATCCCTCAGTGCATATCATTATTTAAATAAAACAAGTGAGAAAGGATACCAGAAAGAAAATACTAAAGCACTCATTTCAAAATCCATAATGGATCATAAATAATTTAACAAAATTATATCATTACTACAATTAAAATAGAAATGGACAAAGTTGCCTTACCATCCAAATCTTGGTTCCGGTAGAAAGTCTGCCATGTTCAGCGAACATCCATCCATGGTAGGAAAGAAGCATCTTTAGCGAGTAGCGCATTGTGATAATGAGGGCCACCCACAGGCCTGTGCCAAAAAGTATCCCACTCACAATGTTCTGTGTTTGGTTGGACATATAACCACTATTTAAAATAGAAGCCATTTTATGCCAATTAGCATCACAAGAGAGAACAATTCTAATATGAACCCTACTCATTTCCAATGATTACTCTTACTATTAAGATCTATTTTGAGATCAAGTAATCCTTCAACAAATTGCTGGTAGAATCATAAGATTTTCAGGTACATTGAAGTCACTTTTACATAAAACAGTTTGAGAACTTCACTCTAACTATTTGTGCACATCACAAAATTATGACATTGCTTGCCTCTAAAATATAGAGCCCAAGCACTAAAAGAGAAGGGATAGTGAAGGTCTGGAGTACCTTCTTCACAAGAGTAGATTACTGAAAGGTACAGCAAACCAGGAATTTGCGTGCACTGGCAAAGCTTGTATGCAGAAAGCTTACCTCATGCCTGCCCGTTCTTTGCCTGCTTATGAGCTTTTGCTATTCTCATGCAAAGAACATTGGATAAACAATATTAGAAAGGGCGCTTCAGTGCCTGTGTATCAAATAAATGGAATACATAAAACAACAATAATAAGTCACATCTGATACAGAAATAAGGTAGGAGTTATGTCCTTTTGCTAAATACATAGTATTAAATCTGCTCCAGTACACACATTCCCAGCCACATTTCAAATATCTGGTCTTCTGAAAGCACTTAAAGTTACCTATCCAATTTAGCAGAATGTAAACAAGGAACTTGCAAAGGCAAAACAAGGGTAAATGCCTAACATGAAGAGCACACACCAACTGCTGAAGCTTCCTTAGCCTGACAAAGGGTTTTTGAACCCAAAAGCTTGCTTAATAACTATTCTCCAACCATTTGGGTTGGTCTAATAAAAGATTCACCCAAGGAACCTTGTCTAACATACTATCAAGCATTCTCAGTATCTTAGGCTCATAGCATTATAGGAAAGTAGGGCTGGAAGAGGACTGATGAGGTCACATAAGTCCAGCCCTCTGCTCAAGACAGGATCATTTCTGCCTAAATCATCCCAGCCACGTGTCTATCTAGGCAGCTCTTGTGGAATTGCCCACCCCAGAAATGTTCAGCTTCTCTAAGTAGCCTGTTCCTATGCTTAACCATCCTCATAGTTAGGGCCTGGTTTAAAAACCACAATTTCACATTTTTTGTGAAAATCATGAAATTAAGTGATTTGTCATGAAAAATGTGATTTGCAACGAAATGCCGTGATATGGCCATTTGTTGGGGAGTTCCCCAGCAAGCAGCCATATCATGGCATTTCACTGCAACAAGATGGCTCCTGCAGGCTGAGGAAAGCATTTCCCAGGGAGCAGCAACAGCTTAGCAACCCAGGGAAGGGGGGGGGAAGGTGTCCCAAAAAGGACAGGGAGAAGAATGGGTAGGGGAGGGGCTATTTGCTCCTCTGGGCAGGAAAACTGGGGCATGGGAGGGGGTTGGAGGTGCCTAGGGGCTACCTGGGCAGACAGCCCTGACACCAGGTAGGAGAGAAGCTGTTTAAACCAGACCCTACTCACAGGGTGCCTATACATGAGCAGCAAGGCTGCTTCAATGTGCTGTAATAAATAAGCTTTAGTTAAAGTGCCCCCACCACCATTTTTCAGCATGGGGACACTGATACATGAGATGCTCCAGGCACTTTACTTAAAGCTGCTCTTGTACCAGCTCTAATTAAAGGACACCCCACCCCCCCGTACATGTATAAACGCCCTTAGTTAGAAAAGTACTTAAACTCCAACCTAAAAATTTCCTTTGCTGAAGTTTGAGACCATTGCTCCTAATCCTGTCCCCTAGTCATGGAGAAAAAGCTAATCTCCATTCTCCCTAGCATCAGCCTTCAGGTATTAGAAGACTGTTATCAAATTCCTTCCTTAGCTGTCTCTTCTCTGGGATCATTTTAATCCTAGTTTTTTCAGCCTTTCCTCATAAATCACACTTCCAAGGCCTCTAAGCATCTGTATTACTCCAGGGGACTTTGCTCAGTGTATTCACATAAAGTTGTTATTGTTTATTTCTATGCAGCTCTACCTAATAGAATAAACTGAAAAAGGGGCTTAAGAGTCAATTTCTACAATATAAATGGAAGCATGGCAATAGCATGTCTAACGGTGTTTAATATACATCACACACAAGCAATCTCCCAATATGCACATCACTCTTCAGCTACGGACATGCCTTCACCTGTATTTTTTTCTTAAAAATGACTGAATTTAACACATGTGATAATAACTTTTAACAGCCTAAGTCTAGACCATGCACATGGCCGGAAGAATTGTACAAACTTCTTTGTATATCCTCTAATCATTCACTCTTATTCTGATAGTCACATCATCTACTGTTGTTGTTCCTGGTGAAGAAGAACTTTCTAATCATGTCTTCCCTCAAGAAATACTAATAAAAGGATGTAGTAATACCAGCATGGTAATTTGCATATTACAGTCAGCCTGCTAAGTCAGCAGAGTTCAATGGAGAACAACAAAAATGCTCTCCTATACCAACCTCCTAAGCCCTGTGGGCATGGACCAGGGGTGAAGGAGATGGCACTAATGAATCAGGCAGTTGCCAGCCGTGAATCTGCATGCAAGTGGCAGCAGCCTGGTGGTTGTCTTGCACCTGGGTTGAGATAGAGTTGCAATTTGGCAGTAGCTACCATGACTGGGCAGTCCTACTCAGGATCCCCTCTGCTCACCCAACATGTGGAAGGGGTTAGAAAAGGTGCCCTAAACTTGGGCTGTCTTATCTGTTCCTGGCTGGATAATGTGTTTAGTGGGATCACTCAGCGGTCAAAAACAACATAAGAATGATTTTTGCAACATGGAATGTTTGCACTTTGATGGGTAACTAAGATAACGAGCAACCAGAAAGAAGACCTGCCGTTCGTCTCCAGGAAACTAGCAAAATACAACATCAACACTGTAGTTCTGAGTGAGACAAAGTGACTGGATGAGGGCCAGCTGAGGCAAGAAGGTGGAGGCTACACATTCTTCTGGAAAGGGAAACTGGCCTACGACAGATGTGTTTATGGTGTTGGTTTTACCATCAAGAATCAGCCCATCAGCCAACATACAGAGCTCCCTGTGGGCATTAATGAACATCTTATGACTCTTTGTCTTAAGCGCAGCAACAACCAATACACGACAGTCATTAGCACATATACATCAGCATTGGCTTGATGCTGACAATGATGTCAAAGAACAGTTCTATTCCAACATTGACTATATTCTGACTAATACTTGCAAGGAGGATAAGATCATTCTCCTTGGTGACTTCAATGCCACAGTTGGACGTAACCTGGAACTATGGAGTGGCATCACTGGGAAAGAAGGAGTAGAGAAAGCCAACTCTAATGGCATCCTTCTCCTGAGCAAACATGTGAAGCACAATCCTGTTATCACAAACACCATCTTCGTCCAGTTTTAGGCTCCACAATTCAAAAACGACGTGGAGAAGCTTGAGAGAGTCCAGAGGAGAGCCACGTGCATGATAAGAGGTCAGGAAAATAGACCTTAGGATGAGAGGCTGAGAGCTATGGGACTCTTCAGCCTGGAAAAGTGCAGGCTCAGGGGTGAACTGGTGGCCACCTATAAGTTTATCAGGGGTACTCATCAGGATCTGGGGGAACGTCTGTTCACCAGAGTGCCCCAAAGGATGACAAGATCAACCGGTCACAAACTCCTCCGTGATCATTTCGGGCTGGACATAGGGAAGAACTTTACTGTCCGAGTGCCCAAGGTTTGGAATAGACTGCCACCGGAGGTAGTTCAAGCACCTATCTTGAACACCTTCAAGAGACATTTGGATGTCCATCTTGCTGGGATCCTATGACCCCTGCTGACTTCCTGCCCTTTGGGCATGGGGTTGGACTTGATGATCTTCCGAGGTCCCTTCCAGTCCTAATGTCTATGAAATCTATGAAATTTTCACACACAATGACACACACAAGAACACACGGAGACACCTTCACTGTAAGCACTGGAACCTCCTTGACTATGTTATTGTTAGAGCCCATGACTGAATGGATGTCCATATTATACAAGCCATGAGAGGAACTGATGATTGCTGCAAGGTTCACTGTCTTGTCAGATCCTTTATGAACATCCGGCCAGCTAGAAACATCAAAAACAGCCAAAAGCAATGCAAAGGACTCTCAACATCAGATTTCTTCAGGACAATCTGTAGTGCAAATGACATGTTCTTTATTGTCTGTCAGGTCCAAAAAAAGCGTTGGGAACACCAGGACCTATATGTGGCCTTCATTGACCTCACTAAACCCTTTGATTCTGTCTATCACGAAGATCTGTGGAAAGTACTGGCCTGATTTGGATGTCCTGAGAAGTACATCATGGTCCCAAGACTTCTTCACCACTGGATGTCTGAAATTGTCCTATGCAATGGATTGGAGACAGATCCATTTGTCATCTGAGCTGCGGTCAAGCTAGGATGGGTCATCACCCCAACTCTGTTCTCCATTTTTCTGACAGTCATCCTGGTTCTCATTAAGGACCTCTTTCCTTCTGGAATTGACACAGAATTCCAAAAGATGAAGGGCTCTTCATTCCAGGATGTTTTCAGTCAAAGACCAAAGTACTCAAAACCAAGGTTCCCTCCAAGCTGTGTGCGTGCGCAGCTGCACACAATTTAAAAACATGTTGTGCACAAACTTATTAATAACATGCACTCGCCCAGATAGGAGCTGGGCTGCGGCTTCCCCAAGAGGAGCTGGGCAACGAGCTGAGCACGGCAGAGGCACTGGGGCCGGCGCAGGACACTTACCAGAGGTAAGCTCAGGTAGTGGCTCCTCCCCAAGGCCATGTGCTACCAGAGACGAGGTGGGGCTGGGAGCTGGTGCTGGGGAACTACTTCACTTCCCAGCCCCAACGCCATGTGCCTCCTTGCTCCCAGAGGCATGGCAAGATGGAGCTGGCGTGGGCTCCGCCTGTGCCAGGAAACTGCTCTGCTCCCCAGCCCCGACACCACATGCCTCCATGTTCCCGGAGGCAAGGCGGAGGCTGGTGGGGGCTCTACTGGCACTGGGAAGCTGCTCTGCTCCCCAGCCTCGACGCCATGCACTTTCTTGCTCCTAGAGGCGAGGTGAGGTGGGGGCTGGGGCCAGGAAACTGCTCCGCTCCTGGAGGCAATGATGGGGCTGAGGCTGGGGGCTGGCGCAGGCTCTTCCGGAGCCATTTCCCCAGCCCATGCCATGTGTCTCCTTGCTTCCAGAGGAGAGGCAGGGACTGGGGCTGGGAAACTGCTCCACTCTCAGAGGCAATGTGGGGGCTGGGGTTGGGGGCTGGCGTGGGTTCCGCTGGCACCCGGAATCTACTACACTCTCCAGCCCACACCATGTACCTCCTCGCTCCCAAAGGCAAGGCAGGGGCTGGGACTGGGAAACTGCTCCGCTCCCCAGCCCACCCCACATGCCTCCTTGCTCCCAGAGGCGAGGCGGGGGCTGGTGCCAGTTTTTTAGCCATTTAGCTACTTTTTAGCCATTTAGTGGTTTGTCTTTATTGTCACTAGTTTATGCATTTGAATTTAAACGTATTAAACAGAAAAAGAAGTTGCAAATGGTGTTGTTTTTGTTATAAGCATCCTAAGCTGTGTAATCTTGGAGTTTGGGGGTGCTGGTTATAGCTTTGTTGTTCTAAGGGCATAGGCAGACAAGGTGCTTTGGGTAAATTAGCTGTTAGCTGCTTTTTCTATCATTCTGGAATTTCTGGAAATTAGACTATTTGAAATACCACTTGAAACACAAGATTACACAGATTCTGTGATGAAACTAGGCAGCCAAAAGCAGAGGAATCCTGAAAAGTTTATTTTCTGAAACATACGAGACATGGGAAAATGGGACAGAACTGTCTGAAAGGAAGCGATCAAATGTCCACAAAGTCAAAATCTTAATTGATAATGTTCTCCCCGCAGTGGAGTTAAATTTATCAATGCTATCAGTGCAGGAAATCCAGTCATGTTGGCAAATATGTTAAAATTCCTGAAAGCTGGAGAAGTAAGAATTATGCATTTGAATTTATTGGCTGCATAAATTCTGTAATTCATCAGGAAGCACTGAATGAAATGTGTACGATCGCCATTCCACATTTTGATAGCTGACGAGAGCACAGATATCTCTGTTACAGAATTAACATTTTGCTATCTAAAATTCTGAACTATGGATGATTTCACTCATCAGACCAGGTTTCCTGGAATTTAAAAGCTGACAGCTTGTGATAGCTCTGCTATTGTAGTAGCAATTAGGCAATTTTATGCTGACAGCAACTTAGATATGCAAAAGATGGTAACGTTCACCTCCGATGGTGCTTCAGTAACGCTTGGAAAGCACAATGGTATGGCTGCCGTACTTTGCCAGTCTATTCCACATCTGCTCAAGCAGCACCGCGTGGCACACTGTGAAGACTTGGGGATTGATGATGCTTGGAAAGACGTACTTTGATGAGGCGCGTTGAAACTTCACTACGGACCATATACACACTTCTTAGCAGGTCTTCTGTAAAAAAATCTAAGTTTGAAGAACTATCTAAGGCTGCTAAGCGCAAAACAGTTTCATTTAGGTCACTGAATGCGGTCAGATGGTTCTCTAGACATTTTGCTGTTAGTGCCGTGATGAAGAATTATACTGTGTTGATGGACTACTGTGCACAACAAGGGGCTGAAGACAATGGCCCAATTCACAAATACTGCTTGGACAAACTGCGGGAACCAGAGCATCAAGTTGCACTGGCTATACTAAATGTCTTAGGTGAACTGGCTGAGTTGTGCAGAATGCTTCAATGAATTTCACTAACAACAGTAGAAGCATTTCAGTTTGCCAAAGCTAGAATTGCCATCTTCATTTGCAGTATCTTAGTGAGACTGTACATTTTTCTGAAGACGTTCAAACCTTGCTGTCATCATTTGAATTACTTGTTGACATCTGTGCCACTTTCCAGGCATCTAGTGCAGATTGTGAGAGACAGTTTAGCCTCATGAACACAATAAAAACAAAGTCTAGAAATCATTTACAAATTGATAATCTGGATAAGCTGATGCAAATTAAACTTCATTAAGCCTCAGGAAAGACTGTTAAACTGGACACTGGACATTCTGTTTGGGAAACAGAAAGAGGTAGACGGTAGTCACTCGGGTAAATAAAGGTTACAGTATCATTCATCTTTTGCTGTTATACTGTGTTATACTGTGGGGCAGACCGAAGCAGCTCACGCAAAAAGGGGGAGGTGGGACCAATTTGTGAACGGACCGAAGCAGCACGCTCACGGACTGAAGCAGCACGCCTCACGGACCACTACAACTTGGAGGGAACATTGCTCAAAACAACCATCCTTGACCTTCAATACACCGACAACTGCACCATTCTTGTGCACACTGAGGAAAACCTCCAGATAGTGATGGATCTTTTTAGAGAAGCCTAGCAAACTTTGGGCCCCTCTCTCAACATTGAGATGACTAAAATTCTCTATCAGCCTGCCCAGGGCCATGAATGTGACCCCCTCCCCTCAAATTACCATCAAAGGAAAGACCATGTAGCTGAGAACATCCTCTACCTTGGTAGCTACCTCTCTCAGAGAGGGAACATCGATGAGGAGATCCAACACAGGATCTGGTAGACAAATTCCTCCTTTAGGAAACTGCTTTGATGTGTCTTTACTCATCATGATCTCCAGAAAGACACCAAGATCCAGGTCTACGATGTAGTCATCATCCCCACTCTCTTCTATGGGTGTGAAACATGGATGACCTACTGTCATCTCAAGAGCCCAGAGAGGTATCATCAACGATGCCTCTGGAAAATCCTCTGCATCAAATGGGAAGATTACCACACAAACACCAGCATCCTTGATGAAGCCAATGTTACCAGTTTTGAGAAAGTGATCCACAAGCACCAATTTCACTGGACTGGACCTTTCTATGCAGATACCAGACTCTCAAGTCCCAAAACAAGTGTTCTACGCTCAGCTCAGTAATGACATGAGATATTACAGTAGCCACAGGAAATGCTACAAAAAAGATTTTGGAGGCATATTTCAAGAAAACAGATGCTGGCATCAAGAGCTGGGAGGGGCTGGTTGCTGACTGACTTCAGTGGTGCCACAACTTCAACCAAAAGGCAGCCCATTTTGAGGTAAAGTATCTTGCTCTTGAAGCAAAGAAGAGAATGGAGGAAGGAGTAGGAAAGAAATCCTAGCCTATGGCCCCTGTGGAAAGATCTGCAGTTTCTGAATTGTTCCCTTAAGTCAACTCTAGACCCAACAAATGAGCTATGGTAGAGATCATCCTTGAATCAAAGAATTGCCAAGGATGATTTATGAGGAAAGGCTGAAAGAACTAGGATTAAAATGAATACTTTCATGTCTGCATACCATAGCGTTATGACAAAATAGGTAGTGGTTTGTCTTAAAACAACTAAGAATAAAATTAATCCATAAGAGGGAATATGAAAGGCATTGGTATACTTACGTTGTATCAAGAGTTTGGTTGATTTTAGAGATTATTCCTAAGGAAGGATCAATTTTGGCATACATTGTTGACATCACGCCCACCACTACAATAAGCCAACTGGATGGACTAGCAGGATACACACCAGTAATAATCCCATTCTGGAAAGACAAAAGCCCTCACTTAATTCTTCCATGCCAAAGTAATTTATTTCACATTACCAAGCAAAGCCTAAATACAATTTTATTGATTCAAGCAGCCTCATTCAAGCGGGCTGTGAGTGGCTGCAGCAGGGAGCGCTGGCCACGGGGCAGGAGGGGGGGGGGGGGGGGGGCACTTTTCCCCATGCTCAGCACCAGCTCGTTCCCTGCCCATGGTCCTCCCCTGACCTTCCCCACCCCCTTCTTACCTAAGTTTCCCGTGCCAGTGCAGCCATGAGGAGCCACATGGTCCCAGGCCAGAAGCCCCTGTGTGGGGCTTTTGGCTGCCGGAGCTTCTCCTGGGTCCTACTGCCCCTGGCTCCTGTCATCTTTGACAGGAAGCAAGGACAGATAAATATTAATTTTCTAAATTTTTTTAGGGGCCCTGTGGGCTGGACAGAATGGCCTAGTGGGCCAGATCCGGCCTGCAGACTGTATTTTGCACCCCCCACCCCCGTAATGGGCCAAGAAGTGCCTCACTTCAGCCTTCACACAGATATTGTCTCCACAAAACATCCTTCAGTGTCAAATTCTTCACTTTCCCCTTAGCATTTTCACTAAAACATTCAGCGTAAAGATGTTTTCCATATGTACTTCAACATTTAGTTTTAACCTATTTAAAATACCAAACAGATCCAGGATTATGTGAACAAACCTACAGAATTTCAGTACCTTGAATCTGATGAACTTTTTCTTCCAGGAATGAAGACCAGAGAGATAGACCTGCTTGAGAGCCTCATGGCTCATTCGCAGGTCAATCCCATCTGGAGTTACTGTAAACTGAAATGCTACTGCTTGATGGGCTTCTGCCATTTTCAGAGTGTCCTGCCAAAGAAATAAATATTAAAAATAGTAAATTTATATATTCACATTCTGTATTCTAAAGGAACTATTAACTTGGAAGCTATTCCATTTTCAGCAAAATATCTCTTACTCCGTTTTAAAAAAAATATTTTTTTTTCTGAAATATCCTGGAAAGTGATGCCTATAATATGGTCTCGTTTCTCTTCCATGTGAACAATTTCAGACTTGTACTGTAAGGGAGCTTATACTAGATCATCTAACAGACCCCTTCTGTATGATATTCCCACATATAAATAAATCATCTTTTGGGAATACAGTGAAGGAAATGCTATACCATATGTGAGAGGTCTCCAAAAAAAGGAAACCAGGACAGGATATGTAAAACTGCAACAAGGTTAATGGCTCATAGTATGAACAAGCCTCCTTCTGTCTGTGACAGACAATAACAACCATGTTACCATCAATTTAGTGAGCCATGACCTGACCTTCCCCCTTTAAAGGCTGCTAGGTTACAGTGATCGGATCTTCAATTATAATGCATAATCTTCTCAGTCAGAATTCTGTCCTGCTAAATAGCGTTAAACTCCACCCAGCCTTGTTTACAAGGGCTTTAATTTGCTTCAGGTAAGGTCGTTAGAGTTCCTAGAGGTGCAACGTATGAAAAAGGGTTTCAAGGAGACTGAAAGGTGTGGTAAGAACGTGCAAAGTGATGATTGTATTTAAACTGAAACTTGGGGCACCTATACGTGTGCTGGGGGGCTGGGAAGAGAAGAGGAGGGAGGCATTTTAATTAAAGTAGCTCTCGGAAGCCACTCCAATTAAAATGCCCGAGTGTCTCGTGTATTCAGCATCCCATGTTTCAAAATGGTGGTGGGGTCACTTTAACTAAAGCTTATTTGATGAGCTTTAGTTAAAGCACCCCTGCTGCCATTTTGAAACACAGGGACACTGAATACACAAGACGCTGCAGCACACTAGGATGTCCTGATTAAATTAAATCTGGTCTGACGCGTTCTAATCAGAGCATGTGTAAAAGTGCCCTTGGATACCATTTCTGGAAGAAATTGCAGATCTGATTGCTGCATCAACTTATTTTTCTAAAACCCAGCATAAAGATGGGTCAGTCCTGCAGCAAGAAGCCCAATTTGATAGCTGCCATAAGGAAAATGATCTTCCTTGTAAGAATGTTAAGCTCACAGAAGCTGAGTAGTTCAAGAGTGGCTTTAATCAGCTTTGTCAGGCTCACATTAATACATTACCACCCAAGGGACATTAAACTGGACAAGGTTTGGAGGAGTATTAAAAAGATTAACACTCAATGAACTTTATGATAAAAGGACAAATGAAATATTTGCATATTGTGACATACTCGGTGGTAGACTAAATATACCTAGACAAGCTTTAAATTCAAAGGCTCTCTGAAGCACTGAAAGAAGGTCAATGGTAGTATACTTTTTATTCCAGCAGGATGTAGGGGCAGAGACTTACACAGAGCCTGTCTTTCACTCTGTCCCACTAACGCTTCTCTAAAAGATGGAAAAAACTCTCTCAGACAGCTCAAGTCCTTTCCCATGTATACCCAACTTGGTTGTGTACACAAGGAGAAGTGATTTTTCAAGATAAAGGGCACAGTGGATAACTGCAGGAGCCAAACCATATCAATAGCGTTAACCACGGTTCCCTGAGAAGTGGGCTGCAGAGGAATGGAAATTTGTACTAAAAAAAAAAAAAAGCGAGATTCACATTTGGGTTGGAAACATAATGTGTCTATATGCTCCTCTGAAATGCCCCATCTTATTTACGTCACTCATTTTTTCCAGTAAGGCACATCTTTATATAACTATCTAGAAACCTGCTTGTGCTTACCTCTAATTTACAAAGACAGGGCAGAGATGCACCTCATAAAAATCACTGAATTGGAGATGCATGGATAAGACAAAACCCACTTCATCAAAGCCATGGAAGGATATGCACATAGCATACATCTTTGATTCAGTCTGTCTGTAAAGGTATGTCTCTACCCTGCCTCCTGCCTGACTTCAGACTAAGGGCCTCATTGCATGAAACACTTAGCACATGTTTTATTTAGATCACAGTAAGAATTACTGTGCTGCATTAAAAAGTCAGAACATGTTCTGAGTAGTCATATGCTAATACTGACTATGATCTTTCAGCCCACATCTTTATATGCAGCTATGCTGCTGGTGGGCAGGCGGAGAAGGAGCTAAGCCAAGGAGTCTTGAACAGGTTCTGGTGAGGTCCTGGGGCTGAGACTGACAATCAGCTAATTGTCAGTCTCAGCCCTGGGACTTGCATGGGAGTTTCAAATAGGCTCCAGTCCCCAAGCACCTGCAGGATCCAGCAGGAGGGGTGGCACTTTCTCCCAGGCTCATTTCCATTTTTCTCCACCACCTGCCACCAAATTGCTCTTATTATCTCTGTGGAACGGTCAGATGATAGCAGAATGCATGCAACTTCACATGATCTGGAGATACTTCTGTGAAAAGTTCTAATTTTGCTATAATACAAGTACACTTAGCACATGTTTTCCTGCTTGTATGCACTGACAATTGTGCTTTAAGTGCAGGCTAAATACCTCTCTGTTTAACAAAGGCACTATTATCTGTACTCATACATTTGTTAAGAGCCTGTTTATAGATTACACAGAAATTAAGTCCAACCCACATATTCTGGTAGGGGCAATGGTCATTCTGGAGTCTCCTATACATGGTATGTTATGAATTCAGCTACACTGAATCCATTTAAAAATAATTGTTAAAAAAGTGGTGCCTGTTCAGACAGATGACAATGACGTGTAAAACACAAACCACTTCCTCATATACAAGTCAGCATCGCACATACTTTATATTCCATCTTTTCCTGCTAGAACACAATATTGTCAAACACAAGCTACCAATATGGCACTAGCTTAAACATGAAATTTAAAAAAACATTTAATTGAAATGATTTTTATTTCCCTCTGGCTTTTGGAGCTTGAAAGCTTGCATTCATATTTATTTTTGCAACCTTGAAGGCTAGAACCCTGCCTAACTTTCCCTCCTTCCCTCAGGATTGATGCACTTGGATGACTCCAGCCAGTTCTAGGGCTTATATGATTGCACACTCCAAGACTCTCAATAAAACTGAGAAAACTGGCAAGAGAAAATAATGTGGAGGCAACAGATTTTACTAAGGGTGATAAGGAAATAATTCAGATGACATACAGCCACACATACACTTGCACACATATAATTGTACTAGATAAGTAAAGGATTTATAAATACATTCCATTTTACTTTTGCTTAAATTAAAGTGTCAGCCTATGAGGCTGGTATCAAGTTTCTTCTCCTACAAGGACGGACTTGTTGTCCAGTTCACTCACACAGCGAATTTTTATCATGTTAGAAATATACTTAGCCGCAGAATAGTTTTTTTAGATAACATCCATTATATTAAACTGGTTTCCTTGGGACAAGGGAGGAGGGTTTATAACCTCTTTAAAGCTAGGCAGAAGACATCTTGCAGACTAATTTATATAGCTAGAAGGAAAGGTTGTCCTGAAATCCTTTTATATATGCCTTCTCATTGACCAATGTCAAGTAACTGCAAACCGCTCAGCATCAACTATGAAAAACAAATTAGTTTAAAAGTTTAATCTTAATATCAAAGGGTTATATAAGGCATTTAATAGAATTGTCTCTAGCAAGTATCTATATGTTTCCACATGAGAAATCCCCTAATATCTATTCCACCCGTAAGTAAAGACTGGATTAATTAAAAAGAAAAACAAATCAAAATAAAACCCCAAAGAAAGACACTGATGCAGTCAGAATCACCACTGGCAAGTGTAAATGAGTTCTGAAAATGAGGAAAATCTACTGCCTGGATTAGCAGGCACATAGAAAATCTAATAGCAATGGTTTTCTTTCACTGCTCCTTCCCTACACAAAGAAATACAGCCTTTCAGATAGAATTGTGGCTCTTATTTTGAGTTTTCAGAATAAAAAACCCCCAAAATTCTCCTTCCCTTTTCAACAGTTTTCTTTTCACCCCTTAAAAGCCACTTCAATAAGGATCTGGTCTGTATTTCCCTCCTCCACATTCTTGAGGCTATCACGTGTTTGCCAGACAAAGTAGGTGAAAGGGGACAGGCCAACTGAGCATGCCTCTGATTTATATCAACTTGATTTGTGTTAAGTAACACAGAAACCACTTCAGTCATTCAGACCAAAAGGAAACAACTCATTTTAGCTGCAGACATCCTAGGCTAGGTACGGACATTCAAAAACCCTGAGGTGGAATCAATTTTAAGTTGCACGGTTTTCTGCAAGTGGAGTGGTTTAGATGGGTAGCAAGCAGAACACATAGAAAGGATGTGGACAAATTGAAGAGAGTCTAGCAGAGGGCAACAAAAATGGTAAAGAGAGCTGGGGCACATGACTTCTGAGGAAAGACTGAGGGAACTGGGTTTATTTAGTATAGAGAAGGGAAGACTAAGGGGGTAATTAATATGAAGGGAGGTTCGAAAGAGGATGGATCTGGACTGTTCTCGGTGGTGGCAGATGACAGAACAAGGAGCAATGGTCTCAAGTTACAGGAAGGGCAGTTTAGATTAGAAATTTGGAAGATGTGGGGATGTGTATGGATAGAGAGATCAGAACCCCTCCATCCCACCTCAGTTAAATCTTACTGTAAAGTCCGCTTCATATGCTATCTTCACAGCTTTTGGACATTTACGTTACCATGACCAAGGCTTAATAATTAACTTGATATACCCATGACCCGAAGACCCTACGATTTTACGATGTTAAATGTTTCACTTTTGATATCAAAACACATCATGCCAAACAATATAGGAAATCAGTGTCTCAGCTCTGGGAAATCTGGCATCATGATTCCCCAACACAGGTTTGTTACAGGATCGCCATTCACTTAAACAAGTGAATAAAAAAAAGTCAGCTGGGGGTGGTAATGGATGTTTAAACAGGCTTGCAGGACACAGTGAAATAATTACTGCAAATACTTGAAAAAACACCAGGACCACGGCAAGGTGAAAAGATTTAGTGCAATTTAAAATATTGCAGACATGTTGTGTACTATTTGGCATTTGCCACCAGGACTATGTGGAAAATTTGGGGAAATGTTTTTGTGGGCCACCCTTTTATATATTCAAAGCCTTCACAATGATGTCTGGAATGAATAGGGAGAATACAACGGCTCTTGAAGGTTGGTCATCTTTCCTTTTTTACCAAAAAGGAGGTACTTTCCCCTTAACAAAATGTCCAGGCACTTCCTATCCCTGTACTCGTTTTAGCTGCTTGTTTCCCACCCACAGTCTGACTCATCTGCTACATATTCTTTTTCTGGTTCTGATTTCCTCTGCTGAAGCATGGCACTGCCACTTCCCCCATAGACAGGAGACTGAGCCATAGACAGGAGACTGAGCCTCAATCTGAGAAAAGTGCATTTTTAAGCAAACTATTCCAGGGGTCTGATTCCTTTTCCTGCAGTGGAAGCAAGCAAGTAAATGCTGAGCAGAAAAACCAAAGTGAAATGCACATTTCAAAGATACAGAAATCCAAGACAGCTGTAACCACCATTGTTACCACCTGCAAGTCAGGCAATGGCCTAATTTTAACATTATTTTAATAACTAGGTGTAGGTCATTATGAAAAGTGTTCATAGTTACCACTCAAATGGCAAAGGATAAGAAAGTACACAAAATGAAAGTTTTTCCCTCCCTCTCCCACTATGGTCTTTGAAATAAAGAGAAAAAGACTAAGAGAAAAAAAGAAAGAACCACAAACATGATAAGATAACACCACAGAGTAGGCTTTCATACATTAGAGACCCAAAATACACTTGTAACTGGTCTACTAAACACTCACTCAGACAGCAAACAACAACAGAGAAAAAGGTGAGAAGAAATCAGATACTACTGGTACAATGCTTAGAGATTTTCAATGGCAGAAGGGGAAAGGGGAAATCAATAAATAGGACATGAAATCCAATTTGACTTAAAAGCTGATTATTCTCTCATCTCACTAAGTCACAATAAACTTTCCATTTGATGTTAGCCATCTTGAACCAAAGGTCTTGGGAAACTGCAATTGTCTCAGAACCTCTGACTATTCTGAAACAGCTGAATTTCTGAAGGAAAAAACCCACAAGAGCAAAATCTTTATTTAATAAACATACACAGAAATAAGAGATACTCCACAAATGGATGTAAATTAATAAACCATAGGTGGTTGTCACAAGAGCTGCTAAAAGCATTTTCAACAATTGTTAAACTCCAGGCTCTTCAAGACATTTGACTAGATTATATTCCTAATCCAGCTATTTCTTCAAAGCAGTTAAATAAATATAATCTTTCAAGGGTCAAGGACTGTTCAGCTATGAGGAAAATAAATCCCTAAATAAACTTTAATTTTTTTGTTTTCCCGTTTAGAAGTCATACGAAAACGATGTGTTCCCACTGAAACTCATTGGCACTCTACAGAGCTGACAGTTTTGCCATTAGGCTAAACCAGGGGATGTCAACCAAGGGTAGGCTTACCCTTGTGGGTACTTGGGAAGGCCCCAGGGGGTACGCGGCAGTGGTGCGCAGAAGCAGGGGCACTTGCAGTTTCGCTGCTGTGTGTGGCGGACTCCCCCCAGCTTGTGGATCGGCTGCGGGGGACCCCCCTGCTCGTTGACCATTGACCGGCTGGAGGACTTCCCACTTCTCAAGCAGCCACTGGAAGTACACCAACCAAAAAAGATTGAAAACCCCTGGACTAAGGTATAGTACAGGCCAAATTTTTTAGTGCAGACTTAGTGAAATGTAAGACAGCATCATGCCTCAGGAGTAACACAGATGACACAGAAGTACAAGATCAACCTGTGTTAACTATATTATGTATTTTGGTTCTGTAATTAAAAAGCCACACCACTGTTGTGAGGGCCCTATCATCTAGTTTGCAGACTAACCCAAATAACAATATCAGTAGAAACTGGAGCTTCACCAATTTAAATGGACATTAAACAAACAAAAGAGAATCGTTTCACTAATCACACTCAAAACTGCAAACTACTTTGCTTATCTAGTGCAGCTGAACACACCTATTACATAGCACTTAACAGTATACAGACCTTTTAAAGCACTTGGTAACATTACTGATTAAACCTAACAACTCCTTTGTCTAAGGAGCTACTAACCCTAACAGATGGGAAAACTAAAATGGAAGATTTCTGAAAGAAATTTTTAAAATAAATTTAACTATTAAGAAATTAAGCTTAAAAAACTGATTAGAGAAACCTTTATATTGCAACCAACTAAGAAGTATTATGCCCAAATGTGGTTTCCACAATTTTTCCTAACAGAACCAAAAGTAGTTTTTGAAAGCCAAAACAATTTTCCGAAAAATCCTTATGGCTTTCAACATCTCATATAAACAACTGACCCAAGCAGACTGTAAAATAAAGTTTGAGATTCTACAGATTTAAAGTTTATCAAAGAATGCTAACAGGTTGCACTTCAATTCTTTCCAGATACTTGTTATTGCTGCTTGTAGGTGTAACTTAGTACAGACGTTCAATGTCATCTCCACAAAGTGTACAAATTATGTCATTTAATTCCATGGCAGTTTACTTAACCTAGACTTTCCAGCTGGCAGTGAAACTGCAACAACTAAAGCATAACATACCTAGTGCCTATATTAAAAATGACTCTTTCATATGCAAATCCATTTCACAATCAGTTACACATTTTAGTGGTAAGAGTCTTTTCTATATACCAGGGGCTGTTTCTATACAGCGAGGCTCCTCCTAGCAAAAATGAGCCTTATTCACAGCATCTTCACCTGGATTTATGTTCCATAAATGCCATATGACCTAAATGAGAAGACAGGTGCACACACTCACTGGCTGCTTATGTCATTTATCTGCATTTCAACTTCCAGCTGCTTAAAAAAAAATGAGTCAGTGTTCCGCTCTGCTCTCTCTCCAAATCTTATAAATAGGCTGAAAAGTAAATGCTGAAAGTAAAAAATAAAAAATGTCTTAATTTATTCTTTAAAATAGGGCTTATAATTTATAAGAAAAGTTCACAGGTCTCAAAATAGCCATCTCTCATAGAAACAATTAACCATTTTATTATATAAAAATACAGTACCCTTTACACCAGTGTAAAGAGCTGGCTTTTGTACTAATGATTTTCTTAAACTATAACCATGATTGTGCATCAGTTACTGAGTAGAGCTCATATGTCAGTTTCTGTTTGGGTTTTGCAGAGGATCCAAAATCTATTAATTTGTCTTCTTGGATTTTTTTTTTTTGATGCAAACTAAATGAGAATCAAGTTTATCAAGATGATGGGCAGCAAAGACCAAGAGGGAAGAACCAAGCTGAAGCTGGGATTTCAGGCACAATAGGGTATAGATTAGGGATGGGTAATTATTTTGGCTGGAGGGCCACTTAATGAGTTTGGTGTCCTCTTATGAGACATTTTCTCTTTCTCTCTCCCTGCCTAAACTGTCCCCACATGGCCTGAGGCACAATGTCTGGACCCTGCAGCTTACACTCCTGCTGTGAGTGCCAGAAGCAGAACTGGGTGGCTGCCGGATTCAACTATGGATGCTACCAGCAAGTTCCCAGTGGGGATCAGGGCGGCTGCTCAGGACTGCAACTGTGGACCCAGACAGACGTCCCAATCCCCACCTGGAACCTGCTAACATCCACTGATGATGCCAGCACCCACCCAGTGCATGTGCCAGGAGCTGGTGTAAGATGCGGACAGGGCCAGGATGTGCCCAGCTGCCCAGCACAATGCAGGAGCTGGAGAAACCGACTCCCCACAGACCAGATCCCGTCACTTTGCACTCACCTGTCCATGGGATCATACAGTGTATTCTGGTTTATTAGTCATTGGGATAACTTGCCACAATGGTCTTATTAGTCAGTGTACTGAATCCCTATCAGTGCTACTGGATTAGTACAAAACATTTTAGCTAACTTGTCAGTTGTTAAGGCATAATTAGTCATTTCCACATGTATATATACACACACACATTACATGACAATATAATTTCCTCATGATAATTAGGCAGCATGAAAGGCACTGACTTGTGCCCTCCGTAGCACCCGTCAAGCCAGCTGGTGCTCCCAAAGCTTTGGACATGGTTCAGTTTTACTTGGCTCAACAAGACGCAAACAGACCTAATTCTAGTACATGATGTAATAAAAAAATACTACCATCTCAATTGTGTAATTGTTTTGCAGTGAACCCTCTGAATTTTTCCAGTAAGAAACTATATATTAAGCATTTTTCTGTATAATTGTACAGTTCTCATTTAGCATGCCATATGGCATACAAGTTGCACTTGGATTTTTTCCCCTTATAAACATCAAAAATCACTCTTAACTAATAATTGCTATGACATGCAAAATAGATTTCACAAAGTTGAGAATGAATACCTTCTGATGGATTCCCCTGGAGTGACAAATTAACCAGATTGTACTTTATTCTCATATAACCCAGTGTTCAAGGCACACAGGGAAGACCTAGATTTCAACCAAATGGCAAGGTACCTGCATAAAGTTATTGACTTGAAGTTACATGGACAAGTTAAGATGTTTTAAATTACATTTTATTAACATTCCTGATTTAGGGTTTTCCCTACTCCCTTGCTGAGTTTAAGAACAACTTTTGCACAAATTTGAGTGCAACATGAAGCACTGATTTCAATCTGCCTGCTGGTCCTGACTCACATTTATACTTATTACCGATTCAGACTCCTAACTTACCATTTAAATGTAGCTCATATTGAACTGTTGGTCTGCATGTGTTTGCAAAAGCAGAAGCATAATGCTGACCCAGGCCCCTCACCAACTTTCATTATAAACTTTTTTTCACAAATTAAAATGTGATCTTTCATGTTGGTGACTTTTTAAACATGGTCCTTTATATGAAGTATTAGAGAATATCGCCAGAATGCAAGATGACTTGATTTTAAGACAACTGCCCAATAATTTGTTTCTATACATGGAAAAATTATAAATTTATTATTATTGTCCATTTATAAAATCTAACTATTGGAGGTTAAATTCATCTCCCCAACCACTGCAGCATCTCATGCACCAGTAGGAGGGGAGGCAGTAGACGGAATCAAGAAGCCTGACCCAAATCCTTTGCACACTCCACCACTTGGGGCCCATTCCCCGCACCTCAAAGCTGTGCCTACACTGGGATTCTCTCTAATGTTTTCATCATAATAATACTAATCATTTTAGCTTCCCTGGCGTTACAGTACATTCTCAGTTACCCTATCTCCCTAGGAAAGCCCAAGGCAAATAGCAAATTTAATTTGGATAAGTGAACCGCAAAAAGATCCATGAGAAGTGCAACAGTTTCTCTTCATTTTCATTTTCTTATTGCCTTCCTCATGCTCTACCATCCATTTATGACATGATATGAGGTTCTGGACCTCTTTTCCACTAGTTTGCTAGTCATTGTCGCTAGTCACCAGGACATGTTTAATAGCATAACATCAAAATGTCAGTAACCAGTTTGCTGTGCAGATAATCTAGGGATGCACTGTAATAGTGATGCGTGGCCTAGCAACAGTATATACATACCCACATTTAATTATTTGGAAGGTTAACTGAACACCTCTTGCTGGGCTTCTCAATCAGTGCTAGAAATCTTGTTCTACAACTAGGATGGTCAACCTGTGGCACAGGTGCTACAAGTGACACTAGAAGCCTGTGTGTGTGGCTTGCAGCAGACTAGGGAGGGGCAGACAGACGAGTGCCAGATAGGTAGGATTGGCAGGATTTGATTTTTTTTTATCAATAAACACTGAGTTCACCTGACACTTGCAAACTGATGGAAAAATATTTGTTGGTAATCATCAACAGTTACATAAAGGAGATGTAAAAAAATAAATACATTCCGGGACAGAGGTAAGGAAATCTGGGGCAGGGGGTGCTGCGTGCGTGCAGGCATGAGCACGTGCACATGTACACATGAACACACATGGCAGCTGCTGCAAGAGCTGGGGGTCATGCCAGTAGGGCTGTGCTGGAAGGGGGGTGGAGGGGTGAGGTAGCAGTAGGGAACCTGGTGCTGGTAGCTGCTCACCTCTGCCCAGGTCCCAGCCTGGTGATTGGGAGAGGGGCCAAACTCCCATGAAGCTCAGCCTGGCCTGGCCCCTGAGTGACCATGGCAGGGGCCAAACTTCTGTGGAGGCCAGGCCAAGCTCCATGTGAATTTAACCAAGCACAGTCTTACTTGCACAGTTCTACTGGCATTTCCTGGGAGCCAAGAACTCCCAATACAGCCTTATTGGCACAGACCTAAGCTCCTGTAGCAGCTACTGCATATGCTTGTGTGCACTGAATTGATAAAAATCGAAAAACACCCCTAAGTTGTGCAATCCAAAGAAACTGTCATTCCATAAAAAATCAAAACAAATGCTTAAAAATAAACATTGATTTTAGATGGTGAAATAATAAAAAAATTGAATTCTGCTAAGCCTACAGATAGGGTAGGAAGCAGAAAACTGAGTAGAAGATCAGGCAGGAAGCAGAAAGCAAAGCATCAGCTTGGTCAGGGAACACACAACACAAAGCAGAAAGCTTAGCTTTTCTTAGGGAAAAGAAAAGAGATTGGTGTGAGGCTACTTTGTGGTGCACCAAGAAGCCTGGTTCTCACAGATCCTGTTATAGAACAAGACTTTTCAGTAGATGACATGAAGAAACGCTTGACTCCAAAGCACTTAAAGGGAGATCCACATAGAAAAGACAAAATGTTCTATTAGTTATATATTACAGGGAAGTAACAAGTATTAAAGTTTCCAGGTTAAAAAAAAAAGGTAGCAAGAAACTAAGGCCAGAATCAAGGAAGATGTTTCATTCACCCGTCATATGATTTGTATCCTTGAAAGAGCTGACTTCTAAACAAGCCTGTAAAGACTCCTTATACACTATTATCCACTTAAAAATTCCATTTCAGAGAAGCACTTTGTTTTCCTCACATTCTACTTATCCTTAGTCTTGCCTAATTACCCTACTCAACTTCAGCAAGAATCCTCACTCTAATCAATTTTTGTCACTGCAACTATTTACTGCAAATGACTGAGAAGTTGTCTTTCCAGAAGATTAAGCAAACATACATTGTTGATAGAAACTTTCTGAATCAAAGACAAATGTTTACTTCAGAGAATTGTCTTAAACAAATTTTGCTACAACAGAAACTCAATTAACTACCAATATGCTTTGCCTATCAGATGACTGATGGCATTGTCATGAAGATAGAATAAAAGGAATTCAGATAGAAATAGCAGGGGCATAAACAAAATGTTTCAGATATTCATACTGAATCAAAGAAACATGATGAGGTTTAACTACCATTTCACTTGGATGAGAACTAAGCTAAATTGACAGACTTCCTAGTGAAACAATTATATCAGAATGGGAGAACCACTATAATTAAGACTGAGGTCATTTAACATTTTTCAAGGGTTCTAAAACCTTTATGCTGGCTCTCCTTTAATATCACTGAGACTCACGAAACTTCAGGGAGGAGTTAGTGCTCCAGGTAGAGTTGTTTGAGCAAAGGGACTCTTGAGATAAAGCCCCCTCAGGTCACTCAACATCAATTTTAAAATTCTCTTATTTTCATGCAGTCCTGAGGTTCAAACCACAGCTCGAATCCTTTCCATGCTTACATCACCCACTCATAACTAGAGCTCATCTAGTGCTGTCAATATTACCCCTTCAGGGAAGCAATATTTCAAGCATTATTCAGGGTAAAAAGTTGAATCTACAAAGTTGATCAAACTACACTGATGAACCGAAGAAAAGTAATTTGTCGCAAGTGCACCAAGACTGAAGATCTGTTGCAAGCCCATGCATACCTAAGAAAGTGTTCTGTACACATCAGTTATATTCTACATGGACCCCTTTTGGAAACATTACCATTTTTTATACCTTGGTATTGTCCTGTACCTCTTTCTGAATTTGGTCAAGGTAACTTGTGGAGGAAGAGGTTGAAAACCTAGTGAAGTTGACATATGGAACCTCTATCTATACATAGATGGGACCAAGGACAGATCTGGACTGCAGCTGCCTTTCCTGCCCTTGGCATGGCACTGAGCCCTACCCATTCCTGTTGAGTTAGCATGCTGCATTCCTAGTGTCACCCACAGGAGGGCCATGGCTTGGCTGGGAGCTGCGTGAGATGGAGCTGATGGCCTGGCCCTGCTCCCTGTCACCACGTGCAGCTCCCAGGACTCAGCCAATAGTGGTAGGAAGCTGTGCATAACGGAGTCAGCCCCACGTGATGGAGCTGGGCCTACCTGGCCCCATTCCCTGCCACCACATATAGTTCCTGCAACTTGGTCAGAGCTGCAAGCCACTGGGGGACTACAACTGCTGTGGGCCATGTAAGTTCCCCAAGGGCTGCCATGTGCTGCTGGTGGGGGCTGAGCACCATGGGAAGGGTACAAAGGACAGCTGTCATGCACATCCCATCATACCCACACCCCACCCACACACACCCTCCCACACACCCTGTCACCCACCTGCATCCTCCCCCAAACCACCCCCCACACCTGATAACTCATACCTAGTTTAGTGACCACTAACAGAAATGGCCCCAGCCCCTTATGTCTTCACTGTATGCCCAGCACTGTGCAGGCCTCAGGCCACTGACAGGAGGCGGTGGGCACCGCTGAGCCACTAAGGGGTGCTGCCTAGCTGCACAGCCATAGCTTCCCCTTGCCCCCATGGGCAGGGGCTAGGCCTTTGGACCTCTCCTGTGCCCAGACCCCACCATCATAGGGAGAAAGGGAGGGAAGGAGGTGCTGGGCCCCACCACAGTGGTCAGGCAGGGCCTTCCTGCCACAGCAGTGAGACTCCCAGCCCTGTGCTGGGACCCAGGCAGGGCAAGGGGCTCCCTGTACCTCCTGCTGCAATTGTGCCGCTACGGCCTGGACCCGGAAAGGGGAAGTGGCGGGTCTGGTCCCAGTGGGGCAGCCTCCACCAGGCACACTGCGTCCTTCCCCCTCCCATCCATGGCACTGGGATTGCAGGGCCTGGCCCAGCTCTGAGCGCGTCTGAGCATGCAGATGGCTCAACTCAAGGAGGTGCTGTGGTAGCCAGAGCAAACAGTGGCATCGCACATGACAGTTTGCCGCTGGTCCCTCGTACAGTGAGCACAGCCCTAGGGTGGGATAGCAGCTCCACTCTGGGAGGCTGGGCAGTGGGGTAGCAGCTCCCCAGTCTGGGCAGTGGGGTAGCAGCTCCAGTCTGGGAGGCTGCTGTTGCAGTCCTAATCTTCCCCCCAGGACCCCTGCTGCACCACCGCCCCTCAGGAATGCCCTGGGGCCACATCATTGTGTGAGGGGCTAGTGGTGACCCCTCAGACATGGTGCCACCTGCTCCAGCGCCTCCTCAGTCTGAGCAAACTATGTCCTCAATCACGCCTCAGAGCTGGGCCAGGCCCCACATGGCTATAGTGCCATGGGCAAGAGGGGGAAGGATGCAGTATGCCCAGGGGGAGGCCATCCCACTGGCACCAGACCCCCCCCCCTTCCCCCAGGGCAAGCTGGGAAGGGCCTGGCCTGCTAAAGCGAAGGAGCCTTCCAGGTATGGGCCACAGCAGCACAAGCACGGTGGAAGGTGCAGGGAGCCCAGTGCCTGTTACCCTGCCTGGGCCCCGCCACTGCAAGGGGGCCAAAGAGACCTATTACAGGGCCTGGAGTCTTGCTGCTGCAAAAGGAAGCACCGCTTGACCCCTGTGGGGGTCCAGCACCTCCCTCCCTGTGGTGGCAAGATCTGGGCACAGGAAAAGTTCACAGCCCTGGTTCCATCCACAGCCCCAGCCCCTGCCAACAGGGGTCAGGGGAAGCTGTGGCTGTGCAGTTAGGCAGTGCCCCCTAGTGGCTCAGTGGCACCCGCCAGCAGTCTGGGGCCCACACAGCGCCAGGAGCAAAATGAAGACATAAGTGGCTGGGGTCAGGGCTAGTGCCATTCCTGTCAAACTAAACAGTAAACGGTAAGTGGAAAATGGCATAAATATAATTGTTGTTTAAATGTAAACAATTTAACCATTTGCACCCTTAACGTATTTGTGTGAATGCTAAAACGTCAGTCCCATTTCTCTTGCTGAACTGTCTTCATTCAGCATGTCAGAGCACATATGGAGTGGATAGGCGGAAACAAACACATCCACTACATCCAACAATATCTAAGAAATAAAATCAATTTAGCTAATATACACAGTGCATGATGATGCCAGCTCCAAACTATTTTCCCTATCATATTAGCAATCATGAAGTATCCCTATTTAAAGCAACTCTGAAGGGAAAACAACATCATTTGGTGGACAAAAAATATCTGAAAGACATACACACACTCAGGCAAGAAACTGTACTAGTTTTTGTTATTCTTAATCTTTATATATCAAAAGAGTTCTAAGAAAAAATTGTTTTTCTTCTAGCAGTAGCATGCTGCTTTGGATGTCCATTATGAAACATAGAACTTATTTTTTAAAGGAATTGATCCAAAACTTAGTCAGTTTTATGTTGGACTAGCCAATTGCCCATCAAGAATGACAGGGGAAAAGGGGGGAGAGGGGGCAGGGATGGAGCCCTGTGCCCCCCTACCCCCAGTCCAGGCCCACTTCCCTCATCCCATCCTGGCTGTACGGGCCTGATGCGGGGAAGGGCTGGGCCACCGTGGCAGGGGGGAGAACAGCGGGCCCAGGCCCAAGGGGGAGAGAAGGCACACTCCTCCCCTCCCCCAGCCACTGCTGCATGAGGCTGGGCCCGTTGCTCCCCCCACCACATTGCATTGGGCCTGCCCCCACCCACATCAGGCCTGGGCCCGCTCCTCCCCTTCACCCACTGCCACCACCGCAGCACGCCCACCCCTTCCCCCCACCCTGTGTCAGGTTGCTCCTCCCCCCACCGCTGCCAGGTCAGCCCTGCAGGCAGCAACAACAGAAGGGGGGAGGGGTGGGCCAAGGCCGGAGCTGGTGGCTTTGCCCCCCCCCCCCATGGCGTCCCGCTCCCCCCTGCACCGCCACTGCTGTTACCTGCGGGGGGGAGCGAGGGGGAGGAAAAGGTCAGCTCTGGTGGCCTTGCCCCCCCCTCTGCTCCATCGTTGCCACCTGCAGGGGCAGGGCAGGGTGGCAAGGCCAGCACAGCCGGCCTCGCCCCCCCCCACTCCATTCCCTGTGTCCCCACCATCATGGTGGCATACTGCCACTTGTCCCAACGCTACTTCGTACTCTGATTGGCTGGCTGTCAGACAGACACACAGATTAAGGCTTTTATAATATTTGAATTATTTGACCAGGTATAAAAAGGGTATTGGCTGGGAAGAGTGATTAAGAGCATTGTAACTGTCATGAATTCAAAATTGGTTCTGGATAAGTAAAAGCCATTTTACTTTATGTCTGTTTGGACACCAAGACAGAAATTGAGTTTCTGGTAACGTAAGTCAATACCTCAAGCCATTGTCAAAATTAAAACCTTCACTGGCAGTCTCAGCAGAGAAGAGCCACTTCCAGGTAGTGAACCCTGGTAACATCTTTGATGGCCAAGAGCTCCCGAAACAACAAAAACGCCAAAGCACACAAAGATAAAGATACGGACACTGTTTTTGTCATACGAAAGAAGCAGAGAAGCCACAGAAGATAAGTTTTCCCATCGCCCAGTCAAAAGCACTTTGGCAAAGATATGTAGGGATACTTGACTGAGGCAGGCTGAGCTGTGGGTACCAGAGGACTTCGTTCTCAAAACTTAACCAATCACTCAACCTGCTTTCCACAGCAGCAAGCTATATGTTAAAAAGAAATAAATACATAAATAAATAAAGCAGAGTTATCCCACTATAACAAGTGGTCCAATATCATGCTTGCCTACCTATACTCTAAATCTGTCCAGAAGCACAACTGCTGTAAAATTCTACAATCAATTCACAGGAAAATACTATTAGAAAAATGTATCTTCCTTATTTTCTGTTCAGATTCTGCAATATGAACATTTAGAATGGCATTACTACAGGCCTGAATTGTAATGCATGTCATACTGAACATTCATGCAAAAAACACTCACAGTAGATCTCTGCTGAGAGCCATCCCTGCAAAACTGAAACATTGTAAATGTTTCAGCAAGAAAAGGGTGGAAGGCCTTTTTATTGTTGTGAAAGACACACCTAAAGCATTTAGATTACAGGAATCCTGATTCCACAAATTAGTTCTATTATTATATTCCTACAATTAAAGAATTGCAATGTTTAACCTGTATACGTCACGTTGTTTATAACTAAAATGCCACTGTTCCTAGACAAGAGTTTCCAGCCCCTGGAGAATGCACAGCTATTGATGAAGCTGCTAAGCAGGGCCAACAGAGGCAAAAACTCTAGTTATTTCTAGGCAGCATATTACCTCTCTGCTCAGGATGTGCGAGTAACAAAGGAAGTGAGCTAAAGACAGATCAAAACAGACCCAAACACTGATACCATCATTTAAAGAGACCATACAAAAAAGTTGATTTGTGCAAGGGAAGCAAGACTGCCTTTTAATAATCCTCAAGTAGGTTTTTCTTCCTAAATATCTGGAGTTTGGGAAGAGTGTGTAGTACACTGGGAACCATGGAGGACTGTTCCAACTTATTTGTATGCCAATTTTTTTAAACATCTGCTTAAGTTGCTTTGACACCGAATATTTTCCAATGTTGCTCACATAATCATATATTTGTTTAAGGAGACAGGTCCAACATTGCCATTATATCTGTATATAGAAAAGCTAAACATTTTTCCTGCCAAGTAAACATCTAAAGCAATAGATCATGCAGAAATAATTCCTTTTTTTAATGCATTTTTTCATCTTACTCCTGTCTCCTACATTTCCTCTCCATATTTTAAATAGATTTCAAATCCTGGCTCAGTTGTGTGGAGCTGATGTGTCACTTGAAGGACACAGGCTATTGAGCAACTGATCACTGATGTTTCTTGAAACCCCACCCCTCCTCCACAGCCCAGAAAAGTCACATGATGAGCTCTGAAAAGTAGGTAAAAGGTTATGCGGTTGCAGAATGCTTTGCAGAACAACAAAAGCTCAACTTGTCGTTTAGGCTGCGGGCTACAGATCCTTTTTCATTGCTTCAGCTCTACCAAATTGGGAAGTGCCACTACTAGTATCCCAGGAGAGTTTAAAAATCAGACTTTGAATGCATTCCCCATTGAAAAAAAACAACCTAAGACCCTAAGAGACAGACCTCAGGACATGAATGAAGCAGACCTTTAAAGAAGGAAAGCAAAATAGAAGTCAACCCTGAACTCAATGTTTGATATTTAAAAGTTATTCTGCACAAAGTCAAACTGAAAAAAACAAAACAGTTTTCCCCTCATTGTTTTTAATTACAGTTAAGTCTTAATTGGAAGCAAAATAATGTATCCGATTGTAAAATGATTTTTAAAATAAAATTAATCAAAACTCATGGGAGAGGTGATCTCTTTTATTAGACCAACTAGATATATACAAACAAATTATTTTATTTCTTTGCAAGCTTTCGGGCATGCTCACCCTCCATCAGGCAGTGGGCCTGAAAGTTTGCAAAGAAATAAAATAATTTGTCTGCAAATATCTAGTTGGTCTAATAAAAGATATAACCTCTTCTATGAGTTTTGATTCCTTTTGCCTTTAGACCAATATGGCTACAATCTGGATACCTTTTAAAATAAAATGCTCATTTAATGGAAAACTCTTGAATTCATGTTTAACGCTCCAAATCTTAGGCATTAAAAAGCCTGGACCCTTACAATTAGATTTCTGCCAAGACTTGCAGAACTTGAAACCTTTTCAGGACTGGACTCTGCTCTGCAAATATATCTAGATTTCCTCTGCCTCCTCACTGTTGTCTACTCAAGCTGATATACCCAAATTCTCTCTTCAACTGCAGACAGAAAGATACAGAGGTACAAAGTTTAATAATTTCCAAAGCCAGCAGGTATCTAAAGAGTTACACTCTGTATTTTACTAATATATTAGTAATAGTGTTTTTTCAAATTGAAATATACTGCAAAATATTTTTTAATAAACAACCAAAAGGAACAGCAACCTGCTGACAGGTAAACAATAAGAACAAGTATTCCTTTTAATTAAATTTCTCGCCATTAAGTTGAACAAGGAAATAAATTATATGAAAGATGATTAAGATAAAAATACTTGTAGATCCAGAAACTCAAGTTACCAGACACTCTGGAAAAACAATAACTAAGAGGAAAAAAGGAGTTTAAAAGCATTAAACAGATTTTCCCTGTACTCAGACATCACACTTGAAAAGACACTACAAGTCACAGAACAATCTTGCCTATTGTACTCTGCTCCATAATCCAGCCTTTTCAAGAATAAAGTGCATTGACTGGCCACATAAACCACAGATGAGTTACCAGGTGCTGACAAAAACAGGCGTAATACTTGACATTTCTTTTTTAGTTGTTTGGACTATGTCTACACTATCGTTTCCACCCCTCCCTCATCCCCCAGAAATCACCCCAGCACATCTCCAACAAAAGAAGTACCAGGATAGAGACCATACTAAATCATATCTTGAGCAGTGTTTTATATGGGCTACCCTGCTGAGGTCTGAAGACATGCCTCACTCCCATGTCATTTCTGGATTTTAATAGTTAAGGTACTGACAGGTATAAAATGCTCCACTACCCCATTCAGATAATCTAAACAGATTGGAACAGTAACCCATTATTGCATTAAAACAAACCAGCAAATCAAGGAAAGAGTGCCATGAGAAAAGCACAGTTTATATAACAAGTATATGAAGTGTGCAGAGCAACTCATAACAGTTGACTGGGTAAAAATCTTGCGCAACCTTCATTCACTTGCTATGTCCTGCCTTTTCAGGGTCTCACATGCCAGCCTCAAACAGCTCCTTGAAAACCACCTTGCATACATTCAAAGCATCAAGATACAGATGTCCAGGGAATTCTTCTCATCAGTATCAAATTACCTTTACCTGTCTGCAGAGTTCAGGTTTACTCTGGTAATCTACCATCCTGCTCAACCAACCTACACAGCTGCAGGGCACAAATTGGGTATGGAAGCAGTTCACAAGGTAGAAATTAAGTGGAACATTTTAACCATGACTTACAGGTGATTAGCCGTGTAACACTTTTTTGTTGTTGCTGTGCCATGGCTCCACAGACCCTTTACTTATAGCTTAAATGCTCTAACATGGTGGTGCTCAACTTTTTGGCTCTGCACCACCCCAATCAGCCTCACACCACCCAACCTAACATGCATAGGCTGCACTCTCTAGCCCATGGCACTCCCCTGGGTTTAGAAATCTGGCAGCAATTAAGTAAGGCTGCCACCAAATTTTCAGACCCTTGGGGAACCCCATGGGCTGGATGACAGGGCTCTGTGGACTGGATCTGTCCTGTAGGGGTTGGGGGGAGGCTGAATACCCCTTCCCCTAACATTCCAAATACATTCACCAAATGCAAAGATTCATCATTTTGCTGCCATGGTCCACCTGCTTTACCTGTGGCGGGTTAAGGCATTGTGTGTGTGTTGCCTCATGTCAGGATGGACAATGTAATTTTACTATGAAGTTAGATAACAGATTTGTACAGGATGATTTGGATAGGGATGACCTTGCCTCAGGCAGGGGGTTGGACTAGATGACTTCTGGAAGTCCCTTCCAGCCCTGCTTCGCTATGATTCTAGTGAGCCCTACTCCACATTCAAATGAAAGCATGATAGAAACCAGCTACAGAGTCAGTACATCTTTTCAAGCACTAGCTTTATAGCTGGATGTCTCTTTTTCTAGCTGGATCATCCTTTTCAACCTGTGATAATCGCCTGGCACGTGTGGTAGTCTCAATTTATGGCACATTCACCAGTGACCCATACGATACTCACTTGGCACATGTGGCTGGTCTCAATTTATGGCACGACTCACCAGTGTACTGCGTGATAATCACCATGCACATGTGGCCGGTCTCAATTTATGGCACGACTCACCAGTGTACTGCGTGATAATCACCATGCACATGTGGCCGGTCTCAACCTATGGCACGATTCCCCAGCGAACAGTGTGATAATCACCCTTCCCATGCAGCGGGTCTCAATTTATGGTGCGATTCACCCGCAAACTGTGTGATAACCACTTGGCTGGTGAAGCATGGATACACGTGCCAACTGTGCGATAATCGCCGTTATGGCGCCATTCTCCAGTCGACCCCATGACCATCACCTGGCATGTGGGGCTGGTCTCAATTTGTGGAGCCATTTGCTGGACAACTGCGTGATACACGTAACCTGTCGCAGGGACCTGCGGTCTGTTGCATAGGGGTTTCCCTTCTATGTGCAGGTGAGGGCAGGGGCGGCATGGCACTGCCTGGGGGCGCTGTTTGACAGGAACAGGGCACTTGGCAGCAGGGAAAGGAGCTCCCCCCACCCTCTCCCAGAGGAGGGCAGCGTGCACACAGCGGCCTCACACCCCCCAGCTGCGGCGGCGGCAGCTGACGCAGCAGGAGTAGAACGCTGGGGGCAGCCAATCCGTAGGGCCGGAGCTGGCTCCGACCGTTTATCCCGACCGTTTATCCCCCCGACGCCGACAAGAAACTGCAGTCCGAGCCCCTGCTGAGGGGAGTGGGGGAACCAATCCCGGCCGTCCCTCTACCCGTGCTGAGGAGACCGCGTTACTCACCGGCAGGTCCGCAACGGCAGCAGAACGAGGTAACGGCGCACGCCCTTCTTGCCTCTCGCTCCCTCACTCGCTCACTCACTCGCACACACACCCAGCGCTAGCGCCGCGACTGCCGGCTGCGCCCCGATTGGTTGAGCCGCCAGCGGGGGGGGCGGGGCCAAAGCTCCAGGCTGCTGTCAAGGAGAGGGTGTGGCCGGGGCGGGAGGCGTCCCCCTCTCGCCCCGCCCATTGGGCACAGAGTCCCCGCCGCTTGGGGGGCGGCTCCCTTTGCGGGGAAGGGGCGGGGCTGAGCCAGAGGGAGGGAAGAGTGTGCAGGGGGTTGTGTGAGGTGAGGGTGGAGGGCTTGGGGCTGCTGAGGGAAGGCAAAGGGGGTTCCATAGAAAAGGATCAAGCAGGCAAAAAAAGAAATAGATAATAATTTTAGACTAAAGGAGCAGATTTCCTTCAGTCTGGAAGCACCTTCTGCCAGACTCAGCCCTGCCCTGGAGATCTGCCCGTGCTGGAAAAATAAGACAGGCAGGGGTGTGACCCTCCCAGGATGTAAAATGCCCGGGGGGGACTTACACAACAGGGGTAAAAAAACAGCCATGTCGTGTAGGGCAGATAACTGGCCCCAATGCTGGTGTGCCGCGAGCCAGGGGCATGGCACCATCCAGATATTTTCTTACTTAAAGCCATTGAAAGCTTAGTGAAGACAGCTGTGGTAGCTGCCCAGGTTGAATGCCTGTCATCCCTGAGCTGCTATGGGGGACATCCCAAGCAGTTTTTTATACCATCCGAGTGGCTTTTCTACCCCTTTTTTTCCTAAGGGAAATAACTGTCTATCGGCAGTGTAGTAGCATAAACACAAATTCATTTTGTTAAACTGTTGTTACCCCCAGAAAAGTAATTTTTGTTCATCCCCCTTCCTCCCCACAGCCTGTCTCACCCACTAACTCCTCAATTTACATCTTCACTGACTGCCTGTCTTGCCTGCAGCCCAGCCTCTGGCCTCTTTACTATTCCTTCCACCCAGGAAGAGCACACACCAACTGCAGATACTTTTTCAGCCTGACGAAGGGTTTTTAAACCCAAAAGCTTGCTAAGAATTTTTTTTACCAACTCTTTAAGTTGGTCTAATAAAATATATCAGATTCGCCCAAAGAACCTTGTCATTTTTATATGTGAGCAGGTGGCATGGGGGTACAACTTGCAAGAGGTGACAGTAAATTCCTCAGACAAGACATGTACCACAAATTAACTGCATCCCAGAGACCTGACCTGAACCCTTCTCCCACCCTTGGATCATACAAGAAAAGCCTCAGCTCTTCAAAAGTCTCCCTCCTGCAAATCCAGGCCCAGCATGCTAGTGTTGCTGGCATGTTTATGATGATGTTTTTTCTTTTGGAAGAAAGTGAAAGTAAAATGCAATAAATGAAAGAGAAGTTGCCTGGTAAAAGAGGAAAAAGGGACTTGCAGGTGTCAGAAGGACAAGACAGTGGAAAGCAGAAGCACCACACCCTCCCCTTTATCTCTTTTGATTCAGGAAGCTTCCTGCTTGTCTGTTAATACATATGAATGTAGTTTGGAAGATGAGGGAAGTAGGTGTTGTCCACAGAACAGTTAATGGTTTCTACTCTCATGGTGTACACACGAGCTACAAATACATTCTAAAAATTGCTTTGTTCCCCTTTTTAGCTTTTAATATGACACAGGAAGCCTGAAAGGATTTTTTTTAAAGGATTTTTTGGGTTGTTGTTTACCGTTGCCATAAAAAATTATGCAATCTGGTCTTTTCATTTGTAGGAGGATTTCTTAAATGTCTCAGCTCATAATCAGCATTTTCACCTATATTTTAATTATAAAGGAGTCAGTCAGTTGGAAGCAAAACGGAGTCATTTATGTCATCTCTGCCAACTACCATTTGTGCTGCCTGTCATCAATCAGGGAGCAGCAGGCTAGATCTTCCACTTTGTCACAACTTCAAGCCTACTTCAGCTAAACTGCTCAAGACACACAGTACTGCTTGGGCAGCTCTGCATTAAACGGGGTCAGAGAGGCCATGGGACCAAACCTCACTTACAAATCTAGAATTACAAACTGTCCTCACACTGATTGCCAGAGTTACTAACACCATTAGCTTGGCCATGCTCCTTCCCCCAGTATCCCCACAGTGTTGCCGAGTCTCGCAGGAAAAAAGAGCAGCACTGCCTTTAAAAACAAACCCATACAAGCCCAATCCATTTCAAAGAGAAGGGTGTGGGGTTGCTTATACAAATTCCATATTTTTTTAGTAGTTCTAGTTTTGCTGCATATATTAAATTACACATTTAGCAGTGCTGGCAGGCAGCAAAGGTTCCAGCCTCTTCCTGGTGGGGGGACCGAGAGGGGGCTGATCTGCAGGCGGGAATGGGATGGGCTTACCTATCACCACCCATTTAGGACAGCCAGCAGCAGTGCTAGGAGGGGTGGATACAGGGGGCTATGGGGAATCTTGGGGTCACTACAGTCCCCCCCCAAGCCTCCCCCAGAGCCACCCTGCTGGCAGGGTGCGCAGCAGGGCGTGGAGTTGCTCCACAGCCGGGCTGGGATCTTGCAGTGGTGACAGCGTGGTCCGGAGTTGGGGCAGAGCTGTGATCAACAGCCTGTATGCCCTAGGCAGGGGCATGCAGGCAGTAGATCACGGCTCTACCCTGGCTCTGGACCACACTGTCACTGCTGCAAAGAGCTGGGGCAGAGCCATGATCTGCTGCATGGACGTCCCTGCCCGGGGCATGAAGACTGCAGCTCTGCCCCAGCTCCGGACCATGTTGTCACTGCCACAAGATCCCAGCCCGGCTGCAGAGCAGCTCTGTGCCCTGCCAGAGCTGCTAGGGCCAGTCTCCATAGAAACCCCAGCCCTGCGCTATCACAGAGCAGCTGCTGCTGGGGTGTCCATGGAAACCAGCCCCTGCCACGCAGGCAGGGGCTGTTGAGAAATGGAGTCCAGGCACTGGCCGGATCCACCATTTTGCCCACCCCTGCACTATAACTTTTTTGGTTTAAGCCACCTATTACAAAAAAGCCCCAAATATGTGCCTTCCATATAATACAAGCCCCAAAACCTGCAACCTACGACTCAAAAAATTAAAGTGACTTTTTAAAAAAACCAAGCCCAATTCCACTTACTATAAGTGAACTTGGCAACCTTGCCCACAGAGCATTAGAGACAGACAGTAGGAAAACCTTCAGTCTTTCAGCATGTCAGTGAGTGCTGTTCAAGTGCTTGCTACCCTTTCTGGATCCTATGACTTATCTCCAGCTAAGACACTTCTACTGGGATGCTGCCACTCATTCTTATCTGGGTTAAGGTCCATCTCCCAGTATGCAATATGGCCTTAACAAGTCCTGTGGTGCTAAAGGGGCCTTTACATTTTCCAGTGAAGACAGTTCAGATTTCTTTTCCATAGCTTACTTGTTTCTCGATGCTAAAGATGTGAATGCCATCAGCAAAGATACAGTAGCATGTGTGGGGGTCTGTAGGACTCCTCAGGAATTCCGTTTGACTCTTTTAAGTCAAGGAGATCTAAATAATCAGCAGTAGCTCTAACATATTTATGCCTAGGCAACATGAAATAAAAGTTCTCTTAACATATTTGTACCAACCAACATTAACCACATCCAAACAGCTGCCCCTGGGCCTTTCTAAAGCTAGCTGTATATACAGTATGGCTTCTCTGCTCTGAGTTCGCTTACACTATTGTGTCTGTAGCTGGAACATCCATTCTCCATTACTTTTGCCTCCTTTGGACAAATTAGCTCTTAGGCACTAGTAAGTGCTATTAACTTGCATCTGATTTGGATATCTGAGCAGCCAGTGTAGAAAGAATATAACATTAACCATTGAGTTCTTTCCTTGACGTACCATTTTTTTCACCTCAAATGGTTTAGCATGGTCAGGCAATTTGCCTAGAATGACATCAAACTGAATTACATGAGACTTCATGGCATGTAGAGTGTGAAATTCTTGGATTCAAGCTTACTCTTACAAGCCGATGTTTTCCCTGTTTATTAGCTAGTCAAACATTTCAATGTTATTTCCTTTCTCACAGGCCCAAGAACAGTTATATTTCTTCAGCTTTCTTTCCCTCCTTTTTTTTCAAAGGAAGAAGATTCCAATTCATAGCTGGGATGTTACCATTGGTAACTCTGTGTCCAATGGCAACTTATCCACCAATAAACCGTTTGGGAGGCAGATTAGTAATAGCTGAACTGGAACACTTGCTGAAGAATGTGGGACAAAGGTAATGAAATTGTCCTGTGTCGTTGCTAGGCTAACTATGTTAATGCCTTTGCATATAAATATTCAACATGGCCATGCTTGCCTTTGTTTAAGGTCATGGGGGCAGAGCTGGAAGACTCTACAAAGTGCTAAACTCAAATAGGCTTTCACCCAGCAAGGACACTCGTCCAGAGAGGTAGATCGCACGTTTGAAAGAGCCACCTGGATACCATGTGAAGAACTGCTGCAGTACAGAAGAAAACCCCCCACAAATCGCACACTGCTGGTTATGACATATCACTCCTCCCTTGAACCTGTATGGAAAATCCTCAAAAAATTGCAACCCATATTAGAAAGAGACCCTATTCTTAAAAAGATCTTCCCAGAGCCACCCATCCTAGCCTTTAAACAAGCACTGAATCTCGCCAACCTCATCACCAGAAGCAAACTTCCTCAAGCCCAGAACACACCAAAAGGATCCAGACCGTGCCATGACAAGAAATGCAAAACCTGCCAACACATCTCCACCACCCCCACAATTACTACACCCCACAACAGAGCCATCAGCATCCCAGGATCTTACAGCTGCACCTCCAGAAATGTAATATACCTCATCCAATGCACCAAATGCCCTGATGGAAAATATGTAGGAGAGACCAAACAACAACTGCGCACCAGAATGAACGCACACCAGAAATCCATCAAAGACAGAAATACCCAATTACCGGTGGGGGCACATTTCTCACAGGAGGGCCACTCTCTCTCCAATCTCTCAGTCCTGATCCTCAAGGGAAATTTACACAACACTTTCCAGAGACGAGCCTATGAGCTCCATTTCATCAACCTCCTGGATACTAGAGATCATGGACTAAACATAGACATTGGATTTTTGATACATTATAATCTGCCTGGCAACTGACTCCCCAGCCCAGCCCCTGGCTTCTTTACTTTTCATTCCATCTGGGAAGAGCACACACCAACTGCTGAAACTTCCTTAGCCTGACGAAGGGTTTTTGAACCCGAAAGCTTGCTTAATAACTATTCTCCAACTATTTGGGTTGGTCTAATAAAAGATATCAAATTCACCCAGGGAACCTTGTCTGCCTATGTCCTTAGACCAACACGGCTACAGCCTAAACCCCTAAACTCAAATAGACATTTTAAGTAAAAAATACAATTGATTTGAAAAGAAGTTAAGTATGTACACTATAGTGACTAGTTACAGTGAGTGACCTAATCTCAGTCAAGATCTACACATACCACTAACAACAGTTAGCGGCTTATCTGTCTCTTGCTCCACACTCCAATGTACTATTTTCTAGGCCGCAGGTTCCTTCTACATAGAACAATCATGAGTCAGCCATCTTAGCAGCTGTCATTAATATTTATAGGAGTGGGGCCAGTCTGTGTTGGCTCAATAATAAATGGCTGAAACAAAGTGTTCTACCTCTCTTGACCTTTCTCTACCCTTAAATATGGTGTGTAGGGGAGGGCAATATTGACTCAACCTGCACTTAACGAAAAACAACTTGAGTTCTGCCCTTATTACGCCCATTTCTCTTACCTGATAAAAGGATGTAATTACTAATCTGTCTTGATACACAGTCATCAGTCAATACACCTTTCAGGTGGCTACTGGAAGGTTAAGTGCCTGAAGTGCACCCTTGAGTAGAGTAGCCCAAGAGTAACAGGGAGGAGCAATGTGCAGAGAGTGGAATCCAAAAGATACACACCATAAAACTTTATAGCAACAGAGAGATCTATCTTTTTTACTACTCTATTTAGATTTCTTTAATAAGTTAATTTTCTTTGAAGTAAGATAAGCAATCTGTGTTTAAACTATTGCAACATGAATTACAAAAGGTAACCAGGAGATGGGTGTGGTTTGAAGTTTATCACTCTAAATAAAATAAAATAAAATAAACACCTCTCTTCAGAATTCAGGCATTTAGCACAATTCCAGAATCACATAAATTCCCAATTGGAACCCATGGTAATGCTAACAAATGTTCCAAACTCGCCATGCCCAAACCCCCCTTGTAGTCTATTCACCACTTTGAAAGAAAATTTTGTAAGACCGGTAGACGTTATAGCACACTTTGAAAGCCAACACACTTAGGGTCTGTTAAAGCTGTGTTTCTCAGTGGGACTTGAAGGTTGGGTAGGTGGGACTTCAACTAATTGCCTGACTGAAAAAAATCAGTTGTTTTCACTTCAAATAGATTAATCAACAGATATCTCGAACAGTGCAATTTTGTGGGGGTTTGTTTTTATCATGGTGGGACCAGGGTTTTTTGACAAAATGGTTCATAGAACCATAGGGTCGGAAGGGACTTCAACAGATACCGAGTCCAACCCCCTGCCTAGGCAGGAAAGAGTGCTGGGGTCAGATGACCATAGCCTATACAGCCTTCTCTTAAAGACCCCCAAGGTAGGGGGGAGCACCACCTCCCCTGGAAGCCCAATAATAGTTGGTGGGACATAAGGTGCAAAAGGTTGAGAACCACTGCTAAAGCATCAGGTAATGAGTTCTACAGTAAAAACAAGTCAGATCTTCACCTGGGGTAAAGCCACATAACTCCACTCATTTCAGCCAAACAATGCTTATTTACAGCAGCTAGGGTCCTGTCACAAGGATTCTTCATTACAAATGTCTTGCTTCCAGTTCCTTCAGTTTTATACCTGGAAGTTGTTAGTCTGAGGACTTTAGCTAATCCCATTTGTTGTGGGATTATAGGAAGAGAAAACAGCCAGACACAGAACGCAAACCAGATTGCCTTTAGAATTAAACTGCAAACCAGTATGGTCTATGGAGTGTAGGTACAATGTGTTCCCTGCAAGAAAAGTCCACAAGGTAACTAGGCAGCAGCATTTTTCATTAAGGACTAGATTTACAAAGGTGTCTAAAAGTGTCTAAAAATGTATGTAGAAATTTTCAAAAGTGCCCAAGCAGGTTGATACATAAATCCAATTGAAATAAAATTATACCTGCATACTAGAGACATTACAGACCACAATGACTCCTTATCTTCCCTGCTTTCTTGCAATACATGTTGAATGGGAAGGACAAAGACAGCAGAATGCCTTTGGCACCATACATGAAAAAGACTTTGTACAAAACAAGAATATCCAACATTACTCTCTGGGTCTTTCCATCAGAAAGAAGAGATCCAGCCAAGAGCTGTTCTGTATCTTGCCAGAACCTGAAGGCATGAAAGGCAGTTGACAAATAAAGAAGAGTCAGCACAACCACTTGGATTTCATCCATTGCTATTGCCAGCTTGGGATCATAGACTAAGACAACAGTCTAACAGGGCTGTCCAGGTGGGGTTAATCTGCAGCCTACAGGCTCTCTCCAGCTTTTGCTCCCCTCATCCTAGCAGCAGCTGGGGTCTCTGGACTCCCTTTCCTTTCTCTGGCTTTCACTTTCTGCCCTTGTCTCAGGGGATGCAGCACTGCCGTATGGGGCAGTCTGTAGTGCTAGGAGAGTCCGGGGCCAAGGAGGTGATGAGGAGGAGCTATTTGTGCATGTGTTGCAGCAGTGGGGTAGAGAGCTTGAAGTGCGGTACAGTGGAGGAGCTGCATTCAGAGAGACGAGGAAGGGCCAGGGCCCACTCAGTGTGTAGCCACAAGCCTCTACAGCCATGCCTTATGTGTTTCCAAGGCCCAATGCTAGATTGTAAGTGATTAAGGAAATCTAAAAATCCAATTTTTATACTTTTCTTTTACTGCTTCTTAATTGCCTCCCTCCCTTCCCCTGTTGTTTTGCTTCCAACTTTTCTTTTCCCTTACTTCATATTTATTCCCAGTGTTTTTGCCCTTCCATGTTATGGCCAGTCACAAAAACATCCAGTACTGTCACTCAGGACACTGGAAAATGGACCATGTCCTGAGTATGAAGGGCTATACTTCCAACATGACAACATGTGCCTAAGGTCATATTGGCAGTAGCAGAATGGAGCATAGCCAGGCTTTGTGGGGCTTTCTAAGGTTAAGGAACTAGTGAAAAATATCACTCTAAACTAACCATGCATATCAACAAAAGGTATAGTTAATGTTGCACTAGGAGTTCTATCAGAAGCCATATTCTTGACACAATCCCCAAAGACTGAAAACTCATTCGAGTCCAAAAATATTAATGGTAGTTTTTAGGTAAGAGTAGAATTTTAGCGTATTCAATTTGGAAGAAATGGTAGAGATTCTGGGGAGATATAGTTACATACATTGTCCTTCTGCACAAAGGTATTTGAAGTAATCCGCCCTTGTAGAGGTATTGGTCAGGCAATATTCACCCACATAAAGTTTTTAACATACTTTTTTAATGCTAAAAACACAGGGTCAGTTTCAAATGTTAGGCCCAAAACTGACAATAGTAGTTTTCACGCTGCAGTTTTTTCTTTGCTAGACAAGCACAAATCACTATGTCTATGTTGCTACGAATGAATGCCAATCTGACATCAGTTCCGGAAAGGCACACACAAGCCTGTGACAGAACACTTAAACCCCTGTGGATATTGAATTGCTAACCTCAGGGTAACTGTTCTCAGATAACAAAATCTTGAAAGCAAACTTGAACACAAAATAGTGGAACAAGAAACCATCCCTAGACTGGATTATGTTAAGTACGTTAAGTATGGTCTAAACAGGAGCAATGGATTCTTATTCCATTATCTGGATTTTGTGGGCTTTTGTGACCCTTTTATCCCTGTGGGTTTATCACCTGATTGCCCCACCCAGTATTGCTTCTCCTCCCCTCTCTCCTTTCTCCCCTTCATTCCTTCCTTCCCTGTCTTTTGTAACTCTGTATTTGACGGACTGCTTTGTGCATATCCTTTCACAGCATTTGGTAAAGTGAACTCAGGCTCAGAAAAGCTCATGCTATACATCTCTGATTTATTTAGTCTATAAAATGTAAATCTACCCTGCCTTACAGCACTACTAGCATCTAGTACACTGACCCTGAGGGCCATATGAATCATGCAGGCCAGTCTGCAAGCTAGATCAGCCATATGTGCCAGAATCTGGCCCCGTGCTGCCTCTGCCTGACCCTATACACCGGGCAGCAGGCCGCAGGCTGGCCCCATGTGCCAAGATCAGGCCCCAGGGCCTTGCACCTGCGTGCTGGGATAGGGCCCCACACCATATCACATTCTGAGATCAGACCCAGGGGCACTGTGCTGCCCTACTTCCCAGGATTGGGCCCTGGGGACCCATGCCACTGCCAGCAGGCATCAGGATTGGGCCCTGGGAACCCATGCTGCCCTTGCATGCCCAATCTAGGGCACAAGGCCACTCTCTCTGGCCTGCAGGCTCCCTGTGGGTCCAGAAGTTTGGCAGTGGGGGAGCAGTGCCACCACTAGCCCACTGCCAAATTTTCAGACCTGTGAGGAAGGAACCCCATGAGACTGAACACACACCTGGTCCAGTCAACAACTGTTTAACTGTCAGACCTGAAAGAATAGGGAGAATACTTGTTTGTCAATATTTGTACAAATAGTACTATTATAGGCTATTATTTGTTTTATACTAGTTCTGAGACATGGCTCAGAGAGCCCAGTCAGAGAAAGAAACTTGACTTACACAAACTGTCTGAAGACACCTAATACATATTTGATTTAAGTAGGAGTTAGGTGCTTACATCTCTTTGAGAATCTAGGCCTTAATTTCTCATGTCTTAGTTCTCCAGCTGTAGAAATGTGATAACATCATTTCCCTCCCTTGTGGGGTAGGAGTGGGGCAGGGAGTATGGAGGTGAAAGGAGGGGTTGAAGGCAAAATAAAAATGCTGAGAATCTCAGTACTGTAGTGATTTTGCGCGGGGGGGGAGGTCACATAAGTACCTTAAACAGGTACTATTGGAGCTGTGCTGTACAAATTGTAAAGTCACTGTCCCTGAAGAGTTTGTAATCTAAATAATCTGATTGTGTTCAGAATAGATTTGTTTGTTTACAATGACCATTCAGTTGCTTATGCTTCACTGCCTTGAATACTGGCAAAAAGCAAATTTAAGTTTTATTTCCACTGACAGCAAGTGTCAAATTATTGTTTTGCCTTAGCATAGAGTTATAACGGCCCAGAACCCTAACTTTAAAATGAAGCTTGCTCAATATATGAAAGGGATTATATGATGTGTCTGCCAGTGATAGCAAGACACAATAGCTCAAGGGATCCCTTTCAGTTTTACATTCAGTGTTCCTATGATATTATACTACTTTTTCAGTGGCAGAATTTTCACGTCTTCAAAGGGAGACTAGCATCAAGACATCAGCATCAGGACAAGTGGTATTATAACCCCTTTCCTCTGGTTTTTGACCTGACTCATTCAACCTGCTTTGGAGCTCTGTGGTATGCATACATACAATCATTCAGGATTTAGCTAATGTGGGTCACAGCTGATGGGAGAGAAGTCAGTAGCCCTGCTGGAGGATTTTAGTGTGCAAAGTGTGCAAAGTGATTGTTACAGAACTAGGGTCATTAGTTTTAGTTTTCACTGCAGACTAAAATGCTATACCATGTCTTTTACCAAATCAATTTATTTTTCATGCCTACAATAAAAAAGGGTAAAAGAACAAAAATGAAGAAAGATGTAGCTACAGGGGCCAGAAGAAGCCTCCCTGATGTATCTCTGAGTTTGGAGTGGGCCTACAGACTTGATCAGGCAGGTCAAGCCTAACCCTCCTGCAAGTAAACACCACTGCTGCGGTATAGACAAACTGTTAGAATGTAAAGTCAGCAGGAACTGACTCTTACTGCACGATTCTATAGTGCCAAGCACAAGAGGACGTTAATACCTGTTTGAGTCTCCGGTTACTACTGCAAAACAAATAATCATTACTAATATTAAGCCTGTTTGGTAGGTATCCATGCTGTCTGTCCCACTTCTATAATAGTTCCCAGTCTGAAGCCCCAGTGGCCATTTGCCATTTTAGGTGGCAAGAAACCTGAACTGTACACAATTGGATGTCTGTGTGAATGAAATAACTTTTAATTTTAAATATCTTTCTGGGCCTGAAGTCCTGACAGATAGTATATACACAGGAATGCTACACTGATATTTTATTCACCTAAACATAGCACTTTAATTACAGCAAACTAAAATGCATCCACACCACTTAGGATAGGATAGGATAGGATAGGATAGGATAGGATAGGATAGGATAGGATATTCTCTTTGTTAAACACTGTTTCCACCTGACTGTACTGGACCAATATCCCAGAATGCCATGTTTTGCTACTCTGCTCTGTACGCTGTGATTTTTCTCATTGTGCATTCTGGGATGCCTACTGGAAGCTGAAGAAATTCTTGGTTTTGAGGTCAAACTAAAAATATACCTGTGATTCCCCATCTGGCATCCATTAATTTTGCTACTGCCATCCTCAAAATGCTGTCAGACAGCATGAAAGCCTTAACATTGAGCAGTACAATCACAACAGTTGTTAATAAGAACAAGATGATGCACACAGAAGGGGTTACACCTCCAGTTGCCACACCTGCTGCAGGTGTTGCTGGACCCATGGATCTAGGAAGAACACTGTAGTTTGGACTGGCCCAAGGACAAGTTTGACACCCCTGTTTTATTTTCCTTCAACACTGGTAAAGCGTTACCTTGAGTACTGAGTCCAGTTTTGGGTACTGAACTTGAAGAAAGATGTGAATGAGTTAGAGAGTCCAGAGGAGAGCAACAAAAATTATTAGAGATCTAAAATATGACATATGAGGAAAGGCTGGAAGAATTGTGATGATTTAGTCTAGAAAAAAGAAGATTGGGTGATAACTGTCTTCAAATTCAAAATGGATTGTTTTAAATGATGACCAATTTTTCTTTGTGTTCATATGGGACAGGGCAAGTAGTAATAAAGTGCAACAAGAGAGATCTAGATTATATACGTGGAAGAAGCTTTTAGCTATGGCCCTGGTTAAACAACAGATCAGATTCCTCAGAAGTGCAGAATCTCCATTGCTGCAAGCTTTTAAGTACAGATTACAAACATGTCTGTGGTGGTTTAGACAGGGATGTTCCCACCTGGAGCAGGGGGTGGGACTCGATGACCTGCTGTGGTCATGTACTTTGAGTTACATAGGCAGATGTATTTGGTTCTAGCCTCTGCTATTCCATACAGATGTTGATGCTGTGGTGATACAGCTCATGGAGGAGGAAGAGAAACGGATGGATGAAAGCAAGCATTTCCTTCTGCAGAACATTTAGTTGGTATACTTTTACTGGGGACAGTGCTTCTGGGTTCAGCCATCTAGCAAGGACCGGTGGGACTCAACAATGATATAGAATATGGCAACTTTGGGATGCCAAAAATAACTTTCATAGAAATCCATGCAGAACTCATTCTACAGTTGCCTCAGTTTGTCCCTCATCAGGGAGACGCATAGAGGATGCGTGGGGGTGCATGTGCACCCCCTGAGAATGCCGGTGCACCCCCTGTCAGGCCTGTGTAGCCAGCAGACAGGGGGGCAGGCAGGAGCACCCCTGCGAGTGCCAGCTGGGGAGCACGGCCACCAGCGAAAGTGGCTGCTGGAGTTCCAGAAGCTGCGCAGCCGCTTTTACTGTGAGTGAGATCAGTCCCCCCGGCCAGCCGGATTGGCCGCTGGGGGACCTCCCCCCACCCCGGTCACTGACTGGTGCTGGGGGGGGGGCGGGGCACGTGCCCCCCTGACTCAAGAGGCACGAGACACCCATGGGTGATCAAAGGACCAGGATCATAGATGCTCTTGTGTTCCTACTTTGACAACAAAAGCTCTATAGCCAATGGAATGGGTTTTGGTTTGATGTTTATTAGGATTTCATGGTGCAGAGCAATTGATATTATAAATTTAAGAATTAACCGGAATCTGAAATAAGCTTTTCAGAAAGGTTTTAGAACGAGAATATATTCATATGAAAAAGCCATTGGCAACAATGTTTCTTCAATAAAAACAAAAACAACTGAAAAAAGAATGCAGTCTAAACAACAGAAGTCATGCATGGCTGTTGTAAGGAACATTCCTGAGCTCCTTTCCTCCCTCCCTTCTCCTACCCCCTTTCTACCAGTTCATTCCTAGCATCTGACAAACAGGCTATTGCTTGGGAAGCTCATACCTCTCTGAACCAGTTAGTCTCTAAAGGCATCTTTATACATGCTTTGTGGTGGTGGGGGCTCTTTAATTAGAGGAGTGACTCTCAGAAGCTGCTCTAATTAAAGTGCCTGCAGCGCCTTGTGTAGTCAGTGTCCCATGCTTCAAAATGGCGTTGGGGGGTGTGTGCTTTAACTAAAGCTCATTTGAAACAGGTAGAAATGAAATTATCATTGTCTTAATTTCTCTTTTACTACCCTTATAGATCAACATTGAGTGGACTGGAAAACTGACAACAATCTGCACTATTTGTTCTAAGTTCAAATATATTACAGTGCCTTAAACTATATACAAAATTTGAAGTATTTCTGTAGCCCAATCTGGACAGCATACCTCATGAAGTCCCAACTGCGTTAAAATCGGGCACATTAATGAAATGACATGCCACTTTACCTTTTCTATTTCTATTCTACCTATTCATTTGCCTGCAGCAACAATGAGGCAATTTTAGATGCCATGATCTTTATGTAATTTTTGCCCCCAGAAAGCACTAACAGCTTGAATGAGTGCAGGTGGTGAGGGACAAGCCTGTAGTGGTCTGATTAGGGTGTAGTAATATAATGAAGAAGTGTCTGGGAGAAGAGGTAGTAATATGTGTCTGGTGGTCAATGCTTTAAGTCTCCAAAATAGCTTCCATTTAAAGTAAAGAGGTGAGGAGAGAGGAGATTAAATGACAGAGAGAGGCTTCTGGCTCTGCCCAGCATAGCAGGAAGATTTAATTACACAGTCATATTGCAAATACCACACTTGCTGATATCATTCCCTTCTGCTGCAGTTTCAAGCAGGCCTAGTGGTACAGGCTTCCTCCATAGTAGTTTTAGCATAGCTGTCAGCCATAGAATTCCTACGCCAGGTCCTACAGTTCCTGGCTGTCCTGATCATTCCCTTTCTGACCTGACTGTGAGATAGGTAAAAAGAGAGGCGTATAAAGGATGGAAGACAGGAATCACCACTAAGGAGGAGTATTCTGTACTGATCCATACCTGTAGGGAGTGAACTAGGAAAGCCAAGGCTGTAACCGAACTCCAACTGGCTACACGTATCAAGGACAATAAAAAGTCCTTTTTCAGATATGCGGGGAGTCGGAAGAAAAGCAAGGGCAACATTGGACCCCTGCTAAACCAAATGGGACAACTGACAACTGACACCCAGGAAAAAGCCAACCTGCTTAATAGGTACTTTGCGTTGGTTTTTCACCAGCCCAAAAGGACTGCCCTACCTAACACGATGCAGGACAGCCAGGGTGAGGGTGAATTTATACCCAACATTGGTACAGACCTTGTAAAGGAACACCTTGAGAGGCTGGACACCTTCAAGTTAGCTGGTCCTAATAGATTGCACCCCAGAGTACTTAAGGAGCTGGCAGGCATCATAGCCCAGCCATTGTCCAGGATATTCAAGAATGTGTGGTGCTCATGTAAGTACCCAAAGATTGGAAGAAGGCCAATGTGGTGCCCTTCTTCAAGAAAAAGAGAAAAGTAAATCTGGGGAACTACAGGCCAATCAGCTTGACCTCAATACCTACAAAGATTTTGGAAAAAATTATCAAAGAAACCATTCTTGACAAGCTGGCTGATGGCAACATCCTGAGGGACAGCCAGCATGGGTTTGTTGTGGGTAGGTCTTGCCTTACCAATCTCATTTCCTTCTATGACCAGATGACATATCATCTGGACAAGGGAGAAGAGATTGACATCATATATCTGGACTTTAAAAAAGCTTTTGATCTGGTGTCCCATGATCTCCTCATGAAAAAAATTGGCCAACTGCGGCTTCGGCTACATCACAGTCCGATGGCTGGGGAATTGGCTCTGAGGTTGGACCCAGAGAATGGTAGTCGATGGAAATGAATCATCATGGTGCTCCATGACCAGTGGTGTCCCCCAAAGCTCCGTCTTTGGACCTATACTCTTTAGCGTCTTTATTAACAATGTGGACACTGGTGTCAGAAGCAGACTGGCCGATTTTGCCAACGACACCGAACTTTGGAGTAGAGCATCCACACCTGAGGACAGGTGATCCAGGCTGACCTTATAGGCTTAGAAAGTGGGCAGATAAAAACCTGATGACATTCAATATGGAAAAATGCAAGATACCCCACCTTGGGGAAAAAAAATGCTATATCACGCGTATAGGGTTGGCACTTGCTAGCACCACGGCTGAAAGGCACTTGGGGATCATGACTGACTACAAGATGAACATGAGCCACCAATGTGATGTTGCAGCTGGTAAAGCAAACAAAACCCTGGCTTGCATCCATAGATGCTTCTAAAGCAAATCTCAGGATGTTATCCTCTCACTGTACTCAGCTTTGGTGAGGCCACAGCTGGAGTACTGCATCCAATTCTGGGCTCCACAATTCAAGAAGGATGTGGAGAAGCTTGAGAGAGTCCAGAGGAAAGCCATGTGCATAATCAGAGTGCAAGAAAACAGGCCTTATGAAGAGAGGCTGAGAACCGTGGAACTCTTCAGCCTGGAAAAGTGCAGGCTCAGAGGTGACTTGGTGGCAGCCTATAAGTACATAAGGGGTGTGCATCAGGATCTGGGGGAATGCTTCTTCACCAGAGTGCCCCAAGGGATGACAAGGTCCAACAGTCACTAACTCTTCCAGGACCATTTTAGGCTGGACATAAGGAAAAACATCTTTACTGTCTGACCCCCAAAGCCTGGAATAGACTCCCTCCAGAGGTGGTACAAGCACCTACTCTGGACTCTTTTAAGAAACATTTGGATGCTTATCTTGTTAGGATTCTTTGACCCTAGTTGACTTCCTGCCCCTGGGGCAGGGGGCTGGCCTTGATCTTTTGAGGTCCCTGCCAGCCCTAATGTCTATGAATCTATGAATCAGGCATTTCTTGGGTGCTTGCCATGCAGTCTTTGGCAACCCCATGCTGTCTTGGGTGTTAGTTGTGTTCTCCATGTCAATATCCACTGGAACATTTTTAGGTTAAGTAGTGCTGTCACTTGTAAAAACATGATCAAGTTCCTCATTGTAAGAGCAGGTAGTGGGAGTGTTACTTTATGGTCCCTTTTTTTTAGGCACTGCTGCTTGTGCTTGGCATTGGGATTAGCTTTGGGCATGTCCCTTCACTTCCATTTACTCTGGCTCTACAGATGTCTTCATTCTAGCAATTCTTATCTGAAAAGGATGGAACAGGCCTATCTCCATACTGGACAATCAAGTCCAAAACTTCTGCAGGAGTTCACCAAGAAGCAGGGGAGAACATATCTTCTATTTGGTATGTTAACTCATTAATACCTGGTATGGAAAGGGGGAATCCTAGCTGCCTACTTCGAGAGGTGATGTCCAGTCAAGATGATCTTGCAACAGACACATACACACCAAGATAGATGGATCCAGGCATGAACTAGTGCAGTGTGGGATACTAAGAGGACAACTTCCAGCAATGCAGGAGTTAAGAATTGGTCCACATGAGCCAAGAAAGTTTGGTGTGGATGCAAGGCACTGAAAAATGACCTTAAAAGTGTGATATCATCTCTCTGGCTGCATCTACATGAGATGCTACTGTTCAGTGGTTACTGCACGTTTATTTAGTATTCTAATATTATAAAAGCCTAAGTCTGTCTGTTTGTCTGTCCGTAATGCTTTATTCACACTCTGATTGGCTGAAAGAAAGCATGGGGAGGTATCGCCATGATGCCGAGGACTGGACAGAGGGTGGGGGAGCTGAAGCCATCAGGGCTGGCCTCAACTTCCCTACCTTGCTCCCTGCAAGAGGCAGAACAGCGGTAGCCTTTGACACTGTCTCTCACCCCGTTCTCATTAAGAAATTAGGTGACTGTGGTCCAGAGGAGGGCCACTCGCATGATCTGGGGGCAGCAAGGCAGGCCCTACGAGAGGAGGCTACAGGACCTGAACCTGTTCAGCTTCCACAAGAGAAGGTTGAGAGGGGATCTGGTGGCTGTCTATAAACTGGCCAAGGGGGACCAGCAGGCAATGGAAGAGTCCCTGTTCCCCCGAGCACTACCGGGAGTAACAAGGAATAATGGCCATAAGTTGACGGAGTGTAGATTCAGGCTAGATATCAGGGGGCAGTACTTCACAGTCAGGGCAGCTAGGATCTGGAACCAATTTCCAAGGGAAGTGGTGCTGGCTCCTACCCTGGGGGACTTCAAAAGGAGGCTGGACAATCACCTAGCCGGGGTCGTTTGACCCCAGTATCCTTTCTTGCCCATGGCAGGGGATCAGACATGATGATCTGCTCAGGTCCCTTCCGTCCCTACCTACTATAAAACTATGAAACTATGAAGCATGGGGCTTTAAGTGGAGGCACTCCATCCCAGCCCCCCACCCCCAACCATTCTTGACGGGCAGTTGGCTAGTTTGTATAATAAATGTGTAGTAACCGAAGTGACTGTGCAGTAGCACTGGTGAAGTCTTTAGTGATTCAAGTGAACGGTAGCCTAATAATACTGCATAGTATCATATTAGCATTGTCAGTGCGGAGACACGTGCAGTATTATTCGGCTACTGCACAGTCAGCATCTAATGTAGATGCACCCTCTGTGTAGTGAAGGTGTAAGTGGTTAAAGCACCAGTCCTGCATAAATTCATTCTATTGAATTTTTAAATAATAAAAAAAAAAGCTTGCAAACTTCTTTGGTTTAATTGCCTTGGAATTTGCTGGTGTCCTGAAGAGTCTTTGCATGGCTCCTTTTGCTCCCTCCAGTTACTACCTAACACTTTCTCAGTGAATACTGATCATTAACAAACATTTTTGAACATAAAAGACTAATGTTTCAGGTTCAGTTCTGTAGTCTTCAGTTCTATTTGTTGTGTTCACATTCTTGTACTCATCTTCAGAGTGTCTGCTTACTTTCTAGACATGCTTTAAACAATTTCACTAGCACCTGTCATATTTTTCATTCTCTCTACCAAGAGAAAAACTAGGTTTTTATTTTTATAAAACTGTGTACATATAAGATATGCCATTTATATGTTTATATCAGCAAAACAAGGTGAAAAAGATGGGGCTTTTACTTGGAGAAGATGAAAGTCGGGTATGTGGTTATCATCAACAAAATGTTCCTGCATAGAATATTTTGACTCTGAAGGTAAACACGTAAGAAATTGACCATAATAGTTTTTCAGATGTTAAACAGAAATAGAAATGTTTAGGGCTGTTAAACTAGCTTAGTGAGGATTTAGAAGTTCTAGGAATACAGTTACTTTGTTTTTCATGTTCCCCAAACCTTACTGTTTTGGGTTTTGTTTTTTAAAAAAAAAAGATTAGTCACAAAAAAATAAAATCTGTTGGATGAACTACAGGCAACCATTAACTTCAGCCCCTATCGAGATAGCCAGCAGAAACTAAGCCAGACTTTTTACAAGTTATTTTCATGCTGTTGGTGGGCTTTTTGTAAATGATGTAAATGCCCTGTGGACTTTGTTCATAAGCAAACTGTGACTGAATAGTGTCAGATACATCCCTGGGGTAATCTTGCTGATTTCTGTCATTTTGTACTAAGGACAAATTTTGTCCATAAAGTCTAAAGAGTCTTGTTGTTAAAAAAGATCTTAAAACAGATAAGGTAAGGTGAAGGAAACTACAAATTAGTAGCATGTTTTCCAAAAGAAAGTAATTTACAACCAATTTTGTATAATATTTAGCAAAAACAGATCGACTTTACAGAAAAACCCACATATCTCAATTGTTTTTCAAAATATTCTGAGCAAGCAGGGTACAACTCTTCCCAGCTCGTATGCTCTGCTTCCCATTTTCCTTCCACTCCCACTGCCTGTGCAAATTGCTTTTGTTCATGATTATGTTTGGGAAGCTAAAGGATTTAAGGATTGCACAAATGCCTTGTTTGATGATTAGGACACAGCTGGTTGGATCATCATTTTCAACAAGTAGTTGTCAATAACTCAGTGCCTACTTGGGAGGAGGTATGGCTTTGCTACTAAGTCCTGCCAACTTCCCCTGGGTCCTACTGCCTTTTGTTCCTCTCATCTTAGACAGGCATCCAGGAGCAGATAAATATTAATTTTCTAAATTTTTTAGGGGGCCTGGCAGGCCAGATTCAGCCTGCAGGCTGTATTTTGCCTGCCTCTGCCCCAAACCCTCATCCTGGATCCACCCATTCCTACTATGCTTTATCAATAGAAACATCATTTGCAAATCAAGAGAACTGATTCTCCCATTGTATTTGGCACTGAGGCTTCAGCTGGAATACACTGTCCACTTTTTGGCCTTTCACTTTAAGAAAGATAGGGACAAATTAGAAAGAGTCCAGCAGAGAGTAACTATAATTATCAGGGACCTGGGTGCCTGCATGCCATGCCCCACCATTCAGGGACACTGGCTGGAGCCACACACTGTTGCCAACAGCCAGGACGGAGCAGAACCACCAACCATGCCAGCCCTGGCCACACAGTAAGTGGGGAGGACCCTCCCCACCCGTGCCCCTGCCTCTGCTCCCCTTCCCTGCCCAGTCCAGCCCAACCTTACTCCCCTGCACGCAAGGAGGCAGGAGACCGTGCCCAACTTTATTGAACAGCCCATGCTCCCACAGCTAAGTGGGCATGGGCCTCTTACATGTCAAGGAGTGCTTGTGGCAATGTCCTCCTCAGCTTCAGGGAGCAAGGACATGTAGTACAGCCACAGGTAGCCCTCGAGGCAGTAGTTAAAGTTGCAGGGCAGCCCAGGTTTGCCTCCTGTGCCATTGTAGCTCAGGGTCCTGTATCAAGTGCACAGGTGCAGACAGGGCACCATGGCTATAAGCAGCAGCAGGGCATAATAGATCAGACACCCCTTGGTCTATGCAAACAACTCCTTTTGCACTGCCCGTGATGCTCAACAAGAGCACACTTGGGGTACAGCACTGGTGTGCCAGGGGGGCTGTCCCTGGGACATCTCCCTGGAGAGGCCCTCTGTGGGGAGGATGGGAGTGTGGGCAGCTCCTCGTCCTAGTCACCTGGGAGCCCTGTGCCCCCTGAGCCCACGTGCCATGGGCTAGGTGGCAGCACGGGATAGTGGCTGGCCTGCAGGACAGTTGGGGGAAGCGGGGGGGACCACAGCAGCAGGCACTGCCAGGAGCCTTGCCTGTCCTGCCCTGGGAATGGGGCAGGGGAGGCAGGCAGCCTGTAGCCAGCACCCAGCAGCCTGCTGGCCCCAGGGGAGTAAGCAGGTTGTGGGGCTCAGCCGGTAGCTGCCTGGGCTCAGGCTTGCCTGCCTGACTTACCATGGTCCCTGAGCACCTGTGCATGCCCAACCCTCGATTTGATGCTGGGCAGTGCACAGCCTTGGTACAGAGCATCTAATTTGAGAAACGTTGCAAACTGTCACAGCTTCTGTCTCATGGTTCTGCAGGTCCTGCAGCTGCATACCAGAGAGAGGCCACACTTGGAAGCTGGGATGTGGCCTTTGGGTCATCGCCACTCACAGCCAGGGCCCTGCAGGTGCGCTGGTTCCACCAGAGGCAAACACAAGACCACACCGTCCTCCTGCAGTGGCTGGTGGCTGCTTCAGAGGACTGGCTGGAGGACTCATGGGCCTGGTGAGTGGAGGACGTTGCCGGTGAGTACATGTGGGACCAGGTGGACCGGGAGTTCTGAGCACAGTTCCTGGCCCTGGAACGCGAATGGCTCTACCTGTTGTGGGAGCGAAATGCCATCCTGGCCCAGGCAATGCAGGCCATGGATGATGACTGCCAGGTGCTGGACACTGTTCTGGCCCTAGTGGTCACCTTCATGCCACGCGCTGCCTGACCCCTGACTCTAGCACCACCTGTTCCCTGGCAGCCACCTGGCAGCCACCCAGAAGCAACCCCTGCCCCAGATCCCACCCTAGATCTGATGCCACCCAGCCCTCATGTCTGGGCCCAGTCCTGCCGCTCACCCCAGTCCCATGTGGGCAAGGATTCGGAGCTGCCTGCAGTGGGTCCAGGGCCACATGCCAGCCCTGCTGGCCCTGGTCACTGGCTGCCAGAGGGGAAGCCACCTGCACTGGGGGACCAGTGGCCACTGTCACCCTGGTGGGCCCCCTGCCTGTTGCACTCACTGTGATGTCTGCATCCGCCACAGCATCTGCACTCATGCGGGAACAGCCAGAGGCTGGGTTGCTGGCCCCCTGCCCCCAGGCTCTGCCCCTTAGGATGACCCACAAAGGACATTGTAAATAGTTTTCACATGGAAGAAGGTTTTTTTATTGTTGGTGGGTGGGTTGGGTGGAGGGGCTCTGTTTGCTGAGGGGGGAAGCAGGAAGGGGTGTTCTGGTTGATGTGAGGGGAATAAAAACTTGTTCTTGTGAGACGTGTGTGCAGTGAAAGTGGTGCTGGGGGTGAATGGGGGAGGGGTCAGTCCATGGGTGGTGGTGCAAGAGAGATAGAGTAAGGAGTGCTGGAGGAGGTGGTTGTCCAAGGCCTCCCACACCCGGTGCTCTGGACCCTGCTGGTGGATGCGTGGCTCTCCTGGGGTCTTGGTGGGAGGGGCCTGCTGCTGCCACCATCACAGGTGGTGCTCCCATTGCCAAGTGTACTCCACGCACTGCACCTCCTCCACCCGGGCAGGCCTCGCAGAAGAGCTCCCCCCACGCCTTGCAGATGTTATGCAGCATACAGGCTGCAATGATGACCCAGAGGAGATTGCCTTCAGCAACCTTCAGACAGGTGGTGAGGGAGCACCAGACCCTTGGCAAGCCTGAAGGCACACTCCACCAGGGTGCAGGTCCAGTGAAGCAACAGTTGAAGTGGGCCTGGTGGGGGTCCAGGTGGCCAGTGTAGGGTTGCATGAGCCAGGACAAGAGTGGGTAAGTGGGGTCCCCAATGAGGAGGCAGGATGGCTACAGCATCCAGCTGCAGGTCTGGCATCCCCTGCATGAAACAGCTGCTCTCCATCAGGCTGGAGTTCCAGAAGATGTGGGTGCTGTTGGCACTGCCTGACCAGCTGGCACTCATGTGCATGAAGGCCCCATGGTGGTCCACAGTGTTCTGGAGCACCACAGAGTATAAGCCCTTGTAATAGGGGCAGTCCCTGTGGGGCAGGCAGGTGATGGGGATGTGGGTCCTGTCCAGAGCCTTGATGCACTGGGGGAATCCCAGGACATGAAACCCTGCCACCAGCACCAGAGGGTCATGCACACGGAGCACGGTGTCGGCTAGCACATCCTGGAGGGTGCTGCACACCTCCAGGATGGCCTCCCCTGGTTGTAGCCTTGTATATGCCAAACAGGTAGCCAATGTACAATAAACTGGCAGACATGGCCAGCTTGAGCAGGCACATGCTAGGAGGGTGTCCACATGCCAGTGTCCTTCCATTCCAGGTGTGGCCAGAGCTGCTCCACAAGGTCCCAGAAGGTGGCTTAGGTCTTGCAGAAAGCCTCCAGCTGTCATCCCAGGTGTGCTGGACAGTGTGCCGCCACCAGTCCTGGCTGGCCCAGCAGGCCCAGAGGCAGCAGGCCTAGATGCCGAGAAGGGCAACAATGGCATTCAGGCAGCTGCTGCACAGTGGCAGTGGTGGCCCTGGGATGGGGTTCTGTGGCTAGGCAGTCTGTTGCTTCATGTCGGGGAGCCAGGCAGCCCCAGGTGGCAATTGGCATGGTGGGCCATCATGGTAGCCAGCAGGGGACCAGGGCATTGGTCATTGCTGCCAGGGGTAGGGGCTGGAGCTGCCATAGCACAGGGAGGCAGAGTGGGCAAGGAGAGAGCTGTTGCATGCTGTTCCTGCACTGGGCATGTGGCTCCTAGACAAGGGAAGAGGCTGGCCAGAGGGCAGCGAAGTGAGCTGGCTTTTGAAGATGGCTGCAGCTGGAGCCTGGAGCTCCCCCCGGTGGTGGCAGGGGCCCAATGCAGGGCTGCAGGAAGTTTGGTGATAAGAACAGCAAATCTGCTGCCTAGTCCCTGCATGTGTAGATGCCTGCCCAGGAACACTTAATCCACAGAAGTTAACTCTCAAATAACCAGGGTGACATGTAGGGGGTGCATGGGGGTGCACATGCACCCCCTGAGAGCGCCGGCGTGCCCCCTGTCCAGCCATGGTCCTTGTTTAGCCAGCAGGCAGGGGGGCAGATGGGAGCACCAGTGCCGCCCCTGCAAGCGCCAGCTGGGGAGCAGACTTGTCAACAAAAGCAGCCATGCCACTTCCAGAAGTGGCTGCAGGAGTTCCAGAAGCAGCGTAGCCACTTTTACGGTGAGTGAGATGGGCTGTGGGATCAGCACCCAGGGGACCCCCTGCCAGTCGCTGACTCAAGAGGCACCAAACACCCATGTGAGTAACTGAGCCCAGATCAAGTGTATGTTTTAGATGTGCCCACTGTGCAGTAAAATACTATGCATCAGGCCTTCTCTGGGAGCATGTCTACACATATTCCATATTGGTAGCAAATCTGCTCCCAGTGGGAGAAGGCTGGTATAGGACTGCTCCTAACCTATTGTGGCCCCTTGCAGCAGCCATGAGGAGCTCCAAGCTCCCCCAGCATGCCAGCCTGGAGGCTGGCAGAGAGCACAGGCCAGTCCCCATGCGCATGGAGCCAGGACAGCTCTGCCAGCTGCAGCTGTCTTGTGGCCCTATACACATGGGGAGGGGTCCTGATTTACATGGAGCCAGAAGACAGCTGCTGCTGCAGAGCTCTCCTGGCCCTCTGCACATGGGAATAAGCCCCATGCCCAGCATGGCTTCCCTCCGCAGCTAGGGGCTAGCCGGGAACTGTCATGCTTCTGGGGCAAATCTCAGCCATCTCTGAACTGGGTGAGGATTTCCCTGAGTTGCCAGGAGTTGGTCCGTTTCTGCCCCAGGAGCGGACCAGCTCTGTCCCGGTTCCAGGCTGCTCAGAGAAATCTATGCCCAGCTGGGGCCTGGCTGGGAGCTTCCCCAGAAGCAGGCCAACTCCAGGCTGCTCAGGGAAATCCCTGCCTAGCCAGGGGCTGGCTAGGAGCTGCCCCATAAATGGGACAGCTCTCAGCCAGACCCTGACTGCACATGGAAGCAGAGAGCTACCAAGTCCTGACATTGGTCAGCTCCCAGCTCCCGTGGGGAGCTGGGCAGCTCTGGGATTGGGGGTGCAGAGACCTACCCCACCCTGGTGTTGCTTGGTTCCCAGCTCCAGGGGGGAGCCAGGAGGTGAGCAGCACTAGGATTAGGGGAATTCCCATCCCTGTGGCCCCCTAGTGTTGGGGCTGACAGGGAGCAAATTTGCTCCCGGTCATTGTCTACACATGCATGCACAGTTAGTTTACTACCTGTATTTACAGGTAGCAGCTAACCAACAAGTAGACTAATTTACTGCACAGTAAATGGTATGCACGTGTAGATGGTGACACTTTACTGCGCAATAGGTTAATCTACTGCACAGTAAAGTGTCTCATGTAGGTACACCCACCATAGGCTAAGATTTCTTTAAAAAAGAACCCTAAGGTGGACTCCCAAGTAAGTGACCTTATTTTTAAGGACTGACTTCAATAGGAAGTCATACAGCACTGTGGGAAAATAGATAATTTATTTAGGAGCATAAATACAAACATTCTTGAAAACCTTGGCCAGAGATTCATTTGAACAATTATTTTGGCCCGTGTGTGGAGAACCTGGGGGAACAGTAGTTTGCAATGTAATAAAGGCTTTTGTTAACACAGAAGTTTGGCATTAAATATAGTTTGCTGCCCTCATGTGGCCAAAGCTAACAAAGAGCCCACTAGAAGAGCATAAAACCTCATGTTTCAGAGTTCAAACCAGCAATTCTCAACCAGGGTGCCATGAGAACCTTTTAAGGGTGATATGGCAGCACACTATTAGCACTGTTAGGTATGCAAACACCTAAACAAAGTTCACAAAATTAAACCCAAACATTTCAAAAAGGAAGCAGTGGCCATAAACTGTTAAAGGATGATTTCAGGTTGGATGCAAGTAAGAACTTCTTTATAGTAAAGGTGACTAGAATCTGGAATAGACTTCCCAAGGAGGTGGTGTAGTCCCCAACTTTGGAAGTCTTTAAGAGGAGACTGGACAGACATCTTATGGGGATCATTTGATCTCAGCAGTATTCCTACCCAACCCCGGGGGGCTGGACTTGATGATCTTTCGAGGTCCCTTCCAGCCCTGATATGATATGATATGATATGATATGATATGATATGATATGATATGAATCCAGCATCAAAAACATTCTGACATGTTGTAGTCTTTCCACATTCTCCGCAGCAGAAAAATTGGTCCGTTATTTTTTCCATAGTCAAAAAATGAGTGCAAACTGGCACTTTCCAGAGGGTGTCTTGAGTCTAATGTGGTTTAAATTAACCACATTCTTAGAAATGAGATAGAGCCTTCTTTTGGGGAAAAAATTACAAATCTCTGCTTCTTGTGGGGTTTCTTACACTTTCCTTTGAAATATCTATTGCTATCTATTCTCTGAAGCAGAATACTGTATTAATTGAATCATGGTCTGATCCGGGTAAGCAAATCTCGTCTTCTTGCAACATGCAAAATTGCTTCCACAAAGGAAAAACTAGCCCTACAGCTTATTCAGCTGACTGTGTACCTCTTCATATGTTGTGTAATTATTTATACCTCAGCATAATGAATGTACAGTGCAACCAAAGCAGGATTCTTTATTGATTTATCCCCAGCCCTTTCTTCCCCTTTCATCTAAACATCAAGACTTGAAGGACATTAAAAAATAAAAATCACTAAATGTATATATAGTTCTAAAATAAATAAATAAATAAATAAAGAGACCGTTCCTCAGTTAATTTTCATATAATTATGTAATTAAGTCTGATTTAAGTAAAAATAATCTACTTTGTAACTGGCATTTAAAAATGATTCTACTGGAATCAGTCACAGATTGTACTATATGTCACAACCCAAGGGTGTGATTTTTGTTTGTGTGTGCTTCGGCACTGCTAAATTATTTCCCGCCACTCGTAGCTTTCTTTGCAGGGTGCATTTCTAGGTTGCAAAAAGAGAAATGCACACTGCAAGGAGTTCCCACCATTCGTATTCAAATTTGCGTCCCACTATTGGCCAGTTCTAAATTATTCCCACGTGGCGGCTAGCGATTGGCCTGCTAGCCGTATAAGAGGCTTGAGCGGTTTCCACCCAAGTTGGAGAACTCCACGACTATCAGGAGGAGGAGAACTTCACGTCTCGTGAAGCTCTCTAAGCTCTGCGGAGCCTATCGGACCCAGCATGTATCTCAAGAAGGCTACAGGGGTCTGATCAGCCTCTCGCCTCTCCCCGTCGCCGCCTGATCCCTCGATGTACCCTTCCCTGCGTGCAAGTTCCATGGAGCCTAGCAAACTTCGTGTGAGTCTATTCAGAGCTCTTTGCTTCGAGTACTTTCTTTGGTTGACACGACGGGCTCGCGGTTTAGAGCTCTCAACTGGATGGGCTAGAAGGTTCACGGGAAGGAACTCTAGTCCGCCTCTCTTCTTTTCTGTCTGTAACTGCAACTCAAGCAAGTTTTCCTGCCTGCACCGCGACCATCTTCAGTGTAAGTAAAATAATCTTAAATCAACCGCTAAGCGTCCGTGCCTAATTCTAGCATGCCGCCTGCCTTCCCCGACCCGGCGTGTCCGGGCTGCTGGCCACAGCCCGCCGCGCGAAAAAAGGGCCTCGGACCGCTCCCAGCCCACACACCATAAACCTCTGTGATACAGCATGCCAACTCAGTAGTTTATTTGGAGTCTCATGATATGTGGTATTTATCTTAAAGCCCAGTTCCTGGAGTCATGCTATTGAACAAGAATCTTAATTTTCATTTTAAAATAAAAATAAGTTCCCTGTCCTCATGAGTGTAGAGAAAAGAAATCATCAGCATTACAGACTGAAAACCTAGAAGGCAAATAAGACAGCTAAATTAATGTTTTTAATTTTCAAATCAAGTTCATGATTTTTGGTGGTCTGACTCTTTTTTTTTTTTATTGCTTGGGGTTGATAGTACTGACAACAATATTTCCTATCACATATTCATCATTTCTACCAACTTTTTCTCTATATTGCCTCCTTACTTATCTGTAGGAGCTGTTCTTCTATCACATTTAATACCAGATTATGAATATTCTGATTGAAATTTAATTCTGTGAAGATTCTCTAAAGAACATTTGAATTTCCTCCAAAATGCTAAGCATGTTTCTCTTATCTTCAGTGCTTCTCAGATTTCTCATTTCATAGTCTAGTTCAATGTTTGTTACAATAAATTTTTAAGAGGACTGTGAAATGGGATAGGAGGGTGGTCTTACCTGCCCAGGGTATCTCAGCTCCTCTGGCTGGGTGGTGCAGGGCTGCCATGGCAAAGATTTGGTAGAAGGGTGCTATTCTGGCATACCCCTTTAAGTAAGTGCCTAGGGCTGGTGACCTGCTTGCCATCCCCCTCCTAGTTACCTCATTGGTCCTACAGCTTCTTCAAGGATCTGGGCTTGTAGATACATCTACTATGATATATAGGTCCTCTCCCAGGGTTGCTTTCACTCAGCAAGAGCTACTCCTCCCTGTCTGTACCTAACCTTGCTCCTGTTGCACATAGTCTGTTCCTTAAGCAGCCAGGAAGGTGGCTCTGGCCAGGGGGGAACTTGGGTAACTACCAATCTGGCTTCACAACCTGGCATAACCTATATTTAATGATCAGTTTTTCTAAAAAAAGCAAGCACAGAAATTGAAAATATCTTAACTCAGTCCTTCTTTTTGTAAAAGGTCTGTAAACAAGGTATTACCAGAACTGTAGCAAGGAAGTTTGGTGCCCACATGGCAGCCCGCCTTCACCCCATGCACAGAGCCCCGCCCTCCATGCTTGCCCAGGGGTGCACGCAGAGGTGGGAGCTGCCCCCCACTTGAATCCCCCTGGATGAGCCGCTTGTCGTTCTGTCCTGCGCCCTGCCGCAGCCGGGCAGCACCTGCCTCCATCCCAGCCCCCATCCTCCCTCGCTGGGGGGGGCCTCGATCTGCTCTCCATACCCCATCCCCGCCCCCCGCAACAGACTCACCAGCCGGAAACTGCTCTCCAAGCTGCTGGGCTGGCTGTGTGCATGCTGCGGCTGCGCATATGCATGTGGCATTTATCAGCAACATTATTGGCCACATCAGCCAACATTTTAAAAAATATTTATAACAAAATATTGACTCGTAACTTGCCTGTTGGCACCCCTTTGCTTTGGCAGCCAGGGCGGTTGCCCCACTCACCCCTCCCTTGCTATGGTACCGGGTATTACCATCATCTCTCCATCACAAGGGCAAGTGTCATTGACATTTCATTTGTTAACATATTCATTTAAGAACATTGTCATTGTTGATGGTATCAGCCTTCTATCCTCTTTTAATGGGCAGGAATTTCTGCTGTCCCACTTTAAAGTGGGACAGGACAAGTTTCTGATCATAGAAGAGTAGGACTGGAAGGGAGCTCAGGAGATTGTGTGGTTAAACCTGCTCAAGACAGGATCATTCCCACCTAAAATCTATCTGATTATGCAAATTTACTGCATACAAATTATGCAATTTTACCATGTACTGGATTTTTATCAGGGGATTTTAGAAGATTTGTGAAGGTCATTCTCTCCATCCTGCTATCAGCCAACCAAATGGAACTTCTATTTTTTCTAGCCACTTATATTACAGAAAATGCTGGCTGCCTCATTTTCCATCAGTGTGTGCAAACATCAGTTACATGTATGAGACATTTTAACCACTTTCTATTTAAATGATGCATGCCTTCATAATCTGGATATTTGTCATTATTTCACTAACCTCTGCACTGTTCAGTTCTGGGGGGTCACGACTGGATTCCAGGTGCCTTACTGATTGTCAGTACCCCTCACCATAGTTCCACTAGAACTGTCTATTCCAATATTCAACCCTATTGCACTAGCAGGCCATGGACAGTCAGACCCAGTGATGAAGACAGGTTTACCACCACTATCAAAAAAGCCAACTAGCCCGTAAAACAAGCTTACTGCACAGCCTGCAGAGCATTGTTCCAGGTGGGCTTAAAGGCCCTACTAACCCTCTCAGACAAGCAGGAGCTGTGCAGGCCTGGCCAGCCTGGTGGACCCCAAGGCTAAGGACAGACATGCAAAAAGCCTGAGCCTGAATTGATTCAATCTTTGTAGGTTAGTCTAACCTGCCTAGGTTGAACCAGTTTGCAACCATACAGACATTCCCTCTGGACTGAAGAAATTCAGGCATATTCCTGCAATGGCTCAGGCTGGGGGGGTGGGGGGAGTTGGTGCTAGAGCAGCCTTCCCTTCCCTTCCAAGGGCCTGAGCTGGGCCGGGGGGGCGCTGCCAGGCCCTGGCAGGATGCTCTGATTAGGGAAGGGTGTAAACCCTGACCCTGCCTGCACCGTCCCAGGCTTTTCCCCACTTGCTGCTCAAGGGGCTGGCGTGTTGCCAGACCCCAGCACCAGACTAGCACTCTGAGGCAAAGGGGAAGGAGGGGGGAAGGGTGCAATGCATGCATCTGTTGATACTGATCTTTTCAATCTCCCTCTCCCTGCTTCTTCATTCTGTCTCAAACCTGACAGGGCTGCAAACCAGCAGGGGGCTGACAACACAGAGTTTATCAGCCAAAGTTTATCAACAAAACAAAAGCCTCTCTCATTAGTTCAAGTTCTTTTTAAACAGCTTTTTCCAAGGAAGGAAAGGAGGGGCAATTACCGGCTGACCTGTTGATTATCTCAAAAAAGCCTTAAGCAGAAACTGTTCTGTCAGCCTGTCCCAGTGAAATTTGTAGACACACACAGACACCTCTCAGCATTAGCTAGTATACTACATGCCTAGGATCTGTGGGGCTGAGGCTGTGCTGTGGGAGATGGGAGGGAGGGAGGGAGGGAGAGGGGAATCCCTGCTTGAGCAGTGAGGGGGGTTGGGGGTGGGGCAGGGGGAAGCCAGGCAGAGGCTGCTGTACCTACAGTCTCTGCTGGAGCTCTAGCCAGGGAGCAGAGGGGCAGGACCAGCCCTATTCTCTGGAGCAGACAGTTCAGCCCAGCCCAGGGCTGCAAAGCACACTAGAGGAGAGGGTCAGGCTGCAATTAGATCTGGACAGGTTACAGGGGTGAGCGGATGAGAACAGGATGGGTTTCAACATGACAAGTGCAAAGTATTGCACCTGGAGAGGAAGAACCAGCAGCATACCTACAGGCTGGGGAACTCCCTTCTAGTCAGCACAGAGGCAGAAAAGGATCTTGGAGTCATTATTGACTCCAAGATGAAAATGGGCCGCCAATGTGAGGACGCGGTCAGGAAGGCTAACCGCACCTTGTCATGCATCCACAGATGCATCACGAGCAGGTCCAAGGAGGTGATCCTTCCCCTCTGTGTGATATTGGTCAGGCCGCAGCTGGAATACTGTGTCCAGTTCTGGGCGGCGCACTTCAGGAGGGATGTGGACAGCATTGAGAGGGTCCAGAGGAGGGCCACTCGCATGATCGGGGGCAGCAAGGCAGGCCCTACAAGTGGAGGCTACAGGACCTGAACCTGTTCAGCCTCTACAAGAGAAGGTTGAGAGGGGATCTGGTGGCTGTCTATAAACTGGCCAAGGGGGACCAGCAGGCAATGGGAGAGTCCTGGTTCCCCCAAGCACTACCGGGAGTAACAAGGAATAACGGCCATACGTTGATGGAGAGTAGATTCAAGCTAGATATCAGGAGGCGCTACTTCACAGTCAGGGGGGCTAGGATCTGGAACCAACTTCCAAGGGAAGTAGTGCTGGCTCCCACCCTGGGGGTCCTCAAAAGGAGGCTAGATAGACACCTAGCCGGAGTCATTTGACCCCAGCATCCTTTCCTGCCCATGGCAGGGGGTCGAACTTGATGATCTGCTCAGGTCCCTGCCAACCCTACCAACTATGAAACTATGAACTAAGGGGTCTGTGGAACAGACATTGCATAAACCGGTTTGACCCAAGTTAGTTAAGTCTGGTGCTACATTCAACCAGATTTATCTTAAACCAGTTTCAGACATTTTGAGACTGGTTTATGTGCACTGAACTTCTGTTCTGTTATAGGTTCAAACCAGTTTCTGATCACTTAAACCAGTTTATGTAACTTCTGTCCCTAGCCCAGCTGATCAGTCAGCCTGGTGGGGTTGCCTACTACAGCTCCAGACAATAGCAGTTATAATTACCTCCAGAAGAGTCAATGCTGTGGCGTTGACTGATTGCACAGATTAATTGTCACTCACAGGAGGAGGTGACAAATTGCATTTGTTCTTTTCCCTACTTTCCAGGAGGGAGGAAAAAGTGACTTTCTTAACCAAAGGAGTCTGGAAAGTAACTTGTGCTTCCAACTTTGCTCTAAGGAAGCTGTAAGAATAAATCACGTGAAGGGCCAGCACAGGTACCGATCATATTGGTGCGCCTTAGTTGGTAATAACTGCACAAATCTGTTACCAGCAGTTCATCTGCAAATATCACAGTGGTGTTAGAGTTGTCAGATATCTAGGGTAATGTGCTTCCATGGATGAGGGATGTTTAATAGCTAAACCTCTTTAGTGCCATAAAGCATGATAGACTCTCAATCTACAAGGTGAGAGAGTTATTTTAAGGGGCTATCATGCCCTCTCTTTCCCTAAATCTTATTTGCTATAGTCTAAAAGCAATATAGCACTTAACACTAAAAATGCAATAGAAATTCCTAAATCGTTCTTAAATAGTTAATGCCTTTGAAAGAAGGGCAAAGTTCAAATAGGCTAGAAACCCTGGACTATTGAACTGTCCTGATTTGGCAGATGTCATGGTTTGAGATTCAACAAAATATTTTTCTGTTCCTACATAAATATTTGTAGTAGCATGTGATCACCCAGCCTCATGTTTATGTACTGGTGTCTTGCTGGCAAATAGAGCTGGGCAAACATGGCACAAACATTAAATCTCAGATAGCAGCAGGATTCTAACAAATACAAATAGCTGATAACTGGAGGTGATTTGATTTCTGTTCAACGTATTTCCCTAGGCCAATAAAAATAGCTATGTTCTGAGAAATGGGAGCAAATGTTGCTTACCTATCACGTCATTGAACTTTTGGGATCACCTGTGTTCTGTACTTGGATAACTCAAGTTGTTGGATCTGCCATCTGACTTAATAGCAATGTGCTTGCAGGTAGGAAAAAGGGAAATGAACACCTGGAAATCTGACATTTTTGGAAATGAAAACCCTACAAAAGAGAAAGTACTACATTGAAAATTGCACTTTGCACAGACTGTGCTACCAATTCAGGTTCTTCTTCATAGAGAATAAAGTATGGTTCATATAGAGCTCTATGTTGGAGGAGCACTATTTTCTTATTAATCTTACAAGTCATTTACAATTGGTGTGCTGATGGATAATCCAAATAACTTAGTTTAACAGAAAGTCCAATGTGTTCAGCCTGAAAGCAGTTGTCCTGGCTAAATCAAATTTAAAAAGCTGGGCCCAAATTGCATGTGTGCGTAATGCAGATTAAGATGTCCAGGGACCCCTTATCTACTGATTTTGCATCACAGTGACTTATATCTAATGTTCACTTAGGGCGAAGGGCTAACACCCTTTGAGCAACATTTCACTACAGGGTGGACTAATTTCCTTCAAAGCAAACAATGTATCATTAAATGCAATTTAGGATTATGAATCTGGCCCTCAGACTGTCATCTTTTCTGAGCAGGGAATATGTGTTTTTATATGTAAAGGTGGTTGGTACTCTCACATAGTTCATAAATATTTGCTACAGGAAATGACATCTGACTGAAAATTGGAAAGGTCATCTTAGAGAAAAATCTGTCATTTTGACATTTGTTTCTGTTTTGAACTAGCATAGGCCTGTCCAACTGAGTTGCATGAAGCTCCCAAGGGGTTAACTTCAGCCCCTGGGCTTCTGGGTGCTGCTGTTCCTCCTCTGCCCTGTTGCTGTTGCTGAAGGCACTAGGCTCCCCCTCCCTCCTCCAGGTTCTGCTGCCTGCTTCTGTCCTAGCACAGTTCAAGGGGCTAAGGGATCTTGTGGCTAGGGGAAATTGAGGGGGACTCAGAAGCTAGACAGCCCTGAACCAGTTCAAAAAACTGAAGTGTCAAAATTTCCTACAGAAGAAAAAATTTGGGATCTAGGACCACCAAAACATTTTACTTCAGTTACAGGAATACAGTGTAACAAACTGCTAAATATGTTATATACATATAACACAATACAGCAAAAGTATTTAGTATAATATAAAAGCCACAATTAAATTAATTACCCAGGAGCTGCAGTTCTGTATGTGCCTGCAGAGTTTCAGTTCATTCATCATTTGACAGCCAGTAATCCAGGGGCAGTCAAGGACAAGTCAAGGGTTTTCACAGGAGTACACATTGATTAGCTCAATGGGTGCACACACCGGCTAACCCATGTATGTACTTAGGTGTCAGTGATGGTTCATCTACAATGACAGCTGGCCACAACTGCAGAATCATGGTTATTCCCAAATACAGATATGGTCTAATTCCTTATGTGTTATAACACAGGGTATTTTCTTCATATGTTGTATTATTTTTCTTTTATAATCATGCTCTCCACTAGGGATCAATACCTGTAGGAATCAGCTAATGTGGTTATCCTATGCCAGCTTTGTCTTGGCATTTAGTTATTCATAAAAAGCTTCTTATTCTTTGGTAGCCTCCAAGACAGTGGGCTTTATCCCATAAACAATGAAGTAGAGGTGACATTGTAAAAAGGGATGACAGATTCTTTCTTCCAAAGGAAAGAAAACTGGGTATTTTTCTTAACGCTTATGCACTACGGTCTCACCAACTAGTTTGAACACCAGTTCTTTACCCTTCCATTCTTATGATACCACAGTGAGCTTTTTAAAGGGGTCAGTCTTTGAGGGGGCCAGTTTAATTCCAGAGGAAATTAAAAACAGAGGGGAAGGAGGAGAATCTCGTTCCTGAAACCAACAGAGAGCAGTGCCACCACTTGAAACCTGATCTTGAAACTATTACTGGAAGAAATAGGGCCTTCTTTTGGGGAACAGATTACAAATCTCTGCTTCTCGTGGGGTTTCTTGCATCTTCCTTTAAAATATCTATTGCTGTCTACTCTCTGAAGCTGAATACTATGTTACTTGTGTCGGGACCCAGGGCAGCCGGCCAGCAGCTCTCCCTGACTCTCACCCAGGCAGATAAGGGTCCGGGGCCTTAGAAGGCCATTAGGCGGGTATTTGTGATGCTTGGAGTGGAATTAATTAGGCGGACGCTTATCGGTTGTAAAGCAAGATTATTTACTCACGCCGTCAAGGTGGTGAATAGCGGAGGTCAGAGATACTTGGTTAGTTATAGCTTAAGGTTCGTAGGTCATAGGTCGGTCTGTATAAGAGTTCATTGGTCGAGCAGATAAACGGAGAAAAAAAAAATCTGGCCGGCAGGTCGTTGATTTACGTCTGATAAGGTCGAGACGGGGGAGACTGACAAGTGATTAATTTGTCAGTTATTCTCACGCATACGTTCAGAGGTTTTTTAGGTGTGTGTGCAGAGGACTCCCATTCTTCACGGAAGTGAAGACGGGTTTTATTTGTGTAATAGCCAATTGCTTTTCACCACGTCATAAATTTAATTAGAATCACCAATTATCTAGCGGTCTTTGTTAGGGTTTTATCTCACAGGGTTATTCCCTGTTTTTTTTGACCAATTATAATGATTTATGTATAGCACAGAAGGCTAAGTTTTATTTTATGTTAGTGTCGCAGTTATACATTTTTTTTTGACATGCGCAGCAAAAAAGCGGTTATTATCATTATTGTTAACCCTTAGTTAACCTAGTGTAGAAAAAAACTGTTTTGAATGGTTTTATTTGTTTGTGACATGGGTACTACTTAATTTGGTTGTGACATGCCCCCTTGCCCATGGCACAGCAAGTCATATCATGTTTATATATAGACCATTTTGTTTATTATTGTTAGTGTTTGGCAAACGGGTGTATATAAAAGTAAAAAGCGTGGTTAACTTTGTTTTGAGATATTGTAAAATTTAACAACCAAAACACATAAATATAATAATGGCTATTATGATCTATGGTAAACACAAGATAATCAAAGATGCCGACACTTAAATTAACTTAAACGCAGTAAACTGTAACCCTTGATTTTATGTAATCTTTTTTAATTCGATTTTTTAACGTAATTGAGAGTGAGGTATTAGATTAATGCCCCCTATAGGGAGGGTTTTTTAAAATTGTGGCTTATTATATTTGAGTTAAATCGTAGCTCTGAAACCACCAATTTTTCGTATCGTTATTAGCGGCCTTTTTTTATTTTTTTTATTGTCATCTCTCTTTTTAAATCTTTTTTTTTTTTTTTGAATGTACAGGTTCCTTTAGAAGCTTGACTATTTGCCCCCTTCCATCATCATCTCCCTCATCTCTTTTCTCACATTTTTTTAATGAATGTTTTTGTCCACACCCGACCTTTCTGCGACATCCCCTAAACCTTTAGACTATCAATGTTGGGTTTTTTTAATAATTTAGAGCTTTTTATTTAAAACATTATGACTTGGCTTTACTGTGTAAAGTCTCGAACAGGTTTTAAAACAAAACAAAACAAATATGTATAAGATCATTAACAGGAAAAAGAAAAACCATAAAATGAGTCGTTAGTTATGTCTTTGGCTTAAAATGACAAAAGGTTTAGGACCGAGTTGGAGGTTTTGAAGTCAGCTCCGTTTGTCGAGGAACCTGTTGGTAACAGCAGGAATAGAGCGACGACCCTGCTTGTGACATATGAGCAGGCGGCCATTGTGGCGTTGACCCAGGTGTGTTGTAGGTTGGTGCTCAGTGATTTTTGTGATCGGGCAGTCACAGATTGTCTTTTCGTCACCGCTGGGCCTGTAAGGGAACAAAATAAATGAACAGACAAACAAACAAAGAAAACTAAAAAACAATAAAATTGTCTTTTGTATATTTATGAGCATAATGTTGTAGTGGTTGGAATAGTTTATAGATGCCCCCTTCGAGTAGTTGTTTGTTGGGGCAGGCTGCGGTGTTATCCGGAGTGTGCTGTTAGGCATGGGTGTTTTTAGGGCCCGGACCGGTTGGCGGTATCGGTCGAGGCTGGTAGCCTAGTATATGTGTCAGTTGTCATTGTCTCGCATCTTTTAGGACGTGTAGCCGTTGTTTGGTAAGCGCGGAGTGGTTTAGGAGGAACCCAAACATGGCTCTTTCCTCCGGTGTCCTCTGGGGTGGTAGTCTTGATTTTTTTTGTGAGTTGAATTGGGAATGTCTTGGCCCTTGGTATTCAACTGGATATGTAGTAAGATAGCTTATGGCCACGGCTGAGTTTGTGGTTGTTGACTTCACAAGGGCTTGTAGTCATGGAAGTTGACTTAAAAGATTTTTTGTTGGCTGAGTAACGAGCAGGTTGAGGAGAAGGCAAAGGTTGATGGTATCCTCTTCTCCATAAATCTCCATGTATGTTTTGATGACGTCAAGGGTAGTGGTGGTAGTTGTACCCTCTGGGTTGGTTATTTGTTTGGTTATTGTTATAGGATGAGCGGTAGCTGTAGTTGTTATTGTGTCTGATGGGAGGATTGGATTTTCGCTCGTTGCCCCCTCCCTGTGGGACGGAGGTGGGGACGTTGGGAGCGACGTCATCTCAGGGGGCGGGCTTGTTGGGTGGAGTCCTGCCTGTTCTTCTGTGGCTTCGCCCTTCTTTTCTGGGTCTTTCGGGCAGCTCATATTTTTCTCGGTGCCATTTTTGGTGGCAACGGAGGGCTTTGGCACGCTGTTATTTTTGCAGCAGCTTTGCTGACTGTAGCTAACTGGGTTTTTAAGTTGGTATTTTTACGCAGTAGGAGTGACACTACGTTAATCATCTTTCCTTTGTCCCACTCGGAGCTTTTTCACTCCTTTCCGACTCCCTCCTCTACTCTCAGCAAGAAGTAGCCGCTGACGCACCCTGTCTTTGCTCCGCTCACTTGGTGATAAGCGATGTGGGCCCATAATTTATCCGCGTTATCTATGCGGCGCCCCCCACTATATCAGGGGCAGTTCTTAATTAATTCCCACTCCATCACATTTCCCTTTAATCCTGTTTGTGACGCCATGTCGGGACCCAGGACAGCCAGCCAGCAGCTCTCCCTGGCTCCCACCCGGGCAGATAAGGGTCCGGGGCCTTAGAAGGCCATCAGGCATGTATTTGTGACGCTTGGAGTGGAATTAATTAGGCGGACGCTTATTGGTTGTAAAGCAAGATTATTTACTCATGCCGTCAAGGTGGTGAATAGTGGAGGTCAGAGATACTTGGTTAGTTATAGCTTAAGGTTCGTAGGTCATAGGTCGGTTTGTATAAGAGTTCGTTGGTCGGGCAGATAAACGGAGAAAAAAAAAATCGGGCCGGCAGGTCGTTGATTTACGTTTGATAAGGTCGAGACGGGGGAGACTGACAAGTGATTAATTTGTCAGTTATTCTCACGCATACGTTCAGAGGTTTTTTAGGTGTGTGTGCGGAGGTCTCCCATTCTTCACGGAAGTGAAGACGGGTTTTATTTGTGTAATAGCCAATTGCTTTTCGCCACGTCATAAATTTAATTAGAATCACCAATTATCTAGCGGTCTTTGTTAGGGTTTTATCTCACAGGGTTACTCCCTGTTTTCTTTGACCAATTATAATGATTTATGTACAGCACAGAAGGCTAAGTTTTATTTTATGTTAGTGTCGCAGTTATACATTTTTTTTTGACATGCGCAGCAAAAAAGCGGTTATTATCATTATTGTTAACCCTTAGTTAACCTAGTGTAGAAAAAAACTGTTTTGAATGGTTTTATTTGTTTGTGACATGGGCACTACTTAATTTGGTTGTGACAACTTGGAGACAGCCAATCAGTGCAGACACCCCATATCTCAGTAATAGCATCACTTTCCACTTTATCCCAGTGCTGTTTCAGGTACCCTTGTACCCCTTTCTGTGCCCAGACTGCAGAAATCAAACTGCACTGATATTCCTCACACACAATTTACTAACTAAAGCAAATTTTCCTTGCAGCTGAGATCCTTGCCTCCAACCCTACTGTCATATGTGCAATGCTGAAAAGCTGAAATGTGTTCTCTGCCTATTGGGGATGCTGAAAGGAGAAAAGGTAAATTATTATTTAAAAGACAAAGAAAAGATGTGTTACACAAAAGCAAGACCAGCTGGGAATTATAGTAGGAATATGATAGTCTTCTGCTGGAAAGTGGAAAGCTTTGTTTGCACTAGCCAGTGTGCCAAACATTAAAACACTAACTTTCCAGGGCTGCTAGAAGCCCAACCCTCCTCTTCTAGGTGCATCTTTCTCACTAACATCCTCACCAGGAGCAGGGCAAGCAGAGGCAGCCACTTTCAGTCACGTAATACAGGCTTCAAACTGAGAACAGTGTGGGCTCACCTGGTATTAGCAATATACTTCTTTGAGCTCTACACTTGCAGTAGTCTCTTTTGCATTAAAAGGATATAAGCAAGCTAGTTATTGTGTAATGCAGAAGATTTCCATTTGTAGGAGATTCTGCAGGGAGCTAGTTTTTTTTGGTGCAGCGTCTCCTTTTAAAGAAGCCCATAAACTATTAGAAAGCATTTTGTACACACTGCGCTCCAAAGCATAGATATCCGAGTTACCCGTTAGCTCATTTACAGCTAACAGAAAAGATCCATGTGCTAATGAATTGGGGCAAAAACTGAACACTAGTTTATCTTGTGCAGGATGCACACTGCAGCTATGACAAGCCCTTAGGAAGCTACTTCAATGACATTACTGGTCATATTTATTCCACCTAGGTTTTAGTTTTCTTCGAATTGCTATTTCATTTCACTTACAATGAATAGATCTGATTAAGAGAAAAGGACCGTCAGTTGCATTTAATTTCCTCTCAGAATATTCCTAGGGTTCAGTCACGCCAAATAGAAAAAGTCTCTCCAATCCACCAAAGTACTTAACACCATGTGCAACTTTAATGAGACTTTGACTTCAATGAGATTGCTTAAAATTAAGCATGCATTTTGATGTTTATTGCCCAAATCTTCAACACTGGTCATTGAGTGCATTCCACAATGCGTTGGGAAATAAAAGTAAAATGCTATGTCTAAGAATCCTTCTCTAGGAAAGACTGACTGGTCTACTGTCCAAATGAACTGGCCCAGATCTACCAGCTCAAGACCATATTATGGCACAACTACATTCAGAGAGTGCAACCTCCCCCTCCAGTTAGAGCGATAAATCAGAAATACATAGTTAAAAAGCCAAACAGAAATTTTGGAGCGCAGTGAGATTTACAATCTATGTCTCCACTAGATGTCACTGCCTGATAACAGACAAGGAACTGGAGTCTCAGTGGAGTAGAGCAATAGAATTAGAGTAAACAGCACAGAAGTAAGATGTCCAGTTAAAGCAGAGGTGTCTAACCCATCTGGGCAAGATCTGGACTGTGGGGGTTCCCCTCAGGCCAAATCTGAGGACCCAGCAGCAACTGTGGTGGGACTACATTTGGGGAGGGGTATGAGTCTGGGGGGAACTGCTGCCGATACCAGTGCCTATCAGGGTCTAGGAATCCCAGATTCTGCATCAGGCTGCACCCCATTAAACGACGAGGTGTTTAAAGATGCCTCTGGGAACATTCACTCTCCTGCAGTATCTGTGTGCTCCCAGGCATAAATAGAAGGCAGCTCTATCACAGAGAAACCCAACCCATTTCTTCAGCATAAAGGCATAGAGTAGGCAAGAACAAGGGGGCCATAGAGTTAGCATAATAATTACAGGATTTTTAAAGGTTTGTTGTACATGTTGATTACTTTCACCCATTTCTTAGCCAGTCTATTGAATTTTTTTAAACAGTTTTTCTCTGAAGTAGCTGGTTAACATGCCATACCTACACATTTGAAATTAGTTCTCTTTCTCTAATGTCTGGGGAAGTGTTAAGGAACATTAGGTGGTCGCCTATGACCCCCCACAAAAAATATTAGTTGTATCTTTCACTCTTTGGCCCCATACAGTATTAGTTAACTGGGTGGGCCTTAAGACTATTTCCAATGGAAGATACAAATTGACAGGTGATCTCTTACTGATGTAAGGATTTCAGCTGTGCCTTCTGAAATGGAAAGAATAGGTTTGCTGTTCTGGATCACAGTATTCATTCACTTATGATTTGATACATATTTTTATTTATTTTAGTTTTAAATGTCTACCTCATCCAGTCTAAAAGGACTCAGTCTCATGCCTCTTCCTTCCCTACCGCTGTCCCCTGCCGACCTGAAGGCAGGGGGAGCTCCAGAGCCACTCCATGCTCCAGCCAGGTTACCCAGGGAGTTTGATATAGCAACAGCAGCAGGTGGGTTCCTACTTCCCACCTAGTTTCCCCAACTGTTTCTCAACAGCTTGGGAGTGGGTTAAGGGAAGGGGCACCCATCTGCTCCCACTGTTCCCAGCTCCCCAGGCAGGCTGCTGGAGGGGGGCAGGAGAGGCTCTGGGGCTCTCTCCACTCTCCATTCAGCTAGGGGCCACAGCAGCAAGGGGGTTGGGGATCAGGTGGGGAGACACTGCTGAGCAGAGGGGAGTGGGTGCTGAGAACTGAGGAAGGACTCTAACCCCCCAGTGAGGGGAGAAGTTGGGAGCAAGGGGGGGGGGGAGTGCAAACACTACAACACCAGTTGCTGAAGCAGCCCCTTCACAAAATCCTGGGTCCATTTATGGTTTTATAATACAGGAAATCTTGGTCCATGTTCCCAACTCCCTGCACGGGCAGTCCTGCCTACTGTTTAGTCACCAGAAGCAGGGGTATAGTCCAGGTCAGGGTCCCAAGGAGCTGGCGGGGAGGGTGGTGGGACTGTGAGGTCTGGTATCAGAACTGGAATCAGGAGCTATAGTCCAAGTGAAGGCAGTCAAGGAACCAAACCAGAGTCAAGAGTAGGGTGGCCATCATAGAGGACATTCTGGTTTTCTGCTACTCTGTCCTCTATTGATATGAAACCCGATGCCTTTTATGTCATTTATTTTTCTCTTCAAGAGAAAAATAGAGGATATAAGGGTGTCCAGGTTTCATATCAATAGAGGATAGAAGACAACCAACCGTACTGTCCTCTATGATGGCCACCCTAGCCAAGAGTCAGAAGTGGAGACAGGGTACACTGAGGGTTAAACCAGGGTCAAGAACCATCGCCAGAGCTGGAGGTAAAACCAGGATTAAGATATGCCAAAGGACCTACCAGAATCAGAAGCTAGAGCTACGGGTCAAACCAGAGAGCCAGCAAGAAAGTGCATGGAAGGACAGGAGCAAAAACTTCTACATGTCCACAGATGAGGAGAATGTAGCCTGGCTTTTAGGGACTGAAGCAGGTGGGGCCTGTTGCCTGTGGCTGCCCTGACTGCGTCATTCAGCCCAGCTGGGGCCAGGGCACTGATCTGGGCTCTCTGCAGGTGACACCTGTCCATTGCTCTGACTCCCCGATTGAGACTGACTGAGTCCAGAGCTCTACTCTTGTCTCATTACACAGAGGGAGTGCAGCTGTCACCCCCTCCCCAAAAAACATACGTAACTCCTTTCTCCTCCCCTTCAGCAGACACAACACACATTCTAAAAGAACCCTAACACATAAGAAAAACAAAGACCCTCTGTCCCCACCAAATGGCCATGCCAAAGGGTGCCCTCAAGCAGCACCCTTGGGCAGCACCCACCCAGGGAGGGGCCTGCAGATTGGCTGGGTCTTTCTCCTGCTTTCCAGTGGCTGAGATGGTGGCCAGGCTGGGCCCCTGGCCCGCCTCAAAAGGCAGGGGAAATGGGGCAGTGAGTGATGGCATCAGTTCCTACAGCCCATGGAGGCTGCCAATATGGAAAATCATGTGTCCTGCTTTTTAGAATAAAAGATGGTACCTGGCTTTGTGCATAGGGGGTGGAGTAGAAGGAGACTAAAAGTTCTTGCTTCATCTTAGATGAGAGGTGTAATGTGAAAAGAACGTGCCCAGCGTAGACCTCTCTTGCCCTTCCCCACTAAGGCAGCATGCAGGAGCAGCAGCAACTCCTGCTACAATAAATGGGTCATGGAGTGCCAGGCGTTCTGGGAATTGTGGTTTTCTAGTGTGGCCGTGGAGTTCACTGATGCTAGGGAGAGAACTGACCCCTGCAATGTGCAGCTGGGAAGTGCAAGTCAAATGGGGAATGGGCCCTGCTTATCTACTTCCTATTACACTACTGTCCTAGACAATCAGTTTATCTCCAAAAGTATGAGGGTAAATAACAGTGTCTAGAAGTAGAGGGGGCAGAAAAAATTCCAGCCAAGAAGTCCTTGGTAACCTAGATTATTACATTTTAACATGCCCAGAAATCTCCAGCCCCATGGCTAGCAAATGCTTATGATATGTAGCAGGCCGTTAGGGTAATTTGTGGCCCAGGACAATAGATTGTCAGGTGAACAGAGAGCCAACCTCTGCTGATTTCCTGTAATTATGGGTTTTGGAAATCCCTCTGAGAGACTCAGAGAGTAAATAAGTCCTGTTCCCAAATATGCTAAAAGAAATAGCTTGATAAGCAGACAACCTATTTTCCGTTCCTTTCTCTTAATCCTCTATTTTGCCCTCTATCCCTGGGACCCCACTGCAGGAAGCATGAGCTGCATAAATCACTCATAAATCACTGTGGGATTGTCTCAGACTCCAGGCAGGCTGCATGTGCCTATTATATAATTATGACTGAAGGAGGCACTTTTTTCCTCTAAGCTCTTATGTTTGGTTGCTTATAAATGTCTCAGCAAATTACCTGTGGGGTTGCAGTTGTTCATACTTTGTTCAGCACAGATGTATTATTGTTGCTTATAAGTGTAATGAAAATATGTCCAGCCATTTCAGTTACTCAAACCTGAAACAGGGGAATGTTTTTCGCTCTTGCCATGTTCTTTGCTGCCTCTCTGTGCTCAGGTTGCTTACTCAAATTTCTTCAGCAGCAGGAGACAGCTCTGAGGGCGCCTGTACACGTGACTGGGGTTTAGTCCTTAGGGTTGCATTCTTTGCCCCCTAAATTGAAACAGTGAGTTTTTAATTGAAATGGTGGGGTTTTATTTTTCCATCACTGTTATGGCAAGGGGCCCAATCCTTAATTTTTTTGGCAGAGCCTGCCTGAAACAGGAGAGCGAGCTGCTGGCAGGCTGAGAGGCTCCTGAGCTGCAGGGGCCCCCGGTCCTTCCCTCCATGGTGACGGTACCTCCCCCGCCCCCCCCCGGGTCACCAGGGCTGGCGGCTAGTGGGCCAGGAACTGCTCCAGCTCGGAGACAGCACCTGGCCCAATCCAACTCTTCCCTGACCTTGAGCTGGAACAGCACCCAGCCCGCTAACAGCGAACCTGGGTGGCCCCAGGGGGCACTGCCACTGTGGAGGAAAGGACCAGGACCCTCCACAGCTCAGGGGATGCTCAGCCCAGCAGCAGCTCAGCCCAGCAGCAGCTCACCCCCCAGCCACAGGGAGGTGGGCAGGCTCTGCTTGGAAAAAAAAAGGGATCAGGCCCCTCCCTGTTTCTGCCTTCATCAGGTGCCTGTTGAAGGCAGAAGCAGCTAGGGGCCCGATCCTTTTTTCTGTGGAGCCTTCCTGCCTCCCCTGTGGGTGAAGCGTGAGTTGACTAATAGCTGCAATGCATCATTGCAAACTAAACTACATTAAGATGTAGTTTAGTTTGCAACAAGTCATTTGTTGTTAAACACATTTAAAACCCCCAAAACTCTTGCACATGTACAGTGTGACACCATTAAGCCACACAAGGTGCCATTTTCATCATGTGTACAAGTAAAGCGCCTGAGGCACCAGTATTGTTGCTTCTCTGTAACAAGCACTGTTTGCAAGGCCAAATCTTGATGCTACTGCCCAGACCAAATATCTAGCTGGGTACTGGGAATACACTCTTCTTGAAAGACAAGGGGGGATTCCTTCCCTTGACCACATAAAGTCTGCTGAAGCCATTCCACAGAGAATGCTCCTGCCTTGTGGCTGAAGGAGACTTTGTATTCCTTGCTCTTGCACCAGCTCCAAAAGGCTTTGCCTAGAGGAATCTCTTCTCCATGGATTTGAAAATGAGATTCTCCTTTAACCCAGCAAGCAGCCCTTTCTAATACGAGGTCCCTGGTTTCTTGAATGGAGAGCAATGGATCCTACACAAATGAGGATTCCTTCTTTAGTTGTGCTCCCAGGGTGAACACAGCACTCTACAAGTGTGTAGGTGGGTAAGAAAGCTGGTGATGAGTTCTGTTGCTGGGCAAGGACTGTGAAAATTGATTTCCCTGGGTTTGGCCCTACAAAGTCCTGAACAGCCTAATCCCAAGATAGCAATGTACTTCAAACAGTCACTTAACTTTAAGCATTTGAATAGTTTCACTGAAATCTCTGGTTAAACTTACACAAAATCTTTGTGGTCTCACAGAGCTAAGCCCCATGCTAAGCAAAAATGTTACTTTCTCTGGATAATATGATTCTGTTGACCTAGAATCACCTCTTTCCAAAAACCTTTTCCCTGCCTTTTAGTAACAACACAGATTTCACTGAGAATGTTTCTCTTTTCCAACTATTAGCTTTCAAAAGATAAGGAAACTCTATAATACAGACAGAGGAAGATTTACCATAATTAAAATCACCGTGTTAGAGAACAGTTAGTTGGCAAGTATATGTTATCCAAGGAAAGAGGTCCAAGGCACCTCCTTCCTCATTCAGAGTTCCCATCTGTAGCTATATAAACTTTAAACAGGCAACTTTTAGCCTTCATTTTGTCCTGTCTCTGAGTTGCTTCTTTTAAAAATATATTTACTTGTAAAAAACTAGGGTAAAATTTCCAGAAGTGTCTCAGGTACTTAGGAGCTTGCATCTTATTTTCAGAAATGACTTAGGCACACAGGAGCCTAAATTCCAACCATTTTCAGTATGGCATATGCTCTGAAGTGCTGATGTCACTACTGAAAATCAGATTCATACACTTAAATCATGCATGCGTTTTGAGACTTTTACCCCAACTCCATTCTCAGTTGCATCAATCAACATCAGAGGTTACCATGTCACTGAGGGTAGAATATGAGTGTCTGGAATTAGTTATACATGGTCTCAAATCTTGCTATCCCATATTCTGCTGTAAATTTGGAATTGGTTAATTGGACCTTAGTAAAGTTATTCTGTATTTGCCCTGTTGTAAAGCAAGATTTGTTCCTAATGAATCCTAGTTGATTAACACTTTATTCTTATCTAGAAAAAAATGTTTTACATGAAAAAAACCTTTACCATAAATGCAGCTCTGGGAATCCTGTTTGTTCCTCTCTCTTTCATTACCATTGTCATAACTATGACACTCGTATCAGGTTTTTAAGGCTTATACACTACAATGCTTAAATGTGACAATCAAAAGTCAGGGAGCTTTCGTGTGCCATAGAGCATGTTCCATGAAAATGGCCAGAAGATGGGAGAATATTGTACAAAGAAGCAGACAATAGACTTTTCATCTGGCTTCCCTAGGGACATGACACGTTCCTTCAGTATTAGCTAAGTATATGGGAAAAACAAGAGGGAAGAAGACCCCAGTGACATTGGGCTGGCAGGTCCTAAGGCTTTTTCAGAGTTTGAAAACATTGTTTAAAACAGGAGACTACAAAGCTTTGATCTGTTGACTCAAAATCCTTTGAAATCTCTACACTTGAGCAAGATGAACTCATGACCTTTTTTCCAAGGGCTTTGGAGCTTACCCCAGTGTGAGAAAACAGTGAAGGATTTTCTGATCTCAGAGTATACGGACGGTGCCTGTTTCTACTCACCTCCCTCAGGCAATTGTAAAATGTTCAGTATGCTGCTTTTAGTTTTTTCCTTCTTTTGGCTGTGTGGGATACACAGAAGACAATTGGGATCTATAGGAATACAGGATTGGAAGCAACTTCCTTGGTTATCAAGTCCAGTCCCCTGCTGTCCCAAGCAACCGTATTGTTCCTCTTTCATAAACCCATGGATATCCCTCATATTTGCTTTTCCCTTCTCTTTCAAACACTAGCTTCAAGGCTGTAGAAGACATGAGCCCTCTTTCCTCTTCCAGATTAAATAGGAATGCCCAGATGGAGCTGTTCAATGCCATAGCTATGAACCATTGCTCCACTGAGCTACTTTTGCAGTACAGGAGTTGCCAGTGTTCGGCAACTAACATCCATTTCCTCTAGTAATCTACCTCTGACAGTGACCAGCAGTTCCAGCTGCTTTAGGTGAAGGAAAATTAAACACTGTAGTATAACGCCATATAAGTTATCACAAGAGCCTGACTTACTAATCCTAGTGCCTCTAGCTAGAAGATGGCTCGTGCCCTGAAGCATGAAGGTTTATGTTCCTTCCAAAGTCTTGGGATTTTTAAATCCTTCAGAGGCACAGTAAGTTCCTGTAGCATCCTAAGCAGCATGTGCACCACTGGGGAGCTCAGGGTGTGAAGGGGCAGGGAAGTGAACAAGGCACTAGGGGCAGCCCCTGGGAAGCCCACACAGCTGGGCCACTGCAGTATGAGCTCCCCAGCGGCTGCCCCAGTGCCTAATTCACTTCTCCCCATGTCCCCCAGATACGCTGCTGAGCAAGAAGCTGCACCTCCTGTGGCAAAAATCCAGCCCCTCCACTTGACCCCTTCTCCCTATACACTACTGGGTGCAGAGCTGTCTAGTAGGGCTGTGCAAAATTTTGCCGGCTGTTTTGTTTCGATGCTGTTTTGACTCATTTCGAGCTCAAAACAGCAAAATCGAAACAAAACAAAGGGCTTTGAAGCAGCCTTGAAACAAAATGAGGGCAGGCAAAACATTTCGAAAGTTTTGAAATGTTTCCAGTTTCGAAGCTCAAGCTGGGCTTGCCTGCAGGGAAACAGAAAATAAGGAGAGGGAGGGGGAAGAGGGGGGAAAGACAGCTCTCATATTGACTGTGTAGCTGGTGAGGGGGAGGTGGTTTCCAGGTCCCGCTTTTTTTCTGTACCCAGCAGCAGCTTCTGCCCAACCATCATCGAGGCTGGGGCAGGTGGGTCTGGAGTGGGCACTGCAGGGACCCCAACCCTGCCATGCAGGGCAGCCCAGGGCTGGGGCTGTGTGCTCAGCCCAGGGCTCAGGCCCTGCCTGTGTGGGTCCTAGTTGGAAGGAGTCACCACTGCAGGGGCTGACAGAAAATGGAGTCCGGCTGTGGAGTCACTCCAGCTCTGCTGCACTCTCAGGGATGGCAAGAAATCTTGGGCTGGGTGGCACCGGGGCCAGGTGGGACTAAGGGACCCACCATGGGCCGTACAAAGTCCCTCTGCAGGCCAGGTGTGGCCCACAGGCTGTATTTTGCCGACTCCTGCTCCAGAGAAAGTAGTCAAACCCAGCCCCTTGGTTATCTCTGGCACTACCTAAATCAGGGACAGGCAAAATATGGCCCGCAGGCTGGATCCAGCTCACCAGGCAATTCTATCCAGTCTGTGGGCCCCCTAAATTTTTTTTTTAAATTAGTATTTATCTGCCCTGGGCTGCCTGTCAAAGATGACAGGAGCCAGAGGCAGTAGGACCCAAGAGGAAGTGGTAGCAGGACCCAGTGGCTGCAGCAGCAAGGCTTGCAAGCCCTGCCCTCTCCTAGCCTGCCCCTGCGCCCCTCCAGCCAAAAGCTTCTGCCTAGCAGAGGCCTCTGGCTTGGGCCCTGGGGCTGTTCAAGCCTCCCTGCGCCCCAGAGGGGAACTCAGGTAACAACAGGCGGGGGGGGGAGGATTACCAGTGTAGCAGGAGCCAGCCCAGCCCAGCCGGCAACTGTGTGGTGCTTCCTTTGTGCCATGCGGTCCCGGCCCTGCAGCCAGAACCATGTGGTGTCAGAGCTAAGGGTGGCGAGCAGCGGGCAGGGGCAGCAGTGGCGGCAGGCAGGGAAGGAAGGGAAGCGGCAGGAGAAGGGCAGCAGCGGTAACCACAGGTGGGGGGGAAGTGGCAGCAGGTGGGAGTGAGGCTCTGGGGGTCTGGGCCAGCAGCAGGCAGCTGGGAACCATGGGGCCAGAAGGTGCCCAGCTGGCTCCCTGCCATGCCGTGCGACATGGTTCCTGGCTGCAAGGCCTGACACAAAACGCAGAATGTCCCAATATGGCAACCGGGGGCAGGGCAACTGTCAAGGGGTGGGGCTACCCATGCAGCCCTTGACAGGTCACTGAAACTTGTTAAGCGGCCCTCCACCTGAAATAATTGCCTGCCCCTGACCTAAGTCCACCATTTCTTTGGAGACACGCTAGCAGCTTCTCCTTGACGGGGCCAGGCTTTAAGAATTACCAAACCTTTCTGTTTCCAGCAAGTTGCTATAGGAGCTCCCAGTGCTGATAATGTAACAGTACTGGACTTTAATTTTGTTTTAACAACTTGGGCAGAGAATTCAAACAGAAGAAATAACCTTTAAACACATGGTTGCTTACAGATGTGGAAAAAACGCCGAACAAATCGCACTTTACTTTAAACTTGGCATGCTCCCATGCCAAACCTAACACGTGCCTAGAAGAGGCATTGCATTAGTCTGACCTGGCTCTGCAGCATCTGTATAGATCAGACACTTCTGTGGGGCTTTTTTGGTGCTTTTATCTAATAGCTGATAGAATCAGCTATCAGATAAAAGCTCCAAAAAGCCATGCTAAAGTGCCTGATCTATACAAACACTGCAGAGCCGAGTTGAACTAACACTCTGCTTCTTCTGGTAAAGCACGTTGTTTGGTTGTTTTTTTTAATGTCTGTAAGCAGCTGTTATGGGTTCTTTTCTTCTTTAGCAAAAAAGTGGTCTCAAAAGGGACATCAACCAAAGTCATCGTACCTCTTAAACAAGTCTTTGTACGCACCAAAACAGGCCATTCGGGACCCTTTATAGAGCCATCAGTCCAGCTGGCTACTTCCTAAAAAGCTCTCCCAGTAGTTCTAATACTGAGTGGAGTATCAGTTAGTCTTACTGGGCACACCTACACAAGACACTGACTGCACAGTAGCTGAACACTACTAAGGATTAATGTTGTGTGGCAAAAACCATGACGTGACCTACTGTGCAGTAGTATTGGGCTGCTTCACAGTAGCATAACAAAAAAGGCATTCGCTGGTGCTACTGCATAGTAACTCAGGGTACTGTGCATTTACTTAGTACTTGTTTATCCAAGTACTGAATAAATATGCAGTAACGACTGTGTAGTAGCATTTCATGTAGACGCAGCCATTGGGACTCGGAACAATGCATCCTGTTGCTGAAAGAGACCTAAGTTTTCTTAAAGTTTCCTTGTAATGAGGACACCATAACCTAAACCAACAAAGTGCCAGTATTCAAAATCAGACACCGATAAAATCATATTTACAAAAACAATGAGCCAATTAAAATCATGAAGAATATATACATTTAAAATCCCTCCATTAAGAGGTTTGTTCTTCCTAAATATCAAGATTTCTCATGAAAAAAAAAGATGTCCATGTGTCACTCATCTGCAAGATGGATTATTCATTAACACTAAAAAAATCTCGTATTAATGAAGCCACATGCCAGAAATGCTAACTTTCTCACTAACAGCTTGGACAACTAAGTGATGCACTGTGAATGCATAAACCAGTGTTGTATCAAAAAGTTAGGGACAGGAGGCAAACAAGTTTTTAAAAAAACAAAATAAATATCATAGGGAATGGTACTGTATGTATTAATCCACTTCATGTTTAATTAAAAACTCAATGACTTGATATTACAATTACTATTCATAAACAATGTTTAGCAGTTTTAGGCCTCATTTCAAGAAAGCATTTAAATCCTGTGCTTAAATCTTGTTGACTTCATTGGGTCTTAAAACCATGTGTAGATGGTATTTCTAACCCTAGGGTGCCCTCTACACATGCAAGTAAAGGCATGATTGGATGTAATGTCCAATCCACACAGTTGTGCCTCCTACCATTCCTCAAGTGCATAGCAGGTGGTGTGACTGTGAGATCACACACTGGATCCAATTGCACCTTATTGTTAGTGTAGGGGAGCCTGATCCTGGGTTTCCTCTGCATTGGCATGAAGCAGGTTCCCTCATGTAGCACAGCAGGGGTTCTCAGTTCTGGCTGCGCATGTGGGATAGCCAGGACTGAGAGCCTCAGCAGCTGCAGGACTCAGCTACCACAGATGTGGGGCACGGCTGCTGTTTCCCAGCCATGGGGGTGCGTGGAGCACCCCATGGCTGAGAGATCACAATTACTAAGAGATTGCAGCAGCTGTGATCTCTCATCCACTTCCTGGAGTGCCCTCACAGCCTATTGGCTGTGATATCTCAGCCTTAGGGGTGCCTCATCTCCCCAGTGGCTGGGAGACCATTGCCAGTGTGGCCTCTCAGCTATAGAACTGCCTACACGTGCAAATTAAAGCTGGATAGAAACCAGCTATAAAGTTATTATGCATTTTTGAGCAATACTTTTTAGCTGGTTGTACCTTTTTAAAGCACAATAGTTAGTTTGCACATGTAGCCAGGCTATATTTATTGCACATTTAGCAAGGTAATTGTGTAATAGATATAATGTGTAGAGGGGGCCTAGGTACTCAAAAATCATGAAGATCGGCTTAAAAATTTTAAAACCATAATAAAAAATGTAAAGTTCCTTTTATGTGCCTTCTGACTCTTAAGCCTTTAAAGTGACCTAGGGTTACTTTCAGTTTTTTATTTACAACAGTAACATCTAGAAACTTATTTTTATTTTTCATGAAAACTGAGGTTCTCGCGCATACACAGGACTCCAGGAGCTGAAGCCTTAAAAAACACAGTTATTATGAGACTTGTGACAGAAATGCAAAAGTAGAAAGTCTGCTTAAATGTTTTCATGAATTATATTAGCACTTAGAAACCTCAACCAGGTTGGGGCTTCTTTGTGCTGGGCCTTGTACACATGCACAGTAAATTTGAGTTTGCTCAAGAATATCCAGTTTGCTACACTGAAGCTTCATTGAAGCTCGGGGCTTTGTGGGAGAAGGGGCCTTACTGCAGGGGTCTCATGTGGAGGGAAATCTTGGCCCCACTAAAGTCAGTGGCTAAACGTCAGTGGGGTCAGCATTTCACAAAGACAGCCTGGCCCATTAGGGTTTAATCTTGAATCTCTGTGGAGGTGACATACAGACAGCATGTCTAACCATCTGCTGGGCACAGGCATGGGAGAACTGGGCAGCCGCCCAGGACCTGGACAGAAAGGGGGCCCAGAAATGGTTATTATTATTATTATTATTATTATTATTATTATTATTATTATTATTATTATTATTATCATCTCTGGTGAAGGTGGGGCCCCATACTAAAAGTTAGCTCAGGGCTGCCAGGAGTCTAGGTACGGTGCTGTAACCATGAGAGAGGGAATTTGGCAAAACAGGCAACCAGTGGGAAGAGACCACCTCAGTGGACCTTTTAAAAAGAAATGGAATCTCATTATTTTAAGAGCCCAGTGACATAGTTTCCCTTTTCCAAGTGGTATTAGTAAGCTAGGTCAAGCAATTAGCTCTAGGAGCACTATTTCCTGAAAATGCATCTACAACAGTAAATGTTGGAACCTCTTCTGTGCTGTTGCTGATTATGGAAAATGACAAGCATACCACATTAAAGAGCACAAGAGAGACATTCAAACCAAATGGGGCTAACTGTCTGAATTAAGTTTACATTAGTAAATACTTCATTAACATTCTGATTACTGCAAGTAGCTCTTTCATATCCTATGGTGCCACAAGCTACTAAATGTATTAGCAGTATGTTTTTAGCAAATGATAGTAGTATAACATCTAGTATAAACCAAATGTAGCTTGATGGTGTGGGATCATGCACAGGATTTGCTTTATTGGGGTAAGTTGTTAGTTCATCAGGTGTAGTATCCTGCCTTCAATGATATTTGATGTAGACGATGGCATAACAACATCCTGTGACTGAAAATCAAAATTTAACAAATTTACGAGGGAAATAAGTTGAGTGTTTTTTGTTTTTCTTAACTAGTGATAGTGGGGGGGGGAGGGAGCAGATAGTGATGCAGGGGAAGGGAGCAGGCTTGGCCCCAAAATGGTGACAGGGAGGGTGGTGGGGCGCACCGGGCCCGGCCCAGCCCCAAAATGGAGCTGGGGAGGAGCTGCCCAGCACGGCCCAGCCTGGCTCTGAAACAGTGGCAGTGAATGTGGGGGGGTGAGCCCGGCGCCAGCCCCACAGTGGTGGTGGGGTGGGTGGACGGGGCATGCCGGGTCTGGCCTGGCCCCAAAATGCAGTGTATCGGGGGCTGGGTGCACCGGGCCCAGCCTGGCCCAGAAATGTCAGTGGGGAGGTTGGGGGGAGGGGCGGGCCTGGCCCTGCAATGGTGGCAGGGAGGGTTGGGGGGCCAGGCCCAGCCCTGTGGCGGAGTGGGGGTAAAGGGGAGCAGGCCTAGCCATGAAACTGGGTGGGGGAAGCCAGACGCAGGCCTGTGTCTCCGCCCGCACCCCTTACCCATCATTCTTGACAGGCAATTGGCTAGTAATCTATACTAGCAGATAGAGCAAATACTTATCGTATAGCAAAAAGCCATTTTATCAACTTTAACACTCAGGCAACTTATAACACAACCTGTTCAGCCTTCACAAGAGAAGGCTGAGAGGGGATCTGGTGGCCATCTATAAACTTACCAGGGGGGATCAGCAGGGAATGGGAGAGACCCTGTTCCCCCAAGCACCTCCTGGAGTAATAAGGCACTGCAAGCTCTTCACTTTTCAGAGCCTCAGCATTGAATGTACACACTGATCTGGGTAAATTTCTCTACCAAGAGAACAGACCTGGGAGAATTCTCCCAGATTACTTGAATCTGTGTACACAACCACTGTCCAGCTTCCTTGCCCTTGGAAGAATCATTTCCAGCCCTTTGCTCTTGAATACTGAGATCAGCAGATTCAGCAAAGCAAAAGGCAAGTTACTCAGATGGTCCCTTGGGGATATCAAGTGAAACAGCTAAAACGATGTTGAAAGCTCCAGATTTGCAAGGTGGAATTATACATTAAAGCAGGAGCCACTGCTTCTTGGAGAGGCTAAAAATCCAGCTGAAATAGTCTACAGTACTGGGCACATGAGGGGAAGAGGTGGTGCACTGCCAGGTCCTGGCCTTCTTTGATGAGAAAATGCATTCACAAGCTGCCAGTCTTGGAGGATAATCACTCTACCATTTGCTGTGGCCCCATTCTCAAAACTCAGACTGCTGCTAAACCTGCAAGGAGGAGGGGTAGAAAAGACATGAAACTAGCAATTTTTCTCAAGACCAAGACTGTCCAACGCACCATTTCTACTGTCAACCTTTTTTGCTTCCAAGATACTTTAATGAGTTTGGCTTTTAGGAAAATCTGGAGGGTTGCATTTTCTTGGCCTGGGATTTGATGGTGCTTAATCACATATTGTATTTCCAAAGCAATACACACACTTACATCTCCTCTGTGGCTGACTGAACCTAGAAATATCTGAGTCTCATTCAAATCCAGATCCAGTTTGTCAAAACCGATTTCAGTTCCAATGGTTTAATGTAACCTGATCCTCAGCTGACTGTTTCCTGGACAATCATTTTTTAGCCAATAAGAAAAGTTTAAATGATACTAACAAGAGACAAAGACAGGTATCGGAGCCTCTGGTCAGGTAAGCCCGGCCGGTCAGGCCAAGCTCTTGAGCTTCCACACCTGACCTTGATCCCAGGCTAATGCAACTGCCCCCCCGCCATAACTGGATTGTCTGCTGAGAGCACCATTCAGCTCTTTTAAGTATACCTGTAGCCTCAGGCTGCAGGCAGGCCTTAACAACAACTCCAGACTTGGCTTTCCCTGACTCTGCTCATGGGTCTTCCCTAGAATTTGGCACCCAGCTCTCTGATTCTCCTGGCTTCTGATCTTGGCTTGCCTCCCAAACTACATTTCTAGGATCTCCCTCTTGGCTCTTTAGGGACTTGGTCCCACATTCTTCACCCTACTGATCCAGACCCTGACCTGACGCCACTGTAACCTGTACTCCCTACCCAGCTGAACCCTTATAACAGGCAGATCTGATGATCAATGTTCTTACCTAAATAGAAATTTCACTGAATCTGGGCCTGCCTTACCAAGCTCTGAAACTTCGCACTATTCATAAAGACCCTACCAAGCTCTTTTAGTGAAATGACAGCTGCTCATACTGCAACAGAAAGTGGCCACATTATAATACACATAATCTTGTAGTATTATCATGATTGCTCTTTAAGAGAACAGCTCATACATTCTGCACTGATTTATGTCCAGAAAATGTTGTTATCCCAATCTGCAAATGGGTGGTTAATTGCCAGGCTGGTCCACTATTGAAGATAGTGCACTATCATGTCTGCCTGACTTTCAGATTCTTTCCAACCCTAACATTTCCTACATGATGCAACACAGAACAAAGTCAGTCTTTTCTTACATTAAGCCATAACACTATTCAGGGACCATTAATGATCTCCTGTGAAATGTTCCTTTGCAAGAAGCAAAGGAACATTGAATAGCAAATGAATTTGTTCAATGTTTGCAGAATTCTGCATCGCTTGGGACAAAGCTCTGAGGAAGAATAGGACTCCACCCTAATGTGACCAAGCTGCAGTCTCCAAAGCACTTACAGGTGACCTCTGAAAATGGAAAAGTCACTGAGTTGACTTTGTTCCCTGCTTAGAGTTGCTAACTCGGATTAAAAACATCTAAAATGCTCAATGCTCTTCTTGTGATACTGTACACTGCTACACAAGCTACTTCCTGTAGCTTTTACATTGCACTTGGGTTATCATCACTGGGAGGTGAAGTTTGAGAAACTGAGAGCGGAAGAAGGAATTTCTGTATTGAAATGGGGTTGATACTGTGGTAACAGCTGAGATCTTTCCTTCCATTTCTGCTCTAAGAAAGCTACACAAGTGGCCAAGGTCATAGGAAATAGGTTCATACAGAAGATAGAGAAGTTATTGCAGCACTAGCCAAGGAGGAGAGGGAGCTATGAGTGAACACAGTTTATCTGAACCAGAGCAGTTAAAGGGAGCTGTCTTTCTCCTATAAGCAGAAGCAAACTACCACTCCCCCTTGCTTACCCACTGCATGCAGCTTTCCTGAGAATAGCAAAATACTGGCCTTTCCACCCCTCCACAGGATTTGAAAGCCCAACTGATTTAAGGATTTTCTCCATGATGGGCTTTGGACAACAGTGGGGAGGGTGCTACGAGTGTAGAGTTTACTGGTGCCAGATGCATGTGATGCAAAATGGCTTTCCTGGCTTTTGAAATGTTTTCCTCCTGGTGATGGAAATCTGGAGTTCTGTGGTTCCATTTAATTTCTGAAGGTCCTACAGCATTTTAGAAAGAAATGGGGAGGCAGTGAGATCAGATAATATCACAACAAACCCAGCTATCTGTAGCCAACATTTTGCCTTGAATGACCACTGATGCATTCCCCCCACCACTTTAAGTCATCCTTCTCTGCTAATAAATAACCATACAGCTCTCTGCCAGAGTATTACATGTGGTATCAGAAAGTAAAATTTATGGGCCTGATCTACAGCTGGTGAAATCAGCACAGTTCCTTTGACTGCACTAATTGGCACCAGCTGGGAGTCTGGTTTGGTTTCTGCAGGTGAAAGAGAAGCAACAAAAACCAGATGAATTCTAGCCACAGTTTCCATTTTCATACAAATGCCACTCACATAAATTGAAAAAAAAAAACAACAAAGAAAACCACACCAAGGAAAATCTCTGTCTCAGCAGTGGATCTGCTCCTAAGTAGGTGGTTTTTTTAAAGAAAGTTTTCCATGCAGTGTCAGCCACACTTCCCCAGCATTCACTCTACTAGACCCCTATGCAGCCATAATACAAACTGATAAGTTCACAATTAAATACTTTTTAAAATCTCATTCTGCATGCAGAAAGCCTGTTTTGCCTAGTGAGTCACTTCTTCCCATCCTGAGGAAAGGTTGAAACCTGAAAAGTTTAATTTGTGACGAAGAAAGGAAATAAACAAACGGCAAAGAGCACTGGGTTAAGAGCTGTGGGATCTTTCGCTGTGTCTGGACAGCACGCTTACTGGGCGAGGCAGTGATACCTCCCCAAACACACCATGGCACAGTCACTCAGCACTGGCATTAGTCCACCCGCAAAGTGCTTCATGAATGCAGCTCTGCTGTTTCTTGATTAGGAACAGTTCATGTGAAACATGTGGCAACTTTGAGGAACCGTTGCCTGGCCCAGTACGTGTGCTGTGTAGCTGCACTTTCCTTCTCCAATGCATGCAGAGCAGCAATGCAAGCTTCCCTTATGCTGACACTCCAGGGTGTCCCAGACTGCTGCTCAGGCTGAGTGGGCAGTTCTGTGGTTACTGAAGGCCTGGCCTGCTGATGTAATGCCGTGCTACTGGGTGGGTTGTTTACAGTGGACACTGACTCTGGGACTTTTAGATTGTCTCATAGTGGCTTGAAGTTGCAGTAATGTACGTTTAGATTGGATATCAGACAAAAAACTTCTTCATCAGTAGAACAGTGAGGCAGTGGAATAGACTGCCTAGGGAAGTTGAGGACTCTCCATCACTGGAGGTGTTCAAGAGGTTGGATAACCACCGGTCAGGGAAGATCTAGGCATAGCTATGCCTCTGTTCTACTATGCCTTTTTCTCAAGCTTCTTGGTTTTGCTGGTTGCTGCATGGGTCTGAGAGGGAATTTTCCCCCCTTCTGCTGCTACATGTGTCAGGATTTTTTTTTAAACCCTTCATCAGAGGTGTTGGATGTTGGCTGCAGCCAAGGCTGGGGATTTTGATTGGTGTGTGCCAGTGCTCCTGCTGAGACTTAAACCCAGAGGTTCCTGGCTAGAAGGTCTTGCCCCTCCACTCAAGGTCAGACCAACTGCCGGATATGGAGTTGGGAAGGAATTTTACCCTGTGGTCAGATTGGTATCGACTATGTGGGTTTTGCCTTCCTCTGTAGTGGGAGAGCAGGGGAAGGGGGAGTCGTGGCTCTCTTCCTGGGTCTCTTGAGCATATTTTAACAACTGTTGCAGCAGGATGGTAGAGGCTGTGGTCCCCCTGCTTTACTTGTAGCAGATTAGGGTGTTATGTCTTGTGTTGGGTCAGGGTTGTCTAGTGTTGCTCAGAGGTTAGACAATGTATTTGTACAGGGTGGTCTGGACAGGGATGATCTTTCCTCAGGCAGGGGGGTTGGACTAGATCAGGGGTTGTCAACCGAGGGTATGCATACCCCTGGGGGTACTTGGGAAGGCCCTAGGCCTAGGTGGTATGCGCAGGCGGGTGAGGACAGAGTGCTGCCGCCCACCAGCCCACACTGATGCCTCCCAGGAGCAAGGAGGGCAGGCAAGGGCAGGAGCTCCCCTCTGTGAGCTGCACAGGTGCCGCCTGGCCTGCCAGACGCAGGGGTGGGGTAGGGAAGCTTGCACTGTCACCACCACCCACCACCCTGTGCTGCTGCTGCTCTGCTTCCATACGCTTGTTAACCACTTTGAAAACCCCTTGACTGGATGACTATGGAAGCTCCTTTCAGCCCTACCTCTCTATGATTCTCTATGATGCAAACACAGACTACCTGTGTTAAAAGATGCAGCTCTTACAGCTAAAGCTGCAGTGGGCTCATACACCAGTAGGGGAAACAAAGAGTCCCAGTGAGCACGTTACATGGGTAAGGGTGCCCAATAAAGCTAGTAACATTCGGTGTCTGTAGTAGCAATGCTTATTTCCTATAAACTGTACCTTGAAGCGCTTTTCTACGGTAGTGTAAATAATGCAACTGTACCACTAAAAAGAAAGAATAGCTGTGTGAGGGAGGAAATATGTAACAGGGGAAGAGAAGAAAGGTAGCTTTGCAGCTGGAGACTGAGATGACAGGGAGAGCTGATCAGGCAGACAGATCCATGGAGGCTTTTCAAGATGGCACAGAACATAAAGGAGAGTATCGCGCAGAACCTACAGAGGGGCCAGAAACAGTGATAGTTTTCAGGAAAGCCTGGAACACAGGACTCTTCTCAGGCCCCCAAAACTAGAAGCAGTCTACTCGACACCACTTCTTTTGGGTTAGCATTGGTTCCTTGGGGCAGCACTTGGGCCGGGAAAGCAGGAGCTAATTAGCTCACCTAAAAGGAACAGTTAATTACACCTTGGGTTCAGTACTGGGGGTCCCAGTGATACACATTCCTGCTGAATAGGCATGGTCATGGGCTGCCTCATAAACCAGAAGCAGCTTAGCCATGGAGCAATTAGTCCTTCCTATCAGTAGAGCTAATTATCTGAGCTGTGTTCATGCAGCTCAATGACTGAGTGTTCCTGACAGCTCCCTCCATAACTGGACGAGGACTAGCTGTGATCCCATAGCACTTGGAAGCATCTTATCTCCTCTCAGAAGATGCAGCTGGACGCAGTGCACACCACTACAAGCATATTTAAGTGGAAGTCGGATCCCCCAGAACCAGCTTTTCCTTGTGGGGCACCAGTTCAGACCCTCTGAATTTGGGACTAGTTGGTTGCTTTAGTCAAGGAGACCTGTGTTTGTTAAACTCAGAAATTAGGGTGCAGGGAGAGAAACACTGAGAAGGCCAAGGGGGCTAGTGGGAGCTGCAGCAAGATCATGTTCAGTATAGGAAGCATGAAATGAACACCTGAGCTGAACCTGTAGTATCAGTTCTGTTCATTTCATGTCAGGCACCAAGGCCAGTGAATAGCTGGAGGAGACTTTTATTAGATACTAGGTCAAGGCAGTAGCCATTCAACACTGCGAGAGCTGCATTGACTGGTATCACTCCTAGTCATTTTCTCAGCCACATCTCTCCTACAACTGGTGTTCATGCTATGCTGTACCAGGGAAACCCTTTGTGCCCTGTGTGTGGCATACCTGGCTATTTGTCCCTTTCTCAGCATGTCTGCTGCATGTGTGATCCTTTCATGTTCCAAGACAGCCTCAGTACTCTTGATAAAAGTCAGGAAAACACCAAGTGTTGTCTGCCATAAGGGTTGCACAAGCAGAGGAAGGCAATGGGCTGTGGTATGAATCAACCCATCTTCTCTGACTCCAGTAGGGCAGTGCCAATTTATGCTGAGTGGGGATCCAGCCCATTTATCACAGGTGAAAAGACATTTGCCCTAAGTGAAGCTGGGGATTAAGAATGGAAGACATAAAAAACCAAGATGTTGTGCTCCTTACACTCCTAGCATTAAAGATCTGACCGTTTCTCTTTCCTATATAGTTGTGCCCCCTGGTAAGGCTATCTTAAGTCCCTGACAAGCTATTTCTGCCTTCTGACTATGCTAACACTACTTGTAAATGCATGTTCTATCTCTGCAGTATTTATCAGCTACTGAGAACTTATCCTTAGCACAGCTACAAACAGCTCTGAAAATTATCTTGGCTTAGAGCCATCTGAATGTCCCTTTGGGCTGCCACCCTGAAAAATCCTTGGCTCTGCAGGTTCCAAATGCTGCAGGGTGTTCACTACTTCTAAAAGTCAGATAACTCATTTTTGGAAATGAGCAAGGTCCTTTTTCAGTTTTGGGCTGTTCCCAAAAGCACAGGTAGGTTCTCTGAGGTGGGAATGTGGCAGTAAAAGGCAGCAGACAAGTTAGTTTCTAAAATAATTATCCATCTGAAATGAAGAAGGCTCCTTACATTTGCAACCTACACTCATGCTACAGATCAACTTTCTCCTGCTCTCATCTTGTTGAATGCTTTGTCTAACGAAACTCTGACATTTCCCTTGTCAAAAACTGAGACGCCAACATAAGGTCCGAAGATGGATGCTGCCATTTTCCCCAACTGAAACACTGTGATATACAGAGGTAGGTGAAGATACAATCCTATTTTTTCTTCAGGAAGCTAGAAGCAGGCAGCCCAGACTATTTCTTTCCAAAGAAGCCAGTCATGCTCTCTGTCATACCTAGCTCTGTGCTTCGCTGATTTTTTTCCCCCCCAAGTAAGAGGATTTTCCAATAGACATCAAAGTGGTCTGCTGTTCCCATTACCTTATGGCTCTGAGGCTCTCTCTTTCACTGCTATTTAATCAAAGACTTTCCTCATAGTTAGCACACAGGATCAGGTCAGCTGAAGCTGAAGGATCTCACTGGATGTGCTGTATATGCACAAGCATCTATATTTTGCACCAAAGATCTTGTCATATTTTGCTATCTCAGAATGGTAGCAAATGACAACAAAAGATTTAAACACAACTGAAAAAACCCAAAAGCAAATCAAAACCAAACAAGAGTTCTTGGAAAAGTACAAATGGATGAAACAGTCTGTTGAGAAAGAAAGAGCAAGTCTTGTCAGCATCATTCTCCTGTGGAGGATGGAAACCTTGGACAGTCTGGCATTGAAGAAACCTTTACAAAAACAGGCACTTCCGCAATCTTAACAGAATAGTTCCTGATGACAGTTCCTCCATCAAACACCTGTGCAGTGTTGGTGTCCATCCACAGGTGGTCTTCCCCAGGCAGGTAGATGTCCCTCTGGACTTGCCCTTGTTCAGTTATGGGGGCAATCAGTACCTGCATTGGGAAAAAAAGAGGTGGTTCAGCACACAAGAGACAGGCAAAATTTGGCCCAGCACATCTAAGCACACAGAGGGACAAATTCAGATAGGCAGCACCTCTGGAAATGGGCACAATCTTACGCCACCTCTGACTGAGTTTCACCTGCTTGCACAAGACCAGAAGTTGGCCCACTGGGTGTCTCATGTAGAGCTAGAAGAGTAAGAGATTGGTTAGAACTGGGAACCACTGCAAAGATGTATCCCTGTTAATTTAGGTGTATCGTGAATCTAAGCACATTACATGATGGCTTTTGTTTCATCTCAATTATGGATATATATACTACAGCTGTTTCTCCAGGCCCACCCTATAGTAGAGTCCAGTCATGCTGAGAGACTGTCCTTGTGATGAGAACAATCTACAAAAGAGGTGGCTGGCTGTATAAGTAGATAATAGACCTAGTCTACAATGTCCTGTAAGAATGTATCCTTTCTACTGCCTTCCACTGTGGAAACAATGAAGGCAGGCAGCCATCAGGTTGTTAGGATTCATGGGCCTCCTACTTCTCTCTGCAGACACTGAGGCTGCCATCACCATGGGCTCACCAGCTACCTGCCTGCCCAAGATGCCTGCCCTAACCAGTGTGTGGTCTGCCAGGCTCCCCAGTGACCCCATTGGATAAGGAGATCTGGTTAGCCTGTTTCCTGGGCAGTGCAGTGCCCTGAAATTCTTCATTTTGCTGGAAATTTAGAATTAAAAAAAAAAAAAGAGAGAGAGAGAAAATGTGAATTTTCTCCAAATTAGAAACTTCTTTTTCCACATGAAAGTTAGATCGTTAACCAACTAAGAATCAGGAGAGGGCGCTTGCAAATATTCAGCACTGTTCATTGGTTTTCCAGGACAAGGTAATGGACAGTAGTATGCAGTTCCTTTCACAGAGATCTTAATAGACAATTGTCAGAAGAGCTAACCATCTGAATAAGCAATGCAGTCAAAGGTGGGGGGGGGGTAGTATTTTATCATCCTGATAAATATCATCCTGATAATTACAGGGAACTAAGACACAGATAGCTCAAGTGACTTGCTTAGGTGACTTGCTTAGGGTCACACTGGAAGTCAGTGGCAGACATGGGAATTCCTTCTCCTCCACTTAAGGTCCTGGGTTAAGTGCAGCTTACTGAGGCTCCAGGATCTGTCTTGAAGTTTCTTCAGTGAATTAACTTTCATTTATCAACCTCACCTGGTATATTTCTTGCACAGAATTAAAAAAAAAAAAAAAGAACCATACAAGTATATTTGAGTGGGAGAACCCCTCCCTCAACTTCTACAGGCTTTGGATCAAGGTCTGGAAGCCCTATAATGCTGCAGGACAGCCTGCTCTCTTCCTAGAAAATAAACATTTTTCATTGCATAATGTGACCAAGATTACATCCTCTTCCAAAGCGTTCCCTTTCCACAATTGTCAAAGGATTTCAATCCATAGCAGGCAGGACTTATGCCTCTACTTGCTACAGCACTGAGGTGCCAATAAAAAAAAATGAGGTGTCCTATTTTTCCATTATGGAATTTACTCCACTGCATCCTCTACCCAGGATTACTTAACATGCCTTTCCCCCAGCTCTTTTCAATAACTGGGAAAAGAGCTGGACTTAAGTGTTCCCATTAGTCCAGGACCTCAGGCTGCACAGACTACCTAGATCATTTGGTTGGCAGTTACTATTTAGCAGTACATTATTCCTTGGACTCCAGGCAAGTCTTCCTCCCCTGTACATTTTCTCTGTAATGACTCTGGAAATACTAAAGCTGAGATTATCAAAATCAGGGCATAAAGGCACCTGAATCCCATTTTAATTCAGTGGAATTTAAAAACCTTAATTTCCTCATCTCCTTTGATGATCATAGCCTTCTCATGTGCTTCGGATAAAAGAAGCTAAAAGGTTACCTCATGATTGAACGATCTGGCATAAAAGTTGTGTCCTCTAAAAATAGCCCAGCCAGCTCCTCAATTATGGCCCCCTCCTAGTAATCCTCAGTTTCCAAAGAGCTGTAACAGCTCATTGTTTTGATTTATGGGAAAAGAACAGTTTTCAAAAAGGATAAAAAGCTCTAGTCGATGGAGGCGACCCAATGTCTTTTTTTCCCCTGCTGAAAGATAAATAGCAAATTCCGGGACTCTGAAACGACATATACTGATAGATTCAACTGCAGAAGCTGAAATAAGTTTCCAGGAACCTCAATGAAACATTTTGCAAGGAAAACATTGCCTTTACCAGACAAGAACCAGGTGGTCTTGCCCAAATTGAAATCCATTCAGAGATGGTGGTTTTGATTCAAAGGTGGCTGTTATTGGATTTAGATGCCTCTTTGTGAAGACTAAAAATCAGAAGAATAAAAGGAAAGAAAAATGCTAATGAGAAAAATTAATGTGCCAACAAAAATTAATATTCTCTCAAGGGCCACCCAAAGGTGAAGATGGGTCACTTTGCTGGTGACATTTTTAGGTTCGTGAAATCTCTCTGCAAAAGTAATTCAAATCAAAAAAGTGAGCTGGGGCTGAACTTCAACAGCCACAGGCTCATAAGAGGATTATTCTTTCTCCAGTCACTTGGTATTGGAAGGAACATGCCATAAAGAATGGAACAAGTGATGTTAATATTCATTTTGAGCTAAAGAACAGCTTTGACAGTGTCTGTGTTCATTAGACTTTTCTCTTCACTCCAAATGCTGTTTATCACACTGAATGCTCATTTCATTGGACTACTTGTACCTGTAAAACCCAGAGGAAAATTTAACTCAGTGTATTAATATGCCTTGAAAAACACATTTTGCAGCTTGTGAGCATGTTCTTCTAAGGCACACAACAAGATGTTATAGCTTCGTTTTCCCTTGTTTCAGTGTCAATCTCGTCTGCCACGACTTTGATGGGAGTGATTAAAAGGGGACACCACATGAGAGGAATGCTCATTTACTTTTAATAACGAGCATCAACAATGCCTGCTCACAAGAAGTGCAACTCAGCTAGCTGCTAGCTATAGGTCCCTCAGGTGGCTCTCCCTACACGTTCCCAATTCACGTATCAGTCTTGCAATAAACACTCACCGGGTGGGGGTTTGCAAGCCCACCCCGCTTAACAATTCACAGCAGTAACGTCCCTGTCACAGATCTGGATAGAGCTGCAATCATCCGGCTGAATCAGCAACTCGTCTTCCAATGGGTCAGATGTCCAACACTCGCCACTTCAACAAGAAGTTCTTGGCGAATCTCTCTCTCATTGCCTGCGCCTCCGCACAGGCTGCTTGCCATCTCTGGCGTCTAAAGCCTCGGCTCCTCTTCCCCTTCCAGGGAAAAGCTGATTGCACCAACAGTCCTTTGTACAATGTTTCCACCCAGCTGTTGTCAATCTCTGGTTGTCTGCCAAAAGCCAGGAAGACTTAATTGGCAATTAAGCCTTTAGTTATCTCAAACAGTTTGAGCACCTCGTCACTGTCAGCAAGTAATGGGCACTTTGCCAAAGTCCATAGCAGGTATTTAACTTCCTGGATGGGCGAACAGTCAATATGTTGCCCAGTTCCATGGATCCGACAGAAAGTTCTCAACAAATTGGGTGCTTTTCCCGAATGTTCCTGTAACAGGGGCAGTATCTCCCTGTTACACAGCTAAATGGTTTTAATTGATAAAATGAAGAAAATGGGCTATTTTAGATCTCCAGCAAGAATCACAGAAAAATTAGGCTGGAAGAGCTCTCAGGAGGTCATCTAGTTTAATTCCTTACTCAACGCCAGTGGCTGTTGATCATTCCCATCTGAACCATCCCATACAAGTGTTTTTCTCACATGTTCTTAAAACTACACAATCAACCCTGCCACACAACCAAAAAGCATGCTGCCCAAAAAACACCAAGAGCACCCTAACCTGCCACACACAAAGCGTTAGGGGGATAGGGGGAGTAAAGGCTGTCAGTGTCTTGCCATTGCAAGCATTGTTAAAATTCACGCAGGAAGTCGGAGGAAAAGGATTATCCTCCCCCTCCCCCCCCCCCAACCATCCACTGCAGTCCATACAAATCTGACCATGGCATAAAATGTCTTCCTTATCCCAAACATGGTGATCAGTCTGACCCTGAACAAAGGGGCAAGATCCTCTAACCAGGAAGCTCTAGGTTTGTCAGGAATGTCTTGCATTGAAAAGCTTGTCTAAATCTATCCCAACTACACAGTTGCTCCAACAAAAGATATTACCCTAAGAAATCCTTGTCTCTCACATAATTTCTGGACAATCATGACTACAAACATCACTCTTACACTATCATTGTCTACCAAAACTTTCAGAAGATGCTTGATACTATATTACAGGATCTGAACAAGTGAAGCAGTCTGGCAATATCCTTATGGGAGTGTGGTAATATTTTTAAAGTGAATGTGTTACTTCAAATGTATGATCTATTACATAACCTACCAGAATTCCCCAATTTTGATAAAATCAACCAAATGCTTAGCAGGTTTCTGTGTGGAGAGGATAAAGGGGGTTGATTTTAATTAAAAGCTACCAATTAAAATGGGTGGCTTTAATCTTCCAATCCTTCAGCAGTGGCTTCTTATTAAGTCAGGCTATGTAATGGACAACTGATATAACTGATAACTCTTCTGTATGGAAGAAAACTGAACAGGCACTTATGTTTTCCTTCCCATTATCAACTGTTTCAGGCTCAGCATGTCTTTCTAATTCTCTAATATCTACATTTTTTTTAGCCAAGCAAGCTTGAAAAATATAACAAATTTACTGAAGTAATGCATTGTTTGTTACATTGTAAGGTCTCTATTTCAGGTAATCCTGTTTTGAAGTATAGGTCCCACAAACTGCTGTGGAGAAAGTGGATAGATATGGAAAACAGCTTCCACTGGGAAATCATATTAAATTTTTCTCTGAGATGTGATGCATTTGACCTTCCAAAAAACAATAAAATGGCAATATATGTAGTTGCATTAAGTATTGGAAAATTGGTTTAGACATGAAGCTTTAGATGCAGCAAATGCTCCAGATATACTATTTTTTTTCCTTGAAATCTGCTTCTCTCCCACATTCTATGCCATCATGCCATGAATATATAACATTACATAACAGACCTGATATGAACTACTTAAGAGTCAAGTGGAATGAAAACTTAGCTACTCACAGGATGGAATCCTAGCAGATATTCAAACATCTACAGCTGATCTTAGACTGCATCTTATACAGCAGAAGATAATTTTTGTCATAAACTTGTCTCCCTTTAAGCTTAAAAATTAAATATAACTGGTGGTAGATGCATGTTTGAGATGCAGTGCATCGCAGGCAACACTTGTTTGCATGTTTTCATTGTCCCCTTTAGTGATTATGAATTAGGGAAGACATCATGTAGTTCAGGTTGATATGTGTAGTTGATATTATGAAGCAAGTATTTCTTAGGGCAGTAGCTTTTATTGGACCAACTATGTAGATGGAATAAAGTTAGATGGGCTTTCAAATACAAGCTTCACATTATTCCTGCCCCCAAATATGGTGATCACTCAGTCTGACTCTAGGCAGAGGGGTAAGACCCTTTAGCCCTTGCACACCCCAGTCAAAATCTCTAACCTTGGCTACAGTCAACACCCAATGCTTCTGCGAAGGCTTAAAAAGTCCCTGACACATGTAGCAGCAGGGAGGAAGGGGGAAAGGGAGGAGGGAAGGAGAGAATTCTCTCCCGGCCCTGCATGGCAACCAGCAAAGCCCAAAAGCATGGGAAATACTAGGCCTGTATGAAGCACCAAGTATTTGATTTGGATTCGGCTGATTTGGAGGGGCAGTGATTTGATTTGGTGATTTGGATCACTTTCCCAATTCGATTCAGCCAATTTGGATTCAGAGAAGTGCTCTGGTGGAAGTAGCCCACCACCTTCCTGCATTTTGAAATAAGCTGGCTTCCTGCCGTAGTGACGGGACCATCACTGGGAGCCCTGTCCCCCTCCAAGGCGTCCCTGACTATGAAGTGGAACTTTGTTGGCCTCCACTGTGTGGCACACAAGTTGGCATCACACACTGACTTGATCATATTGTCCCCGTTATAACCCGTGGGTGAGCTCGTCCTGTTCAATGAGCCACCCCTGCACCATGCGGTTCATGGCCATCATGATTTCCCTTGCTGTGTGGGACCCATCCATCACCTCCACTTGAAGAAGAGTCCACTAACACCAAGACTGATCAAACCAGTGCTCTGTGAGGGAGAGGTAGGCATGATCTCCATCCCAGCTGGTCCAGATATCTGAGGTGAAGTTCAAAGCTACCTACAGCCCTGCCTTCTGCAGCCCCTCCCTCAAGTACTCCCTGCATACCTCATATAGGGAGGGCACCACCGTCCTGTTAAAGGTGCGGGCACTTAGTATGATGGGGCCATGAAGGTCATGAGCTGCCTGAACCCTGGACGCTCAACAAAGGAGAAGGGCCATCCAGAGCAAGCATCTCCCCAATGCTCTAGGTCACTTCACTTGCCTTCAAAACCTTCCCCCCTTTGTCTCCACCCTTCCCCCACTGGTTCAGGGTGGCCTGCCACTGGTTCAGGGTAGCCTGCTTCTTGGGGCTGGGGGCTTTGGAATGATAGCAGGACTTCTTTTTGGGCATGCTCCCACTGGTGCCAAGCTGAGGGCAAGAGGGTACTGCCTCCTGAGACGCAACAGCATCACCATGGTGGCAAAGTATTTCACATCCTTGCCCTGGCTGATCTCCCTTCAGCAGTGCTGGCAGGTAGCATACCTGGGATCATCTGCTACCTCAAAATGATCCCGCACTACACTACCACCTGCTTCTGGGTTGAGGGTGGGGATCCTGCCTTATCCCTCTCCTCACCAGGCAGAGGCACAACAACAGGAGGAGCTGAGCCACCTGCCCCCACAACCTCCTTTGAGGTGCCTTCCAGAGGAGACCTGCCTCTAGGGGAACTTTGAGGGGTGTGGAGCACAAACTCAGATTCCCCCTCCTTCCCCAGAATTTTCTTTGCTATAGCCCTGAGCTCCTCTGCTTCCAGATCCAGCTCCTCCTCTGGCACTGGAAAGCTTATGCTGGGAACTGAAATTGGGGTGGAGAATGTCATGCTGCTGCTGGTTAGTGGTGTTGGTGGTAGTGGTGCAGGTGCAAGCACTGCTACCACATCCTTGCTCCCACTAGCAGCAGAAGACTCATTGCTGCTAGGAAAGAGGGTGCATCTACGTTTGGGGTGGGGGGAACTTGCAGCTCTCCCTCTGCCCCCTCTCTCTTCCCTGCCAGAAAACCTGGCACCTGCCTTTCCAGCACGCTTCATTCTGTTTGGTGTGCTGCAAAATGTGTGCATGTCTGTAATATGTGTTGTGCTTTCTTGCATAGTGATGAGACACTGTCAGGGAAAACACAGATTTCTTGTTGTGGGGGGAAAGAATCAAGACAGACTAATAAGAACAAATAAGAGGATTTTGGGGGAAGAATTAATTGAAAGGAATGGATAGGGATAACAATAGGGATTGTAGGCAAGGGTAAGTAGGAAAGGATTGGATACGACTTACAAGAAGAGAGACTACCTACCAAGAAACTAGGTAGCAAGCCAGAACCCTTGAGACACTGCTGGTCCAAGAGTGACACAGCTCACAAAAGGCACAGATCACTTCAAACAGCTTTATATGTTGTTTCTATGTCTCCCCCAGAGAACTGTGATGGGAAGGGAATTTAGAGAAAGATCACAGTCACTGGCCAGCTACAGATATCAATATCAGAGCAGTCTTCCCCCAACTCTCAGCCTTTTCCATATATGGAAGATTACCCCTCCCCATCCCTCTTCTCAGTTCTGTTTCCTGCAAGCCTTCTGAATCTCTCTGAATCTCTCCGAATCGATTTGGAGGCTTCTGAATGCATTCAGACCTTTTAATGGGTCTCTCAATTCGAATTCGGTGATTTGGCCACCAAATCGGGCTGAATCTACTCCGAATCAAATTGGTTACTGAAGCTTCATACAGCCCTAGGAAATATCTATAGTAGAGCATGAAATATTCTTTGTGAATTTTGGCAGAGTTTTAAATCCAGTTAGTATGAGATAGATGATTTTGTCATTCAAGCAGCTCTATGACATTGTGTTATACCTGCTTTTTAATTCTGAGAATATTTTAAAGTACAGGCATAACAGCATTGCCTGCTTTTAAAAGTTGTGGACTCTCCATCCTTGGAGGTTTTTAAGATGCAGCTAGACAAAGTCTTAACTGGGATGATATAGTTGAGGATAGTCCAGCTTTGAGCAGGAGGTTGGATTAGATGACCTCCTGACAGGGCTGTCCCGGGGGGATGTGAATTGAGATGACCGCCCTGAGCCCTGTGCTTTGGGTGACCCCACGCTTTGGGGGGCTCTGCAGAGCCATGCAGAGTGACTCTATGCTGCCACCTGCTTCATGTCCAGCCACTCAGCACCCCCCCTGCCACTGAATCCGCCGCTGGCTTCCTTGCATCCAGGGGCGGGGCCCCACACAGGCTGATTTGTCCCGGGCCCCACAGCCTGCTCAGGTCCATCTCTGCCTCCTGAGTTCCCTTCCAACCTTCATTTTCTATTATTCTATGACTATAACTTGAAGGATGGTTCCAAAGAGGATGGAGCTAGACTGTTCTCAGTGGTGGCAGATGACATAACAAAGAGCAACTGTCTCAAGTTGTAATAAGGGAGATTTAAGTTAGATATTAGGAAAAACTTTCTCACTAGGAAGGTAATAAAACACTGGAACAAGCTACCCATACAGGTTATGGAATCTCCATCCTTGGAGGTTTTTAAGGCCTGGTTAAACAAAGCCTTGGCTGGGATTATGTAGTTGGGGATGGTCCTGCTTTGAGCAGGGGGTTGGACTAGATGACCTCCTGAGGTCCCTTCCAACCCTCATTTTCTATGATTCTATGACTTGCACTTGCAATTCTCTACTTTAAAATTCTGCCTTTACACATTCTTATTCCCCTGGAAGTCCAGGACCCAGTTTGTTACATTGCTATAAGTTACCCATGCACTTTTTCATTGTACTCCATTGTATTTTCCATTGTATTAACACAACAACCTGTATCTCTCTACATCCTCTTTCTAGATCTTTACCACTTACTTAACTATGAATATAGGAAGGACATTGCTATGGGTCAGATCATGCTCCCATTGAAATCTGTGGAAATTTGGTCCTGAATTTTACTAGGATAAGAACCGGAACTAAAAACTAGCACATTCTTCCTACTTGAAGTGACTCATTAAGGGTCTGATGCAAAATTCACTAAAGTCAGCCCATGAACCACCTTCAAGCTTTAACATGAAGGCCTTTTGTACTTCACTTTGTAGAAGGAGCTTATAGCAAGGGAAGATTCCTACAAAGGGCTCAATGCAGCGCTCCAAGGTTTTAAACCCTTCCAGTACTGTAGTGAAAATCCTTCAGGAAAATACCTCTACTTGGATTGAGATGCTTTCTGAAACTGATAGTGCTAGGAGTTCAACAAGTATGCTCTTTTCTGAGGTATTTGGGTACTGCCAGCCCCTCACATCTCTAAGTGCCTGAAAAATCTTTAGCAAATGTGTATCCAAATTCAGAGCTCATAAAATATTTAGTCCAGGTTGGCTTTGGAAAGTGGAATAGGCTTTTTCTTGAATCAGTTCAGAACATAGAGGCCTTACACTATTTGCTTGGAAAACACTTAAAAGAACAATATTTTAGGAGCTGAATTTTCAGCCAAACTTTGGCTTTGCACCTCTTAGGAGAAAGGTCTGAGGCTGCTTCAATCTTTGTTCTTGAGCTTGTGGTATCTTAGACAAGAATCTCTCCCTGCTAATGCAGACCACATTTCTGTGCTGGAACTGTCTGATTCAATCGCACAGGAGATTTTTCAATTCAAATGTTTCTTGGGAAGGAAATATGTTTTAGTTTTCTTGTGATTGTAACTAATCTTCAACATTACAGCCAAAATTCCAAACTGTTGTTATTGTAGCAATGTTTTCAGCCAAGTTTATCATCAAATAACATTTTCCACCGTGAACTCTTGTTTGTGATCAGGATCTTATTTGGCCCAACTGATTATGGGGACAAGGATTGGAGAAGGGTTAAGTGCAGAAGCAAGCAGACAGGTCTCAGGATGCCAAGGTCAGCATGCCCCTCTTTAGGAGAGGTGTCATGGAATTCGTAAACGAATAAAAGTGATCAAGGACTGTGGTTTTATCTCAACTGGAAAAATGAATGCTTCCACAGCAGCAGGGGGTCTGGCAACATCACACTGGGGAATAGAAATAGTTCCAGCTCACAGAGCCACCTACTGAATCATCCGCCCAGAAACCCACCCCGCATCTCCTCAGCCACAAGGTGAGGTAAAAGTGAGTGTTATCTCTGATTTCTGTGCAAGCGAGATAAGAGTCTGCAGGATTGGAGCTCATCTGCCAGGAACGGGCGAGGTACAGCATGTCTGTTTCCTCTGGGTCAACCTCCTTCAAGTGAGGTGCCAGGGTCATGTTGTGAACAACGAGAGGGGCAGGCCTGGTGTAACTCATATGTGGCTGCTATACAATAGTCAGTCCCAGCACAGCCAGAAAAGCCCACCTAGCCCACACATTTCAAGATCAAATAATACACACAAATCATAAAATATGTTTTCAATTGAAACGTTTATATTTCTCTCCCTGAAACACGTGCATTTTTTTCCTTTTGCCAAGCCCCCCCCGGCAGCCCACCAGCAATCTGCTAGCGGGAAGCCGCAGTCTCACTCCCTTCACTTGGCTGTTTGTTAAAACCTTGGCTACTAGGCCTCGTTGGCAATGTCTTTTGCTGCTGGCAGAGTCAAGGGAAAGTCAGGAAAAGGCTCAGTACCTCTACCAGTGCAAGAGGGTGTCATCAATCACTCAGACTCATCCTAGCATATCGAAGAGCCGGGTGAATGCTATCACACAGGCACAGCCTGGGATTGCACTGCCCTGTAAGCTGCGTGGCGCGCATGGCCACACAGGCACATTCATGCCGCACTGCCAGGCGCAGCTTAGAGGGAATGCTGTATACCAGTGTTTCTTAACCTGTGGGTTGTGACCCAAAAGTGGGTCTCAAGAATATATGAAAGGGTCAGGAACAAACTTTAAAAATGGATTCTCCTTTAAAGGAAAAAACATGGGAAACAGGGGCTTTTCACTTGTAGGCTGGCACAGCTCCATCCCCAAATAGATCATCCCAGCCAAGCCTTTGTCTACCTGTGTCTTTAAAACCTCCAAGGATGGAGATTCCACAACCTCTCTGGGTAGCCTGTTCCAGTGCTTTACTACCCCCCCCCCCCCCCCCCCCGCTTTTACCTTAATTTCCAGAGGGTAGGTGCAAGGTTGTATTAAGGCACAGATATCAAACATGCAGCCTGTAGGCTGGATGCATCCTGTGGAGCTGTATGACCCAACCCATGGAGCACTGAATCAGCCCATACACTGGCCCCTGCCCCAGATGCTGCATCAAATACCTCATTTTGGACACCCAAAAACTAAAGCACTCCAGCTCACTAGTCATTTCAGAAAACTTGGGGCCAGTTATTCCCCCTTATTTACAGCCCCTCTTTTAAAATCAGGCTTTGAAATTCCTTTCTCCCTAGCTAAAAAACCCAAAACACCTCGAATTAAAACCACCTCTGGCAAAACTCTACTAAGGAGCTAACACACAGATAGATGTTATTTGGAATTAAAGCCATCTTCTGTTTGTGTGTTGCTCTGAAGAAAACTGTGAGGTCATAAAGAGATCACAAGTTCAGGGAATACACTGAAGAAGCAGATGAGATGTTAAGCCACCTTGATATCTTACCTATGTAAATAATTAAGGAAAAGAGGAGCAAAATATAAAATATCAAAGCAGAATTATTTAATAGACAAAAAGGTTATTTAAAGTTTCTAATAAGCCAATAAGAAAGCTCTTTGATTGTCTAGACTTAATAAGGCCATAACTCACGCTACAGTTTATGCAGTTTATATGCTAAATGAACACTTAGCATATTTCTCTGCAATGAAAGTGATAAATCTGTGGAGGCAGCTACATGAGATACTCAAGGCAAGATCAACGTGTGAACATCCCAAAGTTGCAAAAGTGTTTAGGCACTTAAATTAATCTTGATCTGAACAAATAAGGAAAGTTTCAGGAAACCTAATTAGATATCCGTGGTGTTTGAAACTCTAGTAGAAAATGCAGAAAAATGTTGATTGCTTTTTAAAGTACTACAGCTATCTTGTTAAATGCTAATTGATAACGCTCATTTGCCTTATTAGTCTAAACAAGTGTTGTTTAAAATACTGTAGCATAAATAGTATGAATGGCTCTGCAATTTAGCAGCCCATGAGGTCAAAAAATGGCTTCATGTAAGTAAATCCTGTACACAGACCAGCTGCTGACATGCCTGGATCCTGACACTGACCCCAGCCTGTGACTCCGTGTCAGATAATCTCACGCTTTTCTCACATCATGACCTCCAGCTTTCACCCAGTTGCAACCAATCCTCAAAGGCATCTCAGAACCCTCTTTTTCCCTCGTGAAACAAAGGATTCTGGGAGGCATCTATGCAGAAATCAACTGCCAAAAGTTGGGTAGACAGTTTTTAGTGAATGACTGATACATAGAACCAAGTAGGTTTGTAATCTTTCTTTCTTGGACCATGGCTGGTGATGTCTTGAGGAGGCTGTTAACTGTCTGGAAAATTTATACTTTATTTCATTTCTCCAGCTTACATTTACTTATAGGTGTGCTTTGAAGTGGGCAAGGAGAGTGGAGAAACAGGTTAGGGGGGGAGGGAGCTCTTTCAAATGAATATTCATTTTGAATAATTACTCTAGAATCAGTAGAAGACACTATTGAGGACAGTGCTAGTGAAGTTGCACTGGACCAGGTCCTTTGTGGTTTTCACCTTCAAAACACTGATTAGTCCCCAAGAAGTAGATAAGTACTATCATTATTATCCTTGCTTTACAAAGGGAACCTGGAACAAGGAGTTGATAGGACTTGTCCAAGGCTCTAGAAAGTGAGTGATAGATGTGAGATTAGATTTTAGGAGATTCTAAGCTCTCAGCTTTTAGCCTCCCGTTTGCCTTTTGTCCAGGAGTGTAACAAATGCTAATTAGCAGGAAAACAGGTGAAACAGTTAAAAATAAGCAAAATCAGTCAAAAACAGAAGTCATTTGTAAACTATAACAGTGTTCCCTCTTTTCATGCAGCTCCAGGGCACTGTTAAGGATGATTGCAACCAACACTTCCTCTAATATCTATTTTGATTCCTTAGCATCACTCTATCTGCAAATTCAATAAAAATTTAAATGAAGTCCCAGTAATCGTTCCAATATCAACCAAATGCACAATGCCTCTATGTTCCAAAGCAAGACTACCAGAAGCAAGCGTGCCAAAACTGCACAGTGTAACCTGGGGATGAATGGCAAGCAATGAATCAACCCCAAGCACCAATTCAGTGGGGGCGCCAGAATGAAAACCCACACTGCTTGCTGCCACTGCAGAAGTCCATATTTGGGGAGCTTGTGCTGCGGCAGCAGCAGCCAAAAGCACAACTGCAGAAGCTCCTGTGCCAGCAGAAGAGCACTTGCTTCCCTCCCAACCATGCTGCCCAGAGTACCAACATTTTACCATAAATGACATCTCTGCCTGCTTCCAAAAGCAGCTTCATGACAGCCTAAGTTGACTGTATACACCCAGTCCTTTAAGTGCACAGGCACAGAGCATTCTGCAACAAGCCAATGTTTTTATGAAACTTGAGGGATAGGGGTTATTAAGGAAATAGAATGGAAGATAAAAGCAATGGTTTTCCTTGGATGGTTGGTATAGTGATAGAAGTTATACTTTATGGATGCTCCCTAGTAGAAGGCTGAGGGAGTTGGGATTTGGGAAATGATCCCTTAGTGATAGAGCCTCTAGCTAGTCACTTAGTGAGATTCAGAAAAAGGGTCTGCAGACATTGTGTCATGCTCCACAAATTAAAGTGTGTTGTTCTTCTCATTCACCTATGCCTGTATTTACTCATCCCAGTGATCACTACAGTTGGAAACCCCTGGTTTTTATACCAACACTATACAAGGCAGCTATCCTGCCAAAGGGTCATAAACCTAAATACAAAATGCTGACACTGCAGAGAATTTTCCACAGGCGACAATTAGTCTTGTGTAGTGTTTGCCAATGTTTCCAAAGGTGGGGCAACTGGAGTGAAGACAAAAATGAAGAGCAATAAAAAGTATGAAGAGCCTAGAGAAGCTGACATTGTAGGGAAGGTTTAAGAACCTAAGGATGCCTCCCTGGGCTAAGAGATTGTCAAGGTGAGCATCTGGCCATGACTGCACATGTTTGGACAGCCTAGACATCTGATGGGAGAGGTGATAATGGGGCTAGAGTTGTAACAAAGTTCAGAAGAAAAAAAAATTAGGTTTAAGATTAGGAGGCATTTTCTGATGGTAGAATCTGGAAGATGGCAGAATTAAAAGACATGGTAGATTCTCAGTTGCTAGACCCAGTTAAAAATTAGACTGGGGAAAGCACTTGAGATCACTGAGGAAAATAATTCGCTGGCCCCCAAATCTGGATGAGTATGAATGATTTACTAGGTCTTTTCCAAGTCTATGGCTCCATCGAAAGTCCACTGAAATAGATAGGAATCTTCCATTGGTTTTAATGGGCTTTGGATCAATCCCAAAGTTTCTAACAAACTCCATTTGATCCAGACTGCTTGGTGGGGGAGCTGGGGTAATGGGAAGGGGAACCACAGAAGTCAGCTGGTCTAAATTACATTGTGAAAATGCCCCTGAGTGGAATTAGTCCCCATGTCTGCATTACCTACCTCATCTCCAATGAGAAATTCATCATCTACTGTAAAGGTGATAGGGTCATTAGGGCTGAGCCACCACACTGGCCGGAAGATGGGATACCCCATGGATAGCCACTCCTCGCTGTATTTTAAAATGAGTGGGACAACAAACTCTTGATGCCTCTGTATGTACTGTCTAGTGAGATTCAGCACCTGGGAAGAAGAATTCAACAAGTTCTCTCACTTAATAGATGGTAAAGAGAACAGAAAAACAAGACTTTTCACTCCCAGAGGGAAAACAAGGTCATGCAGAAAAGCATGGACAATTAATCCTAGCAAAAAAATGATCAGTGAACCACTGGACAAGCAAGTGCAAACAGCTGTGGCAGATTGGTGTGGTGTGAGCTCCCTGCATCTCAGCTGCTACTGCTGTGGCATGAGTGTGGGATCCCTGTACCCCTCCTGCTGTGGGCTCCTTTACTCAAAAAGTAAAACTGTAGCTCTCTAGGGCTAGCACTGGGTTGGAGAGAGCCTGGGGGTGTCAACTAGCTCCCTCACACACATACCCAATGGCCTCCCCGATGAGGACCTGGGAATCTTCTCCTTATACTGGCAATGGGAATCAAAAGGGGGTGTGATTGTGCCTCTGCGCCCCCACTGGATCCACCTCTGACTACTGACATAGAGGGTGTGATTTAACTCCTAAGTCTTTCAGCTTGAATTTTACCAGACTTATCATCCTAAAATTGAATCCTCAGGGAAACATGTCTGTCACCATCAGAACAAATGGCATGTTTGGATGAACCAGCCTTACTGATTCCCTTTCTGGTATCAGCTAGTTGATGCTAAAACCAAATCATAAAGAAAAAAATAAGTTTCCTATGTTGTTGCAGTGGTGATAGTATATGGAGGGGAGAGAAGTACTGATGTGGTGATAGTATATGGAGGGGAGAGAAGTACTGATGCAGAAACATGTGCTTCTTTGGCTGCTATTTCTGTCTGATTTTCCGTCCTCACTATGGAAAAGTCAGTGCCTCGGAGGTGATGCATCTACTAAACTGAAAAGGTTGGGAATTACATTTCCCCCAGGTACATGTTTGCTGAGAGAGAGAGAGAGAGAGATGGTGCATATCACCACTCCCCTTCAGCATGCATGACAATGTAGCAAGGCTTCATGAATACTGGTGCTGACATCTCTGTGTCAATGGTACACAACTTGCTTTCATCAGACCTGAATGGATGAATGCTTTGTTCTCTTCCTGCTTTGCTGAAATTGAGATCTGGATGGGAGAGAGCTGTCATAAGTTCAAAAGAAGACCATGGAGTCTACAGGTTAGAAGAAGGATGCTACAGACATGTCCCCATGAGCATGCACATGCGGTTTGCAGCACTTCAAAGCTGTTTAAGGTACTGCAAACTACATACAGCACACATGCACCCATGCATCATGCTGCTAATTTACAGCACGGTGGGGTTTTTTTTATACCTGGAGATCTCAGTGTAAAAAAAAACTACCACGAAAAATGCAGCATGTGTGCGCCTCCAGAACCACAGCCTGGCCAATCACAACCATTCTCTGGCTGATGGCCAGGCTCTGAGTGGCTGGCTCGGTGCTGCTGCTGCCCCAGAGGTACCCAGAACCCTGGGTAAGGGTCCTGGGGCAGGCACAGGTGCTGGGCCCAGCCTTCCCTACCCCATCTGGGTACCTTTGCTGTGTGCCAGAACACACGTGCAGGGGTGTGCCTGGGGACAAATAGCAGCAGCACAAATATGTGCCACTGCTATTTGTCCTGTGGGAAACAGGGGCCCCTGCATTATCCTTGTAGAGATGTACCCTAGGAGTCCAGTATATGTGATTCCTGCTCCTACTTCTCAGAGGCCCTCCTACTCTTTGCTTGGCAAAAAATTAGATGGTGATTTTGGTTTCCTGGTCACTCCTGAATCTCAGATGACACTAATGGCCCAAATGGGATTTTTCAACTACTTCAGGACAAGCATTTCCTTCAGTTATGGGTCCTGGTAAGGTCAACCACATCTTTTGGACTTCTAGTGAGGAGAAGTGCAATGTACTCTATCTAAATTGGCTTGATGACCCTCCCAAGTCACAGATGGGGCAAAAGGCAGCTTTTGCCCAGTTGTTGGGCAAACTTAACCACAAGGACCATATTGCACCATTTCCACAGGAAGTGACTTGACTTTCTTGGAGATCAATTGAAAAGCTTGAGCTAACAGACCCTAAATTTAAACCTGCAAGGCAAAACAGTTCGTACTGGAGAGCCTTTATCCTGGAATTTATTTCCCCCATTGCTTTGACAGAACTTGAGCCTAAAATTGCTGAACATTACTGAAGAAACAAGCCATGCACATTAGGAACCTATTGATTTGGAAACCCAATTTTAGGCACCCAAATACAGACTACTTCTGGCATAAACAAGCTGAGGCGCAGAAATTATCTGCAAAAAGGGGATGGGTAATACCTGTTTCACAGTGCTATTATTGGGACTAACATTGGCAAAGCCCTTCAGATTCTTGTATAAGAGTCTCTATAGAGCACATTATCTGGATCTTGTGGTGCCAGGGAACACTTGATGGTATGATGCATAGAGAGTACATACCCAGTCATCACAGCAGACCCATGGCGGAGTGCTAAAGGACATTACAGGAAGGAAGGTCACAATCTGCAACCACCGAATATAGAGCTCTTCATCTGTCAGGAACTCATTGGTAAGGGTCCCTCCTGAGCAGAATGGATTCCATTAGTAGAAAGGCAAAGTAAAAATGAACGTAGCAATTCATAATGAGATACTAGAATCTGTTGCAATAAGGAGTCAAACTGTAAGCCCAAGAGCTTAGAGGTCCAGGGTTTATCCACAGTACAAAGAGCATCAGAGCAAGTTTCCTTCACAGAGTCTTGCAGCACATTGCCACATGTTCTGGTGAGTAGCAAAGTACTGGAATCCTCAGATCCATTCAATCCTTGGCTTCTCTGCCAGACAGCAAACCAGGATGCAACTCATGGGCCATGAGCATGTTTTCACAGGGGAAAAGCCTGAAAACATTGACATTACACAAAGGCAAATGTCATGTTGCTTTCACAGTTGTGAACAATTCAGGTTATAAAGGCAATGATGCAGAAATGAAACATTTTCAAACATGCCTAAATGATTTAGGATCATAGGAAAGTAGGGCCAGAAACGACTTCACAAGGTCATCTAGTCCATCCCCCTGCTTAAGGTAGGATCAACCTGACTAAACCATCCCAGCCAAATGTCTGTCCAACCTGCTCTTGAAAATATTTAAGGGTGGAGATTCCACGTCTCTAGGTACCCTGTTCAAAAGCTTGACCACCCTTATATTCAGGAAGTTCCTTCTAATCTCCAACATATCTTTTCTCTGCTGCAGCTTGAGGACATTGTTGCTAGTCTTGTCCCTTGTAACCATGGAGAAAAACCTATCTCCATCCTCTCTATAATCACCCTTCAGGTATTTGAAGGCTGTTATCAAATCCCTCATCATTCTTTTCTTCTCCAGAATAACTAACCCTAGCTCTTCCAGCCTTTCCTCATAAGTGTTGCTTCTCAGGCTGCTAATAATTTTGGTTGCTCTGCACTGGACCCTTTTCAGTCTATCCACATCCTTCTTGAAGTATGGGGGCCCAAACTAGACACAGTACTCCAGCTGAGGCTGCACCAGTGCTGAATAGAGTGAAAGAATCATTTCCCTTGATTTGTAAGTGACACTTCTGTTAAGACAACCTGGCAAGCTGTTGGCTTTTTTAGCACAAGAGCACACTGTTGGCTCATATTCAGCTTATGGTCTACTATAACTTCCAGGTCCTCTGAAGGTACATTTATTCCCAAGATTGTATGTAATTATTTCACCCTGAGTGTTAGACTTTGCACTTGTCCTTGTTGATCCATTCTGGATCCTATTACTGCTCTACAGAGTGTTTGCAACTCTACCCAACTTTGTGGCATCTGCAAATTTGCTACATATGCCCTCAGTTCCATTATCCAAATAATTAATGAACATGAGCTCTAAAGTCAACTGTATTTCAGTGGAACCGAGGTTCTTAAGCTGTGTTAGATGATTTTGCCTATCAGACCCACAATCTAATAGTGACCTTTGGAAAGACCTGTGTATTTCTTTATTACAGCAGCATTTAGGCTCCCCAAAGGATAACATATCATCAGTGTGCTAAGTACTGTACATAAACATAGTAGAGACAGCTCCCATGAAAAGATTGCAATCTTGACAGATTAGTGTGAGAAAGAAGGGATTATTACTGTTTTATGGATGGAGAAGTGAGGCGCAGAGTATGGATATACTGCGAGGTAAGATTATAGCTGGAATTTCGAACAGGTTTGAATTCAGCATCCAACTCCCATCGAAATCCAGTGGCACCTGAACATAGGTGCCAACTCCGTGGGTGCTCCAGGGCTCAAGCACCCACTGAAAAAAAATAGCAGGTGTTCAGCACCCATGAGACACAGCCGTGGATGCTTGCAGACATTAAAAAAACAAAACAAAAGCATGCTTTACCAGAAGAAGTAGCATGTTACTTCAACCCAGCTCTTCAGTGTCTGTAAAGATCAGGCATTTTAGCGGGGCTTTTTGACACTTAACTAAAGCTGATCCAATGGGCTATTAGATTAAAGTGTCAAACCCCCCCCGCTAAAGTGCCTGAACTCTACAGATGCTGCAGAACTGGGTTGAAGTAATACACTGCCTGTTCTAGGCATGTGTTTGCAGCTTGGTGCAGGAACATGCCAAGTTCAAAGCACCGCTTTTTGGGAGGTTTTTTTACATTTGCAAGCACCCACTGGCAAAAACCAAAGTTGCTACCTATGCACTGGAATGCCTCCTTGGAATATCGCAGTCTGTGTCAGACTTAGAAATATAAATCCACATCATCAACTGATGTAAATTGGCATAACTTAATTGAAGCAAATGGAGAATTTTATCCACTGCCGGTAATTGTGTCTAAGCTTGATTATTTATACAGTGGACAGTTAGAAACCTGAATGTGTGACTGAATCATGAGGGAAACCAGGCACAAAATTACTTATTTGGAAGCTGAGGTGTCTGGATTAAACATGGCTTGAACTATGAGAGGGTTGGGTGACATCTGAAAGAGGGTAGGGACTAATAATTATGACTGAGAGGCTCACTAGATCCACAGGGAAAAGCTTAGACCAGAAGATGAATGGGACAGTCCTACAAGGAAGGTTAGGCACAAATGAGAACAAGTCTGGGCAGAATAAGGCAGCTAAATTAAGAGGATGCTGATGGAACAGATGGACTCAGCTGCTGCATGGTAACTGTCTCTGTGCCTGTTTGAGGCCTAAATTTCCTCAGTTTCTCTCACTGGGAGCATCTACATGAGATGCTAACTGCACAGTAGCTGAATAATACTGCACAGTAGCATGTCACAGCACAGACAGTGTTAATATGCTAGTGTGTAGTATTATTAGGCTACTGCACAGTAGCATCACTAAAAAAAGTGATCACCGGCACTTTTGCGCCAGAACTCTGGTTACTGAGCATTTATTTAGTACTAGATTATACAAGTACTAAATAACGGTGCAGTAACTACTGTGCAGTAGTGTCTTGTGTAGATATTTCCACTGTGGAGTAAGAATGGGCAAAAGAAGAGTTACTATTAAGACAGCTGAGACCTCCTAAAACAGTGCCTCCTGGACGGGGTTAAGTGAAATGACATGTTATTCCACTTATAAGTCTACCTTTTCCCCCCTTAATAAGAGTCACAGAAGTCTCAATCAACAAATATGGAGTCAGTCTAAAAATCAGAACAGTATATATTATCGTTCAGAGCAGATGGGTGCCATGCAAGGTCATCTGCACCATTGTGGTGGTAGAGTGGCCCCATGTCAAGTTGAGGTTGCAAGGCTCCTGGCTCCACTTCAGGGAGCAGGGAAACTGAAAAGCCTTGGGTCCTTAGCTCGGAGGCCATCCATATGGCAGGTCACCACTGGAGTCACAGAGCTAAGAAACATCTCGTAAGGTGAAGAAAGCCTTGCAGGGTTCTGATGGACCCCTACCTGTGTGTCTTAGGAAGTCAGTCAAAACCAAGAGTAGTGACACATTTTGGAAAATTGCCACAGAACTACCCACTGGCTCCTTCCCCACATCCCTTAAAATAGCAGGAGAAAATGGATTATGAGCCCCTAAAGCCAGGATCTAAGGTTTGGGGGCCATATGTCATTGAGGTTTAAATCCAGCACTTCAATTCAAATTTGGCCTTTTAACAAAGACCTTTTCTCTGTTTAAACCTATGAATGGTTTCCATTTACCTAAGACTGTCTCGATATGTACTCACATAGAATTGCAGCCTGAAGACAATATCGTGAACCTTGGGCAAAAGAGAGGGTGGAATTTTTTATTTTTTTTTGCTAGTACTTTTAATGGGTCATTTCCTCAGTTATTTGATTCTCCTTGTGGATTTTGTAAGGAAGATAATAGTGCGCAGACGTTATCTGTAATTATTAGCTTATATTTAGCAAAAAAGCTGTTTTTTCTAAAACTGAACCTGAAATTATGGGGGATTAATATATGTAGCTGGAACAATATGGTGTAGGTCTGCAAGTGGGATTGCAGAAATAGCTTTGGGAACCAGTTTTGTATGTATTTAATTATTCTTTCCTTTAACATTTGTTCTAAAGCCTAGAGGTCAGATTGCAGTTGCCCGAGCCACTTTCTTCCCCTAGCTCTAAAATATATAGGTACTAAATGTGGTATTCTCCAGTCACACAGTACCTGGAGTATGATTGATTTAATGGATTCTGACTTAATGGATTTAAATAAGAATCGTTGCTCCCAAACTTGCAATTTTGGTTCCAATTCTTTCAGAGTTTTAGGATGGGGATTACCTGGTCCCCCTGCCTAAATACATTACACTTGTGGTACCATTTTCCTACAACATTTTCCCCTATGTTTCGGATATAAGATCCAGATGGTTGGTGCACTCTTGACATCAAGAAATTCCAAGTCTCCTCTGTATTCAAAAGCCAAAACTCTTCAGTCCAGCTGACTTTATTATTAAGTTACCTGTATCAAATGTTGACCTTTTGAAATCAAGAACCTTAGCCACAGGCCTACTTTATTTATCTTTCCCTGTGTACAACCTTTCAAATCATAACAACTCATGATTGCTGAATTCTAGGTCATTTTCTACAAGCAGCTCATTTATAATGTCGTCACTACAGTCCAAAACAAAGTCTAAGATAGTATAATCTCTTACTCATTTAGTGATTTTTATTTAAGAAATCTGTTCAGTCATTGTATCTGTGCTTATCTGTGCCATACCATCTTGCTTGCCACCAGACAACTTTGAGGTAAAAAGACTGCTCTTTTATCCAAGCCAAATTTGGACAAAATGAACTATTTAAACCAGGAGATTTTGCAACACCTTAGCTCTCCTGTGAAACATGAATTTTCAATTCCACCTAGGAGAAAGTTTACAATCTTTGCATTTTCCTGTGCCTGAAGAAGGGTGTATACACCTGAAAACTTGCAAATAATGTTTTTGTGTGTGTGCAAATATCTAGTTGGTCTAATAGAAGATATCACCTCTGCCACAAGTTCTGATTCCTTTCGCCTGCAGACCAATATGGCTACAGCTTGTATCCCTGATACCATTATTGGTAGCATTTATCTCTACTCTATAGGCCTGGTTATACAGCTTAGATTCATAGATTCATTGATGTTAGGATCGAAAGGGACCTCAATAGATCATCGAGTCCGACCCCCTGCATAAGCAGGAAAGAGTGCTGGGTCTAGATGACCCCAGCTAGATACTCATCTAACCTCCTCTTGAAGACCCCCAGGGTAGGGGAGAGCACCACCTCCCTTGGGAGCCCGTTCCAGACCTTGGCCACTCGAACTGTCAAGTTCTTCCTAATGTCCAATCTAAATCTGCTCTCTGCTACCTTGTGGCCATTGTTTCTTGTAACCTCCGGGGGCGCCTTGGTGAATAAATACTCACCAATTCCCTTCTGTGCCCCCGTGATGAACTTATAGGCAGCCACAAGGTCGCCTCTCAACCTTCTCTTGCGGAGGCTGAAAAGGTCCAGTTTCTCTAGTCTCTCCTCGTAGGGCTTGGTCTGCAGGCCCTTAACCATATGAGTGGCCCTTCTCTGGACCCTCTCCAGGTTATCCGCATCCTTCTTGAAGTGTGGCGCCCAGAATTGCACGCAGTACTCCAACTGTGGTCTGACCAGCGCCCGATAGAGGGGAAGTATCACCTCCTTGGACCTATTCGTCATGCATCTGCTGATGCACGATAAAGTGCCATTGGCTTTTCTTATGGCTTCGTCACACTGCCGACTCATGTTCATCTTGGAGTCCACTAGGACTCCAAGATCCCTTTCCACCTCTGTGCCACCCAGCAGGTCATTCCCTAGGCTGTAGGTGTGCTGGACATTTTTCCTCCCTAGGTGCAGCACTTTGCATTTCTCCTTGTTGAATTGCATTCTGTTGTTTTCTGCCCACTTGTCCAACCTGTCCAGGTCTGCTTGCAGCTGTTCCCTGCCCTCCGGTGTGTCCACTTCTCCCCATAGCTTTGTGTCATCTGCAAACTTGGACAGAGTATATTTCACTCCCTCGTCCAAGTCACTGATGAAGACATTAAAGAGTATTGGTCCAAGGACCGAGCCCTGCGGGACCCCACTGCCCACACCCTTCCAGGTTGAAACTGACCCATCTACCACGACTCTCTGGGTGCGACCCTCCAGCCAATTTGCCACCCACTGGACTGTGTAGTCATCCAAGTCACAGCCTCTTAACTTGTTCACCAGTATGGGGTGGGATACCGTATCGAAGGCCTTCCTGAAGTCTAAGTATACGACATCCACCCCTCCTCCTGTGTCCAGGCATTTCATAACCTGGTCATAAAAAGAGTCTAGATTGGTCAGGCACGATCTGGCTGCCACAAACCCGTGCTGGTTTCCCTCAGCATAATTTGTCCTGTCGGGCTCTCACAAATGTGAGCCTTGATAATTTTTTCAAAGACTTTGCCAAGGATGGAGGTGAGACTGACTGGCCTATAGTTGCCCGGGTCCTCCTTCCTCCCCTTTTTGAAAATGGGGACCACGTTGGCCCTTTTCCAGTTCTCCAGGACTTGGCCCGTGCGCCACGAGCGTTCAAATATTCCCGCCAGTGGCTCTGCAATGACGTCAGCCAGTGCCTTCAGCACCCTCGGATGGAGCTCATCCAGGCCTGCCGACTTAAAGGCATCCAGTTCTTCCAAGTGACTCTGCACCATCTCAGGGTCTACGCATGGAAGTCTGGTGCCTTGCTGCTGCCTCTCTACAACCCCAGTGAGAGACTTGTCGTGCCCCTCACTTAGGAACACTGAGGCAAAGAACTCGTTGAGGAGTTCAGCCTTGTCCCCCCTGTCCGTCACTAATTGTTTCTGCCCATTTAGCAGGGGTCCTATTCCACCCTGGGCCTTCCTTTTACTCCCTATATATCTAAAAAACAATTTCTTCTTGTCCTTTACTTGGGATGCCATCCTCAGCTCCATGGTAGCTTTGGCCCGTCTAACTGCCTCCCTACAAGCACGAGCAGAGGAGGTATATTCATCTTTGGTGATCTCTCCCTGTTTCCATTTTTTATGTGCTCCCCTTTTGGCCCTTAGGCTGCCCTGGATTTCTGCGGTCAGCCAGGGAAGCCTCCTGGCCCCTTTCCCTTTTTTGCCTCGCTCAGGGATCGTCTTGCTTTGTGCCCGAAGGATCGTTTCCTTAAGGCACAGCCACCCTTCTTGGGCTCCCATCACTTCAAAACTCCTACTCTGCAGTGTGTCCTTGACTAATCACCTGAGTTCATTGAGATCAGCTTTCCTAAAGTCTAGCACTTTCACCCTACTAGTTACCTTACCAACTCAACGTCTTATGGTGAATTCTATTATTAGGTGATCACTGTCCCCCAGATGGCTACCAGATGGTGTTCATATCGATCTGGAGGTCCCCTACCATGTCATCCCCCGTTGCCAATACCAGATCCAGTATGGCATTCCCCCTAGTGGGACCGTGTACCTCCTGTGTCAGGTGGAGGTCCTGTACGCAGGTTAGAAACCTGCGTGAGCGGTGGGACTTTGCCGTCTGTGACTCCCAGCAGATGTCCGGGTAGTTTAGGTCCCCCATGACTACCGCCTCTTTAGCTTTTATGGTTTCCGAGAGTTGCCTCAGGAGCCCCGAATCTCTTTCTTCCCCTTGATGTGGGGGTCTGTAGCAGACCCCTACCACCAAATCCCTTTCTCCTTGCCCCCCATGTAGCCTAACCCACAATCCTTCTACTTCCTCATCTTTGGATTCTGTCTTGATGAGGGTTGATGTATATTGCTCACTGACATAGAGCGCAAACCCCTTTGAGACGGGGCAAGAGGCATATGCGGAAATGAAAAAATGTTCCCCGTGCTGCAAACTTGCAGCATGGGAAGAAAATTAGACCCCCTGGATGCAGGGGGTCAAAAAAAATAAAAGCTCCACAGAAAAGTGGAGCAAGGCACGGTCCCAGACCGTGCCTGGAGCCAGCAGGGAGTCAGTCCTCCAGAAGAGATGCTCTGGTTTCGGCTAGAGCATCTCCTTGGTGCTCTTGCTGCCCCAGGCCCCCAGCACTGTCCAGGGTAAGCAGGGGAATGGGGGTGGAGGGGGTTCATGGGTGTGGGTGGGTGTAAGGGGTGGCAGCAGGATGTGGGGGGGTTTGGGGACTGGTGGGGGAGGATGTCCCCAGGAGCTGCGACTCCCGGAGCCATGTGACCTGCTCCAGTGCAAAGAAAGACTAGCGAGCCACACAGGGCTGGGCCAGCTCCCGCCATCCCCGCAGGAATAGTGGGGCAGAGGTGGGAACCGGTGCAGCACACAGGGACTGCATGCCAGGTCCAGCCAGGTCCTGCCAGCCCTGGGGCTGCTTGTGCTGCCTGGCTGGGCCCCAGCAACAGCACAAGCAGCCCCAGGGCCAGCACATTGTCCCCGAGAGCTGATAGCCATCAGCAGTAGGCTCAGAGCGCCCCGCTCCCAGTGCTGCTGTGAAAGGTAAGTTATGGGCCCTGGATGGGGGGGGCTGGGGCCCTGGGCAGGGGGGCTTGGGCCCTGTAGGGGATAGGGATTGTGGCCCTCCAGGGGGAACTGGCCCCCATGTATTTGCTGGGTGGGGGGGACTGCACCCTGTGGGCGACAGGGGACCCACCCCACCTGAGCAGCCCCCACAGCAATTGCCCCACACCTACCCATACACCTTCCCCCACACCCTTTCTCACCCCCTTCCTGCAAACACCACATCCCTCCATCACACACCCATCATGTGCGAAGAAAACCAACAGCCCACATCAACACATATAGGTATTTAGATTGTATTTTGTCATGATGATAGACACACTGGTAGGCTTCCAAATTGCTTTAACATGGTAAATATACCAATAAAGCATTGCCCAGCTGATCACTGTCTCTCTCTCTCTCTAGATATGTTGGCTAGCACGATGCAAGAAAGAGACTTGGGAGTCATCATTGACCACAAGATGAACATGAGCCTGCAGTGTCATGCTGCGGCCAGTAAAGCGACCAAAACGCTGGCTTGCATCCATAGATGCTTCTCAAGCAAATCCCGGGACGTCATTCTCCCCTTGTACTCAGCCTTAGTGAGGCTGCAGCTGGAGTACTGCGTCCAGTTTTGGGCTCCACAATTCATAAAGGATGTGGAGAAGCTTGAGAGAGTCCAGAGAAGAGCCACACGCATGATCAGAGGTCAGGGAAGCAGACCCTACAATGACAGGCTGAGAGCCCTGGGGCTCTTTAGCCTGGAAAAGCGCAGGTTCAGGGGTGATCTGATGGCCACCTACAAGTCAATCAGGGGTGACCACCAGTATCTGGGGGAACGTTTGTTCACCAGAGCGCCCCAAGGGATGATGAGGTCGAATGGTCATAAACTACTACAAGACTGTTTCAGGCTGGACATAAGGAAGAATTTCTTTACTGTCCGAGCCCCCAAGGTCTGGAACAGTCTGCCACTGGAGGTGGTTTAAGCGCCTACATTGAACACCTTCAAGAGCAAACTGGATGCTTATCTTGCTGGGATCCTATGACCCCAGCTGACTTTTTGCCCTTTGGGCAGGGGGCTGGACCCGATGATCTTCCAAGGTCCCTTCCAGCCCTAATGTCTATGAAATCTATGAAAATATTAAATGTATGCGTGTGCATGTGTGTGTAGAGTGGTCTTTTGTTTTAATTGTGGAAGAACATGGATTTTGGAGTATTTTTAAAAATGGATTTGGGATGCTGCTGCAGCAGTTCAGCTGGCATAAGGGGTAGTGTCCCCAGGTATTAACTGGCTGGGCCCCAGAAGCGCCTGAGAGCGAGTAGACCCCAAGCTGCTTGCCAGGGCAGCTTTTTGTGTGGATGAGGCCAGGACAGGGCAACTTTTTATACTGCTGGTGACAGCACAGCACCGGGCTCTAGCTCCCCCTGGCTGCAGATCCAGGAGGAGCCAGGCAGGGTTATTTTGCCCCAAGTGGCACAGTTTGCTCCACAACAAAGTGCATGTCTGAGCACGTGTGCTGAGGCAAAAAGCCCGGTTCAAATTTGCACCACTTCTATTTGAGCTGCTGCAAATGCACGTGCATGCATGTGTGGACATGCCCCATAAGTGTATTCTACCAAAAGTGAGCAACATGCAACATGTGTGCGGTGAGGTATCCAAATACAAACTGGGAAACCAGATGTCTTTGGGATATGAATATTTTCATTTCTATGTTACCAGTTTGGCTTCAGATAAAATTATTACTAGAGATGAGCAAGGGAGACTCGTTTAGCTCTACCAGCATTCAAGGAACCTTACTTTATCTCCAGCAGCAGGGGGCAATGCTTCTGGAGCAGATTGGATGGATAGCTGGGGGATCACGGTTTGTGGCCAGATTTATGACAATATACCTCAGAAATGAAATTCTGAGGCTCCTTGCCCACCTGCCGCTGAATACTTTCAAACCAAAAACAATAGGAAAGATATTGAAAAACATAGAGAGAAGGCTTGTTCCCAGACACGGCACTGTAGTACCACACAAATAACAGCCCCATGGTGACAGCTTGTACTCAAAGAGAAGAGACTGAGACCAGAGGGCTAGAAGATGTGACCTTGTTCTGCCTGCCTTTACATATCACTCCTTAAATAGCTTAGCAGTAATAGTCTGGGTCTGCTCCATCTGTGCAGAAAGCGGCGGAGGGACAGGGTATCACTGACTAATTTATAAGAAACATATGGTATAAATGGAAACAGACTCTGATTTCCCTCTGAAACACTAGACAGTTGCCTTGGGGGTAAAAAAAAGATAATGATCTAGGTTTGATTAAAAACCCCCTACTATAGGCATGAGAAAGCTGGTCCCCTGACTAGGAGTCAGAGGCTTTCATAAACAAAGTATTATTGTTCTGGTACAGGTTTACATCTTTTTGCCAGACAGTCCACTGTATGAATGGGAGCCCACACATCTACTGCCATTGCCTCTGTCTGGCAGGAAAAGCTTGATATAGACCTTGCTGCCAGTTCCCCACCTCCGTTCCTTGGCTGCATTGTTGCTATAGTGTAGGTACCCAGTGACCCTCCACAGTGCCATACCTAGACTCCTGGTGGTCCTGGGCAGACTTTTAGTATCAGGTCCCCCTTTGCCAGAGATAATGATAATAATAATCAAACAACAGAAAAAAATTACTATTTAGACATATAAACTAAATTTGTGGAAATAAAAATGCAGGATTAGGTATATGTATATGCACAATATTAAAATTCTTTTTTGCAGTTGTAATTTTTTTTTCTCCATTTTTGGGCCCCCTTTCTGTCTGGGGCCCAGGCGGCTGCCTGGTTTGCTCATGCCTGTGTCCAGGTCTGACCCTTCATCAGGATTGAGGCCCCTGTGCAAGGTGCAGCACAAACACACAAGCAGAAGCAATTCTTACTGTGAAAGAGCTTTCTGGTCTAATTCTTCTGGAACACATACCAAGGAGTTACATGTCAGCATGGCTTAACAATGCTGTATATGATCCCATACATGCCAAAGGACAGCACATCTGCCAGCACTGCTCTGAGTTCCTTTGGAGGGTGGGTTTTTTTTCAAATGTTCTCCACCTAGTATTTTACCATGGCAATGGCTAGATTTCCCAAAAAAGCTCCACGAAGATGGAAAAGCTCTATGCTGTATTACTGGCAACAATGTTCCAAAACAGAAGAGAGCTCATAAATATTCAGCTTTCAGTGAAGCCAACTGCCCGCCATCTCCTGTTGATCACTGCAGGGCTTGCTAGGTATTCCACCCTTTTAAAATTGAGTAATTTATTTAGGCTGCTAAATATGTGTTTAAGAACCTAATTTTAGGCACCCACTTTCTGAATGTCTGGTTTGGCTCTTTTTGTTAACACCTGGTGCTCTGGTATACCTGGTCGTAACACCTACCATTGGTAAATCTAGGACTTAGGCTACTGTTTGCCAATTCAGTAGACTAATTTGCTTGTTCCATGTGGGGATATAGCTTACTCTAGATGTTACTGAATAGAAAGCCATGCTGCAAGGATTATGTCACAGTGCGCTGTGGGTGGGTAGCAGGGCTGTGTGAAGCTTTGGCAGCCTATTTGATTTGGAGGAGATTCAGCCTGATTCAGGGACTGAATCTGCGAATCCAAATCAAATTGGAAAACCAATTAAAAGGTCTGAATCAATTTGAAGCATCCGAATCAATTCAGAAAAGCTTCGGAAAAGATTCAGATGATTTGGCGATTCAGCTGCCTCCAGCTGGCAAGTATGTTGGGGTTGGGGGGAGGTAAGGGATGTGGGGGAGGGCGGGATTGGGGCTGGGGCAAGCTGCACAGCCAGGGAAGGGAGGGGAGCAGTGGGGGGGGGGAGGGGTGCATCGGATGCGGGTGTGGCAGCACTTGGAGCAGGGGCTCTCCCCTGCTGCCACTTGTTCACCCAGGGTGGGGGCAGGCGGGATGCAGACACGGTTCGTTCTGGGCAGAAGGGGGCAAGCAGCAGCAGGGCAGAGCCCCTGCTCCCAGTGCGACTGCACCTGTATCCCGTGGCCCCCGTGCTGGCTGGGCAAGCACCAGCAGGGCAGAGCCCTGGCTCCCAGCATTGATGCGGGCACAGCAGCGCTGGGAGTGGGGGCTCTGCCCTGATGCTGCTTGCCCAGAATGAGCACCCAGAATGAGCCATGCCTGCATCCTGCCCCCCACCCCCCTGCCCTGGCTGGGCAAGTGGCAGTAGGGCAGAGCCCCTGCTCCCAGCACTGCCACACCTGCATCCCACGCTCCTCCTGCCCCCCTCCTTGAGTAACATGCCCCCTGCCCCGGCTGGGCAGCTTACCCAGAGCGAGCCGCATCTGCATCAGCATTGGGAATGGGGACTCTGCACTGCTACCACTTGCCAGCTGGTGCAGGGGGGTGCAGGATGCACTGATGCAGGCGTGGCTCACTGATGCTGGTGCTGATGCAGGCATTGGCTGATGCTGGTGCTGATGCAGGCACGGCGCTCTCCGGGCAGAAGGGGGCAAGTGGCAACAGGGCATAGTCCCTGCTCCCAGCGCTGTTGCGCAAACATCAGCACTGGGAGCAGGGGCTCTGCCCTGCCGCCACTTGAAAAGCAGGTATGGGGGGGTTCAGGATGCGGGTGCAGCAGCACTAGGAGTAGGGGCTCTGTCCTGCTGCTGCTTGCCCCCTTCTGCCTGGAGCAAGCTGCACCCGCATCCCGCCCCTTCCTCCCGCCCCAGCTGGGCAAGCAGCAGCAGGGCAGAGCCCCCACTCCCAGCACTGTTGCGCCTGCATCCCACGCCCCACCCTTTCCGAATAATGCACCCTCCCACCCTGGCTGGACAGTTTGTCCCAGCCCCAATCCCTCCCTCCCTCTCCCACGACCCTTCCATCTCTCCTCCCCCAACCCCAACAGACTTACCAGCTGGAGGCAGCTGTGTCCGTTGCATGTTTAGTCTACGGCCGAATCTCCGAAGCAGCATTGAATCTTTTGGATCTGATTCAGTTGAATCAAATCGGGACAGTAATTCAAATCTACAAATCAAATCACTGTCCCCCAAATTGGCCGAATCTGAAGCGAATACTTGCCACTTCGCACAGGCCTAGTGGCTAGGTCTGGGAGTCATTCAGGCTTCAAGAGGCCAACCAGGGTCAGGAGAAATAAACAGAATCCAGGGCCAGGTCAGGAAGCCAGGAGGTCAGTCCAAGCACTGGGTCCAGGAAGAAATTGAGTTGGGAAGATGGAGGGTCAGGCAGAGTGCAGAGTCAGAGGGCCAGCTGGGTTAAGTAACCAAGAGACTAAGCAGAGAACAGGGTCTAGGAATAAGCCAAATTAGCAAGCCCAAGGATCAGATGGAGCACAGAGTCAGAGGACAAGCCAAGTCAGGTAGCCAGGAGATAAAGAAGAAAGCAGGCAGGCACAAGTTATAAGGAGCAACAAGATGGTCTGGGTAAAAGTTAAGCCCTTTGCTCCTTCTCTCAGGGCCAGGGTTTTATCTGGGAGAGAGTGAAGGGTCAGCTGACCCTCACTGACTGCTCCCATGGCAGGGAGTCGGTGGGTGGCCAGACCAGGATGGAGTTTCTGGTCAGCTTTGCTCAGACTCAATGGTCAGCTGGAGAGGTGGCAGACCAGGGTGAGAGGCTGATCTGGGCAGGCCAAGGCCCTCCATTCAAGGCTGCAGCCTGACAGCCTGGCCCTAATTGCCTCAATGGGGGAGTGCCTCCAATTGGCAAATGACTTAACGATTCTCACACTGGCTAAGTCCATCTCTCACTAGGAGCTATTTTTAAAGCAGGAGAAAGGAACTGATAAACAGCAAAACCATAGTTTAATTAGAAAAACGTGGTTGAAAACAGCATCCAAAATTAAGGCTGCCCAACACTTCCCATTTTATGATCTTTTTTCAGTTTCTCTCAACTCTTAACTCTGCCAGCCTCAAACTGTTTAGGCTGAAGTTTTTTGTACTGGGAGCCTGCCACAAGCTGAATATCTTCAGTGTGTTTCCACAAAAATAGCTCAGTCATTTAGGGGAACAAAAGAAGAGGAAAACATGGTGGTCTGCACATGCAAACAAATTAGTTGTAAGAATTTATTTTAATTCCCCATGTAGTGAGTGGAAATTGGGCTGGGGCAGTAAGGAACAGGGGTGGATTTGGTGTCAGAAGCATGCTTTTTGCTGTTCTGAGAAAAAAATCTGAGCCAGATGCATAGGAGGATCCTGAAAAGTACTGATGGACCATCAGCATCTTTAGGCATCAAGATACCTTAAACATCTGGCCCTAATGTTTCTCAAATGGGCATAAAAAATTAGTGAACCCTTCTGACCTTAATCTCTCTGGGCATGTCTACATGTGCATTTTAATGCACAGTAGACTATTCACTGCGCATTAAAGCATTATGTAAAAACTGTGACATTATGCTAATGTGTAGTAAAACAGTCTACTGTGCATTGTCACTAAAATACATGCACATGTGCTACTGCACATTAGCACAGCCTAACGTGCATTAATTTAGTCCCTCATGTCAGAGGTACTAAATTTAATTCACATTAGACAAGCCTCATTAATGCACACGTAGACGCACCGCACCCTCTATGTATTACTTCTGTGAAACATGGCTGAATTTAGCCCCTCACCTCATAGGATTGTTATGAAACTAAGTTACTGTTTGCAAGGAAGCTATAGGGGAAAAAAAACTCCATAAGGAAATTAATCATTCTGTCTTACAAATCAGGCTTGAGTTGCTTGCAGTGAATGCCAAGGGCCACATATGGAACAATGAGGACAAAACAAAATATTAACCAGCTGCTGCTCCTTCAGCTAACCCTGTCTGCCCTGTACTCTGAGAGAGGCAGGGGTTTTGTATGGAAAAACGTCATACTGTGAGAGCATGTAATCATCAAGCAGGCGCATACAGCATCTGAACGAGAGTTTCTCAGGGCCCTCTCATCAGCGTCAGAATGAGCTCCTTTTAAGGGTGTGTTTGGAAAGGCCAGCCATAGACTCCTGGGTTTGGCTCTTCTAAAGCAGCTTTTAAATAAGAAAAAGTGAGCTGTAAAACAATATTAAATTAGAGCTGAATGCTGCTCAGAGCTGGTACTGTCAGGAGGAAGTTTAGCCAAGTGCAGCATAAGGAGCCAGAAATGTCAAAGAGCACGAATGCCCCTGCACACATAGGACTCTAATGGCATCCTCCATCCCCCTGCTAGTGACTGCTTTTCTTGTGGTCATGGCTCCTATAAGTCCTTGGATGCCTCGTGCCACAGAAAAAGTGAGGGGAAGCTCAGAGATATGCAAAGGCAATAGGTTACACCTTCACATCAAACTCCGAACTCAAGATTAGACTCAGGAAAAAAAACACAATACAGGATAATATGGTTAAAATTGGCTCTAACTCCATTTACGGTCTTCTGTCCTTCAGGCTCTCTGTCCCCTTGTTGATGAGAGAAACAACACTGTCTTTATAAAGTTAGGTTGATCACCCTTTCTCAAGTGCTTTCCATCAGGACGTTTTTAAGGTTGCACCTCCAGAATAACCCTGGCTCCCCCTTTGAGGGCCTGAGTCAACAGTCCCACCTAGTTTCTTTAAGAAGGGTAGTTTGGACTCCTCTCAGAGATCTTGAAGCATCAGCCACTTCCATTTACCCCAGTGGGCTGAACAGGGCTCTCTTGAGATGGCATAAAACATCACTCAGCATTGCTGGCTCTTCCGTTGTAGGCATGGCTCTGCAAGATGGCTCTGGACAGGGCCAAACAAATCTTGTTCTTTGCGTTCCTGGCCAAAGAGACCCTAGTACTCAGAGGCGTATACCTTAGGTCAGCAGAAAAGAGCTGCTGCTAGCGGGGAGGTGTCTTGCAGTGTGGCTAGCAGCTATGGGGTCAACACAGCAGCTACCACCAATTCAAGTGATAATATGAAACCTTTACTTCAGTGGAGAAAAAAAGGGGTTGTGGGGGCAGGTAAGAGGGTTAACTCTCTGGCTGCTGGCCACACCAACACTTCCCTCTGCAGCAGCAACATGTCTTGCTTCCATTCCAGTGCTCCCCCTTATTCAGCACCCAGGGCCTTGGTCACCCACCCCTACTTATGCTAGTGGTAGTACCAGTGGGATTGTAGGGAAAGCCCAAGGAGGATCCAGAGATGCAGCACAAAGCAAGCATATGCTACTGCCTGAGGAAAGATGGTAGTTGGTGCTGTTCTGTTTGCTTCCTTACTGACCCCAGATCCATGCCTGATAAGAGATGCATGGCCATCCACTGGTATAAGATTTCACTGACTTCAATGAAGCTATGCAGGGGTTGGCAATCTATGGACCATGGGATGGATCCAACCCGCAGGGTGATTTTATCCAGCCTGCAAAGTTGGGGGGCTTTGGCAGTGTTTCTGAGGTGGTGGGGCTTCAGCAGCATTTCTGAGGTGGGGAGTGGTGATTATGGCTCCAGCTCTGTTTCTAGTGACAGCAGTGCAGGCCTGATTGGAAGTACCCCATGCTGTGAGCTAAGTTCCATTAAAATAGTCTCCACTGCAAAATGTCCCTAACCCTTGAGCTATACTATTTATAGCAGTCAAGGATCAAGCCCAACACCTGGAGGAGACACTGCTGGTACTCAATCACACCACATGACAAGTAGAGTAGTGCCACAGTGCATCCTGAGGATGGCTGGCACAACCTGTTCTAGTTCATACAAATCACTTGCAGCCCTGAAGGTTCTGGCATCTTGTCAATGAGCTAGGCATGCCTTGGATGCCTTCAGCACAGAGTGAAGCAGCTCTTTGAAATACAGCCCCAAAGGAACTGGATACATATGGATTTCCTGGCTAATTTTTTTTAAAAGGTTATTGGTTTTTTTTTAATTCCCTAGTTAATTCCTGTTAACAGTACAGGCGACCCTCGCCATTTGCAGGGGATACGTTCTCGTGATCCCCATGAATGGCAAAATCCGTGAATAAGGCACCACGTTCATGAGCGCAGTCTGTGTTCATGAACACAGCGCCCACAGTGGCTGGGGGAGGAGGGGAGTCCAGCTCTGGCAGCGACGGCGGGAGCCCGGCGGTGGTGGTGGGAGCCCAGCAGCAGCAAGCACGGAGCTCCTGAGGAGCTCCTGTAAGTGTATAAAGTGTACTTAAAATGTGGTTTTGGCATTCGTGAATATTTGAAACCATGAATGCTGAACCCGCAAATAGTGAGGGTTTCCTGTAAATCAAACACCTTTGATACAGAATAAAATATGGTACCAACAAAAAGCCTGAGGCTGTGCCCTGATATAGCACAGTATGGTTTTCAGCAACTTGCTGTTGGAGTTAACAGATCACACACATTCCTCTTGCTTTAATGATAGGGACTGCTTTTGCCTTCATAAAATTAATGCAGAATGGTCTGAGATACAAATAGATCATAAAAAATAAAAAGATTACCAACTGCATCTGGAATGAAGAAGTTGTAGCCAAGGAGACTGTAGTGAAGCACAGAAGGAATAATGCTCTTCAGACCAGCATAACTCCAGTCCGATTGAAGTGAGGACATTTGAACGAAGAGTGGCAGGTGATTAGATCTAGGAGGAACAATGGCAGATGAGCAGCAAACCCCAGAAAGACTTGGAACTTTTCATCAATGTTTAGAAGCCAGGCTGGTTAGAAAGAGAAGGTCTGGCACTTTTTGTTAACAGGCTAGTACTGAGATAAGACTTCATCTACTTAATGCTTCTGGAGGCACCGGTTGCATAGCTGGCTTGCTCAGAGGTGATATCTAATAGCACAGTCATTCTCACCCTGGAGGTACCATACCAACCCTGACTCAGCCTCTTTTTTAGTAATTTAATCTGGCTAGGACAGAGATTTTCAATCTTTGTTCACTTGCAGACCCCTAAAAAATGTTGAATGGAGGTGCAGACCCCTTGGGAAATTTCAAATGGTGGTGCAGACCCCTTTGAATTGGAAGTGTGGCTATTCACATATTTTGATCATAGTCTTCTTTTGCAAACCCCTTAAACATAGTCTGCAGACCCTAGAGGTCTGCGGACCACATTCTGAAATAAGAAGATATCTAGGTAGTCTATGGGTTTTGAAAGTTTTCCCACTTACTTTGTTAGCCAGATAGAGTTTATTTCAGTCCTGCATGGATCTGGCTGCCTGTCTCTGGACAACCCCTAACTTGATTCACTCCAGGATGTTTATGTGACAGTTTCTCCCAAGTGCTGCATGGGCTTGCTGACTCTGGGCATCATGGCTATGTTCTCCAATATTCTTGCTCTCCCACCCAGTCCTTGAAGAGCTGAATTTTCTTCTTTCTCTAGGGTCAGCTGATGCCGGCCCCACTTTAATGGCACAACTGCAGTGAAATGATGGTAGCACAGCAGAGACGTATCTTAAGTTAGCTTTAAATTAGTCAGCTCAAGTACAGTCTAGCCACAGCAGCATGGAACTCAGCATGAGCTGCTAACTCTGCCTTAAAACCTGAACAAATCCTGGGCAGTTGGCTGACACCGAGCTCTTTCTTTCTCCAGCTATTGGTTTAAAACTAGTTTGGGTGATGCCTGTGCTGTATGGCCATCACAGCAACTACTGCAGCATAGACATCCTCAAATACTTCAAATAGGTCTTGGACGATCTCTTTGTTACCTTGGATTACCCACAGTCTTTATTCTGGAAATAAAGATTCTTGTCATCTGAGATCCTCTTTTCCAGATGAACTGGTTGCCTGGATACCATTTTGGACAGTTTTATCTGGTAACTTGTTAATCCCTTGCAGATCTGTGCAATTACTATTTGATATGTCAAAGAGTCACATGGATTGTGAACATTCTTAATTTGTTTGGCTTTTCATTGACATGCCTGGCATTAGACCAGCCTGTATGTTGTTTTCCATGTTTAAATAGGGTAATCCATGGCTTGTCAAAACCATCAAGTGAATTTTTTTTTTCTCGGACCACCAGACTACTGGAGTAAATGGATTTATCTCCTTAAATTCTCGTTTAAAAAACACTATACTCTGTATCCATTTGAGACTTTCCCCATTATGCACCTTATTCAATTATTTGGCATTATCAGGAAAGTTTGAACTAACTTAATGGGTGAGTATATCTATAGCCTATACACACACAGTGCTTTTATATTTACTGTTAGAAATGAGATATACAACATTTTTTTAATGCAAGTTGGAATAGTTACTTGCCTTTATGCCAATAATTTCTGTCCTGAATAAGACAGAAGCCTTAGTTTAATGTTATGAATCTTTTCTTTGCTTATAACAGTAGTTATTTCATGGAATAAACACTGCATTGCTCTCCAGTATCTGATCAGTGGTTTTCAACCTTTTTAGATCTGAGGCACCCCTCAATAGATTCAACACACCCCTTGGAAAAGGCCAGGTCTTAGTTTTCACTTGTTTTTTGTTGTTGTTTTGGGTTTTTTTACTACAGAAAAATAATAGAGCAATCCTTCTGTTACAAAGAACTCAGAAAGACCACAACAGATCAGAACATTTTTGATGCTTTGGACTTCTAGTTGAAACCTCTGGGCACCTATACACATTTCCGACACCTGCTCTGATGTGCTCTAATTAGAATGCGTCAGAACAGACTCGATTAACTGAGTCTGCTGGAGCATTCACGTGCATTCAGTGTCCCTGCATTGCAAAATGGCTGTGGGGACACTTTAACTAAAGCTTGTCAAATGAGCTTTAGTTAAATCACTCCCGCTGCCATTTTGAAGTGAGACGCTGAATACACAAGACACTGTGGGTGTTTTAATTAGAGCAGCTTCCGGGAGCCGCTGTAATTAAAATGCACCCCCCACACCCTGGAGCACATGTAAAGATGCCCAGGTTTATCTTGTAAATCATGTTTTTTCACTTCTCAGTGCCAATAACATTTCCTGGTACCCCATGACACCCTTAAAAGGATCTCAAGGTACACCAGCATGTCATAGCACCCTGGCTGAGAATCAGTGATCTACATTAAAGGGCTACAGGTAGACCATTAATGCTCAGTTGCATTTGTTAGTCTCAAACAGGAAATTCTAGACATGGCCGAGAGGGGTCTGAATCATAGCATCAGTGTGGCATGGATATTCCCGGCCTTAACTTTTCAATGCATCTTAAACATATATATATTTGACCAAATGCCAAACTATTCCTTAGCAATTGTTCTTATCTAATAGATAGATTGTTACTCGGATATCCTTCATTTCATATTTTCTTTTACTGACTTTAAGATGCAAGCACCAATTGCTTGTTCTCAGTTACATAACTAAAAGCTGAACCTGTATTTTATGAATTGTTTACCAAAACACTATAGCTTGGGTTATACCACTGACAAGATTTTTTTCATGTGGTTATTTTGTGCCCCATATACAAATCTCTCTGATAGAAACAGTGTCATAGCCCTCTGAAGTCCAGCTGGAACTTTTGTCAGTAAGTCAGTCACTTCTACATCAGTGAATTGGTCAGGCTTGACTATGAAGTCAAGCCTGACTAATCTGATTTTCTTCTGTGATAAGGTGACAAGGTCTGTGGATGGGGCGGGAGAAGTGGATGCAAAAAACCTTGACTTTCGCAAGGCTTTTGACACTATCTCCCATGACATTCTCATTATCAAGCTGAGGAAGTACAGACTAGATCAAAGGACTATAAGGTAGATACATAACTGGTGTTGCATCATCGTGCTCAATGAGTAGTCATCAACGGTTCAATGTTTAGTTGGAAGGAGATATAAATTAAGGTCACTCAGGGATCCATCCTGGGTCTGGTATTGTTCAACATCTTTGTTAAGGATTTGGATGATGGAACTAAGTACATATTTAACAAATTTGCAGGTGACAACATTGAATGGAGTTGTAGACAATTTGGAAAACAAGGCTAGGATCCAGAATGTCCTGAACAAACTGGAAAAACGGTCCACATTCAATCGGATGAGATTCAACAAGGAGAAGTCCAAAGTCCAGCACTTGGTTGAAATAACTGCATGCACAAATACAAATGTGGGGATAATTGGCTAGGCTGCAGTACTGCAGAGAAGGACCTGGGGATTACAGTAGACCATAAGCTGAATATAAGCGGATAATGTGCTCTTTTCAGCTTGCCAGGTGATCTTAACAGAAGTGTCACTTGCAAACCAAGGGAAGATTCTTCCACTTTATTCAGCACTGGTGCAGTCTCTCCTGGAGTACTGTGTCCAGCACAGAACTACAAAATTATTAAGGATCTGAGAAGCAAGACTTAATGTGTAAGGATCCTTTATTCTGGAGAAGAAAAAGCTAAAAGGGGATTTGATAACAGTCCTCAAATACATGAAGGGGGATTATAGGGAAAATGGAGATGGGAATTTCTCTGCGGCCATAGAGGACTGAACTAAGAGAAATGTGCTCAAGCTGCAGAAGAGGAAAGTTAGATTGGAGATTAGGAGGAACTTTCTGTCTACAAGGGTGGTCAGGCATTTCCAAAGATAGAAATTCCACAACCTCTTTAGATTTCCCTAGAAAGGTTGTGGACTCTCCCCGCTTGGAAATTTTCAAGAGCAGGTTGGCTAGACGCTTGGGTTGGATGCTTTAGTCAGGACTGATCCTGACTTGAGCACAGAGCTGGACTAGATGACCTTGTGAGGTGCCTTCCAGCCATACTTTCCTATGATCCTATGAATTAAAAAAAGAATGTTCCTCAAAAATAATAGTTGCCTGGATTCAAATAACTATATGACTGTACTCTAGATCTCTATAAATCCTCCTTAATGTCTCCAAGATCAGCTTCTCACATAGAATCATTAGACGCTTGTAAAAGTGTTGACCCTTACAGGTGGAGAAACATCACTGTTAGCTTTTTAGGTGCTTTCTCCAAAATTTCCATCATGAAGAGAAAAATATCAAGTAATTGTTTAAATGGATTTTGTTTCCCTGTGGGGAATCCCTTGATCTTGATCCTGCAAATCTGGTAAGCTCTGAGGAAGTAACTCCTCCTTTTTGGCTTTGATATAACTCACGTTTTGTAACCATGCTGGAATCTGGCTGGTTAGAGAGAAGGCACAGTGCTTTTATAAGCTGTACAAGCTATGCATTAGATTCAGCTTGTCTCAGCCCCTGCATTAAACCTGGTCTTTCTCTGAATGGTCATTAGCCTAGTCACTTCCTCAACAATACCATGATACTTATCTTTCCAGTACTTAGCAAAGTTTCTGTCATGTCTTTGTTATCTCCTTGTGTGCCAAACCCAAGGCCTGATCTCATGACCATTTGGTTTCATTCATTTCAGCAGGTATCAAACTGGGCCCTCAAAACACACATAGGAGACACAAGGTTTCTGGTGCCATAGTCACTGCAGCACATATGTAGGACCATAAGATCACCCAGGTGGTGCTTTTCAGGACATACAATTATGTCAAAAACCTTCAGACTTTACTTAAGCAAAACTCCCTTGAGTAAAGAGACTCCCTTGAGAGGAGGGGAAAAATATATCCAAGCTTCTGATGAGAGAGAAAATAGCAAGAAAAGGTAACTTCAAAATCGGCTTCAAGTTTCTCTTTTAAATATATATTTAAACAGATTTCTCTAAATCTGCTGTAGGGTTACAGGTGGGCAGAAGGTATGTGGTCTCCTTGACCATTCATAAGCATTGGCTAACAGTGAAAAAGTAAAAACAGGAGGCTAGTAAGCTGTTCCCATAACCTTGCACATATTTGCCCATCCATTTGTAGCTAGTCTTTTTCTGCTCCCAGAAGTCCTTCATAAACCATTACATTAATCCTCATTTTGCCTCTTGCCAAGCCTCTTGGGGTTGCAGCAGCAGCGATCTGAGTGTGTGGAGCCTGGCTGGCAACCAGAGCATGGCTATGGTCAGCCAGGCTCTGGTTTTAGGAGGTGCACACTGCTGCCATGTGCACCATGACACTTGATTTGGTGTGGGTGTTTTTAGATACTGGGATTTCCCAGTATCTAGTTTTGCTGCTACACTGCAAGTATGCAGCACAACCAACAGATTAACTTGCACCTCACCCATTTTGCAGCACCTCAAAAAGCTCTGAGGTGCTGCAAACCACACATTCCCACTCATAGCGATGTAACCTGTGTATTGAGAACAGAACTTGTTGAAATTTACTGACTGAAATAGGATTGTTCCAATTATTTTTTCCTTGTGAAAAAAACATTTTCAAAGTTTGGGACCAGAAAGTTTGAATAAAATTAAAAAAACTAAAAGCACATTTATGGAAAGGAACTGAAATCAGCAGAAGTTGAATCTCTGGCAGGCATTACTCCAGTAGATTCCAAAGTTTAGTTCCATAAGCCAAGACAAGAGGAGTCCGGCAGGTTGTACTCTGCTTAGCTAGCTGATTAGCTGATAAGATAACAAGCAACACCTATTAAATAAACCCCTTCCTATTGGGCAGGACATCCTGGCAGCATGGGTAGTAAGAAGTCTTGGAAGGGATGTTTTCAGATTGGCTGTATTAGTACTTCCCATAATAATAATGTGACTACAGTCTGGAAGGAACAACCAGTTGCTAGTGGCCAGATCCAACTGCCCTGACTTAAGTACAATCCTATCTCATCATGCTCAAGTCCCTGAAAAAGAGTTAACACAGAAGGTGAGTGGGTCGTCATACTATTTGCTGCTTTTTGTGACTTACCCCTAAGGCTAAGATGACTGCATGTTACCATTAACATTCTTTTGCTGCCTTAAGCAGGAACACATTTATGCCTGTAATTTGCAGAGTAGGATCCTTTCCAAAGTGTTTTTGTTCCCCTGTATGACAGAGATGACAGCTGTCATCAGCTCTTCCTTTTCAGCGGGAGATAAATAAGCCAACAAAGCCAACAGAGTTAGATTTTTTGCTGTGAATGGTGATCTGGGACTGAATCTCTCTCTCCATCTTATTCACCCAGAATCCCATGCAGCCACTAAAGAAGTGTTTCCCCTCTTCGGTTGCTGCAGTGGTTGCTCGTCTCTGTCCATTTTAACCCCTGATATCAGAGCCTCTTGCCCCCTGTTCCAGCCATCCTGCCTGCAGTGCAATAGGAGCAGTAAGCTGCTCTGGTAGCTTATTTTGCATTTTGAGTACTTCCCAAGACTTACCTTGTGCCAGCACTAATAATTGTTGAGTTCCCCAGTGTAGACGCCATCAGTGCTAAAATGCAGACGTATTTATCTCCTTCTAGTCCTCTGGGAGGATGGATTGCCTGCTCCAGAAACATGTTCCCTTCCCCACCTTCAAAGGTCACATATGTTGCTCCCAGTTTCTGCAGCAAAAGGCTCACCCTCTCCAGATACCAGCTCACTGCAGCATTGCTGGTGACATTCAGCCGGACAGAAAACTGCCCTTTCCATGTAGTTAGCAGAGGTGCCTGCAATATAACAAGAACTTCATGAGGCCAGGGTAAAGGTGTCAGGCAAATACTGGCACAAGTGCATCTGTGGTTGCATTACTGTGGTTGGAAGGCAACTGAGATGGCTCTCGATTGACAAACTGGTCAATTGTGAAAGTCAGGAAGAAATCCTTGCCCTTTATGTCATATAATGCTTCACCTGTAAATATTCATTGTTATTCATTCAAATTGCATTAAGCTTTAATCAGAGGGTTAACTCACATTTCAGTGCCCTGGACAGCGTGGGCAGGGGGGGAGGGAGGTAGAGGGGGAAGTGGGCACTTACCTCTTGGCATAGAAGCTGCTGCAGCAGGGCACACTCCATGGAGGCTGCAGGTTTGGTGCCCCCTCTGAATCAGTGCCTGTGGCTGGTGTCATGGTCACTTCCCCCTCCCAAAAGCTATGCTACTGGCTTTAATATTTTCTCCAAAAGCCAGTGGCTCAGGGCATGGCTGTCCAACATTTGGGCAACCTGGGGCCACAACCATGCAGGTTAACCCTTCTGCCCAGGCCTGCCACACACACAGCATGGGCAGCCCAGCTTCTCCCTACCACATATCCAACTTCTTCCCCCTCCACAACTGGGCACACCACACAGGCAGCTTCCCTCACACTGCATATGCAGCCTGGCTCCTTCCTTTGCTATGCAAAGAACATGGACACCTTGGAGCCCCTGCCATGCATACAGCTGGGCTCTACTACCTGCCCCCCTTCCCCTGCACCCATGAGCAAGGTCAGGAAGTGGGAGCTGGAGGAGGGACGGGGAGCCTGGGGACCCCAGCTGACACTGAAGCAGGAGCAATGGGGAGAGTGGCAGCTGGGCAGGAACCTGCAGGCTGCATGAACCTGTGAGCAACCAGTTGGACAGTGCTGCCTCAGGACTTTGTTCTGGATACGATTCTGGACAGACTGGACTATGCAGGCCATTTTTACTGGGAGTTAGGGGCCTGATCCAAAGCTCACTAAGGTCAAAGGGAGCCTTTTCCACTGAGTTCACTGAGTTTTGGATCAAACCTTAAGCACCTACCTGACTCTCCAGGTGCCAGGCATTACATCTGAAAGTCCCTTCCCCCTCTACTGATGCAATCAGATGTAAATATAATGGAATGAGAGCCAGTGAATAATACTAAGAACATTTCTAAGGATTCATCACACTTATTTTTCCAAAACCAGTCTTATTTTGATCAATAACACCCCTTTGGAACCTGAAGCTGCCTTTCTTGCCTCCCTTTTTAAGGGTTTTAAGGGGATTACCCACACCTGCTATGCTGTATCTGTATTTATGTAGAAAAATGCAGGTCTTTTTTTGTTTCTGCTGGTTCGTTCCCATAAGAGACAAGTAACTGTTCTACAGATGCTAGTGAAGGACATTAGTCCTGGAGCTAAATATTAGAGGCCCAAGCTTTTAGCTTTGATAGTCCAAGTGGGCTTGGTCCCACAGGTACTGTTTTCATCATTGCAGCTAGATCAAAAGTTATGGTCATTGGCTGTTTGTTGTGAAGTTTCTTATGAGGCCTAGTTTATAGACCCCATTGATGGGATTTTTTCCCTTTCAGATCTACATTAGGAAAAAACTACTTGAACTCTCTTTGAGAGATATAAGAAAAGATCCACGTGGGACAGTTTCAGCCCAACCAATCAAAACATTTCTATCCTGTTATAATGCAACTTGAAAACATAACCAATGATAAGCTTGCTCTCTGTAGTTGTATATCTTACTGTGATAAAGTCATTGATGTGAAACTGAGCCACCATCATTTAATTGTTATTAGCAGACAATTCTACTCATTTTAACGAGTAACTGTGTAATTATTTCGTAACTAGTTGGCAATTAATCTATGGTTTTGGTATATTGGTTTTTATTTTTTATTGGTTTCTTTTCTGCAGTGCCCCATTCTAGTAAGCAGGATGTGGCTCTATTTTCTATTTGTGAACTTTAAATGTATTTTTATAGTTCTGTGACTAGAACAGCAATACTTGCATTCTACCTGATGTACCACACTGAGAAACTATCATTGCTGAAAGAAAGTTTAGCAATCCAAGTGTATTTCACTTCCATTGGCTGCTTCCCAGTTCAGAACCTCTTGGTTTAAGTGACTCAATAAACAAATAATAAAGGCTTTTACCGAACAGCTGTCAAATTCTGAGTGGAGACTCAACCAGTAGTTTTCTTTCCCCTCTTGCAGAGACATCAGGAACAGCTGTGAGCTGATGCTTATGTAAGGGGACAGAGTTATGGAAAGTTTCAGAGGTTTAATTAGTGAGAGGTCTCTGGAGTGTCTTGGACTATGCATCTTCCTGCTGGTCCCAGGCAAGTGTGTGTGGTCCTGGAGGGAGGGAAGAATACAGCTTATTAGCCAATAATAGCACAAGTCATCAAGGAAGTAGATGTGGAGATAAGAATGCAAAGCTTGTCAAGCAGGACCAGGGGTGTAGATATGTGGGGCATCAGGAGGCATGATTGCCTTAGGTCACCATTTGCTTTGGGGCATCTGAACACTCCCCAGTGGAGTAAATCTTACCACTATAGCAAGACATCCCCCACAAGCAAGTCATCGTGTGATTTTGCACCCACCCCCTACAAAAACCTGTCTGTGCTGCTAATATCACTGTCTTTATTATTTGCAGATTTACAGCAGCTGCTACAGGCTCACAGCAGTAGAACAAATTTCCCCCATTGTGCCGGGGGCTGCATGTACAGCTACTGAAAGACAGTCCCTGCAATGAGGAACTTTCAACATGTAGCTCTCTCCCTAACTCTTCCCTCTTTCCTATTTCCACTGTGCTGCTAGAAAGAAATAAGCTGAAATATTAAAACCCCAAAGTTTGTTGTGGAAAATCATGGATTTTTTTTTAATTGCTATTTTAGACAGACAAGGTTCATTTCATTTGAAAACTTTTTTTAGGCTGTTGGTTACTATTAAAGACACTGCTCCTGTAACACAACCTTCTCTCTAATACCCAGTTCCCTGAACTCAACCCATGCATGGCTGCCTAAAGACACATTCATTCGCATTCTAATTAGAATGCATTGGAGCAAACTCGATTAATCAAATCTGCTCCATATTCTAATTAAAACACTCCAGTGTTGCCTCACTGTCATGTGTATTAAGCCCCCCTGCATTTCAAAATGGCCACAGGAGTGCTTTAACTAACCCTCATTGAATGAGTTTTAAAGTGCCCGTGCACCCATTTTTAAATGTTCAGGCGCTTAATAAATGTGAGGGTGAGCTGCTTTAATTAGAGCGGCTGTCCTGGAACCACTCTAATTAAAACTCATCCCCCCCACACACACACGTTTGAGCATGTATATAGGCAGCTCATGTATGTTTTCAAAAGCTCCACGCTGGAGACATCCAGTTTCTTTATAAGTAGCATCCTGTTCTCTGCCCCAGAACAGTAGGAACCTATCATGCTTTGTTCTGGGTTTCCCCTAATATGTATCACACCCAGTGCACTCAAGAAATATAATCTAAAAAGTTCCACAGCATGTGAAAGGAGGCAGAGCTATGGTATATGACACCGTATGGAAGGAAGAACCTTACTGTGCTGATACTGCCATGCATCTTCCCACCTTACTGGTACTCTGTAGAATCACACCTACCGCATTGGAAAGTATCATTGTGGAATGTTCATTGATGGCAATTAGCCCCTCCCCAAGATGGTGCCTTTTCAGTCTGTTGAAGAAAGACCTTAAACCTCGCTCCAGTTTGGCAGCAGAATCTGCTGCTCCATAATACTTCCAGATTGGTAACCTGCATGTGGGTAGGCAAAAAGAAAGGAGCTTGCTTGATGCGAAGAGGTATTATTGGTATGTCTGTCTTCTCACAACTGGGCAGATGTTGTGACCAAAGTCTTTGGAAACACTGAGGGGAGCAGAAAGGGGAAGTATGGGGAAAACACTAAAGGCATTTACCCATTAAACAAAATGTGGTCTAAGCTTACTTGAAACAGAACTTTAGTGCAAAAATGTATGTGACTATTTATCCCCAGCCAACCAGGCTTTTGTATCATGGATTCTAACTCCATTAGTAACTGTGGTAATACTTCTCCTCAACAGAAGGAGAAATGCTTCCATTCATTTTTTTGTTTTCAGTCCACTGGGGGACCAGATGGCTCAGGGCACAGGGTGATGGCCAATGGAGCTTTTCACTCTCCAGGTTGATAGGGTTGATCCTATCCTGATTGAATGAGGACCAAAAGTGGGTGCCTGTGGAAGGCTGTGGTGTCCTAAGGTATGGACATTTTTGTCACAGTGTAGCTCTCTTACCCTAGTATGTCTGTGTTTGGCAGCCTCCTCTCCTGCTCTGAGAGCTGGCTTCCCACCTCCTGGTGGGCAGACGTGATGTTTTGACTGATGCACACCATATACTGCAAGGGAATCATGTCTATGCTGGAAGGGCTCTCCAGGCAGAAGTGTTTGTTACTCTCCACTGAGAGGAAGACAGGGACATCAGGTGCAATGGTCACTGTTACCCCTTTGGAGATGAGAGGAAACAGAAAAGATAAAGAAGTCCCATTTCAGTTGTTTTTCCTCTTTCTTCACCCAAGCTCCCCTCTTCTCTTATCATGAAACCTCTGTGGTTTTCTGCTAGCATTCAGCAATTTTTGCCAAAGAAGGTGTTGGCCCACTATACTGTATCGCTTGCACATGGACCCACCCATTCAAGCCCTTGTGATGCCATGAGGCCAGGGGGACTACACAAATGCAGATGAGGTGCAAACTTGGCAGTGAACACCAGTGAGTACTACATAATTATGGGCCAGGTCTGTGGCCGATGCAAATCAAACTAGATCCCTTGATACCAAACAGAGGTTCATTAGTTATACCAGCAGAAGATCCGGCCTCGTAAGTAGGTTCTAAAACTAACTACCTACTCGGTGCTGCCAACACCTTTTGAGATTGTCAAACATGATTTATGATTTTAAATTTGCTCTTCACTAATGATAGTTTGTTTCTTTTCTATTTGCACCTTCTTCTGCCTGGGAAATTATGTGGATTTACATCATAATCACAGCAGGAAGTCCAGTGTGCTAGTTACTGCACAAAGATCTGGTGCGACAGTGTCCGTGTCTCAAAGCACTTACTGTCTAAACACACAAAAGAGATGCATGTAGGAAAAGAAACACAGGCACAAAGAGGTGACGTGGCTTGCCCATGCTCTCCCAGCAGATCAGTGATATAGCTACTGAAGAGATAGACCCTATGCAAGATAACAGACTCTTAGTACTGAAACATGGGCAGCCAGAAAGCAATCAGGGATTATGGTTACTGGAATAGGATAAAAAGAGTGACCAGAGTCCAGAGACAAGCCACAAGCCAGGGAGTCAGGAGGTAAGCAACACAAGCAAGTTGAGTTGGGAAATCAAGAAGAGAGTGAAGTCCATGAGCAAGCTGAGTCAGGGAATCAGGATGTCAAGAAGCAAATAGTTTATTAGGGTGAAGTCTAAAATCAGAAACAGCCCTATTTCCCAGACACCTTCTGGTCCTTTTCTGGGTTTTATATAGGGGAAGTGTAGGTCAGGTGCCAGGTGCCAGTCACTCAAGTTTCAGGGAGAAAGCAGAGACTCAGGTGCTGGTAGAAGCTTTAGGCAGATCTCATCCAGCTTTTGGAAACAGCAGCAGGGTAGCAGGTTGGGGTAGATGACTGCTGGTCAGGTCAAAGTCCTGGGTTCAAGGTTGCAGGCTTGACATAAGACTTAGTATAAACTTAATAGCTCTATGTCAGATAGCATTTATAGTGGTAGGGCTGGAACAATGTAGTTGTGATGGTCCAAGAAATACATGAAAAGCATATTTATAGTGACATTTTTAGCACGGCTTTGTGCTTTTAGGAGGGGCTAGCAGCAGCAATACACTTTAACACAATAAAGGCCATGTGAACCTTCACTCAGTGAACTGGTCCCTCCATTCTTGCTCATGAATGAATAAGTTTGACAGCTAGCAAAAGACAGGGTTAAGTTTACTTCAAGAACTAAAGAAAGGATGTGAGAGATAACTGGGTGAGTGACTGATTTTGTTGGGCAACTGATTATTGTTATGGATTTGCCAATGTCTACAACAGATGCTGATGCCGCGTGGTGCAATTGGATAATCTAGCCTAGAGATGGAGGCTGGAGTCATTTCCTTAAACTTCAACTTGCTTTTTTTTCCTCATTTTGAGGCATGCCAAATGTGGCATTGTGGAGATAGACACCTGAAGGAAACTACTAAATGAAGGAGAACTCTCCAAACTAGCCATAGTCTGGTGTTGAGTCCTAGTGCTGAGATAAGAGGAGGTCATCTACCTCCTTGGCTTGCTATCTGCTTGATCTGCCCGCCATTCCAAGGGAGGTGTCAAAACCGCCCAGAAAGGAAAAATCTGTAGCAAAAAAACAAGGTCTGTGGGGGACGTGGGGCTTTCTGGGTCACCAGCTGTATCAAAAACACAGCCCTTCCAATCAATGATATCAGGAGCAAAGGAAGTCACGACATCCACACTAACCACCTAACCTTGACCCCTCTCTTAGAGGTTTTTGGTAATTGGTACAAGTGCCTTTACTCGTGTTAGGTCTGTGACCTCAGTTACAGCTCCCTAAAACATGTGAGCTGAAGAGTTCAAATCCCTTTTTCATTTAAAATATTTTACTTTTCCAGTTTTACCTTGAGAAACATTTTTCCTACTTGGGCCCGGAAGTATGTAGCTAGTTCCAACACATGAATGAGAGCGGTAAGTATATCCTGTAAACAAACCTTAAATTTCTCCTTAAGGTAATTACATTGCATCTGCTCCTAGTTCTGTGAAAGTCCCCAGAGAAATGGAGCTCCTATTGGTCAGTAGAAACACAGCTAAAAACTCTCCTGTATCAAAGTATCTTGGTTACAGTTGATATTCTGTGTTTACATTTTGGGGGCTGGTAAAAGAAGCCAGGTTAACTACCTGAGAGTGAAACTCTAGGAGGAAAACATTAATTGACTTTGGAGACTGTGTATTTGGTTTCTAACCCGAAACATTCACCCAGCTCAAGTCTGATGTTACTGCCATGAATAAGAATTTTCCAGTCGTGGTTTGCATTTAAGCAAACAGCAACCCCCTTGAACCCCTGTTTGAAGATTAAGAACTCATTGCTTGATGTGTTAATTTGATCATTTGACTAAATTGAGAATGAAAGCCACTACTGCTGTGAATTCATTTAGCTGAATTTAATTTGATAATTGCATTGCTTAACCCCTTATTTAGCAGTTTGTAGCACCTGAATTTTAGAGATACTTTTTGTTTTATTTTACTACTTGTAACAGCATTTATAAAAAAGCAGTTTTAGATTTTTTTTCCCTTCAATGAGCAAATTGAGCACATACAAGGGGCAGCCTTCATGGCTATTATTAGTTGATAAGAGTCCAGAGCCTGCTCCCCCAATTAACCCTTCATTTCCCACAACCAGGAACAGAAAGCAAGTCTCCCAAGTCCCAGTGCAGTGCCTTCCCCATTAACTTCCGATTACCTCTCTGGTTCTTGTGCGCTAGCCCAAAAGAATTGTGTTTGGGATCACAACCCTGCAGAGGAAAATGCTTGCATTAATAAACTTTCATTAACCCTTCTGTAATTTAGTATATACATTTCTGCTCAGATTGGCTTTTGCAATATCTATTTTTATTACAAAAAATATTATTTTTATATATTTTTACCCAGAGGCATTGCAGGGCTGTGCTTTGCTGTGGGTAACAATGATACATAGAGCTGCACTTGTGGTGGTGGTGGTGCATCCCACCCAACAACTACCTCAGCAACTGTTGCACTCTCCCCTGCAAAGGTGGCACCTGGGGACTGTTAGTCTGATGTCCCTCTCCCCATATCTGTTACGCTACTGTTTTCACCCTTCAATATTTGACTGCTTAGCAGGGCCCTTTTGAATTAAGACTGGAGGGTGAGAAAAATCAGAGAAAGCAGGACTGTTTGGAAGAGATGAAGGGAATGCAGAGCCAAATTCTGTTACCTCAGTTACCTCTGTGCACTGCCACTGAAATGACTGAGAGACGCTGTGTTGAACTGCATATAGCCTGAGTACATCCTTCATTGGCTAGGCATTGGCTTTTTGATCTCTAAGGATCCAAACAAGAACCTTCAGTTCCATTGCTGGAAAGGTGTGCAGGAAGTGGCAAGGTATTGCTTAAGCTCAAGACAAATTCTTACCATGTCTAGAATTACACTCTGAAATTCTGGAGCCACTTACACCAACTGAACACCAGTCCAGCTCCACTAATTTTAGTGGAGTTTCTGATTTTTGCTAGTGGAGGAAGTCACTGAATCATAGAAAATGAGGGTTGGAAAAGACCTCAGGATGTCTAGTCCAATCACTGCCCAAAGCAGGATCATCCCCAACTATAGCATCCCTGCCAAGGCTTTCTCTAGCTGGGTCTTAAAAACTTCCAAGGATGAAGATTCCACAGCCTCTTTGAGCAGCCTGTTCCAGTGATTTACTACCCTCCTAGTGAAAAAGTTTTTCCTAATATCTTACCTCAAACTTCCCTTACTGCAACTTGAGGCCACTGCTCCTTGTTCTGTCATCTGCCACCACAGAGAACAGTCTAGCTCCATATTCTTTGGAACCCCCCTTCAGGAAGTTGAAAGTTGCTATCAAATCCCCTCTCAGTCTTCTCTTCTCCAGGCTGAGTAAGCTCAGTTCCCTCAACTTCTCCGCAGAAGTCATGTGCCCCAGCCCCCAAACCATATTCATTGTCCTCTGATAGACTTTCCCCAATTTGTCCACGTCCTTTCTGTAGTAGGGAGCCCAAAACTGAACACAGTACCCCAGATGTGGCTTCACCAGTGCTGAACAGAGGGAAATAATCACTTCCCTTGATTTGCTGGCAAAACTCCTACTAATGCAGCCCAGCATGCCAGTAGCCTTTTCTGCAGAGCTACTGCTTACCCAGTCAGTCCCCAGCCTGTACTAATGCATGGGACCGTTCCATCCTAACTGCAGGACTTGACATGTCTCTTTATTGAACCTCATGAGATTTCTTTTGACCCAATCCTCCAATTTGTCTAGATCTCTCTGAATCCTAAGCCCTACCCTCCAGCATATCTACTCTTCCCCCCAGCTTGGTGTCATCTGCAAACTTGCTGAGGGTGCCCTCCACCCCATTTTATGGGTCGTTGATGAAGCTACTGAACAAATGCCTACCACGTAAGCATTCTGCATGTTTTCACAGTCAGGACTCTTTATCAAAGCCTGGGAGCCTTGTGGTTCTAAGACAGCATATTTTTAGAGGGAGCCCAAATTTTAAAAAAATACAATAAACTCACCGTTTTGAGCAATCCCAGAGAATTAACAGGGGGGACTGCACGGTTTTTGGTGTTTGAGAAATAACAAGGATTTGGTGGTTGCTTAGATAAGCACAAAAATGCAGACACACTTATATAGTCGCTACCAAATAACTGTGCATAAATGCATATGCACGGAGATGAGAAGGGGACTATGTGCTGTGCTGTATACTATTTCTCATCCAGAAGAAACTGTCCTCTGGCTGTTTGCAAGATGCAAGGTTTATTTGGTAATATCTTTTATTGGTACAACCATGCAGTTGGAAGAGATGATCAACAGACTTTTTTGGGCACAAAGAAAACAGTCAAATAAAGAAAGGGAAGCAGGCTTAAACCTGTGGAGCAAAGAGAAGAGGTCAGAAGTACTTATAAACCATGTAAAATGCAACTGAAATAGATAAACCTAATTATGTACGGTGGGGGTGTCAAACTCATTCCAGGCCCCAAACTGGATCCAAACCATAGGGTCCTCCTGGGCCAGACCATGGAGCCAGTGGCAGCTGCAGTAAGTCTGTCAGAGGCAGAGATCTGGGGCTAATAGCAGGGGAGCCAAGTGGGGATGGACTGCGTTAGACATCCCTCACTCACCTGCCTGAAGCAAAGGTTAGTTCCAGCAAGGACTCGGGGTCCCAAATTCTGTGGAAGGCCTTACCCCTGGCCCCACCTGCAACTTCCAGTAGCCTGCCAGTAGCCCTAAGGGTCAGATGGAATGGCATGGGGGGCTGGATCCAGCCTGCAGGCCACATGTTTGACATCATTGATGTAAAAAAATATGACTATTCAAAGAGGAAAGTTAAGTGTTGATTTTCATCTACATAATGGAGTTAAACAAGAGTCATGGTTTTACCTGGTGTTTAGCTTAGACTGTATCTGCTTCTTTCCCAGATTGGAGAAGAGGTATTTTGTGCCCCCAAATCTTGTGTAACAGCTCTCACAACGCAAATATACTTTGCTTCTTGCATATTCCTGGACCATCATGGCTATAGCCCTGACTCTACCAATCTGGTATTGTAGTGTTATGCAGAATCCATAGTCCTTTCTAATATGAAATGCTGTAGAGGAATAAGACAAGCCCCATACCAGGACAGAATACAAAACAGCAGCATGGCAAAATTCATTGTCTTTGGGTAGAATCTGAAACAACAAAAATGGTGATCCCTCAGTCTGAATGCAGAGTTCACAGAGAGCCTGTGCTATTTTCTGCAGCCTGCTAGATCAGCTGAGGGTTGATTTTGTAGAGCTGATAGAACCTGAACACTTCAAACACAAAATGGGCCAGATGTGTGATCCCCATTGTAGGGCTGAGAAACTTAGGCAAAGAAAGATTAGGTACTATGACAAAATCAGATGGGGAGTCTTTAGCAGAGAAAAGTAATGAAATTTGAGTTCCTGGGGTAAGTGCCTTAGCCACAAGACCATCCTCTTCCTCTCCCACCAGATCAGAAATAAAATCAGGAGCTCACTCAAAAATCTAGATTTGGTATCAACGCATAAGTTTTCCTTCTTGGGAAGAAGGGGACATACATTCTGTTGGGCATAGTTGTATCATGCTTTTGAACTCTTCTCTGAGAACAAATTGTCACTGAACCATCTAGGCAGTAGCTCCCTGTTTCTTATCACATTCAGCCTGGGCCAGACAGATACAGACCACAGAATGCATTAGAGCCCACATCAGATTTCACAAAAACATTCCACTGCTGCAGAGCCCAGGATCTGGAAATCCATTCCCTATGACAGATTTCTCTCTCATGCATGCAAGTCTAGTTTACAAATCCCATCCAACCCTAGCAGTCTTTGAAGCCTGGCCATTATCTGATCTGGTTGTAAGTCAGAGTGCTGAATGCACAAGCCCTGGTCAGATTTTGTTCACTTGGGCTTCAAAAGAAGCAGAAGCAAGCGCCCATGGCCAAAGCACAGAAGTGCAGGTACAGACTTCTGGTTAGTGCAGGAAGTTCTGATATCTAAGCAGCTGCAGACTGTGGAGGTATTTCTGCCACTCTGTTGCTGTTACATTGCAGTGGTTGTCCTACTGCAACCCTTGCCAATTCTTGCTATTCCAAGTGTACTCCCCTTACACATATGCAGAGTGATCTGGCTGTGTTTAGAAACCAGCATACAAAGTCTTCCCTGGCCCATATCTCATACCTTTTTACCCACAATACAGCTAACCCTGAGGGTTCAAAAATCATAAGTCCAAGCCCCAAATATGACAGGATATTTTTTCAAATCTTTTTTTTTTTTTAAACAGGTTTTTTTTTAAACAGGTCTTCTGGTTTTTGAGTCCTTAGAGGCACTGAAGTCATGGTCCAAGCTTTTCTCTATGACCAGGAATACCAAAATATTCTTTAAAAACAGAACAGAACAGTTGAATCAGATGTTCTCATTTAATAACAGGATTCCAGGAACTGAACCATTGTGGAAAATACCATGCACTACATACTTGGGAGACTCATGGGCAGGATTTTGAAATGAGGAGTGCAGATGATGTGCTGCATCATCCCATATAACACAACACATTTATTTTCAGTTAAAGAGCAACTAGAAGCGATGGGCCTAGTACGATATTACTCAGCTTAAGATCAAAACAAAAACAAACATAACTTTATTGAAATCTTCACTAATTCACTAGATTATATATTAATTTTAAAAAATGCAATGAACTAGGCAAAAAATGGTCAAAATAGTCAAAAGAGATTGTTTCATTAGTCCTGTAGTCATTACAGTTAAATGCACATCTTATTATAAATCCATAAAACAATATCTAGTCTTCTTGAGTATCCTGACAGTGCCCCCAATGCTTCACTCAGCTATTTCTACACCTGAGTTAGTATTATTACCCCTGAATTAAGATTTTTAGCTGGAACTAAAAACAGCCTGTAGAGCTGTGAAATAGAAGAGAGACATTACCAGGAATAGCTAATAGGCAGCAAAATTGCAGAAGAAAGGATAGTTTGAATAGTGGAACATTAATACCATTAACAAAGACAGAGGGTTTTAACATCTATGGAAAAAAGAAAAATTAGCAGGAACCAGACAGATCATGAGCTATGAAGTCAGTTGATTCCCTCAGTGTTTCCTGAACAGAAGTGGCACTGCCCCATTCCCAGCCAGTTTTAAACCTTGGGTACAGCAGGAATCAGAGGCAGGGGGTGCAACAACATCGATGTACGCCTCCCTCCCCACCCCAATCCACCCCTGGACTCAGCATAAAACCATGAGGGTTAGCAACAATATGAAACATTAACTTAGCTTCTGACTCAGAACACGTTTGTGCAAACAAGGAGGAGGTAGGAGGTACCTCTGTTAATACAGCTCTGCAGGCAAGGTTGGACCAGAAGCATAGAAGCTGGCTGATGTGAGATACTTGAATGGATGAGCTGAATGTGCACATGGGAATCTGAAGTTCAAGATTTGTCTGTTGAATCTGTTGATGGCAACTAATTCCTAGTTTTACTTTATATTCAAATAGATTCAGTGCTGGCCAGCATGGCAGCACTCTTACCCAAATGAGTGGCTTGTGTCATTTTATTTATGGCTGCACTTGGTCAAATACAACAGTTGGGTTATTTGCTTGTCTGCCTATGCTGTCCCTGCAGCATGTTAGGATTGGGAGAGGCAAGGGGATGATGACCAGGTTGAGTCTTGGCTCCTGCTCTCTTCTATGTGCCAGCCAGATGTGGTCTTTTGTTAGTAGTATTGAGAGAAGTAAGCAGCTTCTCACTGAGATGAAGGATGAAGGCAGGATGGCCCTGTCAATCAGGAGTCTCTTAAAGCTACTCCTGTGCTCTTTTTTATGATTGTGCCTCAGGGAAAATTTTAGTCCATGACTTTCCCATACTCTTTAGTTATTTCTGAATTACCATATTTTCTCACACACAAGACGTACCTTTTCCCAAAAAAAGGGTTCACCAAAACTGGGGTGCATCTATTAAGTGAGAAAGCTGTTTTCTTTGCTGGAAAAGAAACCTGCTTGGAGACATTGTGCATGCCATGCAGCTGCCAAGGCGGCTGATTCTTGTTTGTCTCAGCAAGCTAAAAAGTGGAGTCCTGTGTTACACCCCCTCACAGCTGTAGCTGTTGGCTGAGCACTGTAGCTTGTGCCTGCAGCAGCAAGTGAGCTGCAGGTAGTAAACTTTGATAAAGTAGTACTACATAAAATACTATTTTGAGTAAAGAAATAACAGTCTTGCTACTGCCCTTTGCAATGGTTTGGGGCAGGAACCAGCACGTGTGCCAGAACATGGCACACAAAGGCATTTTACTTGGTACGTGGCACCTTGGGGTGGATGGCGGGGAAGGGTCTGGGGCTGTACTGCCACACATGAATGCCGTGTGCCCCCAGAGGCTGGGGGAGGGGCATGGTGAGCTCTCGCAGGCGGCGGGAGTGTTGTTGGCGGCAGGAGCATGGTGGCAGCAAGAGGGGAACTCCCACAAGCAGCCGCAGCGCTGTCGGCGGTGGGGTGGGTGAGCACCGACCAGTGGTTGGCGACCATCCACAGACACTGCTGGCAGCATTAGCGGCAGCGAGCAGCAATCACGGACCGCCCGCACAGGCCGCCAGAGTTGGTGGCGAGGGGGAGGGGGATGTAAATGGCGACCACCTGCAGGCGCCACCGATTGTGTCAGTGGTGCCTTTTCACAGGGGTGCACCGCCACTCTCAGGGGGTGCACGTGCACCCACGTGCACCCCCTACGCATCACCAATGCTGCCACAACAAGGATCATGCCCCTCATGGTTCCCTTGCCATCTGCCCCTGGCATGCCAACATCTTACAAGTTGAGGTTGCAGGTGTTTTTGGCACTCTGCGCAAAAACATTGCTGACTCCTAGTCTGGGGCCTAACTTTTGTGACATAGAGGAAGTCCTCCTGAAAACATAGACTGTCTAGGAAGTGTGGGATCCCAGAAGGCAGCCCCCCCAGGAAGCTCTTGCTACCTGACCAGACCATCTCCTGGGGTGCCACACTTCCTAGGCACTCTGTTCCCAGGAGGACTTACCCTATGTCACACAATCAGTCAAGACTTTGCATGGGGGGGGGATTCTATATTCTGCCTTCCCAAACCAAGAGGCATGTTTTATTTGGAAGGGGGGTGGGTTATGAGAAAATGCAGTAATAATATTTGAGGCTTGGGGATGAGGGCACGATTAGTGCAAGCCACGGAGGCTAGTAGAGTGAAAGAGGGCTAGATGCCGGCTGAAGCAGAGGCTAGGAATGAAAGAAAATTTGTCCAGGACCATACTGGGGAGTGGAATAAGGAAGAGAAGAATAAGCAGAGGGTCCTAACTAACAGGGTTACCAAGGGATGCTGTAAACCAGCTAGAAGGCAGCCCTTAGCCCCCTCTCCAGGCAGCTGAGGAACGGAGCTTCTACTGTGGGTGGCACACCAGCTGGCAGAGACAGTCTTGGAGGAGAGGAGGGAAGGAGAGCAGGGGAAGATCTGCAGAGACATTCAAGATCACCCAAAAGTTACCAAGGCCAGGAAGTCATAGGGTTCCTCTGACTAAGGACACATGGACCTTGGAAAAGGGTCAGGCTAATAACCAGCAAAGACACCTGCTTGCCACAATTTCACTGTTTCATCACAACACGAACAGGGAGATGCTTTGATCAGGAAAAGTAAATGAGATGTTTCAATCGGTGCTAAGCAGCTGCTGCCCTTAATCAGATTAAAAATAAACACTTCTACTATTCTGACAGGTCATTTGTGCATTGTGGCCTACAAGAAACAATGTGAAAAACCTACAGAAATATAAAAAGGAATGGAGTTTGGCACAAAACCTCAAAGATGGGGAGGGGGAGCTTTCCCCTCATGGGCAGTGTTAGGGGAAAAAACAATATATTGCAACAACGGAAAAAAATCATTGTTGCCAGAACTACACAAAATAGTTTGGGTGAAAATTTTCCAGATAATTTTCCTTTTACAGAGATATAACTATATCTGTGATTACCTATAGTGCAAGACAGTGAAGACTGAGGGCTTTAAAGGGACCATTTGATAAAGGTTTTGTGGAGCTTTTCATGACAAGAAAGAAATCCCTTCCAAGTATTTTCACATACCCTCATGTGGCCTCATTTAATCTGTGCTGCTCACTTTCTGCATCAATGAAAAGGGGGAAAACTTCCATGGTTGACTCTACAGCCAAAATAGCAGTGGAAGTTATCATCTGTGAACTTCAGTAGCCTGTGCCCCTAGAGATGTAAGCACGTAGGCCACATGCCCTCATGCTTACTGCCAGCTGCTAAGGGCTATTCAGTTCCTTCTCTGTGGGCTGCCCTCATTAAATGATTTTGTTAGGTTGCCAGGCATTGCAAGGAATAAATGGAAGAATCTGCTGCCAAGAGAGGTACCTGACAGCATGGGATAATGATCTTGTTCCTGGCAGTGCCTCTACCCAGGGCTTCAGGGGAAGGCGTGTAAGATGCTGATACTAACCCTAGACAGTGGGTCAGGACTGTATTTTGGAACTGGGGTGGGAATTCCCGACTTGCTTTTCCAGATGATCTGCTTACACGCTGAAGCACAAAAATCAAAGTATCCTTTTACCATTTAGCTATTATGAAGAATTAAGAGGTGTTAGTACTCATATGGGGTACCTGTAGATGTGCAGGATGACTGCTCTGATGTGCTGTAATTACAGCATCTTGGAGCAGACTTAATTGAGTCTGCTGGAGCATGCTAATCAGCACACTTCAGCAGCCTCAGCATCTCATGTATCCCACATCCCCACGCTTCAAAGAGTCAAAGGAGCTTTAGTTAAAGTGCCCCTGCCACCATTTTGTAGCACAGGGAAGCGGCTTGCAAGAGCCGCTATAATTAAAGTGCTACCCCCTTCATCCCCAGAGCACGTGTAAAGATGTCCGTAATTATCCAGACCTTTTTCATTTTCAGTGAAAATAACCTAAGAAAGCAATGAGTTCCATTGTGAGATAAAGTGAAACAGCATTCAGTCTGGTGATTTTATTACATGCATGTGACACCAGCAGATCGATGGAGATGAATTTTTACCACTGAATCACAACTTTTGGGACCTCATTTCCACATGAGAAACTAGATTCATAAGCAAAGCTACCACTGCAGTGTAATATTACTGGTGGGCACACCTTATTAGGAAAAAAAATCATGTTTGTTTGTCTCCTAGTGACTGTTCAGTCAGTTGATGAATTTGTAATACTTTATGGGGTATAACCATGATGGTCCAGGTCCATCTTCCTTCTATCAGCAAAGATAACTCCTCACGTCCAAAGCTGTGTGGGAGCAATGTATTACCAACAATAGTAAAAAAAGTTATAGGAAGAAAATTTGTCTTACCTGTTGATCCCAAAAAGTATCTTTCCAGGACAGGACCATAGCCAATGGGATTTTTGTTGAGGTTGCTGATAATATATGGCTGGGATTTTGCATTCATGTTGTTCAGGGGCCAGCGCTGGGCACTTACACTTGCTCCTCCATACCAGGAGATATTGGTCATTGAGAAGCAATCCTGCAACCAAAAACAGATGACACTTAAAATTTAAGACCGCATACTCTTTGTGCCAGGGATGGGTTGGTAGAATGTCAAGAGCCCTCTTCCACTTATTTATGTGCTTACAAATGGATTGGGTTTAAGTAGCCTGAGCATGGAACCCTGCCAGTGACTCACTGTGTGGCCCTGGCCAAGTCACAATATCACTTGTGTCTCTGCCTCCCCACTGGTAACAGAAAGAACAATCCTTACCTCACAGGGGGATGACTAATGAATGAATGTTTGCATGGAGCTTTGAAGAGGCAGACTGCTATGGGAGTGCAAAGTATTATTATTTCAGTATTGCCAACTCCAAACATTCCGCATCATGAGATGCTTTTCCAAAAGAAGCATGAGCTTTAAAAATATTATGATTAAAATATGAGTATTATATAACAACACTGGATACTTTTGCACTGCCTTCTGGTATGTGAGCCTTTAGATGAGGGGATGGCTACCTTTTTGCTGCCCCAGGCTGCTGGTTGCAACCCCAGCTTCTGGCACTGGCCGCAGATCTCCATGTTCTCTGGTGAGCAGCAGATACTGCAGAGGGAAGGGGGAACAAAGCAAGACTCTGGGGCTATGGCTGTGGAGGGAGTAAACTGAACCCAGCAGGCAGCAGAACATGGGGAATGCATCTTCTGCTGCTCAGGCTGGAGCTTGCTGCCGAGTTCCTGAACTGTTGCAGCCTGGATCCAGTCTGTTCATGGGCTGGGTCCAGCCCACAAGCCATAGATTGCTGACCCCTGCGCTTTAGCCATATTTAGGTTACCCTCCTCTGTGACACCTCAAATCACTTTCTAAAAACAAATAAATGAAAGCTGAAATTCTACATAAATCACTGGCCTCCCAGAGCAGGGAGTTTATTAAAAATACAAAATCCTGCAAGACAATAAAAAAAAAAAGTCACAAAACTTTTACTCCATTACTACTTTATGTACCACATGTATAACATGTCCTAAAAGCCTGGGTTTTTAATTGATAAAAAGCAGCCAGTTATTATTTTCCTTTCAATCCTCATGGTAGATGAATCATGTCTCCAGGATGCTGCTGGGAATTCACACACATTGGGATGGCACAAGATCAGAGCCAAGATCTACCTTGTGGACTCAGAAAAAGGATTTTGGTCCAGATCCTTATGCCACAAGTTTGCTGACTTGCATTTCTACAGACATAATAGTTTCATAGTAGGTAGGGTCAGAAGGGACCTGAGCAGATCATCAAGTCTGACCCCCTGCCATGGTAAGAAAGGATGCTGGGGTCAAACGACCCTGGCTAGGTGTTTATCTAGCCTCTTTTTGAAGACCCCCAGGATAGGAGTGAGCACCACTTCCCTTGGAAGTTGGTTCCAGATCCTAGCTGCCCTGACTGTGAAGTAGTGCTTCCTGATGTCCAGCCTGAACCTACTCTCAGTCAACTTATGGCCATTATTCCTAGTTATTCCTGGTAGTTCTTGGGGGAACAGGGTCTCTCCCATTCCCCGCTGGTCCCCCTTGGTAAGCTCATAGATGGCCACCAGATCCCCTCTCAACCTTCTCTTGTGGAGGCTGAACAGGTTTATGTCCCGTAGCCACTCCTCATAGGGTCTGCCCTGTTGCCCCAGTTTTGTTCAATATCTTCATCAGTGACCTGGAAGATGGCATAGAGTGCACCCTCAGCAAGTTTGCAGATGACACCAAGTGGGGTGGAGTAGTAAATATGCTGGAAGCTAGAGCTAGGATTCAAAGAGACCTTGAGAAAATAGAGGTTTGAAACAGAAGAAATCTCATGAGGTTCAACAAGGACAAATGCAAACTCCTGCACTTAGGACAAAACAAACCCATGCACTGGTACAGGCTGTGAACTGACTGGCTAAGAAGGAGCTCTGCAGAAAAGGACCTGTGGGTTACAGTGGACAATAGGCTTAATATAATAAAGCACTAAAAATAAGCCTGTATTCACCCAGACCAGTTCAACACCAGAGAAGGCCTAGACCAGTGGTGCTGAACTTAACCAGCCCTGCAGACTAGATGAATGGCAGGGGTCTGGTCCGTGGGCCTGATCTGACACAGGGTTAGTCTGGGGGTGTGATCCAGCGTGCCAGCTCTGGTGGTAGAGCATTGGATCTGGCTGCAGAGTGAGTCCATAAGGTGTCTCAGCCCTGGCTCCCCACATATTTGGAAATTTGACTGCAGGGGAGCTATGGCAGCATTCAAAGTCATAACAATTAATGCTGTCACAGCTCCCCCTCTGCTAAATTTGTAGACCCCTGGGGAGCTCTACACCGGCCAGTTCCCCTCTGCAGGTCAGAGTTTGAGAACCATTGGTCTAGACAGACAGGCAAAGCAATCAGACTCACAGAAACCAGCGAATTCCTTTTAGTGCCTTTGGGTGCTACCATAACATCCACAGTAATGCCTCTTATTATTATTACTAAGAAGTGTCCATTTGAAAATTACAGCTTTTAGATTAAGAAGATATCTCAGCATTTTTAGCGTGGCTTCATTTTGGCTGTAAGAAAGCATTAATTTTGGGCTTCTGCGCAGCCTACAGAGTTTGTTCCAGCCAACATTTTCTACTGTCTGATATAACACATCTGATGAGGTAGGTTGTTGCTGATGAAAGCTCATGCCACTTTGAACCAGCTAGTCTCCAAGCCTGTTTGTAGACATGCTCAGCATTTTCTAAACCACATTAACTGATTCGTATCACACGGTTAAAATCACATTTAAATTTAAATTAAGAGTTAACAAATGATCATTGCCAGCTCCTTAACAGACCCAATTCACTGCTGTTGGAAATAATTAGGAGGCAATAATAAGCCTGCTTAAATATTGCTACATTGTTGCAGTTATCTAAAGTGCTGTGCAAGATGTGCTGATGTTTAGTCCCGCTGAGGTACTGTTGGCACATTTGGCTTTGTACAGGTTTGATTCCCGATAACTATGTTGTGTTGCAAAAATTCAATTAAGTTTCCCTTGAGGGGATTGGTATCCAGGTTGTAGCCGTATTGGTTTAGAGGAAAAGGCAATGAGGACTCATAGTAGAGATGATATCTTCTATTAGACCAACAAGATTTTTGCAAAAAAGTTCTTTAATTGCAAGCTTTTGGGCACAAACACCCTTCATCAGGCATTGGAGAAAAGATTTTTTACAATTTTTTCTCCAGTGCCTGATGAAGGGTGTTTGTGCTTGAAAGCTTGCAATTAAATAATTATTTTTTTGCAAGAATCTTGTTGGTCTAATAAAAGATATCTCTACTAACAGTCCTGATTGCCTCTTGGGGATTGACATTTGGTATGCTTATCTGAGTTCCTAAGGACTGCTTTTCCTAAAAGCAACCCCTCATATACCTGCTAATTAATAAAGTTTAACTTGCCTAATTTAGACTGCCCTAATCCTCATTAATTTTAATTCTCATTTAGTTAGTTAAATTAGTTAATTTGGACTGGAGCCAATTTTAATTTAAACTACAGACATACACATGTATATAGTGACAGCTGTAGTCCAGATTAAACCTAGAAAAACATAACAGCTATAAATGCCCCAAGTTGCCACCCTGCCCTGCCTTCTGCCTGTCTTCAGGATAACATGTCTTACTACCTCTAGCACCTGGTGAGTTTGGGAGAGCAATTTGAGAGCCTTGATTTTCAAAGGGCAGTTACTCAGCATTTTCTGAAAAGAAAAAAAAATAGAAGAAAAAAAGAGTTCTCCATAATCACTAGTCACTTTAGAAAATCCTGGTCACAATTTGGTAATCCTGGAAGAAATACTACACAGTTGGAGTTTTTAACAATTGTTTAACATAGGGCATCTACCTTGGTTCGAAATATCTAACCAAGAAAATTAAAATTTAGAAAGTTTTATAAAATGAGAACATTACATTACAGAAAATTAAAACTTCCCTTAAACTCATTGGTTTAAATGAAAGGGAGTTAACATGTTTCATAAAACTAGAAAAAAAAAAGGTTACATGAAATCCAGCTTTCACATTCAGTATTTTGAAGTCTTGTTAAATTGTACAAGATTTTGTACCCCTGCAGTACCTCACTGACCTACATCAGCTTTATAATTAGAGCTGCTAGTGGAATGATACTTTGATTTATTTCTTGTTTGTGTTAATGCTACTCTGTGCCATTAGGCACTTAAATACCAAACTGAGCAAAACATAAATGCCTTTGTAACAACATTTGAGTCCTCATATGCCCCAGAACTTTGTATTTTCTTGGAAACAAGCAGAATTACAGTTAAAAGATACAAGACTAGTTTCTCCTTTTAACTGGTATACCCTACAAGACTCTGCCCCTGATTCATACCATACCAACTTACCATCCATCCAGCACTTCCTTTTCTCTCCCACCTCCTTTTATCGCTGCTAACTTAAATCAAGTCCAAGCAGAAGCAAGAAGATAACCTTGTAAGTGGCCTTTTTTCCCCCCTCTTTTTAGAGGGGAGATAAACTCCTTATTGGTCATGAGACTAACCACTTGCATGCTTCAGAAACTTGGGGCACTTGCACATATGCAGGAAGCTTGCTCTGACACACAGCCTTGTGCATCAGTGGTGCAGTGTACCTCTGTGCTGTAAAAATGGCAGCGGTGCACTTTGAACTAAAATTCGATGTGCTTTAGTTCAAAGCGTACCACCGCCATTTTCTCAGCATGGAGGTGTGCTGCACTGCTGATACACATGACACATGGATGCTTTTAATTAGCATGGCTCACTAATTAAAAGTGCCTGGCACCACATCAAGGACAAATGAAAAAATGCCCTTGCTCTTGAAGAATTGGACAGTCATTTCCATCTAGTTCCTAGCAACGTCTTTGGATGCAGAAGATGCACTCCAATGCCTTCCAAAATGACCAGTGATAATACTGTTCCGCTTCTATTAAATTAACATCCACCCTTGCTGCACATGAGATGGTAGGCACTTTTCCTTTTGAAGACCAAATTTGGGGCTTTGAGGAATCTGGAACAATTTCTGCTCTAAAATCTTGAAATTTCATTGAGCTGCTCTGGGTTTCCATTTGTGGAAAAGCAGATGGAATTTGGTCCAAAGCTCTATGCAATATTAACCATTATTTTTCATCTCCAGGTTTAATAGTTGTCTATAATTTCATGTCATCAGAACTGAACCTTCCAATCCATAGGCGACTGGTGCCTTCTGAGTCAGGAGAGGCATTTTCCCTTTCAGTGGCCAGTCAGCAACTGGGGGTGCCCCCCACCCAGTTGGCACGATCAGCCGCAGGGATCACTTCTTCTGGTGCCCCCACTCCCCAGCCAGAGCTCTTGGGTGGGGAGGGGGCACCAGCGCTCTTGCCTGCCCTCCTTGCCCATTGCCTAAACAGGGAACGCTGGCTGTCAGGGAGTGGACCAGTGCTCTCAGGGGGTGCATGTGCACCCCTTATGTGTTGTCACTGTTCCAATCTGTCCTTAATTGTGAAGGAAGTGGAATATATTCCTCCAGACTCCATCCAGCTGACTGAGGATTTATTCCTGCTTTGGCTGAAGTCTAAAAGAGTGAGCCATTGACTGCAATGGAAACAGGACTGGGCCATGGAACTGCCAAAGACTGGGAACCAAGTGAAGACTCTTTCCATAGGAACTGAACCAGATTTAGAGAAGCTGCTATTCATTTTTTTTTACCTGAGAATTTGGCCTTCATTTCTTTTTTAATCTAAGAATTATGTGTAGTAGTAAGGGTAACTCCCTTCCTTGGGGCTGATGATGACATCAACAGGAAGCTGTCAACCAATCAATGCTCAGATCATCCCTGATACTAGCTCAATTTGATCCAGCATGAGAAACACACAGATGCTTTGTCCTATTGACTTGGAGGAGTTTTACAACAATATCAAGAAGCTGACCATTGGGCTCTTCTATTGCCTTTGTGTCAAGAGCACTTGCTTCACCTGAAACTTGATATGCACAGATAGACAAAGAAGCACTAGCAGTTACATGGACATGTGAGCAACTCAGAACTTTTCTCATTGGCCTGACTTTTACTTTACAAACAGATCATAAGCCACTCGTGTCCCTGTTAGGAGACAAACCTCTTGATGAACTCCCACCAAGAATCCAGAGATCTTACCTCGGGAAGCTGAAATTCACCTACAATATTGTCCACATTCGTGGAAAAGAGTTACGCACAGCACCATTACAGACACCACTGTCTCGCAAAAACTCTGCCAAGAGTGAGATGTTGCAGTTTATGTGGACCTTATTGCAGCAAGGATACATATGTGGATCCAGGAAGCTCAGGAAGTTGATTCTTCCCATCAAAAGATAAAGAAGTACTGCTTAGAAGAATGGCCTCAAGTAAGATTCGAAGACTGGAGTTGGTACCAAGAGAAATTTCATGTTGTTAGGGATGTAGTCATGTTCCAAAACAGAGTACTGCTACCGTCTCCTCTATGGCAGAAGATCATGATTCATGAAGCTCATCAGGGTACTCCAAAACGTCAAACCGGGGCTCATCAGACAGTTTGGTAGCCCTATATCAGTGATGACATACAGAACTGGGTGGCTAGTTGTAAGATTTGTGCTCAACACTAGAGCCATGCCTTATGACTGAATTACCAGATTATCCATGGCAGATGCTGGGGGCTGACTTACTGACCTGGAAGGGTTCTGTTTACCTCATTGTTATTGACGATTACTCCCATTACTTGGAGATGACACAGTGCAGAACACCACAACTGAGAGAGTTATAACAGTATTGAAGAGCATATATGCACGTTATGGCATACCCTTGGTTTTAAGAACAGAAAATGGTCCACAGTTTTCTGGAGCTGCATTTAAGCAATTTGCAGCTAAGCATGATTTTCAGCATATCATCAGCAATCCACATTTCCCACATAGTAATAGGGAAGCAGAATGTGCAGTGTAGACTGTGAAGAATTTGCTTCAGAAGAATGAAGATCTCTATAAGATATACTGTTCAACAACATTAGAGCGTGGATAGAGTCCAGCTGAGTTGCTTATGAGTCACTGACTCCGTACAACTCTACCAACTATGACAGATGACTTGGTTCCAAAACTTGTTGATGCACAGAAGTTTCATGAGAAAAACAATCTGGTAAAGGACTGTCAGAGACAAACTTATAACACAAGGCACGCCTCAAGGAATGTACCTGCTCTTTCTGCACAGCAAGACATTTGAAATCCAATGTAGGGGTACAATGCACTATCCAGGCCAGGATGGATATCCCTTGTTCGTATTTGGTGGAGACACCTAGAGGTCTTCTCCATAGGAACTGAGAACATGTCTATCATACTCCACCTGTTTACTACACTAGGGCAGGACGTGCATCCACCAAATAGACTAATTTGTGAACCTACCCACTTTTAATGAAAAGGCATCTTGATGTTTCTGTTTTGATTATTCTTTTTTTGTAGGGAAGTGAGTGGTAGACTCACAAGAGAATGATGTGCTTGTGACCTCTCCTCTCAAGATGATTTTGCAGTTCTTTGGAAATCCTTCATGTTTCTCCTGAGAAAGGGGGACATAATAGTAAGGGTTAACTTCCATCCCAAGGGCTGTCATGATGTCATCACATCAACAGGAAGTTGTCAGCTGTGTGTGTGTGTGTGTGTGTGTGTGTGTGTGTGTGTGTGTGTGTGTGTGTTAGCAGGTGCAATAAAGTCCTTTTGAGAGCAAAAAGTCTCTTGGCCTTTTCCTGAGCTATAGGATAGCACATTATGGAAGCAGTACTCAGCATAATAAAACACAGGCTTAGTGATCTCACTTTAAGATTTTCAGGCAGACATGTGATAATAAATAACTCTGAAGATAATCCTAAAGTTGGCTTCTTACTGTAATCCACTTGAGAAGGACTTACTTTCTCAGAATTTGAAAGCCTCTCCCCCTTCAGGAATTCCACATGATACAACATGGCTGACCAGGTCTATTTTATGTTGACATTGGTAAAGGTAGACCTGAATGCTTCAAATTACATGTATTAATACCGTCTTTGTTTCATAGCTAAAGTTTTGATCAAAGTACCATCTTCCCAATCCCCTTGACCTTTCTACTGGTAGACAAGTTGCTCAACACTACTTGAGGATGACACCAGGCCAGAGAATGTGTTGATTCAGCAAAGCTGTCATTTAGAAGAGCTCTGTGACTCTCTCATTCTCTGGAGGGAGGAGAAAGTGTGCACCACTCCTGTGTGGGTGGGCAATAAGAGCAGGATCTTCCACAGGATCTTCAGTTATTTCAGTTTAATTGTGCCAGCAGCTAGTCCAGATAGCACAAAGGAGCTGCAGTTCACTTTTGCAGCCTGTTCACTGGTGAAGTGGGGCAAAGGGACTGCTTTGTGAGCCTGTACTCTAAACCTGGTTAGGATTTGTGGTTTTGCTTCCTTAATTCAACCATGCTTCACACACAGAGCCCAATGATGAAGGTACAAGGAAGGCCACCTGACTTGTTTGCCCTAAAATACCTCTCATTCCATTTCAATTTTATGTTAGAAAAGTGACCGTGACAGAAGCTAGAGAAATCCAAACATTTCTATAAGAATTCTAAAAGAACCTCACAAAATACAAGAAGAACCAGCAATTGTAAATTAGGATACCCTAAGCACAAGGCCCCCCTCAATATATTATAATAATGTATATTATTGAAGAATCTTATATTTTGGTAGCCCATCACTTCCTATTCCAAAGAATTCTTGTGACCTTTTCTGTAAGAAACCTTCACATCACTACCATTTGTAGTAGACCTTTGATATTCAGGCCTTCAAATTCCTTTTTGTGTAAAGCAATACTTATTTTTTATCCCATGAGATTCCACTAAACTTTGTTTGTGATACTGTGACAGCTGTATGTGTTGTGGGGCTTGCTACCCCTGCCCTGAGCTCATCTGCCTACAGGCAGTGACAGGGTGGACCTCAGCTTTGGATCACCTGGTCTGCCAGGAAGTTGGTCTTATGTTTTCTCGCCTGCCACAACTTTGATGAAATATTATTCCAGGAGGCACTGCCCATGGTGATCCTGCCTGGTCTCGATCCCCGTTCCTTCTGTGGGGCTCCAAACCTCCCCTTTACCCCAGCCTAGGCTCTCCAGATGGTACTCACAAAATTCTTCTGCAGCCAGATCACAGTGCTGCCTGTTGTGGTCTTATTTGGCCCTCTACCCCAGGGTGACTTTTGGTCTCAATTAGGTATACCCTTCCAGAGCTGGTCTTAGTCTGTGCTCAAATATCAAAAGAAAAGGCAAAAAACCCAAAGAAAACCCCAGCTGCTCTCAGCTTCCTTGTCAGGCTCTATCCATGTCCCCTTTACCTGGGATCAGGTTCTCAAAATCCCAATTGCAATAATCAAGAAAATCCCTTAGTCCAGTCTTTGTTACACACTGGCCTGCCCTGCACCCCTATGAACATTCACAGTCTCCTTGGGGTCTCCCCCATGTGCAGGAAGGCTCTACCTGTGACTGTAGTTTTCCCTCAGGCCCTCCTTAGGATCCTCTGTTGAAAACTCCGCTCTGGAGATTATCACAGGCCTTGTGAACTCCCTCTCTCCAGATCCTCAGCTGCAGCTCTGCCAGCCCCTCCACCTTCCTCCCGCTCAGGGTCACTCTGGCAGCCTTCCTCAGGCATGTTCCACAGCCCTTGCCTGCTGGGACACTCAGCTACTCCTCTCTCCCTGCAGCCTGCAGGGGACTGACTCCTCTCTGCCCATCTCCGGGGCCAGAAATACCTTTGGGTAGCCTCCCTCCTCCAATCCTGAGTGAGATGCTGCTCCGGAAGTGGGGTGGGTATTTTCCTTCCCTTCTGGTTTCCAGCTACAGCCCTGCAGGCCATGCTGTGAGTTTTGTCTCACTCCTTTACAGATACAAAATCTTTAAAAACCCAACCCATCACCATTTCCATTTGCTCACTTGGGTGCCAAGGGAAGTGCTAGCAGCCTACCAAAAGTACTGAACATTCCCAATATGGCTTTAGGCTGCTGCCAAAATCCTGGTGGCGGCAGCAGCAGCACTATCATAAAATGCATTGGAAAACCAAGGGAACTCCCAAGGTAGCCGTAGCAGCTCATGCAAAGAGTGCCCTCTTTTAGCTAATCACTGGAACCCAGCAGAGGTCCCCAGTGTTTCATTTGTACTTATATACCTGAGTACCATCAGGAGCAGGAACACCCCTATGTTCAGACAAAGGGGGGGCAGAGGGAACAGATACCATCTTTTCTCACATATAACACAGACTTTCCTCTAAAAATCAGTCCCCCAAAATTGGATTGCATGCATTAAGTGTGGAAGCTGATTTTTTGCCTGAGACAGAAATACCCTTCTTTGATTTCTACTCCACAGTGCAACAGCGCTGGTATTACTATTCAGACAGCTGAGGGAGTTCATGAGCCCTTGCAGCTTCAAATAAAGGGACCTTCACAGGTGCACAAGGAACCTTCACAGGTGTGAATCATCTCTGCTTTGAACGGTCATTCCACCAATCAAGCTAACTTTTCTTAGGGCAGTTTTGCTGTCCTCTAAAGCTTCTGTTCTCTACTCCTATTACACAACTCTAGCTCTTTTCAAGATCATAAGTCCACCTATGGAGAGCAGTCTTCAGCAGCAGCTAGAGTTTTAGTTAAGCAGGAAAGGGAGGATAAGCAGCTGAAGATTAGGTTCTATCTTTGCTCTCTGCAGCCATAATTCTGGAGAAAAAAAAACCCTCTTAATGTCTTTCAAAAACAAAGTCTGTATTATATTTGGGGGTGTAGTATATGCAAGAAAGTGTGGTAGATATGAGCTGGCAACTGCCCTCAGCACATAGTATACATCAGGAAAGACCAGTTTCTCACTTTAGGAGCAACACCTGGGAAACACCCTGAAAAACAGCCCTCTTCTATAATTACCTAATGCTCTAACCCTATAGCTCAAATGGTTACAACACTGCAATGCTGATGGCCTAGGGATTCAACTCCTGTTGAAGTTTTATGATCCTGGGTGCATCTACACATGCACTTTACTCTGAAGCTGACTAATTAGCTCTGCAGTAAAGTATAACCATCTACATGTGCACCCATATTAGGACAGTAAATTAAATACAGTAAATTAACTCCACTGTAGGATAATATTGTCCAGGACAAGTACTATCCTACAACAGACTAGTTACTGCACTGAAATGCATAGGTAGAGAGTGGCTGGGGCTGGCAGGGGCACAGTGTGGGGGCTGCTTGCTGGCTAACCCCTGCGCTTGCTGGCTAACCCCTGGACTGTAGCACCCTCATGCCCCTACCAGCCCCTCCACAGCACATTGATCTAGGGTGGAGCAGCTTTCCCCCCACCTCCTTGCTAGCTCAGGGCTGCTCTGCCCCATCTCAACATGCCACAGTCCAAGGCATACATGTAAACGCTGCACCTGGGAAAAATAAACTGTACTACAAACTGCCCTGGGGTATATTGCTACTTGCCAACTGCATATGTAGATGCATCCACAGGGAGTGGGTTAGATGCACACGCCACAATTCGATGAGAATAATCTTTAAAAAAAATGTAAATGCACACAAAAAGCAATTAAATGAACACAAGGAAAAATTCTTATGTTGCTAAGTGAAGTACATGAAAGTTAGGAAATGTCAGAATGAAAGTTACAAAAGTCATCTTAAGTCAGACCTGCGTTATGGTGCAATTTTTGATTACATGATCATGCATTTGATTTTCTCCTTGCCAGAGAATCCCTGCTTCATTCAGCATGTAAGATAGATGCACAAGGAACCAGAATAAAGACTGCATGGGCAATTAAAAATCTGAGTGTGCCTAAGTTTATAGCACTTGACTTCGCAACATCAATAATATTCTTTTAAAATAAATATCTGTGGGCATGTCTACACATGCAATTAATGCTATTTGGCTTTACTACACTGTAAATTCATTACCTGCATATGCAGGTAGTAAATTTATCACTCAGTAAACTAATTTACTGTGCAGTGAGTGCCCGCATGTGCTGATGGTGATATTTATTGTACAGTAAAGTGTCTCATGTAGACACAGCCCGTGTGGAGGAGAGGGTTGAATTTTGCAATTTCTTTCTTCTTTTTTTCCAGCAGCACGTTCTCTTCCATGGCAGGTTAGCAAGGGAAACCTAAAGAAAGTAGTTTGACAGTGTTTCAGGGCTTCCTCTGCAAAATCAGCTAAATATTTCAACCGGTTTCATAAATTATCTTCTGAAGTATCACTAGAAACAGAACACAGGCATTAAAGCATAAAATGTGAGATTTGGATTCTGCTGTAAGTATATGTCTTAATGCATCCTGAGGGGAGCTGCTACTGATTCATCCATACTCCATCTTCATGAATTTCCTCATTAACTTTCTCCTCTCTACAAATAAACCCCCAAGCTTCAAACCACAATAAAAGGTGTTACTTCTCAGCAAGACAAATACATACATGCTTGGAAAGTCCAATTTGGTGACAGGACAAGTTACAAAGTCCCCCTAGAACATTTTTTTTCAGAAAAAGTAAGCAAACTGCTACTCCATGACACAAAACAATCAAAGATGGACCAGGCAGTACAGAGATTGCCATGACATTTTAACCCCTTGCCTCCAGTTTCCTAACCCATTTAAAGACAATGACTTCTGTTGTTATTTCACTTCAAATACTCTTATTGCTTTAGCTCTTTCTAAGCTTTCTCTGTCAGCCAAGGAATAGGATCAGCAAGACTTAACTTCCCACATGATTTCTAATTCTTATGAAATTAGTATGAAGCTTGTTGGACACCTTGATGAAAGCCCAGATGTATTTCCAGGAACACTGGGGATTTGGAATTGTACAGGATTAAGCAGCTAGGCTCACTCATGCCCCAAACTTTTAAAGAGGGAGACCCTCCAGTTTGTATCTCTGGGAGGCCTATTTTAGGCTGATATATGCAGAGCTGAGGAGGCAGAGGAAACAAAAATGAGCTGTTTCCCGTGGGCAGCTTCAGGTTGTTTCTACTACAATAAAGAAACAACTGAGGATGTGTGAAAAACAGGAATGGCAGGTGTGCTACAAGTGGCATGGCAGCCTTTCTGTGTGCCACATGACAGATCAGGGAGAGAACAGGCAGCACAGCTGCAGATAGAGCATGGAGCAGAAGCCAGAGCACCAGATCAGGCACAGGGCAGGAAGCAGAAAGCAGAGCTCCAGGTTGGGCAGGGGAAGGGGCATGGGGCTTAATTTGTGGCATACCTGCCAAAAAAGTTGGCTCCCACTGTATTAGGTCACTGTGGCTAAATCCCAGCCCCAGGCACTTTATTCTACATGGACTTGATTCTTTAGCTGGTGCCGACTATACTGAGGTCAGCGCAGCCATGTTGAACAACTCAGCGGAGGATCTGGCTCTTTGCAGGATGCAATGAAAACAATACGAACGCATGCTTTGCCAAGCTGTTTCTATTGCTGTTTGCAGTTAGAGTGCAGGAGGATTTACTGCTGTCACCCAGGGCACCAATAAGTGGTTTTAAGCTGCAAGGAGTTTTATTTTTATTTCCTGGTGTAAATGTCCTAGCCTAAGGAGACAATTTGGTGCAAAGTCTCAGTGCAGCCAGAAAAGTGAGGCAGCCAGCAACAACAATTATAATTCATCCTTTGTTTTGTTAAAAGGACACAGACAGCCAATTAATTTGCTGGATTCTCTTTCTGAGAAAGCCTTTCATTTCAGTTTTCCCTTTATCCTCTCTTGCTGGCTCCAACACTGGAGGTCAGAGTCCCTTCACATTTCGCCCCGTTTAATCTCTTCCACATTTTTAAAAGCATTCCCTATCCCTCCCTGATGACTGGCTCTGAACCTGGTAATGGATGGGCTTCCAGCAAAGTCAGCAGGAGGTGGGGGCTCTCAGCACCTTGATGGATCAGGCTCCCATTCCCTACATTTTTTTTTTGAGCATCCCTGAGTATTTGAGTCCTGTTTTATTCTGAGCAATTTCCCACTACAGGAGAAAGAGAATAATTAGTCTCCTGATAAAATACATGCTTATTTGTGGGTCTGCTTCCTCACAGTTACCCTCAGTGACTGAGCCTGTACATCAGGAGAAAGCTCTGAATCTTTGAACTCTGGAAATGTTTAACTTCAGTTTACGATTTCTTTTTTGGTCTGGGTACCACAGAGTGGCAATTGCTGCTGCAGACATAGGTCAAATCTTTCCCTGTGCTTAAGTTAGATGTTTTTCTGATGTAGAGACCCAATATCTTAAAGCAGAAGTCCAGCTGAAGTAAATCATGAGAGTGCACTTGACTTCGAAAGGGTCACATTATTTATGTCTGCTTAAAAACTGAACCAGTCTCATCATTTCCAATCTCCCCCAGATCACATTTTCCAGTGGTTCTTTTTCACTTGGAAAACTGTGCTCCCTGCCCTACTTATCACCTTGGCTGTGTAGATCTGAAATGTATTTCTTTCAGGGTTGGCACATAAGCAAAATTAAGCTAAGTCTTCATGTGCACTGCACTAAACAATTGCATTGAGAATGATTCCTCACATCAATGTGTATTTTAAATAGAGATTTACTATCCAACTAAAAAAAGCCATCCATTTGTGGAACCTTTATAGCTAGCAGGGCAGTGATTCACAAGGATTTTAACAACTTTCGCTGCTGACACCTGAGGTATCAAGAGACGGGAAAGTCTCCTGCTAGGCTACGACAAGCAAATCCATTCTTTTCTTCCCTTCTATAAACATTGTTAAAGCAAGATATTCTTTAATCATGGGATGAACGCACTTATCAACACAAAGAAGTCTTCCAAATTTTAGCCCAACCAGTGTAGCAACTTCTGAGGTCTGGCACAGCCAAGAATTTCAGGGTTCATGCCAATACGGAGTGAATATTTATTTTAAGAAATCCCTTTTAGCTCCAAATAGAGTATGGCTTGCAAGGAGTTATTGGAATAAATCTATTGTGCCTGTGGTTAGGAATTACCTTTGCTAGCTTCTTGTTTCCATCCACCATTGTCAATTCATGTATTTATTTATTTATTCAGTCTCTAAGTTAAAGCGGCTCTCCTGCCATCTCATTAACAAAGCAGCCTTGTGGCAAAGAAACTATGGTGGTTTAATATTTTGGGTTATGTGATTTCATTCTACTAGTACATTTTTATGGGATGCTGTAGCTCCCTGTATGTTTGGGACTGTCTGTCTGTCTAGAATTGTGTAAGATCACCCATCATTATGGCATCCAAGTGCCTCCACAAAAAGTAAACATAAAAGTCTCGCTCTCTCTGTCCTGTCAGCAGGGACAAGCTTAATGCTATTGTTAGGATGCTGGGGTGGGAATAGTATAATAAACATATGGAGCTTCTGCTAGTGTGTCAATCGTTGCAGCTGCATTCACCCTCCCCCACTCCAAAGTGATGCAGATTTCCATCAGGATCAAGCCCAGAGAATGCTGGACTACATTAGAAACAAGCAGACTTATTATTGTATGAAATAGCCCGAGCCTCATTACCTTTAGTGTAAGTTCGCAGTGCAGAGGTGTCCAGTAGATGCTGTAGCACTCCGTGCCAACAGAGAGACCAGGTTCAAAGGAAATCTTCAGGTCTGCTGTGTCATCCCAGGTGTAGCAGAACTCTGTTTTGTTAAGCCAGCATAAGTTCTTCACAAAAGGCAGCTCCATGTCAGGAAAGTTGCCCACATCAATTTCCACCACAGTTTTCTCCTCACTCAGGGTCTGCAGGATAAGGGAGTGGGACCGTCGCTCCCAGATGAGACCGCTGGTGCTCCCTCTCACGATCCAGTTCTTGTTCGGCTGGTCCACCACTTGCCAATAAATAATCCCAATGGTCATCACAAAGAAGACAGCCACTCCAAGGCAGGCGATAGCTCCCTTCCAGGTCTCATTCATCTCCTTGAACCCAGAGTCCCAGGTCACCTCTGGAATAGGACTCGGATTCCTGGGACGAGTGTGGGGCATTTTACACAAAGTAACTAGAAGTGATTTAGCAAGGAAGTGCTTCTGCTCCAAGACACCGAGCTCTTTTGCTCTCTCACAACTCCATGGGAAACTCTCTAACTTTGAGTACTTCCCCCCCCTGCAAAAATAATGATCATGTCTCCCCCCTCCTAGATAGAAAAAAAGGTAAAAAAAGAAAAAAAGGAAGAAAGAAAAGAAAACCCTCCTCAAAGCTCTCCACCACTCACCTCATGTTGCTAAAGGGAACTAAGCTGGGGAAGTTATTCTAGTCTGCTCTGCACTAGCTGTGGACAGGGAGAGCGCCTGCAAAATATAGCTGCAAATGTGTGCTGTCAGATCCATCCCCCCTGCCAGATTTGTCCCAGGTGCTTGAGCTGTGACGTTTCTCTGGCATGTCAGACTGTGCCTAATCAGGAACACTGTCCATGGCCCCATAGAAACAAATGCACCTTGAAAAGCCTGTATTCTGTAGCAGGGTTCGATTGTCAGCAAAGGGGGAGTGGGCAGCGGCCAGACAGAAAGGCTGGGTTCTGGTCTGTGCACAGCCTAGGATTCAGGTTCAAAAAACAGCGCTAAAAGGGAGCATTGGATGCAGATGGATTATTGGTCAGCTCTGAAACAAGGAGAGAGTCACCGTTGAAAGGAGTCCTACAAGTTTAGCGCCCACTTTAAATTCCTCATATAAAGGACAGTGAAGTTAAACTGCCTGTTGGGTAGAAAAGAAATAAGATTTCATTTCAAGCATTATTTCATGCAGAATCTCAAGTAAAACAAGTGTGTTTTATAGTAAGTACATGCCCTTATTTTTTCTACTCTTAAGACAAGGAAAGAGAAAAGCCCACATCAGACACATCTGCTCAGGTTCAAGTGAGGCAGGTATGCCTGGAACGGTGGCCACCAGAATTTGGCCTCATCTACATGTACTTGCCTGTGGCAACAAGACAGCAATTGAACAGCCTACTTGCCAGAGCACAGAAGCATCTATGTGCTCCTGGCAGCTCCTCACAGCACCACTGTAGCAGCTGTGCTGCCAGAGCATGAAGTACAGCCCAGAAAGGCACCAGTTGCTGACAGGATCCTTGCAAATGTCTACTCACACCTTTTCCTAGCTTCTGGGGCATCAGTAGATGTATTTCACTTGGCAGAGGTGATGTAACTGCTGGCAGAAAAGTGGGTGGGTTTAGCAAAAGTGCTTGCTGACCAGGTGAATGTAGACAAGGCCTTAGGGGGCACTGGCCCATGTCATGCAGGGGTATTAACCCTTGGGAGCCTGACCAGTTCAGGTGAGCAGGACCAGGAAATAGCAGCGAAACGTGCTAGTTATTAAATCTCCCATTCACTAGCAGTGGACCCAGGCCCAGAATCCTACTTCTGTTTTCTTTGCAGAGCCTTTGAACTTAGGGACCAGATATGAGGCAGGTGGCAAAAGAAATCTATTCTTCACAAGGCATTTTGGTCTCTGGTTGAGTGATGACCCCTACAAGGAGACAAAGTGCTTTGAGTCTCTGTCGCAGAAAAAGCCATGAACACAAATTATAGAGATGAGGGAAGGAGGGGAGCAATGGGTACTAGTGGGCCCCAGCTCCATTGCCAGAATGGGGACTGATCTGCTATAGCTTCTGGGAACTTGAGGGATTCCCAAGGAACAGGCTATGGACCAATTTAGCTGTCTCTTGCATTGATTGATTGAGGAGTGCTGCTAGGGCCTCTGCCCAGGGGGACAAGGCTACCCGGGGCAGGTCTGAGGCTTCCACCCAGACCGAGCCCATGGGGGAGCTGATGTCCCCCTACCTCCTGGCCTGTGGGGGATCCCCAGCAGGGCCGGGGGGGGCAGAGATTGGGGGCCCCCACACCTGTCCAGCAGGTGCCCGTCTTAGGGCTCTGGAGGCACAGGTGAGGGAGCTCCAGGAGGAGGTTAGCAGGCTGAGGGGGATCAGGGAGTTGGAAGATGAAATTGACAGTTATTTCCTTTCCCTGCAGGACCAGGCACCCAAGGAAGAAGCAGACCGGGGAGTGCCCTCCACAGCAGAGTGGCAGACGGTCACAGCCAGGACCGGAGCAGCTCGCAGCGAACCAGTACCAGCTTCTCCAGTCCGACTGGTGAACAGGTACGAGGCCCTGGCGACCCTGCAGGAGATGGAAGGGGAGGAGGAAACCCTTGGGCAAGAAGAAACACCACATTCTTCACACTCCGAACAGATCAAGAGATCCACGAGGACCCAGAGGAGGAGGCGACGAGTGCTCGTCATAGGCGACTCCATCCTGAGAGGTACGGAAGGGCCCATCTGTCGCCAGGACCCCTCGGCACGAGAGGTATGCTGCCTCCCTGGAGCAAAGATTCGGGATGTGATGGAGGTAATCCAGGCCAGGATCAAGCCCACCGATTACTACCCCATGGTCCTAGTCCATGTGGGTACTAATGATGCGGCCAGGAGAATCCCCGATCACCTGATGGCGGACTACAGTGCTCTGGGTGGCGTGCTGAAGGAGTTCGGTGCACAGGTGGTTTTCTCTTCCATCCTACCAGTGACCGGACGAGGAAGACGGCAGGAGAACTGCATCAGAGAGACCAAATGGCGGCTTCGGCAGTGGTGTCTCGAGGCAGGCTTCGGATTCCTGGACAATGACCCGCACATCACGACGAGGGACATGCTCAGCTGGGATGGGCTTCACCTATCCCCCAAAGGTAAGCGTGTGTTTACTACTAGGTTGGCGGATCTCCTTCGGCGGGCTTTAAACTAGGCTCGTTGGGGGGAGGGGAAGTTGAGGGCAGGGGAAGCTGTGGACCACCAAACCATGTGGCACCCACAAGGACAGCCCAGCCTGAAGAAGGAGAACATTGGAAACCTGAAAGCCATGGGGAGACCAGCACTACGGCACAGGTAAGAAACGAGAAGGTAAGAAACAAGGGGCCCCTTGGGACTCGGAGCGGGGGGGCAGCAAAGGCACTAGTCGCAGGGCTCAAGTGCCTATATACTAATGCTAGGAGCATGGGGAACAAGCAGGATGAACTAGCGCTCCTGCTTGCACTAAACACCTATGACTTAGTGGGGCTAACAGAGACCTGGTGGGATTCATCCCATGACTGGGCGGTACATATTGAGGGCTATAGATTGTATAGAAAGGACAGGTCGGGGAAGAAAGGGGGGGGGGGGTTGCACTTTATGTCAGTGAGCAATATACATCAACCCTCATCAAGACAGAATCCAAGGTTGAGGAAGTAGAAGGATTGTGGGTTAGGCTACATGGGGGGCAAGGAGAAAGGGATTTGGTGGTAGGGGTCTGCTACAGACCCCCACACCAAGGGGAAGAAATAGATGCGGGGCTCCTGAGGCAACTCTCGGACACCATAAAAGCTAAAGAGGCGGTAGTCATGGGGGACCTAAACTACCCGGACATCTGCTGGGAGACGCAGACAGCAAGGTCCCATCGCTCACGCAGGTTTCTAACCTGTATACAGGACCTCCACCTGACACAGGAGGTGCATGGTCCCACTAGGGGGAATGCCATACTGGATCTGGTATTGGCAACAGGGGATGACATGATAGGGGACCTCCAGATCGGTAGCCATTTGGGAGACAGTGATCACCTCATAATAGAATTCAACGTAAGATGTCGAGTGGGTAAGGTAACTAGTAGGGTGAAAGTGCTAGACTTTAGGAAAGCTGATCTCAATGCACGCAGGCGATTAGTCAAAGAAGCACTGCAGAGTAGGAGTTTTGAAGGGATGGGAGCCCAAGAAGGGTGGCTGTGCCTAAAGGAAACGATCCTTCGGGCACAAAGCAAGACGATCCCTGAGCGAGGCAAAAAAGGGAAAGGGGCCAGGAGGCTTCCATGGCTAACCAGAGAAATCCAGGGCAGCCTAAGGGCCAAAAGGGGAGCACATAAAAAGTGGAAACAGGGTGAGATCACTAAAGATGAATATACCTCCTCTGCTTGTGCTTGTAAGGAGGCAGTTAGGCAGGCCAAAGCTACCACGGAGCTGAGGATGGCAACCCAAGTAAAAGACAACAAGAAATTGTTTTTTAGATATATAGGGAGTAAAAGGAAGGCCCAGGGAGGAATAGGACCACTGCTAAGTGGGCAGAAACAATTGGTGACAGACAGGGGGGACAACGCTGAACTCCTCAACGAGTTCTTTGCCTCAGTGTTCCTAAGTGAGGGGCACGACAAGTCTCTCACTGGGGTTGTAGAGAGGCAGCAGCAAGGCGCCAGACTTCCATACATAAATCCTGAGGTGGTGCAGAGTCATTTGGAAGAACTGGATGCCTTTAAATCGGCAGGCCCGGATGAGCTCCATCCGAGGGTGCTGAAGGCACTGGCCGACATCATTGCACAGCCACTGGCAGGAATATTCAAATGCTCGTGGCGCACGGGCCAAGTCCTGGAGGACTGGAAAAGGGTCCCCATTTTCAAAAAGGGGAGGAAGGAGGACCCGGGCAACTATAGGCCAGTCAGTCTCACCTCCATCCTTGGTAAAGTCTTTGAAAAAATTATCAAGGCTCACATTTGTGAGAGCCCGGCAGGGCAAATTATGCTGAGGGGAAACCAGCACGGGTTTGTGGCGGGCAGATCGTGCCTGACCAATCTAGTCTCTTTCTGTGACCAGGTTACGAAACGCCTGGACACAGGAGGAGGGGTGGATGTCGTATACTTAGACTTCAGGAAGGCCTTTGATACGGTATCCCACCCCATACTGGTGAACAAGCTAAGAGGCTGTGATGTGGATGACTACACAGTCCAGTGGGTGGCGAATTGGCTAGAGGGTCGCACCCAAAGAGTCGTGGTGGATGGGTCGGTCTCGACCTGGAAGGGTGTGGGCAGTGGGGTCCCGCAGGGCTCGGTCCTTGGACCGATACTCTTTAATGTCTTCATCAGTGACTTGGACGAGGGAGTGAAATGTACTCTGTCCAAGTTTGCAGATGACACAAAGCTATGGGGAGAAGTGGACACGCCGGAGGGCAGGGAGCAGCTGCAGGCAGACCTGGATAGGTTGGACAAGTGGGCAGAAAACAACAGGATGCAGTTCAACAAGGAGAAATGCAAAGTGCTGCACCTAGGGAGGAAAAATGTCCAGCACACCTACAGCCTAGGGAATGACCTGCTGGGTGGCACAGAGGTGGAAAGGGATCTTGGAGTCCTAGTGGACTCCAAGATGAACATGAGCCGGCAGTGTGACGAAGCCATCAGAAAAGCCAATGGCACTTTATCGTGCATCAGCAGATGCATGACGAATAGGTCCAAGGAGGTGATACTTCCCCTCTATCGGGCGCTGGTCAGACCGCAGTTGGAGTATTGCATGCAATTCTGAGCGCCACACTTCAAGAAGGATGCGGATAACCTGGAGAGGGTCCAGAGAAGAGCAACTCGTATGGTCAAGGGCCTGCAGACCAAGCCCTACGAGGAGAGACTAGAGAAACTGGACCTTTTCAGCCTCCGCAAGAGAAGGTTGAGAGGCGACCTTGTGGCTGCCTATAAGTTCATCACGGGGGCACAGAAGGGAATTGGTGAGTATTTATTCACCAAGGCGCCCCCGGGGGTTACAAGAAACAATGGCCACAAGCTAGCAGAGAGCAGATTTAGATTGGACATTAGGAAGAACTTCTTCACAGTTTGAGTGGCCAAGGTCTGGAACGGGCTCCCAAGGGAGGTGGTGCTCTCCCCTACCCTGGGGGTCTTCAAGAGGAGGTTAGATAAGTATCTAGCTGGGGTCATCTAGACCCAGCACTCTTTCCTGCTTATGCAGGAGGTCGGACTCGATGATCTATTGAGGTCCCTTCCGACCCTAACATCTATGAATCTATGAATCTATGATTTCACAGGGAGTACGATTGCATGTGGCCTCCTAAAAGAGAGAGAAATATTAACAGAACCAAGTGTTACCTTTTCATGTAAGAACTTGTTGTCAGCCAAGGGAAATCAGGCAGCCACTAAGGAGAAGTGGCCAGTTTCCAATCCATTTCCTGGTTGAGTTCCAAGTAGAGGTTTTATCCTATAAAATCCCAAATGGTCTGAGCCTTCATTGACTGAGGGGATCAGAAGACTAATGCTGCCACAGTAGAGAACTTTGTTTGAGGCCACCTGATTCAGACAAATGCGAGTGCTTGTTAGGGCATGATGGGATCTCTTCAATTCATTTCACTGCTTGCTGTGCCCAGAGACTGGATTAATTATCTTCCAGGCACGCTGCAACGTATCTGGTCTCATAGGCAGTTGTAGGACCAAGTCAAGCAAAGCACTTGCATAATTTTTTTCAGATACACAGTACTACTGATTTCACTGAGATTATAGGCTTAGCTTTATGGGCTTCCTGAATCAGAGTCAGAGTAAGGAATTTGGAGGGGAAGGGGGGAGTTCTTAGATAATAAGGAAGTGACTGGAGGAGGATATAAATGAAGTAACTTTTTATAGGATACAATTTGTTAGAGCGCTTTTATGTTTTTGGAGGGAGTCCATTACTTCGATGCCTCTGGAAAATGGATTAATCAGATTATTGTAGTGTAGAATTCAATGTTACATTCTGGAAGGTACATAAAACACTGGAGATATACCAGAGAAATCAAATAAGTCAGATATCCTTGCTACATTACAAGCAATGCACTGATCCCAAATTCAGGACATGCCTTCACTGGAAAAAAAGAGGTGTGTTTTTACATTGAGATACTCACATCCAGCTAACCAAATCAACTCCACATGAAAGTTAGAGTTAATCTTGTTTAGCTACATCAGAAGTAAAATGTGCTTGTGCCTCAGAGTTAACATATCTTTTTTGAAGTGCTCCTACTCAATGCCTTCATAAAACATCACACTACCCTGTGACAGTATTCTGAACTCAGCAAGTCAGATCCTTACAAGGTATAAATGGCATTGCTCGCTGTATTGGGTACAAGTTATAGATTTAAATAACTGGCTGATGTTATTAACCACATACTGCAAGGAAGCATATCACAGCTTGCAAAGCTTGGGATGGTGTGAGTGGTATCTCTGTCCAATGTTCCCTTGTACAGATTCTTATGAACTTCTGAATATCCTCTGATACACACAACAGAAGCCAGGTAAGTTAGCAGGAAATTTAAAACTATAATGTATCAAGATTCATTATTTGATATTCAGACCATGTGCTGTTTGGACTGGATCCAGGTCAAATGTCATGTGTACCTGGACTGGATCCAGGTCAAATGTCATGTGTACCTAGACTGGCAAGGTGCAACTCTTGGCATGTAGACAACTCTTGGCATGTTCTCAAGGTAGACACTCACACTTGGGAATCCAAGAGGTGCAAATGTTCCATGGCCATGGCTGTCTTGGAGAACAATCCTGCAAGCAAAATGCACAGAGGCACTAACACCATCAAACCAAGCTCATTTAAAAATCCAAATGAACACTCATGGGAATGTTTTCCTGCAGGCCTCACACAGCTCTAATCAAGAGATGAGGGGTAAAACCATCTTAACTGTGTTGTGATACCAAGATATAATTACAGCAGTGCATTGTGATACAGAGATATAATTATAATTGCATGCTGATATCTAATCTGAGGCTCCAATCCTACAATTTATGGTACGTAGGCAGGCAGCCTGCCATGCCTAGACCAAGCCCTGTTGACCTCAGTGTAGGGTGGTGCTGGAACAACAGACTGCTCACATGCCATACATGTGTGGCAGGATCCGGCCCTAAAGGATAAGGTCATGTTCAACATGCTAATACAGACTTTAACCCAATGGCTGCCAATCCTTTGCTGTGGCACCCAACTAGCCACCCTATTTTCTAAGTGCCACAACATCCATTTGGGACTGTGAACTCTAGATTGGGAATTGGTGTTTTAAAGCCTAACTTTAAAGAGGTTCTCCCCTTACCCAGGAGAGAATGGCCACAGAAGGTCATCTGGCCATGGCACAGAGTCTAAGCCATTCTCTATTCTTTTCAGTGTTAGGTTGTGATTATCTTCTTCAGTGATATACCAACTAGTCAAACAAACAAACAAACAAACAAACAAACAAACAAACAAACAGAAATATTACTGTGTAGACACACAGCGTGTCTACTCCAAAGCTATATAACTTTAATCTGGGATAAAAGTGAGTTGGACTCATAGCGTACAATCTTACACTGATATCAGTCAATCCCCTCCAGAACAGAGTTACCCTTTGGAAAATGAGGTATAATGATACATGGATGTAAATTATACCATTTGTGTGTACACTCCATTAGTTAATTTTATTCCAGGGTAAATTTTATTCCAGAGCAAAAGTGTTGTTCAATACAATGCAGCTCTCCCTCCATCAACTGGCCAAGAACTGCATATGTCTCCACTTAGTGGCAAGAAGCCGTAATATCTACTGTATCCAGCCAGCCAGGGGAGATCTGGTAAGGTGTTGACTCCTTACTACAAAGTAAGATCTGGGGTAAATTTCTCCACAGCAATGGTGTAACTAAGGTAGGGCCACTTGGTCCAGGCAACTGGAGCCACTGCCCTGGGCACTGACTTGGGGAGGGGGAGGAAGGGGAGGCAGAAATAAAAATGCTGCCTCCTTGCAATTGTGCCAGTGGTGGCAGCAAATGAAAGTTGCCACTGTTCCGCCCATGTCATTAAAGGTCTGCTCCGTAGTAATCATCTTCACTCTTGTCTTTGTTCATGGTCTCAGGCTCATGTTATGTAAATAGTTTACCTGGGGATGGGGATTTTGGACACTCCTAAGGGATAATCTGTTGGGAGGACCATTCAGCCAACTCCAGTAGGTCAACCAACTTCTTGGCAGCTATATTCAACCTGTTCTTGAATCAGGCAGTAGAATGACTGACCAGGGGGAAAGCCACTCTGGACTTGGTGTTGCCCAAAGGGGAAGACATGGTAGGAAACCTGAAGATTGAAGTTACTCTGGACAAGAGTGATCACAATCTGATCAGATTCACCACCTACTGAAAGGCTGGGAATTCTGCCAGCAGAACAATAGTTCTAGACTTCAGAAGGGCAGACTTTGGTAAACTCAGAAGTCTAGTTAGAAAGGCCCTTCACAACCAGCAACAGGACGATCCAGGAGTTCAGGAATAGTGGTGCTTCCTTATGGAGGCAATTCTTACTGCCATCCCCACGCAGTCAAAAAGGAGGAAAGGGGCCAAAAGACCAGCTTGGCTCAGCAGGAACATTAGGGAACTTCTCAAAAAGAAAAAAGAAGTGTACATGCAATGGAAAAATGGCTCAACATCCAGAAAAGTGTACACTCATATGGCTAGGGTCTGCAGGCATGAGACAAGAAAAGCCAAGGCATGCATGGAGATCAAGATGGCATCTGAAATAAAAGACAACAAAAAGTCCTTCTATAGGTACATTGGGAGCAAGAAGAAATCAAGCTCCACTGTGGGACCTCCACTGCATACGGAGAAGAAGCCCACAGTTGATCCCCACAAAAAGACTGAGCTCCTAAATACTTACTTTGCATCAGTGTTCTTGAAACCAGATAGGAACTCATCACCTGTCCAGAGGCCCAGAGATTACAGCAATGACAGCAGTCCACATAAAATCAGTCCTGAACAGGTGAAGGTACTCTTAGACCATCTGGACATTTTCAAGTTGGCTGGGCCAAATGACCTGCATCCAAGAGTCCTGAAAGAACTGGCTGAACTCATAGCAGCACCTCTGGCAAGGCTGTTCGAAGAGTCATGGAACTCAGGAGTGGTCCTGAATGACTAAAGAAGGCTAACACGGTGCCCATCTTTAAAAAAGAGAAGAGGGATGGCACTGCTAACTATAAACGGGTCAGTCTGACTTTCATTCTGGGAAAAATATTTGAAAAAAATTGTCAGGGAAGCTATCAACCACAAGTTTGTAATAGGTGGAGTACTGAGAAGCAACCAACATGGCTTTGTCGAGGGCAGGTCATGCCTAACAAACCGGGTATCTTTTTATGACCAGGTAACTAACTGACTGGACATGGGACATGAGGTTGACATCATCTGTCTAGACTTCAGCAAGACCTTTGATACAGTTTCCCATGAGATCCTCTCAAGATGGAGGGTACTGGCCTAGACCAGTCAATAGTGAGATGGGTTAGCAACTGGCTTAGAGGTTGATCCCAGCAAGTCTTAATCGATAGGATGGCCTCATCCTTGAGGGCTGTCTCCAGTGTTGTCCTCCAGGGATCAGTGCTTGGGTTCGTACTCTTTAACATCTTTATCAATGACCTGGATGAGGGAGTGGAAAGCTCAATGATTAAATGTGCGGATGACACCAAGCTGTGGGGAAATGTGGCCACATCTGAGGACAGGGCAAGGATCCAGGATGACCTTGACAAGCTGGTTTTATGGGCTGAATGCAATCAGATGAGGTTCAATAGGGATAAGTGCTGGGTCCTTTATCTGGGTAGGAAGAACCTTCATCACACCTACATGATGTGTGGTGGTCCACTAGCTGACACCGCATCTTAAAGGGACCAGGGGATGACAATTGTCCAGAGGATGAATACGAACCAACAGTGTGATGAAGTCACCAACAGGGCAAATAGAACTCTAATGTGCATCAGCCGATACATTGGCAATAGATCCAGAGAGGTGCTCCTCCCCCTCTATTCAGTGTTGGTGAGACCACAGGTAGAGTACTGTGTCCAGTTCTGGGCACCGCACTTCAAGAAGGACATGGATAAGCTTGAAAGAGTACAGAGAAGGACCACTCGCATGATTGAGGGCCCTATGAAGAGAGACTCTGGGACCTGGGTTTGTTTAGCCTGAGTAAGAGAAGACTAAGAGGTGACCTGATAGCTGCTTACAAGTATATCAGCCAAACCCCAGCCTGGAGATGCAAGTTCCCACCCCACAAGTGACAAAGACACATTCCCCACAATCACTAAATGTGAACTCTACTCTGGAAAATGCTGCATGATCACATGCATCATGGAAAAGACAACTCTATGTTGGTTGGCTGTTGACTGAAGAGGCCTTACCATGTTCACTGATAGCAGTTTGCAAATTTTAGTTTTAAGTTAGAGCAGAAAAAAAGAAAGGCTAAAACAAAAGAAAGGCTAGTACAGAAGTATACAGAGCAGCAGACAGTCCTTGAAATAGGCAGGTCCTGCATTATCTAAGATTGCAGTATGCTACCAGTATACTTATTAAAACATTCTGGCTGGATAACAGGTAGCAAATGCTGCTATTGGAGCAAGTGTGTCAGCCAGACATATGGTTGGATGTCCTTGAGCATTCATTCAACCAGGCCTCACAAGAGACATGAGTGGTGCTCAGTTAGTTTTTAATTCCTAGTAAGCGAGCATTAAGGCCACACAGATACAGATCCAATGCGGGCAGAGCCAGAGACCAAAAAGAAAAGATGTTGGCTATTGACAATATCCGAGCTCCAACCTTCACCAGATGTGATCTTCAAGCTGTGCACCTGTTCAGTCTGTTTGAGGGGGAAAGCTTGTCAATGGTTAGGCCAGGTACGGAGCAAACAAGATCTTCCAGATTCCACCTTGCTTAGGCAGCTCCAGCTTGCCACCTGCCCACTGCTATTTATACATGGCACTCATTCATGAGGACTGTGGTAGGACTGGGTAGGATTTTCTTGCCTTGCAGCAATAGTAGGGATTTCAATTTTTTCTTCTATTCTGCATTTGGACTATCCATAACTTTTCAGAGGAAAAAAGACAACAGAATGCTATCTGACCCAGAAGGAGACAGCTCTGCTAGCCATGGAAAAAGAACCCCATTTGCTGCAGAATGCAACATGGCATCAATCTCTGGGATCCATCGGTCATGGTCTGTCATCCTGGTCAGCTCTGACGCAAGAGAATGATGAAAAATGGCAGACAGGTTGATCAAAGATGTTACATTTCACAGTCCTAAACTTGAGCACCAATAAAAAGAAAGACTTGTTTTTAATCCAGAGGGACTTTAATGAAGCCTGGCTTTTATGGGTTTGCCTTATAAGCCATTCTGCCTTTATTAGCTTCTGCAGCACTTTTCGTTTTCAGCTGACCATGCTCAGTGAAATTCTGTCATTGTTGAATAGGAGATTGGCTTGAGTTTCTAGCTTGGAATATCAGGAGCTATGCTTCAGAGTGGGAAATTCAGAGCAGGGTTTGGATTGGCAGGGCTTGTGTTGGCAGGGCATTCTTGAATTAAACCTACCGCACATACTAAAACTGTTCCATACTTCATACTTCCTTTGGTCACATATGTTCTACAAAGCAGGCAGAATACAGGTAGCAAGGCTAGGCTTTGTACCCAGCTCTGGAAAGGATTGTGCACTTTTAATTCCCATTGGTTTCCCCTTTTAATTCACTGCTAAGCGCTATATTCAGCATTCTCCATTTCTCTAAAAATGGCTGATAACACTTTAAACAGAATGATTCTACATACTATCATCTGCCTCAATACTGCACAGGCTTGCATTTGGTCCAATAAAAGACACTGCTAGCCCTGCCCTCCTCCCACCAAAAAAAAAAAACCCCCTTGCTTTTTGCATATGTCCTGGACCGTCCTGGCGACAGCAACACTCCAACCCCTTAACATTTATTCAGCTAATCTCAGCAACTCTATTCATGATAGTCAATTTAAAAACATGCATAAGGCATAAGGCCTTAGGTGCCTATAATACTAGGAGCTCTTGCAAGGGATATAAATTTTGTACTGGGTGCTTGGCAGGTGAAAGAGAGGAAATGTATTTCAACACTATATTAAAAATGACTGTACATGATATCTGCAACTGATTTGTAGGTGTTTTGATGGAGCTGTACTTCCAATTTTAAAGATTTGGGATAGCTGGGAGCTGAAATCCTGGAATATTCAAGTTCAAAAGTAATTTTCAGGAGTGAACCTAAAAGGATTTTTTTTTTTTTACAACTTTTTTTTCCTCAAACATTCTTTGAATTGCAAACTTTTGGGGAAAACCTGCTTCCCAGTTATTACTGGACTGGAAGTCTCTGAATTTCTGTATTTTTTCTCCCCTTTCTGCTCCTGAATTCAGTAGAACAGTATTCCCACATTTATTTAAATTTGTTTTAGCCTTTCTTTTTTTCTGCTCTAACTTTTTCAAATATTGAGGATGTTTTCAAAGGTTAAAATAATACTGTGAGAAGTAGAAAGAAAAATGAAAGCGCCTTCTTGGAAATCATTCAGTTGCATTCAGGGACATAAACAACAAAAATGGAGAAGACACAGAGGAGACAAAACCAAAGGAATTTTAATTTAAAGACAACTTGTAGATCCAAGAAAATCCAAGAAATCATTCAGTTTCAATACACAGGTGACTTTGAAGCATCAATATTTTTCATAAAGCTATTTTTTTCTTTTCTTCTGACTGGATCTAATCCAGCCATCACAGCTTCTTTGACTGCTGAGAGTTAAGAGGATTGCTTTCCTGTTGGTGTGGAAAGATAAGTGCATGAGGATAAGTGTATGCTGAAGAGCTGATATGTAGATGCCACCTACGTATGGGTGCCAAGGGCTGTGCTTGTGAATGGTGTGCAAAAGTGCATCTTGGTCAGGGAGAAGGGAAGTGCCTTTGCTGGGGATATCTGAGCAATAGGCTGAGGTCTAAATGTTTTTATAATGAACTTGTTCTTTATTCCTCATTGGAACTGGATTCTCATAATTCATTACATTTTGGCTTTCCAGCTTCAGACCACGTATGATTATTGAGCTGAAGTGCTACAGCATGAGGTAAATAGCATTCAGCAGATCTGCTCCAGGCAAATGAAATCCATGAAATCCAAATGAAAGAGAGAGGTTATCTGCTGAAAAATGGGAAGGGCATAAACAGCAAGGGAGTAGAGGAGCTAATTACTGTGAAAAGACAGAACTAGGATGAAATAGTATTAGGATGATATTAATGCTGAATATCCAGGGAACTGAGCTTCCTAACTGAGGTTTCCAAGGTTCTGAACTGCTCCCTACATGGAACGGGAGAAGGCAGGACAGGGTGGCCCTTAGAAACTAACTCATTCAAAGAGGCATGAGCTTTCAGAGGCAATGACCTGCTTTGTCAGGTGGTAAGGGGAATGATGAGACTGTCAAAACTATAGTGGATCAAGTGTGGTTAAATGTATAATAGGGAGAAAAACTTGGGCAACAAGATGGACAACTGTGATTGTGGGTGTGGGTTTGGGGAAGTAATTCCACATGGATGAGTTGCCTATGAGAAGTACAATATCCTTTGATAATCAGTCATTTTAACTGGGAGGCAGGCATGCTGGCTAAAATAATCTGAACTATCTTTCAAAAGGCAGGCACAGAGAAATGTCCTGTCCTGAGGGGCAGATCAATATTTATCTAGCCTAGGAAGGTGGCTTTCATGTTATTGTTTTAATAATTGTTCTGTATGTCCAGGCTTGGCCTGGAAAGAAAATATCCCTCATTTCTTTTAGATGGTTCTCATATTGTTCACTCCCAAATCTGTTCTTGGTAGAATATTTGGTTCACTCATCCTGTATCCTCAGGATGCATAAGGGGCTATTAGCAAGAATTTAACACACTCCACTCTTCTGAAGATTGTGGCTGAGATATTTTCAGTGCCAACTAGGCGGTTTAGATACATGACTCCTAGGCTAGGGACAGACATTAAAAAAGGCAGACCCTGAATTGATTCAACCATTGCAGGTTAGTCTAACCTGCCCAGGCTGAACCGGTTTGTAACAGGACAAACATTCACTCTGGACTGATGCAGTGTGGACACATGCTTGCAGTTGCTCAGGCCAGGAGCAAGGGGGGGGGGGGGGGGGGGGTGCTAGAGCATGCCCTCAGCTGCAGGGAAGCTGTGCTGGGGGGGCATGGCCAGTCCAGGCTGAAATGGTCAGGGAGGGGCTTAATTCACCCCCACTCTATCCCACCGGCAGGGACCAGAGCTGGGTCTGCAGGGCACTCCCCCCTCGCTGCAGCAGCAGGCACCATGGCCCCTGAGGCAGAGGCGGGCAGGGAGGAGAGATAGTCTCTCCACTGCCCCCACTGGCAGCTGGGTCTGCCTGTCATTGCCACTGCACTCCCTGCCCCAGAATAGGCCCCCTACAACAGAGGGAGGAGGAATAACCCCTGTCCCTTCCCCCCCCACCCCAAGAGGCCCTGCTAGCCAGTCTGGCCGTGCCCTCACCTCATTGCTGCAGCAGGAGGGACAGGGCCCTCGTTGGGGGCAGCAACCCCTGTCATAATGTGGGGGATATGAGCCCCTTCCCAGCAGGGGCGCTGTGCTGCAGGGCCGGCAGAGCTGTGGTGGGCTGCGCACGGCAGCGCTGAGGTCTGGAGCGGGCCAGAGCCCTGCAAGCCCCTCACAGTGCTGCTGTGCTCAGCAGCAGCTCTGCCGGTCCCACAGAGTGGCCCCCACCAGGAAGGAGCTCATGCTCCAGGAAGCCATGATGGGCCGCTGCCTGTCATGGTTACTCACAGCTCACTGCTTCAGCTGCTGGGCAGGGGCAGGGCCCAGCCCCCACCGCTTGGCCTGTGCAGTGCCCCAGCCAGGAAAGGGCTCGTGCTCCCCCACATTATGACAGGGGCTGCTGCCCACAACAAGGGCCCTGCCTCCTCCCACTGCAGCTGCGGGGCAGGGGCACAGCCAGGCAGGGTCCCTGGGACAGTGCAAGGCGTGCAGAAGGCAGGGCAGGCAGACCCGGCTGCCAGTGCGGGTAGTGGGGAGACTAACTCTCCTCCCTGCCCCCTTCTGCCTCAGGGGCCATGGTGCCCTGCTGCTGCAGCAGTGAGTGGGGAACGCCCGGCAGACCCGGCTCAGGTCCCTGCTGGTGGGATAGAGAAGTGGGGAATTAAACCCCTCCCTGACCAGACCCCCACCCCCGCCTGTCTCTGCTTGGGCTGGGGAGGAGAGGAGCGGGCCCAACCTGGCTGGCCTGGAGCAGAGAGCCCCTCCCAGCCCAGAGAGCGTGCCGGGATGCTGGGGGACTCTGGTTTAACTTAAACCAGCAAGGGGTCTGGGACAGATATTGCATAAACCGGTTGGACACAAATCAGTTAAGTCTGATACTACATTCAACCAGGTTTATCTCAAACCAGTTTCAGCCATTTTGATACTGGTTTATGTGCACTGACTGTCTGTTCTGTTACAGGTTTAAACCAGTTTCTGATCACTTAAACCGGTTTATGTGTAATGTCTATCCCTAGCCCCATTAATTTTAACATATTAAGAGAGTAAACCCCCTAATCTGCATTGCAACCTCTCTATCCATGCTGTCTTTGGGGGAACAGTACAAACCTGCTGTGTGGGCCTGAGCTGAAACTCCTCCCTGCCCCCTTGTAAATTGCCTGCTTTCTGAATAAGAGTTTTAACAAGTTTCTTGCCCATCATAAATCACTGGGTGATCCAGCTTCTAAGAACTAACAGCTTGAAACAGCACTTCACCTTGTTTAGTCTTCCTCAAATGAGCCTGAGTGTTTACCTTCTGCAGCCAAGAAAAGTGGCTTTTCCTTGACCTGACTGAAGGAAAAACATTTGGTGCATTTCTCCTATTTTTCAAAGTGAGCCCAACCTTTTCCTTCAAGTCCTCATCCTGTGTTTATCCTGGAGAAAAAATTTTCCTCCTTTCTCCTGTCCCTACACACACACACACACACACGCTTACTTTGCATGTGTTTGAAAGTATTTTGCATCTGTCCAACAGCCAGCCAAAAGAGGGTTTCTATAAAGAAAAAACACAACTTGATATCCTGGTTTTTCCATTTTGTTTGATGCTTTCCAACTCCTCAGGCTATGCCTTCCTGCACACACACAATCCTGCTCACTAAGAAAAACATTTGGATGATCCTTAGGAACAGGAAGTTGACAAAATGAGCAGGGGTGTGTTCAGGGGCCTAATAAAATGGAAATGGAAGAACTACAGACCTGGACCACTGTCTAAGGAGAAGTGCCTTCACTACCAACAATCCTTTGAGATGGTTTGGAGATCTCAGACTGCCAATCTTTAGTGACTGATCTGTTCTTTAGATAATAATCAAATAACCCACATTCATCAAGGGATTCTTGCTAAGAGAAAAGAAGGGTGGGGTTACCCAAAGTACCTGATATCACATACATCTTGTTGACTTATGCTAGGGACAGACATTCAAAAGGCCTGAGCCTGAATTGGTTCACTCTCTGCAGGTTAGTCTAACCTGCAAAGCTTGAACCAATTTGGAGATGGGTAGACATTCCCTTTTCATTCCAGAAATGCAGGCAGATGCCTGCAGTGGCTCAGGCTACAAGCTGGCGGGCACTAGAGCAGCCCTTCTTTCCTTTCTACAGTGCTAAACTGAAGGGGAGGAGGTGTGGCCAGGCCCTAGCAGGATGCTCTGATTAGGGAGGGGTGTAAATCTCCACCTTTCCTGCAGTCCCACGCTTTCCCTGCTCACTGCTCAAGGGGTGGGGAGTGTTGCTAGACCCTGCATCTGTTGATGATACTGAGCTTTTCAATCTCCCTCTCCCTGCTTCTTCAGACTGGGGGTTACAAGAAATAATGGCCATAAGCTAGCAGAAAGCAGATTTAGACTGGACATTAGGAAGAACTTCTTCACAGTTAGAGTGGCCAAAGTCTGGAACGGGCTCCCAAGGGAGGTGGTGCTCTACCCTGGGGGGTCTTCAAGAGGAGGTTAGATAGGCATCTAGCTGGGGTCATCTAAACCCAGCACTCTTTCCTGCCTATGCAGGGGGTCGGACTTGATGATCTATTGAGGTCCCTTCCGACCCTAACATCTATGAATCTATGTCTGCAAACCAGGTCATTTCAAACACCTTTCTCTGTCCCCTCTTCAAGACTGATAGATTGTAGCCAGCAAGTTGCTTGCCAGAACAAAGTTTATCAGCCAATGAAGCCCTACAAAAGAAAACATCTTTCTCATTAGTTTCAAGCTCTTATCTGCAGGGTGCATGTGTATTTGCAAGCCACTAGCTGTCTGCCCTTTGTTCTAGTGAAATTGGAGACCCACACAGACACCTCTCAGCAGTAGCTAGCATGGTGGGGTATGGCCAGATGCTGGGTCTCTGACCTGGGGCCCCTGCTTGAGCAGCTGGGAGGGCGGGGGTGGGGTGGGAGGTGGGGAGCAGGGGGAAGCCTGGCAGCCATTGCAGTCCCTCAGCCAGCCAGAGCAGTGATAGTGCTCTGGCCAGGAAGGAAAGAGGTGGGCCAACCCTGCTCCTCTAGAGCACACAGTACAGCCCAGTCCGGGGCTGCAAAGCATCTGGGATGCTGGGGGACTGTGATTTAACTTAAACTAGGAAGGGGTCTGGGACAGACATTGCATAATCTGGTTTGACCCAAATCAGTTAAGTCTGATACTACATTCAACAAGGTTTATCTTAAATGAGTTTCAGGCATTTTGAAACTGGTTTATGTGCACAGAGCTTATGTTCTGTTACAGGTTTAAACCAGTTTCTGATCTCTTAAACTGGTGTATGTGTAACTTCTGTCCCTAGCCTTGCAGTACAACTTGGGCTTCTAAGGTACTTGGGTACTTTTGGAAAAAAATACCTCCCAGAGGGTCTTATATGACATTGGGAAAAGATCTGATCCCTTCACTAACAGACAGTGTTAAAAACACTGATACTCATTGAGGTTCAAATTATTCCAAATCCTATAAGTAGTTCCCATAAGACTTTCAGGCAGTTCCAGGACTTTATCATTAACAAGTGCCATCTCTGGAATTCTTGACACAAAAGGTAATAGGACCACCTTTTAACTCTTGCTTCATCTGGACTGTATTAAAAACATGCTGAGGTTTTTATTAGTATTATCCTGCTTGACTGTTGATAACATATTTCCTAACATGATCACCTCAAGATTATGGTTTAGCCCATTAACCTGATGGTGGTGACCATGCTGAGCATTGCAGTTTCCCATTTTGTTATATTTGTATCCAAAACCTGAGAGAAAAAAGAAAAGAAAAAAAGAATCAGTTGCCTCTGAAGAAAGCCCAGTAGTTCACTGTTGGGTTTATATCTTGCTCCTTTCCCATCATTGAGCTAAGTAGTGTTTTCTTTCTTGATTACCAGTTACTGCTGCTGAATGACTGCCGTGCTCCTTGGTGCAGGGCTTCTAATTAACCAAAACTAATGGTGTAACTAGTAGGGCTGTGCAAAGCTTTGGGTGGTGATTCAATTCAGAGATTTGGCGCAATTCAGTGGCTGAATCTCTGAATCTGAATCGAATCAGGGGACCAATTTAAAGGTCTGAACTGATTCAAAGCTCTCCGAATCTTTGGAAAAAATTCAGAGAGCTTTGATGATTTGGGCAGTCCCCGGTGGCTGCAGCAGGGAGCTGCACCTGACTCCAAGCTGGTAAGTACTGAGGGGGGGGGGGAGGGGGGCTGGGAGAGTGGGGAGGGGGATCATGGGGGGACCCCTGCTAGCCCCCCCAACCCCCTGCTCCCCCAGCCCCCTCATGACTGGCCCGCCCCAGCTCTGTACTTTAAAGAAGAGCCCCGGTGCTCACCGGGTGCTGCCGGGTGGGGGGGGTGATCTCCACTGCCCCACACTGCATGGGGGGGGGCTCTCCCACAAGCCCCCCCCTCCCTTGCTCCCCCAGCCCCCCCCCCCCCCCCCCGAGTGCCCTGTCTGGGCCAACTCCGGCTCTTTGAGAAAAAAAACAAAACAAGAAAAGCCCCAGGGACTTGCCACTCCTGCAGCAGCCCCAGGACTTTGGGGGCTCATGCAGAGCCCCCCCACATGCAACAGGGCAGTGGGGGGCAGCGGGGGGCAGCGGGGATTGTCCCCCACCAGCAGGAGCAGTTAGTCCTGGGGTTTTTCTGGGTTTTTTTTTTTTCTTAAAGGACTGGAGCTGGCCTGTGTGGGACACCCGTGGTGGGGCTGGGGGAGTGAGGGGGGGAGGTCTGGGGGCCTTGTGCAGACCCTCCCACACAGTGTGGAGTAGTGGGGGGCAGCAGGGATGGCCCCCTGCCTGGAAGCACCTGGTGAGCCAGGGTTTTTGTTTTTTGGGTTTTTTTCACAAGTCCAGTGGGAGCTGGGGCAGCCACTGCAAGGCTGGGAGAGGGGTGGGGAATGGGCCTGGCCTGGCTGATTTGGAGATTTGGCTGCTGACGAATCTCTGAATCAGATTTGGCTGAATCAAACTGGGACAGTAATTTGAATCACTGAATCAAGTCACTGCCCCTGAATCAGCCAAATCCAAATCCGAAGCGAATATTAGCTGCTTCACACAGGCCTAGTAACTAGGGTGGGGCAACTGGGGCAGGTACTGGGGGAAAGGGACAGAAAAAAACAGTTGCTGCTACAGCTGCACAATTGTGCCAGTGGCAGCAGTGGTAACCAAATATCAGAGCTGCCCCTGTGTGTGCCTTTGTCAACAAGTACCTTCTTCCATGGTTTCTTGATGCTGGGAAATGAGCTCACCCATTAGCAGCAGTTCCTACCCAGCAATTGCTGAGAGCTCCATTCCTTGTACCTCCTGTTTCCCCATAGGTTTGGCCAGTACAGCCTCCCTTCACTCCAGTACCCCGTCTGGGTGACCCTTCTCACCTTATCATTCTCTTTCTGCTCATACGCTTTTCACCCCATATACTAGTTCTTATCCTGCACTGGGTAGTTTCATTTTCTACCTTGCAGGAGATGCTGTAAAAACTATAACAGCAAACAAGGAAAACTGATAACCTGCTGCTGGTGACTTTAGTCTGTTTTCCTCATTGTCTTTCTTGCCCAATTCCTGACTCTCCTCTTTCATGCCAGCAGAACCATTAGGCTGAGTTAGTTTTCCTACAGCTTGTACAGGTTTTGTGTTCATCCAACATAGATCTGACATTTTTTCCCCAAGATATTTAATTCATTGAAAAGATTTCAAAGCCATAACAAGTCAGATTCCTGGGGGTATGATGGCAGTGGAGTAAAGGTGTTTGACTGCAGATCCAACTTGACAAGTTCAAACTTCTCTCAGGACTTGCAACAAAGGCTACTCCTGATCAACCCAGCTGTAAATTACTATGTGGTCCCTTCAGCTAGGGAAGCCAAAAGATGGCTGGATGTTATAATAGATACATCACTCCATGGAGTGCCACTAGCTATGGAGACAGGCATGCCTTAACTACATTGTCCCAATGCATCATATAGGCTTGGGAGGACCTTGGGAGCTAGATTCTCAGTGGCCGTAAATAGGTTTCATTTCACTGACTTCAATAGCATTTTGTTCATTATATCAGCCAAAGATGTAGCCAGAAGAGCATACCAACCCTCTGAACACTGGAAGGTGATTAAATGCTTTTTTGAGAGGAGTGGATGACTAAGAGAGTTGGTAAGGATGCAGAAAGCCTTTGACTCCGTGTTGCTGGTTTAAAACATACTGAAGCAAAAGTCACTAGATTCTACACACCAAAAGCCTGATATGTGGTCCCAGTCCAGTTGCTAAACAGGTCCACAGCACAAAGCCCTTTCATCTTACATGGGGGTAGAGTCATGCCGCTCATGTGTTGGGGAGGGGGTCTGGACTCCGCAGGATCTACTTTTCTGTAACAGTGAGCAACTATTTTCCCTATGGCATAAACATGAATGAAGATGAAGCTTGCCATCACTGGCATATCTAACAGGCTCTGGAGACAGGCCATGGAATGAATGAATGAGCCATGGAGACAGAGTTCCCTTCTTCCTGTCAAAGATCCCTTCCAGGTCACTGTGCATGTTAGTAGGACTCTGTGCAGGGTGATTTTGCTGCTGCTGTCCTTTCTGTTAATCAGTCTGGCATTTCCAATTAACACAGAACACATTTTAAAAATAAAGAAAATAAGTATCAATACATGTCATGCTCTTCCTTACCAGCACTCATATGTGATCTCCTGAGGCTCCTTGCAACCCTAATTTTCTAGGATTCTACTCCTCAAGACACACACAGGAACAGGCTCAAATTCTAGTGACTGCTCCACTCCTATGCTCTGCTCAGTTACCAACACCCAGTGCCCATCCAGATTGACACCACTTGGCCTTCTGCCCTCAGCTTTAACATTTCTAAGATTTCTGCCTTTCTCTAGAAACAGCAGCCACTATCTCCTTAAAACAAGGAGATGCTGCTCTAACAGCCTATTACATAGGAGATGTGCACACTATGTACTCTCTCACAGGCACCTGTTTTGCCCTTTCCTGCTGTTGCCTCCTTTAATTTAATTTGCTCCATTACATTGTTGTTTTCCCTGTAGGGAATCATCACCCAGCAGTCAAGCACATTGACAGGGAGAGGAATCCGCCACGTTAATTAAAACTACATTTAATTATGATCACACATTCTGGAGGGGCTGGCTACTAGCAGGCAGCCTGCTAGTAAGGGACATCATCAGTGATGCTCATCAGGAGCCAGAGATCATTCAACTGAATCTGTGCCTTGCTGTAATACTTTGCAAAAAAAACAAATGAAAGCCCCATAGGATATGAAGATCCCCATCTTGTATCAGTGGAGCACTGGCAGTTTATACCAGCTAATTATCTGGCCTCTGATAATTAATTTGATGATGACATTCTTGATAATCATTTTAGAATCCAACACATTTTAGCTGGTGGACAGCCCCTGCTGTTAGATTCCCATGCAACTGGCAGTGGTACTGCCTGCAAACACTGGAGCAAACTGACACTGGCAGGAGGCTTAGAAAAGCCTAAGTGTAATTAAAAATGCCCTAATATTTCACAGCTTATTCATGTCCTCCCCCCAGCTTGTCCATGACCTTTCAGGCTGCTAGGCTGAGCAAAAAAGGTCCAGTTCTCCCTTAGTAGTGCCTGAAGCTAGCATGGTGTAAGTATACAGTAGCATATGAACAATTATTAGAAGGGGTACTTTAAATAGCTCAGAACTGCTGGCTCATAAAGCCCATTCCCATAGCATATGCAAAGGAGGTAGATCTTTGTTGGTTTTTAAAGGTCATTTGAGACTTTGGGTACTTGAGGATAATTTCTGAGCTGGAAGGCTGCCCTTTCACTCTCTCCAAACACTTGCAATGTTAGTGTTTTCTGCACGAGTGCCTCAGGGGAGACGTTAAAACTAAAGCAGAGGGGAAGAGGGAGGAACGTGATGGGCGTTTACAGGTATTCTGGAAGGAAGTCTAAGTCTAGTAAGGATGCACAAGGAAGATGGTAGGAGTAACTGAATTCATGCTAATGCCCGTCTCCTTTTGGAGGGATGGTACTTTGCTGATGCATCCTATTTCAGCTGCTTTATGTTCACGCTGCCCAGTGACTCACTGAGAGTCAAATGAAAACAAGCTGTCCCTGTGCTTTGTCAAGTTATACTAGAAATAAATAAGTAACAAGCAAGCATGCATCAAAATGTCTTAGGGTTTCTCATAGTAAAATTCAGTCCCATGATTGGACACTGACTGTACAGCTGAATAAGCGTCATGTAGAATGCTTGACAGAACACAGTTACAAGGCCTGAAACACCTCCTGCTGCAGGCAGGGGCAGATCCAATGGTGGGGGCAGGGGGCATGCAGTGCATTTGATTCCTGATCCATCCAAAGTTTAAAGTCAACTGCCTGATGGAGGCAGCTGTACTTCTGTTCAGGCAACAGTGAGGGAGTCAGTTGACTTCGTGGCTCATTGTAGTCTACCTGATTCCTTTTAAACTCTTCACTACAGAGGCATTAATGACCATCTTTCCCTTTTTTATAATCTTTAATGGTTCCACTACTCAAGCTATCCTTTCTTTTGCAATGCTGCTGTCTGCTAGCTGCTCCTAGTAAAGTAACTCCCATTTCAAAGCCCTGCACACTTTTTAAATTCTAGTTAGGAACATTAACTCAGATGTGGAAATGTTAACTCAGGTAAACAATAGCCCAGGAGTGGAAAAAAACTTTCCATGAAGCATTGGATGCACTGTCAAGATACTCAAGAGACTAGATTTTGTTTTATGATTCTAAAAGAGACATACATTTAACTATAATTACTACAGAACTAATGACACAATATATTTTGATTATTTTTGCATTTTTATACAAGAAATGAATGCACATTCCAACAGTTGTTTTTTTGCTTCAATTTTAAATGTCATAATATAGCTCTAAGCCCCTAACTTATTTGTGAAGTTTCTACTTTCTAACAGAGAAAAATTGTGTGTTTTGTTATACTTGATGATAATGCACCACACCATCAACACCCCCCACTTTCAAAATCCTAGATCCATCCATGGCTGCAGGGCTTCTGGGATAGTGGAGATCAGACATTTACATGAAGATCAGGGAGCAGCCTGTCTTTCTCCATGCTACAGTGCTGTGCAGTTGGCCTAGGGCAGTGGTTCGCAACATTTTTAGATTCAAGGCAGCTCTCCATAACTGAATGTAGCAGTACCCGGCTATGTAACGTTTTTCTGAACATAGCATCTCCCCAGTTAAGAACCATTGTTGTGCTGCCTCCACTTACCTCAACGATTCTCAACCAGAATCATGCCACCATCTCCATGGCCATGTGGTTCTTCACTGCATGCTTTGTGTGAAGCCATATGATTTTCTTACTGGTTTATCAGATAAATCTAATGTTGAGGAGAGTGCCTGCTCCTGCTGTACCTGCTTCCTGATCTGGCTTTGCATGGGGCACATAGGGTGGTTTCTACTGGGGGGGGGGCAATGCCTGCACCATAACACCCTGGAAGGCTCTTGCGGCACCCCAGTGAGAACCACTGGCCCTAGGGCAGTATTTGTCATCTGTTGTGGGTCATTGATTACTGAGCCAGATGGCATCTCTCTCTCTCTCTCTTTTTTTTAAAGACAGTTTTATACCAAATGTTACCTACAACACAGAAGACAGCTATGAAGTTACAAGCCATTCAAGACTTCCCACAACCCCAAAAGAAAACACAATGCCTTTCTGGGAGATCACAACTCAAGGCCTTACAGCAGCAGCTCCCAAACTGTGTCACAGTCGCAAATGGGATCACAACATCAGCAGATGGGGTTGCAATAAACAGGGATCCTGGTTTTCCATTTGCTGTGGGATAAAACAGATTTCTTCCTTTAATGAAGAAAAACGTGGGAAAATGTGGGTTTGGGTTTCCCCTTGCAAGTTGCAGCCTGCAAGGGGCTGCTACATACATGTGCACACACACATGCATGTGGCAACCAAACAGCAGTGGCTCCTCCAGGTAAGTCTGGGGGGGCAGGAAAGGGGCACAGGTGGTACTGAGGGTTGGGAAGGGCACAGGTGATGTGGAGGAGTGGGACATCAAAGCAATGTGGGGGGGGGGGCATGTGCCCCCAAAGATTTCTGCACCTCCAGTGAGGCATGGGCTGCAGCCAAGCCAGACCAGCTCCAGGCAGGAGCCACTTCCATGGCCCAGAGAGAGGGACCTGGTGCAGGAAGAAGCACTGCACCACCATGGTGAGGCACAGCAGCAGTGGTGATGTGGAGTTGTTGTCCTCACTGCTGTCAGGCTGGTAGGGGGTGCTTCAGCTTGGCAGCCATGGCAGTGCGGCGCTCCCTCCCATACCATGTCCCACCTTCTGGGCCATGAGCCCCTGGGTAGAGGGCAGCAGGGCAGGGAACCCGACACCGCAGCAGGTAGCCCGCATCCTCCCTTACCCCACAGGCTCCACTTTGACCATCCCCATCACCAGGCTCCATGCTCCACTTGGGTGGCAGCCAGGGCTCAGGCGCAGCTGGAGGATGCAGGGGACTCTGGGACCTGGCCCTTGGGTACCTGGGGGTGTTGCAGTTCAGGAGTAAGGGTCAGTGGCAGGGCCAGGAGGCTGTGGGTCAGAAGTGAGGGTCACCTGGGAGGGGTTGCAGGTTGGGAGTGAGAGTCCATGCTGAGGAAATTGGGTCAAAAATGGGATGGGTCATGCTGAGGAAGAGTTTGGGAAGCACTGCCTTACAGCTCTCACCCTTCTGCTGCTCACAGCTGCCAAAAACTGCCCTTTCTCTATCACTCAGAAGAATCTCTGTGTACCTCGTCCACCCTGTAACACCTTTCTTTGTCCTGGTACAGCAGTTGCTGTTTTTCCATCCCACTTCTGTATTCCCCTTTAAAGGGTACATTGAACTTATTTCATTATCTCACGGACAGACAGGTTTTCTCTAAGACCCAAAGAAGCATCTGAAAGCCCACAGAGGGGAGAAACCTGGAGAGCTGGCAGATCTGTATTTAGGACCTGGAATCAGATTACAGGTTTCCCTCTCTATGTGCTATACATGCATTCCTGAAAAACAGTGCGTAAATCGAATTCTCATAAAGGGGGAACCCACTTTACAATGTAACACATAGAGACATGTTCCAAGACTGTACTGCCGCCCAGACCCATTTCTACCACTTTTACAGGACAATTTTAGTACTCATCAACAGCAGACAGTACACACAAACACAGGGTGGTGGTGAATGTCACCATAATGGGGATGGCAACTACAGAAACACGTCTCGCAGACAACCAGCGACGAGCACAGATCCACACAGGAGACTGTATTTTGGTGTGTGTCAGTCCCACAATGCACTGCACAAAGCAGCTGACTGCAGCCTTCCACCACACCAATTGCATAAGAGTGAATTTACCTTGCATATAATATTTTTTTGGTATAAAAAAGGACATGAGTGAATTTGCACGTACAGAACCCACACAATGCGAGGAAAACCTGTCATCCTTTCCTGGACTAGTCCCTGGGGATATTAGCAGGACGTGAAGGTGACCCCCTCTGAAGGATACTCGAGGGACAGAGAAAGACTGTCCCATCTTTGTCTCTTTGCAAAGGGGAAGGAGGAGAAAAGGATCTTCCCTGAGTGACAATCAAGGGAAAATAACCTGTGAAAAATAGTCCTGCACTGCTGCTGGGTGGGACGTGACCCAACACATCATGGTTTCTGACTGACTTCTACAAGGGAATCAGCTCCTACTCATTAATTGGTGTGGTCTGCCATCCCTGCCTGCATAACAAAAGCCCCACCATAAGGCACTCCCTTTCAGAGGTGATGAGTTGCTTGGCCTTTGGAAAGGGAGATAACCTTGGAAGCCTCCAGACAGCCAAGCAATTATTTATAACAGGTATAAAACAAATCAGCAGGACTCAAAGTAACAAAAAATGTCTAACCATCATATAAATAGTAACAGCATTTCAAAGTGCTGCCCTGCTGCTGTAGAATATTCTATATCACTTTACAAGCAACTGATCTGGGTTCAGAAGGTCACAATTTTACTGGAGAACAACTGGCTGCTGTATTCAAAGACGTCCTTGCAACTCCTGGAGAAGATGGACAGGATGGTCTCTCCAAAGAAATCTGTAGGTGGGTTGAAATTGATACTCCAAAGCCAATATAAGACACAAGCAGCTCTCCAAAGCTGGTTTATTCATTCCCAGATTTTAAAGACACGCTGCAATGGGAAACTCAGGGGGGAGAAGGGAATTGGAGAAAATTGTTTTCTTGTGGTCTTACAAGGCTTCTCTTATTCCCAGTGGAGGAGAGAAAGTTATTGCAGACAGACAAAATAACTTGTGTTTAGGACTCAGATTTTGCATCTTTTGCAACATATACTTTTTCCATGTATTTTCCAATGTTTAATTATAATTGCTCTTTTTAGGAATATTCCTAACATTCTCATTCACTACAACAGTAAGGGAGAATCTTTTTGGCAAGTGTGCCACAAGGCAAGCCCCAAACCCTCCTTGAGTGCCACTCTGATCCCCCTCCTCATCTATTGCTCTGCTTTCTGCTCTCTGCCCTTTGCTTCTTGTCCTACCTGCTGCTGTGGTTCCTAGCTCCCTCCCCAGTCTGCTACATGCCACACACAAAAGCTGTCCATGCCACTTGTGGCACGCATGTTGTGGATTACCCCACCAACAAAATGCTAAGAAGGGGTGCATCACAGCAGAAGGGACTTTGATAAAGATTTGGAAAATATATCCACAGAATTTTTTCTTCAAGAACCAGTAAATAGTAAATAGCCCCCACAGTTAGAACAAATAAAGACATATGAAGGGCAAGGGAACAGACCATGGGCTAGGGTCTAGTGGCTGAACTCTGACATACAAGCCATCTTTTCTTCTTTATCTTTTTAGAAAAGGCAAAACAAACAAACAAAAAAAAAAAAAGCATCAAAGGCAGATAATTTCCCCACAAACTATTTGAAATCTGCCCACATACCTAGTTTGGTCACCATTTACTGATGCTAAATTTCCTATAGTGGCCATTCCCTTAAGCAACCCAGGAATATTTCATGTTACATTTTCATGTAAGCATCTCAAATAATTACTTAATGCTATATGTGCCTATTGACTATAAAAAAGCTAGAGGTAGACTTATTTTTAGCTGCAAGTTATTTTATCTATGAAGTTGTCATCTCCCACTAATACCTGCCCCTAAAGCACCCTCAGGTTCTTGGAACAAATATCAATGGACATCTCTATGTATCAGTTAAGGCTGGAACTCCAGGAGCAGATGCAAATGATGCAATATATTAAATCTGGATATCATTATTTATACTCATATCCACAGATATCCAAGTTTTGGGGAATCTGCATCTGGCAATGCAGCAGTATGAAATGAGTCATAGGAGCAGCTGCATGGACAGTGCAGCAGAGGAGAGTCTGACAGGGAACAACTTTCTACTCCATTGCCCCAAACATAAGGAAATACGAGAGGGAAACTACCTCAACTGATCAGCTTGCCTCCAAAAGCAATGAGGAAAAATGGTACTTGACCCTGGGGAAGAAAGGAGATAGACTTACACTATGTAGCAACCAACCCCTGGATCATGAATGGACAGGAACAATAACATGATGGACGTAGATGAACTTTAGGCCTCTCATAGGTGTATTACACCCATTCTGGACATTTAGTCATGGGGGCTTATTTCCAACATGTTGTCTAGCTTGTCATGTCTCTCAAGTGTCAGGGTCTAGAGCAATGCTTCCCAAACTTTTCCTTAGCATGACCCTATTTATGGCCCCATGTCCTCAGCATGACCCCATGTCTTCAGCATGGGTTGTCCCAACCCACAGCCTCCCAGCCTCATGACCCCATTTGGCATCACAACTCACAGTTTGGGAACCGCTGGTCTAGAGTCTCTGGCTCTTCTGGTAGAGGGTTGAGGTTTGGTTTCTTGCCCCTGGTGTTGGCTTGGGATCTAGCTTCTTCCGCCCTTCATGCTTACTCCTTGCTCCCAAGCTTGAGTGTCATCTATAGCTGCTCCTGGGCTCTTGTTTCTTGGGCTAAACAGGGGACAGTGGAAAGGATGCCAGCTCTGGCTGTAGGTCCCTGGCCCAGTGTCCAGCACTGCCTAGTGCCTCTCTAGCCAGAGCTCCAAGCCTACAGAGACAGGGGCAGGAAGCAAAATCAGGAGCAGGTTTCCAGAGACCCCAGCAGCAGAAGCAGAAGGAGCATCAGGGGGGAGTGATGGCTGGGTGTGAGGGGCTGCAAGTTAACCCCACAAGGGCTGCAAGTCATTTTAGATCCAGAGCTCTCAGGTCTGATCCCCCCCCCTGCCCAGCCAACCTATGTTAACACCTGACATTAGAGAATGGTGTGGAGCCTTGCAATTCACCATATAGCAAGCCAGTCACTCTCCAAAAGCAACACAATCTTCCAACGTACTTCCACAAACACCTACAGTGAGAGGGGCATTTCAGTAGCTAGGCCAGCCTGATCCATGGTCTCTCTGCTGAGCTTCCTAACAAGAGAACCAAATGGGGCAGTACTGTCATGCAGATAGCCTCCAGCAGTACTGCACCAGCAAGAAAAAACCTAGCACGGGCAGTCATCTGCACTGAACATCACTAGAGAATTCTCTACTTTAGAGCCAAACAGAAGCCCTTTTGCACAGGCACGCTAGTCTTGCCATCTCCTAATGGCAGCTCCTGTACTTGATCACCTTCTGCTTATGGCAGTATAGGCATGGGAAAGCACATCTAAGGTATATACCAAACCTGCTCACCCCCTCTGTAACACCATATATGATCCTCGACTAATTTTCACATGGAATGTGACCATTTAAGTGTTGACAAACACTAAGCATGGTTTATTTTTAAAAGGACAGTGCCTGACATATGTGATCATAATGAATTGCCTATTATATTACACAATGAAGACCATTCCAGGAAGGCTGCAAGCATAGGATCCTTCTGGCTTTCCTTTCGGGGCCATTTTTAAACCTCTGTTACAAGACATTTAAAGTTTTATTGTTCTCAGCAGTTTAACAAGCCCCTCCCACCCCATACACAATACCCTCCCTGCTATAATGTAACACCTGATCCACAAAAACAATAAATCTATTTTGCCCCTCATGTCCACCTTGTCTACCCTCACAGGGGCAGCACAGAGATACCATATTTTATCACCGTCTTTTCTGCCTGAGGAAGTTAAACAGGGGGCAAACCATTTGTAAGGGACCAGGGTGTAGCTGGTCTTGCCTAATGGTTAGACCACTGAGGGAAAGCAGGGGCCTGCGGCTGGGTCAGAGGATGGGAGCCACATTACCAAATCCAGAGGGAAGTCTAGGGGCAGAGTCCACAACACAGTCCAGGGTCAGGATCCAGGAATCAGATGCTGAATACCAATCTGAGGGGCAGTCCACAGGGTGAAATCCAAGAGCAGAGTCAAAACCAGCTGTAAGAACCAGAAAACTGAGCATGCACAAATCAGGAGGCTTGCTACAGCAGAACTGGATCAGGACTGTTGACTGGCCTGCAATCCCAGGGCCCCAGCTGGTGCTAAAAGGGTAGGCAGTTCACCTAGTAGCCAATTAAGATGCTCACTGTTCCTAAACTGGGGCAGAGTTCATTAGATGAGGCTTGCTACAGGTGTGCTGCTGAGGTACGTGGCCCAGGCTGGCCTGCCTGGCAGTATCAGACCAAAGCTGGTCTTCCTGATCAATGTCCCTGAGACTACTTAAACACGTTCCAGGTGTCCTCCGCTTACTCAGGAGCAAGGCAAATGGAGGTTGTGTTTTAGTTTATCCTGAATATCAACTGAGTACTCCTAGCATCATTATACAGCAACGTAGTATCACTGAAATCAACTGAGCTTTGCCCATACATTCCAGTTAAAAAGGCAGTCACTTATTTTACTAAAAACAGCCTTTAATACCCAAGGTTACAATGTAGGAATATGCCCCAGAATCAGACCCCCCAGAATCCCCTGTTGAGCTCCTGGTCAATATGAAGTTACACTCTCTACACTTATTCCTCTCAAGAGTAAAATATGGTGTGTACATACGCTCCAGATCCTCAAAGTACCTGATGGGAGCAAGGCACCTAAATGCTGATGAGAATTTAAAAACCCCAAGGTCCAGAGTCATAGGACCTCTTGACAGTGCATTATTGTAAGTGACAAGTTCTGATGGACAGCCCTTCTGCCTCAGCTAAGGCAAGGTTGAGCTCCGATTTACCCCTTTAGTTTTGTCACATATATTTAAAGCCATATCTATTTTTTGAGTTGTTCCTGCTAAAAATAACACCTGCTCCTAAGGAACCATTTGCTACCCCACCTCTCTCCAAGAACTAGGCACGAGTTTTAACTAGCTTAGTAAACCCACCTATAATTTTTTTAAGATAAAGGTGGCATTGTACAGACAACCTGCTTTTAATAACATTGAAAGTTAGCAAAAAGGGTATGGGTGTGGAGGAGGAGAGCAAGGTAAGTGTCTGACTACTGTCTCCAAACATGCTGCATCCTTAACTTGACAGGGCTTTAGGGACTGATCAGTCTATCCATCCAGCCTCCATTCATTCCCTCAGTGGTGTATCCTTCTGCAGTATTCCAGTACATGAAGGATCTTTGATCAGGAACAATGTCTAGAGACTTCGAAATGGGAGACAGAAAGTCACCTCAGTCTATCATTCAAACTTAACCACATACTAAATGAGCCAAAAAAGGGGGGAAATCACTTGAATGGGAATCAGACACCTCGTGGAACAACTAGATTTATGAAGGAATAGCAAAATAGTAGTTACTAAATGATTAATCCAGGGCAACCCTGTGAGAGCAGCCAGAGGGACCATTTCTTATAATGTTATATATAGATATTTGCTTTGAGAAGTTAATTTGGTGGCTCACCTGAAGAAGACTGCTATCTGAATCCAGAACTACAGAGTGATACTTTCCTCTTCTGAAAGCCCCTGGGTCTATAAAGAATAAAATAGGTCTTGTGGAAAAGATGCTTGCATTGCATGGTCCTTGAGAACTTCTCCATGGCTTCCCTTTGATTTGCCTCTTGGTTATGTTCCAGAGCATATATCAATACATGGGATATGGATGTCATGATATACCCCGTACCACAGCATCAGGGATGGATTCCCCAGCATTTTCCAGGTGGAAAGGTAGGAAGGCTGCATGTTATATCAAAGGAACTCTTGAACAACACTCATCTGTCTTCCGTTCAATAGAAGAACCCAGACTTCATCTTTATGATGCATCATTTACCAAACTCACATCCATATATCTCACAGAGAAACATACTTATTACAAGCTACATCACTTGTTATTTGCCAAATTTCCCTCTCTCTCAAAATCCTCTGCTTTTTCATAGTTACTGGCAAACACTACATTTCTCCCCAAATCTCAGACTTAATGGTCTGTCTGATCACCAGTTCTTTTCTTACTTTGTAGTCTCATGTGCCTTGTTGGAGTATTTTAAGGTCTGTGTTGCATGTTCAAGCTGGAATGAAAGAGTTGCACTAGCCACCAGGACTGTCCCAATCAGCACCCTGGCTGGACTAGTCAGCTGATTGCTAAGTTAGCTCATCTGCTGTGATTTTGGGCCTGATGCTACCAGCAGAAATTTGTATCAATCAAATTTATAACTTGTGCTTGGCTGCCTGAAGGCTGTTGTTCTCAGTGGTCTGTATCAGCTGCTGGTATAAATGGACAGAATTCTGCTGAAGGCAACACATATGCACCTGTTTGCAGCAGTAGCAAACTAGGGGCAATACCTCTGGCCCTGAAGAGCTAACAAGAAGTGGAATGAAATCTTTACACATCATCTCCTTGAATGGGAATGTAAGAACAGGAGGTGTTAGACCAAGGAATCTGTACAGCAACAGTGAAGGTCAAGCCCAGAAGGGCCAATATTATCTTCCACCAACTTTGTTCCTATATTTTGAGAGGATTCAAGTGGGGAGAGCACACCAGGAGATGTCAATGTCTTCTGCATCCTGTAAGATGGGAGATTGTCATCTCACTCAGCATTTTACGCAGCTTTGTGGGGAAAGCCCCACCAGGCTACAGTGCCCAGCAACTGCTTGTGGCCCATAGCGTGCAGTGGCCTGGTACAAAGTCTTTCACATCTGGGACTGAATGAGGAGTTTGACAAATGATTTGTGTCACGCTGCAGCTTGACTGGTGAATAACCACATTAATACCCTAGGCAGGGCCCTTCCCCCAACTCTCCTGCCACATTTTAATGATACTTTGAAAGGAAGGGGTTCAGTGTTGTATGTGGTGGGCCCCCATAGGGGTACTCATGGTAAGGCCGCAGCTGACTTGGGGCTCTGCCTCCCCTATACCCCGTCCACTTGCCAACCATGGATGACAGTGCTCTGTGGTCCACAGTCACAGCTCTGACTCTATGGCTCTGTTCGCCTTGCACTTTCTGTAGCTCTGACGTAGAATCCTCTGCCAAACTGTCTCAGGTTGCGGCATGGGTGTGCCCGGCGTTGTTTTCCACCATCTGCTCCCAATCCTGATCCCTGAGTTAGGGACTCTAGGCCTTCCCTCACTGGAGAGTGCCTCATTCTACTTCACCCAGCAGGTCTCAAACAAAATCACAAGCAGCAAGGAACAACAACATAAAAAAGAACAACAAAAGGATTTTCCCAGAAAAAAAAGCCCGCAGAGTTAGTCTCAGGTTATCTCCCTTCCTAGTTCCCCTCCAGAAGGAAAAAAAAAACCCAAAAAGGGAATGGGAGGAATCCAATGAGAGCCTTGCTTCCTCCTATCCCAGTGGGGACCCAGCAGGTTGGGTGCCCCACTGCTGTGACATCCCTTGGTGTCCCCCCATACCCAGGCTCTCTCTGCCCAGCATAGGGTTACTGCCGTCCTGGCTCTTTGGCACCCTAAGTGCCTTTTAAACTTCCCACAGCAGTGCACAGGGCTGATGTCATCAGCTATGCATTGCACAGGCAGATCGACAGAGTACTTAAAAAGCGGCGCATTGGCACCATGCACCGTACCTGTCTGGGCTCACTCTCCTTTGCAGGTAAGTCCTGCTGGTCTTGTGGTGTTCCCCGCCCCCTCCTCTTGGGGGCCGATGGGGCTCTTGGGTGTTTGAGTGTGGTCATCACTACCACAGATTGCAAAAAACCCTAAAAGCAAGTAGGAAGCAAGTCAGCATAGGAGTCTTCAGTGCTTTGTGCTATCAGTACACACCACTGGATTCCCTACAGTAGACATTAACTATTTCTTATATTAATGGCTGTGTCACTTGTCCAGCTAAGTGACAACATGGGAACTTACATTAAAATTGCATTGGGTTTGCTGCTTTGTTGCTAAGTACAGACAGTCAAAAAGCTTGAGGCTGAATTGATTCAATCTTTGTAGATTAGTCTAAACTGAATAGATTGAACCAATAAGCAAATTAACAGACATTCACTTTTGATTCCAGAAGTGCAGCCACATGCCTGTAGTGGCCCAGGCTAGAAGACTGGGGGTGCTAAAGCATGCCTTCCTGCTTGGCTGGAGCAGACAGCTTGGGCCATAGCTAGTCCATCCACCCTGTTGGGGGATAGTGGTGTGGCAAAGAGGTGCAAAGCATCCTATGCTGGGGGACTGTGAGTTAACTTGAACCCAGAGGGGATCTGGGACAGAAGTTTGATAAACTGATTTAGCCTAAATCACTTATGTCTGATACTACAGCCATCCAGGTTTATCTTAAACAAGTTTTGATCATTTTGAAAGCAATTTATGTGCACTGAACTTCTATTGTTACAGATTTGAACCAGTTTCCAGTCGCTATACCGGTTTATGTGTAATTTCTGTCCCTAGCCTGCATGTTTCAGCAAATACCTTTAAGAACATTTATTTGGATGGTACCTGCCATACACCCTTGCTAATGATTAGATATCATGACTCGAGAAAAATCAGTTAACTCCCGTTAACTTCAGTAATACAAGGCCATCAACTACAGGCAGAAAAGAGAAGTCCTGTTCATTGTGATTATCAAAAGGTTGGATCTCTGTGGCCCAGTGTACTTTCATGTTGATATTCACACATTAAGAAACATTTGTCACTCTGGGATAAAGAATTTTCCCTAGTCAGAGCAACTGCAGTCAGGCTTTTATACATTTTAGTGTGTCAGCACATGACAATGACTGAGCCCATCTGAGAGGACTGGATTGTCATTGGACTTTGACTCAAGATGCTAACAGTATAGTAGAAAAATATAGCTGACTGTGGCAAAAAATCTGAACATCTCAGAGATCATTGCTTCGTACAATCCACTGTCAGTCATGAAGCTCTGGCAAGTCTACACAATTCCTGTGGTCTCCCCTCATTGGAAAGCCCTTAATCCACTATTTGCCATGTATTTTTCCCTCTCCCTGGAATAGGTGAAGCAAACAAGGGAAGGTTTGCAAGCTGTCATTGTCCTTGGCTTCCCTACATAAGTAAGGTCATTCCCCAGTAGCAGATGAGAAAGGCCATAATATTGCAGTATCATTTACAAAGGAAGGCAACATAGTCTTGATAGGATCTAGTCTTCAGGATCTTCAGATGGAAACTGCTAACCACTGATGTCACTACTACTTTCTGTGGCCCTAGGCACAAGGCCTCTTCCTACCACAAGACCCAGCAGCAGTACTCATTCTGACTCATGTAGGGAGCTGAGTATTAAACACAAGAGGAGCTAGAAATCAAGACAGTCCTTCTGAAGTGGCATCTCCTTCATGTCAGTTATCTTTTTACCCCCTCCTCCACGTACATTCAGCTCTTCAACTGGCTAAAGTTAAAGGAGGGAAAGAGACTGCAAAGGAAAGCCACGCTTAGGCAGGGCAGTCTCAACCTTCTTTGTCAACACCACCATCTGCTGGACCCTGGCAGGCATAGACACTGCCCTGTGCTCTTTGCTTAACAAGGTTTCCTTCTGGGAAGATTCCAAGTCATAGGAACGGACTGGGAATGCCTTTGTCACTGAAACCATCGAATGCAATCTTGTCAAGCATAGCTTTTTTTTTTTTAAACTGAGTCTCTGTAAAGTTCTGGCAGACGAGGTTCTGTGGGTAAATGTGCTATCTTTTATTAGACCAACAAACTACAGTAGTTGGAAAAATTGTTCTTTGCAGCTTTCGAGTACAAACACCCTTCTTCAGACAGAGGGAGAATCACCTTTCATTGCACCTCATTACAAATGAAAGTAGTGATGCCAAATCTGAGGGTTTCCACAAGATGCTTTCTTGTCATCACTAGATGCTTTCTTGTCGCACCACAGTGCGACTCGCAGTAACTTCCATGAAGTTACACAAGAGATCAGTTTGACCTCTACAGAGGAAAAGCCAAATTTATCATCCATATAGCCTCATGGAAGTCAGTGGAGTCATGGCAGCAGTGAATTAGACATACATACACCTATTAGAGCTCTCACTACCCTGGACATGGGCATGCATGGTGGCAGAAAGCATACTGTTTTTGCTTTTTAACCCAAGCACAAAGCCAAAATTCAGAGTCATATTGATTGCTTCAGTTAAGAGGAGAAATTGGGTGATGGAGCCAAGTATCTTTGATGTGAATGATTTAGAGTTCATTTCCCCAAACACACTGGGAACCACCCTGGGAATCAAGGCTTGGTGCTGCGAGCAAAGAAACTTTCCTAGCCAGCACTCAGCCCAAGACCTCTCTAGGCTTTCTTCAGGACTATGCTCCCAGTGCTTATTCCCGCTGTGCCCTTGGCTTTCTAGGCCTTCTCTCTTCAGTTCTGTGATATTTCATACTGCTTCTCTCTCCCCTTCCTCATTCTTCCCCTTAAAACCTTCTATTAAAATATCCAGCAGAACCCCCTCCACCCACCTGTGCCCATGACTGGAGGAGACTCCTGCAGTTTCAGTGACCTGGGTCCATAAAGGAGCATGGCTCTGACATTAATTTCACTGCTTTCAAGTGGTTTAACCCAAAATGACACCATTCTGAAGCAACCCTTTTAGCCACTGCACACCCGTAGCACAGGTAATGCTCCTATCCTCCAATTATTTTTCAAATGCCCACTATCAGAGATGAGAGCCTGGTGAGCACTGAGTGATGACAGGCTAAGCCTGTAATCCCCACCTGCTGTGTGTAAGGCCAGGCACAGTCCAAGGTTTGGGCTTCAAACTTCATCCTCACTGCAGGGAGGAGATATTTGTACACCACTGTTGAAAACTTTTTATTTATTTATTTTTTGTGACCAAGAAGTGGACAAAGGATGGGCCAATAGTTAAGGCATTTGCTTGTATCCATAGTCAGATCCAGGATTTTTTTAAAAAGGACCCAGCTGCTGCTCCTATGTCAGGATCCAAAAGGGAGGGGTGACTGTGACTTTGCACCCCCTCTGGATGTGCCCTGCTTGCATCCCAGTCTTATCCTCCCTCCCTCCCCCCCCAATAAAAAAAACAACAAAAAACCAAAAACTAAACAAAACAACAACATTGTAACATGGCAATAATAATACATCTGGCTGAGGTTCTTCTAAAGGAACTTGTGGCATCTCCTCCACTGGAAGTATTTCAAGAGGCTGCATAAACACGTATGTGGGATAGGTTAGAAACAGGTCATCTACCTGTCTAAGCGGGGCAGACTAGAGATCCCTTCTAAGCATACGATTCTAGGGTTGTTTTAAGGAATTGTGGCATTGTAGGTAAACTCCTAGCATGCACAGGACTATATTGTGTTTTGAAGTGAAGTGATCACGGAACATCCAGGAACTTAAAATTAAATGTCTGATAGAGTCCTAATAAAAGTTGAACTTGCCCTTGGTCAACTATTTCCAAAGAGACTGGATTCACCAAGTTTGGGAGCCATTTAGATCACTGGTTCTGAACCAAGCACTTGAAAGGACCCACAAGTCAGAGCCCCATCACCTACAAGAACAGGCAGCCTTTTTCCTAACTGGAGCCCTTTTTCTGACTGAATCAGGAGAGAAGTTGCACTTTCAGTCATGCTTAGAATTTGGTTAAAATTTTGGGAGAGGGAAATCAGTTTTCTTCCCACTCTTCCATGCTCAATACTGTTGCTGCCTTTCCATACCAGATCCTCTCCAACCTTCAGTCAGGACCACCAGCAGGCTTTCTGTACTGTTTTAGTTACAAAGAACCACTTGCATACAGCTGGGACTGGGAGTTAGCACATGGCTACATCAAAGAAACTCGGAGAACCAGTGTCCAGGCCATCCCATTATAGAAGATAATACTAAGTGCTTTGATAGCGTGTGCCTACAAAGCTCTGCCCTCCACTGGATGCAGCATGTCAGACCTTCTCAAGCAAGACAACACTGACACCAGGACCTGAGCCCTGTCACCTTCTGAAAGCTTCCTCTGAGTTTTGGGTGTACATCTCTGTATTTGTGGTGCACAGAGGTGTAAGTTCAATTTGAGTTAATGGTCATGGGGTTTGCCTGTAGGTGAGCCTGCTGTGCCCATTCTCCACATCAGCTAGTAAGGACATTCCTGCAATCTCTTCTCTTTGTGCCTGCCTGACCCTTCTTGCCTCATTCTTGTGAGAAGTGAACAGGTAACCAGTTGGGGTATTTGTGTCTCCTGCTAACTCAGCATTGTGGAGATGCCAATCAGCATGAAGAACCAGCTTATGCAACTGTGCATAACCCTTGGGGACTAGGAGGTCTTCTTCACTGCCTTTCATCTCCAACAGGGAACACAATTGGAGGGCCTCTGCCTTCAGTCACACAGAACAGGCTGCCAGAAAAAAGGAAAAATTGTGTTGGGAAGGAGGGATGTCACTTAGCATCAGTGAGCTGAAAGAGGACAGGCTTTGCTAAGTGCTCCTCGTTTGATCCTCAGGTACACACTGGCCATATATACACCATATGTATGAATACATGCGGTTAATACTGGGAACTTGAAACCATAGCAAGTCTGCATTGTCTATATTTAGGTCCCAGCCACTGCAGTTGGTATAAACAAGTTCACTGAAGTTAAGCCACATTTCTTGACACATTACACCAGCAAACTCTCCCTATGCCTGAAGAAGAGTGTTTGTGCCCAAAAGTTTGCAAAGAACAATTTTCCCAACTATTTAGTTGGTCTAATAAAAGATATCACATCTATCCAAAGGACCTTGTCAACCACATTTCTTGAACATTCAGGCAGATAAACCAGTATTATGAAAGCTCAAGACACTAATAGTGGAAAAAAAATCTGACAAACTCTATTTATTCACTCATTAGGGATGAATCATATGTCATCTTAAACACCCCGCCCGCCTCTGACTTCTGATTAAAAGATGGCAAAAGTGTGTTTCAAATAAGGCATTGACAATTACCCCTAATATTTTTCATCTCCCCATTTTATCAGTGCAGCTGCCAGAGCTCCAAATCAGTGTTTCAATTCTTCCTGTTTTGGTGTAAGGGTGAGCGCTTATCTCATGGAGCGTGGTTGTGCTGTGTGAGTGTAAAGAAGTGTCTAGGCACCAGAAGACATGTGGGATGACTTTGTCAGCTTTGGTGGTGATGGTGTTCTTCACTTCATGCTCCTAACACTGGACAGGAATTTGAATATCAGACCACTGCGCATAAAAAAAGTGTGCGCACATAGAGTAAGGAGGAAAATGGCAAAAGGCTGGTAATAGCCTTCCCCAAATTAGCTCTCTCACTTTACTAAAATGGGTGTGAGAGATCATTAGCCCCACGCGCTAGGTTTTTGTTGAAAAACTGAAACTTGTTTGCTTGGTTCTTTCTACCATGAGATTGGTGCCTATCATTTACCTTTAACTTTCTAAGGGAGAGAGGGAGAAGGCAATGTTACTCCACATTTCTAGCTCCCCTTAAATGAGAGTGACGGTAACCATGGGTGCATCCCCATGAGCAGGTACATGCATTCCCTGAGGACAAATAGCAGTGGCACATATTTGTGCTCCTGCTAGGTGTCCCCTGGGAATGTACTTAAACGTGCTCTCTGGAGCATGGCAATTTGCCCCGTATGGGGTAGGAGAGGCTGGGGCCTGGGATTCCATGTGCACTCTGATCTGCACATGCCCCATGGGTTTTCCAACTCCATTTTCCAGAAGAGACTTGTCTGATCATCCAGTGTAGTCACCTGTTTGACTTGGGTTTTAGAATCTCAGCCAGTTATGGGATTCAACAAAAGATGTTGCATGCAAAAGATAACCCATCTTTCCCTGTATTACAGGACTCATGCAACTGGAGAGAAATGACTTGGGAGAACTGAGTGTAGAACTGCAGTGATTGGAACTCTGTTGGACATGTAAATTAGAAAGGCACGTGGACAGGGATGATTCTGGCTGTCAACCACTCAAATGCCCACTACACAACACAGCCTTAAGCATTTGGTCAACCAAGATGACAACAATACCACTTAATACATGAGATACAGCAAAAGAGCTTATTTTAGTTGTTGGCATGTTCTATTCAGAGATAATCTAAAAAAAACCCCTATTACATGAATTGGCAGCTAGCTGAACAATGTTAAAATAAAATCCTAAATAGGATCATCTTTGTTGAGCTTATCTTTGTTTTGGGCACTGTACTTCAAGAAGGATGTTGATAGACTTGAGGGGGTCCAGAGGAGGGCCACTTGTATGGTTAGGGGCTTACAGGACAAGCCCTATGAGGAGAGACTAAGGGACCTGGACCTCTTCAGTCTCCGCAAGAGAAGGCTGAGAGGTAATCTTGTGGCCACCTACAAATCCATTAGGGGGACACAGCAAGGGATTGGAGATGCTCTGTTCACCAGGGCGCCTCTTGGGGTAACAAGGAACAGTGGTCACAGAGAGCAGATTTAGGCTAGATATCAGGAAAAAACTTCTTCACTTTAAGGGTGGCCAAAATTTGGAATGGTCTTCCAAGGGAGGTGGTGACCTCACCTGCCTTGGGGGTCTTTAAAATAAGGCTGGATAGGCATCTGGCTGGGGTCATCTGACCCCAGCGCTCTTTCCTGCCTAGGCAGGGGTTCGGACTCGATGATCTGTTGAGGTCCCTTCCAACCCTAACATCTATGAATCCCTAACTGAGTCAAACCTGTTTCGCTCAGTCATTTAACTTGGACACCCTGTTTGTTCTTAGTATCAAAGGGAACCTTTCACCTCTTACAAGCCAATTTGCATCTTCACTCCTAAAATGAGCTTTTGATTTTCTCATGTTTTAAGACCATCTCAGTCTCTGCCTCCTGTGTAAGTAATGGAGGAGGAGCTTCAAAACTCTTTATCCCAAATGTATTTGGACAGGGTTGTTCCATAGTTACCTAGGGCCAAGCAGGAAGTTGTCTTTGAGGGTCCAAGTTCTAACTGATTAGCACTGCGGCACAACCAGGGTGGCACCCCATTTCCTTGGACTGCAGAACTGGTGTGCCAACATACAAGAATAAAAGCCAAAGAAGCAACTTAAGAGAAAAGGTAAAGGCTACACAAGATAAATATCAGTAGTTTCCAATTTAGTGGAGAACAAGATGGTTTTGCAATAAATACTCTGAGACTTTATATGTCCATATGGATGATACTTAAAAAAAAAAAAAAAAATAGGAAAATAGTTCTCTCTCTCTCTCACACACACACACACACACACACACACAGGTATTATAGATAAACAACCATATTTGCAGTGTTTAAAGTCCTACATTTTGCATAAGAACTGGCGAGATGGATAATAGATAACAAATTAAATAAAACAAAAGAAGAATATTATGTTCATATCAACATTTTTAACAGAGGAATGCAAACTGCATTTCAAAAGACAGTTAGAAGCTAGTATCTCCTAGCTTTTGGCAATCCTAAGCATAAACTAACTGCTGCCTGTTCTTTCTGTCATTTTTTTTTTTGGGGGGGGGCAGAGCAGGAGGGGTTGTTTGTTTTTTTTGCTTTTTGTTTTTTAGGGCATCTCAGACACCCAGACTTGAGACATAGGAGAGAGACTTGTGTGCAGCGGAAAATGGCCACTAGAGGGAGCCATGAAGACAGCTCTGCTATTTTGAGTCTACAAATTAAAATGCACCAAGATTTGAAAATGAACTGGCTTTGCTGTGCCAAAACCAGGAAGAAAGACCTAGCCAGGAGATAACACAGGACAGAACAAACCAGAGATGTAACATGATGCCTGAGTGGCCAGGTGGTAGAGATGCATGGGACAACATCACTGGCTGTGCTGCCAATGGGGTCTGACAACACAGCCACTTTTATTTTTTCCACTCCCTCCTCCAGCTCCTGGGTCAGCACCTGCTGCCTCCCCCCTCTCCCCCAATTTCATTATGCTACTAGACCAAACAATGTGCTGTTTCCTGTCGCAGAAGTCTTTATGTGACTGTTTCACATGAAGAAGCTGATGCATGGAAACAGCAACCACACAGTCTTGACAAGGTAGAGATCTGGGCCCAGTGGAAAGGGAGAATCTTGATCAACTAGAGAACCCCCATCTTGCCTTCTTCCATCTTTACAGCTGTTGAGATCCTGACATCTTCCACCTGATCTACCTTAGAGGACTTGGGGTTGGACCGTGGTTTGTCTGGAACCTCCCTTCTGGCCTGTTCACCAGGGGTGACCCTTCCAGAAGTGTGAGACTCCAGGCAATATAGCTCTGAGGATCACTGGGACATGCAAGCCTCACTACCAATATAAGATCTCAGTCCATGGAGAGGTGGAACCAACAAACTAGATGAGCAAGAATGTGGCTCTATGTTTAGAGACATCAGCAGGAGCTGAGTTCCTTTAACAAACAAGACATCTGGCAAGAACATCTAGGCCTCCTGGGCTTGCCTTAATGCATCACAGTACACCCAAGGATATGCCAAAAAAAAGCCATTTGTGCATACAAGTATGAACCACTGAACTAGTCTCATGGCTACAGGGGAATCCCATGCAAAACTGATGAGGGAGTTCAACCTTTTCAACTAGGACTATGCGGTGACTCAACATATTGCACTCCATATTATTATGCTAATGGCAATGTGAACAATGAGAAATTAGCCAGAGGAATGCCCACATCTGGTTTCTGAGGGGGCGCACAAAAAATGTTTCCTGCAGTACTATTCAGCATAAGCAACACGAGGGGAGGCACGGTGGGGTGGGGGAAGGGGGCACGTGCCCCCCCTGAAATTGGCCCTCATGGGCCAGGGAGTGGGGAGTGCCACTGGTGCTTCCAAGGTCAGTGATCGGCCACTGGGGGACACTCCCCACTCCCCCCTCGGTTGGCGATTGTCCACTGGTGCCCCATCCAGAGCCAGGAGGGACCAGTCGCCCATGCTGTTCAGGAAAACAAATGTGCTCTTACAAAACTGCAAGAGAAGGGTAGATTGGAGCATTAGGCAGTCTCTGTGTCACTGTAACTATAAAGGCACATTTACAATTAGAAGTAATTGTAATGGATGGAGATAGCCCACCCACTGACGAGCAGAAACAGACCATCCAAGATGAAACCGAACTGGAGATTTTGTGGCAGGTAGCGTAACAGAGTGGGGAAAAATAAAAGCATTACAAAGCTGGATTTAGTACAGAAGAAGCAGAGCAATAAAGCTAGTTATGGCCAACAAAGCCACTCCTAACATCCTAAACACAGTGGCCAGATGAGCTTGTCTACAAGCTGTTGCAGCAAGTGGATGAATAGCGCAAGGAAGGCACAATTTCACCTTGCAGATTTCAGTGAATGAGCTGCTGCGTACACCAAAGACCAACGGTATCATAAGCATTTGTTGTAGGTAGAAAGTCACCATAAACTCCTGGCTGGGAGTGGATTAAAATCCTGAAGCACAAGATTTATCTGCCCAAAACAGCAGGCAAGTGATTTATTTCCCAAACAAACCCTACCCCAAAGCTAACTAGTAGGTGGTGCTGAAGCCAGAGTAAAAAAAATTCTAATAGCGAGAGTATCCACAAGGAGTTATTTGAGTATGAATGAATCCTCCATGGCTAGCTAGCGCGCCTGCTGAGTTTCAAACAATTATGGCTCAAATATTGCAGGAGGATTGTCTGTGTTTTGGCTGACATGCTAGTAAGGAAGAATTTCATGGAACATTTACAAATCTGAAGGAGGTTCTACATAGGATTTTCTTTAAAGATTTTCAGTTGACAAATGAATAGTTCCTAAGAGTATATCAATGCAGACATGGAAACACCCTTCAAAAGGGATGGCAAAAGCTACTGAAAATGTACGGGCACCACAGAGTGTCTGACCACATTAAACCATCATGGAAGATTTGTTCCAATTTTTCCAACATTAATTAATCTGTATGCATCCTGTTCAGAAGAAAAAAAATATTAAATGAGTTTGGGCAGAAGAGGGAAATAAGGATTCATAAACATTTTAAGAACAAAAAAAGGTAGCATATCCCAGTGAGCTGGAACTAATCAGTCACATGAACCACTCACAGCTCTGCTATAGGAGTTGGGGCAGTCACTTCACACACATGTAAAGATGGGGTGAAAATTTTCTGGTATTTCCTTCTAGAACATTGTCAGAGACTGAGAGAAATGACTCATGAATGAAAATAGAGGCTTTTGGGGGCATCATTTTTTTTAGTTGATTCAACAAGTACCTAGAAGGGAAGGGAGGAAAGAAAAAGTGTACCCTCTTCATAGATTGTGAAAGCACTGGTAAAAATACTGCGGCTAAGGGCAGGCTTTCCTTTACTGGCAACAGTCAGGCTGCAAATGGCTTTGATCCTAGAAGTTTACCAGTAAGATGTTTATTATAGACCATCATGAAGATATGCCAATGCAAATGCACTGTCCTGGTTGCCCATCAGGGCAAAGGGGAGCATAAAGAAGGAAATTCTATGCTCAGAGTCTCTTTCCTAGGTGGCCAACCTAGTAGTGCTCAGAAAATTACTCTGGTAGCATACAATGAACTATACAATGAAACTACAGCCTCCCTGTCATTGAAAACTGGAGTTACCTGTTGAAAATGGTTCATAGAATCCAAAGTCTAGAAAGGACTGCAAGGATCATCTCCTCCAAATCTCTAAAGAGATGCAGGACTTCCTAAACCAACAGCCAACCTGGGCCATCTGTCACAAAACAAGGATCTCTTACTTCACAAGCAAGAACTCTAACCACTGGTCCACCCTCCAATGATCGTCAGACCTCTTCCTTTGAGGCCCTCTTGGATAGCTAAGGCAGATAGAAATTAATCTGCACTGGACTCAAAGGGCAAGTGGTATGTGACTGCGTGCACAAGGCCACTCCACCAGGGCACCAGTGGGAAACGGACCCAAGATGTCCTGGCAGGCATCTGAATTACCTGGGCCATAGTGCCACCTAGTTGTTTACTGTGGAGACAAAAAGTAACAATAGCAAATAAATTTACAGAGAAAAGTACTAGGTAAGTACATGGACAGCATCAGTAAGTAATAAAAGTTAAAGGGATGGCCAGTAGGCATTTTTTAGTGGCCAGAAATGTAGAGGAGTCAGTGTAGCTCTTCTAATAATTAGCACAACATGGCAGGAAAAGCAGTGTCTCATCACTGGGAATGGACTAAGAAGCCCCAGCACTGGCTGAACATTGATTTTGCGGGGGCAGCAGGATTTGGTTGATGCAGCAGTGGTAAACATGACCCCAGTGTCAGCTTCAAAAGCCAATCAAATGTTTGGAACTGTTTACCCAATATGGATAACCTAAGGGGTTTGTTTCAGCTAATGGTTCACAATTAACTTCATAGGGGTCTCAGATATTTCTATGGCAAAAAGTTAGGGAAAACATTAAGTCAGCAACTAAATCATCCAGCCTTGGAGGATTGGAAGAGCATTTATGCACATGCTGAAGTGAGCACTGGACAAAAACAAAAACAAGCCCCACCAAAACTGGTGACACTTTGCTCTGCTACCTGTCAAACTGCTACTCTGATGACCCCAGTGGAGTAATTTCAAACATGCCAGTTAAATACTAAATTTGATCTACTGAGACTCAACTGAGAGAGAGCACTTGAACTAAATCACATTCCCTCCCTCTACTAGGTTTTTCTGCCAAGGGCATGCTGTACGGGTAAATCATTACTGGACTTAGTGGGGAAAAGCTATAATAAAGCAGATGTAGAAAGCAATGACATATTTAATAGAGTGTTAAGGAGTGATAATGAGCCTGTCTTTGACTGCTAGCAGAATTTTATTATCTTTTTAGTTTTTGCTCAGGGTGTAGCCCCTGAAAAATTGATAAAAGTGGGTGCAATGTATAGATACAGATAAAACTGAGATTTAGATAGATAGATAGATAGATAGATAGATAGATAGATAGATAGATAGATAGATGTTGATATTTATGGAATTTACTGGGGTGGAGTTTGATGTGGAAGGAAAAGTGCTATCACTTTGCATTTTAAGGATTTGCTGACAAACTAGGAGGCTCTGGGGAAGCACATAATCAGGACCCTAGACTTAGTTTAACCTAGAATCTAACCCAGGGCTGTCCAACTGGCAGTCCATGGGCTGAATGCAGCATGCAAGGGGTTAAGTTGGCATCCCCTGGACTCTCACCCCCACCCTCCCCCCTTGATCCAAGTGGGACAACAGATGGAGTCTCTTGGCTCCCCTCCATCCTCTAGTTCCCATTTCCTGTTCCATCCCAGAGGGCACAGCAGGGCAGCACAGCAATGGGAGCTAAGTGAGGCCAGGGCTGAGTGGTACAGTGTGGGAAGGAGTCCACGTGGTGTGCGGTTTGAAGGGCCTGTGGCTTGCCCTGTGTGGCCCCTAAGGCATGTACATGGCTTCTGAGAGCTTAGAAGTTGAACAGCCTTGATTATTTAACCCAGTGTGCTGAAGGAAGCTTTGTTGCCTCTGTTAGCTGGGTTTTACTTCTGTGTGCTGGAGTTATCATTGGCCTTCTAGGAAAATAAAGTCCAGGTCTATAGCTGCTTTTGAGGAGTATAATCATTTTGTTTTGCCTTCTGTGTACAAGGGGGAAAGGCCCCTAAAACCCCTAACAGACAACATCCCATTGTAGATACGTAGTGTCATTTCCATGAAATGATTGCATTTTCCATGACACCAAGGATATTTTTTAGATGTTTTGTTTAGCTTTTATGTATTCTTTTATATACTCACTCACAGCCTCCCCCCACCATTAGTCCAACATGATTTTCTAATCCAGCAGGATTATTTTTGTTTGCAAGCTGTCTGCCAGTGACAACCTCAGGCTCCGTTAGGGCCATTTGGTACTTTAGCCATTCTAAACACTGATCTGAGTCTGGCTCTTTAGCCTTTTTTAGCAGTACACCAACACTGCCCTATGCTCACATGCTTTTCTCCCAGGTATGTTCATACTTTAGCTTGGAATTTACATTTCTGTCTGTTTACTTGTCATTTAAAATTCCTCAGAGGCTCTAGTCTAGTTCTTCTGCCATTTTTCCTTAGAACAAAAAGTTCCTTATATAGACCTTAGTACCTTATATGCCTTCAACATTTTATTGTATTTTCTTCTGGAACACCTCAGCTGCTAAGTACAATGAAGAGAACAGTGAGAGGCAGCTGGAGGTTTTTAATACGCACAAATATGTATTGCATTTTATGAAAGGTACCTGCCAGAACTAGGATGGCCATCATTGATACAAAACTGGATGCCTTTATGTCTTCTATTTTTCTCTTGAAGAGCATCCTTTATTTTGCATCCTCTATTTTTGAGAAGGAGTGTTCATTTTATTTTGCCTTCCGTGTACAAGAGAAAAATAGAAGACATAAAGCATAAGGTTTCATATTGATAGAGGACAGAGTAGCAGAAAACCAAAATGTCCTCTATGATGGCCACCCTAGTCAGAACCCTCGTGATATGTCAGGAGTAGAAAAATAAATGAGTGCTGGTCAAGTCTTTGAAAATGTCTCCCCTCGTAGTTAATGGAAAATGTTTCTTTTTGTGTGTTTAATTCTTTGGTCTATGGTGGTTCTTAACCTTTTTAGACTCAAGACTGCCCTTGGAAAATGCCAGCTCTTAGCTTTCACTCATTTCTTGACTACACAAAAAATAATAAAGGAATTCTTCTGTTACAAAAAACTCAGAAAAACCACAGAAGTTCAGAATGTTTTTGACATCGTGAATTCCTGTTTGAAGTCTCCGAGTTATTCTTGTGAATCACTGCTAGTGTTGGCACACCTAGTATTGTACAGCACCCCATGGCACCCTTAAAAAGGATCTTACGGGGCCCTGGGGTGCTGTGGCACCCTGGTTCTGAATTTCTGAAGATCTGTACATAAGCAGAAGTTCCCTGCACCACAAGTCTCCAGGCTATCATTCCTCTGTGACTTTCAGGTCATCTCCACAATGGAGACTGCAATGTCAAATAGAAAAGATGCAGATGTAAGGGACCCTTAAGGAACTCAGTTGCCATCCTTGTGGGAACCTCCTTAGAGCTAAAGGACAGGGTGAGTGCACCCAGGTTACACACAAGTCACTGCAAAGAGTGTGCTACAAAGATCTCCACTTGATGCTGTGGCCCTCTCCAGCCAATGGGAGGAAGGTTGAATCCAGGGCGCTCTTTGACAGAGGGCTATTAGTCTAACACATAGTTTTTTTTCATAGTTTGGAGGGAGAAAAAGTATTTACTTCTCAGTAAATAATCTACATAAAATTACCCTTAGCAAGGAACATCATTCATTAAGCTTCAGGTGGATGCCAGGGATTTGCCATCTATAGTTACCAGTACCTGCAACATCCTAGGGTTTCATTCTGCAAACAAGGCAGAGATAGGACTGCTAACAAGTATTAGCCTGTGCTGGCAAGGGAGAGGCAGTATTCACAGACATGACAACCTACCCACAGATCAGGCTGCTCCAGGAAGAACAGAGAGTTCTCTTGGCTGAAAACACATTTTGCATAATACTAGGGTGCACTAGTCCCCAACTTGTGTGCCTTTCCAGTAAACAGCAGAGGAGGCCCAATTATTCCTGAATGTCAGCTTTCAGCAAATCTACCACTTGGAGACTAAAGGGAGCAGGCAGGAAAGAGAAGTGCATGCACACCAAAAAGCTGTGAAAGATCTGAGGCTGTGCAGCTAGCAGACTAGCTCAGCAGTCACTTAAGGATCCATTTCAGGCACAATTTGTTGGTAAAAAAACCAGGGCTTAGACACATTAATATAGTTTCTCTACAGTCCCCTACAGGTGTTTCTATTATCCTTCTCACTGTTTCCAAGACCCTCAGAAACCTATCTGCTATCTGCAGCCCTCGCTCCACAGGCCATCTGGCTAGAAGTCACCTGATACCCAGTTTCTTCCCCCCGGTACAAACACTTACCTGCTGCCTAAAGTTCTTCAACCCAGATAAATACTTATTCACTTCCATGAAGACCAAACACTCTTCAAACTATGACTTCTAGCCCTGAGACAGCATCTGAAAAGTAGCAAATTAACCACAGGTGGAACTAAACACTACTCTCTTGTGATGCAGAACCTTCAAAAGGTTTGAATAAAAGCATTCAGCTGGGAGGCAGCTGACTCATCACAGCTGAGGTTCAGCACAACTGCCTTAAGGGAACCCTTTGAGACTTGCTATTAGCTTTGGGGGAGTGAAGGGAGATGTACGGCTATACTGCTGTTTGGATCCACCTCAGTTAGTATGAGCCACTCTCCCCCATCTATATTTTAGCTTGTGTCCCTGCACCTTGTGCCTTCTGTCCATCAAGGGGGACCCATCTAGGAATCAGTCTGTCTACTACTTGGTTCTCCTGTACTTGGCACTCATTATAGGGAACAGAGACAAAATACAGGGTGTAGAAAGGCTGGAAGTCAGGAACAGGGAACTGTGGGATTGTTGCTGGTGGACTCCCTGGGCTTGCAATGTGCCAGGCCTGCTGGCAAGCTGCAAGGAAAAGCAGCATAGGATGATGCTCGTTCTAACTGAGCTCCTGGGATTTGACTGGATAGCTGCTGAGGGGGGTGTGGGGGCAGGACAAACAAGTTTAGTGTTTTTCCGTGTAGATGGTAGGTGAATATGGGCTGGGGATGGCTTATGTATAGCCTAGTTTTAGACTGGCTGGCATTACATGCTGGCTTTAATAGTTTCATAGTTGGTAGGGTCGGAAGGGACCTGAGCAGATCGTCAAGCCTGACCCCCTGCCATGGGCAGGAAAGAGCGCTGGGGTCAAATGACCCCAACAAGGTGTTCATCCATCCTTCTCTTAAAGACCCCCAGGGTAGGGGCCAGCACCACTTCTCTTGGAAGTTGGTTCCAGATCCTAGCTGCCCTGACTGTGAAGTAGCACCTCCTGATGTCTAGCCTGAATCTGCCCTCTTCCAGCTTGTGACCGTTATTTCTCTTCACTCCTGAAAGTGCTCGGGGGAACAGGGACTCCACCAGTGCCTGCTGGTCCCCTCTGACTAGTTTGTAAATGGCCACCAGGTCCTTCACTCAGCCTTCTCTTGTGGAGGCTGAACAGGTTCAGGTCCCTTAGCCTCTTCTCGTAGGGCCTGCCCTGCTGCCCCCTGATTATGCGGGTGGCCCTCCTCTGAACTCTCTCCATGTTGTCCACATCCCTCCTGAAGTGCGGTGCCCATGACTGGACACAATACTCCAACTGCAGCTTGACCAGTGTCACATAGAGGGGGAGGATCACCTCCTTGGACCTGCTTGAGATGCATCTGTGGATGCATGACAAGGTGTGGTTGCTTTCCTGACCGCATTCCCACATTGTCAGCCCATGTTCATTTTGGCAACAATAATGACTCCAAGATCCTTTTCTGCCTCTGCACTGACAAGAAGGGAGTTCCCCAGCCTGTAGGTATGCTGCTGGTTCTTCCTCCCCAGGTGCAGTACCCTGCACTTGTCAGTGTTGAAACCCATCCTGTTCTCATCCACCCATCCCTGTAACCTGTCCAGGTCTGATTGCAGCCTATTCTAGCCCTTCTAGCATGCCCCCTTCCCCCCATGTCTTAATGTCATTTACGAATTTAAACAAGGTGCTTTTTACCCCCTTGTCCAAGTTGCTGATGAAGGTGTTGAACAGCGTAGGCCTGAGGACAGAGCCCTGGGGGACCCCACTGCCTACATTCCTCCAGGTTGAATAAGACCTGTCCACCACCACTCTCTGGGTGCGGCCCTCCAGCCAGTTAGCGACCCATTTGACTGTGTAGGCATTGATGCCACAATCACCTAATTTTTTAATGAGAACAGGGCGAGAGACAGTGCTCAAGGCCTTCCTAAAGTCCAGAAAAGACTATGTCCACCGTGACACCTGCATCCAAGGATTTTGTGACCTGGTCGTAGAAAGCCACCAGGTTGGTCTGACAGGACCTGCCTCTAATGAACCTGTGTTGGTTGCCCCTAAGCATGATCTCCCCTGCTGGTCCCTCTCAAACATGTGCCAGGATAATTCTCTCAACAAGCTTACCCAGGATCGAGGTAAGACTAACAGACCTATAGTTCCCTGGGTCCTCCTTCCTCCATTTTTTTAAAATGGGAACCACATTGGCCCTTTTCCAGTCCTCTGGTACCTTGCCAGAGTACCTTGAGTGCTCATAAAGCTGTGCCAGGGGTCCCGCTATGACCTCTGCCAATTCCCTCAGCACTCTGGGATGGAGATCGTCAGGACCAGCTGATTTAAATGCGTCCAGTCCCTCCAAAAGTTCCCGCCAGAAGTTTAAGGGGAAGACTAAGACTAACAGTAACTTACATCAACAGAAAACTCTTTTGTCTGTAGGTTCCTGCTAGACTTCTGCATGGAGCAATCTAAACTGTCAGACTCTGTAAGGCAGGGATGGCCAAGCCCGGGTGCATGTCTCTCTATGTGTTACACACAGCAGATCAGGGAGGGAGCAGGTAGAACAGTGACCCAAATGCAGTAGCTCAGTGGTGCTCAACCTTTACATATAGTGAGCCTGCCTGGGCACTGTGGGGCACCTCTCCCCTCTGGTGGAGGAAGGCATGAGGGAGAGGGAGGGGTGGCTGCCAATGTTGGAGGGAGAGAGCAGGGACAGCTGCAGAGAGGATCAGTAGCATGGCACAGGGCAAGAAAGGGGATGCATGGGCATGAGATGCTTGCTGTTGATCCCCCATGCTGCAGGCTGGATCTAATCACTCCAGGAGCTAGATCCCATGCACAGGCCATAGGCTGAACACCTCAAGGCTACTATCTTTGGGTTCTAGTCCTATAAGCTTATGGGCTCTTCATCTTCTCTTGGTCAGCTTCATTGTCTTCCTCTTTGGGCCCAGTCTCCTTGTCTGTTTTCTTTTAGGAATACAGGGCCAAAGACTCAGCTGCCCTGAGTCCGCAGAAACAGTGCTGGCCCTCCCACGCTTTGATCTCCACCCCCAGCCAGGCTCCACAGTAGCCTAAGTAGATCCTTTTCTAGAGTGTCAGCCTTGTGGGTGTTCAGTATTTGTCATCCACTTGTCAAGAACATATGCCAGTTGAAAATAAACATGCACAGGACCCTATAAGGCAGTGGTAGTCAACCTTTTTGGCAGGTGCACCACACAGATCAACTGCAGATTCTTCCTCAACCTGATGAAGGGTATTTGTATCTGAAAGTTTGCAAAGAAGAATTTTTCCAACTATTTGAGTTGGTCTAATAAAAAGATATCAGATTTACCCAAAGAACCTTGTCTGACAAGTTAAGCCTGGCACTCTCCCTGAGTGCCATTCTGGTACCCTTCCCCGGCTTGATATATTGCTCTGCTATCTTCTCCCTGCCATATCTGTTGCCTTGTTCCCCACTTCCTCCCTGACCTGCTGTGTGCTACACACAGAGGCTGCCTATGCTGGGGACTAGCTACCCCCTGCTATAAGGATTCCTAAACTGTGTGTTCTCTTTACTTTACTGGTGCATGAAATAGCTCTAGGTAAAATAAAAAACACACAAATACCAGTTTCATTACCATCTTCAAGGGGTAGAGGAGGGGAGGCAGGATCCTTTTCCTCTGTAGCATGGAATCTCTCAGTTCTGGGTCAGCTGCTTTTGAGCTTGGTGGGTTCCACATCCAGAAACAGTCCTCTACACTACTTAGAGCTTAGACTTCCTATGAGGCCTGGTCCATACAACTAAGTATGGTCACCACAGCTATAACACACCCTCTAACCATTGTCTGTATACCAGAAAAACTCCTGCTAATGCCAACTGAAGAAGTCTTCTGCTGATTTGACTTCTGTTGGTTTGGTGGAGGGAAGTCAATGACGATGTTGGCAGAAAGAAAAAAAATAACCTTCTGTTGACCAATATTCCATCTTGTTGAGCAGGGTCTGATCTCACATTTTCATACCTATCACAGGAATGCACATATATGGGGGACTTAACAGCAATCTGATATCAATCAGATATCAGTCAGATTCTCCAGATTGTTCCAGGGTATCACAAAGGACCCTTGATGATGCCACTGCCATCTAGTCAGTAGCAGGTTGGATGACCTCTCCCACTCAAAGTGGCTCTCATGTTATGGAATAGGTTGAATTTGACAAACAGGAGGAACTGGACCTCCTGCTTTCCAGCAAGGACTACAATATCATAGGGATAATAGAGACCTGTGGCACCAGTCACCCATGGTAAGGTACACATTTTTATTTTTAAAAAAGCTGACTTCAATAAGCTAAGGACTTTAGTGAGTTGTGTCCTACAGGAACATGGACTACAGGGAAACAGTGTGGATGAAGAGTGGTCATTCCTCAAGGACACAATTCTTGGTGCTCAGAAATTGTCCATACCTGTATGCAAAAAAGATGGCACAGGAGCCAGGCAGCCATCTTGGCTCAATAGGGAAGTTGCAGACCTTCTGAAAAAAGAAAAGGAGGCTTACCAACAACGGAAGCTAGGAATAGGCCCAAAAGAGAACTACATAAGGTGGGCCCACACCTGTAGGGGGCAGATTAGAAAAGCACAGGCAGTGACTGAATTCAGGTTAGCAACCAAAATCAAGGACAATAAGAAGTCCTTCTATAGGTACGTAGGTAACAGGAGGAAAACTAGTGGAAACGTGGGACCACTGCTGAATGCATCCAGGAGTGCTGAATGAGCTAGCCGAAGTCATCACAGGACTGCTGATGAACTTCTTTGAGAATTTGTGGTGCTCAGGAGATGTCCCAGAAGACTGGAAGAAGGCCAGTGTTGTGCCCATCTTCAAGAAGGGGAGGAGAGAGGACCCAGGGAACTACAGGCTGATCAGCCTGACCTCAATTCCAGGAAAAATCCTAGAACAATTTTTCAGGGAGTCCATTTACAATAAGGTAGTAGAGGGCAAAATTCTGAATGACAGCCAGCACAGCTTTGTCGCAGGTAGATCATGTCCGACTAACCTCATCTCTTTCTACAACCAGGTTACTCACCACCTGGATAAGGGAGATAAGGTTGATGTCATTTACTTGGACTTTAGGAAGGCCTGTGACTTGATGTCCCATGAGGCTCTCAAGGTAAAACTAGGGGACTATGGGCTCAACAATTCAACAGTCAGATGGGTGGGAAACTGGATATGGAGATCTGTGTTGACCTGATGGAAGATAGCCATTGGGGTCCCCCAGGGTTCAGTACTTAAACCAGTGCTTTTCAACATCTTCATTAATGATCTGGATATGAGAGTGAAAAACACACTGGCAAAGTTTGCCAATGACACAAGCTGTGGGGAAGTATGGCCACACATCAAGGTAAGCTGACAATCCAGGCAGACCTGGACAGATTAGTTAGCTGGGTGGACCAGAACCAGATGCTGTTCAACACTGAGAAGTGTAAAGTGCTCCATCTGGGGAGTAAAAATCCACAATGAATTTACAGGCTCAGTGGTGAGCTAGCATCACATCTGAAAGGTACCTGGGGGTCATAATTGACCATAAAATGAATATGAGCCACCAGTGTGATGCTATAATTAGCAGAGCAAACAATACGCTGGCATGCATCAACCAATGCATCTCAAGCAAAACTAAGGAAGTTATTCTCCTGCTCTACTCAGCATTGGTGAGGCCACAGCTGGAGTATTGCATCCAGTTCTGGGCGCCACACTTCAAGAAGGGTGTGGAGAAGCTTGAGAGAGTCCAGAGAAGAGCCACGGGTATGATTAGAGGCCTGAAGAGCAAGCCATATGAGGAAAGGCTGACAGATATGGGACTGTTCAGCCTGGAAAAGAGAAGACTTTGCGGGGATTTGGTGGCAGCTTACAAATATATCAGGGATGAGCATCAGGGGCTAGGTATGCGACTAGACTGTGGAATAGACTCCCAGTGGGGGGGGGGGGGGGGGGGGAGGTGCCTACCCTGGAGATCTTCAGAAAGAGACTGGACGCACACCTTGCTGGGGTTATTTGATCCCAGCAGTCTTCCCTGCCCAGAGCAGGGGAATGGACCCAATGATCTCACGAGGTCCCTTCCAGCCCTAAATTTCTGTGAATCTGTGAAATACCATTTCTTTCTAATTATAGTATATAAGCAAGACAAATAACCCTCTGACCTTTGGGAGGTGCCTGAAAGTTTTAATAAGGGCAATGAATGCTCCAAGCTTTTGGCTAAAATCTATTTATGAATTCCTTTCAATATGAAAAAATGCAGAGGTCAATTTAGGACAAAGACTGCTGAGGACTGAGGGTTGCTTTCCTCCTGGAGGCGTGGAAAAGTAGAGAACTTCCACATTTGTCTCATCTCAATTTCATCTATTTCCTTGATCTTTGCTCCTAACTGGTCCATCTTTTCTTCACTATCTGTATTTAAACATATTATGGCAGCAGCTGGAGGCCTCTATGTGAGGGATTGTGCAGAGAAAGAGAGAGAGAATGAGAGGTACAGTCTCCGCTTGAGATAGCCCCTTGACTAAGGAGATGGAAGAAATGTTATGTCCATTTTACAGACAAGGGCACAGAAAGACTAAGTGACTTGCCTTAAGGGCACACAGTGAAGCTAGGGCAGAGCTGGGAACTGAATCCAGTTCCCAGAGTTCTTCACAAGAGCATCCACAGTAACTATTTAGGTGATCACTTTTGTGACTGGGGCTATTTCCAACCTTTCAAATGGGACTGTTTTTGTGACAGTCACCACTTGGCCAACTCATGGGGATCAAACAGGGGGCTTTCAGGGTTAAAAGCATGAGCTGCTACAGCCTGGGCTTGAGAACTAGGACTGTGGTGCTGGGGGCTATAACGCCCCATGCCTTCTGAAATTCAGGCACCAAGGTGGGACTTTAAAAGCTCACCTGTGTGTTAGTGCTGAACCAACTACAAAGTGTTGCTGTTGTGCAATATGAAGCGTTTTCCCATGGGAGTAGCTAGGCAAAGTGCCTCTATAAGGCACCCCCAGATTTTATGTCTAAATGAAAAAGCAAGACTAAGCATAGAACTCAGATGCCCTTCTGAGCATCAAACACTGACCCTGTGGTAATGGTGAGGAAGGATGTTTGCTTATAGCTGGCTGGCTCACTGCTCAGAGGGCTCAGAGCTTAAGTGCAATAAGAGATGAGTGGCAGCACCAAAGAGCTTTTCCCTACTTTTCCCCACTGTTCTCACTCTCTTGTAAAGAAGGAAAAGCCAAAGGGAGGCCTGCTCCAAACTCTCCAAATCATAGGCAACGCATAGCGGGGACTCAGGGGGGCATGTGCCCCCCCTGAGATTGGCCCTCACCGGCTGGGGAGTGGGGAGCACTGGCCGGTGCTCCCCCCGAGAAGTGCCAGTGGCATTTCTGGTTTTGCTGCTGGCACTTCTGAGGTTGATGATCGGCTGCTGGAGAACACCCTCAAGTTGGCGATCAGCACGCGCAGTCAGCGATCAGCCACTGGTCCCCCCAACACCAGAGTCAGGAGGCACCAGTTGCCCATGCTCTGAATTCCCCTCTGTCCATTCCCTGATATCCACACTTGTCGTGGAGGAATTCTCTCACATGTCACAGCACAGACAGTTCTGCGGCTGCTGTTTCCTCCTGCACAAAGGCAGGGGACTAAATACCACATTGTTAGTTTAGACCCTGCTGGGCTGTGAGAAATGTTTGAACAATAATTGCCCGGAAGTTCTTGCCTGTTTTGACTTGGGACATGCAGTGGCAGTCAGAGGCCATCAAGTGAGGGAATTACCACCAGAGGGACCAGCCTGTGTGAGCAGAAGGGAGGTCTAATGTGGTGGGGGTGGGAAGAAGGTCTGGGAGAGTCCAGGAAGGGTCAATGCTATTTAGATGCCAACTCCAATTAGAGTGGAAAGACACAAAAGCATGAGGAGTGAGGGAATGGAATGCTTCTGGCTCTTGAACTTTTGTTCCCAGCGCTGTTTTGATCTGGCCCACGTATCTCCTTTGATGGAGCCTTTAACACAGAACAAAGCTGATTAATGACTTACTTTGACTGTCCAGCCACTCCTTGCGTCAGCCATTTGGGTCTCTTCTGGAAGATGAGTTTGTGTTTGCCTCACCTTGGCAAAGGTCACCAGTGCTAGAAAGTGGTATGCAAAGAAAGCACAGCAACTTCAGGGCTTGAAGCTATTCTTTTCCAACCTGTCTATAATAGACTGGTCCTGGGAAACAGGGCAATAGGGTGATACTGGATGCATCTACACATGTGCTTTAATGTGCAGTAGCCTATTTTACAGTGCAAATTAAAGCATCATGTAAAAAGCCTTGCAATTACACTAATGCGCAGTAAAATAGACTACTGTGCATTAAGCATCACTTTAAAAAGGTGCACTTTCAGTACTGTGCATTAGGGCAGCCTAATGTGCATTTATTTAGAACCTCGCCTTGGAGGTACTAACTAAATTTAATGTGCATTAGGAAAAGCTCATTAGTGCATGTGTAGATGGGCTCACTATGATCAACAAGGTGGTTTCCCCAGGGTGAGGTCTGTCCCTTGCACTCTGGGCAGGTCGACCCCTGACAATTTCCCCAAATGCAGGAAACTCAACTACACAATTCTGTGGCAATGGGGGACTGTGTTCATGCTTCCCCCATGGCTTGCTCCTTGGCCTTTTGGCTAGGAGCAAGCGAGACTAGGGGGCATCCAAAACCCAATGCTCCCAGGCTCGGGTCTTGTACATAGGATGCCTACCATAGATTTGGGAAGTGTCTGAAGTCTCAGACTGATGGGTCTAGAAGGAAGGATACTTGCCCAGTGGTAGATCCACACACACAGACAGGTTTGAATGATTGAGCTCTGTTCAGTCGAAATTTCAAACTTAAATGATTGGGCTTTGCCCAGCAGAATTTGGAACTGTTTTGGCCCTTGAAAACAATTTTTAAAAAAGAAAAAAAGAAAAGGGCGATAAATATTGGGCCTGTGTGAATAGGGAACTATCTGATTCGGATTTGGCCAATTTGGATGCCACCAATTCAATTTGGAGATTCGGTCATAGGGTATAATGGGGAATCAATGAAATATCTAGAACTTTGTTGTTTTTTGTCCAATTTGGAGAAAACTTGCAGGGACAGTAGCCCCTGGTGAGGCCACAAAGCCTGCCAAGTTTCAAGGAGATTGGTGAAGAGGTTTGGGGGAAACTGTACCTTAAGCTGCGGACAAGCAAAACTCATGACATGGGTGACACTGTGTGTTAAGGCACAGCAGGGTGAAAGCTGCAGGCCTGCTCGCCCCTGCTGAGGCCACAAAGTCTTCCAGCTGTCAAGAAGACAGGTGCAGGGGTTCTGGGGCCCTGCACCTCTAGCTGCTGACAGGCAAAACTCATGACATGGGTGCTTGTGCAACCGACTGTCTCTGTCTTGGAGCAGAAGCAGTTTGGCTCTGTATTGATTATTTCCTCTCCTTAGCCTGTGGTTTTGTAGGTGTTAATACTTGCTCATTAACTCGGTATCTAGTAGCTACTAGCTAGGTCCTGTGTATTGAGCTGGTCCCTGAGTGAATCATGATTGATTGGTAACTGGTAATACAGTAGCTTAGCAGCCAGGCCTGCAGCAGCTTCAACACCTCGCCTCCCCCCAAGACTGACACAGTTGCACAAGCACCCAGGACATGAGTTTTGCCTGTCAGCAGCTAGAGGTGCAGGGCCCCAGAACCCAGAAGCCCTGCACCCATCTCCTCCACAGCTGGTAGGCTTCATGGCCTCAGCAGGGGCCACCATCCCTGCAGCTGTCACCCCGCTGCGCCTTAACACACACAGTGTCACCTGTGTCACGAGTTTTGCTTGTCCGCAGCTTGAGATGCAGTTTCCCCAAACCCCTGCACCTATCTCCTTGAAACTTGGCAGGCTTTGTGGCCTCTACAGGGGCTACCATTCCTGCAATTTTTACACCACTGTGGCTTAACATATACACGTGACATGAGTTTTGCTTTCAGAAATTTGGGGTGTATTTTCCCAGAAACCCCTGCACCCATCAATTTGAAACTTGGCATGTGTCATTCTCTCAGAAGAGGCTACCATCTCTGCAAGTTTCATCAGAATCAGCCAAAATACAACAAAGTTATCAATATTTCATTGATTCCCCATTATACCCTATGGCCAAATCTCAGAATCTTTTTTGAATCAATTCGGAAAGCCTAAAACTTCCTGTGATTCAATTCAGATTTGTAGATTTGGCCTCTGAATCATCTCCAAATCTGAATCAAGATCCAAAGCTTTGCACAGCCCTAATAAATATCCATTTTGGCTGTCAGATCACAAAACCCAATGCCTGCTTTGCAGAGTTCAAGCCACTACAAGCATCATGGGATTGTCTCTTTCCTTTGGCAGAGGGGCGGGGAGGGGGCTACTCCCTGCTTGTCCTAGTCTGGACAAAACCATTTCCAGGAAAAATTGTTCACTGGGCTTAGCTGAACTCAATGAGGTTGTATGGTGGACCTCAGATGGGTCATGACCTCTCTTCCTACTTGAAGGACTTCTCTAGGGCTAGAATAAGTATTTGTGGTTATCCAGTTTCTGGCTTCTTTAAAAAGATGGAAAGGGGGAGAGGAAGAGAGAGGTTTTAACCCTGTCTTTGCTAATCAGGAAATGAGACCTTTCCAGGGAGCAATAATTTGGAAGTTGCACTTGGTATTCCCCTTCCCTCTATAGAGTGTGCTGGAGAGAATGCAGCACCATGCAAACACTGGCCTAACACTGAAAGCAATGGCTAGGATGGGGTGTGTGTGGGTGTGGTGGGTCTCTGCTGGGTGGGAGAAAGGTAAGAAAGGAGTCATGGTGCAATGGCCTCTTCTCTGCTGGGTCCACACAGACAAGCCAGGAAAGCAGGCAATGCTGGGAGGAGATCCATACCTCAGAGAGTCAGCAACTGATTCAGCTTGTTGTAGCTGCATCATTCACAAGCAGGAGCCCCCCCCCTGCCTCTTCCCTCATGGAGACAGTGGAGATGCCACTTGGAGAAATGAGCAGTTCAAATAGGAATTGCCCTACAGGGCAAGCGCCCCAACTGGGGTTAGTGGTGAGATTTGCCTCGAATCTTTCCATCTCTGGGTTCTCGTGGGCTCTTGATGGGAGCATCTGTTCCTCTGTCTAGGTGGAGCTCGGTCCGGACCGATGCTGAGAGAGAGGTTAGTTTTGCAGAAGGGCTTCATAGGCCAGGAAGACAGATAAGGGAACATTAAACACTCCCAACTGCATGCTTCTGTCCCTGAAAAGTTTGACAAGCAGGGTCACTACTTCCGGAGCAGTGCATACATAAAACCCCAGGCTGTGGCTGCAGGGAGGGATGGAAAATCTCAGCTTCATCCAACTCCCACCCCCGCCAAGCCTGAAGATGATTTCAGAAAGATTAACGGAGGAAAGACTAAAACAAGCTGCCAGGAGGCCTGTCTGCGCCCTGCCCCCAGAGCCTGCAAAAGAGGGTGCTGGGGATGGGGAGAGCAGTCAGCCACCACCGGCACCTTACACTGGGGCTTTTCTGACTAGCGCACACAGTTTAAGTTGCCCTTTCCCATCAGCAGGAGCATGGAGGTGCGTGACGCTGCTACGCATGACAACTACTGAGGTGGAACAAAGCAGTGGTTCCCAGGCGGCAGTCAGGGGAGACAATCAGGCTTGGGGTCAGAAGCAGGCTCCGTCTCTGCTCATGGCACCTTGCTGACAGCCTCCTGGCACAACACTAGACAAGGTGGACTTTTGCTCAGCTCCTGAGCCTGGGTTCTCCTCTCCCTCCCTACTGATAAAGTTTAAAGCACTGAACAGCTTTCCAGATGCCAGCTGGGAATGGAGTCGTTTTCCAGAGGCTAGGGCTGACCAGAGGGATTTTTAGTTGCTGAGAGGTTGAGAAACCTTGAGAACAATTCCAGATTTCCCTTCCCGGCAACATCTTCTTTAGCCTGAACCCACCTTGGGTTTCATCTGCACTTGATGCCAACTCCAATCTGGGGGTAGACAGCACACAGAGGGGCTGTGAGGAAGGAGGTGAGGCATGGAGGCAGAGCAAGAAAGACAGTGGTGGATAACCTGTTTGGCAGGTGTGCCACAAGTTAAGCCCTGCCTTTTTGAGTGCCACCTTGATCCCTGTCCACCAGATACATACCAAATAAGAGTTTACACCCTAGGGCCCAGGAAGGGAGGGGTGGGGGGAAAGAGGGTTTGAGTTTGTAGGTCAGAGAAGGGGAAGGATGCTGCTGCAAGGAGGTGTAAAGCATCACTGCCAAGAGCCCTTCCCTGGCTCCACAACTGCCAGTTTTATAGCCCAAGAAAGGATCCAAAGCGGCTGCAGGACCAGAGAAGAGTTAACCTGGCTCTTGGTGGTGACACTGGACATGTCCTGTGGCAGCAGCTTCTTTCCCTGCTACAGGCTCGAACCCTGCTGCCTCCATTCCAGCACCTCCCTTTGCTGAGTGCCTGGAGCTTGCATGTCACACACAGCAGCTGCCCATGTCACGTGTGGCATGTGTGCCATGGGCTAGCTACTCCTGCAGTAAGGCATCTTGCTACAGCTCTAGAAGGCTGAGTTTCAGCTTGAACTTCGCTCTTGGCTTATGTCGAAGGCTGCCCACAGTCCACCCAGCTTTAAATGGGCACCAGCACATGTAGACTGGGCAGTCAAAAGCAGATGGAGGTGCAGCCGGCCACAGTACTCCCTGTGTGGCATTCACTATAGAAATGGTGTGTGTTTTAATCATGCTAGCCCGTGGGCCCATAGGCTCAGGTTGACTTTTCCTTTCCAAGGAAGCAGAGAGGTTGTCCTTAGGCACTAATATAGCCACCTCTTGGAGATAGGGCTGCTATGCTAAGGAAGCAGCCAGCTTGAGGTTTGGACAAAACTACTGGGTACATCTTATGGGGCATCAGGCATGGAAAGAGGTGGCTGTGTTGGGAGAAAGAGTTTTTCAGAGCTGGGAAGAGACAGACAACTGCTTTTCAGTTGCCAAGTTAGGCTCAGCCATGCAGACAGCTTGGAGGAGTAGAAGGTGCTACTTCATGGCAGATGAGACCTTCCTTTGCGTGTGCTACTTTGTGTTGATTTATCAGCATGATTTGCTGATGGACATAAAGCGGTGTCTTCACTGTAGGTATTTAATGCAAGTTCTGACTTTGCTGAGGTGCAGCCAGGACTGACTTCCTCATGGCTCAGGTGTCACACTGTCCTCTGCAGAACATCCTTTCAATTTTTACAGAGGTCCTTTTTATCTAGAGCACTGGAGACACCACAGGAGAGGCTTACTTCAATGAGAGGCTCCCTTGACAGGTATACACGCTGAGCACGACTTCGTGGATCCTTTCACAATCTGAAACCCATTCATGTGCACTGAAAGCTGCCTCAAATCTGTCTGTAAACCTGTTCCCTCTGCACTAAGTACAGGGTTAAAGACACTGGAGAGTAGTAACAGCTTACCTATCCAGTAGGGCACAAATCTGCTGTACTAGATCAGATTCCTAGGGTAATCTGGTATCCTCCTGAACTAGACACACTAGTGGTCAGATCTAGGACAGATTTGTCTAATTGTATGTGATGCTGTGCTTGCAACTGTGACCCCCTTTCTTGGCAGTCTTAGAAAGCCAGAGTTCAAAAGGTCTCTTTCCCCCTTCCCCCCCAAAAAAGAATACCTACAGAAGCCAGCCTGTTTCACCAGCACCCAAAGAGAAAAGAACAGGAGCCTCCCCAGACTGGGTCATCTGTTTTGTCGCACATAGCATTGAAGAATTCCTCTGGTTACCTTGCCAAATGCTCCACTCCAGGGACTGAGGGTGGATTTAAATCTCTGAAATATTCGAACAGTCTTACATTAAGAGTAGGTAGGAATATCCCAAACAAATCGATTTCCTGTGCGTGGGAAAGTGGGACAGAAATTTCACACCTTCCCATCTTTTGCATTAGATGCCAGATGCAGGGAGCGAAGGCAAAGAGAGATATCTGCTTGGGCTCTATCATAATTCTGCAGCAGGTCTCCTGCATTCTATTATATGCATTCAGAAAGCAACCATATCAGAGCAGTACTGGATAGGGACAGCAAAGAATACTGAATACTTACTGCTGAGACAAAATAAGCCTTTTCCCTTAGAGAGGATAAAATATGGGTGAACAATGAAGTTCTAGCAAAGCACACAATATTGCCCACGCTGACTTTTATTGTAATGGAATGCAGCTACTGTACAGTTCAACAGGCTCCTATGTTAAGTCATTGAATGTAATACAAGTCATGTTATTTACACCACAAATCTTGAACAAATTCATCCAAAGCGGCAAAGTTATTTGCTGTAAAGAACAATTCAGCAGTAATGGGAGGAGAGTAATGGGAGGAGGAGATGGGAAAGAAGAACCCACTCAGTAGGAACTTTTCTAGCTCTGACTGCTATGCTTTAAAAGAGCCATGGGTAGGTTACGAAAGCTCCCAGGTGTGAACAGTGGAGGAGAGACTGTTGCAAGTTGGGTACAATTTGATGGCATTCTGCTTTCTAATGAGGTTGTTCTGATTGAAGGACAAGTGTTTTTCAGGATAATAAATTCTATGCATCGAGTCAGTGACCCTGGAGAACACAACCCAGTTTGCAAAAGCAGATTCTGTTCTGGTGATAACTTACTTTTATTCACCACATTGAAAGGAGGGTAGGGAGGGGAAGAGAATTAATCACTAATAAGAATTAGCACTTATGGATATCATCTTCAGATTCTACCTTGAGCAATCTTCCAGATCCACATTGAGAATTTCAAGCCCAGCTGTTTCATTTCCTTTTACACATGGTGCTCATAGGTGGTACCCCTTCCTCTCCAATAGGTCATACTAGCCTATGCGCTATTTGTGCTATGCTCACTAGCACCATGGCCGAAAGGGACTTGGGGGTCATGCTTGAACATGAGATGAACATGAGCCACCAATGCGATACTGCAGCTGGCAAAGTGAACAAAACTCTGGCTTGCATCTACCAATGCATCTTTAGCAAGACCCAGGATGTCATCCTCTCACTGTGCTCAGCCTTGGTGAGGTCGCAGCTGGAGTAGTGCTTCCAATTCTGGGCTCCATAATTTAGGAAGGACATGGAGAAGCTTGAGAGAGTCCAGAGGAGAACCACGTGCATGATCAGAGGGCAAGACCCTTATGAAGAGAGACTGAGAGCCATGGGACTCTTCAGCCTGGAAAAGTGCAGGCTCAGGGGGGACCTGGTGGCAGCCTATTAGTATATTAGGGGTGTGCATCAGGATTTGGGGGCACATCTGTTCATCAGAGTGCTCCATGGGATGACAAGGTCCAATGGTCACAAACTCCTCCAAGACTGTTTTAGGCTGGACGTAAGGAAAGACTTCTTTACGGTCTGAACCCCCAAGACCTGGAATAGACTCCCTCCAGAGGTGGTGCAAGCACCTACTCTGGACTCTTTCAAGAAATGTTTGGACACTTATCTTGCTGGGATCCTTTGACCCTAGCTAACTTCCTGCCCCTGATGCAGGGGGCTGGACCCAATTATCTTCCGAGGTCCCTTCCACCCCTAATCTTTATGAAATCTATGAACCGATGTTGCATTTAACCTGGGACCAGTCGTGCCTGTGTTTGTCCTGTAATGGAAAAGTCACAGGATTGGCATGTATACACATTGCCCTTCCAATCAGGGTTTAGTAAGCAGCTGAATGCACTGCCACTTTTCTGCTATTGATCTAAAAATGCAATCCCAGGACATACTTTGTGATGTCCTGGGACAAACTGTTAGTGGATCTTACCCCATGAACCTTTTCAGGGTCTGTCCTGTGACAAAAGAAATGGATGTCTGAACGACTGCAACTTATCCAGGGAGAAAACTGATTATCCTGGGACAAATATGATGTTTGTTTGTAGCCCTACTGTTCTGGCCATTATTCAGTCACCTCATAAAACCAGGCCTTTAAGGTGGAAGAAATCCCACAGAGAATATAACAACTCATTGGCCCTTTAGGACAGACAAGTGCGATTAACAGGTACTTGTTACCAGAGGTATCAGGGTGTGTCACAAGAAACAGTCCCCTTGGGCACTTACACACGTGCGAGAAGGCTGCTGCAATGCACTGTAAATCTAGCACGTCAGAGCAGACTTGATTAATCGAGTCTGCCGGAGTGCAGAAATTAATGTGCTGTAGCAGCCTCCAGTGTCACATGTATCAGAATCTCCACACTGAAAAATGGTGGCAGGTGAATAAAAGCTTGTTTGATGAGCTTTAGTTCAAAGTGCCCCACCGCCATTTATTCAGTGCAAGGATGCTGCTACACATGAGGATTGGGCGCTTTAAATTAGCACGGCTCGCTAATTAAAGCACCCGCCTTCCCACCTCCCAGAGCAAGTCTATAGATGCCCCTTGATTTACATACCTGGTAACCTGGGAGGCAATATACACATCCTGGCTACCAGGAAATTTCAGCAGGGAATGACCATGCTATCAGTAAAAAGCCAGTTGAATTGACAGACCCTCCGTTTGGATAGATAAGCATACAGCACTTCTAAAACTATGTTGTTCAGGCTGGAATAATGTGTAAACTGAAGATCAGTTCTAGATTTGGGCGGAACATGGAGGAAGCCTGGATGGCCCTTACCTGGGAGAGGGGGGGACCCAATGGGAGACAGACAGCAGCAAATAACACAAAATGCACAGCTTCAGCCACGAGTGTAACAGCTAAAAAAAACCCCAAACCCCATCACCCACACACACCATTAAAATGTAGTTGGTGCATTCCAGCTGAGCTGGGACAGCAACAGTTGACATTTGTGCCTTGCCTAAATCGTTATTTACTGTGCTATTTAGAGGAGATTTTGTCAAGTGATTTCAGCCCCCGAAAATGATTTTACAGGGCCTGGGAATAACAGGCATTTAAAAAAAACAGTAAAGTTGCTGTAAACAAGTTTTCTTTCTTAATTTAAATATTTAAATGTTTTCTTGCGGAGCATATAACTTTAACCAGCAGAAACACAGGGAAAGCAGGCACAGAGATTAAATAATTAGGAATTAGTGGCTAACGTTCCAGGGATGGGATGATATTGACCCTATTACTGGGGAACCTGGGCACTTCACAATCCTTAATTGTCATTGTTGCACCCTGGGTTCTTATCCTGATTTTCACAGGCCAAAGAAAGAGGTTAAGTGACTTGCCCAAGGTCATGCAGGGAGTGTCTAACCACACAGGAAGTGAACCTATGTCTCTTATGTTTGCCTCCTCACCACTGGACCGACTTCTTTCTCCATCAACTAGAGATGCTGGACTAGTACTAAACTAGGCTAGCAGTAGTGTCAACCCTTCCACATGTAAGCAAAGGGCTCCAATCTCATGAGCCATCCAGTCCCTTTTCTTCTGTGCATCTGTAGCACATGCAGTGTGTGGTGCCAGGCCCTATCACAAGTGGTCACTGGATCCCCATCCTGCAGCTCTCTGGATGGACCTGGCCAACTCCAAAAATCCCATTTGTCACAAGTGTTTCAACTAACCCCCAAGATCACTCTCAGTCAACAAGATTTGAGGGAACTGGAGGTTTTGGTTTCTTTTGCACTGGGATTGGGTGTACTGTCAGTCTCATTGGTTCCCTGCATGGGTAGGTGGCTCCTCCTGGTTCCTGTGGATCGTTCACACTGGGATATGGGAGAGAAAATAATTTAAAACAGAAGAATGTGACTTCAGAAACACATATGGCAAGAGGAACTTGGTGGCAGGGTCCTCCCTGATGCTGCCTTTTAACTCCTAACTTGAAATGGACTAGATTTCAAGCTGTGCGCAACTCTGGCCAGTGCTTGATGGAACTGGCATTTGGCACTCTTTCCCTTGCTTTACTCCTCAGCTGGATTCATTTTCTCCTTAGGAGGAGGGAAATAATAAAGCCCAGAGCCAGTGGTCTAACTAACTATTCTGGTGCCTTGAGAACAGCAAAGGGGGAGGGTGTATTTTGTGTGCAGACTCATTTGAGGCAACCATTTTAACTCCCACCCCCAGATCTGCCCTAATCACCCATCCCTATGCTACTGCCCAGAGCAATAAACATGGCTCTTTGATAGCAACTTTGATGACTGTGCTGGAGAAACGCAATTGAGAACATTTTTGATTGTCACAACTAAGGGTCTGTCCTCACAGCAGTCACACGATCTCAGCAGCTGTGGGCACAATGTGATGCTCTCCATGCACACTACTGTAGTCCCATAGAAACTGTGTGGCACTCTACAGATGGTGTAAGCTCTGGGTGGCATGAAATTTGCAGGGCTGAGTGCCTGTGTGCACACCTCCAAGAGTCACACTGAGTAGAGAGGGTAATGGCAGCTGGACCACCATGAAGGGTAAGCGCTTGAAATCTCTTTAGCATCAAGGGCTTGATTTTGCCCTGCTGAAGTCAATGAGAACTTTGCCCTTGAATCTGATGGCTGGGGGTGGGGGTAAGTGAACAGGGACGTGGTCGGGGGGTGGGTCAAAGGAGTGACATTTAAAGGAGTTTGCCCCTTGCCAAGGGCACTCAACTCTTTCTAGAGAAGCCACCTAGTGTTGACTGTTACTGAAGACAGCAGATGCAGTCTGCCAGCCTATGGGTCTGCCCTGATAAAAGACACCCTATGGGCACAACAGGTAGGTTGTGAATGGTTTTGCTCATGGGACATGGGGTTCCTGTACATGTGCAGGAAGGCTCCTCCAACATGCTGTAATTCCAGCACGTTAGAGTAGAATTAACAGAGTGTGCAGGAGCATGGTAATTACTGCACTTCAGCAGACTCGAGCGTCATGTGTATCATCATCTCTGCACCGAAAAATGGTGGCCAGTTGCTTTGCACTAAAGCTTGTTCGTCAAGCTTTAGTTCAAAGTGCCCTGCTACCATTTTTCAGTGTAGGGATGCTGATACATGTGACGTTCTGGGCACGTTTAAACAGTGCACCTCTTGGAGCTGCACTAATTAAAGCACCCCCGCACCCCTCCCAGAGCACGTCTATAAATGCTCATAGGGATCAGTGGCCAAGCAGAATGAGGCGTGTAGGGAAAGCTTCTTACTAGGGCCCCTCCATCCTGCTCTGCAATACCGCCTGGTAACCAAGGCCTGGGCTCCCACATGGCTCTAACACACAATCTTAACCTTTAGTCCCAATCCCAGTCCCACCTGGAACAGAGCCTGCCAACAGCATAATGTATGGTGACAGTCTGTGACATAAGCAAAACGTGGATAATGAGGAGGAAGAGCACGCCCTCTCAAACACATTTTCACTGCTCCCTCTAACCCAGGACATAAGCCTCCCCTCTAAGGCTTTAAATGTACAAAGCTAATGCACCAACCTTATCAAGCCACCTACCTTCTTGCCCACTCCCCTCTATGAAGCCAGCTTAGACTAGCACCGTGAACTTCCTGGAATACAGGCAGCTATAGTGACCCACCCTAGCTACTACACATGGGCTCTCAAGGCTGGCAAGGCCAGCAGCACTGTAGCCTGTCCATTGCTCGTTCAGGCTGCTCCTGTTCATCATTCGCTTCCACCCCCCTGCCTGCACAAAGGCAGCTCACTCTGGTATGTAGTCCCTGAAGGAGTTGAAGCTCAGGCTTCTGCCACCTGAGTTGAGGGTGGAGTTAGCATGCATCCTGGGAATCTTCTCCATCAGCTTGGACACTGTCCTCCTCTTGAAGGAGCCGGGGGAGAAGTGCCCCTGTCTCATCAGCTCATGGTACAATGTGTTGAACACCATCACAGTCTCTTCGTAGCTGTCTCTGGTGGAGATCTCATAGAATGGATACTTCAGGGCTTTGGAGAGGTTCTCGCCATCCTCAGAGGATACCATCCTGTCAAACTGCAAGTCCTTTTTGTTGCCAACAATTACCACAGGCGGCTGGTCACTCCCACTGCTCCGCTTAGGGCTTGCATGGATGTGGTTGATGAGGAAGCAGAGCCTCATAACCTCATCAAAGCTGCACCTGTCAGTCACTGAGTACACCACAGCAAAACCGTCACCCCACTTTATCTTCTCCTCAATCTGCAAGGAGTCTTCTTCCTGGGGCAGGGAAAAGTAGAAAGCACAGCATCACCATCCCTGCCTGGCACCTCTACGTGCAAGGAGCTCAAAGCATTAGTTCAGATACTTGGCTACAGCTTGCTCCTGTTCCTATTTGGGTCACCAGTAAAACTCCCAACAGCATAGGATCAGGCCTCTGGAGCAGCGCAGGCTGTTGGCTTTGGATTACATCTACTGGCACCCACTGAGGACCTATAGATTCATAGATGTTAGGGTCGGAAGGGACCTCAATAGATCATCAAGTCCGACCCCCTGCATAAGCAGGAAAGAGTGCTGGGTCTAAATGACCCCAGCTAGATACTCGTCTAACCTCCTCTTGAAGACCCCCAGGGTAGGGGAGAGCACCACCTCCCTTGGGAGCCCGTTCCAGACCTTGGCCACTCGAACTGTGAAGAAGTTCTTCCTAATGTCCAGTCTGAATCTGCTCTCTGCTAGCTTGTGGCCATTGTTTCTTGTAACCCCCGGGGGCGCCTTGGTGAATAAATCCTCACCAATTCCCTTCTGTGCCCCCGTGATGAACTTATAGGCAGCCACAAGGTCGCCTCTCAACCTTCTCTTGCGGAGGCTGAAAAGGTCCAGTTTCTCTAGTCTCTCCTCGTAGGGCTTGGTCTGCAGGCCCTTGACCATACGAGTTGCCCTTCGCTGTACCCTCTCCAGGTTATCCGCATCCTTCTTGAAGTGTGGCGCCCAGAATTGCACGCAGTACTCCAACTGCGGTCTGACCAACGCCCTATAGAGGGGAAGTGTCACCTCCCTGGACCTATTTGTCATGCATCTGCTGATGCACGATAAAGTGCCATTGGCTTTTCTGATGGCTTCGTCACACTGCCGGCTCATGTTCAACTTGGAGTCCACTAGGACTCCAAGATCCCTTTCCACCTCCGTGCCACCCAGCAGGTCATTCCCTAGGCTGTAGGTGTGCTGGACATTTTTCCTCCCTAGGTGCAGCACTTTGCATTTCTCCTTGTTGAACTGCATCCTGTTGTTTTCTGCCCACTTGTCCAGCCTATCCAGGTCTGCCTGCAGCTGTTCCCTGCCCTCCGGCGTGTCCACTTCTCCCCATAGCTTTGTGTCATCTGCAAACTTGGACAGAGTACATTTCACTCCCACGTCCAAGTCGCTGATGAAGACATTAAAGAGTATCGGTCCAAGGACCGAACCCTGCGGGACCCCACTGCCCACACCCTTCCAGGTCAAGACCGACCCATCTACCACGACTCTTTGGGTGCGACCCTCTAGCCAATTCGCCACCCACCGGACTGTGCAGTCATCCACATCACAGCCTCTTAATTTGTTCACCAGTATGGGGTGGGATACCGTATCGAAGGCCTTCCTGAAGTCCAGGTATACGACATCCACCCCTCCTCCTGTGACCTGATAGATAATATCAAGGGATGTAGACAGGTTGTTTTATGTCCCACTGAGAGGCACCTGGGATGGAACACAGTGGCTGGCTACCAACAAGGCAACACAGGGCAGAAGCTGAATGCTCCGTCCAACGAAACTGCAGGTAGAAACTGTGGATCCACAATGGGATGGTCTCAGTCAAACTATGGCCCAGTTACAGGGGTGGCACCCCTAATTTCACAGTACCCCAAGATCACTACTGACAACTGTCTCTTGTCAAAGAGAACACATGTTCCTCCCATCAAGCAGGCAGCTCCTTCAGAAACAGCAACCCCTCACACTATGAAGGGGTATCAGTACTAGCTCAGGGCCAAGGGAGCACTACTGCCACTCCATGGAGCATGTTTAGGGCACACTGTCTATCCAAGAACTGCCAAGCATGATCCTGTGTAATGTACTGTGATGCTGAACAACACATACTGTAATGTTGTAATATGAACTACAATGCCAAGAAGCCTCCAGGGGACTGGAGGAAGGAACTCCATTGTGCACTACAACTCCCAGAAAGCGGCAGGAGGGCAGGAAGAAATAGAATGAGCATCATCAGAGCATGGGTCACCACAGCAGACCCGTGGTGAGAGAGTTGGAAGGAGTGGCAGGGCTAGGACTGAGCTGTAGCAGGGGGACTCAGACATGGAGCCCAAGCAGATGGCAATTAAGTATTTTATGGGACCAGACTGGTTTGAAGCCCTCTGGAATTATGGGAAGGTTTAAAGTTCTCAAGTGTATACATCATAGTGTTAGTGTTTTCTACCAATAACTACTGGTTTCTACTGATTTCATCACAGTGTCACTATTTACTTCCTGTTACCCAGGTCCTAAGTGTATGTGCCTTAATGGTAATGTTTTACTTGTATCTGTCCCTCTCTCCTTAGCCCACTGGCTTGTGACTCTAATCCCCAGCATCCCCTATATAAATGTGCCAGCTCCCTGTGCCAGTTCCTGGGGTTGCAGGGTTTGGTATACCTGCTTAGCTTGTAAAACATGACTGGCTGAAGGCTGTAGTGCCATTAATGCTGTTGGAAAGCCCATCAGTGTTGTGTCAGGAAATAGTGAACATAGTCACGGTGAAAATGGGCAGCCTGATTATCGAAAGCAAAACATTCCTGCTCCTAGTACTTTTACAGGCTTTTGTATGCTCCTGACAAGAACTCTGTACCTCCTCCAGCTTGGCTCCCTAGGTTGTCCTTCAGTCTAGTGTTTTCTTCATCTTTCATTTATTCCAAACATTGCTGGAAATGGACTTGATCTAACCACACTGAAGTCACCGAACAGGCATGTTTGGACTTCAGCACATGGTAGATCAGATCCAAGACAACCTCCCTCACTCACTGCTTCAACGACCTCGTCTTCCTCTTCTCCAACCCCTGCAATTGACCTCTGTATTTTGCTGCACAAAGTAAAAGCCTCCTCATCTCCCCTCCCTTGAAGTCCTGCATTATTTGCCTCTGCCCTACATCTCTGCCCCTTTCTTCTTATACTTAACTCCCTATACACCCCCAGTGTTGCTCCTTCCTTGGTCTCCTCTTTCTCCACCTCTGGATTTGTCCCTTCTCCTGAGCCTCACCCTGTTCTTAGAGCAACCTCCTGCCCCTTGCTGGGCAATGAGCCTTCTCCTTCAGCAACACCTCCTCCAAGAGTGCTCTGTTCCCTACACTGAACTTCTTGTTCTCCTGATGCTTTGCTTTTGGTCAGAAGACAACTGTGAAGTCTCTGGCACAGGAACGATGCCTTTGCATATGCTCTGTGGGGTGCAATGTGCTGTTCACAGGGATTGGTTAGAAACTGAAGGAGCTCAAGAGACTGGATTAAAGTAGCTCCACTGGTTTTAATTTAACTATGTAAACACACATAAATAAATACATGGATAAACCATACACCTAGGTCAGTCTAGACCTCTGGCTACTTGAAGTGCAGTACTAAATCCCTTACTCCAAAGGCCTTGTCCATTTGGGTCTTGGGTGGGCCTTGGATATTTCCCAATGCTGCAGACAGAGTGGTGTTGTACTGTATACAGCGAAAGGAAAAAGAGAAAGAGACTAAATGGGCAACTTCAAATGACATGGCTGAAGTCCTATCAAGGGCGGTCTGATTAAATTAAATAGTGCAAAGGCAAAGTGGCATTCCCAGAACATTCTCACCCCACCCTTAGACACTGACTCCTAGCATCTCATTCAGGTCCCTATACATGGAGGACCAGAGCTGATGGGAAGGCAATTTCCAGTTCACAGTGGATCTGCCCCAGAGCTGAGGGTCTGGATGGCACTTGATTTCCAGTTCATAAGAAACTGTCCTTTTTTTAAATTTGGTTTGGTTGCGAATCAGACAAAACACCAAAAATACTCAGCATTCCCCATGGGCTAGAAATTGAGAGCATTTTACTCTGGAAAGACCAAAGTAGAGCAGCTCCTCAGATTTTTTCAGCAGCTCCATGGAGTTGACATGCTCATCCATTTCACCACCGGCTGAGAGCAAGCAAGTTGATTTCATGGAGCAGCTAGGGGCCGTCAGTTGTATGTAGCTCCCAGGTAGTCCTGTCTGGGAGCTTCCCCAGAGCCACAGACCCTGGGAGCCCATCCTGTGGCTCTCAGGCTCTGAATCTGAGATCTGTAGCAAGAAGTCTAGATGCTCTGAGAGCTATGGCTCCTTTTGAGGTTCTCAGATTTTTAGAACTTCCTCCTGCAGTGTCAGGAGCTGAACTCCTTTTGCAGTCAGGGCCCTCTGGGCTTTCAGGCTCCCACCTCCATGGCAGAGAGCCCGGAAGCTCTGGCATGGCGGTTTGGCCCAGAGCCACATAATCTAAATCCGAGGGTTCTCAGCCTGGCTCTGTCAGGCCAGGGATTCTGCATTTACAGGGGCTGCAGCTCCAAGGCTCAGTGGCTAGGGCCAGGATCAAGTCCATTCAGGAGTCTCAGCTCTGGGGCAGACCCATCGGGCAGATGTTTCTTCAGGCAAGAGACTCTGGGAGCAGTCTGCCAGGGATTGGGGGCGGGTTCTGTTAGAACACTAATGTGGGATTGATGAAAACCTGAGGCATCGTGGACTCAATTAATTGACATTTTCTGATGAAATTTAATTCCGAGGGGAGATTTCAGGCTAGCCCTGTAAAACACAGCCTTAGAGTCAAGCATAAGTGTTGCCTTCACTATCCTCTCTCAAGGCCTCCTTGGCTGGTCCAGCCAAAGCATCCCTGCCCTCCACCGCTGCTTGCTTGCTTGAAGCATCATGTGACAAGGCTCAGAAGACAGATGTTCACCCACAGTCTTTTTGAGGCTTAGCCTACACTGGAATCCACATACTGGGGCCAATGGCAAGAACATGGACTCAAAAAAGGATGCTGCCTCTTTGTGAATTCTTTCCAGTTAGTCTTTCCCAGCATCCATGAACGAAGGAACCATAACTGTACCTGTCCTGCTGTGTCGAGAATCTCAAAATGCACCATCTCCCCATCGATGACAGCTGTGTGTCTGTAAATCATCTCTGCAAAAGAACAAAAAAAGGCACATGAAATGTCTCCTGACCCCTGCACAGAGTAAGTGTGGACTTCAGCCAGCACAAGGTTGGCTAAGATTGTGCTATATAAGAAAGTACTGATAGCACGGCAGATCAGACCCTGGCATGTCCTGATCACTGACAGAATGGTAACAACTGGATGCTTTCAGAGTGAACAGTCAAACTCACAACCCATCCCATCCCTGACTGCACTGAAGCTAATGGGAGCTTTGCCAATGATTTCAAAGGAAACCAGGTTGAGACCCTCTGTTAAACAAAATGGTGTCAGAACATAGCACCCCCACCTATGGTGAGAGGGTCATGCAGGCAGTTGTGGTGAAGTGCTAAGTGGCCCTGCTTCCCCCACATACACACTGTTCCCATATCGAAGTCCAAAACCACTCCAGATGTTGAAGTCATCAGACAGATTCTGACAAGTCTTGTTAGTTCATCTTCACCCGAGGGCATCGCTCTCTTGCTTTAAGATCAGGAAGGTGATAATGGAGCTGGTGTGTAGGGTGGGAATTGGGGAATTCCATGTGCTCTCAACTCTTGTAATGCATAGATCTGTTCCTGTTGCATGTTTTTGGCACGTTTTTCTGGACAGCTTTTTTCCGCTTGTCAACAAAATATGTGTTTTCAAATCCCACCCTATCCTGCAGGCAAGCCAAAAGACTAGAGGTCTGTTGTCACATCTAATTCCATAGTAATCAATCGTAATGCCCCTAAACCAGGGCAGTGATATCACTACAGACCAAGTGGCCCCGGGGCACATGGAAAAAACACATGGAAAAAAAAATACAAATCTCCCCAGCAATATGTATGGAGGCAAAGAGATACCAGAGGCAAAAGCAATAGCTTTTCCCTAGGTCCCCCTGGACCTCTTCCCTCCCCCTGCCTCCTGCCCAAGAAGACCTGCCTCTATTGGAGAGATCTAGCAGTGTAAATCAGTCACGGTGCTGATAGATGTGGGGGAAAAAAAATCCAGGGCTTTACCAGAAAAGGAACCATGTCTGTTTGAGCCTGTTCCCCAGCATCTATATAGCTCGCATGCTTTAGCAGAGCTTTTGGGCACTTTTATCTAATAGCCAAGATGAAAGTAAAGGGCTGGGTTTTTTGTTTTGTTTTGGGTTTTTTGGGGGAGGAGGGGGAGACAGTGTTTCCACATCTGTAAACATCCTCAGTGTCAAAAACTATGCGGTCTAAGACCCACTGGTGTTGTCCATACTTTAAATCTAGCACTGGTGTAAGAACCTGATCTGCATTCACCGTGATACAGTAACATACTGACTGTAGCACTCAGGGTCTGTCTCAAAGTTTCCAGCAGGAACCTGTGGACTGCTGTATCATGTACAATGTGCCTCCAACTGTCTCTGTAGTTTAATTTGGAGCATGGGCCTGTGCCGGTACAGGGAAGTGTGTGTGTGTGTGTGTGTGTGTGTGTGTGTGTGTGTGTGTGTGTGTGTGTGTGTACACATAGGGAGGGACTTTGTGCGTGTGCGTTCATAGGGTGAGTACCATATGCACACCCCACCATACAGATGCACCCACACCCCTCCCTCACACTGCCATCCACGCAGACCCTCACACATACACCCCCTCACAGCCCAGCCACCTTCCCCCACACAAACCCCATACCCACCCACACCCCACATTTCCACACACACACCCAAATGCTCCCTCACTCTCCACCCCCCACACCTATCCACCCCCACAGACACACCCACACCCCACATACCCACACATCCACAGCCCCCCACAAACCTATACCTACCCCCCACAATATACAGGAGTAAGACTTCATTTTAAGCTATTATATATAATCACCTCTATGTACACTATACAAACACATGTAAACCAGGACAAAAATATTCTCTGAAATCAAATTAATGAATGTTGTAGATATGTGCTTTTTACAATATAATTTGGTATTTTTCTGGTTCTGAGATGGCAAAACCCCTTGTTGAAAGGAGTACTTCTGGGGGTAAGGGACTTCAGGGCTATCCATCCAGCCCTTGACAGCTTGCCAAAACTTGTTAAGTGGCCCTCTGCCCAAAATAATTGCCTGCCCCTGGATTAAGGCATCTTGCTACAGACACAGGTTTGGGCCCTGTTCTGGGTTTGTGCTAAAAACTGTCCCCAGTCAACCTGGCTATATAGGGACACCTGGAAGGTTTTCTTGGTGACATCTTTTATTGGGCCAGCTACTTCATTGGGAGAGATGTTAGACAAGCTTTTGGGCACTAAGTGCCTTTCCTCCGGTCTGAGAAAGCAGCAGATGCAGCCCAAGCTAAATGCCAGGTAGATCAATGAATTGTGTTTAACTCCCATTAAGCAAAAATAATCACTAAAAGAAGGGGAACAGGGTAGTAAAGCAAAAGAAATTGTTCTACCTGGTATTTAGCTTAGGCTCTACCTGCCTCTTTTCCAGACCTGAGGAAAGACATTTTCTGTCTAAAAGCTTTTCTAACATCTCTCCCAACTCTTCCCATATCTCTTCTAACTACTGTTTCAACCAGTTGACCCAATAAAAGATACTGCCAAACAAACCTTGTTTCTCACATATTCCCTGGACCATCACAGCTACAACATAATTCTCACCTTACTGCAACTTGGACACCTGGTCACTCAAGCTGTGAAGTGACCATATATGTCGAGAGCCACATCACTTCCTTGTGTAAGCACAGCATAGCAAGTGCTGTGCTTAAACAACACTAGCTCGACAAGTCATTTGACTCAGGGAGATCTTTACCTTGACTTTGAGGTAAGAGCCTACCTTGTTCCGAAAATCTTGGCTCTGGTCTCCATTCCTGCCTCTGATTCACTTTGGGATAACACCTCCCAACCTGCCTTGGAACAGGAGGTTGCAGGAGTTCTCTGAACTCCTGCCAAGGCAGAGCATAATTCTTCACGTCTTGGTGTGGTTTTCTGGCAGTAACATCAAAGGTGTTTTAGCCTTTGTCCCTACCTATAGAGTGTACTCTTTTGCTCTGACCTCTCAAACCTGTTCAAACACAGCTACTGAAGTCATTAGAACAGAGAACAGGAAGGGAGTTTCTTGGTCATCAACTCCAGTTCCCTGCAGCTATGTCAGAGAATCCCTTCTAGCAGCTGATCTTTTTGTCATCAAAAACCACCTGTTCCTGTTCTTGGACTCCGGCCTTGGCTTTCACATAAAGTTTAACCTTTACACTCTTGACCTTCACCATGCTCACACTTATGACCCCCACCCTCAATCCTGATATAGTCCCATCCTCACTCATGCCCCAAGTCCTTTCCCCTATCTTTCCCTGTGCTCTTGCCAAATCTTCCATAGATCCCTTTGTCTCATCTCCCAGCCTCAAGCCTTCGGCCACTTATGCTCTATCTTCACCTCCTCAACTCCCTGCTCCCTTCCTTCAAACCCACCTGTGTAAATGTTTTTCCCTTATCCCTATTCCTTCTTCTGAGCATGTGGTCTCATCTCATTTGGACTGCAAGCTCTCCGGGGGAAGGAACCCCGTGTATTCTGTGAAGTGTCCAACGAGGATGAAGCTAGACTGTTCTCAGTGGTGCCAGATGACAGAACAAGGAGCAATGGTCTCAAGTTGCAGCAAGGGAAGTTTAGGTTAGATATTAGGAAGAATTTTCTCACTGGAAGGGTAGTAAAACACTGGAACAGGTTACCTAGAGAGGTGGTGGAATCTCCATCCTTGGAGGTTTTCAAGACTTTACAAAGCCTTGGCTGGGATCATCTAGTTGGGGATGGTCTGGCTTTGAGCAAGGGGTTAAACTAGATGACCTTCTGAGGTCCCTTAGAACCCTAATTTTCCCTGATTCTGTATCAGGTGTTTGTGGTGCGAGTTACATACTTTATCAGGCCACAGTAAGCAGCTCCAAGTGAAAGAAATAAGCAGCAGACAGAAAGGAATTCCCGCGGGAAAAGGGATCCTGCCTTTGTGAAAACTTTCTCCAGTCAAAATAAACAAGGGAAGCAAAATAAAGAAAACACAGGATGGGTAAGGAAAGAGCTGGGCTGTTTTGAAACCAGAACATTTCTTTTCCATGAGGCAGCAGCTACTTCCTACATGAATTGCAGAAAACAGAAGAATTTCTAGCATCCCTACCCTTCCAAGCCCAGCACCTACACGCCAAAACATGGCCCAGCAAATAACATGGCTTGAAAAGAGTGACCTACATTTTTATTGGCTCATGATTTTCCATATCCAACTTGGGCTCCTGTAAAAAGGCCTGGTATTCAGAAGGTAAGTGCTCAAATTGAACATCAAGCAAACAATGGAGGTCCTGGATATCGCTAGACATGTTTTAATTGAGGGGCTGAATGCCTTACTTCCCCAAAAGAAAGCCAGCCTTGTCCCCAGATGCCTTCAGGATAACTCAGCAATTCCCATACAGTGTCTGGCACAATGGAGTTTACCCAGGCTATCATAATATAAATCACAATAATAGCAGCAGTAGTTGAATAATAAAGACTTCACTTACCTAGAGTAGGGTCATAGTCCCCAATGAATCTTTTGGTGATGAATCTTACTGTTAAAGCTGTATGACAAGAAACAAAAACAAAGAAGAGTTGCAATTAATCAAGAAAACTCAATAAAACACTGATAAAAAAATAATTCGTTTTTCTGCACACTCCTGAGCACAGACCTGATGAAAGAAATTGAGAGCAGGAAGTCTAGCAATTAGGGGCCGGGTCTGGTCCAAAGAAATACTTAAATTGGGAAGTGGTCAGGGTCAGGGAAGCTATTCCAAAGCTTGGACAGAAGTAATACACAACTAGAAACAATTCAAGTCTCTGTTCTAACACCACGCAACACTGACACCTGAAGGGATAAGGGGCAAGGAAGGGCATGAAACAGTGGCAGCTTGGGGCTGTAAAGTCTAGACAACCCAAGCACACCAGGCTTAGAAGTAGATTGGAAAGGATCTGATGGTAATGCTTTGTCATTCTCCCTCTGCAAATCCAACTCCCTGACTTGCTGATTGTCAGAGAGGTGCAGAGATAGCCTTGCCAGGTTCTCTGCTTAGCTCCAGTTAGTAAAGTACTTGATCATGAACTTAGACCTAGGTGGGCTGCTTCCAACACACAGAACTGGAATGTGCCCAGCAGTCTGTTCTCCTGATTTGGTCAGGGGGCAGGAGGGGGAATGAGAAACTGGGTCTGCATAATCCAACACTGTTTTTTATCAAGGAGCTACTTTACAAATACAAGTCTTCAAGGAAGGAACTGGATGTGTCCCTCATGTATGGTTGGGATCCTTGCAGAAACCATAAGGTGGACTCCTATGGGCTGTGCCAGGCAGAGGGGCAGACTCCATAACTGTAATGCTCCCCTCATGGCCTTGATGGTGCATAGGCACCTCAAGACAGATATGACTTAAACTGTGCCCTGACTTACAGGGCTACTGATTTCAGTGGGAGGAATATGTTGTGGTAAAGTTGGCTCATTCTGCCTCATAGCACTTTTCTTACTGCTTGCATTTGTGCAAAAATATCTTAAGTGACCCCAAATGCAACAATAAAAGAAAATCAAACTGTGCCTTATAAAAGTCAACTTAAGGCAGGACAGTGGAATTTGTTGAGTGCCTTAGCAGCAGGCAAAACACTAAGATGTGTGGCTTTGCTGGCTCCACCAGTGCTTCACATTCCTGTTTCTTGGTCTGTGAGCACATTGTATATTTTAAAAATCATCTTTCATAGGTGATGCTGAGGAGGATGTTGGGTATTTTTTGCTACTTAATGACCTAACTCTTGTTCATCTCTTCTGGGTATGTTGATTTCTGTTAGCCCTCCAAAGGGGAAGGAGCTGCAAACTTTGAGCTGCTACAGGAAGATGGAAAATACTAAGGCTGTGCGAAGCTTCAGGTGCTGATTCAATTCCGAAGAGATTAGACCTGATTTGGTGGCCGAATCCAAATAGAATCAGGGGACCAATTAAAAAGTCCGAATTGATTGGAAGCTCTCCTAATCTTCACTGGCAGTCCCCAGTGACTGCAGCAGGGAGCTGCAGCTGGATTCGACTCGGCTGCTGCTGAATCTTCGAACCAGATGAGGCCAAATTGATTTGGGACAATGATTTGAATCACCGAATCGAATTACTGTCCCCTGAATCAGCCGAATCTGAAGCAAATACTAGCCACTTTGCACAGGCCTAGAAAATACCTTTAAAAAGTCCCTCTAGGACATGGCACAGCTCTCTAGAATGACAAGTCATAAAACCACAAGCCAGTACTTTGGAGGTATCCATGACAATTTGGTGGGTGTCAGTCCAGCTCTGAATGCCACGTGGGACAATCCTTATGTATATATACACATTTATGGACATTCACAGACCCTAGCTCTGTGGAAGTCAATGGCATAACTCCCCCTGGTTTCAGCAAGGCCAAGATTTCAGCCATAAATTTTTATGACCAGAACATAACATAATGATCAATCTAATCTGACCTGTTGCATAACATAAGGCAAGGCATTTCACATAGCAGTTTCTGGATTGAATATTATATTTTAGCAAAGAAATCAGAGTGTACAGCACAGAATCATTCAAATGTTATTCTAGGAACGGCTCTGAAATGCAGATAAATAAAACAGCTTTCCTCATATGTGCTATTAATAAATGGTGTCTTATGGCCCTGACCTTGCAAAGACTTAGGTACATGCTTAACTTTACATCTGGTGAATAACTTCAGCAACTTGAGTGCAACTACTTCCTAGGCCTTGTAACAAGACTGGTACTGCAAGGGCAGCTGTCACATCCTCTGGTGGCTACTTGGCTCCTGCTCCGCTCTAACTGTAAAGTCCCTCCATTTGCTCTTTCCTAAATAATAATAATAAAACTTGTAGAGGGAGACTGCCCAAGGGTCTTAGGGCAAGCCACAATCTATCTCCTTTACTCACAGATCCTTCTTGGACCCCGCTACTCATACTCAATCCTTCCCACTATATGGGCCCTCTTGACCCATACATGCCTCCCAAAAGTACCCACTACCTTATGGGCTAATCACAGCCTCCAAACCTCCCCTACAGCCTTGCAGGTGTTTCCAGTCATCCCTTAGGCAGGCACCTTCCCCCACACCACTAGACCATCTTAGGCCTCTTAATCCCTTGTTGGGGCCCTGGCCTTCCCAGCTTTTGCTCCCACTGCTGTGGCTGGTCCCTTTGGCCTAGACCGGGGCAGGCAAAATGCGGCCCGTGGGCCATATGTGGTCCACCAGGTCATTCTATTCAGCCCACGGGGCCCCTAAAAATTTAGAAAATTTAAATTTATCTGCCCCTGGCTGCCTGTCATGCAGCCCTCGATGGCTTGCCAAAACTCAGTAAGCGGCCTTCTGCCCCAAATAATTGCCCGCCCCTGGCCTAGTCCCACACTGCACCAGGTCTTGCTCCTCAGGCTCCAGCCCTTTACTCGCCCTCTTGGGTTCTTATTTCTGGCCTGCCTGGGCTGTGGGCCCTTTGGCCATAATCTCTACTTCTTTCTGGGCTGTGGGCTCTCTAGCCTTGTTTCTGCCCTTCTTGGACTTGTGAACCCTCTGGCCCCAATCTCTTCCCCTTTCTGGGCTGTGAGCTCACTAGTCCTGTACCTGCCCCTCATGGGCCATGCGTCTTTGATCCTTGTTTTGTCTCTCCCAGGCTTTTCTCTCTCTGTTGCTGCAATCAAGCCGCTGCCCTCTGGCAGGATTCAAAACAGCCACGTACCCCTCAGGCACTGTATCACTGGGACCTCCTCTCACCCCTTTGTAGTCCCACCCAAACTGCTGGTTAAACTCTAACATACATAAGTATGGCTATAACCTAATCCTCTAAACTTACTGACTCCCTAATACAATTATCATCCATACTGGTTCTAATTCCCTGTCAGTCCCCAGCTCCCTACTTGCGGCTCAAAAGGCATAGCACAGGGGTTTTCAACCAGGGGACACTTCTGCCGATTGGCCACTGGGGCATTCTCCCCCCACCACTCGACAACTGGTTGATTGGGGGGGGAGGCGGAGAACCAGGAAGTACTCCTTCCTTCTTGACCAGCCGCTGGGGGTATACTGACCCAAAAAGGTTGAAAACCCCTGGCACAGCAGGATCTCACTCAGACATCATCAACAGGTATCTCCCAGCAGAGCTCCTTTCCCTTCAGCCTCTAGGGCCAGGCTGTTTGCTCCAGGTCTGGCCTAGGCTTACATGCCACTAGAGTTCTGCTCTTTTCACCGTGCATCCCCCTTTCCCACTGCCGAGTGGCTGAGACATAAAAACCATGGCATTAATTGCCTCTGGGCCACTCAGCAGCAGGGGGGGCCAGCAGGGGGGGCAGGGGGAAGCACAACACAAAGAGCAAAATTAAAGGTGCCCCTGCACCATGAACTTCCACTGTGATTTAGGTAGGTCCCTACCTATAGCAGCAGAACTAATACTGCCGTAGGTCTTTTGTTGCTTCCCCAGGTTACTCTCCTGTTGTTATATTGCTGTGCTGCCAGCACAGCAATAGGCATTTCTCATTTAAGGATCTCTGGCTGCTTATCCCTTTACAGGTAGCCCTACTCTTGATTGCCTGGGCTCGGTTTGACTCCATTTTCTCTCTCTCAGTAACAGGAGCCAAAGGTTCCCTAGTACAGCCTCAAGATTATCATGAGATTCTTTGTCAGGGTGAGCTCTTGACCTATAACAGTGCGGTGACAGAATTGCACCATCAGTACACATTTCAGTACTGTTTAATGCTGTATATGTACATGTCAGAGAGTGAGTAAATTCTGCTAAATACATTGTCACAAGGACATGAAAAAGGAAAAGAAAGACAGTGAGATCAAGTGGTAGAACGCCACATATACAAATTAAATTAATCGAAGGCTCAGTTTAGAATGAGATGCCTTTGCAATATCTGTATTTGCCATAACAATGTGGGTTTAGCAAACAAAAGGGGGAAAAGACAGTTCCAAGTTTGGTCCTGTTTATACTTGGCTATAACACTTCAAAAAGAAAAAAAAAATCATCATGAAATGAGCGCTAGAAAAATAGCCCAAAGCTCTTTTCCTCCTCCTCCTGTGAGGAGTGAGATGTCTATGACAGCAAACACACTGTACACATGCTGCATTTATGCCTGGGAACTTGTATCCACAGCCCAGGGAAGCCAAGGACAATCAGAGGTGTTGTTTTAGCCTAACCCTTTTAAGGGTCCCAGGCCCTGGTCCCTCAGGGGGAGCTTACTATAACCAAATGAGTGCTAGTTGTGAAAATGTCTCTCTTCTTTTTGTATTTCATAGCTGAGTAGACCCAGAAGCAAAAACAAAACTCAAATAAGTCAGCAGCCTTTTTTCTCTAATGACTACGCTAGTTAGGAACAGCCACAGCAGTGGAATGTAAGTAATTAAATGTCTGTTATTCAATTAATAGCTCTCAAGACAAATACAGAAGCTCAGAAGGCCTAACATTTGGTGTCAAGTTTAACTCTAGACTGAACCAAGGGTAAATCCTCCTGCTTAAGCCCTGGCCTCTTAGGTCCCTCCAAACAGCCTGGGTGCCCTTTTCCCCTCTTCCTGCCATGGCAAAGTACTTACTTCTGTCCTGTTTTCTAGTCTGTTTGCTCTGAACAAGAAAGACTCCAAGACAGCCCTGGAAAGGGAGCATCTCCGAGCAAAGCCCTCCTAAGTGAAAAGGCAGGTTGGTGGAGGCAGGTAAACAATACAGCAAGCTGGAAACTGAGTCAGAGTCTTTTTGAGGCTTGCTATGATGGGTTATCAGATGACAGAGCAAATCTCTGGAGGGAGTGAAAGCCACCTAAAGATTCCTAGACAACGGCATCTCCAACAGTCAAGAGAAAGAGATATTCACTCACCAACTTACATAGAGTCTTGAGACCCAGCTGCCTACAGTTCATAAGCTTTCTGGGAAGAGCAATGAGGGTGGCTTTAATGCTGGTTTGAAGTTCTAGGGACTCAACCTTTGCCTTCAGACACAGAACAGACAGAAGGGGCCATAGGAGTGCAAGATGCTCCACAGCTCCCAGCCCTGTCCACGGTCTTCATCTTCAAATGGGAGGTATAACCTCAAGAGCGCAGACAAGTTCCCAGTGAATGCAAAGGAAAACTGAACATGAAGGCTCAACAGACATCTATTAGTTAAGGGTATTTTTTTCCTGCCTGCTTAGACTTTGACCAAGTGCGTGGAACGGCCTTCAGCCACTCGCTCTTCACTGGAATTAATACTTAAGTATCACTGCCTAGAACAGAGGGGCTAGAACAGAGGTGGGCAAAATATAGCTCGCGGGTTGGACCCAGCCTGCCAACTGATTGGATCCGGCCTATGGGGGGCACCCTTCAATTGATTCAATCCCACCCGTGGCTTCTCCAGCGGTGCTCCGCATGGGACTGAGTCCAACCCAAGGTACCCCATGCTGCACTCCAGCCCATGCCCACCAGCCCGGCCCTGTCCGGCCTGCACAGCTTCTGCAGCGGCTGCTCCCAGTGCGGCTGCAGCCTCCTAGATGCTGCTCTACTCCTCTTGCCTCCAGAGGCTGCTCCCCCTCCTTCTATGCCACTTGGGGCTGGAAGGAAGCTTCAGCTTGGCAGCTCCTGCCCTGTATGCAGGGCTCTGGCTCCAGCTCCTAGCTGCCTTCCACCCACTCTGCCTGCCAGGCACGGGCAGCTACGTGGATAAAAGGTGGCTGGGAGCTGGAACCAAAGCCATGTGCACTGGGGCAGGAGCCACCTGGTTGAAGCTTCCTCCTGGCCCAGAGTGGCGCAGCAGGACCAGGAGGAGCAGCCACTGGAGGCAACAGGAGTGGAGTAGCACCCAGGCAGCTGCAGCTCCTCTGGAAGCTGTGCATGCTGGCTGGGGCCGGGCCAGCAGGCATGGGCTGCTCTAGGTGGGAATGACTAGGACTCAGCCCCAGGTGGAGTGCCATGGGGGTAGCCGTGGACTGCATCACCTAGGTGAGCTCTGCTGCATGTGCCCCCTGCTCCCTCCCCTCACCCCTGGCTGGCTCCCAGGACCTAGTGCCAAGACAGCCCCTCCCTCCACAAACACACATGTGCACCCCCCCGAACACCCTATTTTGCTCACAAACACTGCTCCCCACCCACCTGCCGCCCATCCCACAAAGGGAGTTTTGGTGAGTTGTTGCAGTGGTGGGCAGGGAGAAGTACTGATCTGGCCCATGACAACTCATCTGGCCCCCAGGGCCCAAATAATTTCCCACCCCTGGACTAGAACCAGACAGAGAGCTGGTATTAGCACAGGAGGGAGCCAACCCTCACATACATATGGGGTACAATTTCAAAAGGGAACATCATGGGTCTACCAGGGCTCCCATGCAATCCGATGAAGGTGTAGCTTGCCTGTTTTCCCCGAGTGGGAGGGATGACTGATAAACACAGGGAAAAGAACACGTTGAAATTCACAAACTGCTTCCCCAGTAAGCTGGGAGGACAAGCCAGCTGGCTCAGAAAGGATGGGTCTGAAGAGGAGGGAAAGGCAGGCAGTTATGACTTTAAATACAAATCTCCAAGGAGCAGGATATCACATTGCAGGGAGGAAACCTCCAATAAATAAGGGAGGAAGGAGCCAGCTAATCACAGATCACATCTAAAGGGAAGGCATTAAAAGAAGCATTATGTAAATATACCAAGCCCAGGCATCAAGGTGAGGAGATAGCAGCTTTCCTACACATATACAGCATGGTTGATGGTCTACACCAGGGGTATCAAAGATATGGCCCATGGGCTGAATCCACCCTAGAGAGCCATATCATCTGGCCCCTGGTGCTGCCTGTGGGTCTCAGTGACCTACAGGCAGCTTGCAGAGTGGGCTGGATGACCCCACACAATGCCCGCAGAGTGGTCATGTGCAGCTCCAGGACTGTGCTGCATGCACGGGGCCTCTGGCACAGCCAGAGCAGAACCAGAATGCAGGGCCAGTCTGGCCTGCAGACCAGCCGTGCATGCTGGATCAGTTTGATACCCTTGGTCTACGCAGACTCCACAAGGTCCTGTATAGTTCTGGTCTAGAATGTGCTGGGGAGGTCTTTTAGCTGCTCTAGAATCCCACTCTGGAAGGCTTCCTCTGATGGGACCTCCACAGTCATGGGAGCAGTGGAGGACAAATACAACATACTGGGAAAAGGATGCATTTTGGGGAAACAGCCAGCAGATAGCTACTGTGACATCCCAAAAGTGCCTTACCGAGGATGCAACAAGATGAGCTTAGGGCTCATGAGAGTAGGGGAAGCCAGATACTCAAGTCATTTCCTTAGTGTCACCCATGACTTGGACACCCTAACCGAGCAGCACAGCTACATTTACTGTTTCCGTTGTTTGGCACTGTATATACTTGGCTTATACAAGGAGTTGGAAATAATTTTAAGGGGCCTGGGAGAAGGCTTTATATGCCATGGGTTTATATGCCATATGACATGTAAGAACTTAGCTGCCCTGTAAGAAAAATTAGGAAGTTTGTGAGGTGATGATGGCAGTAGTGCCACGGGAAAATACGGGGGAGGGCATGGGGGAAGAACATGCAGGTGGTGAAATATGTCACAGCTTCATCAGTGTCAGTAGAGCCAAGACAATTTATACCAGCTGAGGATCTGTCCCCAAGATTAAAGGTATGAAGGCACAGCCTGTATGGAGGAAATGACTGTAATTATGTTCTTTACAGTCAATGGGGAAGTCAGCACTAAGCAAAGCTATTATTAACTTACTATTTGAAGTACAGCACACAGTCACACAGATGGCCATAGACAGGGGACACAGAGAGCAAAGTGGGACACAGAAGACAAACACTCTCTGTCTGGGAAGGAATAATTACGAGGGCACCAAGGTCAAGGCGCGTAAGTGGTTTGGCGGGCAACCCTGAGGGGCACGGGGTGGGGACTTGTTTGTGCACCATAGTTGTGGTTAAGGCCTGGACCAAACAGAAACTGCACGTTCCAGCCATTGGGGAATAGGGCTGGAGAACTTGCCCAGGATGGGACAGTGACAGCAATAAGGCTCTGTGTCACTGCACCTGAAAGAACAATGGGCCTCCGAAACAACGGTGCAAACACAAAAAGGATTTTCAAAGGTCTTGACTCTACCTTGCCAGGGCTTAGAGCACAACCAAGGAGGGGGAATAGAGGGCATTATCTTGCTCCCATACTATTCCATGGCTATATTCCCATTGTCTACAATGGTACAGGCTTAAGGCATAAAGCTGCATCCTCCCAAGCTGAGGGCAGGAACAGTCCAGCTGATAGGGATGCGGCAGGCACCGCCGGAGCGGCTGGAAATACAAAGAGCTTCCTTTGGTCCCATGAGACATGAGCATTGCAATGGGCTTTTCATTAAGTAAACTGGTGTTCACATTGTACAGAGAGATTCATTACAACCCAGCTGTGAGGAATATATTAATTTTTAATTCACAGATGGTAGTTAACTCAGAGTGTTTTTTAAAAGAAGGTGTCAGGAGTACAAAGGTGTCAGGGAGAAATCTGATGCAATTTTCTATCCTTACTATAGCCACTATCAGGAAGACAGCTCTGTATTGGTAGACTCCTGAATCTGCATATAGCCTCACTGATATTAGTAGGGCCATGTAGTGAGGCATGGATGGGCTGTAAAGTTACTTACAAAATTAGGAATTTATATTTATCCATGACCTGAGCCAAATATATTGAACATCTTCCATAATGGAAAAGCCTCATAAAACTTAAGAGGGTAGATATCTAGAGCAACAACTCTAAATAGATACCAAAAAAGGCTTTTTTGGTGGTATCTTTTACTGGACCAACTGTATAGTTGGGAGGGTTGTTTGACAAGTTTGGGGCACAAAAATCCCTCCTCTAAAAACCTACAGAGTCAGATGACTGCTGACACCCCACTGAATATTGTTGTTTCCTACAGAACTAAATGCAGAATTATAGCCCAGAAGGAAAATTCCAGAGGTTGTTTTTACAGTTCTATAGAAATGGAAAAATTCCCTCAAATTCCAAGGGACTCTTCCCAGGAATGTTATCAAAATAAATATCCATGTATTGTTTTTAGAAATACAGGCCATTATTCAGCAAGGAAATCCACGTTAGCCAAAACAAGGATGCCAACCCATATAATGTCATTTCACGTTGCACAATATTTCATGTTTTTCTTAAAGCTCCAGCTTCTGGACCTATGTGATTAGAAGAGCTCAGCTTTAATTAAAAATAAACCAGTTCCCCAGGGCGCCTCTTGGGGTAACAAAGAACAATGGTCACAAACTGACAAACTGCAGATTTAGGCTAGATATCAGGAAAAATTTCTTCACAGTAAGGGTGGCCAAGTTTGGAATGGGCTTCCAAGGGAGGTGGTGCTCTCCCCTACCTTGGGGGTCTAAGAGAAGGCCAGAGAGGCATCTGGCTGGGGTCATCTGACCCCAGCACTCTTTCCTGCCTAGGCAGGGGGTCAGACTCGATCTGTTGAGGTCCCTTCCAATCCTAGCATCTATGAATCTATGAAGTTTCTAGCCCTTGTGATTATGAAAGAGAGCTTGAAAAGGAGGACTCTATAGGCTCAAAACCCAGAAGGAAAAACAGGACCCACCATTTTTAGCATCTCAATTTTTCAGTCTTGGTCTTCGACTTTTGAATGGCTGAAGTTGGCAATACCTGCACCCATCTGAGCCCCAGTGACTTCAATAGGTCTTTGCATGAGCACAGGAATCCGTCCCTATGAAGCACTTTTACAGGACTGGATGCCAAACTATTCCTTTTCATTCTGGCCTTATCCAGACCCAAAAGTTTCACTGTGGTTTAACTTAAATCAGTTAAAGATGACTATAAGCCAAACTGACTTTTCCCTCCTCCATGTGCAGTCTTGTGCAGTTTAACTATGGCTCATTGCTGTTTAGCTTAAACTTAGTCCCAATGACTAAACCCAAACAAGCCTGGTTTAAAACAAAAATCAGAGCCTTTTGCACTGATTCCACTTAACTGGTTTTATAACTGCACCTTAAAGCACACAAGAGCAATTTCCTCATATAGAAAAGACCTAAAATGCCTGGTCGCTTACGGGGATGATAGGTAGGCATGTGAGGGCCTGACAGCACGTGAAGGGGAAGGTCGGTTATTACTATGTCAGCTATGGGTGGATCAGACTGCCAAGAGGCATGTGGGAATTGAGAGAGAAGGGAAAGACACAGGAAGAAATGCACTGTGAATGAACTAAGGGAGAGAGGAGAGAGAAACAAGCAGGTACAGAACTGAAGATGGAGTCTCATGAGAACTTAGCTGGGATGGATGGCAGAACACAATGTAGGGAAAGGAAGAAAGGAAAGGGGGACGCAAGGGAGAAAGAGAGAGAGAAAATGCCAATGAAAGACACGGGGTAGAGATGAAGGATCACACCTTAATTCTGCACAATGGAAATGAGGTAAAGGCACAGAAATAGAAAAGAGAAGGAAGAACAAACATACCACAGACAGGATGAGCTTTTAAAAAAATTATTTGACGAAGATCCATGCCAAAGCTTTGTGAAAAATTCATGCATAGAGTCACCATTTGATTACACACACAAATTGTGCACCAGTTTGTCAAGTTAGTCATAAGCAAATGTTTGCAGACACCTAATTTTTGGACAAAAATATCATACTGGGTTAGATAGCTGTGCATAAGCCCACAGCCGGGTAGACGCATATGACCATATGTACACATGTGCTATCTGGGATGCGTTGCCATAAGTTAGATGCGTGCAAATACAATTGGAGTAGCCCACAAAATCTGGCTAGTCTTCCCTAGTGCATGAATACATGTGTTTAATATAGATGGGAATGTTATCAGTACAGTGAGGATAGCTATGATGGACAAGATTAATTTGTGACTGCAGTCTCTGACCTTACTGCTTCTCCGACTCTAGTCACCTTCTACAGCCAGTCCCAGCTGTTAACCTCTCCTGCTCTGAGGCCCTAGGCTGGCTGCTATAACTAGGCTCCTAGATTAATTTGTCTATAGGGTCTTTTTGTTTTTAAATCAGGGTGTCTCAATCAGCTCCTGCCTTTATTGTATGAGGGGAAAGTCCATGGAGTCTTACAGACCTTGAGTTTCACTTTGCAGGCTTCCCATTGAACACTATGAATGTTGATGAGATACCAAAATACCTAGGCCTCTCCTGTAATTTAGTAAAACTGCCCGACAGTGATGCCCAAGATCCTACCATGGGTATTTCCCCACATCTATAAAGTTGTGATTGATTTTTCCAAGAAAGCAGGAGACAGTCTGACAAGTCAATAATCTTGTTTTCTAGAAAGCACCTGATTATGTGTCATGCAGCAGGCAGCCTCCCTAAGCTGGGATGCCTGGTACTGTGTAAAGAGAAGAACCAATTAAACTGATTAAAAATTGGCTGAGATGCAAGAATATGATGGCAGCTGACAGCAGAAAAAAGGGGATGAGGGCAGAGACAGGAGTGCATTCGGGAACCCATGCAAAGACCTTTTTCATTCATCTTGAATGTAAGCAATCTTGCAGAAAGGAGTGTTTCCAAAGGGGATCTGGTTAACTGCATTACGGTTGTATTTATAAATGATTAATGGATGTTTTGATAAATGGCTAATGGATTGTTTCAGAACACCAACAGATTCCCCAGACTGACAGTTGTAAGAGGTTTCTTCCACCACCTACTGATATGCTTACAGCCCTCTGGTAACACATGCTACTTATGAGTATAACGTGCTTATACAATCTATTATTTAACTCCTCTTTATAGACAGAGCCTTCGTGTTAAGCATTACAGGGGTTACACTGACTAAAGTCTAAAGAAGAGGGCCAAAGATACCGGAGGAAAGGCAAGTGCTGGGACTGGGAGATGTTGAATTTATAAGCTTCTACCAGTGATTCATGTAATTCAATGCACGTCTAAATTTCTGATAGGCCTGAGCCTGGACTTTTGATGCTAACATATTCCACAACAGCAGTACTTAGCTCCTGCACGGCTCTGTGATGGCAATGATAATGGTTCTATCCTCTCACAACATTTCAAGGATGCTCATTGAGGATTTCAAGTTGGGTCTCAGCAGAGGACCAAGAGTTAGGCTGTTTTCAAGTTATGGATCATTTTCTTTCTGAAGATGTACCCTTAACTGTCTCTCTCAGTTTTAATGGCTACTGCACCAGGAAGAGATTTGCAGGGAACGTGCCCTATAGGTCTCCAAAGGTGACCTGTAAGGGCAAGCTAATCAGCTGCAAGACTGTTCTGTGCAGAGATACAGTATCTCAAGCCTTGTGCTAGATAGATGCACCTTTATTTCACTTTCCAATTTCAGTCAGGCCATTAAAAGTCTGATTTCTAGCCTGACAGTCCCTCTAAAGTAAAAGGAGCCACTATTACATATACTTTAGCTGAAGCTGAGAGGATTTTACAAAGCTAAGTTCTCTACCTTCATCTCTCGCACCTGGCTAACTCTCACATTTTGATCAGCTCAGATGTGAAAATAGCTTTCTCTCCGGTTTTCTTGAGCTCATACAATTCTCCAGAAAGTGGGACACGAGAAACCTATGGAAGTGACTAACTCTAATCATGATAGAAAGGCTGGTCTTGCAGTCGAAGCACTGGACTCCAGAGATATGGATTCAGTCTCAGCAATTCTGCACATTTCTAGGGTGTGGGGCCAATCACTCAAACCTCTCTCTCAGCACTATCTATAAACCAGGAATAACCAGTTTATGTCTATTTAAGATGTCAAGTCGTCAGGGCACAGGGTGTTTTAGTCCAGCAACTAGCACAAAGGGGCTCAGATCTTGGTTGGGGTCCATTCTATCCCTCTACCACAATACAAATATCCATAACTCACATCACTTACTGCCCTGTGTGTGGGTGTTAAGCCACAGAAAGACTGGTTTGTATCAGATGACAATTTATATATCAGCAAACCCTGGGATGTTAATTGATCTGTGGTGCTCTGCTAATGTCTGAAGATTGTGAAGCCTGACTGTTAGTGAACAAGACCATCGTCCCAAGTGGGAAATAAGGATGTAACCAAAATTCACCCTTCGGTCCATTATGAACTCCAGTCTTGGCCTCTCCTCATCTTCTTTCCATTCATCAGCTGCAGAACTTCACTGCTTTTTGATGTTTTTTGCGCAGTAACACCTCAAATGTGCCCCTGCAGACTCACCCCCTTTCCGCCAGAGGAAGATGTGAAGCCAGGACCTAGTAGCCTGCAAGTTCACCGTCTCCAGGGATGCTCCCCAGTAAAACGTTCGCTCTTGAGACCTGTATTATCAAACTAACCAACCTCTCTCAAGCAAGCTGAATATCAGTATCAGCTTGTAGGATGACAGAAACATGTTAAAGCAATAGGAGAGCCTAAGGGAAAGGACACCAAGTGGGAGGCCTTATTGACACTGGAGATGTTAGCCATGGCTGTAGCTGAACTGATCTGAAGCCACAATGGGTGACAGGCAAAGCCCATATTCCAGCACTGTCGCAGTTTGCCTCTGTTCAAAGCTGGGCCCAGCTACACCAGTTTTGCCTGCCTGTACTGTAAGCTCGCACTACGACAGAGACACAGGTGGCTAACCACTGGCATCTGTAACTAGAACCAGTCCCCAGGGCAGACAAGGCTTTTTAAACTTCTCTGAGTGCAGCAGTCTACTTTGATCTTTTAGAAACATCTCCCTTCCCTGTGAAAAAAAAAATGAAGGAATTTTATAGAAGGAAATCATTCTTTTCAACCTGTTTCAATTGGTCCCAGAAAGCAGGAACAGCTCCTTTTATTATAATTAAAAGTGGCCTGCAATTCCCAGGCGTCTAGTTCATCAAAGCTGGTTGCCCTCTCTCAGCTGTGCTTCTTATACTTTACAACCGGCGAGCTACCAAAGTACATTGGGGAAGCACATATGCTCATACAGGAGGTTATGAGATTGCCTAGATACTGGCTTATGTTCCAACCAACGTTCTGCAGCATGAAATGCAGTTCACGCACTTGTAATTCACTGCTCCATCTGCTCTCTCTACTTTCAGTTAGTCAATTGGAAGTGGGCTGAATACCACATGTAGGTCCCTATCCTCCAAGCAGCTGGGTGCGGGTGGGTTCTCCCACCTGCCTGGAGCCCCAAGAGACTGCCCACCTCGTACAGCTTGCAGGTTTAGGGCCTTTGACATTTAATGCACCCACGTTAGAGCTGCACTCAGGTGGGTGGCTGTCGGCTGCAATTGCGGTTCAGGCCAGGAGCTGCTGTCAGGACACTTCCCCAAAGTGGGGGGAGGGAGAGGATCGCTTGAATGTGGTGTTTTGGTCTGAAATAACCTAACTGAGACGTGCTGCAAAGCCTGTGGGTTGGGAGGTGAATTTTTATTTAGTGGTGGAAGTTGAGGTCTTACAGGAACTGGCGCAGAGCCATTTTGGTTTTGTGGATTAATGTCTCTGTCTGGAGAAGGACTGAGATGTTAGAACTGGGGGGGGGGGGGGGGGGTTCTGTCTAGGGTGGATTGTATATTTCTCTTTCAAGGACCCCCAAATCTTGGCCACTGCAATCTTTGCATGGTTTCACACACTGCAATCAAATTATGACTTTTGAATTCAAATCGAAACACGTAGATTAATGCCACTTGCCTCTTACACTTCCCTTTTAAACAACTCAGGTTGAAAATTGTGACTTTTCCTTGGCTTCGAAGACAGGAATTCACCAGTCAACAAAGAAATAAGCTCACTGGATACTGTATATGGAAACGCACAACGTTAACAGAGTCTCTGAAGCCAAAGCAAAGCCTCTGCACTGGCTGCAAGCCAGAGAGAGGTGCCATCTCTGTAGTGTATTTTAAGACTACTCTCTTTGTGAATTGGGCAAGTGAATTGGGAGGAGTGTTCATTAGAGAACATCATGTCCTCCAGTCCTAGGTGACCACACAGCTGTTCCCAAGAGCTCTGTGTGGAAACTTGCATTTTAATTGCCAGTACTACTAATTCCCACTAATATAGAGAATGCAAACCTGTACAGACACAGACTTGCATCCTCATTATTACCTGTATTACAGTAGCACTTACAGCCTCTAACCCTCCGGTGCCAAGTGCCATAAATAAAAATAGCAGAGACAGCAAATGCTCCAAAAACATACAGTCTAAGAGACAGAACAGACTCAGGGTGGATGGGGAAAGAGGAAGTAATTTGACCAAGGCCTCATGGCAGATCAGTGGCAGAACTAGGAGTAGGACCTAGAAGTCCTGACTCCCAGTCCAGTGATCTCTCCGTGAGATCACACTACTTTGCAGTCAACAAAACTTCCCACATTTCATAAGGAAACATACCGTGGAACCAGCTGAACTTAAAACAAACAAGACAAAAAATAAATCCTCACAATAGTCTATAACTCCATGATATTTGTGGCTTATTTTAATTTATGAGACTGCCCGGAAATGCAAGGTTCTCGATGGAGATTAACCTTTGATGTGACTTGTAGATTCTTTTTTAAAGGCAACTTCCCTATAATTACAAGATGTGCACTGACCCACCACGCTGTGCTTGGTCCTTCTAAACCCGGCTGATTTACAGCCAGCATTTGTGCAAAGGGCCATTATTATGCATGCCAAAAAATCCTTTGGATGTGACTGCAGAAGCACAAAGCACCCCGCAGCTTCAACCAGAGCCGCTGGAAGCAGAGCACCTCTCCAAATCAGGCCCCTTCTCTTTAGTGCCCGTCCACAGCAACCCCCATTCCACTGCCCCTTTCCACTTGCTTATTTTAGGAGCCAGCACATCATATGGGTACGCTGGCAGCTTTTCACCGCTGCTTGGCCCCTTTTCAGACGGCCGTTTCAGCCATCTCCAACCATTCAGCAACTGGGTGAAGTTTTCAGATCAGATGTGTGCCCGGGAACCCCCACGCCCTTTACAAAGCTGCAACCCCAGCACTGGGGGGAGGGGGGGTAATATTTGTCTGCCCTATGTGAAATGTGGAAAGGGAGAGGTTAGCCAGGAGAAGTTTCTTAAAAAGAAAAGAAATAAGAAGTCCTCCTAACTTCCTCAGCTCATTTCAGAGCGGGCTGAGGAGTGGTGCTGGGGGAGGCCGGCTAGGGAGAAGAGCCAGGCCGTCTGTGAAGGGAGTGGGGGGGTGCAGGGGCATCCTGCCGGCCTGGAGAGCTGGTTTAGTAGGTGGAAAATCCCTCTGCCTGCCCCGCGCTGTTGGCAGCTGCGGGACACCCCTGGGGTGAAGCGGGGAAGTTTCCCTCAGCCCCGGGGCGCAGGCGGGCGGCGGGGTCCCTACCTGTCTTGCCCACGGCGCCCTGTCCCAGCACCACGAGGCGCAGGGTGCGCGCCGGGCTCAGGCTCACGGAGCGCCGCAGCGGCCGCGGGAAGCTCATGCTCGCACCTGCTGCCGCCGCCGCCGCCCGCGCCTCCTCCCGCCGCCAGGCGGCTCCGCCCAGCGCCGGGGGCGGTGCCCGGCTCCTCCCGGGCCGCCCCTGGACGGCCCCTGGGCCATGAGTCGAAGTAGCCTGTTGCCAATGAAAGCACACGCCTCTCTGAACCAGCTAATCTCTTCATGTCAGGGTGACAGAGCGGCCTCCCCCACGTGTACAAGCACCCTTCTAAAGCTGCCGCCCCGCTCTGCCGCCTGCCTGCAGATGTACCGGGCTAACCACCTCTCTCCGTTCAGAAACTGGCCTGACAGGGCGACGCCTCATACTGGGGCAGCACCAGCTGTGCGAGTGAAACTGGGTGAAACAGGACAGCTCAGCAAGAGATCTTGTGGATTAAGGTTCTGGGATCTTTTTGGCAGTATTCCTTCATTTCTTAGAGAGACGGTCTCTCTCCAAGCGATAGAATAATATGGGTTTGCTTGGGTAAAGTTCAAGGTAACATTAAATCAATCCTGTATTTATAGGCTGCAGCACGTGTTGGAAGTAAGCATTGCTGAAAGCAAAGAATGTAGCAGGATGTGCCACCTGCTTGGGAAAGACTCACCTTGAACTAGGGAATAGGATATCAAATCTGTACCCCAGCTGTCAGGGAACAAGTCCATTTGGCCTCATAGGACAATGATCACCCTGAAGATAGGGATCAAAGGAATGTTATACAAAATGGTATAAGAAGAGAGAGCACCAAACTTACAGAGGAAATACCCACTTTGGGCTGGCTGCTAGGTTTCAGACTGCTTGTGAAGGACATAATAAGACAGAGGAGGAAGTTGTGGAGACTTGTTCAGGAAAAACTGGTAAGGCAAATAGCTTGCCAGACCTACTTAGTCTGGGTTTCGCTCCTATCCGTATTGCCATTAGCATCCTGCTGAGATGTTGGCTTTTATCAGTTTTATTTAGACATCTGGTTGCAGTGGTTTCCAAAATCTTTATTAGCAGACCCAGGCACAGGCATAGGCAAAGCAGGCAGCTGCCCAGGGTCCAGACAAAGGGGGTCTGAAAATGAAAAAAAAAAAAATGACAATTGCAAAAAAAAAAGTTTTAATATTGCGCATGTACGGGGAGCAATGTTATTATCTCTGGGAAAGGGGCCTCGATAATAAATGTTTGCCCAGGGCTGCCAGGAGTCTAGGTATGCACTGTTTATTAGTACTGCTGCAGAGTAACAAAAGTGAAATATGCTGCTGTAGCCAGCCCTGCACTGGGCAGAACTGATGAAGAGAATGTGTGGGAAAATCCTTTGAGTATTCTTCCTCCCCTAAATGTCTCATGTTCCAGGTTTGCAGAGTCAGGACACCACAAAGGATCGGACCTGAGACTCCTTCTGTGTTGCCATTGCCATGGCTCACCATTTGGTGTCACAGTGTGCACCTCACGCAAAACATGGGCCAAAGTTCATTCCTTCATAAAATTGGAATAGCATCTGACATCACTTTTATACCTTTGGATCTGAAAACAGAAGCCGGCTTCCTGCATGTTTCTGATACATATTTTAGCAGGAACTGCTACATTTCTACATGTGGTTCCCCAACACCAAGAAAGGACACCTAGGTGAGAGGTGATAGAATAACAGCAGCTGAACAATGAATGAATATTACAAGGGCTCATGACCTTCAGGCTCTGGGACAAAAAACTGATTCACTGTTGAGCCCAGGTAATGCATCTCCGTTGCAGGATGACATATGCTACTTTTAAATTAATTTATTTTAATGCCTCCTCTGAAGCATCTAAAAAGTATAATTGTCAGAGAGGATAGTAGAGTAGATGGGCCATTGGTTGCAACTTCTCCATACCATGCAGGTGGCAGGGGGACCCATCACATTTGTTGATATTTATCCAGAGAAAGATGTTGGCTTATGCTGATCTCAGTCGCATGGCTGAGGGCACACGTCCTGCCTCCTGTTACATTAGACCCTTGGTCTGAATCCAGCCTGATGATCTGAGTCACTGGCCTCCACTGCTTCCTTCTTAGGCAATATTCTGCTTCATACAATGAGGCCCTGTTTGTTTTAGCCGGCTATTGCGGCCCATGAAGGGCTGACAAGCTAGAAGCAGGAATGTGAAAATGTCACTTTTTCTCCCCTGCATGAGATGGCACCATCCAGTATCAGACTAAACTCCCTGAGATGACACCAGATGCAGAATATTCGCTGGTATGGCTGACTCCCTATTCTCAGGGCCCAGGTACCCCAACCAAGGTCAAAGTGTCTCACGTATAAAAATAGGCAGTGGGAGACAGTCCCTTCCCCTAGCCCCAGGGGAGAAGACAGACATAGGGTGAAAGGGCAAGTGACTTGTTCATGGTCATGCAGCAGGTTAGTAGCAGAGGTAAGATTAGAAACCCCAGTCTTCCAAAACAACTTTGTGCTCTACCCGCTAACCCAGGGTTGTCAAATATATAGCATACAAGCTGGATCCAGCCTGAGAAACTGCTTCCTCTGGCCCTGGGCTACTGGAAGCTGGGAGTCATGACTGAGGGAGGTGGTCTGTTGCAGAATCCAGGGACCACAGACCCTGGTGGGCATGGCCATTGACAGCAGGAGGGTGATGGAAGGTTGACTCACACAGCCCTGCCTGTCCAGAGCTGCTTGCCCTATTGCTGCCAGGCCCACTGTCCCTGACACAGCACCCATCACCCCCACTGCAGCTGCTGCTGATTCTGCTGTCCCCACCACCATCTGTACCACTGCTCTACATCTGTGCTGGATCTTGCTCATGAGGAGCATCACGGTCCAGATCCAGCCTGGAGCACAGGGTGAGTTTGACACCCCTGCACCAGACCTGACTGCCACTCCTCTAGCCTCCCTGAATTACAAGTGCAATTCTTCCATTTCCACCATTACTCTCATCATCTGCTTTACCAGCTGCCCTGCATCGGAAGCATTGTTAGATTGAGTTTCCCTGGTGAGAATACACAGTAAAGGAAGGTCCTGCCCATGAGGGGAAAAGACCAGAATGGCTTTTTGCTCCCCTGTAGATAAGATCTGATTGCCAGAAGTTTGTGGAAAGATTAGTGTACACCTCTTTCTACTTCATACTAGGAGCCAGGCTGGACATGTCAAGTGACCTCTTCCAGCTCCAACCTCAGTGTCTATTAACTGTTAAAAAAAAAGGATATGGGTAAATGTCTCTATATGCACACAGGAAGGGTGATTTATAATTGGCTGCTGTGCTGAGTCAGGAAATGTGTATTTAGTTCCTGGCTCTGCCAGAACTCTCCAACTGACCTTGAATGTGACACTTAATCTCACCCTGCACCATAGTTTCCCATCAGTAAAACAGAAATAATGCTATTCCTGTCTCCTGCCCTTTGTCTCATCTATTTTGGCCATGAAGTCAAGAGGGCAGCACCTGTCTCTCACTAGGTGGGCACAGAGCCCCTGGTACCCCAGGATTCTGATCTCATGGGACACCCAGGCATGACTCAACACAAGCATCAAGAACTTGGTAGATAGAATAAGAGCAAGGGAAAGAGGGAGCACCCTGGGCTGAGAGATCACGATGGTGTGACATTTACAAATGAAGCTAACAAGATTTCATAATTCTACCTCCAGCTCTTTTTTTCTAATATGGTCTTTCTGTTGCCATGTAAGGCTATGAAGCACTGCCGGGCTGCATGTAGCAGAGCAACATGGATTATGTTTACAAAGGAAGGCTGCTTTCTTTTCCCTTATCGAACTTGGTATACTGGCTAACTGTAATTTCTCTCTCAATTCTGCCCTTTCTGCCTTTTTTTGCAAATGTGCCAGAGAGTATTTAATAACTGTTCATATTTTGCTTATCCCCGCAGGCCAGAGTGAGGAACAGAAAGCCAATGTTTAGTGAAATACATCTTCCACCCTGACAGCAGGGAATGTGCTGTGCACACACAAGTTGACAAAACACTGTTCAGCACTGCTTAGCACTTGGGGAAATATTTTCATTTGTGACATTAAAAAGCCTGTGTCTACTCATGGCATGCAGCGTGCCCTAGGGATCAAACTAGTCAGGGCTCCTGAACTCTCTGGGTAAGCTCCATAGACATAACCATTTTTTTCCTTGGTTTACCCACCTGTTACCTGATCAGGTTTACCCCTCATCAACACAGACTGCATCATAGACTAAATTATAACATCCAAGGTATATTCACTGACTCCTCTACCGATGTCACATACACCATTGCCTGCTCACAAAACCCTCTTTCTGTCCACATTGGACAGATAGGGCAATCCCTACATGGCACAATGAATGAACACTAGAAATACACAAAAACCTGTGGCAAAACACTTCAGCTTTCCTGGGCATTGCATCGCTGGCCTCAGAGTGGCTGTTCTTCAACAACAGAGCTTTAAGAATTGACTTGAAATCAAAATTGTGGAACAAGAAATCAACCACAGACTGGATTGAGTTAAGCATAGTCTAAACATGGACTACAGATTCTTATTTTATTATCTGGATTAGCTTTTATGTCCCTATGGGTTTATTGCTTTATTGCTCCCTCCAGTTCCCTCTGTCCTTTCACAGCATCTGATGAAGTGAGCTTGGCTCACAAAAGCTTATGCATTTCTGATTTAGTTTGTAAGGTGCACTTCTAGCCTGCCTTCTACCTTTTAAATGAGCTGAGCAATATGTCTGTATCTGAAGGAAGGTGCTCTACAAATGTGCAGCATTTCTCTTTGGTTTTGCTTTTCTGCATTTCTTCAGCAGATCCGGTAGCAAAATAAAATACGTAATGATAACAGACAATTGCGTCTTACTTTAAAATGTAACAAACTTCCTCCTAAAGAAGATGTATGGACTTTACACATTTTCCCCATTGCATAGAGCAACTACCTCAGGGGTAAAACTTGGCAGCTGTTTGACAGGCCAGAGCATAATTTACTGGCTAGCGCATGTGTATGCTGTGCTGCTCTGGGTGTAGTGTGCGTATGATCCAGTTATGGTTTGTTGCCCACCTACAAAGAGGAGAAATGCTTTATGGCTAACAACAATGAACAGGGATTCTCCATTGGTTAAGACATAGTGATGTATTTGGTGAGGACATTTTCTTGGACCTGAAGGCTGCTCATTCTATTCCAAATTGCTGTCTTGCACAGCTAAACCTTTGTAACCACTACAGCATCAACATGCTACATCTTTGGGGATGGGAAGTGAGAAATAACATTGCATCCAGCTAAAACTGCAGGAAAACATAAGCTACCAAACCGTCATTTAGCTGAACCCTGGGATTAACATCCCTACTTCTTCAAAGACAGTTGTGGGATCCTTAATAGCCACACATGGTCAGGGCCTTTGTGGTGCTGTTCTGTACAACAACCTGACATATATTGAATATTGAGTCCAAGGAAAGAATACCAGCCACTGAATCACTGCCTGTTTCCTTCAGTACCAAGTAATTAGATGGAAGACCCCCAAGGAAAAATCCAACTAGCCCAGTCTTGCTGTGCCCAGGAGGGTGACAAGATCCTCCTTTAGTCATTGTTGCTGCTGGCTACTTTTTAACATGTGTACCCCACACAAAATATACAGGCACTTTTGTACTGCAAAGTGCGTTGTTGTGTATATGGTTTTAGTTAAGTTTAACTGTATATATATATTATTTTTTCTGCCGCACTATGTGTACTCATGCTTTCTTTATGTATCTTGTCTCCTCTTCCTTGCTTGGGTAATCTGATGCTGTGCATAGCCCCCTTTGTTGGGTCTTTTGTCTTGGGCTATACCTTGCTTTTTACTGTAAACAAGAAACCTGGCTCCTTGTCAGGTAAGCAGGGGAGATCAGATCCCCTAGCCTAACTGGCTACCTGGGCAGTGTTCTTTTTTAAGGAGGAAAAACTGGATTCAGGGAAAGCCCTGATGGGAAAATCTTGGGTGATCTTAACATCAGGTATATAAGAACTTCTCAACTGAAGCTCAGCTCTTTTTCCTGGGGCTGCTGAGAGCAGAAAAGCTGAATTAGGAGCTGGAGAAACTGCTCCCCACTGGGGGGGGGGGAAGATGAGGCAGAGATCTCCCCCACTCCTCTTCACTAGAGAAATGAGCTGAAGCTATGTGAAGGGAAGACCTCAGGTACAGGGAGAGAAAGTTGGTCTTAGGGTTTGAGACTCTTTGTCTGTCCCTCTTCTTTCCCCTTTGTTTTCCTGGGTTTTAAGTGGGATAATACCGTGTGGGTATTAATCTCTGGCACACACTGACCAGGGTTGAAGCCTGGTGGTTTTGTCAGCAGATTTAGGCCAGGATTAAAAGCCTGGCATGGTTTGGGCCAGGGTGAGACCCGGCATGGTTTCTTGTTTGGTCCAGGCTTCAGTGCAAATAGGCTTGGGTCCCCCTTTTATTGTTTTACAGCTGTTGTCTCTCAGCCTTGTTGTATGGCTGAGCCCTGCTATATGTTTAGGTCTGGGGCAGAATAGGGCTGGCTCCCCTTCTTCAACTTCTCTTGCAGTTTGCTGCACCAGCAGAGCTGGGGGGTGCAACTAGGAATTTTGGGGGCACGGTAGGCTGACTGAAGCCCCAAGTCACCCCCCCAAAGCCATCATGTAGAAATGGAGATCAGTGCCCTATAGCTACCCAGGGAGCAACAAGGGGCCTCTTGTGTCACAGAAGGACCTACACTCTCTAGCCGCTCCCCAAGATGCATCAAACCTGAAGAAGCAGCTCGTAAGACTCTCTGGTGTGGGTCCTCCTGTCAAGCTTATTGCTAAAGGGCAAGTATAGTGATGCAGGCCTCCAGAACTACTCACTGGGGAGCCCCGAAGTCCCAGACTGCCTGGGCATAAGTGAAGCCTCCCCAAGAGGGTGCAACCTATAGATTACGCCCAGTAGTTTAAAATACTAGTTGGTAGTATTTTAAACTGCATGTGGTGTTTTCCCTTGTTTTCATTGCCTGTTTTCTATTTTAAAAAATTGTCCTTTTGTATTTACACTGCTTCTGAGGAGGGGCTTTTGTTTATGTGAGACACCCCAGATAAATTCAGTGATCCTAGATTTCTGGGTGCAGGCTTGAGCCTCAGTAAAGTTGAATACCTCCAAATTTGAACCTGGTCCTTGCTGCTGACTGGTGCCTGGCAGAAGGGTTACATATGCTTTTATCTAATAAGAAACTAATAAAAAAGTAGTTGGTATCTTGCCAAGGCTGGAGGGGCAGGAAGGGGCTCTGGAAACCATGGCAATGCTGCCACGGCTCCCCCCCACCAGGTTTCTGGACCTGTTTGAAGCCCCACAGGCTGGATGACGGCTTTACAGGCTGGAGATTGAACACCACTGCTCTAGGCTGAGGGCGGGCTGTACTGTTTGTTCTCCTAGGCTAGGGACAGACATTACACACAAACTGGTTTAAGTGATCAGAAACTGGTTTAAACCTGTAACAGAATAGAACATAAATCAGTTTGAAAATGGCTGAAGTCTCAAGTTCCAGCAAGGGAAGTTTAGGTTAGATATTAGGAAAAACTTTCTGACTATGAGGGTAGTAAAGCACTGGAACAGGTTACCCAGAGACATGGTAGAAGCTCCATCCTTGGAGGTTTTCAAGACCCAGCTAGACAAAGCCTTGGCTGGGATGATCTAGTTGGGGATGGTCCTGCTTTGAGCAGGGGGGTGGACTAGTGACCTCCTGAGGTCCCTTCCAACCCTCACTTTCTATGATTCTACTTCTAGTTTGCCCTGGGTGCTCAGCTGTGTCCTTTCACTGCTGCAGCAGAGCCACCTAGTTGAGAGGCAGCATGGGTTATCAGAAGGGATTTTTCTTCCAGGAGAGAGACACTATCTACCTGAATGAAAGAAGCTGTCATCTGTTGGCATAGCTGTGCCCACACCAGGGGTTTGTCACACAATGGCTAGTTGTAGTTTAGTGTGGACCTAGCCTGAGTGAGGTAGTAGCAGGATGAGTGCATACTGTGCCCCTTTCTCCATGAGGAGCTTAGATTCCTTGCTTGGCTGTCCCAGTGTTCATTCCCTCTCACTTGACATCACCATGGCATTTACACACTCAGCAGCATTTCATGTGACAATAGTCTCCAGCCATCAAGGGTACCTGGTCAACATGCTCCTCTCACTGAGTCCGGTCAAGGATCTGAAACATTGTTGCTGTGTACCTGAGAGCTGCCCTGTGCAACTGCAAACAAACTGGCTGCAACATCTGCATCTAGCCATATGACCATTTGATGGGATGATTCTGAGGTCCCTTCCAACCGTCATTTTCTATGATTCAAATTATCTTGCTCCTGTTTCAATAAATACCCACAAAAAAACAACTCACCAAACAAACAAAAAAACCCCAATGCCCGCCCCCCCTTCCCCCCCAAACCACAGAATAAGTTGATGTTTTGGCTGGGACTAAAAAGATCACTTTGATTGAAGAGGATGGGGATCTGTGGATCTGGCCTCAGAAGAAGCAAGGATGAAAACTGATAACTTGCTTATTCACTGCGTGAAGCAGGAGCCCGGCATTGTGAATGAAGACGAGAACATCAGCATTGTCAGAATCAAGGAGAAAGTACAGCCCCAGAGAGCTGGCTTCAGTCTCTGCACCTTCCATTCACATTCCTGTTTTCATCCACCTTGGCAAAAGCCTGGCTCAGAGCTTGTGCAAATTTTTCTTCCTCCTTGAAGTAAGTCAATAGGCCTGGCAAGGTCTGCTAGCATTCTCCATTCCACATAACCGCAGCACAATTAAGTGCCAACCAGGAGGGTCACTACCTTAATGTGTGCTGCCACAGCACCTCTTGCTCTACCCTGGCATAGGGAGCACTCAACAGAAGCCTTTTCTGTTTGCTTCCAAATGATCTTCTTTCATAGAGGAATTGTCAGACTGCATCATAGCACTGGGCCACCCTGTCCATTTCACTCCCCACTACCTTCTCTGACAGCGGCCAGCACCAATTGCATCAGATAAAGATGCCAGAATTTCAACATGGACACAGCTACCAAATAAGCTGCCCATGTCAGGGGTAGGTTCTCCTGACCCCTCCAGGAAGAGCAGGTCAGAAACAGGCAGGTTTATATTCCTCAGTCCATTCAGGAATAGCACCGACAAAACAGTATTCATCTCATTATTTGGTGTCAAAAAGGAATTTTACCCCAGGGTCAGATTGGTACCGACTATGGGGGTTTTTGCTTTCTGTTGTAGCAAGGGGCATGGCCCTCTACCCAGGACCTCTTGAGCATATATAGTCAAGACCTATAAGGAAAGGCTGAAAGAACTAGGGTTATTTAGTCTGGAGAAGAGAAGAATATTGGGGGGGTATGATAACAGTCTTCAAATACCTTCAGGGTGTTTATGGAGAATGGAGATGGGCATTTCTCTATAGCTATAGGGAACAGGACTAGGAGTAAGTCTCAAGCTGCAGCAGAGGAAATTTAAGTTGGAGATGAAGAGGAAATTCTTAACTCTGAGGGTGGTCAAGCACGGGAACAAGCTGCCTGGAGAAAATGTGGAATCTCCATCCTTGGAAGTTTTCAAGAGCAGGGTAGACAGGTACTTGGTTGGGATGCTTTAGACAGGGATGGTTTACTGTCTAGAGCAAAGGGCTGGACTAGAAAACCATGTGAGATTCCTTCCTGGCCTACTTTCCTATGATCCCAAGATCTGTTTAGATGTTAAGCTCTTGGAGGCAGGGCTGTCTCATATCAAGTACACGTACAGTACAGAAATAGGTCTCAATTTTGCTCAAATCCTCATAGTTCCACTCTAATTATCGCATGAGGTATAATGATTGGCAGTTGTAACGTAAACTGCCATGCAGGTTAATCAGAGCAGCAACAACATGCAACAGGACCCACTGAAAATCTCCCCTCACCAAATAAACGTACTTTACCTTCTAATGAAACACCTGCCAGTGGGATAGTCCGCCTTCTGACTTAAAGTCTGTGAAGCTGTGCTTACATTTGGAAACAGGCTGCATTCACATGTGAATTGCATCACAAGCAGATGAAGCAAAAAATCACCTAAGGCAGTGGTCTCAGAGCATGTGATTCCCACCACATGATGCAAAGTAAATCCTAACATGGGTCAGTAGCTATTTTGTGACCATTTGGATTTGAACTTTGTTGACCTTTTTTTTTTAATTAAATCAAATCTTCTTCAGCCAACAAAGTGATTAGGAAGTGGAGGAATGTAATCACAGATCTTAAGAAAATTTTTTTAAAGGTGCTAAAGTGAATTCAGAACCCAAGTCCCATTTTCAAAGGGAACTGAAACACTTTGGAACGTCAGTCATATTGACCTCTTGTGGTACTGAGGAACATAATAGTTGATCTTATAGGGTGCATCCACACATGCAAGCACGTGCACTTGCAGCAGCTGAAATAGAAGCGGTGCAAATTTGAGCCAACTCAGGAGAAAGGTTAACCTTTTCCAAAAGGGTTAGGTCACATTTGAAGACTGGGACTTGGGTTCCTAAGTCACTCAAGTACTTAGAAGAAATTTCACCCTATTACTACTGGTATTATTTAGATTTATATCTGGCCCTATCAAGAAATGCTCAGAGCAGCTTACAAAAACAAACAAATGACTCACAAGATAAGAAACAAGAGATTCCTCAACTGGCATGTCATACAGAGTCACACTACCTACTTGTGTAAGATCACTACTGTGACACGCTATATGTTGCTAACATTGCCATCACCGTAAATAACCATGAGATAATATAAATCATTACATTCAGCAAATGCAGTTTGGGGACTTAGCAATTTTTTTTCCTGTAGATGAAATAGAGCCACTGTCAATAAACATCTAACACATTTTTGGTTGCTATAGAAATAATAGTATGCAATTACCAAGTGCTCTCCTTAACTTCAGGGAGATTTGGACTTGCCCCTTCTTGGCATGTCTGCAGGCTTGCTTCTGTTCCCACTGAAGTCAACAACAAAACTCCCATTCACTTCAATGGGACAAGCACTGCACCTTAGAATTTGAGCAGTAGTTGCTGGGACAGAAACACTGGCCACAATCACACTATTTTCTGTATCATATTATTAGGAGATGATGATACAGGTGAAATGTATCATCATGTTCCTGCTTGATAACTGCTGCAAGCCTTCTGCATCATGGTCTTAACTGAATAGATACTGGCAATCTATTCCTTGTGCCTGTTTTTTATGGGGTGTGTTTCTTTGGTATTAACCCCCTCTGCAGAGTAACAGGAAATCAAACCAACACAATTTGTTGGTGTTACATCCTGTATGTTTCTGACTTCTAGAGCATATTTTCTATTTGCAGCCAGAAAGTGTTTGCATGATGCTGAGAAAATAAATCTGGCTTCAAATAAGAGTGCAAGGACAAATTTTCAATAGCTGACAGAAAAGAATACCCAAGGGTCATGACAGCAGCCATTTCTTAGCACCCCTCCCTCCTCAAAGCTAGGCTTGCAAGTTCTATAAGCCTTTGAAACTGCCCTTCCACTGAATTTGGATAATGCTGCAGTACATACTACATATCGGGGGGGTCCAAATGTTAAACCATTCCAAATATCTGAGAGGGGTGCTGCATTTTCCTGCTGGTCCCCAAGTTGCAATAGATGGTTATACATGGCAGGGGAGGAGAGGAAAATCATGTTTATTGGGCTTCATTACACTAGACAAATAATGAACCCTCACAATAGGTAGTCTGAGCATCCTGAGAATTTTTTTTCACAGTGAAGTGTCTTGAAATAAGGGGTACTATGCCAAGGGAAGTGACAGAAGCCCCACTGCTACAGTAATTTGAAACTAGTTCAGACAGTGGAGGCAGGCAGCAATCCTGCTCTAGGCACCTCAGGGGAGGGACTAGATGAGTCTTTTCCATCTTTATGAGTCTATTATTACTGCCAGGATATTAAATGCCAGAACAATCTCCATCAAGCGGCAGACAAACAGTACCAAAGGGTGCCATTGAGGGGTTAACTCCCCTCCCTCCCCCCAGTATTAGCCTTTAGAATTGCAAAAAATACTAATCAAAATAAGAATCTCTACAATATGTATATCTGGCTGCAAAGAAAACATCATAAACACTATAAGTGCCATATGTTATTGCTCTTGGACAGACTATGGATGAACATCTCGAGAGGCTGATGCTCCCTCAGGCCAACAGTTCATGGGTTTCTTGTAAGCCACTTTCCTAGCATGGTTAACACTTCATTAGTGCTAGCAAAGAGGCTTCCCTTCAGGTTTCTAGAGCAGTGACTGAAAGGGAAGTGGGGTGAGAGGGGGAAAGGGGCTTAGGGTTCATTGGCTGGAATCAGGAAGTGAAGGAGTGCAGGGAAGGCTCCTAACCCTACTGAGTTACTAGCACTCAAATACTACAGAAAGCTACGGTATTACCTCTGATGTTTACGGCAGAGTTGGCACAGAAGTATTCACGTTTCTTATGCATTTAATCAAAAAACCTTGTAGCAACTTGGCTGGCTGGAAAACATTTCCTTCCAGTGAAAAATCCCAGGATTTAAACTCTGGTGTGGAATGGAACTGAGCCCTATCAAAATATTTTGCAAAAAACTAGGGGAGGGGGACCAATCTAAGCGACCTGGTTCAAATCCCTGGTCTGCCTGAGTACCATTAAAGGTCCATTGGACCACCCTAACCACCACCTCCAGAGTCAGTTTCTTTCACTCAGTGGATATTTAATTATTTATACTAAGTGAAACAGCTCCAACAGGAGAGACTGGCTCTATTTCTGTGGTTAGCCAGGGCTTGAACCTGAGTCTCCCATGATGTAAGTGAATGCCCCAACCACCGAGCATTTGGCTGTTCTTCTATAGATTTGTCTCCATTTATCTTAGAAATTGTCATACACCTGTGAAACTTTCCCAGTTAAAATGTTGTAGAAATGGGTTAGTTTTAACAAAACTAAACAAAAACAAGTTGGGCTTTTGGGGGGAGGGGGGGGATGCAGAATAAACAAACCAGAAATGTGCCACTGAGAAATTCTTGACTAGCTCAACTCTGCAAGCCATTTGTATTGCCACCTTGCTAAAAATCAAAATACAGCACCCATCATTCTAGATCCTAAGACTGGAAAACAGAGAGGAAAAAAGAAAGTCTCTCATGAACCAAATCTCAACATTTTCCTGTAATTATTTGGAACAAAACTCATGTATTACTGAATTCTTCACCAAAGAAAGTTCTGAATAATTCCATTTTGGCTTATCTGAACTGTGTTGTTTCAACACATCTAAATGCTTTGCTTGGATTTCATCAATGAGGGAAATGCCAGGATGTTTTGATGTTGTTCAAATTCCCCCCCACCCTTTTTTTTGTCCAAAATAAATTGGTAAAATCAACATGTTATGAAGCACGTTCTGTTTTCCAATTGAAGTTTTTCTGGTCTGCTCTAAAAACTGACCGACACATTATGAGATTTTATTTCGATGATAAATATTGGGTTGATTTTTTTTTATTTGTCTTTTAGTTTCCAGGCCGTTAGATCTCACACAGTTTATATTTCACCTTTTCCTCCAAACCAGGAGGGCTAAAAGCTTATTTAAGCTCCCACCTCCAAATCAAATGTTCAATGCAATCTCTTGATTCCAGCAACTGGAGCTGTAAGCAATCCATCAGAATTGTGAGGTTTGCAATTAAATTGTGAGAGTCAGTAACACGTTTTCTGCTTTGGACAAGGAACACCGTCAATACATGGAAGACAGTCTTCAATCTTCAACTGCAGTTTTCCCAAAGGACTGTTCACTTTCCTCAGACAAGTAGGTACTTCTGAGGGGGAAGGTGACTGGTGTTTAACAGCATGTGCGAGTGCTATACAAATCTGCAGGTCAGTAATTTCTTTTCCAACTGAAGGAGCTCAATGGAAGCAGGATGCAACTGGTGAAGTTAGGACTTGTCACATTTCTTCCCAGACACTTGGAGGTCTACAGTAACAGGTGGCTAGACTTCTCTTTTACATTTTATCTGAATGGTCGCATGCAGCAGCACATCCCCTCCCCTCCAGCACCACAAAGGGCAAGCAGTGCACACTGAATCACCAATACGGTTTCCAGCAGCACTGAAGCTCTTCTGGGAGATCCTAATTTAGTACAGTACTGCCTTGACACAACCCTACTTAGCTTGGAAGACCTGAAAGCAGAGATATATACATTGGATGTCAGCACTCCTTCTGGCAAGGGATGGGGAGAACCGAATGGTTTTACAAATGAGACAGGGAGCAGCCCTTACCTGGGCTTAGTTTTCACAGCTTTGAATGGGGTATTTCCCACCTAAGATGCAGTGGACTATGTCCATTTGTTACTTTAAATGGCAGCAGCAGAGAATCTGACAGCTTCCCTGAGAACGTGATGAATGCTCTAGGAAAAACATAGCCTCTGCTTTTTAGCAGATCACTTGCTCTCTCTCTGAGCACCAAATGCTGCTCCGTATGTCTCATTCCTGAGAAGTGTTTAGGTAAAACATTTGCAGCTGAGCTCCAAATGAGAATGTGAGCTGTTCTAAAGAGCTGGAAAGCATGGTGCAGAGGCGAAACAAGAGTGCATGAACAACGTGGGCCATCTCCATGATTCCTATGCCAACTCCTTCAGTTTGCAAGTGTTTATGTCAATAACTCAAAGACCTGTCACTCCACAAACAGCCATGGAAACCATAAGAGCCATGAAGTGACATCAGAGCAACACCATTTACAATACGAATACATCTCAGATGGGGAAGAGGGATAGAAAAATATTTCATTTTGTTATTACTGGTTATATTCCAGCAGCTCCTTGAGATGAAATCAAAGCTGCTTTGTGCTGGGCACTGTTAGCTCTATGATCTCCAAGAGACAGTCCTTGACCTAGTCCTTGAACAGAAAAAGGGTTGTAAGAACGCTATCCCACCATGACAGATGGAGAACTGAGACAAAAAGATTACATGACTTACCCAAGATCAAAAAGTAAGCCTGTGGAAAGGCTGGAACTGAAACCTTATCCCCAGCATCCATTCAAAGCTATAACTAAAAAACCCATTTTCCAACGTATCCTTCTATTATTTATCTCTTTTGCAGAAGAACCAAAAGACATTTGCAAATACCCTAGAGATTTGTCTTTCTAATGCTGTGTGTACATATACATATACACACATACATGTTGCTGTTAATGGGTTGGGATTCTGAATGGCTTTTAAAAAATAATAAGGCTTTTTGGCTGACCTATAAGCAGGTTAGTTCCTCAGCTACCTCCCTTTTGCTATTCATTAACGAGGATTTTTGTTGTTTGGTAACCATCAGCAAACTCACACAGAGGCCTCTAGTCACCAGAGTCATCTCTCTCTTCTGCCCCAGGTTTGTTATGTCCCATATTGATAGTCCCTGAGGCTACAGAACTGAAGGAACCATTACATGTTAAACTGGCATGGGATTTCTATAGCATGGAACAGCTGCAAGGACTGTCAGGGGGACCATGCTCTACACCTCTCTGCTGAATGTCTACTAACCCCATTGTAGTATTCACTTACGTTCATGCATTAGTATCCCAATCCAACAAAATACTTGATTGTGTGGATACCCAAGCACAACAGCAATCCCTTTCAAATCAGTGGGGTTACTGACATGCCATATAACCAGAACCCAAGGAAAGCAGCAAGGCTGGGGTTACATAGGCTTTTCTCTTTTCCAACCTTTGGATCATCCCCATTTTAGAGGTTGAACTAAGGGCTTGATTTCCCATTTCCAATAACGTGGTATCTTGTGTGAGAGTTCACCAGAGATTGTACTGGAATTAAACATCTGGTCAATCATGAATGGAGCCTGAATTTCAAAAGGAATTTGTTACAAACACACACTTGTCCAGGCTAAAATAATACTTTAACAAAAAAGATTTAATTTGTTTTAAAGAAAAGTACAAATAGGTTTCCATTACAGACTATAATAGGATAAGCTCAGGACTTTCCAATCACAAGAAGTTTTACTTCCATAGCTGCCTAAAGCAGTAAAAATAAACCTAGCCACAATTAGACCAACAGCTGATCATGACAAACAAGGGAAAATTTCTATGGAGTTTATCCGGAGAACCGTCTGTGGCTGCATGATAACTGGAAAAGAACAAAAAAAAGAAAACAAGATCACACCACTTGAACATATTATACATTAATATTATGCCTATGTGGGAAGGCTTTGACTGGCACAGCCTGATTAGGGGTGTGAGGAGATACGATTCTTGGACATAGTTGTGCCAGCAAAAGTTACCCTGGCAAAACTGTGCTCTTACTGGAATAGTTTATACTGCCTGAATGAGCTGGAATGAAGTATGTTGGCAGAAGCAGAATTTTGCTGGTATTACCACATTCCCATTATGACACTACTGGTGGAGCCTTCTGGTATACAGTTGCATCAGCAAAGCTCGCTAGTGTACACAAAGCCTGAGGAAAAGCACCAGCAAAAGTGGGTAATTCTTCAGAGTCTCAGGCTAATCCACCTTTTAGTTCTACCCAGCATCTTTCTCTTTTTCATTGTTTTTTCCCTGGCTGGTACTCAGGAAGAAGCTGTCACTCCAGAGCTGCCTCATTTACATGGTAATTGAGGCCTGCCTCAAGATGTTGCTGAGACTTGCTAACATCTGTTGATATGTATGCAAGATTTGGGGCTGAGAAAGGAGAAAGGCAGCGCTTCCTTGTGCTGGAAGCTGTATTTTAAAGCTTTTTTTGGCAATACAGGCAATGTGCGTCACGCACTGGAGAACCGAAAAAAGACCACTTTGCTCAAAGCTGCCAGGGTGCTGTTGGGGTGATCCTGGGCCAAGTCTGTGGTAGGTGTGGGTGCTACTTTGTCCATGCTTGGGGCTCTAGGTGCTGAGCTGCAGTATTCCCTGTATTTCTGGGGAAAAGAATGGGAGAGTTCTGTGTTCATCTTACTTTTTTTCTTCCGATAATTGTGCCTCTTCCAAAACTTCATGTTAATTTTTGGCCAAGATTCTGTCTTCTCAATAACTGTGGCTTCTACGCGGACAAGATCTTTCCTTAAAAAGAAAAAGGCACCATGTAACTATTATCAACAGGCAGGTTTTCTAGAAGAATTACACAAAAATCATGCAGTTTTCCTACAAGACCTTGTCCCACAGGAACAGCTACAGAATCAGGCGCTGAGTGTGTCAATCTGTCTCAACACTGCCAAAACAGCTTTGCACGGCAGAAACACAGGATATGGCATGGAAGGCTTGGACTACCCGAGTGCTGACTCCACTCTGTACAGCAGGGCTGCTCTGCTTCCATCCCAAAGACTTGGAAAGGAATGTTTCTCCTCTCATAAATGCTTTATGGGCTTATGGTGGGTTTTTTCCTCCTTCCTCTAAAGTATTGGCCACCAGTGAAGGTGGGAGTTTTGACTGTGGTGTGCTCCTGCCAGTATGATGAAACTCGGTAAGTCCCTGGAAAGAGGGTCCTCCCTCTTCCATTCAGGGTCAAACAGGCTAGAGACAAGTTCCCTCTTGCTAACTCTCTTTCTGGCCCCATAAATCTTGCTGTGTTGCTATACAATGGCCTAGCTTCAACAGGAGAGGAGAATATCCCTACTTTGGCCTTGCCTCTCTGCCAGTCAGTCAGTGTATTTACCTGGGAGGTGAAAGGTTTGAGTCTTCTCAGTTCAAGGAACACCTAGAACCCAGGTGTCCCGCTTCCTGGGCAGGAGCTCTAACCGCTAGGTTATTGTGTGTAGGATGGGCACCACCATCACTACCTCTGGCTGTATACTAGAAGAAAATAGAAGGCTAGTCCTTTGGCCCTAAAGGAATGGCTTAAACACACAAGGGCAGGAAGGAATTTGAGTCTGTAAATACAAGTTTCACAAAGACACAAAACTCAAGGCTTCATGAGAAGGAAGCTAAGGATTTCAGCTGTGCTACTGGCTGTCTCAGCTTGTGGGCTGTTGGAAATCTCATTCTCAGGCACCTTCCTTTCACTATTCAAAGTACAGGGATCCAGGTCCCTAGAAGTTAGGCAAGGCTAAGGATCACAGGGGCCAAGTCCCTTGGTTACTCCTGGCCTCATCTAATGCTTTGGGTAGCTCTGTTTCTAATCAATGCCAGTGGTGGAACTGTGGAGTTGCTCTGCGGCAAAATGCCATTAAACACTTATCACTGAGCTCCCTTCTCTGCCAGGAAACATTAAAGACCATTTTCTTGACAAATAACTCTGTCTGCAATTAAGGAGGGGTGGGAGTGGAAGAATTCTAATAAGGTCATTAAAGGGCAAAGGTTTTGAGATTTACCATCTACATTAACATTTCCATTTTGGGGATGTACTATGTACAAGAGGTTGAATTTTTAGAGGGGAGGAGAAACAGCTTATGGCTAAAATATCCATGAGCTAAGCAGCAAGCCACACAGGAAGCACAGTTTAATGTGGAGGTTCTCAATATGCCTACAGTCCATGAAGCAGTGTGCCACCCAGCTAATGGAGGTTTCTGGGAAATTTCTGGGTCTTGCTCCTTTTCAGTTGTATCTTCAAAGTGTACAATAGTATACAAATTACTGTATTTACCTGAATCCAAGATGATTTGGAATTTAAGATGACCCCCCTGCATAATTAGATTCTATAAATGGAAAATTATAAACTTGTTATAATTTTCCATATATAGAATCTAATTATTGGATGGTCATCTTAAATTCCCCCTGTCCCCCTCCTCAACTGTGGCAGGCAAGGCTCAGCAGGGGGCAAGGGACCAGACCCTCATTCCTTCCCCTCACCTGGTACCTGTGCCCCTTGCCATTTAGATCCACCCCCACTGCTCCATTTTGATTGGGGGAAAAACCTCATCTTGGATTTGAGTAAATACAGTATAAGACTAGAGAAATTACAACTGCGTGCTACGTAATAAGACAGACAAGGATCTTTGGGTAAATGTGATATGCTATGTAATAACTCATTTACCCAGAGACACCAGCTACGTATGTGGCTCTATAAAAACACATCAGGTCATTCCTGGGTGGGGACAGACAAAGAAAGAGGCTATTAGCTCTTGGCACAAAAACACATTTTAGTTTATTGTTTTTAAAGAGGTGCCGTCTCAGGAGTGTCTGATTTCTACTGAAAATTGAAACACATCCATCTGTTAAAAGCTGAACGAGTTTCTACCCATTTCCCAGTCTACCCAGGGAACTCAGCACCATTGGACAGTGTGGTATACAAAGAGTGGCACAGGCATTTGATCCTGTGTTTATTTTTAACCCAACAGAAATCAAAAAGCCTTTGTATTAATCCAAGTTATTTTTTTCTTCTAAAAAGCTTGGGGCTTATGGGTAAGTTGGGAGATATGACCGACACTTTCAAGTCCACACTGTTGCTAATCAGACCTGCACCATTGTCCACCGTTGTCTCATAAAGGAGTAGTAGGTGAGGGGCTCATGCAATCAGATGTTCCCCCAAAGCCCTGTCAGGGAAGAAGGGGAACCACACCCCACTTCTATATCTCACCTCTACGTGCCTCCCCTCTCCCATCACCTTTAACACAGTTTAACAGAGTTAGGTTGAACACACAGTTTTACTGCTGGCAATTCCCTGGAAAAAGTTTCTCCCCTTTCAGTGAAAAGGCTGATAAAATGTCGCTTTTCCTTTTCCCCCAGCATCTCCAGGAAAGGCCTGTACCCAAACGCACTGGCAAACCCAGCTCAGCAAAATACTGCTGCACTGGCTGCTAATTAGTTCAGGAAATTGCACAAGAAGACTGGTATTCTTATAGTAGGGTTTCTTGAAGAGGGGTCCAAGACAGAGCCTGCCTGAGGTGGTATATGTAACCTATCCAGAGGCTGCAATAAGCTTTCATTTAAAAAATAAAAGTGAAGCTTTGACATGTAATGATATGTTGCAAAAAATCCGCCACAAATGTGAGAGCTGGCTCAGTTCCTCAGAGCCATACAGTAGGCAAGGCTCCTGCTGTTCCAGGCCTAATCAACTTGATAATAAATAAATTGGTTGCCACATGATCCTTGTCTACTGTACAGATCCTAATGTTGTTTGCACCAATGCAACTGAACCTGTATTAGCAACAGGGTGAGCAGTTTATCAGTGACTCCTAGTGTAGACAAGGTTGTGGTTAGGAAGAAAACTGCCCAGCTGTGAAATGAACATGAAACAATGCTGTGTTACCTGCTGGAGTCTCCACTAATGGTTCTGCAGGGTGAGCGCTCCTCTCACTCTACATTAAATGTTCCTGGGGGGTTACCTCCCAGACAAACGTTGACAGGCAACATCAATTCTGTATGTGCTGTCACTCAATTTGTAGTGGCAGAGCTAGGAGTGAAATCCATGGGGAAGGGAACAGGAAAGAAGCTCCTTGGGTGTAAAAATTGACAGTTACTGCAAGGAGGGAAATGCAGAGATAAAAGGAGGAGAGACACCAAAGATATAAATAAACCAAGTTAATGGCAGGTGGGGATAGCTACCCTGTAGTAACTGTCAGTTGCTCACTTTTATGCTACTATAAGTGGAAGCTAGACTGGGGCAGCATTGCCCACCATGAAAGATCATGTGTGTTAGTTTTCACTTACAGGAGGGAAAGAGTGGGCACACAGACAGTTACTATAAAGCAGCTGATGCATAAGTCCCTGCCCTCTATCAGTGTACTGCGATTTGTTTACCCATCCCCAAAGACATGAGCTGTGGAAAGAAAGGAGGATGAAGAGAGAAGGAAGATTTACTCTACAGGGAAGCATATTGTGGAATATAACAATCAGGCAATGAACAACTAAAACTGGTTATGGAATACAGGAACCGATATTTTTTCCCTTGATTTTTGTGCAACTCTCTCTTGGCATCAGTGGGAGTTTTGCCGTGGGCTGAGGATGGAACACAGCCTCATACTCCAGCCCATAGACCATCATTAAAAATGGGATTTAGCCTTCTCCATGGAATGAGTTTTCCACCCCCGCCCCAGAGTGCTGCTTCCCTGTGAAGTCCCTACAGGGACATGCTTTCGATAAAAAAATGTGATATGAAAACGTGCTAATGCAATCACCTAATAGTTTCTTTCTCATCTTTAGCACAATAAATGATGATGAGAGTCCACCTCTCTTCTAACTTCTCTGGAGATCACAAAGTATTTCAGAGACACCAATGAATGCCCTGGCAGGTAGGAAAGTATTACAACCCCCAGGAAGAAAGTGAGGCAGAGAGCTGAGCAAAGGCCAGGCAGGAAGGCTATGACAGTGGCAGGGATACCACACACTGGCCACTGGACAATCCTCTCTCTCCACTGGGAAGATTCTCCAGGCTAAGCGTCTGTCAGAGTAAAAGAGACCTCACCAACTCCTCCACCCAGCAGGCCAAAGAGAGAATGGGATTCATCTTCTCACCTCATTAGTACTGGACAGTTTGGGCAACACTTAGGTATTCTGGTGTGTTAGCGGATCAAATCTGTGACACGTATGTAGGCGCATACCTCCAAAGGCCCCTACCTCACAGTACCGCTAAAGGAAATTAGAAACACAAAACTCCCTCAGCATTGTTTGCAGTATAAACAGATAGACTTGGTAGGGCTGAGGCTTGCAAACATTTCATTGGAGACTGTCAACTGACTTAGATGTATGATCTTTAAACCACATGCCTTACCCCAGAAGTGGCCTTCCAATTAGCGTGAAGTCATCAGCACCAACCAGCAAGACCTAGAGAAATTAAATTATGCACTTGAGTTGCTTGCTAGCCACAATGTAATTAGAAATAACATCAGCAAAACTTTACATTTATCCCAGAAGTGCTTGGGTGTGTTAAAATTTCCATTTCTATTTTAAGTCTCAAATCTCAGGATGCCATGGAAAAAGATCTAACAGCCAAAAAACAGGCCCATTCAATAAACAGCCTCCCAGAGGATGGTTGTCTGTATTTTATCAATGCATATTTGAAGAACACTTTTCACAACACTTAGGATCCTGTCTGCGTATGTGCGATCGTGGAAAAGAAAGAGAAAGGAAGACACCAGGACCTTAACACCAAGGTCTGTGAACACTAGATATCAGGGGAATCAGAAATATCTTCCTTATCCTACCTGAGCCCTCAGAAGAATAATGAATGTCTGGGGCAGAGTCATGTCACACAATAACCTTTTGGTTTATAGCAATTCAAATGATCTGCCTAAATCAGAAAAGAGGTGCATGTCAGACAGGACTTCAACTGACTAGGAAGTAAATGAAATTCAAAGGCTTTTTACAGCTGATTTCCCTGTCCCATTAAGTGTACAGCAGCAGTTAAAAGCTATACACCAATGATTATTACAGTTTTTGAGTTTTGCCTTTGACAACCTTTTGGCAGTAAAAACCTGACTGGATTATAGGGAGATTTACTGGGAGATTAAATGTAAATTCCTCACTTTCTTCACCCTGATTAAGACTGTCTGTGCTCTCATGCCAAAGCTTCATTTTTTTGGACAAAGACGCACCAGTCACTAGAAAGGGTGCCTTGAAACTGGACTTTAAAGCAACAGATCTGCAGAAATACTGGCTCCCCAGATGTATTTATTCTACCGGTAAATTGTTGGTTACAGTGACTGAAGATGAATCTAACGCAGCCGTCTTTCATAAAATTTCACATAAGCCTTGGGTTAAACAGTCTCTATAAATTCTTTTTAGCATTAGATGTGGATGAGGAGGGAAATACCCACCCATGGGCTTACACTTATCCCCTAAACACCTTCTTCACCTAGAGGGATTGAATGTTCTAGGGGCCAACCCTGATGTTACCCGTGGACTTACAGTACTGTCAACCAATGTTAACTGACCGGTTCCAGGACAAACATTTTTGGGGGCACTATAGGAATACCAATAAGCACAGTATTTAGTCCTTAGGAACATTTTGAGTAAAGCACACTGCTTTCCAACATAGGCAGGATGTCTGAAATACGCAGAGCAATTTAGCCCATTTCCCCTTGGTATAAACTGAACTACCATCATCAACATGACAGCAAATAAAATCAAAGAAAAGGCAGACTTCGCAAGTATCGGGAATTAGAGAAAAGGTTTTTGCAGAGCTAAAGGGGACAAGGGAGGTAATATTCAAGACCCGGCTGAAATTGATGTCTCAGGAGATCTTTCCTCATATTTACAATGCCAGCTTGGAAAAGTTGGCCTCTATTTGTTGCATTTCTGCTAATGCAAGGCTGGGACAAAGAACTGTAGCACTGGCTTGTGGTTAGGATGGAACTGATAAGGATGAGCAGCATAAACATTCCCATGGAAGATTTGTGGTGTGAAAGCTCATAATGGACTACTGTTGGCAGGAGAGGGCAATGAACTGTCAATTCCTATAATCCAGGATTTTATTTATTTATTTATTTTTTTACAAGAAGCCCTTGGCTGCTGCCAGCCCTTCCTACAATCTTAAATACTGCCCAAGCCACAGGCCTTGCCCGGTCAGTTTTGCTGCCTCCCATGGAGCCACAGGGTTGGAAGGACCTCAAAGGACATCCACCCCCAAACTCACTCACTCAAATGGGTGAATGGAGTTTCCCTGGCTAATTGTCAACAAGTCAGGATTTACGAAACTATGAAGTGATTGCAGCAGACAGGACGTAGGTGGCTATAACAGGAGTAGGCTCCCAGGGTGGCCATGGCTCCCCCCTGGTGGCCATATGGCTCCTGCCTAACTCTCTCTTTAAGATGCACTCCTTTGGTTCCTCACCTGCCACACCTTGATCTTATTAAGATATCAAGGAAGGGAGGCTGCCCACCGGTCCTAGAGTGAGCCCTTGTCACTTCCAGCCACTAGCAGGTCCTTCTCTGACCCTGCTGGATTCAGTTTTTGCCCTGAGATGAGTGGGCCTTCTCAGCCCCTCTGTGCACCCAGGGCACCTGTGGCCTTAAGGGTTCATTGTGCAACTCCACTCACCCCTTATATCATACCCATGCCTCACAGAAACATTTGGGTCACCAATCAGGTAGGGCACTCGTCCCAAATCCAGCAGGCCGCCACAGACCTTTATTCCTTTTCTGGGCTTTGAACTTCCCAGCTTCTGCCCCACTACTCTGGTTGCACCCCTCTGGCTCAGACCTACCACCCTAAGTCTGGCTCCTCGGGCTCCAGCCCCTTATCTTCCCTCTTGGGTCCTCTGGCCCCCAAACCCTGCTCTTCCCACACTCTGCTCTCTCCCTGGGCTCTGGGTCCTCTGGCCCCAGGCTCTGCCCTTCCCCAGGCTCTGGCTACACCATGAGCCTGCCCCCAGCATGGCTCAAGGCAATCACATGCCCCTAGGGCACTAATGTCCCTTCTACAAACCACCAGTTCAGAATCTAGTCCAAAATAAGCCCTCTGGCTAGAACATAAATCCCCACAACTGAGTCTAAGCTGCAAGCCCCATGCTGTACCTGTCAGCTCTCCCTACCTTGAGTCCTGTTCCCCTGCAAGACAGCAGCATTTCTACTCGCACTTCACCCAGGGTAGTCCAGGCATCAGCCAGGAGCTTCTCTGTAGCTCTCCTGCCCCGGAGCTCTTCCCTCAGGAGCTCCCAGAGGCCAACTGAATGCTCTAGCTGGAAGTCATGCTCCACTCTGATCATGGGACTCCCCAAGTTACCACAGATGCTGCCTGATTTAGTCTGCCAGATCAACCCCAGGGAAACGGACTGCTGCTGGATTCTGCCGTAACAACAACTTGCCTCCCATGCAGGGGACTAGCCCAGTGCTCTACTGCCATGCAGCTGGTTCAGCAGTAAGTACTTGTAGCAGGTAAATCCCCAGGTATCTGTTCCCTAGACATTCACAGTAGGCAGCTTTCCCCCTCCTGGGGCTCTCCCTGCTTCCCCTTCACTGGTAAAGTAACAGGAGCCTCTGGCTTTCTGTTACACTGGCTCAGATGAGTAGATGGATTGTTTGTCCAATGACCAGGTGGTCAACAGCTTTTCCCTAAGGATAAAAGAGAGACTTTCTCCCAAAGAGGATATCTGTCTATAGCAGGAACTAAAACAGCAGCAGACTGGGAGATTAAACGTGAATTCCTGACTTTTGCCAACTGCAAGGACTGTGTGGGTGGGAAATGAAGTTGTGTATCCTCCCCAAACAAAGCATCTGGCATACCAGAGGACAAAGGGGTTGGGAACTACAAGGCCTGTAACATCACTGTAACTATGGGAACATGACACACTTACACTGGTGTAATCTCATTTATACTGATGTAAATGTGGAATGGACATAGAAACCTATGCTAGCATCAGTCACTTCACTCTGGGATAAAGCACTTCTTGGGAAGTCATGAGTAGCAATAGGCTAGTGCAAGTAATACCAGTGTACAGATATGTCTGCAGTGAATTTCACCCCCAGTAGCCCTTTGCTCAACACAACCTATTACTGGCTAGCCTGCCATCTAGTTGTGAAACTGTGCGATAAGAGTCAATTGTGGGCAGCTGGGCACCCTCCAGACACCAATGGGATTTTCACTGATGTACAAAAGCCATGTAGTATCCCATAGGCGGACAAGGTTCTTTGGGTGAATTTGATATCTTTTATTAGACCAACCCAAGCTTTCGGGTTCAAAAACCCTTCGTCAGGCTAAGGAAGCTTCAGCAGTTGGTGTGTGCTCTTCCTGGATGGAATGAAAAGTAAAGAAGCCAGCGGCTGGGCTGGGGAGTCAGTTGCCACGCAGATTATAATGCATCAAAAATCCAATGTCTATGTTTAGTCCATGATCTCTAGTATCCAGGAGGTTGATGAAATGGAGCTCATAGGCTCATCTCTGAGAAGTGTTGTGGTAAGTTTCCCTTGAGGATCAGGGCTGAGAGATTGGAGAGAGAGCGGCCCTCCTGTGAGAAATATGCCCCCACCGGTAATTGGGTATTTCTGTCTTTGATGTAGTATCCCAGAGTGCTGGATGTCTGCACCCTAAGTCTATTAATTGTAGGCAGACTTGACTTTGGGGACTTGAGTAACAGAAATGGGATAAAATGGAACAGTACAAAGTGCAAGGTCACACGTTTAGGAACCAACACCAAGAACTTTATTACAAGCTGGGAGCTCCTCATTTGAAATTGAGGAGGAGGATGAGGAGGAAAAGCAGAACTGGCAATCACAAGCTGATTACAGGATGATTATGAGTAGGGCCTGGTTTAAATCCTAGGCCCACCTTGTGCCGCAGCAGCTCCTTTAATCTTGGGAGTTCCCCCCGCCACTGATTAGTAGAGGGGGGGCCCCATTGGCCCTGCTGCTTGCACCTGGGCCCTAATCATGAGCTTCTAAAGCAGGGGTGGGCAATTATTTTGGCTGGAGGGCTACTTACTGAGTCTGGTGTTCTCTCATGGGCCTCATCTGTTTCTTCTACCTGCTTGAACCATCCCCACAGCGATAGTATGCCCCATCTCTCTCTCCTCCCTGCCCTCGCAGCTACAGCATGTCCTGATCCACAATGTCCTGGACCTGTCCGCAGCTTACACTAGCTCATGTGTTGGAAGCAGTGCGGGGGGGGGGAAGAAGAAGGGGGGGTGGGAAGAGTGGGAGTGCTCACCACATCAGCTGCAGATGCTGTCGGCAAGTTCTCAGTGAGGACTGGGGCAACTGCCCAGGACTGAGGCTGATGTGTTGATGCAGATGCCCCAGTCCTCACCTGGAACCTGCTGGCCACACCATAGCTGATGCTGTCTGGCACTGCTTCTGGTGCATGGGCCAAGAGCTGGTATAAACTTCAGAAGTGTAGCACTGTAGCATTATTTTTATTTTCCCCAGCAGAAACAGAAATAGTCATTACTGTATTTTCTTACTTGTAATGTATACACCAATTTCCAGGAGTTGATTTTTTGGGGAAAAATGTGCTATTTGCAAGAAAGGGGCATGTGAGAAGATACTAGAAGAGTCTTTTATTTGATCAGAAAAAAAAAGACAGAGGGGATATGACTGCACTCTGAATACATCAAGGAGGGAGAAGAGCTATTTTAGTTAAGAGGCATAAGAACACATTGGGGGCAAATAAAGAAATTTGGGTTAGAAATTAGAAGATAGCTTCTAGCTATCAGAGTAATAATGTGTTGGAACAGCCTCCCAACAGGAGCAGAGGCAAAAAAGTTGCCTAGTGTTATGATGGAGCTACATTAGTTTATGAAAAGGATTGTGAGGCACAGATTCATAGACTGTAGAGTTGGAAGGGATCACAATGGATCATCGTGTCCAAACCCCTGCCCCTGGAAGGCAAGAGGACCGAGGTCAGATGACCCCAGCCAGGTGACTATCAAGCCTCCTCTTGAAGACCTCCAAGACCTCCACTACCTCTCTTGAAAACCCATTCCAGACTCTGGCCACCCTTACTGTAAAAAATTTCTTCCTAATGTCTAACCTAAATCTACTCTCCACTAGTTTGCACTCATTATTCCTAGTTACTCCCCGGGGCACTCTGGTAAATCGTGCATCACCGATTCCCTGTTGTCCTCCCTTGATAAACTTATAGGTGGCTACAAGGTCTCCCCTCAGCTATCTCTTGTGAAGGCTGAAGAGATCTAGATCTCGCAATTTCCCCTCGTAGGGTCTTTCACAGAAGCCACTAATCATGCGAGTGGCCCTCCTCTGAACCCTTTCCAGATTCTCTGTGTCTGTCTTGAAGTACAGTGCCCAAAACTGGACACAGTACTCCTACTGTGGCCTGACCAATGCTGTACAGAGGGGGAGCATTACCTCCCTCGATCTGTTGGTCATGCATCTGCTAATACACGATAAGGTGCAATTGGCTTTGTTGATGGCCTCATTACACTGCTGGCTCATGTTCACCTTGGAGTCAACTATGACTCCAAGATCTCTCTCAGGCTCTGAGCTGCTGAGGAGGTCATCCCCCAACCTACAGGTGTGCTGGGGATTCCTCCTTCCTAGGTGGAGTACCTTACATTTATCTTTGTTGAATTGCATCCTATTTCATTCCGCCCATTGATCCAACCTGTCCAGGTTGGCCTGTATCTGCTCCCTGCCCTCCAGTGTGTTAACTTTGCCCCATAACTTGGTATCATCTGTGAACTTGGAGAGTGTGCTCTCCACACCCTTGTCCAAATCGCTGATGAAGATATTAAATACAGGGTGGCTGGAATTGTAGGGAACTGGATTCAGTGATTCACAAGGTTCCTTCCAATCCTAAGTAGCAACTAACACATATGTGAACCATGGGCCTGCCTGATACCAGACTTACACTGCTTAGTCAAGAGTCTGAAGCCTTAGCTAGCCCCAGTATTCCAAGCACCAACAGCTGCCCCTGGAGAGTGTTTCTTCTTTTACACTGCGGCATCACTGACACTGGGGAAGAGACATCTCCAAGTTACTGCATGTAATCCTGGATGCAGGAAGGGACTTTACCTTTTCAAGTCGGATTCTGTCTCCACATTCAGCCGGGAGAACGTTTTCCATTAGAATCAAGTCTTCGCTGGTGACCTTCCACTGCTTGCTGGCCAAATGAACCACAGCAAAGAGCCTTCCATACTGTCCAGTGGCAATCATTTCGTTCACCCTTTGTACGACCTCTGTTAACAAATGGTGAGGCAGTGAGTGCACTGGGGATAAATTGTAGTAGGGAACATCAGCAGGCAAGGCAGCATGAAAACTTGCCCACATGTTCTACTCATCCCTCCCCATCTTATTAGGATCCCTACTGAGGGCTTCAGACATGGCCTGGAAGATGATGATGTTTCACAAAGAAGGGACATGCCTCCCTCCTTGAAAGACTGAGACTTTCTCTATGCTTGAACCCGAACTGTTAGTATGACTGTACCCATACAAGCATTGAACGTGTACCAGGCTTATACCGACAGTGCGACTGACACATGTGCAGCTTGACTTCTGCTGGAACAACTGGCTGGATGTCAGTGGAATGTCCTATCCTGGAGATCAAGATATTCCATAAGAGAGTGCCCTGCTCTGCTTTTTTTCTATCCCAAGGGGTGAAGAAGAGCCGTAAGAACCAGACAAAAGGAACAGAAGAGGTAGAGCAAGGGCAGCACAGTGTACAGGAACTGGGGTGCCAGGGTCCTTGGCCAGCTCAAGCTTGAGATTTTTTTACATGCCAGAAGGACCCTGCTTCAGCTCCTTGCTGGAAATATTATATTCTTTGTGCTTTTGTTGTGCATGCTATAAGCTTAGCGCAGTACTGGGAGCAAATTATGGCACACACAATGAGCAACTTTTCTAAGGTCATAACTCAGTCCAATCAAAACTACCATTACACAAACACTGACAAAGCACTGCTTAATGAGGCATATTTCCTTGTCAAATTCCAGCATTCTACCCTCATGCCATTTTGCTCTCAAGCCACTCATCAAAAATACTTTTCTTGCTATAATATTCCCTCTACTCCCATTGTGCTCAAAAATAGCTGAAACCAGCTTTGCTTAGGATTTAAGCCAAAAATATCTATTTTGAAGAGATAAGAGTATGGAACACTTCATCCCCAAAGTGGAAGTTATGCGATCAGGAGCAACTGAAAACATGGGTTTAGAATGGAAACCATTTTGCAGCCTCAACCACAATTGTTGATGCCACTTCCACTGTGATTCACACTAGAGCTAGAGTAACTTTACTGGTAGAATGCGAGACCCGTGGCTTAGGACCTGCCCACATGGATCTTGTATCCTGATGCAGAGGATAATGCTGGAGCCTTTAAAGCAGGGGCGTGCAATTATTTTGGGTGGAAGGCTGCTTACTAAGTTTTGGCAAGCCATCAAGGGTTGCGTGACAGGCAGCCAGGGGCAGATAAATATTAATTTTATAAATTTTTAAGGAACCCCGCGGGTCACACAGAATGACCTGGTGGGACGCATCTGGCCTGCAGGCCACATTTTGCCCGCCCCTACTTTAGAGAACAACGTGATCCCCTCCTCCTTTTCATTATGTGCAGCATGACACAGTGGAGATCACCTGTCTGAAGCTATTAATCTATTTATTCAACTAGTATCAATAATCTTCTTGCCAACATTTTTAAATCTCAATGCCTGAAAGTTAAACTCCTAAATTCACACTTGGGTGTCTAAATAAAAGCAGGCTGACTTCCAATAATGCCAAGGGCTTGTAGCGCCCATTGAACCTACAGGGATTCAAGGTCACTAACAAAGTCTGAAATTCAAGATACTTAAATTTAGAAGTTCAACTTCTGACACCCAAGTCCTAACATTTTGACCTATAATTTTATCTTCTATAAAATTACTGAATTTTTATGCTTCAGGTTTTTTAAAAAAAGGAAAGTGACATCAAGCCATGCTGGCATTTCCTTGTAAGCACAGCTACTTGCTCTTTAGTGCTACACAGACTGATCTTACATAAGAGCACCTATGGTCACTTCTGGGCACAGTAAGGTCAGGCAGGTAATGAGTAGAGCGCAAAAATCAAATGTTCTTGCGGTTATGAATGCAGTCATAATGTGATGCTATTCTGAGAAGATGCTGGAGAGGTCAAGCCAGCCATTTGTCAAGCAGTCTTGAGAACTGTTGTGTACAGTGACACAAAGTACCTGGAAGGCCATGAAACATGGCAATCATTATGGGCCAAAGGTCTTGGCTGAATCAGAGCCAAGGGAAGATCAGATCTGTTTTAGCAAGCAGGTTCAAAGTTTACTTCCACTGTTTGGACAGTAAAAAATTAAGACTTATAGCAGTGGTGCTCAATGTTTTGGTCCCATGGACCAGATGGGTGGCCAGGGGCCAGTCCACGGGCTGATCGGAGCCCCACGTGCCAGAACTGGGCCCTGGAGCCTGGCAATACCCTTTCCCTGTCACATGTGCTGGGATTGGGCCCCAGGGGCTGGCACCACCCCTTGCTACCCTCACTTTCTGGGACTGGGCCCTGGCACTGCCCCCTCTCATTGGGACTAAGCCCCAGGGGCACAACATTACACCTATATGCCAGGATCTGGTCCCAGAGACCTGGCACTGACCCCTTTCCCCCAGTCCCCCACATTGGGATTGGGGCCTGGGGTTGCCCCCACCTGGTCCTGAAAGCTGGGATCTGGCACTGGATCCCAGGGTGCGGGGTCTGGGGCTTCCCATGAGTCTGGAAATTTATCAGCAAGGGAGTGGTGCCAGCGCTCGCCTGCCACCAAATTTCTGGATCTGTTGGGAGCCTTGCAGGCCGGATGATATGATGTCGCGAGCTGGAGTTAGCCTACAAGCCCAGGGTGGAGCACCTCTGGCCTAGAGTGTAAAAAATATTTCAGGGACAAACCACATTCATTAGCAATAACCAAATGTGCAAAATGTTGTGGGCACAGAGCTACAAAAAAGTAAGCCAGGAAAGGAGGGCTGGAGCCAATGCCTCTGTTTAAATGAGGAGTTTATTTGCATGGTTATTTATTATTATATTGTACATCCATTTGGGAGTGAATCAGCCTGTTAACCGTCTCCAATGGACAGCACAGCATCTCCTTTTCCTCCATTGCTCCCGACAGCTATAAATGGCAGTTCATGCCACTCAAAGGCATGTGGCTCCTCCCTCTGCCATTCCCCTCTCAGATGTCTCCCTTTCCTCAGTCTCTTCTGTAAAGTCACTTTTTTTGCTCTCTCCAATTTGAAAGCTGGGAGGATGCGGGTCTAAATCAGGTCCCAGTCTCAGAAAGAGGCAAAACACCCATTATCTAAAAGGTCATTGCAAAGAGAAAAAATGATGTTTCCTCTTCTGTCTCTGCATTTTCTGTAACATGCAATATAATGCTGTTTCCCTTCAAGGGATAGCTGTAGGACTGCTATGTGCTACCATGGTACAAATATGGAATGGTAAGGGATATCCAGCCACTGTGACTAGTTACATTGCTGTTCTAAGGAGTATCTGTCTTATACACTGCACTGTTCTGATGTGAAGTCTACCTTTTTCCCCTCTAAAAAGAGCAGAAAAATCACACTCTATTTATATACTGCATTGGCTTATAATTGGGTCCCACAGCAGTATCAGCATTTGCACGTGCAGCTTTTAGTCAGGGACAATCCTGCCTTGAGCAGGGAGCTGGACTAGATGACCTTGCAAGGTCCCATCCAGTCCTACTTTTCTATGATCCTATTTGATCCTTTTTGGCTCTGTAACTGGAGATCTTTACCTGTATGGTACTTTGTCTCTTCTACTGGATCTGGCAGTCTGAACACAGGCCATGGAGGCGAAGACAATGACGTTTTGGCAACAAGTCTGTCAACAAGAGTATAAGAATCAGCAAACAAAAGGCTATATCGTCACCAGGAATCCTGATTTTTCTCTGTTTAAAAATCCCAAATCTCTGATAGAAAAAAAAATCCAAATTTCTCTGATAAAACCTCCCAAAATCCACACTTTTTCTGTGACTAAAATGAAATGTCACAATACCTATATATCTATGTATCAGTTGAACACAATGTTTTGATATATTTATGATTTTAATGCAATTTGGAAGCATATCGGTACCCTCAATCATTATAACAAAATCAATTCTAAATACCTATATATTTTGGCATTTGATTTTGGTTGGATTTTTTTTCCATGGAAAAATCAATGCTCCCCCTGCTCCCTTTACTTACCAGGACACGGGTCCAGCTGCAGCTGTCCACCCCCACTACTTTGTGGAGCTGAGCAGCCCTGATATGCTAGTGCCCTGCACCTACCCATCCCATTGCCCCTCATTCGCGACTCATAGCCCCTCGGCCCTGCTGGTGCCCCTCACTCCCAACCCACAGCCCCCTTGCCCTGCCAGTGCCCTGCATTTCCAACCCACAGCCCCCAAGCCCTGCTGATGCCCCTCACTCCCAACACACAGGCCCCTGCCCCCACCCCCCACTGCAACATGGACTCATAGGACTCCAGCAGGGGAAGGGGGCAGGGGGTCCTTCAGGGGCAGGGGGAAGCTGCATGGGTGTGCTCTCAGGGGCAGGGGTGGCTGCGTGCAGTCTGGAGATGCTGCCAAGTGGAGACAATGACCACGGCCAGGCTGCCTGGCATAGTGCGAAATCCCCACCCTCCTTCTCCCTCCAGCCTGCGCTGAGGCCAGACTTGCTTTGCCACTGCCTGCAAAAGTGGGAGCCACCACAGCCAGGACAAAGACTGCCTGGAGCCCCTTGCCGTCCTTCAGCTGCCCACAGCATCACCCAAGCCAGAGCCATGTTTCTGGTCCTCTCCACCGTGCCTCAGCCGGTGCCACGGGGCAGCATGTGGTGCCCCAACCGCTGCATGTGCTTCGAGTCACACAGCTCCCCACTTCCCCCAAAGGACCCTCTCTCCCACTTCCTTCCCCCACTGGAGGGGCAGGTGCCTCCAGGCAGGCCCCGCTGGCAACAATGCTGAGCTGGGCTTGCCAGCAGAATTGAGCACTGCTTCAGACCCCCTGCCCTGCCACAGCCCTGGCACCTAGACTGCTTCCCCCAGTGCCTGCAGGCACCCACAGGCACACAGACTCCCACACATACCCCTCCTCCACTCACAGCCCCCTCACAGTCCAAGCCCTGGACCTTCAATCCCCCTGTCCTATAGACTTACCTATATTCAGTTGCTGGGGCTGCTCCCACCACCCTTCCTGGCTGCGTGCACACACATCGCATCCCCTGACTCCAATTGTCCTCCACCTGCTCCCCTTAGTGCCAAGCAGCTGTTTGCAGGCTGGAAGATTGCCAACCTGCAAGGGGCTGCAGTAACTGGCAGCCTTATTTCAGTCAGAGGTGGTGCTTCTCTGCAGGCAGAAAGGGGACTTGCTTCTGCAAAGGAGCTACGAGTCTGGACACACACAGTAGCATAAAATCATAGAAAATTAGGGTTGGAAGGGACCTCAGGACATCATCTACTCAAACCTCCTGCTCAAAGCAGGACCATCCTCAACTATAGCATCCCAGCCAGGGCCTTCTCTTAACAGACCTTAAAAACTTCCAAGTAGAAATGCACCAATATGTTGGTCCATATCAGACTGGCATCAATAAAAGGGAAATTGACATTATGGGCAATCGGCTTTTTTTGGCTGGTGTACCTGAAAACGTCACTGATAAATGTCACCGTGGGGGCCTTGATCTGCCCATGTCACGCCCCTCCCTCCCCCATCCCCTCCTCCTTACAGACTTACTGGCTGGACGCTGCTCTCCAAACTGTTGGGCTGCATGTTGGCTATCACAGTGGTATAACTGGCCATCAGTATCAGCCAAAAACATCTTTATCGGTGCACCCCTATTTCCAAGGATGGAGGCTCCAAAACTCCTCTGGGTAACCTGTTCCAGTTCTTTATTACTCTCCTCATGAGAAAAGTTTTCCTAATATCTAACCTAAACTTCCCTTGCTGCAACTTGAGACCCTTACTCCTTGTCCTGTCATCTGTCACCACTGAGAACAGTTTAGCTCCATCCTCTTTTGAATCCTGCTATTAAATCTGCACCTCAGTCTTCTTTTCTCCAGACTAAATAAGCCGAGTTCCCTCAGCCTCTCCTCAAAAGTCATGCCCCCCAGACCCCTAAATCATTTTCACTGCCCTCCGTTGGAATCTCTCCAATTTGTCCACATCCTTTCTGTAGTGGGGGGCCCAAAACTGGACACAGTACTCCAGATGTGGTCTCACCAGCGCTGAAGAGAGGCGAAGAATCATTTCCTTCAATCTACTGGCAGCGCTCCTTCCAATGCAGCACAGTATGCCATTAGCCTTCTTTGCAACAAAGGCACGCTGTTGGCTCATATTCAGCTTATTATCCAGTTCCTGTTCTAAGGAGTATCCCACAGTTCCTTTTCTGCAGAGCTGCTGCCTAGCCAGTCGGTCCCCAGCCTGTACTGGTGCATGGGATTGTTCTGTCTTAAGTGGAAGACTTTGCATTTGTCCTTGTTGAACCTCACGAGATTTCTTTTGGTCCAATCCTCCTATTTGTCTAGGTCTCTCTGAATCCCAGCCCTACCCTCCAATGTATCTACTACTCCCCACACCTTGGTGTTATCCACAAACTTGCTAAGCGTGCACTCCATCCCATCTTCCAGGTTACTGATGAAGATATTGAACATAACCAGCCCCAGGACAACCCTTGGGGCACTTCACTTGATACCAGCTGCCAACTAGGCATAGGGTGTCTACATGGCACTATGCTTTAGTACTTCTTTTTGGAAGTATTAAAGCACGGCGCAGTATGGGTGGTTACTGCACCATGAGTGCAGTGCACAGGTAGATTTTGCCACCACACGCTATATTGTCATAGCAAAGCGCTATACCTGAGGAGTGTGCCATTATGGTGACGTAGCTGGTGATTACATGTGGACACACATGGATGCTACATCGCCATAGCGTGCCACACGGTGTCATACTGTGTTGCTATGTCACTGTAGGGTGACGTGTAGACTCACTCATAGAGCCTCTGAGCCTGATGATCCAACCAGTTTTCTATCCATGTTACAGCCCAGTCATCCAACCTGTACTTCGTTAACTTGCCTGTGAAAATGTTATGGGAGCCTGTATCAAAAGCATTGCTAAAGTCAAGGTATATCATTGTCCATTGCTCTCCCTGTATCCACAGAGCCAGTCATCTCATCATAGAAAGTAATCAGGTTGGTTAGGCATGACTTGCCTTCAGTGAATCCATGCTGACCGTTCCTAATGACCTTCTTGTCCTCCAAGTGTTCAGAAATGGATTCTTTGAGGACCTGCTCCATGATCTTTCCAGGACGGACACAAGGCTGACTGGTCTGTAGTTCCCTGGATGCTCCTTCTTTCCTTTCTTAAAGATGTGAACTATATTTGCTTTTTTCAATCATCTGGGACCTCTTCCAATTGCCATGAGTTTTCAAAGATAATGGCCAGTGGCTCTGCAATCACATCAGCCAAATCCCTAGGCACCCTCGGGTGCATCATGTCTGGCCCCATGGACTTATACCTGTCCAGCTTTTCTAAATAGTCCCTAACCTGTTTTTTCACCACTGTTGGCTGCTCACCTCCTCCCCAAACTGTGTTGCTCGGTGCAGTAGTCTGGGACCTGACCTTGCCTGTGAAGACAGAGGTGAAAAAGGCATTGAGCACTTCAGCCTTCTCTGTCACTAGGTTGCTTCCACCATTCAGTAAGGGATCCACACTTTCCTTGATCTTCCTCTTGTTACTGACATACTTATAGAAACCCTTCTTGTCCCTTGCTAGCTGCAACCCCAAGTGCACTCTGGCCTTCCTGACTTCATCCCTGCATGCTCAAGCAATATGCTTATACTTCTCCCTAGTTGTTTGTCCAAATTTCCACTTCTTATAAGTGTCTTTTTTGTGATTTAGTTTACTAAAAAGTTCTCTGCTAAGCCAAGCTAGTCTTCTGCAATACTTTCTTGTCTTCCTGCACATCAGGATGGTTTGTTCCTGTGCCTTCAGTAAGGTTTGTTTAAGATGCAACCAGCTCTTCTGGACTCCCTTCCCCACAGATGAACCTCAAATGTTTCCAACTTTTATCTCCTTTACAGTATTTTCCAGAGTTTAGAAACCTTCTGACCTGGCAGAGGGCCCCTCATGCTCAGGGACCTCTGGTCTGATCAGTCCTGCCTTCTCTCTATGTGGCTGAGTGAGGCTGTGAGGAGGAAAAGCAGAGGTCTACCAGCAGTGGGGTTCAAACACATGTGGAACCATGTCCATAGGATCTTAAGTCCAATGCCTTCACCTCTCAGCCATCCTGCTCAGGCCACAGATTTCAAAGAACTTTGGGTTGGGTGCCAAGTGAGAGGAAGAGGCTGTGACTACAGGTCAGTCACATGTTATGCGGGGGTTACATTCTAAAGTCAGCGTGTAAGGCGAAAATCGTGTATAGTGAAATCGCGTATTACCATGCCAGCGGTGACTGCCTCTGCCTCCAAAACCACCCGCCACCGCCACGGAGCTGTGCTTAGAGCTATGAGGCCAGCGGCAGCGGTGCAGTGCGGGGTGCTAGTGGGGATGGCTGTGTGCCGCCCAGCCACCACCATGCCGTCGCTGCCACCCGGCGGCCGGCCACGCAGCTCCGGGCACGCATACAAACTCAAGCCCTGTCTGTCCCCCCCCCCGCATATAGCTGAATTTGCGCAAGTTAAATGCGCGTATGATGCAACTGACCTGTACTTCTCGCCATTCCAATGTTCTGAATGACCATTGGGGCATGTCCATTTCAATGAGGCAAGAATAATGGCCTCTTCCCATAACAGGCAGAATAAAACTAACTACAAGTAAGAGGACTCCTGATGTGGCAAAATTTTTCTTCACTGTGCCTTTTGCTCAATCCCAGCCTGGTGACTGTGCAGCTCCCCCCACATTGACACTAGCAAGAGGCTGAGCAATGAAATACAGAGTAGCGCTGCAGTGACTGGCAAAACTGCTAGTGCTTTCAGAAGTGCTGAAGCTGCAGCCCGTCTCAAGAGACTGCTTAACCACATGCTGAAACTGCTTTGTCTTGCTCCACAGCTAGGCTTGCAAATAAGGGAAAGGCATTTCACCAAAATAGAAGCAGCTGCTGCTTCGCTGCTCCAGGGTATTGAGGTACATGGTCAAGTGTAGAGAATCCCAGACAACTTTGACAGAAAGGGGATGAATGGTTTGTTTGCGTCTGCCCAGTCTCCCCCCATCCCAACACATAAAATAGCTTGGGCTGCTAACGTTACAGTGCAACAAGCCTAAATGAGTAAAAATGCCAGTGCAGAATAAGCAGTTTGAGGACGAGCTGGAGATTCACTCAATAACGTAAAATCACGGGGCCTTTGTTGAACTAAGCTTTAACTTGCTGCTGTTGCAGACACCACTGCAGCTTCACTGGCACCAGATACAACAGGGAGCAGCAGCAGGAAGTGCCAGTGGCCACCAGTAGTTTGCACCAGTGTGGTGTGCAGATGATGTGAGGCCTGCCCCATTTCAGTTAACTGGAATTTGCCATTGATTTCAACGGGAGAGGAAACAGGCCTCTGCTGCTTGAAAGGCTAGTGGCTACTTCAAGTTTGGTCTACACCAGTGGTAGCTACCCCTTTTTTGCAGGTATGTCACAAGTCATGCCCTTCCCCCAGATTCATACCCGATAGAGTTTGTGATCTAGCGCACCAGAACAGAGGCAGAGGGCTCCAGCCTTCAGCCACAGGAGCCGGGGAATGACACTGCTGAAAGCAGAGGTGTTGCTGCCAAAAGCCAAGATTAACCCTTCCTTGGACCTGTGGCAGACACCAAATTCAGGGCTTTGACACCTGGCTCACCATATGAAACTGCAGCCTGTGCTATTTGTGGCACACTGATGTAGGTTAGCCAACACTTGTTTAGACTCACACTCTGCCCACTGTGGCACTGGTTTTAGCAATGTTGGGGAGGAATTGAGACAAGCACCCAAAGAGCCTTAGAGGGACAGATGATCTAATTAGCCTCCTCAAATCAGCCTCAAGGGACTGAATATTAATGACTCATGCATGTTACTTCTTCCTTTCCAGCCTATTTTTAAAGCTCTTTTCAGCTAAATTGATAGTTTAGTGAAGACCTTGAAAACTACAGCTGGCTTCTCTATAGGAGCTCATGAAACTGCTTTTCCTTTCAAGCTTCCAGCTGCACTCCTTGAATGAAGATACTAATGGCTGCTAACATCTCACTTGGGAACTGCTACTTTAATTCAGCGCTTGAACTGAGAGATCCGATTTAATGCAAATGCCTCAGTGAGTTTGCTTCTTACTTCCACACAAGCTTGGCGTTTGCCAAAGGTGGGGTGGGTTGTGTTTCTTAAACAACTGAATATAACAGAACCAGCTCAAAGATTTGGCAGTTTTGTACTTTAGGACAGACTTAGTTTATGAAGTGATAAGCAGCAAATTTTGTTAGGTGCCGCAACTTAAATCCTCAACATGTTTCCTGGGCTTTTATGTAGTTGTGGTGCAAAATTCACCGAATCACGGAAATGGGACTGCAGAAAGTATAGTCCCACCCTTTGCTCAAGGCAGGAATGTTTCATCTATGCCTAAATCATCCCAGGCAAAAGTTTGTCTAAGATGCACATAAGAAACTGCAGTGACAGTGATTCCACAACCTCTCTAAACAACCTGTCCCAGTGCTTAACTATGCTCCTAGCTAGAAAGTTCTTCCTAACACCCAACATAAATATCCCTTGTTGCAAATGAAGCCCATTCCTTCTTGTCCTCTCCACTGTGCACACAGAGAACAGTTGATCAACAATGTATTTTGTATGTGAAGATAGTTATCAACTCTTTATTCAATCAACTCCCCATTCTTCAGACTAAATAATTCCAGTTCTTCCAAGCTTTCCTTGTCTGTTATGTTTCCTACATTGCTAATCATTTTCCTTGCTCTCCTCAGGACTCTTCCCAGTTGGTCCATGTTTTTACCAAAGTGCAGTGCCCAAACAAAATATTCCCAGTGAGGCCTCACTAGTGACTGCTGAACAGAGTGGAAGAGTCACTTCTCATGACTTGCATGCGGCACTCCTAGTAATATATCCCAATATGCTAGTGGCTTTTTTGTTTGTTTGTTTTTTACAACACTGCACATTTTTAAATCATTCAGCATGCCATCCAATATGACTCCCAGGCCCTTTGCTACAGGACTACAGCCTAGCCAGTCATTCCTCAATTTGTTTTTGTGCATGATTGATCTGTTCTAATTGTAGGCTTTTACATTTGTCCTTAGCAAATTTAATCCAATTCATTTCAGTCCATTTCTCCAATTTATAAGGTCATTTTGAATTCAACTTGTATCCTTCTAAGTGTTTACTATCCTTTCAAGCTTGGGGTCATTGGCAAATTTACTAAGTATTCATTCAAAACCATCCTCCAAGTAGTTACTGAAAAGGCTGAGCAGAACAGACCTCTCCAGAACCCAGACTGGAGAGGTCATCTCAGGTACAAAATGAACTACTGAGTGATGACTACTTTTTGAGCATAATAATTCAACAATTTATGTACTAGTTTTACAGTAGTTTTATCTAGGCTATTTCCTTAGTGTACTTATGAGACTGTCACGGGAGACAGTGTCAAAAGCCTTATTAAAGCTGAAATATATCATATCCACTATTCTTCTCCCATCCACAAAGCCTGTCACCTTGTCACAGAAGGAAACCATGTTGGTTAAGCATGACTTGCTATTGACAAAAGGAAGCTTCTTTCTGAATACCCCGATTGTTCCTTTGAGAAGAGCTTCTATATGCTGAGTCTTCATGCTCCTTCCTGAAGAATCTCCTTGAGGATCTGACTGATGGAAAGAACAGAGTACTACAGAGATGACAGTGGGTATTATAGAATGGCTTCCACTAAGGGCATTCAGCACTGCGATACACAATTCACAGGAGCCACTGTCAGAGCTCAAACTGTCTAGCGCTCAGTTGCCAATTTCTGTGTTGAATAGACCTTTACCAGGGTCCCATTTTATTTTCTGTACTTTGATGCTGCAACCTTACCTACTGGAAATGCCAAAAACACTAATCCACTGACAGCTACAATTAAGTAAAGATCCTGGGGAGGAGACAAAAGGCAGCAGGTCTTGTACTGCTGCCATAGAAGTGAAGAACAGAGCTACCAGGGACACATTTCAGCCAGCATCCATCAATGTTTTCTTGACAGCAGCATGAGTGGATATTCTCTGCTACACTCAAGATTGTCACTGTGTGGGAGCCTTTGCTCCAATGTTGAGGACTCCCTTAAGACCAGAAGGGCAATGTTCAACTAACAGTCAGCAAACTACATTGGTTGGTTTGCTTGGCTGATGGATAGATGGCAAAGAAAACACAAGGCTCACACTATTAAAAACACCATTTTAACCATACACATTAGAGCTGGACAAGTTCTGCTCAAATACTTCTAATTTTCCAAGACGAATTTTCATTAGAAGATAAAAAGTAGGGCAGAAAACTCCTATGCCTTGTTAGGTATGACTCCAAGTGGAAACAATTTTCTCAAACTTTGCTGGTGTTAGAAACCTTTTATGAATTTTAGTATCAGGTGGGGCAGAATGAAGCAGCACCAGCTAATACCTTTGCATGGTGAGCTTTTATGAAGGCTCTACAATGGAATGAAAGGTAGAAAACCCCTATTATTTTTAGGAGTGATACTTTGCACATAAGCAAAGTTTTTCACAGAGGTCTTCACAGCACCTCACTAAACATTCTGCCTCCTTTCACAGATAGAGAAACAGGGGCACAGAAAGATCAAGTATAAACCTAAGATCACAGTGCCATGGTCAAAGACAGAACAATGGAGATCTCCTAACTCCTACTCCTTAGAGCAGCTAAATTTTCTGCAGCATGTGGCAGCAAGCTCACCTCCTCCCACAAATATCCTAACCCTGAGATTCTGATCAACCCAGTGTTTAAAGTTACTCTAATAGTAGCATAATGCCTACATCTGGGGAGATATGTGTTAAAAGTCTCCTCCGTTCTTAAAACAATAATTTCCTTTAAAGAATTAAGCTATGATACAGAATAGACATTTGCAGAAAAGACTGTCTTTGGTTCAGCATTGTTTTCTCTTTGGAACAGTGAGCATGTTATAGATGGGATAGACAGAAGAGCAGTGGTTTCTGCTATATGACTACAGTAAACACCGTTTCTGCTACAAACAGGGAGCCAAGAATTCCCTGAGGGCTCTGATCAGCACTTTCTAGAGTTAACAGAAAAGATGAAAGTCACAAAAAGCATTTTAAATTCTAGGAGACAGGTTCACACTGGGTAAACAGGGCAAAATTAATAGTGTGGCAATTGTGTTGAATCAACCAACTTGGCAACATCTCTGTGTGCCCTTTCAAAACCAAATGCTACCAAAAATGTTCTCCAGTGCCCTGCCCTTTTGGGGCTGGCTCCATGATTTAATGGCCATACCATAAGGTGTGATACAGGGACAGGGATCACACCCTCATTCTGAAGCTCTCAGGATACTGAGGAGCGAGTGCCTCATCTTTGCTCTTTGCAAATACAGAATTCTGACTGGGAACAGAATTACTAGGTCCTGTAATCCAGAAACCAGAACAGATTAATTTTCTATTTCTTTAGTGACCCCTTATGGCTAAAACAAGGAGAGGCATTTACTGGAGGTACATTCAGTCTGTTCACAGAATTACTTCTTTACTGGCTCACAGAAAGGGAAAAGGAACAAATAAGGAGGGATGAAAAATCAAGGGAGGGTTAGTACCTCTGAGGGAAAAGTGAAGCAAAGCAAAATTTTGACCTCACCCTTGCTGTTGTGAACTACTCTGGGAACTGTGGCTTCGAACTGCAGACCATAACATAGATCCTGAAAGAGAGAGACCAAAGAGAATTAAGTAATGACACTGGGACGGACAATCTGTGTTTGTTTAATAAGGAAGTATGAGCCCTCTCAGTTGGCAAAATTAGGAAAAGTCTTAGTGTCCAACACAACAGGATTTCTCCCACTCTTTTACCTCCCATAAAAAGGCAAAAATATTTAGAGGGGGCCACTAACATACATAATGAATCAGAAACTTGTCTATGATGTACAAAAATCCAGCAGAACAGAAGAGAAAACAGGCCTGACGTCTGCCATGTATGGAAGATACTCCCAGTAAGTGAGACATTCAGTTCGAAGACCTCAAATACTAAGGGGGCAATTCATGTGGTTGTACTTAAGTAAATCACCTCTCTCCTGTAAACCAAAGAGGGATGGTTCCAGGGGTTTAGACACACAGCTTTGCATACTCATAATGCTACAGTATTATTCTAATGGCTATTGTTAAGTGTATCCTCCTCTGCCCAGGTATGTCTCAACCTTTTAAGGCTGTGACAAGTTATTACTGAACATCTGTAGGTAAAACAAGGTTCTCCTAGCTTCTTCTATCCTCTGGTTCATCCAGAGAGGAGAGAGTAGCACACAACCTCAGTAACTTCCAGACAATCCCTTCAATAGTGAAGTGAAACATACGGAAGTCCTGGTGGCGTGGTGAGCTCGATGGAACTTTTCTAGACCAAGGGACCACTGGTTTTAATCCTTTTTTCTGCCTGCACAAATTATCTTCCCCTTATCACAGACAAGCAGCATCCTGGGCTTTTTCATGGAAGAGATTAAACACAATGGAAAAGGTGAAAGTGGTGATTTTAATGGCTTATTCAGGACGGGTATGGCTATGGGTAGCTAATGCTGGACAATGAGCAACCGCAACAGCAAAGAGAGCATACTGGAGGGATTACAATCAATGTGAGTGAACATCTGGAGAGGCTGATGAAATTCTCCTTATGGAAGGGTCACTTTCTAATGGGTTTTCTTAGGGCTGTGTGAAACAGCACTGTTTCTTCCCAACTTCCGTTTTGCCGGGGCAGTGTTTTATTTAGTTTCGAAAGCACTGTTTCGTTTCGTCAAAACTGTTTAGCTGTTTTGACATTTCGCCCATAGGCTATAACGGGGAAGCATGGAATCGCCTATAGCTTTGTCATTTCTTGCCTGGTTCACCGGATACTTGCAGGGATGGTAGCCCTTTATGAGGCCATGATGCTTGCCAAGTTTCAAGGAGAGATAGGTGCAGGGATTTCTGGGAAACGGCACCTCAAACTGTTCAGAGCAAAACTCACGTCACTTGTAAGTGTGAAGGTACAGAGAAAGCTCAGTTGAAACAATACTTTTTACTGTTTTTTCATCCCTCCCCCAGAGCACTGGGATTGGAAGGAACCTCAGGGAAGGATCACAGTCACTGGCCAGCTACACAGTCAATATCAGAGCAGTCCTTCCCCGCTCTTCCCCCTTACGTCCTCTTTAGCTGCAAGCAAGCCCAGCTTCGAAACTTGAAATGTTTTGAAACATTTCAACTGCCCTTGTTTCTTTTCGAGGCTGTTTTGAAGCATTTTGTTTTGTTTCAATTTCCCTGTTTTGAGCTCTAAACAAGTCGAAACAGCGTCGACATGAAACAGCAGGCGAAATTTTGCACAGCCCTAGTTTTCATTGCTTTTATACCTTTCATAGCTTTTTTTTTTTTTTAGTCATAGCACTTGAATTTTCATCGGAAAGGAAATGGGACCAGCACATTACTGTGTGGGGAACAGGACTAACCAGGGCAAGTCTGGCTAGCAAACATGAAAAGCACCAATGCAACTTCATTAGCAGAAAATTAAGCCTTCTCCAAAACCCTCTTCTTAACAAAAAGTATTTGCACTAGAGATGCACCGATACATTGGTCCGATATCGGATCTGCACTGATACAAAGAAAAGTGACTATTGGAACATGGCTTTTTTTGCTTGGTGAGGCCAATAATTTGGCCAATAAACATTCCATGTATGCATGCAGATGCAGCACAGCATGCAGGCATGAGGAGCATAGCCTGGCAGCTTGGAGAGCTGTGTCCAGCTGGTAAGTTTGTTGTGGTGGAAGAGGAAGGGAAGGGAAGGGGCTGGGGGGCAGGTAGAGGTCCCCATGGTGAAGCAGGGAGTGGGGCTGGGGCAGGGTGTGGGACAGAGCTGCAGCTCATCTGGGGGCTACGGGGAGGGCGGGGGGTGGCTCCTGCAGCAGTGTGCACCCTGGGAGGGCATGGGGGGGTGCGCACCCCCGGAACTGTGTGGGGTGGGGCGGGATGCCACTGCAGGCTGGGGCTGCGCTGGGATCTTCCCAGAGGGGACTGTTCCAGGCTGTGTTTTGGGTGGGGTGGGTGGTAGCACGGGGGGAGAAGGGGGAGGGTTGGAAGGGCTACAGCAAATGTTGGGGTGGCTGCAGCCCCCCCCCCCCCAACAACCCTCCTCCCAGCACTGCTCCCACCTGTCCTGAGTGCAGCCCTGCGCAGCCTCAGCTCCAGCACGCCCTCACCCCACATAGATCTAAGGGCACACTTTCCCCCATGCCCTCCTAGGGTGCGTACAGCAGCTGCCCCCTCCTCCTCACACCCCCTGGACAAGCTGCGGCTCTGTCCCATGCCTTGCCCTGCCCGGGCAGCCCTTGACCCAGCCCCACTCCCTCCCTCACTGCAGGGTGTTCGATCTGCCTCCCCACCCCATGCCCCTTTCCTTCCCCCGCCCCTTCCACCACAACAGACTTACCAGCCAGACACTGCTCTTCAAGCTGCCGGGCTGCATATCGGAAATCGGATCGGTGTCAGCTGATATGCCTCCTTAAAAATTGGCTATCGCTTTCAGTCCCAAAAATCTCTATCAGTACACTAGTTTGTACAAGCTCCTTTAAACAGCTGATTTGCAGGAACTGTAGAACATCCTCTGCCTCTCTTTTTTGGAGTGCAATTAAGGGTCTGGAAAGTGCTGTTAAAATTGAATACATTTTAATGCATCTAGTTTGTGCACTCTGCTTTTTATTGTTCTTATAACCAACTGGCAGCACATATTAAATCTTAATCTGCATTAAAGCCTGTAGGACAGCCAGCTTACTCGGATAACGAGCATGCTGGCACCAAGTTGCCCTTGCAGAGTTTTAATAATCATACCAAAAATTCTCCAATGTGCAACTCTCATACACTCATTTGAAGGGGTTCCTGCAAAACTGCTGCCCCAGGGTCTTGCTCTGGGGGCTCCATATTTATATCAGACTTGTGGGTTTCAAAAAAAATGTCAAGCTCCACATCTTCTTGGCTCTTCTTTTCTCTCCTCCTGGCTTCCTGGCAGCTCTGAGACATTACCTTTTTCCTTGCCAGCCTCCACTTCTGTGTCTTTTCTTCTAGAACAGGGGTGTGAAATGTATGGTCTGTGGGCTGTATTTGATTCCTGGGTCACTGGACCACCCACATGCACTGGTCCTTGCCCCCATGTGCTGCATAACCCAGCACTGGGCATGCCACACACAACACAAGGGGTTGGATGGGGCACTACATACAGCCCGTGCCCTGACCTCCTTGTGCTGCATGCAGAACAATTTCCAGCTTGCAAACTGCTGGCAGTGTGTGCCTCATGCTGGCCCTGTGCACCACATGCACAGTAAGCCTTGGTGCTGGTGCATTCTGCATATGGTGCAGGACTGGCTTTGTGCACTGCACAGTACAGGGGACCAGCACAAGGTATGCACTGCTTGTGGGCTTGACCCGGTGCTGCAGGCAGCAAAGGGGGTCGGTTCAGGGCACCACACACAGCCCAGAGCCCAGTGTTGTGTGTGGTATCCAACCCAGCTCCATTGCACCACATACAGCACACATTGGCTCTGGGGCTTGCTGTGCATGTGGCCCCAGGGACTGGTGTGGGGAGCATGCTGCTTGAGGTGCATGGGTTAGACCTAGTGCTCCATGCAGCACAGGAGGGCTGGGGTACAGGCTGCATATAGCACCCCCGATCAAGCCCCTGTACTGCCTGAAATGCTGGGTCCAGCCCAAATGCAGTGGACAGCATGTACTCCATGCTAGGCCTGAGGGCTGATGCATGTGTATGTGATGCATGGGCTGGACCTGGTGCTGTGGGTACTGCACAGGGGCTCAGTCCAGTCACAGGCTTGGCAATGTTTATCTGACCTGTGGGGCTGGATAAGCCTGTCACCTCCACTCTAGAAAACACACTCCAGGGCCTCTCAGCAGCAGCAGCAGCTGTCCGAAACCGACATGTTCTTACTAATATGCAATCACCTAGAAAGTTGTTAGTTTCACTCTTGCTAGCCAGGACAGAGTAAATTTAAGGTCGGGGTATGGGAGTTGCATCTGCAGACTCAGGAATACAATGGTATCATTTGACATTTGGAAGGTCTGGGCTAAAAACAGAGGACTGATTTCCCAGGGGAAAAAGCCTTTTATTTTCAGCAGTGACAATCACTTGGTTTGAGGATGATCTCTAACATGGCTCACTGGCAGGTCTTGATGTGACTTGAGCCACAGACCTCTTCACAGAAGTTGCAGGTCTCTCCACAGGGGACAGCAGGCTGGGATTCCTCTCCTCGTCCTTCCTCTGCTCTCTTCTCTGTTTCAAGGGCAAGACAACTTTACCTCAAAACAGACTGATCCTTGCTTAAGGTACCATTGGAGGCAGTTAGGAGCCAGCTCCTCCCAGCTCTTGAGGTCAGCGTTCTTTTCCTTGGAGTCTGCCTTCAATGCATCCTTGTAGCATTTCCTCTGCCCACCTCGAGATCTCAGGACACAATTAAGCTGGGAGTACAGAGTTGGTTTTGGCAGTCAGGAGTTGGGGACCCGCATGCCATGTCTGGCCAAGCAATACTGGTGCTTGAGGATCGCTGACTCAATGCTGGTAGCGCCGGCTTCATCCTCCCATTCGATGGGGAGGATTTCCAGGAGGTTCCTGGGTGACACCTCTCCAGGCTCTTCAGATACATCCTTTTACTCCGGGACCGTACAGAGGTCCAAGCCCAAACTCCCCCCGAGGGCATGTGAAGTGCTGAACGAGCACACCCCAAACTGGGCTCATTCCAGGTACCTGGCGGTCAAACGGAGCGGCCTGTCTTGTTGCCAGCCAAACCCACCCCCCCGGCTTTTCCGTTTACAAGCCGAGACCCCCCGGGCACTGCCCCTGCCCCGAGCGGGGGTCCGGCCGGGCCTCACCTGTCGCGCGCAGCCGCGCCGAGCCCAGTAGCCGCCAGCAGGCCGCCGCCGCCGCCGCCATGGCCGCTGCAACCGGAACCAGCGGAACCGGAAGTCGCGCTGTAAGGGGGGAGGGGAGCAGCAACAGACTGGGTACGGCGGGAAACGAAGCCCCGCGGGCCCGGCGGCCGAGGAGGAGGGTGGGAGGCTGCGATGCCGACACGAAGCTTCGCGACGCGGCAGCTGCAGCTGCTGCAGGAGGAGCGGGAGGCTGAGATCAGCGAGGCCAGGTACGGGCGGGGCGGGGCAGCGGCTCCTAGTCTCCGCAGCCACCAGCGCGGGTGAGGGGCCGAGGTGGGGAGGCACGGGCTCAGCTGATAGGCTGACAGCGTCACGGGGCACCTTTTTGATGCAGTCAGCCCGTGGGTCTCCCCCCCCTCCTCCCGCCCTATTCGGGGTGTCTTTGTGACGTAGTCAGCCCGAGGGTTCCGTGCCTTCGGGGCGCCTTTGTGACGCAGTCAGTCCTGGGGTTCCCTCTCCCCCGTCCTGGGGGCGCCTATGTGACGCAGCCAGCTCAGGGGCCCCCCACCCTGGGGGCACCCCCTCCTTCAGGAAATAGCTCAGTACAAAGCACAAAGGATCCCGCCTACACGATGAGCCAAAGGGATGGGGGCTGAGGTCCACCTGGCACACCTATAAGCCTCCCTTAACAAGAAGAGGCTTCTGGGGATGCATCAGGTAAATTTAGGGGCAAGTAAGAAAGGAAACAGGGTTGGGAGTGAGATCTCCTAACATGGGAGTGAGGTCAGGGGGTTCGTAACCGGGCAGGAGACAGCAGAGCACCACGCCCAGTGTCCATGGCTACCTGAAAGAGTTGGAGGAACCTGTGGATACCGCCCAGTGAAACTGCCAGGAGATGTGAGCAGAGGAGCAAGAGGAAGGCAGCCCCATGGTTGCAGGCCCCCCTCATCCAGAGCTTTTTTCCTGTTGGGGTAGATGGCTGGGTTGGCCCGGGCCAGGAGGTCAACCAGGAGGTCCCAGGGCTTGGTAGGGCCATGGACAGGGAGTGTATAAAAGAAAAGGTGAAGGGAGAAGTGCTCAGGAGGAGGTTCTGGAGAAGGCAGAAGAGAGCCTTACAGCCTGGCCACACAAATTATCAGGGGCCTGGGAGGCAAGACCCATAAGGGAAGGCTGGAAGACCTCAGAGTTATTTAGTCAGAGGAAGAGCAAGGGGAGTTTGATTACAGTCTTCAAATATCTGCAGGGTGAGGATGGAGATGGCCTGTTCTCTTTGGCCATAGGGACAGGACTAGGAGCAACAGCCTCAGCAGAGGTTGGAGATAAGGAGGAACTTTCTGACTAGGAGGGTGGTCAAGAACTGGAACAGGCTGCCTAGGGAAATGGTGGAATCTCCATTGCTGGGAGTTTTCAAGAGCAGGTTAGAAAGACACTTGGCTGGGATGGTTTACTCAGGGAAGATCATGCCTTGAGCAGAGGGCTGGACTAGATGACCTTGCAAGGTTCCTTCCAGCCCTGCTTTCCTATCATTCTTGTTAAGTAACAGTTGTTCAGCTATTGTGGAATTGCTTCGCAGAGATGATACGAGTTCAAGACTCCAGCATGGTGCAGTGGCTGGGACTGACCTTCAGCTGATTGTTGGTCCCAGCCCCTCACGGCACTGGCATCTTGATTGTAGTCAGCATTACTGTGTGACTGCTCGGAATCTGATTGTCTGACTTTTAATATGGTACGGTAATGCTGACTATGATCTTAGATAAAGCGCGTGCAAACTGTCCCTTGTCACAAGGGCCTGATGCAGCCAGCTGCCTCCCTCTGCTCACTGACTACAGCAGACAGGAAAGGGGAGAGAGAGGGCAGTGCTGAGAGAGGCAAAGGGGTTTGGAGTGAATGATGGAGGAGTAAATCCACAGGACCAGGGATGTTAATTTAGATAATGGGATAAGAATCCATAGTCCCTTTTTAGACTACGTGATTAGAGGCATTTATACGCATACCTTTTTTTCCCCGTGATGCACCAGAGATCTGCTGCTTTGGAGCAGACTTGATTCAGAGTGAGCTGAGACATACTGCCCTGCGCCACATGCAGGTGTGTAAGCAGCAAAATGTGCATTACTGCACAGAAAATGGCAGTGGTATGTTTTTGAACTAATGCATCTCCAAGTTGTTTTAGTTCAAAAGAAGCTGCTGCCATGTTCTCAGCGCTGACGGGCATTTTGCCACTTATGCAAGTGCAAGCATTGCAGCGCTGTGGCGCTTGCATGTGTAAAAATGCCACGGGTGACTTCTTGTTGCACAATTTCACATTTCAGTCAGTTTTTTTAAGTTTTTAAAAGCTATCCTGAGTGCATGCTTCTGTGATTCAGTTAACCTCTAAGGTGCGTGTCTACCCTGCCTTCTGTGATTAACTAGGAGTACTTCCATGTCAGCTTTCATGGTTTCAGAGAATGGCCAGGGAGGTTGAAGTGTTCTGTTGGAGGCTTGTGTGTATTTCTGGACTTGATGTCAGCTTGGTGTCTGTTCATCCTGGCTACAAACAGACATCAATTTATCACAGTATCAGCTGTGCTGAGATGTGGCCTGGCACAGATGATCCAATTGATTGTCAGGTAAGGATGTTGCTTGGGACGGTTGTCATGCAGGATTGGGCCACTGTCACACCTGGGACTTCAGGGGCCCAATCCTGCAGGACAACAGCCCTAGGTCCCTGGCCCTGACCCTGGGCCTGACCTGGGGCTCATGTCTGCAAGCATGGTACAGGAAACCCCATGTGATTCCCTTGTTCTGCAGCATGAAGTGTATGCCCCAGAAATGCCTCTTTGGAGCAGCAGGAGACTGTGGGCAGCCCTGGGCTGCAGGGATCACAGCATATCTGAATATAAATGCACTCTGATAAAGCTGCACAAACTATTGAAAGGAACCATCACACTCGCATTTTTGGGCATTTGGGGCATGTGGGCGTCTGTTTGCTTGTGTTTTGTCCTGCCATTAAAAATTTTCTGATGCGACAAGGGCAGCATCTGTTTGTAGTTTCTGTCATGTAGGGGTCACTCTGTCACCGTGCCCCTCTGCTGCCTATATTGGGTGAGACTTATTGCTCTTTACATGTCTTTTTATAGCACCTCTACCTTGCCATCTGCCATTATGGGAGTTAATTATGCCATTGGAAACACTCCCCTTCTTCCCCTCCACTCCCTTTTTATGCACTACAGCGATGCTGTATAGACACACAAATGAGGGTCAGTATTTACCCCCCCCCAAAAGATGACAGTCTGGGGGGTCATCTACACCTGAGCAGCTCAGGCAATGTTCCACAAGGGGAATTACCCTCTATAATGTCCAAGCATAGGAGGTACCTTCAGTCTGAGAAGGTAGGGTGTGCTGGGAGATCCGGAGGAGGAAGTAAATTAAACCTCCTTATTTGAAGACATTTAATTGATTTCTCCACTAGCCCAGGAGCAGGTGCAAGGAAGGGGAACCTACTTGCCTCCCTTGCTGTCCCCACCTGAACCCAGCTGTCTGCACAGCTGTTCTCTGCCACACCAGTGGAGCAGGGCAGGAGCAGCCAGGGAAGTGCGGGTTGTGAGTAAGTCTCCCCTTCTGTCCTCTGAGACAGAGAGGGGAAGGGGAAGGGAGGGGATGTGCAGCTGAGCACAGAGGTGAAGGGAGGGGGTGCCAAGAGTGGTGGGAGAAATTTTTACATGATTCAGGGACTTAGGCCCCAGGTGCTGCTCCCACAGCATAGTCTGCCCACATTGGTTGGAGGGACAGGCTTGTAGTAGGTGAAAGCAGCTATGCTGGTGCTGCTCCCTCATCCCCTTTTAAGGTAGCATGCGCCTGTGCAAGGCTCTAAAATAGAGGACAAAAAAGATGGCCCTTGCTCCAAACAATAATGATCTCAATATAAGCTAACTATTTCAGTTAGTGGGGATAATTGTTTTGGGTTTTTTTTAAGCTGGAATAATTATACTGGACCATCCCTGCTGTAGACCCAGTTACTTTTATATCAAGGTACCTTGCACCAGTTTAGCTTGTTCCCATCAATCACAGGCATACACTTTATTAAAATAGTTTAACTCGGGTGTACCAGAGTGTGTACCCTGCTTTCCAATAGAAGGGAATGGTCAGCAGGGTGTACGTGCTGGAGATGGAAACTGCAGGTTGCTTGCACCTTCCCCTTCTCCGGTGTCTCTATTGTGGAAGACCAGGACACAATATCTTAACTATATACATGGTTTATTCAGATGCAGAATAAAAGGGGAGGGGATAGAATAAACTGGATGGGTAATAAAGATAAATATTTACATATAATACATCAAGCCAACAAATAACAGAACAGGTAAGCATAGCAGTCCCCAAGATCCACAAGAGAAACTTCGCCCACGGAGCCTCAGAGGGTAAGTTTGTCCCAGCAATTGATAGGTAAGCACCCACAAAATATAAAGCACAGTAAATAGTTAATAAACTCACCAGAATAGAAAACACAGCAAGTGATTAATAAACACTTCAAAATATAAGGCAAGGTAATCCCAAATACCCACTTCTTTAGAGGAGTCTCTCTCTCTAGCCTAACCCCCTCTGATGGGGCTGTGTCCACTGTGTCCCTCCCCAGTGGGAAACCCCTTGCCCAGGATCTCATGCTTCCCGGCAAGTAGGGGTCCAGCAAGGGTTCCCGGGGTTTTGTCCCCAGCTAGGCAAGCGGCTTCTGCAGTGGGTGTTCCGCCTCAGGCCCTGCGTGGGGTGTGTGGCTTGTTCACACACCCAGATGGCTCAGCCTTCTCAGCAGGTTGCAGGCCTGGGCCTCCTCGTGCATGCCCAGGGCTGGGGCTCCAGTACAGGCCCGCTGTGCTGCGGAGCCTGCGCTGTCGCATCTGGCAGTGGGGAATGGGGCCCAGACCACCCCCTACCCCCTCCACAGGCCCTCAACCCAACAATGACTCGTGGTGCAGTGGTGTCTGCTCCAGTGCTGGCCTCGCGCTGGGGTTGGAGACCTGAGCCACTTCAAGCAGCTCCCAAGGTCCCTCTCCCTCTCAAACCCTCTGTGCACTGTCCAGCTGTGCTGGGGTTGGAGACCCAAGCTGCCTTGAGTGGCTCCCAAGATCCCAGTCCCTCAGACCCTCCGTGCAATGACGCCTGCACCAGCTCGCCATGCTCTCTTGCGGCAAGGGGTTGGTGACACGGCCGCTTGCCACTCCTATCTAATGGTGGAGTCTTCCAGTTGCTCAGAAGAGCCTGAAGTGCCCCCTGGGTAGCTCTTCCCTAGCTCTTCCTCTGCCCCAGCTTCTTTCTTCTCTGTCTCACGTTGTCTCCCCCATGTGCTGTACACGCAGCTCCTTATATAGGCAGAACCAAGATTGAAGATTGGCCAATCGGGGGGGGGGGGGGGAATAGTAGAGCGCAGTCTTCAATTAGGTCCACTCCTTGCCTCACTCCAATGGAGCAGGGTGGACTCCTCCTGAGGCTCCTCCCCTGCTGGTCTCCGATTGGTGGGTTTGCCCCACCAATCACTTTGGCAGTTCTCTAAGCCCAAGGAACTGGGTGAAGATAGGCAAGACCGCCACAAAAAGCACCTTTCTTCTGACAGACTAGACGTATTGACATGCCTTAACTATGCTATCATTAAAGAGGTGCATGTTCATGTATAGACAAGTCCATGCTACCCCACTGTGCATGTTTTGTACCTCAAAGAAGAGTCTTTTCAGGCTCTTTGCCTTCAGGAGTGATGTCTCTTACACAAGTCTTTCTTCTCAGGGCTATACTTAAAGTCCTTGGTCTGGACAATCCCAAAAGCAGATTACTGCAGTGGGTTTTCTAAAAATAGCTTCCTTTTAGTCCTATAGCCTCAACTCTCAACAGGCTGATTCCAAGGGCTGGTTTACAAACAGTGTTTAAACAGGAGTTTTGCTGTATTTCTTTTCTAGTGTCTTTATCACCATCATCTCCCCTTCTCCCAGCCCCCTTTTTCAGTATTTGAAATTTAGAAGAGCTGCGTGCTCACCTGCCAATGACTGGGGTGTCTGTCTTTGTTTTCCAGGACATGGCGAGAAAACATCTCCTTGAAAGAACTTCAGCGCAGGGGGGTCTGCTTGCTGAAACTGCAAGCGGCCAGTCAAAGAACTGGGCTGTATGGACGACTGCTTGTAACTTTTCAGCCGAGAAAGTATGAGTCAGATGTGGAGTTGCCCTTTAACAGCTTTGGGCCTGGTATGTAACATTTCTGTAGATAAAAAGGGAATCGAGGGGAAAGTTAATAATGTATTTTATAATATCCTTTATTATGTTTCTAAAAAGCTAAGCAATGGAGGGAAATACAGTGAAAAAATGCTGGTAGTCATATTCTGTTCCACCTGTTAGGCTTTGAAGTGGACTTAGGCACCTAAGTGTGATCTTATTCCATCCTGCCCAGCTCTTTGGAAAACAGTTCGTGTAAAAAATAGATAGTTCCTTTCTCCTTCTCATTGCTTTTTGTTGCTTAGTTGCAAGACTAAGATGATGGAATATTGATTTTTTAGAAACTTGATCAGGGTAGAATAAGATTGCTCTTAAGGGTAGAATAAGATTGCTCTTAAGCACCATTTACACTGCTAATAAGTGGAATATGACCTGGCCTTTAATAGTATGTTGAATCTACAGATCTTCATAAAACCACCATTTCATAATTAAGCCCAACAGAGTGTGATCAGCAGAGACCCATCTTGAAGATACTACAAAAACTGGCCTGTTCTGAGCTCCTAATCCATTTGAAATTGGGTCACTCTCGTTTGTTTCTCAGCCCAAATAGCTGATGTACATCTGAGCCGTCTGTTGGAAAGAGCACAATGTCATGTCCTCTTGCGTATTGTAGAGAAAAGAGCATCTGAAATGGATTGTCTGAAGTTCAGGGATGTGAGAGCTTTCAAAAAGCCCCTTGAAACCTCATCTCCCCAAGTGCTGTCTCTGTAAGAACACTTCATTGCCCATCTATGGCAGAAAAGCTGGCATGAGCTGAAGTTTAATGCATTGGGTGTGGGGATTACTGGTGTCTGAATACTTTTAGGCTGTATCCCTAAGCAAACTGATGTCTTAGGAGGTGGAAAGCAAAGAAAGGGAAGGGGTTGATACATTACAATCTGCCTGGCAACTGACTCCCCAGCCCAGCCCAGCCCAGCCCCGCCCCTGGCTTGTTTACTTTTCATTCCATCCAGGAAGAGCACGCAGCAACTGCTGCAGCGTCCTTAGCCTGACGAAGGGTTTTTGAACCCAAAAGCTTGCTTAATAACTATTCTCCAACCATTTGGGTTGGTCTAATAAAAGATATCAAATTCACCCAAGAAACCTTGTCTGCCTATATCCTTAGACCAACACGGCTACAACCTAAACCCCTGTAACTGATACATTGGTCTTTGTCATCTAAGAGGAGGATAAATCCTTTCTTTAAGGGTTTGACACAAATTATAAATAGGGGTGCACGGATAAAGATTTTCTTGACTGATACTGACAGCTGATTATAAACCAACCATATCAGCTGATGCCGATCTGATAACCAGTATCTCGTAATAATGCAAGGCATTTTAAACTACTGACAAAAACCTTTTATTTAGGCCTCGTATGTCACATGTATCAGTGTCCCGGCTCTTAAAAATGTTGTTGGGGGTTCTTGAATTCAAACTTGTTGAATGAGCTTTAGTTCAAGCATCGCTCCCACCATTTTTAAACACAGGGCACTGTGGCACTTTAATTAAAGTGGCTTTCAGAGCTGCTACAATTAATTGAAGTGCTGCCCTCACCCCCACCTGCCCATCTCCAGAGCACATGTAAAAGTGCCAAGGGTTAGGTTCCTGAGCCTGTCCAGCAGGCCTGAGGGGGAAGGTGTGAGCCTACCTGGCTGCCCAGGGCTGGGTGGTCTCTGCGCCAGGCTCCCTGCTCTCCTACCTCTACACAGGGCAGGGCCACGGGACTATTCCAGGCCTGGAGAAACCAAGCCACTCCTCCCCCATGGCCAGGCCTTAGGTCCCAGGAGCTGGACTCCAGCAGGGGGAAAGGCCCCTTCCCCTCCTGGTGCTGCTGCTGCCAGGGTCAGGGTAAGCCCCCGTGCCCTGTGAGGGAGGCTGAATGGACCCGGCCCCAGGGAGGGCAGGACCCAACTGGGGTAAGGGTAGGATGACACATGCCCCCCTCTCTTCCCTGCCTGCAACCCCCTTCCCCCCACTATAGCTGGAGCAGAGCCGAGCAGGGCAAGGGTGGATGTGGGCTGTCCGCTGTGGCCTCAGGGCTCTCCAACCTGCTGGGTTTCCCAGAGAGCCCTATGCTGGCTGCTCATCCGCTGCCTTCCCAGCAGCGGGGGGCACAACTTGCCACCCCCACTGCTGCTGGGGGAAAGGCAGCAGAGTGGAGAGCCTCGAGCCCACAGCAAGCAGCCCACATTTGCCCCGCACACAAATCTGGGGCAGCACATGCCCCCCTCCCCCATGCCTCCCCTAGCGGGTGCATGCAACAGTGGGGAGCTGCCCCCCACACACCCCCTGGACAAGCCTTCCATGACTCCATCCCACTCCCTGCCACAGGTCCCATGCACCACCCTGGCTGGGCAGTGCCCCCTGCCCCTGCCTCACTCCCTCACCATGGGGGCCTTGGTCTGCCCCATGCCCCTTCTCCTCCATAGACTTACCTTCAGGGAGCTGCTTTCCACGCTGCCTGGCTGTATTCTTGGCCACATGCACGTGTGCAGCCACTTGCATGCATGTGGGCCCCCTGCGTCCTGCTCCTGGCAGCCCCAAGCAGGACCCCTTGCAGGCTAGAATGCTGCCTGCCTGCAAGGGAAAACCCGCTGTTTCCAGAGGGAACCCAGTCATCCTGGGGCCCTGGCCCTATTGTGGGGAGGGAACCCAGGTGTCCAGGGCCCTGGCCAGAATGCATAATTATCGGTAAACATTATTGGCTACAACAACCAAAAAAAGCCAATAGCCCATAATGTCATTTTCCTTTTATCGGTGCTGATCTGATAGGCAACTAATATATCGCTGCACCTCTAATCATAAATGTCCTCTGTGGATATGAATTAACACGGGTCTGCTGACTTCAGTGGAATATGTCACTTTACACTAGCTGAGGGAATTGTCTGTGGGTGGCTCAGAAGGGCTCCTTTTTAGGCTCTGTCTTCCTCGGCTTTTCCCTAGTTAAATGCTGAGTTTTGTTTTCTCCTCTGCTTCATTCTTCCAGGTGACATTGTGGGTCTTTATGAGTCCACTGATCAGGGTGATCCTCTCTCAACTGGAATTGTGACCCACGTAACCCCCAAGTTGGTTACCATCGCCTTTGAGGAATCTCGGGATGGCCTGTTAAGCTTGGACAGGGAGAGTTCTTATCGCCTGCTGAAATTGGCCAATGATGTCACCTACAAGAGGCTGAAAAAGTAAGGACTTCAACACGGAGCCTACAGTTACCCGTAACAACTCTAATGGCTCCCCACTCAGTTCAGGATCAAGTTTAAAACTATTCTATTTTTAGGAAACCCTCCAGGAGCCTGCCACATTTTTATCCCACAAATCTTTTCTCTTCCTACCACACTCCTCTTATTCCTTTTATAAAATCTTGCTTCTGTAGATCAGACTAGGCTTTTCTATACATCCTGACACTAGGAACTGCATCCCAGCATGTCTCCATCTCATTTTCTCTTCACTGTGGCTTGAGATGTCCTCTGAGAACCCACTCTTCCCTCCTCCTGCTGTATCTTTTAATTTTTTCCTTTTCATTGTCATTTAACTCTGTGGTTATATTATTTTCCTCTTTAAAGCATTATCTAACATGGTATCTGTGGATAACATCACACAAAATAAATGGGTTGTATCTTGTGAGGTATCTTTTTAGGGAGCCCAAGTGCTTTGACACCTACTTGCTGCACAGTCATGTTTGTAGAACAGTGATTCTCAACCAGGGTACAGCAGGGAGCTGTGTAATATTGGTGGTGTTGGGTGTGGAAACACCTACATGTGATTTGTGAGATTAACCCAGAGACTTCAGATAGGAATTCACAGTATCAGAAATCTGTTGTGGTCTTTCTGAGTTCTTTGCAACAGCAGAATTGCTCTACTATTTTTTAGTTGTGCTAGGGTGATGTTGTAGCCATGATGGTCCAGAAAATAGGTGAGACAAAGATTTTCTGTGGGTGGTATATTTTATTGGACCAACTGCATGGTTGGGGTAGACTTAGATAATCTTTCAAATACAGTGCATTCAGGTCTGAGGGAAAAGCAGGCACAGAGAAAGATTGATAGCAGTTTGTGCAACTGTGAACTTGGAGAATGTAAAAATTCCCAGGGGTAGGCCTACAATCAAATTGGAGGAGGAAGGATAATGTAATTGGTGGAAGATCAAGACCTTTCAAAAGGGAAGGAGGTTGTTAACACCAGTAGCATAGAGAAAAATTTCACGGAGGCAGGTAGATTGTTGTGTGCCATGAAGTCAGTATCAGTGGTCACCCTTTGGTTATTAATATCTAGACAGCTTATGAATTTTTGTTTCCAGGCTTGTCTGTTGAAGGTGTTTTGTAATTTCCCTTAAGCGTGAGGATAGTGAGGACACAAAGTGAGTGGTTGTTCTGTGGAAAGTGTTCTTCCATACATGTTTATGTATCTTTATCTTTAATCTTGTTCCTGTGATCATTCAGGCTGGTGGGTAGTTTTAATCTGATTTCAGCCACATAATTTCCTTCAGGGCATTTGGTGCACTAGATGAGAGAGACCACATTTTGGGATAAGCAAGTGTAGGATTCATGGATTCTCATGGGTATGGTTTGGGGTGTTGATTGTTGTAGGAGTGGTGATGTGCTGACAGGTTATTGTTAAGGTAAGTGTTTGTCCCATTTGATGTCTTGAACAGTAGGAAGTTTGCTTCTGATGATGAGCTGGGCAAGGTTAGGGGGCTGGGAATATTTCTCTCAAAGTCTGATCTTTATCAAGTATAGGCTGTATTGTTCACTGATTCTTCTTATTGGTTCAAGCATAGGGTGGTAGGTGACCACTTGAGGTGACTGGTCACAGCGGGGTTTCTTTTTATATTGTGGAAGGTTGCTGTGGGGTATTTGGATGTTGCCTTCAAAGATGCAGTCTATTTCTCTGCTGGATTGTCTTTGTTGTATAAAGGCAGATTTCAGGTTGGCAAGCTGCATGTTGCGAGTTATTCCCCTTAGAGCGCATTTTTCCATTGTCAAGAATAAGAAGAGGCCAACAGCGGGTGCTTTCTGGGGGGTGTCCTGCATCTATCAAGGTTGAAAACCGTTTGTTCTGGAATGTGATGTTCATCCATGTGTCAGGCCTCCTGGGAGCTAATGTGCTGTCAATTTTCCCCTCCCTGGAAAATAGTGCAGTACAGCACAGTCTCAGAAAGGTCTAAAAGGACAGCTCTCACCTTGAAAACCAGGCTGTGTACTAGGGATGTGAGAGGTTAAATAATTAATCTTTTAACTGATAAATGCAGCAGTAACTGGTTAGCTTACTGGTTATGCTTTAGCTTGGGGCCAGTGCAGTCTGGCATGGAAGGGAAGCTGTGGAGTGCCTCAGTCAGAAGTCAGGAGGGGCGGGCGAGGGGAACTAGTATCCAAAGCCTAAGAGGAAGACAGGGAGCAGCCCAAGGACTCCTCAATTAATCAATTAGCTGCTCTCATCGGTGCTCCCTCCCTTCTAGCACAGGGCTTCACCTGGGCTGCTTTGTCTGGCTGCGCTTTCCTTCCCCTCCCCAACCAGTCAAAGGGCCCCTGAAGCCCAGAGTGGGCTGCTGTCAGAGCCACTGTGTTATTGGTCAGTCCTTTAACCGATATAATTAGAGGAGATTAAAACAAATGTGTCTTTAAACAATATTTACATCCCCACTGTGCATCTGATTGCTAGCGAGCATCCTAAGGCCCCTGGAGAAGTCTCAATTTGTATTGGGTCCCAGCACAGATACTAAGAATCTCCTGCAGGGTGAGCATATTGTGGTTGCTCATCAGGGTTTCTGGATACATTCCTTTAAATTCATAACCTTTGTATTCTTTTCTTTGGCAGAGCTTTAAATACATTAAGCCAGTATCACTCTGGTCCAGCATTCAATCTTATAGATGTCCTCTTCTTTTCCTCTGATCCAAGTCCACCGAGTGAAACACGTAAGAATTTCCATTTTGCTTCTCATTCTGAAACTGAAGGGCAATACTGGTGGAACTGTTACGAGCTGGGCTGATGGTTAGGGAAGCCAAAGGTTGCTTGCAGCATGAGCAGTGACAACACATTGCTTTTCCCATGGTGCTCTACCACTGAGTCTTTTCCTGCCCTGCTGGTTCCATCTCTAGGGATGACATGGAATCTCGGCATCCAGGATCATTGAGTCCTTGGCTGCTCTATGACTGTGTGCTAATTCTAACCATGTGTTTTGTGAGATGGGTGCAAGGGACTGGATGGACACTCTGACTCGCTCTGTGCAGGATTCCAAAAGGGTTATGGGGAGTCTGTTGGTCACTGCCAACCTGGGCTAGATATTGGTATTGTATCTTGAGTTATTTCTCTGATGGGTTGTGAAACTATAGCTAGCAACACTGCACATCCAAATTTTGTATTGATTTACGGTTATTGGCTTAGCCTCTCAGCTGCTGTATAGAACTGTTGCCCTTTGGAGCTAGGCTGAAGAGCTGGTCTGTTATATATTGAGATGCTAATCTTCATGGCATTTTGTATAAACTGAGCAAGATTTGCAATGCCTCTGAATGCTTTTCTGGTGAAATGTGTTTGTACGTGGGTCAGCAGTCCGAAAGGTAATTTACTTGAGGCAGATTTGTTTTACTTTACCGTTTTTTTTCCCCCTGTAAACTCTGGAGGTCAGAGACTTTCAGGGCTCCAGCTGTACTGAAAATCCATTAACTCAGCCGGCATGGGAATTGAGTGAACTCAGAGCCATTCAGTTTTGAAACAGCCTGGGATTGCTCCTGTGTGCATTTTTCAGTTTTTCTGATTGTGTCCAGTCAAGTCAGAGATGCAGTGTGTTGCTTTATATTTCCATCATTGAACACTTAAAAAAAATAAATCCCTAATAACTTGATTTTATCTGTAGCTGCTCCAAACTGCTTTCAAAACATTGAATAACCTTCAACTCTGATCTTTGGAAGATGAGGAATGAAATTACAGAGCTTACTTCTTTCAAGAAATGACTGAGAAACCAAATCTGTCCATCTACTTAATGGCCCTTATCATTGTAATATATGAAAGCTTCACAGTCAATAATACTTAAGATGATAGGGAAGTAGTATTATCTGTATTTTGCAGATGGCGAATGGAGGTATGGGGAGGTTAAGTAAGTTACATAGGGCCGCATGAGAAGTCTCTGGCCAGGTTGGGAACAGAACCTGCACCTCCTGAGTCCCAAATTAGTGTCCTAGACCACCATTCTCAAGCCATTTAGTGTTAACCAACTGATAGCACATCGACTGATGGAGGTGTGCTTTTCTAATTTCCCCTGCTTCTGTAGGCTGACCAAAGTCCTATAGACTGTTCTCCTATCTGCTGCAGCCTCCTCCTGTTCTCTGCCTGCCATGGCAGCTGTATTTTCTGTTATTGTGGTCACCTGACTCCTTTGTCCATGGGCATTTCACACCTGGTAAAGTTTCCCTTTTTTCCCCACAGAGACACTCTTACACTTCTTCAGTATGGCTTGGCATAGATTTTCAGTGTAATATGCTGGGAATGAAGAATTAACATGAATGTGAGCCATGCATCTATAATTCTCTGCACTCTGCTTACCGTGAATCATTCTCCAGTTGCTGCCTTCTAGCCATTTGGGTATCCAGGGACTGTAACAGATGCCATAAATTTATATTAAAAAAGTTCATTAAAATGTAATTCTCTTTTTTTAAACAACTCTAACTTTGCATTCTCTGCAAATCCACCTCATCTAAATTTTAAAAAAAATCATTATCGCCCAATTGCACAGATGTGCAATAGTGACCATGGAAATTTTTGTCTCTCCAAGGCATTGAGTAGGTTGATTAATATGTAAATCCAGCTGCATTAGACAGGAGTTGTAGTATGTTAGCTGCAGCCAGCACCTTAGAACTCCAAACCTCGGTCACAGGGGAAAGCATATTGTCTGTTTGCATTTCCATAATATGTGGTTCCTTTTTAAGGAGGGAGATGTAGTACTGTTCTGGGCCTGAATAAGCATGACCCGACCTTTATATGTAGCCTACAAGGTGCTGTGCACTCTCCACTCCTGTTGACACAAAGCATTTGATGGTGCTCGGTACCATGCTGAGTCAGCCTCCTTCTCATGGAAGCCTGGGGTGAATCCAGAGTGGGGTGCAGTGGTGTGGTTGCACCTCCCTTTCCTACACTGTGGGAGCAGCAGCTGTGGACTTTTTTTAAGTCCCTGAAGCAGGTAAGAATCCACCCCTCTCAGCACCTGCTTCCTTCTCATAAGGAAGCTTATAAGAAGTGGAAACTTGGACAAACAACTAGGAAGGAGTATAAGAGTATTGCTCAGGCATGCAGGGATGAAGTCAAGAAAGCCAGAGCACAATTGGACTTGAAGCTAGCAAGGGACATGAAGGGTAACAAGAAGGGTTTTTACAAGTATGTCAATAACAAGAGGAAGATCAGGGAAAGTGTGGGTTCTTTACTGAATGGGGGAGGCAACCTAGTGACAGAGGATGCAGAAGAGGCTGAAGTGCTCAGTGCCTTTTTCACCTCAGTCTTCACAGGCAAGGTCAGCTCCTAGACTACTGCACCTGAGAGCACAGTTTGGGGGAGGAGGTGAGCAGCCAACCATGGTGAAAGAACAGGTTAGGGACTGTTTAGAAAAGCTGGACAGGTATAAGTCCATGGGACCAGACATGGTACACCTGAGGGTGCTGAGGGAGTTAGTCAACATGATTGCAGAGCCACTAGCCATTATCTTTGAAAACTTGTGGCAATTGGAAGAGGTCCCGGATTATTGGAAAAGAGCCAATATAGTTTCCATCTTTAAGAAAGGGAAGAAGGAGGATCCAGGGAACTACAGACTGGTCAATCTTGCCTCAGTCCCTGGGAAAATCATGGAGCAGGTCCTCAAGGAATCCATTTCTAAGCACTTGGAGGAGAAGAAGGTGGTTAGCAATAGTCAGCATGGATTCACCAAGGGCAGGTCATGCCTGACCAATTTAATTGCCTTCTGTGATGAGATGACTGGCTCTGCAGATGCGGGAAGACCAGTGGATGTGGTATACCTGGATTTTAGGAAGGCTTTTGGTAGGTCTCCCACAACATTCTTGCAGGCAAGCTAAGGAAGTATAGGCTGGATGAATGGACTGTAAGGTGGATAGAAAACTGGAGAATTGGGCTCAGAGAGTAGTAATCAATGTCTTGATGTCTAGTTGACAGCCGGTATCAAGTGGAGTGCCCCAGGGGTTGGTCCTGGGGCTGGTTATGTTCAATATCTTCATCAGCAACCTGGAAGATAGCATAGAGAGCACCCTCTGAAAGTTTGCAGATAACACCAAACTGGAGGGAGTAGTTGATATGCTGGAGGGCAGAGCTAGGATTTGGAGTGAAGTAGACAAATTGGAGGATTGGACCAAAAGAAATCCCATGAGGTTCAACAAGGACAAATGCAAAGTCCTCCACTTAGGACAGAACAGTCCCATACACCAGTACAGGCTGGGGACTGACTGGCTAAGCAGCAGCTCTGCAGAAAAGGACCTGGATGTCACAGTGGACAATAAGCTGAATATGAGCCAACAGTGTGCCCTTGGTGCCAAGAAGGCTAATGGCACACTGTGCTGCACTGGTAGGAGTGTTGCCAGCAGGTCAAGGAAAGTGATTATTCCCCTCTATTCAGCACTGGTGAGGCCACAGCTGGAGTACTGTGTTCAGTTTTGGGCCCCCTACCAAAGAAAGGTTATGGACAAATTGGAGAGAGTCTAGTGGAGGGTAATGAAAGTGGTTTGGGGGCTCGGGCATGTGACTTCTGAGGAGAGACTGAGGGAACTGTTTTGTTTTGTTTTTTTAGTTTAGAGAAGAGAAGACTTAAAGTGGATTTGATAGCAGCCTTCAACTACCTGAAGTGGGTTTGAGAGAGGATGGAGTGAGACTGTTCTCAGTGGTGGCAGGTGACAGAACAAGGAGCAATGGTCTCAAGTTGCATCCAGGGAAGTTTAGGTTAGATATTAGGAAGAATTTTCTCACTAGGAGATTAGTAAAACACTGGAACAGGTTATCCAGAGAGGTTGTGGACTCCCTATCCTTGGAGGTTTTTAAGACCTGCCTAGGCAAAGTTTGGCTGGGGTGATCTAGTTGGGGATGGTCCTGCCTTGAGCAGGGGTTTGGGCTAGATGACCTCCTGAGGTCCCTTCCATCCCTAATTTTCTATGATTCTGTGATTCCCTTCCATGCTCATTGATACCTCCCCACCACTGAGCCTCTGCTCCTGGCTGACCCAGGGGCAGGAGGCTCCAGAGCTGCTCTGTGCAGCCCTTCTGGAGTTGGACAGAAGAGCCAGTTTTAGCTGGGGACAGTGGCAGCAGCAGCAGGTGGGTTCCTCCTCCCTGTTGGTCCTTCCAAGTGTTCTCTGGCTGCTAGCATGGCAGGGGGGAACCTTCGTGCTGCTGCCACTGTCCTCAGCCAACCCCAGCTCTCTGCACTTCTGCTTCCCTCAGTTGTGACTGGAGCAGGGTAGGAGTGGCCTGGACAGTGGACGTGGCAGGGGATTCTCCCTGTGCCCAAAGGTGTAAGTGGAGAGGGCACAGTGGGGGAGGTTCTGTTGGTTGGGCCACTGTTCCAGGACCAGTCAGAAGAGCACCACCTACTCACTCACTGTAGAGTAGTGTATGCATCCAAGGTGTGTAGTCACTTCCAACAGAACTGCTCTTTTCTGTTTCAGTCACTGTCTCTCGATTTACTTTGCGAGTGGCACTCTGAGATCACTGCCAAATGCAGCCTCTTCAATGTTCCTTGACTAAGCATGGAAACCAACAGTTTTCCCCCAATGCAGTTTGTCAGTATCGTTGAGAGGAGACTAGATACCATCTTCTACAGAGGAGGGGAAAGAGTGCAGAGCAGAGCTGATAATGCAAACGACACGCTGATGAGGCTGAACTTGACAATGTGCCATCTCAAAACCAGCTTGGAAGAGGGAAGGAGCGTGACGGGAGGCAGCGAGGCAGAAATGAACAACTGCGTGCAAGCCAAATCCTCCACTGATGTGGATGTTGCTGTGCTCGAGGGGCCCTATCTCAAATTCCTTGAAGTTAGTGGAACTACTTGTGTTGATTTTAATGGGCTTTGGATCTGGCCCAAAGAGAAAGCAGAAGGCAAAGGTCGGCATGGAGACTCGTTCTCGGAGAATTCTTTCTGAAACCAGGAGGAAGGGTTGGGGCTTTGCCCATTAAATGCAAATGCTGAGGAGACTCTTGGTTTATCTTCTGTGAGCATTAAATCATCAATCCCTATTTTTTCGCCCAGAGGCATAACTAGCAAATTTTGCACCCTGGATGGCAGCTGCATGGGCCTAAGATGGCACTCCATAAGACCTTTTGCGTCATCCTAAGATGGTACCCAGGGCTGATGCCACACTTGCCCAGCTCTACTACTGTGTTCCTCTGATGGTCCTTTGGTTAGGAGATGGGGATATATTTTTCTGCATATGGAGGAAATTTTGCAAATATGTGAATCATTAAATATATATATATATATATATATATATATATATATTTAATAAATAATATAAAGGGAAGGTTTAGTGTAAAAAGTAAATTATATGCATAATGATAGATGTTATGTAATGTACATATGTATAAAATCTATTGTTATTTGTATAACTTACTTATGCAATAAGTCTACCCTTTGCAACCTGATGCATGAAACTGGAGAAATGCCTCATTGTTTCCCATCCCCCTTGGTTTTTATGTTGCATGGCACCTCCTATAAGGATCAAGGTGGCCTCTTTTGAATCAGAAGGCATGATTATCAGAGTCACTGAAGATGCTTCATGTAATAAAATTTGGTCTAGCTAAGGAGCAATGAGGAGCATGTGTGAGAAGCTTGGGTGGGGCATCAGGTGTGAAAAGTGTTTGGGAAAGGAGGAGCTAGTTGGGGTTGCTTGAGAGAGAAATAGGTTGTATTTACTGGCAAGGAGAAAGACTGGAAGGAAATCAAGAAGCAGGTAGCCCTGGTCAGGAGCATAGGATGGGTTTTGATCATAGACACTTGTATAGAGGGAGTGAGGAAGAATTGAGATGTGAGGAGGTTAAAGCGTAGGAGATCACAGTAACCAAGATGATAATATGGCATAGTGTTTTGGGAATGAGCTGGAAGTGGTGGCAGAATGCCAAGAATTGCTAGGATACCCTGAAGGTACCAAGATTGCAGCATCTTAACGTAACTGTGAAACAGTGGAGTTTACAGGCAGCACTGAGGGACAGAGTCGAAGAGAGAATGGAAGCTTCTTATTGCTGCAAGTGCATCAGCAGTGACACACCAGACTTCTGCACCAAGCTGGCTGCTGGCATGGAGCCTGGAGGAAAGATCAGCCAGGCAGGGTTTTTCTGAAAGTTATGCAAGGACATAAACCCGTAGAGTTGTAACACCTTGACAGTTCTTAGTGCTACACGAGCTAGTCGGTAGGTTTTAACTGTGTCTCTTTTTTAATGACTTGTACTGTGATTCATTCCCAGTATGATCCCAACCCCTTCTGTTGTCTCGAGAGAAAGCCAGTTGCAGACTGCCAGATTCTGCAGCTTTATGGATCTGTATCAGTGGCTGTGTATATTACACAAGCTAAGCCTGGTTAATCCATTTCCCAGCCGATTAGTTGGACAATGCACCCATCTGAGTGAATCAAAACATGGTCTTAATACAATTAACAGTGGTTGGCATCCCACCATGGAAATAGCCACTAAACATGCAACTCTAATAACAATGGCAGGGTAATGAAATCCCATCCATCTTGTAGTTTCTGGCTGCCACTTACTCCCTGGAGCTCAGTGTCACTGGAAAGTCCTTCACTCTAAGTGGAGGAATGAATCCCAGTTTACTAGCCCTGGGTGCCGGGATGTTTCACACCATGGCTCCAGCTACTCAAGCCAGGTGCTGGTTAGCTTTTATTTTGACGTTTTTCTCCCTCTGCCAGTTTTCCTCTCCCAAGAGCTTCGCATGCAACAGGCCTGCGTCACCTGAGTTGCTATATGGAATCCTTTAACTATCATTAATATTAGGTGCTTGGGAGGTACTCCAGCTCACTCCATCTATGACTGTCAGGGCTCAAAAGCTAAGTAGCCAGAGCTGGTGACTATTGGGAAGGCAGAGCTCTGAGGAGCAGTCAGATGCTGATGGAAGCTATATTCCTGGTTCTTCAGATGCTTGCATTCTCTGGCATGGTATTGGACGGGTGAGGGCACCAGACTGGGAAGAGGTCATGTGCAACAGAGATCTGATGTCGTGACCCTTGAGGTGACTTAAAATCTCACAACACTTTCAGCAGCCCAGTAGCCCTTCTCTTGTCCCTTGTGTGCTAGGCAAGCTGTAGGGTGATTAATTACATTCTCCCTCTGAAAATCAACCCACTGTTTCAATTGGTGACAGTGTCGTTCACTTCCCTTTCTGCTGAGTGCTACTTAATAATTTTATTTTATTTAAATGCACTCAAAGTACCACCTATCTGAGCCCAGCGCATCCAAAAAACCCACTTGAAAACACAACCAAGAGTAAATAACTTTAACAGAAACACAAGCTCGCTCAACCAGGCTGCCAATACAACAGCCCATACAATCATCAAAAGGAATGTGATTTCCTAATCAGCATATGCCCACATCAAATAGGACTGCTGAAAAGAATAAAACCCTCCCTTGGCAGCAGTCTCCCGAAGCCCCCAACCCTGCTGTTTCAAGAAAGTTTTGGCAGACTGGATTCTCTGCATGGCAAGCTGAACTTGATGAAGCCCTGATGTTGTTAAACCAAATAGGAAGCTAGGTCTCACGTCCCTTCATGCCTTTCTTGGTTATCCATCTTTTAAAAACCAGTTTAATTACAACTGTTATGATCTCGCTTGTGGAACCGTGGTCCAAATTTGGACTTTACCAAACTAACCTCATAAATCCCTAGCTTTATTTCTGCTATTAAACAGCTGCTGCCTTGGGCTTGAGAGGTAGATGTTTGAAAGGATTACCGTGTAGGTTTGCTGTTGCTGATGTGACTGTGGGATGTTTTAGCATCCTGGTGATCAACCTCTGCCCTGTGGGCCAGAGCCATCCAGCCCATGGGGCTTCCCACGGGTCTGGAAATTTTGCAACAGGGGAATAGTTGCAGTGTTAATTGCTTTCAGAGCAGCAGCAGTTAATGCTACTACCATTTCCCTGTCACCAAATTTCAGGACCTTTGGGGTGCCCCCTGGTCTGTATGACACAGCCCCAGGCACCAGATTGCACCAGCACGGAATCACTCCGTGGCCAGACTCCATGTCACTCCAGACGTGGTACATGGGGTCGGGTCAGCACATGGGGTGACACCGGGGTTTGGCCAGTGTGCAGGGTTGAGTTGTTGCATCGAGTTGCACTGTGGCCGGATCTGGTGCATTGGGTCATACCAGAGTGCCAGATTGTGCTTGTGGACTCGCCCTACTCTCCAGCTCCATACTAAATCAGGCCCGTGGTCTGACCCTGTGCATGGGATCCATCCCATAGACTAGCCCAGTACAACTCATCCAGCCCATGGGGCCGGGGAAGTTGATCATTATTGTTTTAGCATGTAAGCCAGGGCCATATATAAAATATATAAAGTTCTTGTAATCCACCAGAGGTCAGTATTGTACTATTTGTATCACCCAGAGGAAACAGTCTCATCCTGGAATGGCTTTGAATCACACTAACTTTCCTTGAAAAGAAGTCCGTAGCATAGACCTTGCTTTGCAGTTATGCACTGGAGGAAAGCACAATATATTGACCATCTCTTATAGTCATCCAGGAGTCATCTCTTATAGACCCCACTGTCCTGGCTTCTGTCTTGTTTGTGGCCTGCCACAAAAAAATTACAACTCAGGCTGTGAGAGCCACTACACACATCAGCTGCTGCATTTGCTTATTCAGGTACTGTGCTACCCACAGTTCCTTGTTTTCTGGTATCTTGAGCATGAAAGGTGCTGCTTAAGTTCCAATTCAGTTTTATTGCTGTAAAAGTACATTATTTAAAATGGCAGCAATGATTCACAGTAAGAGCCAAGCCATCAGGCAGCTTATTGCAGAACCTCCAGAGATTTACAGCAGAACTTCCCCTGAAGCTCTGTCCTGGTAATTCTCCATATATACCTGGACTTTATTGCATTTAATCACCATAATTCCATGTCTCTGTCCATTGTCTTATCCATACTGTCTTGGTGTAGTCAATCCTCTGCTAAGCTATAGTGGCTGCAGAAGGGTCATGGAAGACTGCAGAGGAAACAAAACACTCGGGGAGAACTAGGACATGCAAATTGAAGCAGAAGGCCATGGCTCTGTCAAGTAATCCAGGGGTGAGCAAAATACAGCTTGCAGGCTGGATCTGGCCTTCCAGCGATTCGATCTGGCCCACGGGTAGGTGGCCGCCAGCTAATTAGATCTGGCCCATGGGTGGCTAGCTTCCCCAGCCTCCGCATAGTGCTGGCCAGCACTGCTTCAGCATGGAGCATCAGCTGTGGGTGCTGCTGGTAGGTTCAGGAGCTGTCGCTCTTCCAGCGCAGTGGAAGCTCCTGTCCAGGGCCCCAATTCAGAACCTGCCAATGGCATCAACTATGGAACCCAGGCAGGAGCTGCTGCTGTGTGGGGCGGGTGGCAGTGTCAGCTGTGACATGGGCAGCAGGTTCTGCATCGGGGCTCTGGTGTAGCAGAAAGCCCCCTTTTCCTCTTGCCTGCATTTGCTCTCCCCTCTTTGGATATGTTTCTCTTTTTCTACCTTTTCTTCCTTCCTCTCTCTTTCACTTTAAGATAAGGAATTGTGTTTTAAAATTTGTGTGTGTGCATTTTGTATCTCCCCTTGTAGTTTGGTATTTTTATCTATTTGTGTGCCATGGCATTTGTAGCTTATATTTTATACTCCTCACCTTTCAACTTTCAACTAAATGTGCTTAGTTTCATAAGTAAGTTATACATTGTAACAATGTTAACAAGGGCAGGAATCAAACTGCCCTTCCCTGTATCAGGCTGGCCCCTGAAAGAGGGAGTGAATCAGTGATTGAAGGTGTAACAAGGTAGCACACAGCAATTAACACCTGGGAAGCTGCAGATCAGCCAACAATAGAAGACAATGTAACAACCTGGAAATCCCTAAAGGTCAGTGATCAAGGGCTAGAAGCCCTGGCCTGAGTTAATCAACTCCGGGGACCAATTTTTGGGCTGAGTATCTCCAGATCAACCGCTCCCAGAGCCCTATTCTAAATTCATCAATGGACTCCCAAACCTGCACGTACATGCGGACGACCCCTGGGACTGACAGATGCCATCCAGTAGCCACCGAGGGGGGGAGAAGTCCGACGAGGGTCAATGACCTCTGGATAGGGCAAACCTGAAAACTGGGGAGTCACCAAAGTCTGCCAAGGACAGATAAAAGGCAGTGAAAAGTGACCCTCAGGGGCACCCTCTTGATCTCCAACTCGACCAGACCTGTCCAGCCAGAAGGACCAGCCGGCGACCCCCTTCTGGAAGATAACACCACGCTGAAAGAAGCCTCGACTGGCCATCGACAGCAGACTCCAGCGCTTGTAGGATAGGTATACCTGACTCTGTAGCTTGCTACTGTGTGTGTGTGTGCATGTGTGTGTGTGCATGCGTGCGTGCGTGTGGGGACCAGCCCCAAGGTTTATGATTTAACTCATTACAGTGTTTCAATCCGCCTAATAAACTAGAATTTTAAGGAGCCCGAGTTGGACATTTGTAGCCAACACTGGAACCTGCTGGCTGTGCCCACAGCTGATTCTGCTGCCCACCAGGCATGGCAGCAGCTCCTTCCTGGGTCCACAGTTGACGCTGCCAGCAGGTTCTGGGTTGGAGCTCCCGGCAGGAGCTTCCACGACACCAGGAGGATGGCAGTGTCAGCTGTGGATGTCGCTGGCAAGTTCTGCATCCTAACTCCTGAACCTACCAGCAGCGTCCACATCTGCCAATGCTACCCATCCACCGCAACGAACCACAGCTCTGACGGGTTCTGGAAGGAGTGGGAAGGTGACAGAGAGAGAGAAGAAAAGAGAGAGAGATCAGAAAGACAGAGAGGAGAGGAGAGATCAGAGAGACAGAGTAGAAGAGAGAGAGAGAGACAGGGAGAAGAGAGATGGACATGGCACTTGACAGGTCCCCAAAACTCATTAAGTGGCTCTCCAGCTGAAATAATTGCCCACCCCTGTAATAATACCACCCTTCCACATGTGTGTTCTGTGTAACTGCTACTTAAAAATAAAAGGGAGAGCACCTTGTTTCAAGGTTAAACTTCCCCTGGCTGGCTTTATATTTTATGTTAAGTTGTCTAGGTGCTGTCAGGTTATCCTAGAGATGCTGAATGGGATCCATTCTGATATTGATCGGTGTGTATGGGTCTTCTTGATGTTGCTGCAGCTGTGAATGTCTCCCAGTGGGCTTGGTTTGAGTGGCTTCTAGACACTGAAATCTGACCACTTTCTTGTAGTGGGCAGCCTGCTTCTATTGTCTTTAATAAGGTCTGAGCTTATCTGTAGCTGCTTCACTGGTGTGTTTCATAGCTTTGCCTTTAGAAGTTAAAGGCATCTCAGCAGCTACTGGTGGGAAGAATGCCCTCCTACTGCATGAGCTTAAAGCATAACTTGTCTACAAACTTGTCCCATTAAATCATGCCAGAGAGATGTAACTAGCAGGTCCTGCACCTTGGCTAGCAAGGGTGCTGGCAGGGGTTGGGCGATTGCAGCAGTGGCAGCAGCTGCCATTCTTGTGCCCCCTCTACATGGGGCTGGGCTGGTGCTCTGGTTTCCCACCCCTCGTTCCACCACTGAATCAGACTGTTGCTGGGAAGGGTCTTGGCTTCTCTAAGTCAAGGCTGCAGCAGGAGTAGGAACCTAGCTCCTCCTCAAGACACACTCCCACAAGTGCAGGCATTATAAATATTCACTGCACACTCCCTCCCCTTTCCCTTTGGACTCCAGGTGGTGGGACTAAGTGGAAGGAAAATCTAAGCCTGTGTGACTCAGTGCCAGCTCGTGCTGCCCAGTTTGATTTCAGGCCAGTCAGTGCACCTGGGAATCCTGAAAATCATCTGAGCAGATCCCTGAGAAGGCTGACGGCAAAGATCAGTCTGTGAACAGACTGAAGCAGATAGGCTCAGCTGTATGCGTCTCTTCAGCCGGCCTTCACTGACAGCCTCTGTGTCAGATAGGGAAGAGAAATAATACAAGCAAAAAGAAACTGCAGAAGGGAAGAGGATTTGCTTTCTAAAGAGTAACTGATTTGTTTTCTGGCCTGTGGTTCAAGCAGAGCATGGGTGGATGATGATTAATTGGGGCATGGGTGGCATTGGTAAAGAAAGGGGTGAATTAGAAAGCAGCACTTGGTTAGTCCAGGGGAAAGGGCTGTCAAGTAAGGGCTAGTTCACTGGATTTCCTCTGCAGGGAGCCTTTTATTAACACAATCTTATCATTTGAAGAACCAACAGAAGAGCCAATCCCAAATGAGGGATGAACAATGTCTGTTGTAGATGGTCACAAAATAACACCCTCTGCTCTGCTTCCATTTTGCCCTGTGTTCTTTGGGAGAATTAGAGAGGCTGTCCCATTCACTGGGTTTTCACATTCAACACAGAGCAGGAAAATCTCCATGGAGCTGCTCCATAGCCTTCTTAGTTCAGAGAAATCTGGCTGGTCATCCTATTGCCAGATGGACAAGCTGTCTGCAGCTTGAGCTTCCCTTCCCCTCAGGGTACAGCCTGACTGCTGCTTCTCTCTCTTTTGTAAGCAGCTTGTAGCTCTTCCACAGCTATAAGAGAGATTCTCCTTTTACCACTTCCCTTTTCTCCTCTTTATTCCTCCTGGGTATTTTTCCCAACTGGAGGGTCCCCCACCCCAGGCTGAAATTGCTGGTAGCTGTTGTGGGGTGATGTAGGGCAAGCCCTGTCTGCAGGCCATACCACACTGACACTGATCTGCCTGGCCTGATGTGGGGCTTGTCTGCCCCATCTCAGTTATCAGTGACTATTTGGTGGCCTTTAGTGGAATGATGTGGCGGTCTCTTCCCACACAGCACCCTCTCCAAATTGGCTTCTTTTTCAGCTGTCAAAGAAGTGAAGCTGAGGACGGAGTAGGATGTGGGACTAATCTGCTTTGCCACTGTTGGCAGTGGCTGCTGTAGGCAAACACAAAGATACCCTGGCAAAGTGGCAGAGGTAGCTGGCACTGCTGTCTTCCTCCTCTGCTTTCTTGCCTACCTCACCGAGGATTCTGATTTTCACAGCTGTCCATACAGTACCTTTCGCCTGCATGCAATTCGGAAAGCCTGCTCCTGGTAGCATATGCCAAAGCAACAAATATCAATGACTCCCACATACCAACTGTTCTCTTATGTGGGGAACACTTCTCTTTTTGAAGCTGGTTTTGCTTTTCTTCTGGAGAGACCTGATGTTCTTCTTGTTACTAGGAGCAATCTCTAACCTGGGGGAAAAGGCAGAATAAAACAAACCACTTTTTGTCCCTCTTCCGTGAGTCCTTTTGAGAGCCCTCTTTGCTGTTAGCTTCCCTTAGCTCAAGAGTTTTAAAGGCTAGTACCATAGACTGGATTGCCATGTGGGCATGGTGTGTGACAAAGGATAGCATGTCATGCAGCTGCCAACACCTCGGGACCTGATCTCTAACCATTGCAGCAATGGCAAAACTCCCTGTGACTGCAGTGAGCTTTGGGTCAGGCTCTAAATGACAGTCGTCAAGTGAATGATACTTGGCCAAGAACAGGGCCCTCCTTGTTTTATATGGACTTCATCTTTACTTATTTAGTGAAAACCTGCCTTTAATGTATCATCCCCTCCTGTAATTAACTTGCAGTAATAAACTAGAAGAATTAGCAGCAGGATTATGTGGGCTGAGAATAAATTTGGGTCTGAATTAAACTAATCTGAGGGATATGGAGAAATAAACTGCTTGGAGAAATAACAGAAAAATCCTCTTTCAAAATGAAAAAAATACAGTTGCAGTGAAATCCATATATTACTTTTCCCGTTTGCTTTGTTGCTAGCAACACTGGAGGTAATTAAAATGGAAACAGATATAAGCATCTAATTTTATTTTTCATTCTTTGTGCCGTTTGCCTGGCTTCCCCCACCTCCCGCCACCTGCCATTTCACATATTGTATAATGAAACTAGTCTGATCTGTTTTGCTTGTAGCCAGCATAAATTTTCTACTTTTCATGCAGTAGTACAATGCTTTTGTCTCTGGATTCATGGCCAAGAACCAGGAGAGGAAATGATTAAAATTGGGGGAGGGGGAGGTTCAATCCCCTCCTCTCCCATTCTCACTGAATTTTTAATATTATCAAATCATTTTTTTCCCTTTTAAAAAATGTTTGGGCCTACATTAAATAAAACATTCTCTTAAATGTCATTTATTATGGCTGAGTTGTAATACACCATAGCTGTGATCAAAAACTGGCTCAGATTCTCATAATCCAGGATAACAGCGGGTGAACAGGAAAATGTATGTAACCTATTGTATATGGAAAAAAGATAAGTTTCAGTGTTCCTGATCTATGCTCTTCACTCCTCAGGCTACTAAGCTATTTGCCTCACTCACTAGAAATGCTGTTCTCATTGTCAAACTGATTTAGGCCAGCTTCTGAGAACATCTTCTATGTGTAGCCATGTATTTTTTTCTGTCTTCTGCAAATGTATGGCATGGGGCTGAGTTCTCAGTGATCCTCTTCTTGCTTCCACAGGGCCTTTAAAGTTCTACAATGAATTGCTGGATATCTCTCAGCAGGAAGCGGTGTCCTTTTCCCTGGCACAGAAAGAACTTGCCATTATTCACGGACCACCCGGCACTGGCAAAACCACCACGGTGGTAGAAATAATACTCCAAGCTGTGCAGCAAGGCCTGAAGGTAAGTGATGGGTGCAGGTGCCAGAGTGGCTATGGGCATGCTTGTTCTGCTGACTCATCAAGCACATTGTGAAGTTTCTTATCGCTGCTGAAATTAACTCCGTCCTGCTGCATTCCAGTGCAGCTTCTGGGCTGGCCTGTATACCATTGCTGGTTGCCACTAGTGAGGCAATTTGGTGCCATGCAGAAATGGGGGTGAGCAGTGACAGCAGCAGTGGTAGTGTGGTAGAGGAGTGCCACAGTATGCATTCACTCACAAGCTGCTGGCCACAATAACCCCTCCCACCACAGCATGGGGTACAGGGGAGACCATGAGCCTGAAAAGGGGACTGTGGCTACACCCCCTCTGGTGATGTGTTGAGGGTGGGAGGATCACTAAGTGAGGGGTGGGATCAGTGACCTCTGGTGGCAGCTGGGTCACGAGGGGTGACCTGTCATTGCTAAAAGGTTTCTGACCCTTGGATTAGGGTGTCTAGACTCTACAGTGATGAGAATTCTAGCAACACATAGATTTTTGTTCTTCCCATTACAGTAGTCCCTAGAGACTCCAGTTGAAATCATTAGCTATACAGTAGCTATAAGTTTTGCCATGCTTGGAGCTGTGTGCATACATTTTCTAGGAAAGATTCTGCTTTAACGAACTCCAGTCAGCACAGTATTTGAAAGCCTCCATAACCACTAAGAGTTTATTCTCTGGCTCCTACATGAGACAGGGAAGTATTGTTTTCCATCTCTTACTTGTGAAGAACAACGGCACAAAGAGATTTATTGACTTACGGCCCTGTCACCTGGGAAGTTTGTGGTCGAGTTGGGTGATAAACCTAAAACTTTTGACGCCTCATCCACACCTTTACTACAGACTCATCCTTCCTTTCCATGGGGGGATGTTTTGGTTTCCTGGGTCGAGTAAAATGTGAGGCTCTTTTGATGTTTTCTCCATAAAGCTTGCCTGCTGTGAGATTTATGGAATTAATCCATATGGAATGGAGATTTGTTCTTGACAAAAATGCAGCCCCTCTGGGAGTCAGTAAGTCAGCTCTGTCCTTTCTCTTGGCAACATGTAGTCACAGGCATCGTGCCCAGAGGTTAGTGGGATGTCATACTGAGCAGGAGCTAGTAATCTTTGGAGAGCCCAAGCTTTGAGATTGAGAAGAGGCTTTGGCTCCCAGAACCAATCAGTCCTCAAGGCTGAAAGTACATTTAAAAGTTACTCTTTGTGGTGTGCAAGTATGTAGGGAGTGTGCCTCTCCAGTGCCCCTCCGCAAGTGTTCTTTCCGTTTTTCAATGGGAACCATAGAGATTTGTTGTGGAACAGAAACATTGTACATTGTGCTGTGCCAGATGTTCAGGGGCCTCTTTCCTGGAGAGACAATCATGGTGCAAAAGATTGCGCTGCTGCAGCAAACCTATCAGGGGAGCTGATGTCTCAGTTTGCGCTGAGGTGGCTCCTGCTTCCGGGAGTTCCCAAGGACAGCTGAGTGTGGAGCACAGTGCTGATTGACTGTCCAGCTGCAGACTCGCACTCGCACTCTCTCTCTCTCACGCATGCATGCACGCACGCGCGCGCGCAGGAAATCTACAGTGTGGTCAGTCCATTTACTCCTCAGATCTTTTCTCCAAGCCCAGAATGGATCATGACAATCCTTCTGGCCCGCCCCATTCCAGCAGAGATGGAACTGCTGTATGGTGTTATCCTCCAGGATAAGAAGTCATGGTTTACCATCACCTCTATGGACTGGTTTTGGGGGCAGGGTGCAGTGCATTCTGGAATAACAGAGGACTGTGCCATGTCCTATCATGTTCTAACTGTCCAGATGTTAAAATCGTTTAATGTTTCATTTAATGTCTGGGATGTCATGGGCTATGTATGAGTTTCACACAACATATGTGAAACATAAGTGGGCCCTGGGACACTTACCCTTTTTGTGCAGTGGGAATGTCCCTGATTTCCATAAGCAGTTGAACTCAACTACAAATAACAGCTCTCCCTGTCACTGTTGCCATAATGTTTGCCTTGCAGATGTCTAAATCAAAACAAAATAAAGTGTGGACAAGGCCTAAATTGAAATAGAGATGTTGGTGGTTAGTGATTATTTAAAACCTTGCCTTTTGTGTCATGGCAGCAGGCATCTTTCCAGCGATGTTTTGAAGCTGCAGAAATTTAAATGGTGGCTTTTCCTCTCACTTGTATTCATCAGTCTTCTCGTCCCCTCCTCCATGCTCCGGTGAGACTATCTGTGCTTTACATGTTCTTAATCAAAGGCTTTGCAGTCCTTTTGAAAGTAATTATAGCATTTTGTTTGATCTTCCAGGTCCTGTGCTGTGCCCCATCAAATGTGGCAGTAGATAATCTAGTGGAGAGACTTGCCGCTTACAAGGTGAGGATCCTGCGTCTGGGTCACCCAGCTCGTCTCCTGGAGTCCATCCAGCATCATTCCCTGGATGCGGTTTTGGCCCGTGGAGATAACGCCCAGATCGTGGCTGACATCAGGAAGGATATTGACCAGGCATTTGTATGTATCTCATTCTGCTCGCAACATGCTTTCTCTATAATCTGAGCACTTTCTCAATAATACTTGTATTGCCAAACAGTGCTCTGCATTTGTATTAACATGTCAGGCACTTTATACCTCAATAATAACTTCTTTTCTATTTCCAGCTCACTTGAGATCATAGGAAAGTAGGGCTGGAAAGGACCTAACAAGGTCATCTAGTCCAGCCCCTGCTCAAAGCATGATCATGCTGGATTAAACCATCCCAGTCAAGTGTTTATCTCACCTGGTCTTGAAAATTTCCAGGGATGGAGATTCCACAGCTTCTCTAGGTAGCCTGTTCTAATTTTAACCACTCTTATAGTCACAAAGTCTGATCTAAACTTCCTCTGTTGCAGTTTGAGGCCAGTGCTCCTAGACCTGTCCCCTACAGCAACAGAGAGAAATCTATTTTCATCCTCTTTATAATTGCCCTTCAGGTATTTGAAGAGAGAGATTTGAAGGTAGGCAGCTCCAGTGTGCAATTAAGCATCACACTCACCTGTCTTTTTAAAGAGCAACTGGGAGAAAAAACAGGCCTTAGATTTATTGCAAATTAATTATAGTGCAAATAGCTTAAAATGATACTTGGATTAATTGCATGAGCATGGTTTCAAGCCTGTAAGGATCCCACATCCCTGAAAGTGAGATAGGGTGATGAGTTTGGACCTATGCTGAAGGTCATTTAAACAATGTATATAACACAGATTCTTAAGCCTGGGGTTTACCTTTGCTTGCCTGGTAGGGATTGTTGTAAGGCCCACTAAAGGTTAAATATAATACACTTTAGAAAACTGTCTGCGTAATCAATTTATTCTTGTTCAAAAAGAACACTGTAGCTGTCCTTTCCAAAAGGGCCCAGAAGCGGGGGTAAGAACAGCGGACCTTGGGCTAGGGGGCCCAGCTAGAGAAAAGGGGTGGAAGCTGAAAAGGCCAAGGCCCTGGGAAATGATTGGAGGCCTGACATTGTACTGGGGGCAAGCTGCCCCATTACAGTGATTAACCAGTAATACCTGCAAAACCTGGGCATGGCTGTGGGGGCAGAAGGAAGCCACAAAATTAGCCCTTAATGTAAGTAGGGCCTGAGAGAACAAGAACTAAGAGTGAGCGAGCACCCTAGGTTCCTCAGCCTCCCCTCATTACTTTTAACACCAAGGTGTGGCAGGAGAGGAAGCAGGGTGAGACCCTAGGGCCAGGTACAGATGGTCAAAAACCTGAGGCTGAGTCAATTCAGTCTTTGCAGGTTAGTTTAAGCTGCACAGATTACATTCAAACAGAAGTAAACAGACACTTTGATTCAGGAAATGCAGCCACGTGTCTGCAGTGCCTCAGGCCAGAAGCTGGGGGCGCTAGAGCACGGCTTTCTGGCTGTGTGGTCACTTCCTCTTCCCTGCTGCCCTTGTGGTCTCTGGGATTTTCAGTCCATAATTACAGCAGCAGGACTCTGCAGTGTTGCTCATTACTTCCTCTTCCTGCTTCCAGGTGCCTCTTGGATTTGTAGTCCACAGTTGTAGCCAGCAGTAAGTTTAAGCAGGGAAAGGCATGTTTAACCCCACACCCCAGGCCCAGACCCCAGCTGGGGTTTGCCTGGGGGGAGGCAGTCCCTCCCCTGTAGACTGGGCTGCATCCCCCATCAGCCAACCCTCACTGCTCCAGCTAGGGAGCAGAGGGGCAGGACCAGCCCTGCTCTCTGGAGCAGACAACACAGCCCAGCCCAGGGCTGGAAAGCATGCTGGGGGATTCTGATTTAACTTGAGCCAGGAAGAGGTTTGGGACAGAAGTTCCACAAACTGGTTTGACATATATCAGTTAAGTCTGATACTGCATTCAACCAGGTTTATCTTATACCAGTTTCAGCCATTTTTTTAACTGGCTTATGTGCACTGAGCTTCTGTTCTGTTATAGGTTTAAACTAGGGCTGTGCAAAGCTTTGGGTGGTGATTCGATTCGAAGGAGATTTGGCCCAATTCGGTGGCCAAATCTATAAATCAAATCTGGGGACCAGTTAAATGGTCCGAATTGATTCAAAGCTCTTCGAATCTTCAGAAAACATGTGGAGAGCTTCGATGATTCAGACAGTCCCCGGTGGTTGCAGCAGGGAGCTGCAGCCAGACTCAGAGCTGGTAAGCAGGGGTGGGGGAGGAGGAGCTGGAGGGGGAAGGGGACCATGGGTGCCCCCTGCCAACCCCCATCTCCTGCCTGCTCCCCCAGCCCCCACTCTGGCCCCTGCCCACTCCCCCAGCCCCCCACCCCCCATGGCTGCCCTGCCTGCCCCAGCTCCTGGTGCTTTAAAAATAAGCCCCACTCACCAGGTGATGCCAGGCAGGGGGGGTGATCCCCATTGCCCCACGCTGCGTGGGGGGCTCTGCACAAGCCCCCTGCCCCTCGCTCCCCCAGCCCCTGCCCCCATGGCTGCCCTGCCTGCCCCAGCTCCAGCCCTTTAAGAAAAAAAAACAATGAGAAAAACCCTGGGACTCAGCTCCTGCAGCAGTCTTGGGCCTTTGAGGGGCTTGTGCAGAGCCCCCCATGTGGCGCAGGGCAGTGGGGATTGCCCCCCACCGGCAGGAAAGGTGAGTGTGGGGTTTTTTCTGGGGTTTTGTTTTGTTTTTTTCTTAAAGGGCCATAACTGGGGTGGCCAGGGCAGCCATGGGGGGCTGGGACAGTGGGGGTGGGGGCTCCTCCCCCCCAAGCCCAGCAGCACCTGGTAAGTTGGGGCTCTTTTTTTTTTCCAAGTGCCAGGAGCTGAGGGAAGGGCAGCCATTGCTGGGCTGGGAGAGTGGGTGGGGGGTGGGCCTGGGTAATTTGGAGATTGCTGCCAGATCTCCGAATCAGATTCGGCTGAATCAATTCGGGACAGTGATTCCAATCACCAAATCAAATCACTGTCCCCTGAATGGGCCGAATCCAAATCTGAAGTGAATACTAGCCGCTTCGTACAGGCCTAGTTTAAACCAATTTCTGATCACTTAAACCAGTTTATGCATAACTTCTGTCCCTAGCCTGAGAGGCAGGAGAGGGGAATTGGGCAGGATCAAGGCAGCCACTAGGGGACATCACAGCAGCCCTCAGCCACTAAACCTGTCACACCTTCCATTCTGCACATTATCAGTGGTCTTCCTGGACCACAGTGGTGTCTTGGTTTAACCATTTGCCAGATAATTAATTAAAAAATGTGGCCCACGTAACACTGTTTTCTAATGGTCCTATAGTATTCAGGATACTTTATAAAAGGAAGACGATCTCGTTTAAGCTATATATGGCCCAGCTGGGTTAATTGTTCATGCCCAAGTCAGTGTTTCAAATACAGCCCCAGGCTAGAATTGATGGACAGATATAAGTCCACACTTTGAATAATCTGTACATTTGTGTTCCCCCACCTCCAAAAGGATATAACAGAAATAGAAAAACTACAGAGATGGGCAACAAGGATGGCTAGGGCTATGGAAGCGCTTTCATATGTTGGGAGATTAAGTAGGTGAGGACTTTTTGGCTTACAGAAAAAACAGTTGAGGGGGGTATGATAGATATCTATAAAATCATATGTGGCTTGGATAAAGTAGAGCCTTATTGTTTTCTGTCTCTCACAATACTAGAACTAGGGGTCATAAAACAAAGTTAGTAGGAAGCAGGCTTAAAACAAAAAGGAGTTCTTTTTCACACAGCCCATGTTTAACTTGCAGAACTCATTGTGACAGACTGTTGGGAAGGCTGACAATTGAACTGGGTTCAAAAGGGATTGGATAAATTAATGGAAGATTTTCCCATCATTGTGTATTGCACATGATATTAGGGCTCCAGTTTCCAAATACTGGAAGCTTCAGGGAAAGAAGGGCAGACCTGCATAAGTAGTCTCCCCCACAACATCTGTTCTAGGCCACTGCAAAATACAGGATGCTGGGTTAGTTGGACCTATGGTCTGATCCACTATGGCATTCCTGTTTTCTTGTTTGGTTTACACTGGTGAAGTGGCATTGCTTGGTTGTAGGCTCTGCAAAAGGACTCCACAGTTTTGATACAGTTTCTGTAAGCCAGGTGGCCACAGTGGCTCCATTCACTGCCTTACTGGTAGACAAGCTGCAAGGCCACTAGCTGAGTAGGAATGGAGGATACTGCATATGCCCTGAGGCAAAGTCATTACATGAGCTAGAGTGGCTCTTTACTGTTAGCACTGGTCTGGTGCTGGTCATGGTTGATGCACATTGTGGGAGGACATTGCAGGGAAATATTACTGCCTGTGCATTCCTGGCTCTGCAGGGAGACGTTGCAGTCCACCTTCCCTTTCCCATCTTCCCCAACACTTCCCTCCCTCTCCCAGGCTGTCGATCTGGCACCTTTCTCTAGTCCTACCTTTTACAGTGGGAAAAGAGCAAAATGTTCAAATGATTAAATAACTTCATCATTTGATATCTGATTGCCTTGAAATTTCCCATCTCCAGCCCCTGGGAGAAAAACTGAAGGGAGCTATTGAAAATGGTAACTATTTTTTAAATGAGTTTTAACACCATTAAATTAGTTTGACATTTTGAATTAGGATGTGAAGGTTCAGTAGATGTTATTGCATTTTTCCTTTCCTTCCTGACAGCAGCCTTGCACAGGGTGCCTTCACCATGGCAATAACGCACCATGATATTTGCCTCAGCTGAAGTATCTTCCTCTCCGAGCACACACAACACATCTTGTTACATCTGCCTGCAAATACTTTGCTGTGTGCTATGATGGATCCTTCCCTAAAGTCTTTCCTCTTTTTACCCTACATCTGTGGAATAAAAGGCCTACTCAACAACCTTTTTCTAGAACTGTTACTCCCCCCTGCTCCCGGCTTCTGATAAAATACTGACTTTTGCCAGGAATCTCTTGGTGTTAACAAGCTGTCTTCGCTCCAGTCAGAAACATCTTCAGACATTGTAAGGCTGCAGACATTGCAATGCTTTTTTTGGTGCAGGCTGGATGTGATTTACAAATCCATAAACCTTCATCTGGAGCCATTGCTAAGGCAGCAGCTTACTTAAGTTCTTTAGTCGAGGCTATGCATCATCCTGCATTCCTGCTGCTGTCTTGAAACTTATTTACAGTACAAGCATCTGGGAGCTATAAAGGAGTCTTTCTTGGTGGGCAGGTTTCCTGGGAGTCTTAAGGTTTCTGCAGGTTGACCTCAGAAGGAGGACTGAGCTCCACGGTTAATAAGTATCCTCAGCCAGGGAACAGTCTCATAAAATGAATGGTTTGCTTAGTATCTGCATTGACAAGGACTTGGGGTGTTTTCACATCTAATAAGCTTTTTTATGATGTCTTAAGCCATTTCATGTCTTTCCAATTTGCAAGTTATTTGCTGCTTTGCTTGGGGGTGAGTTGAATAAATGGGGAGATAGTGACTGATGTGTACTTTGGGTCTTGTGATTCCCCATAACAGGGTGGAAAATTGAGAGAAAAACAGGGATTCATGGGTACTTGGGTTTCCCTTCTGCTTCCTCCTGAAAAGGGGACCTCAAGCAACTGATGGCCTGTGTTCCAAAATGACTGCTATGGGGAGGTATTTAAAAAGATATATACATGCTCAAATTCTGAAATATGGACTCAAAAGGCTCAGTACACCCTGTGGTTTTATTGACTGGGTCACACACCTATGAAATCCTCCAGATTTATGTTCTCCTCTTCCTTCACCTAGTGGATTTATGCTGCCACCTTTCATTTACTTTAAAAAAACTCAAGTTCTTTCTCTTCAGGGCCCATCTTTGTGCATGTGTTTGAAAGTGTTTGGCAAAATGGGGTGTTGGTTTGGCTGAGGCTTTTGCATGCTACCGCAGTGTAAATTTATAAGCAGTGGCATGATGTTATGAAGCTTTCACGGTGTACTTTAACATTCATATAGGCACTAAGGTAGCTTCCTAGCCCCTACTCGTATACCATAGCAGGAAGCTTGGAAATACTGAATAAGGTCAAACGTGTATTGGCTGAAAATGAACAAGGTACCATATTGAGGCAGTCTCCTGTTCCCTCCCTCAGACCATCTTTACTTCAGCGTCCTTCCACCCATCCTTCATGTTCTCATCCTTCCAATAATAATAATAGTAGCACTATAGGCCCTAGAGGGCCTTGGCTGTCTCCACTATCTTCCTCCATTCCTGGCTGTTGTGTACCTTCATCCTCCAATCGTCCATATTTAATTTCTGTAGGTCTGACACTACATCACCTAGTCATCTTCATCTTGGTCTTCTAGGTCAGTGTTTTTCAACCAGTGGGACTTGAAGGTTGTGTAGGTGGGACTTCAAGTCATTGCCTGATTGAAAAAATCAAAGTTGTTTGCACTTCAGATAGATGAATCAACAGCTATCTCAAATAGTGCAATTTTGAGGGGATTTGTTTTCATCATGGTGGGACCAGGGTTTTTTGACAAAACGGTTCATGGGACATAAGGTGCAAAAGGCACTGTTCTAGGTGCCCTTCTTCCCTCCAGTACCCTGAGGAGCACTTTCTTTGGTGTCCAGATCGCTTCCATTGTTTCAAAGTGTCCCAGCTGCTATAGCAGTTGTTCTCTGATTTCCTATGTCAGGGTTAAGTTTCTGTATAATTGATAAAACTCGTTACTGCTTCCTATGAGCCATTCTTGTGTTATGTGATCATACTATCTATGCACCTAAGATTTTCCATAAGATCTACTTTTCAAAATGAGTAGTTGTATCTCATTTACTTGTGAGAGCACCTAGGTTTGACTGCCCTAGGTTATATACATGGCTTGATTATAGCTTTACAGACTTGCCTCATCCTTCCTCCCTTATTTTTTCTGTCCTCTGCCTCGTCCTTTTCACCAACTCTTTTCTTTCTTTGCTGCTTCTCCTTTCCTTTGCATCTCCCAAGATCCCCTCTCTCCAGAATAATTATGGAATTAACACCATATTTGAAAATCACTGCTGTGTTCACTCTATACATTCTCTGCCCTGTCTATCTAGACTGTAACCTTTCTGGGATGAGGACTGTATTACTCTACAGTGCTTATTATCATGGGGCCCTGATTGTGGTAATGCAATAATAATGATTTCTTATGGGTCCCCTTAGGTACATGGATTTTATGTGCAGGATTTAAAGACAAGGATAATGGTAAAGAGAATTCAGACTTCCTGCATGCTCACTCCGTGCCCCAGAGGGTTCCTTAGGGCTGTGCTGCCAGGCTTTTGATGTTGCCTTTGCTCTGTGGTGCTCTCTTGACTGCTGTCTGTGCTGAGATCCACTTGGCTCTTTGCATCCTAAGGACATTAGCAGAAATCTAGGTGCAATAATACTAGATAGTTTATTAGCTGTTTTAGTTTAACCAGATCCCTTTGCAGAGCAAATGGTCAAGCACAATGTACTGGAACCTGAAACTTTCTTAAATCCTCTCTGCTTCCTGAAGTTCTGTGAGGAAGGGAATTTGGCATCGCTAGTTACAGCCAGGTTTGCTCTCCATCCACTTGCTCACTTCCATACCAAACTTCTTACTGCAGCAGTATGGGTGAATGGCATTTTTGTAGTCTTTCCAGGCTTTTCTTCTAATAAGTTTTAGCCTCCAGGGAGATAAACCATTTCCAAAGTTGTTTTCCATTTGGGAGAGCATAATTGCTGAGGAAGAGGTTGGTGCCTTTCCAAGATGAGTTACAATGGCAGGTGGCTTCATCAGTCTATTGCAACCACCAAAGTTTAGCTGTGGATATTCTGGGAACCAATGAGCTTTTTTTTTTTCAAACTTATAACTAAACCCCCCCCCCCCCAACCCTTGATTGTTCTGTTCAAAGGGATTGCTCTGAATCATTTGCACATGCTCATATTCAATTATTAAAAAGTGTAGAGCTGTTGCCTAGGGTGGAGAAGTAGAATCATTTAGCATTTTTATTTAAAAGGTTCTTCTAGCTTTACTGTCTGCCCTGAGCAAGAAGCAGCTCATGGCCTCAGCACTCCAAAAGCTGAGCGAGGAACAAATTGCTTTTTGGAGCCTTTCAGCTCTTCTTCAGTTTTCCTCTTACTTTGGCAAAGAAGTAAGGCCTCGGCTGTCCATTTGGCCTTGTTCAGATTGCTCCCTCCGTGTCTGCCAAGCCAACTACATCAGCTAGTGATTGGAGAGGAGGGAGGGGAAAGAATGAGATCAAGCTTAGTGTTGTTTCGTGTCCTTTTCTGTCTCCCCTCTACAGTCATTTCCTTCCTGGAGGAGCACGGGGCAAAGGGGCACGGGAGGTATGAGGGTTTTACCTGCTCTTTATCATCTGTGTCCCCAATTAAGGGCTGTGATAGTAGCATCTGCCGACCTGTGAGTTTAATCATCAGCTGGTTAAAGCTGAAAAAGGCTGACTGGTATTGAGAAGTGCTTGACTAACCTCTGCAAGGGATCATTATGCAGAAGAATGCATTTGGACTGTTTGATCAGCAGTCAAGCCTTGATTTTTCTGTGTCGGTTTTGATTGTATGAGTTTATCAGTCTAAGGTCTCTTTTCAAAAACCATAGAGCCACATTCTGTATGGGAAGCTACGTTGCATTAGGGAAAAATGCCTTTCAGGACACAAAAGTGTGCTAGCTGGAACAGATCAAGATTGGGCCATGGATCATGTTGTCATAAAGTTCTAGATTCTGTACTGCAGGCCTTACTCGCATAATAGTCAAGAGAGTAAAACATTTACATTTGGTTCCCAGAGCAGTCTTATTTTTAATGGAGTGCTATTGAGTAGAATCTGCCAAACTGCACTTAAGCCAGTGTCTGCTGTTTTGATTATTAAATGGGCCACTAAAAGGCTCTGAGGGAAGCAAGTGTGTTGGATCAAGTCCGTTGGACCAGAGGCTCTGGGTTTGTTTGTTTTTTTTATTTTAATTTTTGATTTCCATGTTGCAGGCCAAGACCAAAAGGACTCAAGACAAGGGAGAGAGAAGCCATTTTCTAAATGAGATAAAAACCTTGAGAAAGGAGCTGAAGGAGCGAGAAGAAACTGGTATGACTACAGTCCTTACCCAGGCTGATGTTGTTCTTGCCACAAACACAGGTTAGAGACATGGTTTTCTTCTTTGCACAAATATTAGGTCAAAAGGGGTGTGGTTAGAGACAACCAGTCTGAAGTAGTAGTGCATGATGACGCTTTATGTGGTTTGGAGGGTTTCTTGCAGGTAATCTGTAACAGAGCAAGAAACATGCAAAATACTTTGGTCTGGTTACCTGCTTTGCAAAGAATCGAAGGTGATTCTTTGGTTAGAATCACTTTGCTAGTTACAAAATAGATGAGGTAACATAAACTCGAGTCATCTAGTCCAACCCTCTGCTGAAGACAAGATCATGCCATGCTTAACCTACACTTTAAAAACTTCTAGTCGCAAAGAATCCACCACTTCTGTAGGTAACCTCTTTTAGTGCTCAGCCACCCTTGTGGCTTAAAAGTTTTGCTTAATATCCAACCTGAATCTTTCTCATTGCAATTTAAATCTGTTACTTCTTGGCCTCTCTCCCACTGGACATAGAGAACAATTGATCTGAATTTTCTTTTATCATAGTCCTTTTCTAATTTGAAGACTGTTATCAAATCTCCTTTCAGTCTTCTGTCCTTTAAATAATCTCAGTTCTTCCAATCTTACTCTAGATGCCATGTGTTCTAGGTATCTGTTAATTTTTGTTGTCATCTTGGACTCTTTCTAATTTGTCCATATCTTTCTTGAAGTGTAGTGCCCCAAACTGGATGTAGTACTGCAGGTGAAGTCTCACTAGCACTGAACAGAGTAGATCTCTGTGTGTTGAGGTCATATGCTTCATAATGCCCATATAAACCCAGAATAGATGGGAGTCTTGCATGTTTAACATAGTTCTGTAATTATTAGCTTTTCCATATGGCACCTGTCTTGCATTCTGTCTGTGCTCCCTCTCTTACCACTTAGCAATGTAGGAAAGACAGGATGGTTGTGATTCCCTGGCACCTGTTGTGATTGTGACCTGCAGACGAAGAATTTGTAATCCCAGTGTCTCTGTGTTAACTTCTTTCATGGTGTTTTTAATAGTGATAGACCAATTGCACTGAACCCTCCTCTGACCTGACACCTACTTTGTCTGTATTGATTATGTATCTTGTAAGCTTTTTGGGGCAGGGACAGGGTCTCACAACGTGTTTGTATGAGGCCTTCTACAATGGGATCTTGATCCCATCTGGGGTCATGTCGTGTTCCTGCAATACAATTAATAAACCATAATAATACCATAATAATGCTTGCCCTTTGTAACCAGAGCCTCTCAACACACATTCTCCCCTGCTGCTTATAAATCAGCCAGCCAAGCCTGTGAAATGTCCTGGCCTTTATGAGGATCAGCTCCTTATAAATGCAATGTTTATACAGAATTATATGTTGCATTTTACAGATCTCTAAATGACACAAGCTCTTCTCTGAGGCTTACAGATGGATTGAAGCCAGTTCACTTAGATATAGGAACAGGAAGAGAGTGCCCAGAACAGGTTTGGAAGTAAAGCTGAACAAACTGACTCAAACTGATTCAATACTGACAAGTACAGGGTACTGCACCTAGGGAGAAAGAACCAGCAGCATACCTACAGGCTGGGGAACTCCCTTCTCATCAGCACAGAGGCAGACAAGGATCTTGGAGTCATTATAGACTCCAAGATGAACATGGGCCACCAATGTGGGGACGCAGTCAGGAAGGCTAACCACACCTTGTCATGCATCGACAGATGCATCACTAGCAGGACCAAGGAGGTGATCCTCCCCCTCTATGCGACACTGGTCAGGTTGCAGTTGGAGTACTGCATCCAGTTCCGGGCACTGCACTTCAGGAGGGATGTGGACAACATCGAGAGGGTCTGGAGGAGGGCCACTCTTATGATCGGGGCAGCAGGGCAAGCCCTATGAGCGGAGGCTACGAGACCTGAACCTGTTTAGCCTCCACAAGAGAAGGCTGTGAGGGGATCTGGTGGCCGTCTATAAACTGGCCAAGGGAGACCAGCAGGCAATGGGAGAGTCCCTGTTCCCCCGAGCACTACTGGGAGTAACAAGGAATAATGGCCATAAGTTGACGGAGAGTAGATTCAGGCTAGACATCAGGAGGCGCTACTTCACAGTCAGGGCGGCTAGGATCTGGAACCAACTTCCAAGGGAAGTGGTGCTTGCTCCTACCCTAGGGGTCTTCAAAAGGAGGCTAGATAGACACCTTGCCGGGGTCGTTTGGCCCCAGCATCCTTTCCTGCCCATGGCAGGGGTTCAGACTTGATGATCTGCTCAGGTCCCTTCCATCCCTACCAGCTATGAAACAGCTGTAGGGAGGAGATTCACAAATATTTGATTCTTTTGTAAGCACAAAAGCAGTTTTCAGCCCTACATGTGGGCTCACTTTTCAGAGACATTTCAACTTCAGTAATGCCAGTGCTCCAATTAAAATGGGTTTTTAATATGAATAGTATCCAAGAATGAGTTTTAGACTCTACATTTGCTTCTTAAATTTTGCTTTTTGCATTGTACTTGTTATTTATTTTGATGTGTATTTCTGGAGAATAACATTAGCTATCTGAAATTTGAGCTCTGCTACTCAGTATTTTGAATCACGTGGCATTTCTGTTTCCTGATTAGATCATTTATGTGACTGACCAACACAATATATGCAATAATCACCCAACCAAGGAACAAAAATAATACCTTACGATTTATGAAAGTAACTTAAGTATTGAACATACCAAGCCTGTGGGCACATAAGATGTCTTTAAGCACATAAGGCATCCAGCAAAATCAACAGGACTATTCAAATGCTTATAGATAAGCATTTGCCAAAGAGATTTCCTACAGCAGAGCTCAACATGGCAACAAATACCATGTGTAAATATTGATTGTTCAAGAAATATTTTCTGAAGGAAAGTGTGAATAGATTGAAGAATTTCACAGGATATCCATGAAACCCAGCCTCTGCCTTCACCATCCCTCCTCCCTCCCCAATTCCTTTATTTGTTTGGAGTCAGTGGATGCATCCACACATGCAGGCACGTGCGCTTGCAGCAGCTCAAATAGGACTGGCCCAAATTTGAGCCAGGGATTTTTGCCTCGGCACATGTGCCCGGACATGCACTTTGCTGTGGACCAAGCTGTGCCACTTGGGGCAAAATAACCCCACCCAGCTCCTCCCTGATCTGCAGCCAGGGGGAGCTAGCGCCTGGGACCAGCACCTATGCTGGCCCCAGTAGTATAAAAACCTGACCTGGAGAGCAGCTCAGGGCTACTTGCCCTCAGGAGCTTCTGAGGCCTGGCCACTTGGTATCTGGGGACACTAGCCCTTGTAGCAGCTGGATTGCTGAAGCAGCCCTAACCTGGAGTGGCCCCTGCCACCTCTACCCACTGCAGCAGTCTGGCAGTGGGGGCTGCTGCCTGGCAGTGACCTGCTGCCACCTGCAACAGCATGTGGCCCCAAGGCTGCGTGCCTGCTAGACCCGGATGGTGACTGCATGGGTGCAGCAGAGGCATCTGCACCTCTGGGCCAGCTGCCAGTGGGCTGTGGCTGCATAGTTGGCCTCTGTGCAGCACTACTGTCATGTGTGCCGCTGCCCTGCCATCTGGGCATCTATCACCTGGAAGATGTTCTGGGTGTGGTGGCCTGCTTTGAACTGTCAAAGCATGTCCTCCTGGCCTCAAGTGGCCAGGAGTTCAGCCACTTCCAGCTGGGTCCTGGGTGCCAGCCCTGAGCAGGCTCCTTTGCCTGGGTCCTGCCACTTGCCTCCCTAGAAGGAATTCTGGTGGTCCCTATTTAAAACTGCAGAATCCCTGATAAAAAAATCCCAAATTCACTCTTTTAAAAACCCCCAAATCCATGTTCTTTCACAATTAAAATGAGAGACAGAGAGAGAGATCAGTTGGGCAATGTTCTATTGATATATTTACAATGTTAAAGCATTTTGGGCGCATACCAGTGTCTCTATCATCATAATAAAACAAATTCTAAATATCTATACGTTTTGATGCATGCTTTTGGTTTTCTTATCATAGAACAATTAGAGCTCCCCCTGAGCCCTTCACTAATGAGGATGTGGGGACAAAGGCCCCTGCAGCAACAGGTCCTGCCAGCAGGTCTCATCCTGGGGCTACAGCCCCTCCACTAGCCCACCTCTCCTCCCCCTCACCCCCCCTGCATAGCCCACACTTCACCTTCCCCACAGCAGTGGCCATGGGGCGCTCAGGGCCTGCTGCAGCCAGAGCTCCCAGCGGCACGGCACTTCCCTGGTGGCTCAGAGGCAGCGCTGCCTGTGCTGCTTGTCCTGGGGCTGGTACAGCTCGGTGTGGGGCTGTGCTGCTTCAGGCAGCACTGGGGCCATTTGCACTGTCAGGCTGGGCCAGTTCCATGGCAGCAGGCCCGGCTCAGCATGCAGGGACTGCGTGTTGCACCGAGCCAGGTCCTGCCAGCACTGGGGCCACTTGCGCCATCAGGCTGGTCCAGTTCCGTGGTGGCAGGACCCGACTCTGCACTCAGGGACTGCGTATTGCACGAAGCTGGGTCCTGCCGCCATGAACGGGTCCAACCTGACAACGTGAGTGGCCCCAGTGCCAGCAGGACCCCGCTCGGTACAACACGCAGTCCCTGCAGTCCCAGCGGGTGGGGCCATGCCCAGGGCAGGCGGGTAACCCATCCCTCCCAAGCAGCCCCCACCCACAGTTCCCCCCTGTCCCCCCACCCCCCCCTGTACCCTCTAGCCACACAGCCCTGACTCCAGTCCCCTACACCGCCCATCCCTACTTGGACCTGCATCTGGGTTGCTGCAGCCTGCAGCTCTCCTTGCCCTGCACGTGCTGCGGCATCGGGGCAAGGGGCAGCCATAGAGATGCTTTGGCTGGCTACCAGGGCGACTCTGTGGAGGACTTGAGCCTCTGCTTACCCTTCTTCTTTTCCCCATATTTTATTTTGATACCTTGATCTCCAGGTATCAGATTTTGAGCCTGTGCTGCACGTTTGCAGTGCGGGGAATGTTTTTTTTTTGTTTCCGGCGTGCATCTTGCAGCATCCCAAACTCCTTTGAGATGCCACAAGAGGTGTGTGTGTGCTCATCTGAATGCACCCAGTGTCTCCATTTTAGCTGTAACTCTACATAAAGGAAATTGTGCTGACTTTTTCTTTTTTAGTAAATCTACCAGTCCATGCCTACCAGTGCAATAGAGTTTTCCATCTGCAATCATACAACTCTGCTGGCTTGCTAGCAGTTGTGAAATGGAAGGAACTTGGCCTTCTCAAAAACCCCATTGTAAAAAGAACCAGTAAATCAATACACCAAATCCAGAATAACTGTGACTTTTACAAAGGTCTTGGCTGAGGCATCAATACCACCAGAGGTCCAGACCTGTGTGGCATCCTTCCGGATGAGCTCAGCAGGATTTATTCATGCAGACTGCTCTCTGTTGCTAAGCCAAACAGGAGGAAAGCTGACTCACTGCTCTCCTAGGGGACATAAGTGACCTTTTAGTTAATGGGAATTCAGTGACTTAGTCCAGCTAGAGCAGCCAGTTAGGAATAGGGTGTATCTGCCTGTACAGTTATGCCTTGTGTGGGCTTCATTAACATCAATGATTCTGAACCAGAATGCCATGGTACCTTGAGGTGCTGCAAAATCCTTTAAAGGTGCCATGGGGGCCCATTCAATATTAGCACTGTTAGGTGTGCAAACACCTACACGTGATTCATAAGATAAACCCAGAGATTTCAGATCAGAATCCGCAGTGGCAAAATATTCTGACCTGTCGTCTCAGTTCTTTGCAACAGAGGATTGATCCATTATTTTTCCATAGTCAAAAAATGAGTGAAAGCTAAGAGTTGGTATTTTCCAGGGATTTCTTGCGTTTAAAAAGATCGAGAACCATGGATCTGGATAATCTTACAACTACCGTTATCAAGTTACATGTCTCACAGAACTGTACCGGATAAATATATACCAAGAAAGTTTGGATTAAGAAAAATGAATTCTATTGATGCTGACAAACTTGCATAAATCCAGTGTGCCTGGTGTGATCCCAGATTGTTCAGATAGGGATGGATAATAAGAAATTTAAATCATATCTCATCAGAGTGGCATTCATCAGTTTTACAATAGCACAGGATCTTTCAAAAACTAATGTTGTTGCTCTGAATAACAAAGCACTTGTCTGCCACAGCTGGCTCTCAAATTCTCTCCTGTTCTCTCTTTTCCATCTTTTTTTATTATTTATTTCTCAATTATTTTCAGTGCCTCCTACGTGCAGCTCTGATCCATGGCCCACAAAGGCATCAAATTATTTTTGTGACTGGACTCTGGTAGTGCCTGACTTAGGGTGGGGAAGCCTGTTCTCAACAGTGAACATACATAATGAAAAGACCTGAAAAGTTCCATGCCCAAATTGCTGTTTACAGCATCCTGTACTGTACACTATCAGAGATGCTCTCAGAAGTTGGTGTGCAGGATCAGTGCAGTTGGTGTTGCTAGCAGCTGTATGATGCATTGTTGAGAGGACACATATATTAGATGAGGTCTTTTATGATAAAGGTAGGTCCTTCCCACCCCTTGCACCAAAGTATCTCAGAGCATGTGAAGACAGATCTCATGTCTGTTTCCCTTTTGCTTTTGGTTGTGAATAGTTTCGTTTGTTTGAGCGAGCAGAAGGAAAGAGGGTGTTCGTTAGTATTTTTACTTTGCCTCTGCTCTGATGAGTTATTAGACCATATTGTTCTATTTATCATCTGTGTTTTGTTGTTGTTTTTAAGATGCTTGGATGCCTTTGGGCATAGATGCCAAAGCAAGAAGCATAATCAGAAGGTGGTAAAAAAAGAAGTCCATTTTCTTTTTGCCTGGACTGGAGATCTGAACTTGTAGTTCACTGTAGATTTTACCGGCTTTTAAGAACCAGTTTAATTTGCGTGTGTGTTTGTGTGTGATGATGATCTTTAAAGAAATAAGTTTTTGAGCTTATATTCTTTTTTTTATTTAGGTGCTTCCCCTGATGGCCCCCTGAAGCTACTTCCTGAAAATCACTTTGATCTGGTAGTGATCGATGAATGTGCCCAGGCCCTTGAAGCAAGCTGCTGGATACCTCTGCTGAAAGTCAGAAAGTGCATCCTGGCTGGGGATCACAAGCAGCTACCACCCACAATCATATCTCACAAGTAAGGAGCATTTTCACAGTTTCTGAACCTCCCATTCATTATTCAGACATGATAAACGTTGTAAAGTTTCACACAAGAAAGAGCTTCATTAACATGAAGTGGTTGACTCGTGTACTCTGCCGGCTGGTTTTAATGACACATTCATAGATGCAATAGACTTGCCTCAATCAGGGCCCCAGTTAAAGATTAATTCAGACAGCAGGCTGTTTCATCCAGGTGAGATAATGTTACATTCTGTTGACCAATCAATGCACTGCAAAGGTATTGTACTTCTGTATGATCTTGAGAGATGCAGCATCTTGTGTTTTGTAGATGCTGAGTGACTAGGTAATGCAGGGATTGTAAGATGAGGGCAAGAGCTATGAGTTTGCACTGGGGCCTGGTGATCTTTTGTTGAACTAACTTTTTAGAAGGTGTTTAAACCTGGCATTGAGCTGCTGAGTTTATTATGCTTGTTCATAGTGGCAGGGGCAGCTTGCTAATGCCATCCAGGTGTGGTGTGAGCCTCTGATCAAAACTAGGGCTGGTACAATGGAGACTTCAGGAGACTCTAAAAAGTCCAGCTGGTAGGGGAAAGCTTTTCTGGAGGACAGGGGTACATTATTTGAGCAACCAGCAAAGGCAGCCCCCTAACTGTGGGAATCATTGTCCTTGCCCTGCTGTGTGTGCTTTGTTTACAGCTAGGCAGGTGGAGCACCTGTTCCAAGGACCCTGTTGTAACCCACAGAGTGTGCGCAAAAGAACAGAGACAGCTGCTGTGGGAACCTCACCACCACAGAAAAATCTGGCAGTTCAGCTCATTAGTCCTTCTGTTGCTTTTATCTGATGTGTAGAGCAAATGCGTGCCTGTAGGATCCAGAAAGGTAAAGGAGAGCAAGTCAGTCAGATGTAGGAACTGGAAAGAGATCTTAGAAAGAAGAGGGGAATCTACATGGAATGCCACTACAGCATGGCTCAAGTGCAGAGCTGACATAGTGAGCAAGTAGTGGACAGACAGAAGGCTTTCTGAGGGAGGGGAGGAAGAACACACATGGCTTAATGGTGAATTGTAGTTTAAGACAGTCATCAGCTGCAGGCCAGAATGACCCAGCTCAAGTCATACAAAGCATGCACTAGAATTCTGATGCTGCCACTGCCTCTGCTTTTCCAGCTGTGGTGCAGAAGAAGTCCCCACTGCCAAATGCTGCTGGAGCCCCCAGCCACTGAATGCTACCAAAGCTTCTTGTCTGCAGATCTGATCCAGTGGCTCCATGGACTGTAGGCTGCTGACTGTAGACTGTTTATATAGGAAGCACTAGCCTGGTACATAGCGTGAGTGTCTAGTTTGTGTGGAGAGGCACCACAGGTGCTGCACGCAGTGCAGAGGGTCTGGGGCATGTGCTGCCTGCAGTGCCCTGCTGGACTGGCCCTGTGTCCTAATTCTGGCATCAGTCTGGATCTGGCCCCAGGCCGTCTGCATGCTGGAACTAGCAAACCAAGCTGGTTTGGCGGGGTGCCGCATACAGTGTTCACCTCTTGTTGGCTCCCTGTACTGCATGCAGAACAAGGCCAAGAGTGGGGCTGCATGCTGCACATGGTGTGTAGAGATGGACTGGCCGCATCAGCTGCACATGGCACAGGGCACCAGCCTGGGGCATGTGCTGCATGCTGTGCCCTGCCAGATCAGCCCTGAATACAAGCTCTTACATGGCCCAAACACAGGGTCAGTCCAAGACCCAGACAGATTCTAGGGCTCCATGGGTCAGGGCCAGCCTGGGGGACATATGTTTCACACTCTTGGTATGTAGGGATCAGGTGTTTGCTGAGGGAAGTACTTATGTGCTTAAGTCTGTTCTAGTTCAATAAAATACTCAAGCACCTGTGCAACTTCCAGCATAAGCACTGAGGTCAGTGAAACAACATGAGAGCATGGGATTCCTTCAGTGAAAACCTCCAAGTTAGGACTTCCTAGGCCTTTAAATGCCTGAAGTGGTAAAGAAAGAGGGTCAAAGGACAGATCAGTTTGGATAGGCCCTGCATAAATAGTCTTTCCTCCCCCACACTTCTCCCCCTTCCCCCCAATAGCATTTTCTCTGTGCCACCGTGAGATGCAGGATCCTGGCCTATGGATTGACCCATGTTCTGACCCAGCAGGGCATTTTTTATGTTCTTATAGACTATCTGCAGATGCAGGGCCTGACCTCCATGGCCCAGCAGACTAATTGCAGACCTGTCTTCCTGTGTTTAAAGGTTTGGGAAGCGAATTAGAATTGGTCCATCCTTAGAATTGGTCTAATCTAATGCCCCTTGCAATAATTAGGAATCTTTCAACTGATTTCAATGCCATAAGATTACCTATAGGCATTAATAAAATAAATCATGACACTATATAACATGTGATAAGATGTTACTCTCCATTCTCCTAGCTCTGCACCATCAGGGGCTTGAATTTTTCCTTTACACATTCTTGCCTGCATCATTCCATCAGCCAGCTGAAAATTCAGGTTCCAAAGGATTTTATTTATTGATTGTGAGAGATTTTTTTTGGTTGGGTATAGTATTTATATTATAAAGGACTGCTGGGGTATTAAAAATTATGTCTAATTTATGGACTCTTTCCCTGAGAGATTTAAGGCACCAGCAGCAATATGTTCTCCCTGGCTTTTTAATATCCTTTCCTGCTATGGATTTCTTGCATGCTGTTCTTTAGACTGTGTGGTGTTATTCTTGCTGATCTTTGCATCTAAATTTTGATTTGGTTTTATGGAGATAGTAGCTATGGATATTTTCATTATCTGTAACCAGCTGGATATAGGAATGTTTACCACGTACGAAGAGTGGAGTGGTATTGCTGGCTTTATGTCTAAAATATATAAGCTCTTAAGGTTAATTATTCTTTGCACAATATTTGTGTCTAGGGGCATTTATAGATGTGCTCTGGGAGGTGGGGTACTTTAATTAGAGAGGCTCTTGAGCCTGTCTTCTTAAAGCACCTGGAGTGTCACATGTATCCGCGTCCCCACACTGAAAAATGGCGGTGGGGGGGTGCTTTAATTAAAGCTCATCAAACAAGCTTTAGTTAAAGTACCCCCAGCACCATTTTTCAGTGCAGGGATGCTGATACACATGACACTGGAGTCTGCTGGAGCACGACAGTTACCACACTCTGGCTGACTCGATTAATCGAGTCAGCTCCGAATGTGCTGTAATTACAGCACATTGGAGCAGCCTCTCTGCCCGTGTATAGGCACCCTAAAAGCCCCATCTGAAATCAAGAACCCATTGGGTTAAGTTCTATATGTATTCATGGTATTAGAAATCCTCTGCCCCACAGCATTCATACTCCAAATCAACAAGATAAACTAAAGAAGGGGGAAAAGGAGTTATCATCATTCCTGTTTTACAGAGGTGGAGGTCCAGAGGGATTAACAGCCTAGTTAACAAAGATCTTTAGGCACCTGGGATTCAGATAGGTTAGTGGTTCTCACATTTTTTAGACTTAAGGCACCCTTCAGACAATGTCAGTTTCTAGCTTTCACTAATTTTTTGACTACGGAAAAATAAAAGAGCAATTTTTTGTTGCAAAGAATCAAAAAGGCCGCAATGGAGCAGAATATTTTCTATACTATGGATTCCTATTCTCAATCTGTGGTTTATCTGGTGAATCGTGTAGGGTGTTTGCACCTTAACTCGTATTAAGTGTTAATATTGAACAGCATCCTACAGCACCCTTAAAAAGATCTTGCAGTACCCCAGGGTTCTGCATTACTCTGGTTAAGCCTGAATTAGATGCTCAGTTAGTTTTTTCAAAATAGCTTCTAGAAGTTAGATGCCTGACTCCCACCTGAGCCAATTTATGCTAGTGTCTCTTAATATTATAATTTATAATGAAGGGAATTATAAATGCTGTATTGTTCAAATGACACAGATGAGTAGCATCTCTTATTTGAATTTTGTATGATTGCTATAGGCAAGAACCATGCTATTGAAAATGAATGCCCTGATCCTGCAAGTGCTTTAACAGGTATGTGACTTTACTCGCACGAGTAGTCCTCCTGCCTTCATTGGCACTGTTCCTAGGCTTCTGGTTAAGCACCTGCAGAAATGTTTGCCTGTATATCATGTTTATTCAGAGCTCTTCTCACAGAAGCATAAAATCTTTGCTGCTTCCACAACAAATAGTTTCAGCATCAACACTGAAAAGTAATTTAGGCTTTTGGTAGGTTAACAAAATTATCGTGATCCTCCAGGCCAGCTTTTTCAAAAAGGGTACCCTACTGCTAGGCTTTCAAATCCGAATAGGAAGGGGTTTCAAAAGCAGCTGAGTGTCTTAGATGTGTGTGTCTCATTGCCCACAAATTTAAACCCTGATGAGCCTGGCCAAAGCATTTCTGCTTTCTCAACTTGTGGAAAGTCAACGTATTGGGAAGTGGGGTGGTAGGGCTGTGTGACGCTTCAGGTGGTGATTCGATTCAGAGGAGATTCAGCCCGATTTGGTGGTTGAATCTCTGAATCCGAATCAAATATAGGGACCAATTTAAAGATCCAAATCAATTCAAAGCTCTCCAAATCTTTTCCGAAGATTCAGAGAGATTTGATGATTTGAGTAGTCCCTGATGGCTGCAGCAGAGAGCAGCAGCTGACTCGGAGCTGGTAAGTACTAGGGGCAGGGGAAGGGACCTTGGGGGGACCCCTGCCAGCCGCCCCCCCTCCTCCCCGACCGCAGCCCCAGCTCGGTACTTTAAAGAAAAGCCCCGGTGCTCACTGGGTGTTGCTGGGCGGGGGGGTGGGGGGATCCCTGCTGCTCCCCACTGGCCCATGCTGCATGGGGGGCTCTGCATGAGCCCCCTTACCCCCCCGCCCCCCCCATGGGTGCTCCGCCTGGGCCAGCTCCGACCCTTTAAGAAAAAAAAAGCCGAGAAAAGCCCTGGGACTCACCGCTCCTGCAGCAGCCTCTGGGCTTTGGGGGCTTGTGCAGAGCCCCCCATGTGGGGCAGGGCAGTGGGGGGCAGCAGGGATCACCCTCCACCAGCAGGAGCAGTGAGTCCCAGGGTTTTTTGTGTTTCTTTTTTTTCTTAAAGGGCTGGAGCTGGCCTGCGTGGGCACCCATGGGGGGGCTGGGTGAGCAGGGGTGGGGGTTGGGGGCTTGTGCAGAGCCCCCCACACAGCATGGTGCACTGGGGGGCAGCAGGGATCGCTCCCTGCCCAGCAGCACCCTGTGATCCGGGGCTTTTATTTTTTTAATTAATTAATTTATTTTTTTACAAGTGCCGAGAGCTGGGGCAGCCATTGCTGGGCTGGGAGAGGGGCAGGGGATGGGCCTGGCTGATTCGGAGATTTGGCTGAATCGAATCAGGACAGTAGTTCGAATCAAATCAGGACAGTGATTCGAATCACCGAATCGAATCGCTGTCCTCCGAATCAGTCGAATCCAAATCCGAAGTGAATGCTAGCCATTTCGCACAGGCCTATGGGGCAGTTTAAGCCATTTGCCTTTGAGTTTGTGTGAGGCCCTCGAGTCATCCTAGATAAGAAGCGTCATGTGGAAAATGCTCAGGAGGAAAATAATCCCCCTGTAAAATCTGAAATTCTATTCATAGTTGGGAGAGTTATTAAATAACTAAGTATGAACAATTTCAGCTGATATAATGGCAAAAAAGCAGAGAACTTGGAGCATGTAAATGACATATCTGATTTGAGTGAAAAAATGATCTTTTTTAAAACTATTACAATTTAGTTTAAAGAATATAAATTTGACGAGGGAAAAATAAAAAGGTCATTATGTTTTTCTGTTCTGCCTACGGGCTTCGCTTGGCTTTCCTCCCCCAGTGGCTGATTGGAATGTCAGGTTCCGAATGATGAGTTCAGACTCACCCGCTCTTTCTTCCAAGACTTCTTTTTCCTTATTAAATTCTGTCACTGTGGTCTCACATTTATTTATTTAAAATATTAATGTGAGAGTTGGCCCACTGAGATACAGCGGTGCTAGTGATTGTGCACATAGCGGCGATTATAAAATGACAGCGAGATGAGGCACATGCTTTAGGAACAATTAGACCACAGGGATACTCTTGAGCTGGCACATATTGTCATGGTTCCAAGGAGCTCTGACAGACCATGTCTGCTGAGGGTCTGTCCCTGTAGTTTAACAAAAAAATGCCTCGAGTTGCTGCACCTTCTCAAAACGTGAAAGAAACAGGAACTTCAAACAGCACAGACAAAAGGATTAGACATCACAAGTCTGCGCTCTTTCCCCACCAATTCAAAAAACCCAGCAAGATACCAGTCCCTAATCTGCTGTAGAATTAAGATAAAAGAAAAGCATCCAGAGGAGAGAGCCACTGGGGACAGGTTGCTAATAGATCATATAAATAAGGTAACATCACCTACATAATCTCGGAGCAATAGGTTCCAGTTTTAACATCATTTTGAGGGCTGTTTACGACACACATCTGAATATCAGAGAATGAACTGGCTTGCCTACCAGTGCTAGTACTTTAGTCAGTTATTGGCCAAAGCAGCTAGTGAGCAATTGGAAAACCTGGCTGGAACACCAGCGTTCTAGCCTGTACTTTGCTGTTTGCTTAATAGGCAACTTGGTGTGGTCAGCAACCAATTTAACCTCTTTGAGCCTCTGTTTCTCCACTTGCAGAATGGAGACAAGGCAACTTGACTCAGTCAGGGGAGCATTAAAAGAAGTGTTCGTTTAGGACTAAATAACAACTCCCTCATTCTGGTGATGTGCAATTCCTCTTTGGAGGTAGTCCCATTGACTTCAATGCTACTCCTTGAATGAGGACCTGCTTGCTAACAGGATTGGGACATTCTTCACTTGGTCTTTCTACTTTACTGTAAAAATGCAAAGCATTGTGTAAGTACTACACTAGCCTAAAAGCCTCTCAGAAAAGCTGCCTCACGTATAAGTGATATCTGGGATTCAGTATTATTTGGCTGTGTCAGGATCAGGAAAATGCAGATCAGCTTGTGATTATGCATATGTCTACAGTGCTATGCAGAGATCCCTAAGCTAGCTCTGCGCACATGCTAGCTTGGGTCCTGGGAGCAGTATATAGCTACATTAAAATAGCACTCCACCCAAGCTAATTGATCCTGCTTCTTAGCACAGCTAAATACCTCCCAAGTGTCCAGCCAAGCTGGGTACACTGTTATTATAATACCCGAGCTAGCTCACATGCTGTGCTACACAGGTATACCACCAGATTGGTAAAAGTTATTTTAGTGCTCAGTAGACCAGGACCTTCAGTAAATTTTCAAATAGCACCTTTATTTGTGTAAATTATTTGTTCCTAATGACTAGTATACAAAAGGAGGTAATGAAGAAGACACTGAATTCATGCCCTAGCAAGAACCCCTGACTGAGGAGATGAAAAGCTTTGGCCAGATGAAAACAATCTGCAAATACTTCACTTTGGCCCAAGGTAGCAGCTGTTCATCTACAGCACTCTATCAAGCCAGTCTGTACTGCCTAGTCCTGATGCCTTACCTGATCATTTATGTTACTACACTATCTGAACAAAAGGCACAATGCTTGGAACATACCAACAACCACATTGTGCTCTGGATCATGCTCCCCAACCCATGGCTTGTGGGCAGTAAGTTGACTGCAAGACCCTCTGACACTATTAGCAACTAGAGCAAATTAAAAAGATAAAAACCAAGGTTCATAGGGACAGCAGAGTATGGTGTTCCCTGCAGCACCTCGCTTGTTCACCGATATTGTTGCCCAGGCACCAGTGAAGACTGGGGACTATTCTGGATGAGTGAGCCAAATCCGTTGGTAGAGTAAGTTGGCATGGCTCCATTGACTTCAGTCAAACAGTGCTGATTTACATCTACTGAACATCTGTGGAACAAGTGATAACATCATTCAAGAGCTGAAACTGTAACTACAGTACTTGATGGGTGGTTGAGAGTATTCTAGCTTTGCCTTTTGCTTGGTAACTGTGACCTGAAGGTATCCTGTTATTTATAATGGCAGTTTATCGTGGGTGAAATTCAGTGCCAGAAATGTCAGGAAGGCAAGTGGTGTTGTGAGCACATAAATGTTGTAGTGCAGGTATGTGCTTTTAACAGAAACCAGACCTTCCATTTGATAAGACAGAAACGTTAGTGTTTCAGCCACCCAGCTAAACTGGTTCTCCATGATCAGCGGAAACAAGTAAAGACACCATCTGCTGCACTTACCTCAGCAACATGTGCACTTCAGAGCCTAACTGGGATGAGACCACTGTATGGTGCTTGTTTTGTTTAGAGGTGCAGTGATGGACAAGTCCCCACCCTGATGAGTCTGCCCTCTAAATAAGATCAACAGAAGGGAGATGGGGAGATGAGCATACAAAGAGGTGAGGAGGTTGGCTTGGCAGACTGAGCCAAGTGCTGTACCCAGATCTTCTGCCCTTGGCTCTGCTAGCCACACTGTCCCTTCTGTTGGAGTAGCAGTTCTCAGATGCTTTCCGATTACAGGGCTCACCCGGTAAGGGTCCTCTTATACTCACCCTCATGGTTCCCATCTCAACTGTACCCATCCTGCCTCAAAAAATAATGAAAGGGCAGGGTGATAGAGACAGGAACTGCCTTTACTGTGAAGGTTGTGTCTGTTGGGGGAACAAGTTCATAACTGTGCTGTCAAGGGGCAGGGCTACCCATGCAGCCCTTGACAGCCTGCCAAAACTGGGTAAGCAGCCCTCCGCCCAAAATAATTTCCCGTCTCTGTCTTATCTCATCTTACACTAGTTTTCTTTTCATACAATCTGGTGACTCTCCAGTGCAGCTCTGTCTATTCGATGGAGCTCCTTAGAACTCCAATTTTTTGCAAATCTCCTTTTAAATGTACACGTTTCCTCCCTTTCCTGTCAATCTTAATATCTCTCTTTCTTGGCTTTGTGTTTTCATCTAATCTTTTGGTTTATCTCTCATGACTGTTGCTGTTTGTCCCCTTCCAACTCTCTTTCCAGGTTATGATGGTTCATTCCTCCCTGCCTTTTCCCTTCAGATACTAGTTGTGCTATTTTGCTATGTAATTGTCAGGAGGTCTTGTTGGTGCTGAGCTGTTTGTTAACTTGTTTTAATGAGCTTTGTAGTGTTTTCTTGCTTTTGATATTTTTTGTAAAGCCCTACTGTACAAGCAAGAGGTCTCTGCAAAAATAAGAAAGGGGGTGGTGGATGCTTTCAACACTGACACAGTCCTTGTAAAAAACACTACAGTGAAATCAGTTATTATATCAGCTCCAGCCTCTTCTGGATTGACGTCTGTGTCTTCTGAGCTAGAAGCTTTAGTAGTATTTGGACACTGTAGCACCCAATGTACCTTGTAGGTGTAATAGATTTAAAATAAAGCAGAGCAGAGAGAATGTGTGCGTCTGAATCAATATTGTTAACAGATTTACATCTCTCAGCCTGAGTTACCAATAAATTATGCTCCAAGGAGTTTTACTGTATTAAACAAAATCATTGTTAAGGCATCAGTAACATGCTGTAAGTCTTGTAATCCAATAGCCATTCAGATAGGATACCACTGTGAACTCAATCTTGCAGACAGTTGTACCCAGCAGTAACCAGTGCCAGGGAGTAAAATGGCCTTCTGCCCATTTGGAGGAGTGATGAGAAGCTGTGGTCTCAAATGTCAGCAGGATTCAGAAAAAATCCTCTACACTTATTTTTATTAGAGAACAGCACTGTGTAGCCTCAGCCAAGTTCTAGGCCCTGTTGTGCTAGGTGCTTTTTATATATAGGGTAAGAGACAGTCCCTGCCTCAAAGATACTGCAATCTAAATAGATGGGACAGAGGAGGCAGCAAGAGAGGAGGGAAAACTATCCCTGTTTTACCTCCATACCATATGGGGAATCTATTACAGGGCCAGGAGCTGAACCAAGTTCTAATGACCACTGTCTTATCCTCTAATGAGAAATTCTTTCTTAGTTATGTGAGTCTGTGGTTTTGGTCCTTTTATACTCATCATTGCTGTTGGGAGTCCCATTTACCTGTGACTAAAACTTTCTCTTTCCATCTGAAGTTGGTTATAAAATTGCTTCCTGTTCTATTTGGCTAGTGATTTAGCTACAGTCATCCAGTTTCTCTTTCTGACTTCCAGGACAGACTTATTGAGGTCACTCTGGGTACACATAGTGGGGGCAGGTTGACCTCAAAACACTCCAACCCTACATCAGTAAACCATAGAGCTATGAAGCTGTAAGCTTCAAGGGTGAAGCTTGTGAGAACAGCAGGCAAGGCTTTCTCCTTAGCAGGAGCTCATTATAAAAGGAGATAAGAAAGGCCTTGAAGCTCGCAGCCTTCAGGACAGAGTGCAAACTATAACAGCAAAGCAGTGGAATGCAAGGGGAAGAAAAGCCAGTAGGAGAAGAGGGAGAAGAAAGGGCAGAACATAAAACTTTTAAGTTTGGCCCAGTTCCTATGGGAAGGAATAAGGAATATGTGAATAAGGAAGGAAAATGAAGCTTTGAGTTAATCATGATATGACTTATTACTTTGGCATTCTTTGGTGACCAACACACATGCAGCTGTGGTCCATGAGCAAAACCGTAGGCCTGAGGATTGTGATGAGATATGTTACATTGTTTGATTTTTATGGGCCGTGTCCACTTGAGCATGGACGTTTGGTTCCCTGGGGACAACTAGCGGTTGCCCTTTGGCATGTGGCTGGTTATCCCAGGGTGGGGTAGGGGAGGCTGGAGCTAGCACTGGTTTGGGCCCAGCAGCCTTACCTGGGGTCCTGGGGGCCTCTTGGGGCTGCAGCAGCAGTGATCCTGCCACTCAGAGCCTGGACAGCAACTTGTGTGGCTCCGACTGGCCAGGCTCCACTCCAGTTTTGAGTGGCACGTGCTGCCCCACGTGTGTTGCTCTGGCTTTGGCGTGGGTTTTTTTTTACCTCTGGGCATCCAGGGGTCAACCCCCCCCCGCTCCCCCGCCCTGCTCCTTTGCAGCACAGAGAACAGCTGAATGTGCGGTATGTGGCACTGCAGATGTGGCTGCAGTACCACGTGCTGCACAGCTGCACTCGTTTGGACGTGACCATGGAGTGTGGAATGCATCTTTTCAATTTACTAAGGCAAGATTTAGAAACAGTGCAGCAATTGCCTTATGTATGTTACTCTTACCAAACAGAAAGTGGTGTAATGTTGAATATAGATCTTTTAACAGTTTATGTTGCTACAGGTTAAAAGCTTCTGCCCCCCAGCCCCGCCCTTTCCCTGTCCCCCCATTTCCCCCCGTGTCTCTCAACCTGTTGGCATTTCTTGTTAAGGACAAAGACATCAATAGTAGCTATATTGGGTTAGCTTTCTTGGAGATTGGATTGATAACTCTCTTCATTAAATGCAAAAATATAATGATGTTCCAAATGTATTATCTATTTTGCAGTCTGATGAAAGAAATCTGTTTAAAACATCTCAATTTTTTTCAGGTAAACCACTAGAAAATAATTCTCTCTTGTCTTTATAAATCTGAATCTCTGGTATAATTTTAACAGTTGTGTGAACAGAAATACAGGCTTAATAACATCATGACCCTGGTTATACCTTACAGTGCCACCTGTATTTATAATACAAATAAGTCTCAGGATTGAGAGTATTGCTGGCGTGTTTTCCACAACTATGGTTTACATAGTTCTCATGGAAGAACAGACATTTTGAATAGAATACTGAAATCATAAAGCCTTTAATAAGGGTTTTAAATATAATCCTTGGAGTTACAGACACGAATGAACAAATACCCTTCTACACAGTTCATGTTCCAGTGCTGTTTTTATTACTTACCAAGCACCATGACTAGTATGGAACCCTATACAATACATGAGACATCCAGTTGCTGAATGGCGTATGACATGTAGATATCAGTGCACCTGTTAGGATATCTACCTCTCCAGTGAGCTCAGGATTATATATTGTTTTATTGAGTTGAATTTTAAGGCCAAATTTTGACACATGCTCTGCAATGGTGTAAGGGACAGGCAGAATCTCTCTCTTCATTCTTGTAGGTATTACCCCAACTGTGCTTTAAATGCAGAAGAGCAAGTAGTTTGTGGAATGACTGGAACCTTTTTCCAAGCCCACAACATACCAGCTGGTAGAGCTTGTCCATTGTGGAGGTAGCTAGCAACATACTGGAAAGATAAGCCAACAATATATCATCAATAGCCTTGGGGAGAAAGGAACGAGAATGTGACTCCCAGTCCCATAGATCCTTTCTTGCTATGCTTCTGAAGCCCCAGTGAACAATCTAGCGTTGTGATTCCCACAGCCTCCTGCGAGAGACTAAACTGGGAGCCAGCTGCATAGCCCAGGGAAGCCAATTTAAAGATGTCCTTTGATTTCATTTGGCTATGGACAGGTCCCATTGGGCAGCTTATTGTTATATTTACTTTTCATTTTTATTCCAATCCATTACTTCTAGCCATGCTCTTCTGTACTACCCTAATTAATTCCCCTGCAATTTTGGTTTTCTCCACTGTCCAAATATTTGCAGATAATTATCATATTCCTTCCTCTGGGCATTGTTGCTTAGATAAGGTTAGACATATTTTTCTGTTTGTTTTAATTCTTTGTTGTAAGTCACTCCACATTTCTCTCCTGCTGAGATGCCCTGAAATCAGCACTGTATTCCAGCAACAGTCTTCCTGGACCTGTGGAAGGAGATGCCATCTCCCGCGTGCTTAGTGATTTGATATGTTTGCCTGTGGAGTCCAAGCAACTGTTCTTCCATTTTAATCAGTGAATAACCAATATCTGACTTTAACAATCTTTGACTACCCACTATAGAGCAATTTAATTAGCTCCACCACCCTTTTTATTGCAGTTGTATTGCTTATGTCCTCAGTGATTTAAAAGGAAAATGTCTGGGGGAGAGGGGACATCTACTTTGTTGCAATTTCTGAATTATCTTAATGATGCAATAGAATGCAAAATGCCAGGCACCTGAAACCAATGACATTAACGGGTGAGTATTTTGCACATCTGTAGTGCCTTCCACACAACATAGCATCAACCAAAGAGTTAAGCCCTCTTGATATAAGTAAAACCATTACAGATGAGAAAGCTGAAGCTCAGGGAGGTAAAGGGCCATGCTCAATGTTGCACTAAGAAAGTTGCTAAATCAGGAATCAAACCCAGATCTCGCCCTCCATCCTTTTACAGCTATGAAGAGAATGAAAACATTGTAACGATGTTGGATTTCACAGCTCATAGTATGTGACTGGGGAAGTGGAGCTATAGCCCCATTCTTTCATCAGAAGAAAAAGGAGAATCACACTTAAAATAATAGAATTATAGAGAATAGAATTAGAAAGTAGAGAACAGAATTAGAAAGGATCTTGAGAAGATGTTTAGTCCCAAGGCAGGATCAACTGTACACAATCAGTTACTGTCTGAGGTTTGTCTAACCTGTTCTTAACCCCCAAGGATGGAAATTCCATGAGTAATCTTGGTAACCTCTTCCAGTGCTTAACTATCCTTAGCCAGATTTTTTTCTTAATGACTGATTCCCTTCCTGCAATTTCATAGTTTCATAGTTGGTAGGGTAGGAAGGGACCTGAGCAGATGATCAAGTCCAACCCCCTGCCATGGCAGGAAAAAGTACTGGAGTCAAACAACCCCAGCAAGGCGTTCATCTAGCCTCCTCTTAAAGACCCCCAGGGTAGGAGCCAGCACCACTTTGCTTGGAAGTTGGTTCCAGATCCTAGCTGCCTTGACAGTGAAGTAGTGCCTCCTGATGTCTAGTCTGAATCTACCCTCTGCCAGCTTGTGACCATTATTTCTAGTCACCCCTGGGAGTGCTTAGGGGAACAGGGACTCCCCCAATGCCTGCTGGTCCCCTCTGACTAGTTTGTAAACGGCCACTAGATCCTCCCTCAGTCTTCTCTTGTGGAGGCTGAACAGGTTCAGGTTCCTTAGCCTCTCCTCGTAGGGCCTGCCTTGCTGCCCCCTGATCATGCGAGTGGCCCTCCTCTGGACCTGCTCCAAGTTGTCCACATCCCTCCTGAAGTGCGGCGCCCAGAACTGGACCCAATTTGAACCCATTTCTTTTTGGGTGACTTCTCCAGTGAATATGGAGAAGCATTTGATACCTTCTGCTTTGCTACAACTTTTACGTAGCTGAAGACTGAGATCATGTCTTCCTTGAGTCTTGTCTTCTGTAAACTAGACAAACCCAGTTATTTCAGTTTTTCCTTCCAAGTCATCTTTTTTCAAGATCTCTGGTCATTTTTGTTGATCTTCTTTGGATCTTCACTGGTTGGTCCATGTGTTTCTTGAAATGTGGTGCCCAAAGCTAGATGTAGTACTTCATCTGAGGCCCTTGCAGTGCTGAAAAGAGTAGAAGGATGACTGTCTCTTTCATATGATACTTCTAAATCCCACTCTGATGACTGTTCTTTTCATAATAATGTTGCATTATTAACTCACATTCAGTTTGTGTTTTACCATAAGCTTCAGATAATATTCTATAGAACAATTGCCTGGTTGTTGTTTGTCTTGTAATTGAGCAATTGCGTATTCCTAAATGTACACTATATGTAGTATATGTACCTAAATGTAGTATTATATTTGTCCTTAGTGTATTTCATTCTATTTATTTCAAGCCATTACTGCAGTTTTGCAAGATATTTTTAATTGAAGTTCTGTCCTCCAGAGTGTTTACAGCATCTTTCAGCTTGTAACATATATGCATAATGTAAATTTAATAAGCCCGTTTATTCCTGGAAGTAGTAATGATTCCTGATAGCTATATGTGGAGTGTTGGCTCTTCATAACCAGCTTATGATATATTAAGGTACAAGGGAGCTGGAATCATACCTCTGGTGAGGTAGTCACCATCCAGTGGCAGCCTGCCTTGGCTAGGGAAGTCACCATTAGTTACTTCACGCAGCTTCTTTCAAGGTCTTGGTGATAAGGTCTTCTATAAGAGAAGCATTCAGCAGAAATAGCGATCCACTGTGATCCACTTTCTATTGCTTCAGAATCTCCATTCTCCTGATTCATCCACAAGGAAAGGGCATAAAAGGATTGTACAGTCTACATCCCATCCCTGCTGCCTGGAATGAGGTGGAGTGCCATAAAGTTCACACTGCAGCTAGTAGGCCCAGGAAACAAAGGATAGTTGAAACAACTGAAACTGTAGGAGGCAATTGAATTGGCCAGTACATAATTATCAGATGTACAAGAGCTGGAAGTCAGCTAATATTTTTTTTAATCTTCCTTCAAAGAGTGTCATAGGATCTTAGAACAATAGAAAACTAGGGTTGGAAAGAACCTCAGGAGGTCGTTTAGTCCAGCCCCCTGTCCAAGGCAGGACCATCCCTAACTAGATCATCCCAGCCAGGGTTTTGTCTAACTGGGTCTTAAAAACCTCCAAAAATAGAGAGTCCACAGCTTCTCTGGGTAACCTGTTCCAGTGTTGTACTACCCTCCTAGTGAGAAAATTCTTCCTAATATCTAGCCTAACCTTCCCTTGAGACCATTGCTCCTTGTTCTGTCATCTGCTACCACTAAGAACAGTCTAGCTCCATCTTCTGCCAAACACCCCTTCAAGTAGTTAAAGGCTGCTATTAAATCCCATATCAGTCTTCTCTTCTTTAAACTAAATAAGCCCAGTTCCCTCTCCTCATAAGTCAAAGGTCCTAGCCCCCAAACCATTTTCATTGCCCCCCACTGGATTCTCTCCAGTTTGTCCACATCCTTTCCGTAGTGGGGGGCCTAAAACTGACCACAGTATTCCAGATGTGGCCTCACCAGTGCTGAAAAGAGGGGAATAATCACTTCCCTTGACCTATTAGCAATGCTCCTACCAATGCAGCCCAGTATGCCTTCTTGGGAACAAGGGCACACTGATCACTCCTATTCAGCTTATTGTCCACTGTAACCCCCACATCCTTTTCTGCAGAGCTGCTGCCCAGTCAGTCAGACCCCAGCCTTTAGTGGTACATGGGATTGTTCGGTTCTAAGTGGAGGGCTTTGCGGTTGTCCTTGTTGAACCTCATGAGATTTCTTTTGGCCCAATCCTCCCATTTGTCTAGGTCACTCTAAATCCTAGCCCTGCTCTCCAGCTTATCTACTGCTCCTCCCAGCTTGGTGACATCTTCAAACTTGCCGAGGGTGCACTCTGTGCCATCTTCCAGGTTGTTGTTGATGATTCCAGGTTGTCATTTATTAAGAAAATATAAGCAGTCAGGGCCTTTCATCTGTATTTTAACCACAAGGTAACCAGCACCTCCAGCTTCCAAGTGACAGGGTCTGCAGAAGCCCTTTTTTCCATCTGCCTTTGTTGCAGCGATTGCCTGTTGTTTTAGATAAGGACATTGTCAAAGTTATCCGAGCCTTTGTGTCTTCCCAACTTAGCTTCTCTAACATCGTCTATGTAGGACTGTCTTAGGAGGTTAATCAAAAGCTGCTCCTGGCATGCTTACTTGGCAGCATTGGCCAGATGACTCCAAAGACTTTATTGGCTCCTGATTGACACAGAGTGTCTTATGGTCTGAGATGTGATAACTAGCAGCTCGAGGATCTGCCTCATTCCATCCATTCTCTCTTCTCTACTCAGAGCTAACCAAGTGTGTGTCTAATATCCTGTAGGCCATTTTGTCTTCCCATTTAATTCCTTCTCTCCCCAAATATTGTAATGATGTTCCCTACCAGAACTTCCCTAAAAAAGTCCTCCATCCCAGGGACACTCAGTACTGACTGGCTTAGGGGCTACATGATTTGTTAGGATTAACCAGAGTCACAACAGCATATACAACCTTAGGTGAATTGTGGCAAGCACACTTCAGTTCAGAAGAAGATGCTATGCAGTATGAGAGCTGCAGGCAGTGAACTGAAAAGTTAAAGTGTTTATAGCCTAAGTATTGCCGTTTGAAACAATCCATTGTAAAGTATGACAGATAATGATTGGATTATCTCTGTCACTGTCAATATTTGGTTTGTGAGTCAGGCCTACTTGTATGAGACGACCCAACATATTATAAGACCAAACACCTGGTTGTTCTTCTTAGTTTTTCTCTTAGATTAAAGATGCCCAGTTCTGCATCCAGTTCTGGGTGCTACACTTCAACAAGAACATGGTAGAACTTGAGAAGAACCACCTGTATGATCAGAGACTTGCATGGCAAACCGTATGAGGAAAGGCTGAGGGACCTGGGACTCTTCAGCCTAAAAAAGAAAAGGCTGAGAGGGGACTTGGTAGCAGCTTACTGCTACTTCATGGGAATACGTCAGGGGCTCAGTGAACAACTGTTCATCAGAGCACCCTTGGGTGGAACTAGGAGTAATGTCTGCAAAGTCCTGGAAGACCATTTCAGGCTTAACACTAGGAAAAACTTCACAATTAGGGTGTCCAGACTGTGGAATAGGCTCCCTCCAGAGGTGGTGGAATCTCAATCACCTACCCTGGAAATCTTCAAGAGGAGACTGGATGGTCACCTTGCTGGGGTCACCTGATCCCAGTTGTCTTTCCTGCCTGGTGCAGGGGGGGCTGGACAAGATGATCATGTGAGGTCCCTTCCAGCCCTTACAATCTATGAATCTGTGCCATTTAAACTAGCTTTACAGTCAGTGAAGTGATGGGGCTATGGACTGTCAAGGTATTCTTCATGTTCTCTTTCATGTAAACCTTGCTTCATGTATAGAAGTCAAAAGGGTGATGGTCAAGGTTACTAAGTAATTTAGGGTCTTTCAGCAGTGTGTGAGATACTTAATGGAACCTGATTTTTAGAAACCACGTGGTCTGCACATTTCTAACCACAACCTTGACTCCATGGGGAACAGGCACAAGTGAAGTGGAATCTTAAAACGTGGCTTTTTAAAAATGTCCATAAAATGTCCTTCTCTCATGAAAAACATGACGACTCCAGGCCAGCAAGAAGCATGGGCTGGGTTAAGGTGGTTTGCCCACTTGTAGCTGTGCATTTCCATACCTGATAATTTTTGTTTTGGTTATTTTAAAGTATAACTTGTCCTAGCGTCTGTTGCATGTGCATTGAGAGAACTAGGTCTTCAAAACTGCGTCCTGATAAGCAGTTGATACTTAAAATTTTAGCTCCCCATTTAATGCCTTTTTTGGCATGGGTATCAACAATTGGAAAAACTAGTTGGACTATGAAATAAGAGAGGATTCCATTAACAGGTGAAAGATTTCTAAGTAGCTTAATATTCTCATTATTCATTTACTATATAATCTGTTATGGGTCCCAACAGTGGGTATGCAGTACTTTGAAAACTGTGCTGCTAATATATATAAGGGTTTTATTTCACATGTTCATGGCAAGTTTTATTGCCTTGCCTGCATTTTATGAGATGCCATTAGAAGAAATACTTCACAACATTTATTGCTTAGTATTAAACCAAAAGGTTTTACTGCAGATACTGTGTGAGATCTGCTTTTGACTCGGTCCTTATTTCACTTATTAGATGTGTAAGGAATTTGTTGACTACATCAAAGAGCCGATTTTGCTTTGAAAAGACAGTTTAATCCATTAGTGTATAGCAGCCAATTGAATCCGCCAGTGACTTATCCAGAGGTATTTTTACATAGTTGGTCTGCAAATCCCATGAGCCTGTGCGACTCAGACTTCACTTGCTTGACTTGGCTTATGTGACCAGAAGCTTTCTCAGCATATTTGAGCTACATACAAGTCAAGAAGTGCCCTGTTTTTCATTATCAGAAACAGATATTTACAGTTTATCAAAGTTGTGGTTAGAAATGTGTCCTGAGGGGTTTGTAATGAAAATAGAAGTAGTTAATCCCATTTGACAACTCTTTTATGACTTCTGCAAAAAGTTGGTTGGTCTCATTCCAGTTTTGCAGTGAACAGGTATGTGCTTTGCAATTACCACTGATGCCTGCCTCAGTTGGTAGCACCACCAGAGAGTGCAGAGACTGAATGCGGATGGAAAAAAACCGTTGCTCTCACCTCTAGAGATGACCATCCCGGGGTAGATGGTCGGCAGGTTGGCAAGGCAGAGTGAAAAATCTTACACTGCTGCTTCTAAGCCTTTTACGTGGATCACTCCAGGGTCTTATTCCTATTAACATTGGAGCTTATTACATGGCAATAGCAGAGTAAAAGGATCTGAGTGTCAATGAGAATCAGGTCCATCTGTTGACTGGACTTTAAAACCAGCAACTTTCAACAGCATTGGGGGGGGGGGGGGTGTGTGTGTGTGTGTGTGTGTGAGAGAGCTTAACAATCCTTGGAAATTCCAAGAAATAGTTTTTCCAATATTAATATTCTTGTATAGGGGCGCTTATTCTGGAATTAGTATGTCCACATAGGGTTTCTACCAGGGGTGGGCAAAATATGGTCTGCAGGTCACATCCAGCCTGCGGAGGTCCTTTGGTCCCGCCTGGCCCCTGGCCTATGGCACATCCTGCTGCTCCCTGGGCATGCAGTGGAACTGGGGTGTCTCTGCAGCTGGGCTGCCTTTCTAGGTGACCCAGGAGGCAGCAGCTCCTTCTGGCTGCTGCCGCTGCCTGGCCCTTCTTGCTGCAGCTGCCCAGAGCCTGCACCCAGGCTGCCCTGCGGCTCCTCTCCAATGCCATTGCTGCCCTGCTGGGCAGTCTGGAGGCAGCAGCAACAGTGATGTCAGTGGAGAGGAGTGGCAAGGCAGCCTGGGTGCAGGCAGCTACAGCAAGAAGGGGCTGGCAGTGGTGAGGAGTGGGGGCACTTTTCCCCTGAGCCCAGAAGCTGCTGCCACTGCCCAGCATAGCTGGGAGGTCCGGAGCAGATGCAGGGCAGGCTGGGATCAGGGTTGTACATGTGGGTTTCAGCTGGTGTGCTCCACCGGGCTGAGACTGGAGTGGGCACAGGGCAGGCCAGGGTCAGGGCTGTGTACATGAGTCCCCACCAGTACCACAGGGTTGGGGCCAGTGGTGGTGGCAGCCAGAAGGAGCCACCACTGCCACCTGGGCTGCCTAGAAAGGCAGGGGAGGGTGGGCTGGGTCTGTGTGCTGTTGGTGGTGGCATGTGGGCTCCAGGCTGTTGGGGGGGAGGGGGCGGGGTCCTGACCAGCTCCCCAGAACTGCTTATGTGGCCCATGGGCCCAAATAATTACCCGCCCCTGGCTTATCCTGAAATAACTATTCAATTACATTTCCCAGTCAAAACAAGCTTTTATAACTCATATATCAAAATTAAAACCATTTTCTTCAAATAAATGTCTTGTCTCAGGTGGTCCCTTGGTACCGTGGTGTTTGCAGCAGCGGGCAGGGGATTATCTCCTTTTTGTTTTGTAATAATTATGCCAACAACTTTCTTTCTTGGAGTTAATTGAAGCTATGAATAGCAGGCCTGAATCAATTAATACTACAGTCAGTTTAGGGCAGAGTCTGTCCAACTTGATTCTGCTTTCCCTGGTTTACCTGCTCTAGGTTTTCTTTGTTTTTAATCTTACCTGCTTTTTCTCCTAGTTGCCTTCATGGCCAGACTTTGAACTTGCACAACTTTAGCACTGTTGAAGGAAAGATGAAGGGCCAAACTGGGAGTTATTCGGTTGTGATCCTGGATGGGAAAATCATTCCCCATCTGTATGTTTTTAAATCAACCCTTGATCACAGAGCTGTTGCTCTCCTTGCCCAGGACAAGGCTTTGGCTTTACTCATACTTAGTGCCACAGTTATTATTTAATTTGCTGGTCACCTACGTTGGTCTGGTAATAAAATTATTGACTGGTCCAAAGGGGTTGCCGTGTGTGTGTCTGTGCGCATGAATGCACACTTACCGTTTTTCCTAAGTGGTTGAAGTGCATGACATTACTATTCCTTTTTGGTTTTTTACCTCTTTTAAGATCATAGCATTCAGAGGGCTGAGGATGACATGAGGCACTTGGGATGTTTGTCAGCAGCTGCAGTCTGACCCTGAAGCAGTCCCACCAAAAGAGACTGCAGAGGGAGCTGATATCTGCTGGGGAGAGGTGCAACTGGCCTGAACTTCACTTTGGGCTGTGGTGGTACATACTATAGTGGCCAGAGGTTTGATGCTACGGGCGGGAGATGTCACCTTTTTTTGCCACTATCATGCATCTCAAGCAGCCAAAAAGCTGCCATCTTTCAACAGCAATAAAAGACACTTCCCCCAGCAGCAATGAACCACTGGCCGTGCACTACTGCTGGTTTTCTGCCCTTCCTGCTGCCAGAGCTACTTCAGAGAAGGTACAGGGTGTTGGAAGAGGAGGGGACAGAGGCTGGGAGTGTGAGGGGACCCCCTTAGCTCTGTTCTGGCATCCCTTTTAGGCAGTACCTGGGGCTTGTTCCCTACTCGCCCATCTGTGGTTATACTACTGGCTGGGGCTTGGCCATCCAAGGCTTTAAGATCCAATGTTTGAATTGTGGGGCAGCGCATGAAGTGCTTGACTTAATTCTGTTGGATGTAACAAAGCAGCGTGAACTGTGTAATCCATGACATGGGTGGGATACCCTCTGGCCTCCTCCAAACTCTCAACATATGTTCTGTCTCTAGAATGTCATCGCTCCTCCCTTCCAGACTTCCTACTTGCTTGGCTGCAAACATTGTTAATGGTCAAAAAATTAGTGAGTCCTTTAAAGATCTAGCTCTGACCCCTGAGTGTTGACTACAAAAATATTTTTCTTCTGCTTGCTCCAGATTATGAAGCTTTAACTTTCAGAGAACTTCTCCTCATGCCCTATTATGTGACCAGAAAAGGAGGAGAGCCTGGTCAGACTTCTTTTCTTGCCAATTAAATCCACCTTGAGGCTTCTACTGTGCAATGCTAATTCATCTGCAGTTTCCATCTTGCTATGTTTCTCGCATGTAATGACTAGATAGTCTGGCAAACAAAAATGCATATTACTGTTTCACAAAATAACATAGTACTTATCTGTCCCTTATTTAATCGCAGTCATGTTGTGGGAGTTAATAACTGGGGAGGTAGCTTTACTGAGCACCATGCAGTTTTTCCTTTTTGTTTTGGGGTAATACCTAGGAATGCTGTCGGAAACCAGGATCCTGTTATAGGAGCAATACTAATAGAGAACAAATAGACTTTTCCTACCTCAAAGAGTTTTATAGTCTAAATACATTTTCCTCAGAGGTGACTGTTGTATCAGAGAAACAGAAATAGGTGCAGGTGGCATAATCTTGTGAAGATGATTTAAAATGAAGTTAGAATAAGCCATCAGAACAATGAAAGCAACTTGGGCTTTCTTTCAGCAGGGACTGAGTGTAAAACAGGCACACACAGACAGTGCTGTCTACAGCTAGAGCGTGGGCCTGGGCTCCTGGGAAGCTGGGAGGGCATTACCACTTATGCTATTGTGTTTGGAGTTGTGAAGCTCCAGCTGAAGTGAGAACTCTTAAGAATGAGGGGGACTGGAAAAGTGGTGGTTGAGCTGGTGACATCTCTTTCACAATCTTTAAACCAGAATTGTCATATGTATTTGGCCCCATTGGCCTTATCCAAACCACAAGGCCTCTTGCGGACTGGATGACCCATGTCCAGATTCAGCTTCTCACCAGCAGTGAAGGAACTAATGTAGTCACCTCCACTTAATACCCCTCGAGTGGTAGGAGAGAGAAGGCTCCAAACCATATCTAAAGATAGGTCCACAGTCTAGTGCAGGGGCCAGCAACCTTTTACAAACCATGGGCTGGAACAACCTGCCTCTGACCCAGCTTGGGCCAGGTAGGTCAGCACAAGGGCTTCTCCCTGTGCCCCTGCTCCCCAGCTGTGGCATAGGTGCAACTTCCAGCCAGTGGGAAGCTGAGCTGGGACCAGGTATCTGCAAACTCCAACTGCACTGCTGCCGCTTCTTCCTTCTCCCTCCACTGGCTATGTCACAGCAGTGCAAGTGGCAGCAGTGCAAACACAGCTTCCAGCTGCTTAGCCCTGGTGTAACTTCCCATCATCTGGAAGCTGCACCTGTACTGCAGCCAGGAAGCAGGGAGCCAGGGGAAGCAGCAGCTTCATAGGTGCAGCTCCCTAGATGCCTGGCTTTAGCACAGCGTTGACAAAGCCCCCTGCTGCTGACACGCTGAAACCACTCAGTCCATGTCAGACCAGAATTGGGAGGGTAGAGAGAAGCAGCAGTGGTGCAGGCACAGCTGGAAAGTGCCTAGCCTTAGCGCAGCCCCTTGATGCCCAGCCCCAGTTGGGCATGGGCATGGACACATGCATGGCTGGGCCCAGTGGCCCCATGGGCTGGATCTGACCTGTGGGCCATATGTTGCTGATCCCTGCTGTAGCATTAACTCCTTCACTACTGGCAGCTGTAGCGAAAAGCCCCACAGACCAGATGATCCACCTCTGCAGGCCAGATCCAGCTTGTGGGCTGTATGGTTGACACCCTTGCTTGAAATAAATACAGCCTTGTTCTCTTCTGCTGTTCAGTGTGTCTTGTTAATTATTCCTTTGATGCAGCGCTGCCGCCAAAGGTCTTTCTCTCAGTTTAATGGAGCGTCTAATTCAGAAATATGGAGAGAGCATCGTGAGGATGCTGACTGTGCAATATCGGATGCATCAAGCCATAATGCAGTGGGCTTCCACAGAAATGTATGGTGGCCGACTCACAGCTCACCCTTCTGTGGCTCATCATTTGCTGAAGTAAGTGACCTGCCTTATCCTCTTCCTCCCCTTTAACAGAGTTGCAGTATAAAAGGGACTTTGTCAGTTCATGTTTATGCCAGCTTGCAATTTTTACTCTGTTTGCAGTAGACTTTTGTTTTAACCATTCAATTTTGTCTTGATTTCATTTTGCAAACATTGATTTTGTTTTCTCTCATGCTGCTTATGCAATGGAAGCCCATAGGACTGTGTTATGTTTGCTGCTTTGTTTGCAAAGGGGAGGCGTGGGGGGAGAGAAGTCCTCCTGCAACTAGTTATAATCTGGGAAGGCCTGGTGGACAGCCACCTGAAACAAAACTCCTGCTCAGACCAGAGAGCACTGAACATTTACCAGCTCACACACCTATTGAGACAGATCTATAAATGGATTTTCAAAAAGGGGATTTTTGTTTTAAGCTTGCCTGTCAAGTCTTTCAGAGTCTTCATTTTGGGGCTGATCCTGCTTCCCAGACTTGAGGGAGGTTTTTATGATTGATTTTAGTGAAGAGGCAAGTTCGCTCCCTTAGTGAATTATTACTTTTGCTTTACAGCACATTAGGCTCCAGTAGAGAATGGGGCTTCACTGTGCAAGGCAGTATACATACAATACAAGCACTTTTTGTCCTGTGTTTGTAGAGTGCCCAGTGCTGGGCCCAGATCCTGTCTACATTCCTGGTCCCGAATAGAGACTTGTAAGTACTCCCTTTATATTAAACAACAAATAATAATAGTATGCAGTCTCTATCTGAAGAGCTACCAATTTAAACAGACAAAACAAAGGGTTGGGAAAAGGAAGTATTATTGTTCCTTTCAGAGGGGAAGCACAGAAGCAGAGGACAATTTAATAACTGAGGTCCCATAGGAATTCTGTAGCACAGAGCAGGAAATTTAACAGAGATCTCCTAAACACCAATCCAGTACTTTAACCACGGTCTCTGCATTAATGCAGTAAGGATGTCACTTCAAAGATTGACTATTTTCCCAATACTTAATCAGTAGTAGGTATTCTAAATATTTACTCTGTGCTACCATCTAGAAGGTCCAATCAGCATCAGGATGAAAGCAGGCACAGGGAGCTGTCCATTGTGCTAGGAGCTGTACAGATGTTGAAGAGACAAACACTGCCTCAAAGGGTTTTTCCAGTCTAATTTGGCCGGAGTTCCTGGAAGGAACTCATCACCGGTATTAATGTGAAATCTTGAGGTTTTTTTCCAAGTTATTGTTAGGTAGGGTTAGTGAGGTTTCTTTATTTCCTTTGAGAATGATAAAACCTACGTGGAACCAGCTTTGAAAATCTTTACTGCAAACTCTGTCACCTGAAAAAGAAACTTGCACGTGAGCAGCTTTGAAAATCATTCCAAAGATGAACTAAAAGTCCCTGTGCACCCCCTCGCCTCCCCACACCCAGATCTTCCTGCTCCCAAGGTGGTATACTGAGTAACATGATCAATTTATGCTTATATATTTCAGGCCTGTTGGGTCAGTTGTTTGTGATGATTTCCCTTTTCCCTTTGTAATTTAACAGGAGGGGCTACTGCCTCATTTATATCAAGTGTTCACCAACATCCATCACAGTCAGCACTAACTGGAACCTTTAAGATTACCTCTGGGAATAAAGTTAACTGAGTAACTCATGTTCCTTTGGTCAGAGCTGTGCAAGCATAAAATACTCTAGGGCTGTGAACATGGAGTGCTTTAAATTACTAAGGGCTTTTTTTTTTAAGTGGCATCTAGAATTTGGAAAACATAGCTAACAGAGAATGACAGCTTTATGGTAGATCACATTTTAGGTTTAAATCATTTGAGAGATTATCTCACTCCATAATACTCATGTTTGTGTCAATGACATGCTGTGTGAGAATAGTATAAAAATAGCATGAAGTATGAAACTACCATCAATTAAAATGAGTTGTTGCTGTGAATGAAGAAAAATGTTACCAGTGCCAGGACACTAAGGGTCCAATTCAGCACGCATTGCTGTCTATGGAAAGACTCTCTGGATCAGGCCTTTCACCAGTAACTTTTCTTTCTCATCTACCTGCTTGCTACTTGTATACAACACCCAAGTGTATCTCACCTTTATTGTTTGTATTCATGAGCCACACCATTAACTGGTATAAATCAGCATAGCTCCACAGGCATCAATGACAGTGACTTACACTGTGCTGGATCCTTAGCTAGCATATTACATACTATGCCTAAATAACTAACAAAATAAAAAAACCTTGGAGCTACAGTGCTAGAATCGTAGAGAAGTAGGACTGGAAGAGGCCTCCAGAGGCCATCTAGTCCAACCCTCTGCCTGAGGCAGGATCATCCCTATACAAAACCATCCTGTACAAATCCATAATCTAAACTCTTCACAAAACTACCTTTAACCCTGAGACAACACAAGGCATAACACCCTAATCTGTCACAGGTAAAGCAGGAGGATCATGGCAGCCAGTGTTCTGCTTCTATAAAAGGTTGTTAATATACACTCAAGAGATCCCAGATAGAGGGCACATCCCCTGCTACAGTCCTTCAACCAGGATTGCACAGGCAGACCTTGTACAGAGCTCATAATTGATATGAAAGGGACTCTGTGATGAGTGTGGATATGGTTCCAGGAGCAGAGGTTTAAGGTCTATCAATAAGTCCTGTGCCTCGAATTGCTCTTGTGCACTGGGCTTTTTGGTTTTCCATTTAATTTAACAAATTTTTTGCAGGTACATGCACACAAAATACTGCATTTTCTCAGATGCAACCCCTTCCTGAATAAGATATGCACTTTATTTTTGAAAGCCAGAATGAAGAAAAAAAAATCTTTCCTTAAAAATACTAGTAAGTATGGTATTTTTTGAGAGAAAACACAGAGAGCCACAGTCTCAGGCGACCAAAACATTGTGGCTGCTGTTAACCCCTTAGCTACAAGACACCCCATATGCTGCTGATTAAGCCAAATTGACTGATCCCCTCTTCTCTTCTCAAGCAGGGTGGGCTGCTAGCAGCACCTGCCAGGTCAGTTGAGGGCCTGATCTTAGTTAGCGGAGGGTCTACCCAACTGATTCAGCAGGACTCACTGCCTTGGCATCTAGGGCTTGACTCTGGTTTAGAAATACAGTAGAGCTGAACCCAAGGTGCTGGAAAAGAGGTTCCTGCTAAGTCAGTACCAGCTTCTACAGTAGAAGCCCCTACTATGGGGAAAGAGAATTTATCCGTGGCCAACAGCTAGCCCCACATGCTCACTCTACTGTCCCCTGTGCAGCTTGCGCAGTGTACTTCTCTTCCCTGCCCCTGCTCTAGGCTTTTGGTGCAGAAGCTACTGTTACTGTATTTCCTTGCTTGAAACATTCACCCTATTTTCTAGCAGCTGATTTTTCGGGAAAAAAGGTATATGTTCCATGTGAAAAAATACAGCACTGCTACCTCTCCTCTTCAAAAAATGAAAACAAGGGAAAACCATTAAGCAGGCAGCTAATTGAAAGAGGTGGTGCTTTTACATGGGAAGAACTTGTCAGATTTCACTATTTTGATCTTTGCTGGTGAAGACATAAAAGGCCTGCCTCCTCATGCTGTCTAGTTAATGAGGCTGCTTATTGTATAAGTACACAGACAAGGTTTGCTAACAGCACTATCCATTCACACAACAGACATCTGTGGTTCTCTCTCTGCGGTTTCAGCAGAGGCACTGCGCTTTTCATCTCATTGTATTATCAGCTCACAAAAGCACTTTTACACCATGCTTCTGCAAATGCATGTAAGTAACTTTACTCCTTCATGAGAAACCCTGTTAACTTCAAGTGAGTAAAATTATTTATTAAGCCTTTTGGGGGTCCAGGCCTTAAAACATCAGTGCTGATGATGTCAGCACAACTCCCTAGAGAATGGGGTTTGTTTGCTTATTTCAGATACAAGGCAGCCCTGAAATTCCTCAATGTTGTAGCACTTTTAAATAAGAGCCACCATTTGTTATCTTAATTATGGGAACATCTTTCTGAAAGAATGAGTGAATACACACATCAGACAGAAGGGTGATGCCATGATCCTACAAATAGCAGAGTTAGTCACAGTGTAAAATATGTACATGATAGCAGAAAAGCACTATGATTAGTGGAATATTACAAAATAAAAAAATGGAAAAAAGAGCATCCTTTAATTGGCCATAAACATACTAGATGTACTTAAGTACAGCAAAACTCCTAAGCCCTAATCCTTCTGTCAGATCTGCTAACAGCCCTGCTGGAGCTCGTAACAGGTGTGGGAAGCCGTACCGGCAGTCCATATAACCAACCCAAAGCCCAAGATATTCTCTGGGTAGTCCTAGGGAACTGGATGGCTTGGGACCTATGGACACTCTTGGATCTAGGGTTCTGGTACAAATCCAGGTCCCTTTATGAAATCTGAGGCCATCTAACAATTATTGGTGGCCTGTGACATATGATTTGGCTAGCTCTGCTTCGTAGTGGATAGTTAGGTAGACTTTAGGCCTGGCAGTAATGACAGTGTCAGTCTTTAAGTAGAAGCACCCTACAGGGAAGCAGGAGAGGACTAACAGCTTTTGGAAGCTGTTGTCTGTTAATATTTGAAAGCTGTGGGCTGTAGGCCACTCCAGTCAGGCGCTCGGCATCACGACAAATTCTGAAATCTGGTATTTTGCTTTTCTTTTTACTTTCCCCAAGTTCAGGTAAATGTTGATTGGATTAATTTAACTATCCTGCATCCTGGCAAGACTGGGGAAGGACAAGATTTCATCCTTCATTTCCCCCAAGATAGAGAGGGATACTGGAAACTTTTCTGGTTGGACTAAACCTTGTGAGATGCTACACAGGTGAAGATGAAGCAACCTAACCATCAAAAGTATGCCCCCTCCATTTACCTGGTTAGCATTTTCAGAGCTAAACCACCCTCCCTGAAATTTCATGTGTACAATTGTGTGCAAGGATAGAATTTACTGGGACTTTGGAGGCCAAATCAGGCAATGTGTTTGGGAGTATCCTGACTTTAAAAACTGTTGTATCCATGTCATGTCCCATTGACTACAAAAGGAGCTGCTAGAAGTCAGTAGGAGCTGCTACAGGTGCAGCAGATTTTACCTTATAGTGACAGTGCCTTTGGATAAGGGCAAATGAAAAATTATAGTGAGTTATAATGGAGCAGCTGCTTTGTGGGCCTGCACTTACCCTGTGCCAATTGGAAGCTAAGCCATGTAGTTTGTCCCTCAGTCTGAAAACAGACATCTCATTTGACCAGGGACTCATTGTCCCAGGGTTTGATCCAGATCAGAACAGACACGGCAAACATTTACTTTACGTGTCACCCTACCAAGCTGCATTGCTGCTCCTTCACCAGGAGGTGGCCAGCAAGAGCCTGACAGGCAAAATAACCTGCAGTGACTGGAATTAACTTCAATAACTGTACAGACATACAACTGCATATGCTGGGGAGAAAGTGTTAGTATATTTTGCCTGGCATACATTGGAGGGACTTGGACAATGGACACATACACTTGTATGATCCCAGAACAAAATTCTTTCTCCTAGGACAAATGCAAGGTCTCTTCACAGCCTCAGTGAAACAGGCTTAGGGTACTATAGTGTAGTTTTCATTTACCATGGATTATGTACAGACACATGGGGAATTGCAACAGAGCAGCTGATGTACAATAAGTCTTCATCCCTTCTTAACTCACTTAAATTTCTTTGCCTCTACCCCTTTATTAAAAACACCAAAATATTTGAAAGTATGAAAACACAATGTTAATGTTCCACTAAATCAGTGGGGGCCTGTGGGCTGGATGGGCAACATGGGGCTGGTTCACAGGTCCAATCTAGAGCATGGAGCTGTGTCCTCTGGCCCACAGGGTTGGAATTAGACATCAGCAACATTAATTGCTGCATCTCCTAGAGACACAGAACTGCCACTTCTCCTGCCACCAAATTTCCAGTTTCATGGGCCAGGTGACTCGCCTTCACACTCTGGATCTGGCCCACAGGGCTCCACACAGGTCTGGAAATTTGGCAGGATGGCAAGTAGTGGCAGTGTTACTTGCTGCAGTTCTGCAATTACGAGCAATTAATACAGCAATTAATACTGCCACTGCTTGCCATGCTGCCAAATTTCTGGACCTGTAGGAAGCCCCACAAGCTGGATGATGTATCTCTTTGGGACAGATCTTGGTCACCCTTGCGCTATACCATTACCTTTGCCATGAAGAAAGTCTGTCTTTCCATAACAACTGAAACTCATGCTTCAGGTTGATTTTAGGTTGTTAGGAAGCTTGATCCTTTGTCTTTATTTGCTTGCTTTTCTTGTTTTTTAAGAGTAAATTTAATTGAATTTTAAAATAAGGCAAATCCCCTCCCTTCAGAAATATTTCCTATTTCCCTCAATTTCTTGATGCAAATTTACAATTTTCAGTCTCACTTCAGTTTTTTGTCTGGGAGTTTTACACACAATTTGAAGACTGTTTGCAAAGATGATTCTGAGGTCATATGGGCTTCCCAGTTTTGCAACCTGTCACAATCTGATGGAGTCCCACTCTGCATTGATTAAATGAATGTGAGCACATCAGGTCAACTGATGTGTGAGCACGTGAAGTCAACTGATGTGACTGTTTCTTGGGTACCAGGCGTAGGTTGGAGAAGATCTGAAGGCTTGGCTTGCTGCTGTGAGTCAGACTTTGCAGCAAAAAAGAAAAGGAACCCTGAAATATTTATGCTGCAATAATTAGCTGTCGTTTGCTACTTTAAACACAGCATAAATGATAGGACCAGTGGGCATGCATGAAAGCTACTGGGAAAAGCTTTCCAGCCAGACCGGAGGCAGTAGTTTCTGTGTGGAGAAAAGTGAACAGAAGTGGTTTTCTGGGCAAGGCTGAAACTTAAACCATTTTGTGTCAGTCAGGAAATGCCTAGAGTAGAGCAAAAGCACTGCCCAATGTGGCCCTTCCTGTAGAAAGGTCTTGGTGTGAGATGGCTTTGGATGGAGCAGGCTGGCATCCCAGCAGGGGAGCCATAGGACTGCCCACACTCCAGGTTCTGAACCCTGGAGCTCAGGGAAATGAATGCCGGCTTCTTGAAAGGGACTGTGCCACTTGGAGTGCAGCCCCTTTAAAAGCTACCTGATCTCCAAAATTGGCTGGTGTGTTATGCAAGTACAGTAAACTATGCCAGCTCACTTATCAGTACTGTTCTCTTACTCTCTGGTTGTTTGACTACTTACCTGTAGGATACTGCCAGGGTTGTACTGTGTTGTATTGTGTCGGATTGTTCTGTGTCTATCATAATGGGGCCCTGATCCTGTCTTAGAGCTGTTAGGCACTGCCATAATAAGATAGTTCACAGACATGCCCATGCTGCACATTTTGGGGAGTTTTAGTGAAATGGGGTTGGTTGTATCAAAAGGATAGGCTTTCTCTACTCCCGGCATCCCTTCTTGGTCCTAGAGTTTCTTAAGGAACAACCCTTTCTTTCCAGACCTTCCTTTGAGTCTTACCAGCAAGTGATAGCACTCTTAGAAAGCCAGAGAGTTGGGCTAGTAAGAGGAAGCTCCCATGCCTATCCACTGTCATAGAGATCTCTGAAGCCAGAGAGTGGTATCATTGCCACTGACTGGCTGCAAATAATAAGCCTGTTCCTGTTGACATGTCATAGCCTCTCTTCTGGCCCTGACAAGAACTGGATGCCTTTAAGTCAGCAGGCCCGGATGAGCTCCATCCGAGGGTGCTGAAGGCACTGGCCGACATCATTGCAGAGCCACTGGCGGGAATATTCGAACGCTCGTGGCGCACGGGCCAGGTCCCGGAGGACTGGAAAAGGGCTAACGTGGTCCCCATTTTCAAAAAGGGGAGGAGGGAGGACCCGGGCAACTGTAGGCCAGTCAGTCTCACCTCCATCCTTGGTAAAGTCTTTGAAAAAATTATCAAGGCTCACATTTGTGAGAGCCCAGCAGGGCAAATTATGCTGAGGGGAAACCAGCACGGGTTTGTGGCGGGCAGATCGTGCCTGACCAATCTAGTCTCTTTCTATGACCAGGTTACGAAACGCCTGGACACAGGAGGAGGGGTGGATGTCGTATACTTAGACTTCAGGAAGGCCTTCGATACGGTATCCTACCCCATACTGGTGAACAAGTTAAGAGGCTGTGATGTGGATGACTACACAGTCGGGTGGGTGGCGAATTGGCTAGAGGGTCGCACCCAGAGAGTCGTGGTGGTTGGGTCGGTCTCGACCTGGAAGGGTGTGGGCAGTGGGGTCCCGCAGGGCTCGGTCCTTGGACGGATACTCTTTAATGTCTTCATCAGTGACTTGGACGAGGGAGTCAAATGTACTCTGTCCAAGTTTGCAGATGACACAAAGCTATGGGGAGAAGTGGACATGCCGGAGGGCAGGGAACAGCTGCAGGCAGACCTGGATAGGTTGGACAAGTGGGCAGAAAACAACAGGATGCAGTTCAACAAGGAGAAATGCAAAGTGCTGCACCTAGGGAGTAAAAATGTCCAGCACACCTACAGCCTAGGGAATGACCTGCTGGGTGGCACAGAGGTGGAAAGGGATCTTGGAGTCCTAGTGGACTCCAAGATGAACATGAGTCGGCAGTGTGACGAAGCCATCAGAAAAGCCAATGGCACTTTATCGTGCATCAGCAGATGCATGACGAATAGGTCCAAGGAGGTGATACTTCCCCTCTATAGGGCGCTGGCCAGACCGCAGTTGGAGTACTGCATGCAATTCTGGGTGCCACACTTCAAGAAGGATGCAGATAACCTGGAGAGGGTCCAGAGAAGGGCAACTCGTATGGTCAAGGGCCTGCAGACCAAGCCCTATGAGGAGAGACTAGAGAAACTGGACCTTTTCAGCCTCTGCAAGAGAAGGTTGAGAGGCGACCTTGTGGTTGCCTATAAGTTCATCACGGGGGCACAGAAGATAATTGGTGAGTATTTATTCACCAAGGCGCCCCTGGGGGTTACAAGAAACAATGGCCACAAGGTAGCAGAGAGCAGATTTAGATTGGACATTAGGAAGAACTTGACAGTTCGAAGTGGCCAAGGTCTGGAACGGGCTCCCAAGGGAGGTGGTGCTCTCCCCTACCCTGGGGGTCTTCAAGAGGAGGTTAGATGAGTACCTAGCTGGGGTCATCTAGACCCAGCACTCTTTCCTGCTTATGCAGGGGGTCGGACTCGATGATCTATTGAGGTCCCTTCCGACCCTAACATCTATGAATCTATAAGAGTAGAAGTCAGTGGGATACTGTATTTGTACATCAGACCTGGTGTGCTGGCTACAATGACTGTCTTGACTGCAGGGAAAGATACTTTCATTGGAGCCCAAACTGCTTGTAACACTGGTACTTCACCTTTGACTCCAGAGGTAAGCCTTTCAATAAGCACCACAGATGTTTTTTTCCCAAGGTAACAACATGCTGCTGCAACCTCTCCTGTCTCAGAAGAGGGTGATTTTTCTCTCTTGAAAGATATATGCAGCTGATGATTCTGCTGAAGCAAATGTTCCCAAGTTTGAGATTGTTGGGAACAGAAAGAGGCTGCAAGTATATTCTTTGCGTGCTAGGAGTACTCAAAGAATCGTTTTAATAGCCTTGTCTGTGTGAGGCAAGCCTTTCAGTTTACATGGAAGCAGATGCCAGTTTGAGGGAGAGCAGGGCAGATATAGAATACATAGAAAGTGAGGGTTGGAAGGGACCTCAGGAGGTCATCTAATCCAACCCCCTGCTCGAAGCGGGACCATCCCCTACTAGATCATCCCAGCCAAAGCTTTGTCTAGCTGGGTCTTAAAAACCTGCAAGGATGGAGAGTCCACCAAGAGCTGGTTAGCTGTTTAATGTCTGTGTTTAGCAAAGTCTGTCCTCCGGATCTGAGGAGAGCAAATATTTCAGTGAGAGATGATGATGTATCTTTGTTCAGAACGGGGAGGGGATGGGGAGTGGGAGGAGAAGGACTGTGGATAGTAATTTCAGAGATTGCCCCAAACCCTTTCCCATTGCCCCAAACTTCTTGCATGCTTGCAAGAAGCAAGCACTTTCAGAGCTGTGCCCTGGGCCACATTGGGTGTGCAGACAATCTCTGCCAGATCCTGCCAACTGCTTCCTTCAGCGGAAGAACTGAAACCTAATGCGCAACCTTCATCCTGGTTTTCCATCAGGCTGCCCTCCTACTTAGTGCTTCTGCCTGGGTTTGACTCATGGGCCAGGAAAAACCTTAGCTGGGATTTTTCTGAGTGGACTCTTGTGTCTGTGTTTATGTACATCCAGAGGCTTGTGCTACAAAGGGATTGTCTCCAGATAGGAGATGAATGAGTTTGTCAGGAGTGGAGATTTCTTTTGTTGATGAAGTGAGTAATCTCCTTAAAGAGTCTACTGAAGGCAAAGTGAACTGGTGGAATACAAATGTACAAAAACACACTTACAGAGCTGGGGAGCTGCTGGCCTGCAGAGGGCCAGGATTTAAGGCCTTGTCTGGGGACTCGGGAAATCCTGAGTTCAGCTCCTAGCTTTGCACAGATTTCCTCAGACATGCTGAGAAAGCCACGTTACTTCTCTGAGCAAAATCCTGGCTTCAGTGGCATCTTCAGTGTTAGTTTGCTTGTCTGTAAGATGGGGATAACCCTTCCTTTCTGTTCTCTATTGTCTGTCCCTTCTGTTTGGGTTGTAAAGTGTTTGGGACAGTAACGATCTCTTGCTCCTATATGCAGATACACCAACCAGCGGAGATGTCTGGGTTTGGGACGCCTGGATCAAGCAGCCATCAGAATAACCTTGATTTTGCTCTTGTGGCAACTGCACCATCAGATGTCACTGCGGTGCCACTGCATTCGGACTTGCTGTATAATTGCCTTAGAGCTGCCCAGCCTTCTATTGATTTCCAGCTGCAGTGCATCTATCTTGCAGTCTGTTCGCAGCCTGTGACTGCAACAAACAAGTGTCTTTGATATCAAAATGCAATTTCTGATGTAGCTGCCTTAGATGTAGAAATGTTGCGAGAACTGAATTCCTCTGTGGTTACCTGTACCGTGCATTCTGCCTTGACTAATGGGGCACAATGATTTGATAACTGTGATAGAGCGCTTTTAGGGACACTTCTTTCTCTTCGCAGCACTACAAACTGAAAGCTGCTGCAGTACAATCCTAGATCTGTATGTCGTTACTGTCTGAAGCTATTTATGTGAGACGTGAAATCCCACACACCATAATTTGACTGGCATTAAAAGTGATTGCCATTCATTAAAAAAGGGGGGAAATGGTGTGTTGTATTGCAGAATCAGAAAGTTTTGAAGGCTGGGAAGGACCAGCCATCAAATGGCCATTATGCCCTCTATGGGGCTTGTCGAGGTGGTTTAACAGGATGTTATAATGTAGATCCTACACACAGCATTCATGTCCGCTCGTATCAGGTATACATTTCTGACCCTGCAGGACAATACTATCTTGGAAATTGTTAACATTTTCTCCTTTACAAAGCAGGCGAGACAGCCACTGTCTTGGTCAATGCCAGGGATTGAATCCAGGCAGTGGCATGCGATACAGCCTCAGCTCTTAAACTGCGTGTTGTGACAGCACCCTCTCTTCTGTAGATCAGGCACTGTCTGAATACATGCAACACACTCTGGCCAAGGAGTTAGATAGGTTCATTCAGGAGCTGCTGAGACCGACAAACTCTTAACATGAGCCTGCAAGCAACAAACAATTCAGGCATGTGATTACACATGTAAGAGGCCCAGTGTTAAGGTGAGAAGCAGGGCATCAGGGAGACATTTTATAACAAAGATGGAGAAAGTAAAGCAGGGAATGAACTGTGTTCTCTAGGGCCACATAGCAGGTCAGTAGCAGAGTAGAGATTATAGTATGGGAGATCTGGACTACCAGTCTTGTAATTGCTTTTTTGCACCAGCCGTCATACAGAGCCTCTGAGACTTGAGCCCACTGAGTGGGCCTTGCTGTTGCTTTTGCACTCTTGTCCATAGGAAGTGCTATTAACAGTTCCTCTCTCTTACCCCTGGGACTGAATTTATTCACTGGGGGGGGGGCAGAAGCAGAATATTCCTTGTTGTTTCAGTGTTGTTAACTCGCTCTTTTTCAAACAACCTATTAGGGACCTGCCGGGAGTTGCTTCTACTGAAGAGACTAGGATACCATTACTGCTCGTAGATACTGCTGGCTGTGGTTTATTTGAACTTGAAGTGGAAGACGAGCAGTCTAAAGGGAACCAAGGTACTGTGGCTTCATAGGATGTTAGATTTGCAGATAGGAAAAAGTTTTCCCAGATCCCCAGTCCTATAACTTGTGGTCCTGTTGGCCATTCACCTCACTAAGTCATAGAGCCCATTAAAGGCCAGTTGCAATAATACCAGGTATCTCTTTATGAGAGGCTGATATGGGAGGCCAAGGGAAAGTCACTGAGTAGATGATGGGGGATAAATGATAAGGAAATTGTAGTTGCAGCAGTCAGAGAGTGGTAATTACATCTGAGGAAGGCTCTTCAATGGACCATCACCAATACAGATAAGAATTTGTGGGGGTGGTGGTCTCATTTACATGTAATGCCCTCAGAGCAAAGAATGGCAGGTGTTGTCTCCTCTGCCCTGCAGGTGTCCTGACAGGTATAACTAAGTGTTTAAAAGGGAGGAGGTTCCTGCAAGTGTACTACTGCCTACCCTTGGATCATAAATTAAGGCATCAACTTCACAATGCATATATGTGGGGAGTGGGGGCATGTTCCATAACACCTCTCTGGCAGCCTACCCAGGGCATACAGGAAACCTATCTGGAGGGCATTTCCTCAAGAAATCCAGTAGCTCGCTGCCTTTTGGAGGCCAAGAGGAAAGGCACTTTGTAGCATATGGTGGAGATTGGCTTGTGTGGGTACCTTACTCTCCAAGACAGAGGATTTCAGTCCATACTCTCTGTCCATGGGGGCCCCTTTCTGCTTCCTGGGAGATGCGATCACTCTAGCAGCTACATTGTCCAAGTCAGAATGGACGTTGTTGGTGATACCTTTTGAAGCAGGTAGAATAGATCAAGTCCTTATTTTAAAGAGATACTATTATGGTTGGCTATCACAGAATGTCAGCTTCATTTATTTCGTATGCTGGACCAGTTTCTGAAGTCCTTAGATTTTGTCTATGTATCTTTTTCCCTTCCTCAGACCAAATACTTTACTGCTGTTTGTTCTCTTAAAAAATAGGTTTCATTATGGAAATTGAGTTTAATGTCGAGCTTCACAGCAATTGTAATAAACCATGAGCTAAAGAACAGAATTTAAAAATGATGAAGCTACCTTCTCTGTGTCCTTGTAACTAGAGGGAGAATGAATAGTCAGGATAATGCAGTTAACTAGGCCTTAATTTGTTCTAGTTTCTCTGCATTTGCTGGAGTGCTTTGAAATTGGGAGGGTTTGCTAGGGTATAGTCTTTGTCTTTGTGTTCTATGAGATGCAAAGCTTCCTCTGAAGGATACCTGCCCCAGTACATCGGGGAGAGCTTTAAAACTGAGAGCCGTTTGCAAAAGAAGCTGATGTGTGCAAATGTGTTAACTTTGGTGAAGTGACAAGCAGGACTGCCAGCTTGGTAGCCATCTGGTAAGAGTGATGTTGCATAATATTTTTTATTATGGTAGCTCCTAGAAGGTCCCAGCCTGAACCATTCTTCCCATTGTGGTAGGTCACAGTAAGAGACAGCCCTTCCATAGATAAGGACATGCACTGTGTTTGAGGGGGAGGTTTTTTAGCCCCATTTTGTAGATGGAGAACAGAGAACTAAACTTGCCCAAGGTCACATCAGGAGTCTGACAGAAGCAGGAACCAAATGATGGTCTCCTTCCCCCCAGTTCTGCTCCTAGCCTACAAGCTGTTTTTCCCTCTAGGGTGTGATGCACCACTGAAAAGATTCATACTGACTTTGATGGAATAAGGCTTAAGTAAGCCGTCTGATGCACAAGACAGTGCACACTTATAACAGCCATATGATAACATCTGTTGCCATTTTCATAGTTGGGCAACCAACTTGCAAGACAGAGCAGAACTTAATAGAGGTGCACCAATACATGGGTCCGGTATTGGATCGGCACTGATATAAAAAATAGTGGCTGTACTGGAAATTGGCCCAATGCTGCTGATAATTTGGCTGATAAATGCTTGTGTGTGCATGCAGCTGCAGCGTAGCAGGCAGGCAGTGAGAAGCACAGCCCAGCAGCTGGAGAGCTGAGTGGAGCTGGTAAGTCTTTATGGTAAGTCCATGGTGGTGGAAGGGGAATGGGGAGGGAAGGGATGTGGGGGTAGGAGGGCAGATCGACGCCCCCACGGTGAGGGAGGGAGTGGGGCTGGGGCAGGTGCTGCCAGGGCAGGGCAGGGCAGGATGGAGCCATGGCTCATCCCGGGGTTGGGGCATGTGTACAGGGCAGGGCAGGGTGGGTGGGCTGCAGCTGTGGGCTGGAGTCAGGGCTGTGCCAAGCTGTTCTCGGTGGGGCCTGGACTTGGGGCAGGCAGCAATGGTGCTGGGAGTGGGTTATGGGGGGGCTGCAGCCACCCCAAATTTCACCATAGCCCCTCCAGCCCCCCCTCCCAGCGCTGCCACTGCCAGCCCAGTACAGCTCTGGTTCAACCCCCGCCTCTACCCATGTGCCGGGAAGAGCTGGGACTGCGCCAGGTGGGCGGCAGTGGCACTGGGAGGAGGGTTTATGGGGGGCCTACAGCAAAATTTGGGCTGGCTGCAACTCCCCGTACCACCCTCCCAGTGCCACTGCCACCCACCCCGAGCTTAGCCCTCACCAAGAAGAGCCCAGCACAGCCCCAGCTCCAGCTCACAGCTGCAGCCTGACTCCCCATCCCACGCAGATCTGGGGTGCACATGCTGCCCCCCCCAGTGCCCTGCTGGTGTGTGCACAGCGGCAGTAGCCGCCCCCCCTCTCCAGACGAGCTGCTGCTCTGTCCTGCGCCCCACCGTGCCCAGCTGGGCAGCATCTTCTCCTACCCCACTCCCTCCCTCACCACAGGGGCATTGATCTGCCACCCCACGCCTCTTCCCTCCCTGCTCCCCTCCCATGACAACAGACTTACCAGCTGCGCACAGCTGTATCGGAAATCGGATTGGTATCTGCCAATATAACTCCTTAAAAATTGGCAATTGGTATCAGCCCCCAAAATCTCTATTGGTGCACCCCTAGAACTTGATGATAACTTTTCTAAATCAGTTATCTTCATTTAGAGATTGATTCCCAAAGTCCCAGGGTAATATTTTGAACTGTAGCCTTATATTTTAAGATCACCATGGCTTTTTTATACCGAGAGCCTTTGCCATTGCACAGCAGAGACTAAACAAAGCTGTGTCTGCAACAGAAGTTTTGCTGGCATAACAGTGTCATTTGATTCTGTCTGTCGTCCCCTCCCCCCCCAACACACACACACACACACACACACACACACACACACACACACACTTCTAGCTGATATAACTCTTCTGGAGAAAAGTAACATAAGTAAAACTAAACCTTCCTGATTTTCAGTAATATGTTGTCTCCCAAATGCCAAAGCCACTTTTGAAAATGAGTTACTCTAAGATCCCTTGGGGTTTAATGTTCAGAAGTGTCTAAGTCCACAACATTAGACATGTCACTAGAAGAACAAATGTGAAAGTCGGTTCATAGTCACGGAGACTGAGACAGTGACAGATGTGTCTAAAATCTGTGTTGGAAATTCTTTTTTCTCTGAATATCTTATGGGAAGAAAGATATTATGGGAGTATTATGATTATGTAAAGTCAGGTGTTCATGAGTTAAGAAATGCCAGAATTATGGTTTTTGTGTGGTGTGAATTCAACCTCCTGTGCACATTATGACACAATATTTATGAGCACATGTTAATTTTTTTTTCCCTATGCCCCTTACCTCATTTCAGGCATAGAATAGACAGTGCTCACTGAGTGCTATTCAATGTTTCTTTCTTTCTTTCTTTTTTAACCCTCTTCCTTCAACACCTGCATCCCAATCTTATTTACTGCCTGCTGTCCAAACCCTGCATGGAACATAAAAGTATTCATTTCCCCCTGGGCTTTGCTGTAGAACACTCTCTGTGATACCGGAGTGCCTCGGACATGTCCGTGAGTTTAGCTTCACAGCGGCTATGGAAGGTGAGGGGGGTTGGTATTATTTTCAGCTTACACCTGGAGAACTGAGGCAGAGAAAGATTAAGGCCAAAATTCTTGAGTGTCTGTTGATTTTGAGTGCCCAGCTTGAGAAAACTGAAGCCAACCATCTTTGTAACACTTTACATGCCCAAAGCACAACTTCTGTTGACTACATCTGGAGTGGTATGTGCTCCATACTTCTGGAAATGTTTCACATTTGCCACCTAGAAAATAAGGAATGTGCAGCTAAAGACAAACTAGGGAAATTAAGGAATTTGACCAGCATTACACACAAGCTCTGTGGCAGAGGCAGGGATAGAATCCAGTTCTCCAGAGCAGCATTCAGGTGCCTCATCCATGAAATCATTACTTCCGTCCCAGCCATTCCCTCTCCTCATTCATTAAACACCTTAAGTATACCCAAAACAAAAAATACTCAGGTGCTTGGTACAGAAAGTGTAGCCCATACTGGTTCAAATTGGACAAACCATCTCAAGATAGTGTCCGAGCATGAGAGGTGTTCGTCAGTCTTGCTATGTGGGGGGCATCAGGTCTATAATTCTTGCCCAGCAAATGATTATTTTCTTAACAAATGAGTTTGCTTTATCTCCTTCCCCTCTTGGGTCATCTTCAAAAACTGTGCATCATCTTGGGTCATTTTCCAAAAAATGAGTCCTTAAAAAAAAGAAAAACTTTAATTAAAAAATAACCCATTGCACTGAAACTACCAGCTAAGCAACACCCTTAGCCCTGCCTTCATTCCCTGGGCTCTCCTTTGTAGTATATGCCATTAGACCCTCCCATGTCTCAGGCCTACCAATAGGAATCCCTGCAGGGAAGGAGACCTGTGCACCCAAGTGTCATTCCTTTGACATCAGTAGAATTTAGCACAGGCACCAGGGGCCTGAGCCGCTGGAACTAGATGTAGGATTGAACCCCTAGAGAGTAAATGCTGCGGATCAGGGATGGAAGCTGCATGCTTAGCTTGCAGCACAGGGTTAGGCAGGCCTGTGTTACTCAGAGATGGGTCTGGCCACTATTTTCCAGTGCTGACAAACCTGGCCAGCGAGGAGCTGGGTTCATAGAGTCCTAGTCTGGCCTTTTTGCCTGGGTGGTTCTTCTGTGTTGTGGGTGGGGTTTGGGCCTCAGAGACATTATTGAATTGCCCTATAAGCAAGGCCCCAAAGCAGCAACTCATTCTGCACTGCTAAGAGCTTTAGAAGAGCTTTTAATGCTATTTACTTAGAAAGGAGTTACTCCCCTTTCCTCCCCCCACCATTCCCTCTGCCTTTTGTATGTGAAGTAGCTCAAGGCCAGCGGTAAGAGGCAGAAAGCACAAGGCTTCCTCCCTTTCTTTGTTTCTGCAAGGGCTTTTGTAGACAGTGATGGTAGCCAACCTCTCAATTATCTGGTCACCAGCTGAAATGGATCACACAGTTCTTCCCAGTACTGAGAGATTCACTTCCATGACCACCCGTTAGTAGCTAGCCTTTAAGTGAGTCAGTGCTGCAAGACCCAGTCCACAAGAGAAGAGCCCTGTATTTATGCCTTCCCAATGGTTTATTTGTCCCTCTTTTCTCTCCCCTTCTTGCCGGCATACAGTGCCCTGTGACGGGGGTCAGCAACCTATGAATTCTGGATCCAGCCTGTGGCCATGGGGCTTCAAGGACATTCAGGCTAGGGACCGACATTCAAAAAGCTGGAGTCTGAATTGATTCAATCTTTGCAGGTTAGTGTAGCCTGCCTAGATTGAACCAATTTGCAAGTGAACAGACATTCAAGAAATGCAGGCACATGTCTGCAGTGGCTCAGAAGGGCCACTAGAGTAGCCCTCAGCTGCAGGGAAGCGGTGCTGGGAGGGCATGCCCAGCCCCAGCAGTAACCTCAAATGAACTGGCCAGGGAGGTGGCTTAATTCCCCGCTTCCTGTCCCAGTGGCATCATATGGCCTGGGGTCCGCCAGGCACTCCCCCCTCACTGCTGCAGCAGCAGGAGTGGGGGCACAGCCAGAGGCAGGCCAGCATGGTACCCTGAGGCAGGGAGGGCAGGGAGGAGGTTTGTTCTCCCCCCTGCCCCCGGGGCACCACAGCTGGGGTCTGTCAGCCCCAACCGCTGCTGCTTCTAATGGCTCCCTGCGCACGGCGAGTGACAGGATAAGCTCCTTCCTTGCCCCCTCCACCAGATGCTGGGGGGGGGGGGGGGGGGGGGGGAATAACCCCCCTCTCTGTCCCCTCGCCTAAAGTGGCCATGCCAGCCGGCCTCTGGCCATGCCCCCGCCCTGCTGCTGGAGCGGCAAGGGGGGTACCACCCTGATGGGGCAGCAGCCCCTTTCGTGGTTTTCCGGAAGCTCAAGCTTCTTGTCAGTGGGGCACTGCACTGGGGGCAGGGGCGGGATAGAGCAGCGCAGGCAGAGCTGCTGCAGGCTGCATGGGGTGAGCGATGGCTCCAGGGCTCAGAGGGGTGGTCATAGCCCCTCAAGTCCTCCCTAGCACCGCTGTCGCTCACCCCACACAGTCTGCAGCAGCTCTGACTGCCCTGCTGGGAAGCGACTTGCACTCCCCGGGAAACCATGAGAGAGGCTCCTGCCCTATCACAGTCCCTGCATCCTTGCCACTCCAGGGGCAGAGGCACGGCCAGAGTCTGGCCACCATAGCCCTCTTAGGCAAGGGGCCAGAGAGGGGGGTTATTTCCCTCCTCCCTTCAGCATCTGGTGGAGGGGTCAGGGAAGGAGCTTATTCCGCCCTGTCCAGGTAGCAGTCAGCAGCAGGAAGAGCTGGCAGGCCCCGGCTGCAGTCCCCCAGGGGCAGAGGGGGGACTAAACCCCCTCCCTGCCCCCTCCCTGCCCCCTCTGCCTCAGGAGACCATGCTGGCCAGTCTCTGGCCACACCCCCACCCCTGCTGCTGCAGCAGCAAGGAAGGGGGTGGGGAATTAAACACCCTCCCTGGTCAATTCACTCCAGGCTAGTGCCAGAGCTGGCCACACCTCCACCGCTGGAGCAGCCAGCAGAGAAATGCCTGGCAGGTCGATGCTGGTGGGATAGGAGAGGGAAGGGGAATAAACCTCTTCCCTGCTTCCTTCACCTTAGGGGGGCATGCATGTGGCCAGGCCCCTGCCCACCCCTGCTCCGGCTAGAGAGCAGAGGGGCAAAGCCATTCCTGCTCTGTCTTCATAGGGTCTTACCTGCAGGCCCTCAACCATACGTGTAACCCTACTCTGAACCCTCTCAAGGTTATCCACATCCCTCTTGAAGCGCGGCGCCCAAAACTGGATGCAGTACTACATCTGCGGCCTCACCAATGCTGCATACAGGGGAATTATCACTTCCCTAGACCTGCTCATGATGCATCTGCTGATGCAAGAAAGAGTGTGGTTAGCCTTGCTTATTACCTCGTCACACTGGGGCCTCGTGTTCATTTTTGCGTCAACCAGGACTCCGAGATCTCTTTCCGTTGTTGTGGTGCTCAGAATGGTACCCCCCAGTCTGTTGGTGTGCTGGAGATTCTTTCTCCCCAGGTGCAGCACCTTGCATTTACCCTTGTTAAATGGTATCCTATTCTGATCTGCCCACTTCCCCAGTCTGTCCGAATCTGCCTGAATTCACTCCCTGCCCTCCAATGTGTTTACTATACCCTATAGTTTAGTGTCATCTGTGAATTTGGGCAAGGTGCTTTCAACACCTTCATCCAAATCGCTGATGAAGATATTAAACAGTACTGGTCTAAGGACAGAGCCTTAGGGAACACCACTGCCCACATCCCTTCAGAGAGAAACTGACCCATCCACCACCACTCTCTGGGTATGTCCTATAAGCCAGTTTTTCACCCACCTAATTGTAAAAAAATCCACATCACAGCTACTCAGTTTGCTCATAAGAATTGGGTGTGACACTGTGTCAAAAGCCTTTTTAAAATCCAGGTAAATAATATCTACTTCCACTTCTGCATCTAAGCATTTTGCGACATGGTCATAAAAAAAGACCAGCTTAGTCGGGCAGGATCTGCCTGCTATAAACCCAAGCTGGTTGTCCTTTAACATTGTGTTACCTGCTGGCCCCCTGCAAATGCAATCCTTTATGATTTTTTCTGAGGTCTTGCTGAGAATAGAGGTGAGGCTGACTGGCATATGATTACCTGGGTCCGATAGGGACCACATAGGGACCTGTGTAAGAAGCAGTGGCTGCAGCAGGTCCTACTAGTGTCTGCACACCTCTGACCCAAGGTGGGTCAGTCCAGCCTGCAGCTGGAAAGGTTTCCAGCTGCTGCTTTATGCTCTTTGGCCCAAGCCCAACTCCAGAATACCAAATCCATTTATTTGTCCCTCTGCCAATCAGAGATTGGGGCCCTGTTGTGGCTACCACTGTACGTAACTGCAACAAAGAGACAGGCTGTACTCCAAAGATCTTACAGTCAATAGGCCTGTGTGAAATGGCTAGTATTCGCTTCGGATTCAGCCGATTCAGGGGACAATGATTTGATCTGGTGATTCAAATCACTTTCCTGAAAGGATTCAGCCGAATCTGATTCGCAGATTCAGCCACCACCAAATCGGCAAAATCTCCTAATCAGACAGGCCCCATCCCCTGCCCGCTTTCCCAGCCCTGTCAATGGCTTCCCAGCCTGGCCCAGCTCTTTTAAAAAAAAAAAAAAAAAAAAAAAAGCCCAGCACTTACTGGATGCTGCCAGGAGGGGGGGGTGAATCCCCACTGCGCCCTACTGTGTGGGGGGCTCTGTCACAAGCCCCCATACCCCACCCACTCTCCCAGCCCCAGCGTCCTGGCTCTTTGAAGAAAAAAAAAAAGCCCCCACACCCCAGCTGCTACCCAGTGGGGTGAGCGATCCCTGCTGAATCCCACTGCCTTGTGCTGCATAGGGGGCTCTGCCACAAGCCCCCATCCCCTGCCTCATCTCCCAGCTCCCTCCTCCCCCCCCCCCATGGCTTCCCCACCCACCCTGGCTCTTTAAAAAAAAAAAAAAAAAAGCCCCACACTCTCTGGATCTTGCCAGTTGGGGGGAGTGGCGGGGGGGCAATCCCTGTTGTCCCCCACTGTGTGGGGGGCTCTGCCACGAGCCCCCAGAAGCCCCGATGGCCATTGCAGCAGCCAGTGAGTGCGCAGCTTTTTTTTTTTTAAAGAGCCAGGAGCTGGGGCCAGGCAGGGCAGCCGTGGGGGGGCGGGGGGGGGCGCTTAGGTGGGCTGGGGGCTGGGGCAGGGTGGTCGTGTGTGTGTGTGTGTCGCTGTCATCGTCCCCCCCTCCCCCCACTTACTGGCACAGAGTCCAGGTCCAAGTCCCTGTGGCGGCGAGTGGGGACTGCCCAAATCTCTGAAGCTCTCTGAATCTTTTCCAAATTGATTCGGAGAGCTTTGAATCAATTTGGACCTTTTTATTGGTCTCCTGATTCGATTCAGATTCAGAGATTCGGCTGCTGAATCGGGCCGGATCTCCTCCAAATAGAATCAGCACCCAAAGCTTCGCACAGCCCTGACAACCAAAAAGTAACTATAATCTGAATCAATTTCTCGTTCTCGATTACAGCATTTGCAATGAGTGCAGCCCTTGAAGGGACAGCTGTAGCTGTGGTGCCAGCGTAGCTCTGTAGATCAGTCAGATGGCAAGAATTTGGAAGCAGGAAGAGTGAGCACTTTCCCTGTGCCCTGTCGATCAGTGCTGCTGGCCCAGGGTTTGACACGCACAGGTGTTGTGGGGTGGCAATGCTAAGGATTGGGACCATGTTGGATCAACCAGCTACTTTCCTTTAGAGCTGAAGGAGGCTTCTGCCTCTCAGCTCAGATAATGGAAGCGTAATACCGTGCAGACTATAACACACGCCCGGCAGCAGTGGGCAACATGGCGAGTTTTAAATATGGAAGATCTCAGACATCAAACTTCTATATGCCTTGTGTTGCTTGTTAGTTGAAAGGGTTGTCGCGGCAGTTGCCTCAGGGGTTCTTTATCAGCTCTTTACTGTAACACATTAGGTGTCTAAAGCTCTGCGGTTAGGGAGATGGCAAGTACCTCACCGCAGTGATGTGGGCAAGCTCTAAGCAGGGAGAATGACCACAGCACTAGGGAGGTTTGCAAATTAGTTTTGCAACGATTGTGAAATGTTACCCCTCTGCATTATACTGGCTGTGAATTTCATGCCTGCCTGTGTGCAGTGGGACTCGTCAGACCATGAACATTAAGACAGTCAGATTCTTTTGATAAGCTGAGAAGGTGCATAAATAATAGGGAGGAGAGGCTAGAAGGGAGCACCATTGTATGTGGGGGGGCTTCCTCTTCCCAGCTTTTTCTTCATAGTATTAGGGTGAAGATACCTGAGCACAGTAACCAGCTAGAGACCAAAAGCCAGGATCTTTCCTCTAACATCACATGCTTTTATGGCTGCCAATATAACAATGCATCCTCTAATAGATTTTAAGCTGTTTGAGACCAAAATTACCTTTATTATTGGTCAGTAGAGGGTATGCTGCAATTGGTTGGCCTTCAGTCTCTCCTCTGAGACCAGCAATGCTGTGGATTCCTTGCCATGCACCCACTATCACCCCCACAAGTCTCCCTGGATTTCCTTTCTACCTGGCATCTTCCACATGGTAACACAGCCTACTCAGCAACTAGACTGCTTACTTCAGGGATGAATTTCGTTTTCTTTCTGCTCACCAGTGCAGATCCAATGCTTGGAAATACTCTTTGAGTCCTGGAGTGGTTCTCCGCCAAGGTTGGGAGATACTAGACCTCAAAAACATCAACTGTTACCAGCTTAGCTGATTTTTATCTTTCAGCTGACACCTCCTGATAGGGCCCCCATTCCTTCAGTAGGTAAGTGCCTCACAATCCTGAATGCAGTCATCCTTAAAGCACTCCTGCGAGGTGAGGAGGTGCTTTTTCCCCATTTTGGAGGTAGGGAGTGAGCTAACTGGAGTCCATAGCATCCAGGGGCATTGAACCAGAGTCTTCTAGATTAGGGGACCCCAGTGACTGGGCTGTGGCCTCTCCACTTTTCTCCTCCTGTCACATCCCTCTCTCTCTCTGATCCTGCAAGCAGTTACACACATGTGCAGCAGCTGATGTGAAAAATGTGTGTAAGCTGTTGCAGGATCTGGCAAACTTCTAGAACAAATTAAAACTTTGATATATTGAAAATCAAGATTTCAGGCTCCCAGCCTGCAGCTGCATTGTGTTTCCTGGTGCTAGTTTTAGGTCCTTGGTCTCCAGCATGCTTGAGAGGGCCTGTGTGGGGCAGTGAAATAGTGTTCATATACTGGCATCTTGAGGTTTCGAAGGCAACAAGCAATTGACCTGAATGGGGTGATTTTTTTCTTCTCAAGGCTATTGTTTCAGGCTGCCTACAGTCTCAGGAAGAAAGTACTGCACTTATTCCATGTAGCTCATGGACTAGCTTTGGGAAACAGACTGCTAGAAGTATTCTTTGAGGTTTGGTTTGGTTTTTCTTTTTTTAACAGAAGTTGAAATTCTAGGTCACGGTGAGGAGAGAAGCAGATGTTGTAGCCAATTTAACAGTGATGAGATACACAAGGGCCTGCTTCTAGTTGGACCTAAAGCACTAACATTTAAGATTATGTCTTGAATTGAGTGGAAGGACAAGGAAAAACAAAATGACATTCCAAATCCTGTGATCGTTAGTTTTAATGGTTAGATAGCTTCTGAGCTGGAAAATCTAGAAATAAATGCTGCCCAGCATTAGAAGCTGGGGATTCTGAGCTTTCTGGCTGTACAAAGCATTTAGCTATGTCCAAGCACTAGTTTGGGTTTAATATAATAAACCCTGGACCTCAGACAAGGGGCATATATTATCCATGACTTGTTAAATTGTTCTAACATTTAAATATGGCGCTAGCCCATTTATGCAGCCGGAAAGCTTGGTTTTAATATGTGCATGTCCTTTTGGCTGACATTTTCAGTACACCTTGGAGTTTCCTGTCCACTGTAGTGTCATCACTTATAAATCTCACCTGAGGGAAAATGCCCAAAATCCAGAGTGTCCCTTTAAGACCCCAGTTTAGTCAGCATGGAAAATACGGCTTTTCTTGTTTGACTTCCTTTTATCTTTTGGCTTTTACCTGTCAGCCTTCTCTGGACAGAAATCACCTTCCCTTGATTCACAGCTGACTTTGTTTTCACCCTAGGGGAGGTGCACCTTGTTGGCTTGCATGTCCAAGCATTGGTGAACGCTGGTGTTAAAGCAAAAGACATTGCTGTCATTGCTCCTTACAACCTTCAGGTGAGATCTCAGCTCCCTCCGACGTGGCATCTTAAGCCGAGCGTAGGGTGAATACACAACAGCAAATCTATCTCAGATGCGAGATCTTCAGGGGGCAATAATTAATCCTCTCCATTTCCTTAACCACCATCGTGTTTTAGAGCCTTGGAGCTCGGGCACTCTTTATAATCAATCCATGGGGTGATCATCCTTCCTTTCTCAGTCAGTGTGTGTCCTGTGACATGCAGGAATTTAAGGGGAAGGTAGTCTTTTAGGAAGATATCATTTAAACTCTCTTTTATCTTGAAATTGACCTTAATAACATGCTTGCCCTTGTTTTTCAGGTAGACATGCTAAGAGAGCACCTGTGTCACAAGTATCCAGAGCTAGAAATTAAATCAGTTGATGGTTTCCAGGGAAGGGAAAAGGAGGCTGTCATACTGTCCTTTGTGAGATCCAACAGGAAGGGTATGTATTTCTAGTGAGACAGAGTTTTGGAGAAATAGGATGTTTTGGCATATAAGGAAAGGGGAATCATTTAACAAAGTAAAATGTCACTCAGGGTGTTCCCAACATTCAACATGGGTGATTTTATTGGAGTCACGTAATGATATGAGTATCTCAGCTTTCAATTAAGTTAAAAGAAGTAGGTTAGTTGGCCTCTCAATTTCAGAGAAAAAGCTTGAAAATATGAATGCTGAAGCTTCAAATGCCAGAAGGCCAATAGAAAGAATTGGCATTGTTTTTAAAAGTTGGCCTTCTTCAAGCCCTCACAAATGCTGAGCTTGGGGGATTGGTACTGTTGCACTTACACCAGCAGCATCTTCCCCCCCAGTGGAAGTCCCAAGCATTCCCCACAGAGCAAGGAGTTCATAATGCATAGTTCAGAGCAAGCAGTTCTCTGGGGATACATCCCCAGAGAAAATGTAAACCAAAGCAAGTCCTATAAGTAATGCATAAAAATGGTCATTTTCAGAACAAATTGTAGGGCAGAAAAATCATGGTTTTTTCTATCACTGAACACAGAGGGAAATAACAGCTGGAATGAAGTTAATTTCCTGAGGCCAGAGATTTCTCAGACTCTTTCTGCTGATCCACATAATGAAGGCTCATCATAAAGTATTTTACTGTTTTGGAGGCATTGGAAGGTTCAGGTTTTGTGTTATCCAAACCAAGTGGAGGGCACATGTAGAACCAGAAGGAGCATCTTTCTGAGTTTCTACAGCACTGTAAATGTACATCACACCTTTCAAACACAGAACAGCACCTGTCACTTGCCATATGAGATATGCAGGCTAAGATGACAAAAGACGACACCGCACACAATGGTTTGGGAATATTAGCAGCGAGGAGGAGAAATTGGGAAGAGTTCACATAAGAAGTGAGCTTTACAAAGAGTTTGATGAAGGGAAGGTGGGACTTGGGTAATAAGAATAGCACAGTGATTGAAAGCCATTAATAACTGGTGACTCACTGCCTTCTGACATGTGTTCGGTGGTTGACACAAGATGAGTGGTGCTCTCAGGATAGGCATCTGCATCCCCAAATTCCCCATCCCACTCCTCCCCCATTGACAGCCTTGTTGGCAATCTAAGCAGAGTTGCATCACAATGGGTAACCATGTTTAATTGAACCAAGACTTGCCCTACTTCTTTATATTACAGACCTTTTTATCTGCACAAGAGAGACCAAAGGCCAGCCAAACTCCAGAGGTTCCACCCAGTTCTGTGGCCCCTTGCTTTTATAAATCCTAAAAATGCATTCAGATCCAACTGGCAAACCAACTGGTACCATTGTGGACTTCAATCAGTAGAGTTTGCCCAGTGGTTAGGAGAGATCAGATTGGACTCTCATTGCATTCTCCCAGATTCTGTGATTTGGGAATTAACCCCAGGCTCCAAGACCACAGAGAGATCATACATGCTTACTCATTCACATCTGACCCTGTCTGAACCCTTCTGTATCACTGCTTTGGGACAAGCTGGATGAAGCTTGTCACCTGGATTTCTTTTAACTGTTTATTTTTCCAATTATCTCTTATTTAGCCCCAGAAGCTGGAAACTCAGTACCCGCCCACACAAGCCTTTTCTCTCACTGAGCTGAGTCATCTTGGCGTTTGCTATCTGTTATTATTCTTCCTTGAGAAAATAGCTAGAGAGCAGAAATAGACCCTGTCAGATTGCCTACATGGTGGTTATTTTTAACCCTTGGCCTACACTCAGATTGGGATTGTTGGTAGGTTGGGATGGAGATGTTTCTCTGCTTGAGAAACTTGGTCTAGTACCTATTGGCTCAGGCTGCTCAGCTGCTGGGAGAGCTTCATCTGTCCCTGAATGCTGGTATCTGGAGTTGCAGTTCCCACTTCTGTGGCTGACAGCTGTCTCCAGGGTTCAGCCACTTCACCTGAGCCCTGGCCTGGGGCCATGTGATGTTCCACTCCTGAGCACTCCCATCATAAGCCTGCCCCAGTATGGTAGTAGGGCAAGGGTGAGCAAAATGCGGCCCGCGGGCCGGATGTGGCCCACCTGAGCATTCTATCTAGCCTGCAGGGCCCCTATAAAATTTAGAAAATTAATATTTATCTGCCCCTGGCTGCCTGTCATGCAGCCCTTGATAGCTTGCCAAAACTCAGCAAGTGGCCCTTTGCCCAAAATAATTGCTCGCCCCTGTAGTAGGGAGTGTTGCCCTGATGCTACACACCTCCCTAGATATTACTTTCCCAGTGGAAGGAGTGTAGCTGGCATGATGGGGTGCTAGGCATGTGCCCAGAGCTGCACTGCAGCTGGTTGGGGAGGTAGTGAGTGTAGAGCAGCTCCAGTATCTCTGTGCTCTCTACAGTCCCACTGTGGCACTTCTAGGACCACCTTGTAGGTCCTAGATAGGTTTTTACAGATGTAGGACAAAGTCTTGAAATGGACCTTTCTGTATGTGGCACCTCCTCCTGCTGGTGGAGTGAGCCCCATGTGTAGACTTGGCAGAATTTGATTTATATTTTTTAATAATTTTGATGGATAATACCTATTTATTTATTTTTAAGCCTTTGTTTCAATTTTTATTGATTTAAATTGAATCATAACTACTGTAGTACTGCCAACCGATTAGTGGCAGAGCTGCTGTCAGTTCTGGGTCTGCTCACCTGTAGCTCCCTCATCTGCTTTGTTACTTCTTCTTCCTTTGTTCCCAGTTCCCTGGGGTTCCTGGGAATTGCAGTTCAAGCTAAAGGTTCTGTAGGACTGCTCCCCCTGTTGGCACACACTCCATCAGCCATCATTTTTCTTATGTCCCCTTTCTGTAAATTTCTATTATTAACGATGGAAAATTTTTTTTGTCAGTCTATGACTGTAAGGTGAAAACAACGTTTATCAATGTTTACCAATAAAAATTGAATCCTGCCAAGCCTAGACATGTGCGACTGTCTGAGGAAATGACATCCCACCACATCCCTCCTCCCTGTATTTTCACCCTGGCTGCACTGGGGGAATATAGATATGCCTCCAGGCGGTAGCCCTTTTATAATGCATCTTATTTTCAACTTGTCTCTGCACTCTTGTCCTCTCAATAAACCTATTCACCACATTTTGCAGTTTTTGAAACTGAAGCAGAGAAGGGAAAGGACTGGACTGAGGTTATAGTGTGAATTAGCCATAGAACCAGAGCTGGAACATGGGAGTTGGTAACTCCTAGTCCTGTGTGCAGGTGACAGTAACACTTTTCTCTGTTACCTCACTCCCTAGCCAATACATTATCTGAGGCCAAATCAGCAGCTGTAGCAATTGACTAGTTCCAGTGAGCTGAACTGATTTACATCATCTGAGGTTCTGGCCTGTAGCTTGGACTCTTTGGTTCAGCACAGTAGCGCTGTCTCTGATGGTCTTTGGCTCTCTTTTGTGTTTTGCAGGGGAGGTGGGCTTTCTCGCCGAAGATCGGAGAATAAACGTGGCCGTCACCCGTGCGCGACGCCACGTGGCAGTTGTCTGTGACTCTCGAACCGTCAGCAACCAGGTCTTTCTGAAGCGACTAGTGGATTACTTCGGTGAGCATGGGGAAGTGCGGACAGCCTTCGAGTACCTTGATGACATTGTGCCAGAAAACTACTCTCATGAGAACTCTCAGGGTCACCCCGAGCAAGGGGAGGGACCCAAAACTGTTCCATTGTCCACTCCAAAACCTCAGCCCCATGGCCAGAAAGCCAAACCAGCTCCAGGAAAACCCATTCTCCCAAAGCCAAGCATAGGTCCTGCAGAGAGTATGAATGGCACTGGGAAGGAGAGGATGGAGGTAAAGGACAATTCAGCCAAGTTCAAGGCCATGCTAGTGGATTTCCTGGAGAGCAGCAAGGCCCAGCTGGATTTCCCTCCTTCTTTAAATTCTCACGACAGGATGCTGCTCCACCAAATGGCTGAAGAATATGGGCTACAGCATGTCAGCACTGGCGAAGGGAGACAGCGGTACCTCAGCATCCGCAAGAGACCCCCTGCCACTGTCTCTGCTACAGTGACTAACAAAGCCAATGAGCAGGCTCCATCCTCTGAGTCAGAAAGGACCCCAAGAGAAGCCCCCAGCCCTGGTCAGACAGGAGGGAGCAGCATGAGCTCAGGGAAAGTCGATCTGAAAATGCTGCACCTGAAGAGGATGCAATGGGAAAAAGCCAAGTGGGAAGAGAGGGTGAGAAGAACCCAGGAGTCAAGTGTGAATCTGGTAGAGACAGCAGGAAAGAAGCACAAAAATGAAGCCAAAGGTAGGCTCCATCCTGACTTCTTCCTCTTCACTCTCACTTAAGATTTGCCCAGCCCTATCTACAGGAAGCTTCAGTATTTCTCTATAGGAAAAGCCTGTCATGGTGGTGGTGGTCTTTTATCATACCTCTCGAAGATTGTTTCACAACTGCCTAAAATAATTAGATGCCCCACTCCCATTTAAATTCTGTGAGTGCCTTACTCCTCTGGGCTGCTTTAAAAATCCCAGCATCAGATTGCAGTTATGGGAAGCCTCTGTGTCCTGTACATTCAGAGGTACAGCTTGGGTCTCTGCCTCTGCCCATCAAGATCAGGCCCTATCTGTATAGGGCCTGAAGAAAAGATTCCTTGTGACAAGGGACTCAGTAGCACTGATTGTCCTGTCTGAGGTAAAGGGACATGGCACTTCCTGGTCATCAACTCTCCAGTGTTCTACTTGGGGGATGAGCTTTGTGTATGTCTTTGCAATACAGGATATGATCACTGTTGCTTATCTCCAGAGAAGGTGCTGGTAGATGACTGGGGGAGACAACTGGGGCCTGAGCGTGTTTATTGTGCAAAGCTGCATAAAAATCCCCTTCTTTATGCCTGGGGCAAATGTTCACATATTGGGAATTCATAGAAAGTAGGGCCAGAAGGGTCCTCAGGAGGTCATCTAGTCCACCCTCCTGCTTAATGCAGGATTGTCTCTATCCAAGCCATTCTATACAAAGTGCTTGTCTAACCTGTTCGTCCTACAACCATGCAAACAATCTTGTCACACAGTTATAAGACACATTCCCCAAAACACCAGGGACATCCTAACCTGGAACAGACAAAGCAGGGAATGAGGGCACTGTCAGCATCCCTCTGCTGCAAGGGGTACCAAAACATATTTGAAAAAATGTTGGCAAGAAGCTAGAACTGAGGGAGACTTCACCCTCACCCTCTGTTGTGGCTGATCCTAGCTGGTGAGCGGAGTGTAAGTAGCTGACCCCATTTCCCCCTGAAATCTCAGCAGAGGTCTGCCCTTTGATATCAGCAGAGCTTGGAACCCTTTGTCTGTTGGCTTCATTCTTTGACCCCAAATTTCAGGGTCTGGCAGCCTTTTACAAATGGTGAGCCACCATTTGTTACATGGCTCTGTACTGAGAGTACAGAGTCCCTGCCTCCCACTGCAGCCTCTGCTTACCTTCACCACCAAGTGCTGCTGATTCTTGTGGCCAGCAGCATGGGGGCTGCAGTAGTGGGGTGAAAGAACAGCCCTCAGCCCAGAACAGACAGGGCTGGGGGTGGCAGGAGGTGGCTTGGGTGCTACGGAGGGGGGATCAGTGATACATAGCGGACAAATGCACAGCACAGGGCAGAGGAGGTACCCACCAGATTGGATCCCACCACACCCATCCCAGGCACCAGATTCGGGCCAACGGCCGCATCCAGCCCATGGACAGATCAAGAACTACCCATCTGGCCTGCCAAGGAAAAAAGATTGAGCACCACTAAGTTAAACTTAGTTTTTTTCCCTTCGTCTTCCAGGTAAGAGTGCCACAAAAGCAGACAACACTACAGCTGAAGAAGACATCGACACCTTGATTTCTGCTGTGGTTAAAGCCGACAACACCTGTGGTTTCCCCCGGTGTAAAGCCAGCGTTACCACCTTGGGACAGCTTTGCCTGCATTGTAACAAACGCTACTGCCTTAGCCATCACATCCCAGAGGTATGGGATCTGTGTGCACTTTCGGGGCAGCCTGAGGGGTTGCCTGAGTGCAGGAAGGCTGTTTGTGGGAGCTTACCATCTGCTTGGTGTCCTGACCTAGCTTAACTCAAGCTGAGTTCCACTAGTACAGGAATGTGGAACTGACATTTCCTATTGGGCATTCAGAGGAGGGTTTCCCCAGCTGCGCTATCAGCTTCTGGAAACCTCCATTCCTGAGATGAGCCCCTTCTCTCAACCCTCTACATTGTGGGACCTTTTGCTCCAAAGGTGAATCGCAAAGAGAATAAAAGCTTTGCTAACAGCCCTCATGTGTTAGGACCCAGGTGAAAGTCCTCCTGACAATCGCTTTCCCCTTTGCTTTCGGCTTTTACAGATCTCAGACATGCGTTTCTGGATTTCCCTTGGATCACAAATAGAGCAAAGCAGGAAAGAGCAGTCTTGTGCCTAAGGCTCAGGCATCTGGAGATGCTGGTTCATTTCCCAGCTGGCCCACTGTATCCTTGGGCTTGCCAAGTGGGATTTGATTCTGCAGAGGTGTTGAGCCTTCTGGCCCCGAAAGAGAAAAGCTTGTTCTTTAATGTGTCTCTGGATTGGGACCACCAAACTCAGCACCTGATAAGATCAAAGCCTTCAAGTCTCTGCTTCAGTTCCCCATCTGCAGAAGGGGTGAATAGCACATCCTTTCTTCCTTCCCTTGATCTGTTTTTGTGTATTTAGAGCAGGGGTTCTCAGCCTTTTTAGATTCAAGGGACCCCTTGTTAGACTCAAGGCACTCCTTGGAAAACAGCAGCCTTTAGCTTTCACTGGTTTCTTATCTAGAGAAAAATAAAAGAGCAAATCTTCGGTTACAGAAAACTTAGACCATGACAGGTCAGAATAGTTTGATATTTGAAATCTTGGGGCCTGTCTTCTGATTCACGTGTAGGTGTTTGAACATGTAATGGTGTTACTATCATGCGGCACCCCTAAAAGGATTTTGTGGCAACTTCGTCAGCATCACTGATGTAGAGTGCAAGCTTCTCAGGCTAAGATATAAGGCATCCAGTATCGTACATATGGTTCAACAACCAGTGATCTCAGCCTGGTTGTTGTAGCACGACTGCCATATGGATTATAATCATAACCATGATCATGGCAGGCTGGCAGTGAGGTCAGAAGGGCTGGCTAGCCCCTGGAGCTGGGGGAATGGAGCATTTATTTCTAATATGCTTGTTTTTCTTAAAACAATGCTTTGGGGGGTCTGTCATTTTTTATATCTGTAATTGTTTGACTAGAATAGAATTGATTGAATTGTTTTCAATCCAGGGTTGGGGGGAAAATATCTCCTTTCATCTTATTCTCCAGGTCGCAAATCAAGAAAGGCTTTGGTTTGTTGTCAGGGTTTAGTTATATAATTTTTGTTTTCAAATATGAAAGGAAAGGGAATTTTCATAATCTCTGGTTTTATTACTTTTATTCTTTTATAAATAAGAGGTGAACAGGCTGCAAGACTGTGCCTGTCCTTGGGTTGAATTAATAAACTGTGACCTTTGAAAACATCTCGGTCCAAAGCCTATGTTAGCTTAACAGTGTGTCAGTGCTGAAATAAGGCAAGTCTTTGGAGACCTTTTTCTCCTCCTGTGTCTGAGTCACTTCCTCTCTGAAGCCCTCACCTTAGAAGTCTTCTAATTTTCATGTAGCAGTTAACACTCACGTTCTCATGCCAGGGCATTTTGTGATGCTTTCAGGAGAAGATGCTGTATAAAAACACCCAGCCAAATGTTGCAAATAACACACAGAGTTCTGGCTGATAGGACAAAGACTGTCATTTTCAGCAAATCTGAGGAAATCCATTAGAGAATCAAGGATGTTGTGAAAATATGGTCTAATCTAATTTACAAAAAAAATTGTGTTTTATCTCCAAGTAATAACATAGCTAACGTTAGCTGAACAAGTAGAAACTAACCATGTGGCAGCTGCAGAAGTCATTTTTAGCATTTTCATTGCTTTTCAGATGGTTGTTTTCAAAATCCCGATGTTAATGGGATAGGATAGAGCTAGAGCCAGGCATAGTACAGTTGTGCCAAAGTCTTCAATCCAGCAAGATAATTAAGCAAGGGCCTAACATTAAGTATATGAGCAGAGCTGTTGATCCTATTTCAACTACTTTTGAGACATTCATTCATTTCCATATTCAGCCATGGCTGTTGTCATTAATACCTAGCTCTTATGTAGTGCTTTACATAGGAAGGAAGCATCTCTGTCTTCATGATACAGGTATTGAAGCTGAGGCAAAAAAGAGAACCATGACTTGCCAAGGTTCACATGAAGGCCAGTAGCAGATTCTGAAATAGGACTCAGATCTCCCAAGTCCCAGCACAGTGCTTTGTCTCATGAAACTGCTTTTTCCTCCCTGATATGTTTATTAAATCCCTTCCTATGCCTCTACCTGTGAGGCTGGAATTAGCTATTTTATTTTACTGCCTTTATCTTTTTCCTTGAAATGTTTAACTGACCATGTGTCCTTGTATTGTCACCTCCCATCTTGCTATCTCAGATCTTTGAACAGGAAGTTGCAATGGCTGCTGCTTTTCCCCCTGGATATCATTTCCAGTGGAGATATAAACTTGTATCGGGGCAGTCGCTGGCATTGATTCTGACTTTGCAGTAGACTAAGGCACAGTCAGTGTCACAGTCAGCACTGTTATAAGACCCTGTGCTGCTACTGCTTGGTCTGCGGCTGCTTATTTGTCAGAGTTACCCCTGCTTATTTCATAGCTAACGTTCCCTGAAGGTCATTCCACTATCTGCCACCTGTGGATGCGCTGGGTAGCAGTACAGCTCTCCCCCACAGTTTGGGCAGAAAATGGCAATGCTTTCCCTCCTGAAAAGCCACATGTATCCTTTGATGGTGCTGTGACATGGTGAGTACAGGTCACCACTTTAATAAGCCTGCCCAGCCCCCAGCCATGTCTTTAAAAGTCCTCAACAGTGGAGCAGGCCGAAAAAGATGTTAGAATCTCAATGGCTGCGAAGGTGGATAAAGACTGTAGTAGAATGAGATCCCCAGCTGTCTTGGTCTCCTTGATCAAGGTCCCGTTCTGTCAGGAGCCATGTGGAAGTTGATGTGCCCAGCTTGTCCACGATAAAAGAAGTCATGCACAGGCATCTTCTATTAAAACAGCTTTTCCAGCACATTTCTCAAGCCTTTTGCCAACCAGTTAATGCCGAAGGGAGCAGGATTTTGAGGTCCAGAAACTCCTAGTTATGAACTGGCATGAAGGCAGCAATTACAAGAAAGTTGTCTAGTGCTTGGACAAGACAGAAGTGCAGTTTGGCAGCTGTAGCTGTGACTGAGTTGTCCTCTTCAGGATCCAATCTACTCATCCCACTTGGGGAGGGGGGGCTAGAAAATGTCCTCTAAACATAGCCTGTCTACCTTCTTCCTGACTGGATAACCTCATCCAGTAGGATCACCTTTACCGCAGTTGAAAATACCAGTGAAGATGCTGCATCATTTTCAGGACTTGGAACATCAGGCCCCTCATGGACAATCGTAATAGTGAATGTCCAGAGCGTCACACTGCAGTCATGGCCTGAGAACTCAGGTGACACAACGTTGATGTAGCTGAGCTGAGTGAGACTTGGCGAGCAGGAGATGGACAGTTCAAAGAACATGGGGACAACTATACCTTTTTCTGGAAGGGTAAATAGGAAGGAGAATGCTGACTTCACTGGGTTGGTTTTGTCATTAAAATATACTCATAAACCAACTCAGTGAGTTCCCTATCAGAATTAATGAGTGCCTCATGACGCTCTGTCTTAAACTGGCAGGGAGCCAATATGCCATTGTCATCAGTACATATTTCATTGGCACTGCTGATGAAACAAAGAGGAATTCTACGCCAACATTGAGCAAGTCCTTTCTCACGTTCAGAGGGAGACAGACTTATTTTTCTCAGTAATTTCAGTGCTGGTGTCAGAAGGGACTCTAACCTCGGGAACAGAACCATCGGCAAAGAAGGAATAGGAACAGTCAACTCCAGGGTCATCCTCCTCTTGACCGAATGCACGGAACATGGACTCACCATCACCAACACCTGTCCTGCAGAAAAACAGGCACAAGACATGGCAACACCCACAATCTAAGCACTGGCACCTGATTGTCTGTGTCATCATCTGTGCCTGGGATCACAAAGATATCCACGTTACATGAACTATGCTAGGAGATGATGATTGCTGGACTGATCACCGACTCATCACCACATTGGCTCCCGAACGACAGCTGCAGGAGAAGCAATACTGATGGAAGATCAACATTGAAGGGCTCAAGGACCCAAGCAAGCGAGACCTCTTCCACCAGTGCATCAGCAGAAAACTGGTGAATTACAGTCAGTAACAATGGGAGAATGTCAGCAGCATATGGAGTAGCCTCAAGGCCACCGTCATCAGTGCCTGTGAAGAGACACTTGGATTCTCTACCAAGACTGGTTTGATGGGAATGACCAGGAGATCCAGGAGTTAATTGATTGCAAGCACAAAGTGCTTGGTAACATGACATCAACTCCAAGCAAAAGAAATTGAGTTTCCAACAAACCAAGGCAGAGGTCCAAAGGTGGAACCATGGTATAAAGAACAAATGGTAGGAAGACAAGGATCATCCAGTCTGACCTCCCATGGGAATTACACTACCCCCTTGTGCCCTTTGCAGTGTCCTGGTCCTGGTATCTTGATCCAAGGTGCAGTCTGAACCAGGCCCCTCAGGCTTTGGCAGTGGTCTGGGCCTGACACCTCTGCCATTAGTGACAGTCGGGGCCCGGCACCTTAGCCATAGTGACGATTTGGGCCTAGTGCTTCAGGTCTTAGTGACTGTTTGGGCCTGGATCCTTGACAGTGGTTTGTAACGATTGTTAGGCATAGTGTAATGGACCCAAGGAATTTAGGAACTTTGAAAGTCATCCAGATATGGGTGCCTAACACCTGTGGAAATTCCAGCCATAATTTTTTACTCTAATTATCCTGACTGCTAGAATGAATAGACTCTGCAGTTGGAATAATAGGCAGGATTTATTCTAGGGAAGAGAAGATTAAGGGGCGGGGGGATTTGATAAATCTCCGTATACAAAAAAGGGGTTGTCATGAAGAAGATGGTGATCAACTGTTCTCTGTGTCTGTGGGTAACAGGTCAAGAAGTAATGGGGTAAAATTGCAACCATAGAGATTTAGGTAAGGTATTATAAGGAGCTTTCTAACTATGAGGGTGGTTAAGCATTGGAGTAAGCTACCTAGAGCAGTTGTGTGGACTTTCAGGAGCAGGTTAGACAAACACTTGGGTATGATGGTTTAGACAGGGATGGTTCTGCCCTGACATGGTTCAATTAGATGTTCTCCTGAGGTCTTTCACAGCCGTTGGTGACGTGTAGGGGGTGCATGTGCACTCCTTGGGAGTGCCAGCCACGAAACTGGAAGTGCCAGCAGAAGTACACTTCCTGGTTTGCTGCTGGTGGTTCCAGGCTTGGTGATTGGCCACTGGGGACTCTCTATCCCCCCCCGCCCCCCCGTTGGTGATCAGATTCAGAAGGCACTGGTCACCCATGCTCACGGTCCTATTTTTCTATGATTCCTTGTGCGGATGGTTTTAGTACTTGTTCTTGTGGTACCTTGTCTCTTAGATTTCATAACTTCATAGATTTGTTTAGACTGGAGTTGATCACTGGTACCATTCAGGTCAGTATATCATAGGCTGTAAAATTTCATCCAGTTTCCTCTGTACTGAGCCAAGAATTTGCATTTGTTTGAAGCACGCCTTCCAAAGAGGCATCCAGCCATATGTTAAAGACACCAGGAGTGGAGAATCCACTGCTTCTCTTGGGAGCTTGTTTCAATGGATAATCACTCATGGTATTGGATATTTGTGCCTTTATTTCTAATTTTAATTTGTTTGGTTTCATCTTCCAGGCATTAGCTCTTGTTCTGCCTTTCTCTGCTACACTGAAAGGTTCTAGACAGAAAACAGATTAATCATTTACCAGGTCATAGGAGAGAAACCTTTTATATAACTGCTCAGCTGATGGAGTGAAGATCTCCCCAACTGTTTAGACTTTGCAGAGGAAATACTTAAGATGTCTGCATGGGTGATTTAGCTGCATGCATCTTAGCAGGAAAAAACAGTCTTAGTATTTTTTGTTTCAGTACTAAAAGAACTATAAATAAATGGTGAGCATGTTTATGGTCTGTGAAATAAGTTAGGGTTTTAAATTCTTTAATGAAGAGCATCAGGCTCTAACCATGCTGTTCCTTCATGAGGTACCATAACATCCCAAGTCTTTTCTGTATCTGTTGCCAAAATTATTGTTCTGTCTCCTCCAGGTTCATGGGTGTGGGGAGAAAGCCAAAGTGCATGCACGGCAGAGGATCAGCAAAGAAGGGGTTCTCTACGCTGGGAGTGGATCAAAAGACAAGTCTCTGGACCCAACCAAAAGAGCTCACCTGCAGAGACGCCTCGATAAAAAGCTGAATGAATTAAGCAACCAGAGAAAGAGCAAAAAGAAAGACCAGGAGAAATGAGGGCTTTGTTCTAATGTATCCCAACCTGTTTCCCTTTGGGGATTGATATTAACATTGAAAACACAGGATGGGACTGGAAAAACCATAGAAGATCTTTGATGTACTATCCTTTATAAACTTAGCTCTTCCCAAGCGAGACGTACATATTTTTTTGGAGGTGTTAATGGCTTTGTATGTGTAGACTGTGCTGGAAAACAAGTATCTGTCAAGACCATCTGAAAAAGCAGTACTGTTAGGTGCAGAGGGGGAAGGCAAACCATTTTGTTTGGAGTAATTATCTTTATTGACAGGGTAATAAATGTATACTGAGAGGATACACAGAGTATTGCAATAAAGAGTGGTATGAAAGCACCTAAAGCAATAAGCTGTCAATGTGACGTTCCATTGTGATACAACAATAATATGATAAATGTCTGTAGGATATAGAATGAGAACCTTGTAACCAATGGTGTGGGAGTAATTTTAAAGCCCCAGGTGACTCAAAGCATTAAGAAAACATAGCAGAATAAAAATAGTATAACTGTTTCAGTTCTCCAGCCCAGAAATCACCTTTGTATACTGAAGAGCAAGGAAGATTTTTTTGTTGGAAGAAAATGAAATTTTCCAGGTCACCCAACTGAGACGTATCTGCTAACAATGTGAGGAGGCAGACAGGTCAGGTGTTTTCCCACTCTGAGAGTGTTTAACTGCTGCAAATACCCATTTGCAAACCACTTTAAATGGGCTGGAATGTGGTTGAGACTAAGGAAGCCATTGTATTTGCTTAAACATACAGTCAAATGCAAGAAGATAAGATGGCATCATACCAAGGCTACTGTGCAGAGGCAGGAGCGAGTTTTTTTTCAGAGCTTTATCCCATAAAATGGTAACCAGTTTCTATAACCAGTTAAGTCAATAGGACATGAAGATAGTCAGGATCTGAGACACAAACATAAAAGCCGCTTTGCTATTAAAATGCACCTCACGTATTCAAACAGGGAGATGATACTTTAAACTTAGAAAACAACAAATTTGGCTTAGAGCGCAATGAATTCAAGGAGGGATATTTCAGATTAATACACATGGATCAAGTTAAGTACTTGTTTTCTGCACAGAGTCTGGGGACAGAATAGAGTGTGCTATCCACATACTGAGACACTCAGCTCTCATCATCCTGTGCACAACCACATTAAAACATTCCCAGCGCTCATGAATTCTGGTGGTATTGGGAAGGCAGTCTGAAAGGAAATGCTCGCTTTCTCTATTAGAAGCAATCAAAAATCGGCACCTGCTTAAATTGAAGATTTACAACTTTTGTGCAAAACGGCAATCTCCCCAATCATTGCAAAAAACGGCATTGACCGCGATTTCCCACGAAAGCAACCAAAAACACCCACCTTAATAAAAATAAAATGCTGGCTCCCCAGTGGGAGCTAGCAGTCCTCGCTGTTACTGCAGCTTACCCTTGCAGTGCACCCACAAGGGGAAAGCAGCAGCAGGCAGGGCAGCTGAAAGGCAGCTGCCATCCCCTTGTGCCTCTTGGCCAATCAGCACTTTAAGGTGGAACCACATGAAAGGTAGCCATCAGTCAGGATAGCAGCTGCCTCCTCCTCCCGGGGCCTTTCCATCAATCAGCACCAAGGGGCAGGGCCACCACAAAATGACTGCGAAACTGACTCTTTATGCCATGACGAAACTGAGAAAATTGCTTTCTCTCACCATGAGTTAGGTAGGTGCCTACTCATGAATCATGCAATCACATGCACACATATATATAACTATTTGCGATGCAACCAGAGCATTTTTAAGTTGCAGTTTTAAGTTCTAATTTACTCCAACATTAAAGAGCCACCCCTTTTCCTTCCCTACTGCAAGAGGTACCGAGCCTCTTGTTGATTGCCTATGGCAGAATTCTGTACAGCAGCATGAAACTGGGCACATCTATACAAGACGCTTTACTCAAGATTAGAGTAAACCCACTTCAGAGAATATGTGTGTGTACATGTGCCCGCTGTTAATGGAGACAAGATTTAGAAGCAAACTCCCTGCAAGGTAGCAGGGGAGGACAGTGTAAGCAGTCTGTCACACATGGACATGATTGCCATACTGCTAGAATATTGATGATAGAGCAGGTGGGATAAAGTTTAAAGAAACTTTTCCCCAAAAATATCTTGGCTGTAAAAGGGCTGTAAACTGCCAAAGGGAACATGGGCTTATTTGGGGTCTGGAACTAGCCAAGGGGTTGCAGGGATCTGCCAGTAGCAGGGCTCATCTACTTTGCTAAGCCTTTTCCCTTTGAGGTGGCCTTTGGAAGCCCAGGAACAAGTAGCTATCGTAACCAGCTCACTGTTTGTGCTATTTTTGCTGCTTCTGGCATGCAGGTCACTACTTTTTCCTTTCCATTCATCAGCGCTTGCTCTTGACTGCTGGGCCATCTGTTGAGATGGTCGTAGGGTCTGTGGGATGTAAATAAGGGACTTCTTGCAACTGATCCTGGTTCTGACACTAGTGGCTTCTTATGGGCCTATGGCTTCAATTGGGCCTGTCAACCTCCACATCCCATGTGTAAAATGGGCACAATAGTACTTACCTGTCTTAGATGCAGTGACTGCTACCTATGCACAGTTTAAGCAGTGCTGGTCTAGCAGGTTGAAACAGGCCATGTATACACGAGACTACGTAATTGTTACTGTGCAGTACTAAATGACTGCGCAGTAACATCCCCACATGGCTTCCTGGTGATGCTGACTGCACAGTAGCTCATTACTACTGCACAGTAGCATTGTGTCATGGTTCATGCCCTGCAATGCTACTTCACAGTAGTAACGAGCTACTGTGCAGTAAGCATCTTCTGTAGACATAGTCACATTCACCCAAGAGTATACCATGTCTCTATGGGGGTGAGTCACTTCCCAGCAGCCAAACTCAGAGCCAGGTATTATGATAGGCTCTTAGTGCACTCTAATTGTTTTTCAGTGAAGTCCTTGGTGGAAGCATTGCACTGAAAGATGCTAAAATAGAGCAAGAAGCCTGAGAGGAAATTAAGCCTAAGGAATTTGATATGATTCATACTGATGTCTTGAAGTGATTTCCTGAGCAACAAGGGTATGCTGTGCAAGTGGATAAGCATCAGTAATTTTATGGGATGCTTTGTAGAGCCTGCGGAAGAAAGCATAGACAGGGAGGCTGAAAAACAATTTCCCCTTTCAAACGGTAGGTATCTTCCTTGAAGATAAGGTGTAGCTTTGTCATAACTTACTGGGTTGAATGCAAGAATTAGTGAATGAAAAACTCTGACTTCTGATACCTGGGTTCAGTGGGTGATAATAGTCCCTTCTGGCCTTGAAACCTATAAATCTTTGAGGGAACATGAAGATAAAGACAGCATTTCAAATTCTGATGGACCAGGGTGCAATTTGATGAGGTATCTCTCTAAGATTTTTTACCCTTCAGTGTAAGCAGCAGCAAGCAGGAGTGAGCAGAAGGGACTCAACCCACAGATGGTTGTGTTTGTGTCACTGGTTCCTGCCACTGGGGGTGAGGAGAGAAGTCTCAGTGTGAAACACAAGGCTGGGCTGGATCCTAGTTGCTTTTGTGAGTACACTGCTCCCTTTCCTGTTGCCTGTGCTAAGGGGATGAGACCACTGGAACCTGAGACTTGCAGCAGCTGTGAAGACACTGCTTGTAGCTCCCTCCTATATTAACAGATACATTTAGTTCCCTTGAAGCCTTTTTATTCATAAAGCTTTGGAATGAGCACATCGATTTTCGAAATGATTTGAATTGACCCTTTTTTTAGGCTTGTCTGTTTGAAATCCTTTGGGGCCAGGTACAGTTGTCAGGCTGGTCTAACCCTGGGTTACCTTGGGAGATCAGTAGGTCCTTTAGTCTGTGTTTGTTTTTATTGTCGAGTACTAGGCACTGTGGAAATAGCATCATTATTCTTTGAAGTGTCCAAAGAAGGGGTATTTCTCTTTTGCAATTACACAGGAAAGGGTGAGCAGCCAGGCTGGCTAGACCTCTCCCCGACCCCCCCAATGCCTCTGTGAATCATTTATTCAGCTGCCCATTTCACACACACACACACACACACACACACACACACACACACACAGCCTACTGCTGCTGCTGCCACTGCTGCTGCTGTCCTTAGGACAAGCAAGGCTCACTGGAGCAGGCAATTATCTTTCAGGTTACTACCTCAAATCTGCCCAGGGTGCCAACCTCAGGAACACGGAGGGGTGTGATGGTCCACGGTCATGTATCAGCAGCTTGCTGCCCACATGCAGACTTGGGAAGAGCATCTGGACCACGGGCCATCTTCAAATGATGCCATCCAAAGGATGGCATCATTTTCTCAGCCAGCAGGGTTCTGATGTGCATCTCAGAGGGACTGGCCCATTCTACATGGCAGTGAGAACAGAGAAAGACATGTTAAAGGCACGTACAGGGCTGAGCATCCCACCATCCCCCCCAGTTCATCTCGGGCTGCTTGGTTTATTAATGTGGTTTTCAGTTGATTTGTTACCTTCTCAGAGTTAGAGACACTCATGTGTAGGTTTTCTCATGATGTCCATGCTAAAGAGAATGGCCCGTCCTCACTTCACAGCTGATAGTACATGATATAATGATCAATTAATATGGAAGGGGTTCTGGAAGTAAACACGATCAGGGCCCCATTGTGCTAGGCACTGCACAAACCCATAGTAAGAGACAGCTCTTGCCCTAGGGACTTCCAATCTCCGATCCATGCAGTATGCATGAAGCATAATCTCTCCTGTTATGTGCTTAAAGTACATTCATTGGCACTGTGATACCATTTGGAGGGAGGGGGGATAGGTTGTTAAGGTTCCCTAAATTAGACAGGTTGCAGAGATTTATTCCGTTGGCCAGCCAAGAATTTTGATGGTGGTAGTTAAACTATGGAGCAAAGAGGCCTCTGTCTAATGCATGCGATTACTAAACTTAAGGAAAGCTGCTGACTCCTCCCTGCCATTGGGATGCGTGTAGAAGGCTCATACTTAATAAGGAAAAAATAAGAAATCCACTTTGGGGCTAATAGAAAATCCACCCAAGCACTAGCGTGGGTGTCGCTGGGGACTGAGTGTCCCAGATAACAGTCATTTAATAAATGAGGCATTTCTCTGCATTGCTGAGACACATGCATATATTCACTCCTAGATCCACAGCTCTTCCCACCCAGAGGCTAAAGATGCTGCAAGTTTTGTTGCAGTAGTCTCCTGGCTGCTCCCAGTATGATCACTTTCCAGACTGGGAGCACCGCAAGGCTGTGGACAGTAGATGAGCTGGCTATTCAGAATCTCCATCCAGTGATGTCCAGCATGTTAAAACTCTGTCTCGAGCTGCAGAGTGAATCCAAGCTGAGCTATTCCTGGCTTGTCCTTCAAAAAATCACTTTTTGCCCAGTCAGTTTTCACATTATGCAAGTTGGTACTAAGCTCCTCAATAACAGGCAAGCATCGGTCACACAGAAAAAGCTGGATACCTTCCTCCATTACTGGATTGGAACCAAGTGGGTTCCAATAGCAGCAGAAATAGAAATAGAAAAATGTTATGAGTGTCACTGGCTTGTAAGATAATCACTTCTTCTTGATTAACCACAACAAATGTGAGTGATCAGTACGTGTTTGCTGGAATCACAAGTGTGGTCCCAAGCAAAACGGGGCAATCATGGCCAGTTGAAGACACCAGGCACATGCTCTCTGTCTGCACTGCAGCTCTGAGCCACCTGAGATCACAAGAAAGCTTCCTAGCCCCAACAAGACTGCTTAAAATAAAATCACCAATGGTGACATGACTGAAATATCAGTATGCTACACACAGCTCAGCACACTTAATGAGGACATCAACATGCACATAGACATCACTAAGTGCTTCCCCACAGGCTTGGAGAAGGCTTGATCAATATGGAGGCATTGAAATTGCCTTTGAATAAGAGTCAACAAGTTAAAAGCTAACGTGTAAGTGGAACTGCTCTAAGAAATTATATGCATATGCCTGCAGTAAAATGCAGGCCATGGAACAGCTGTTGGGTCTTCCAGCTCCTGACTGAACCATGCACTTATATGGAGACCTTGCCCGAGCTGTGGACCAGGCTGAATTATATGCACAATGCCTGAAAAAACTCCAGTTGTGGTGGCAGAACATAAAAAGAAGGTGACAGTGACTTCTTCTTGAGAGCTATTTGTATAGAGTCTAACTGTTATTTGTTGAAGGAAGATGAAGGCTCCTTTATCGCTACATGCAGTGATACAGTGACTAAATGTGCAACCCATCTCTCTGGGATAACCCAGCACTCCCCAACACTCTCCAGAAATCTGTAAATCCAACTTGTCTGTTCTCCAACCTCCTGAGAAGCTAACAGGTTTGTGCAGCACCTGGCACAATGAGGCACTGGTAAGAAAAGTCTGAGATTGTGACAAAACACTGGGACATGAGAGAGAGGTACGTGTATGTCTTATCCAAAGATTCTTGCTTCCTGGTTGCTAGTCTAGTTTACCTGATATTGCTTCTTCCTCTGCATGGAAATTGTGGCATAGTTAGTGCTGCTGTGAGTGACAGGGGGTGCATCTACATATGCTATTAGTAGGGATCCTGGTTTTCTCTGATAAAAAAAAATCCCTAATTTTCAGTTTAAAACAACTAACCCCAAATCCACATTTTTTCTATGATTAAAATGAAACACTGCTATATATATATATATATATATATATATATAAAATGGTGTTTCATTTTAATCATGATAAAATGTGGATTTGGGGTTACTTTTTAACTGAAAATTGGGGATTTTTTTTTATCAGAGAAAACCAGGATCCCTGACTATTAGCATGGAGCAATAAACACCAGCACATGTTGGACCAGAGTTTATTGCTCCCACGCACCATGTTTGAATGTGTGCCTGGGACTGCAGCAAGTTGAGCTGAGTCAAAGCTGTCCTGGCTGGCAGGGGGCCCAAGGGGTCAGCCTGCCAGCCCAGGGCTGCTCTCCTCTACTCCACGTGCTACAGAGGGGCTGGCTGGGGCACAAGGGTGCTCCAGTATGGAGCTAAGTAGAAGGCAGCCCCAACACTGAAACACCCTAATGCCCCAGCCAGCCAGGGCAGCATCTAGACATGCTTTGCCACGTGCTAAAGAACTCTGCCATTCGATAGTACTTACAAATACTAACCTGCAGCAGGTTAATTTGTTTCCTGTAGCCTAATAGTGCCACATGCGTAGACGTTGAGACTTTGCTGCGGAGCTAATTAGGCAGCTCCGCAGTAAACATCTCATGTAGATACACCCAGAGAGAGTGGAATACACCTAAGAGCAGGCTGGTTTTGCTCCACTGTTCAGTGCCTACTTGTAACATGCAGAGTTAATGCAAGTCCAGGGGAAGGATAAGATATACCCTGTGGTTCTTTGGCTCAGTCTTTCTGAGGTTTTCCTGATGACTAACTAAACCAGGGGTATAAAGGTAAGGGAGGAAATAAATTCTTCCTAGATGCTACTAGATGTTCAGGGGAGAGGGAATATTTCTGTGTTCTCCAATCCGCTGCCACCCTGTTCAGAAAATGTTTAAAGCTGTGGCCCATGTAGGTCTGCAGTTCAGCTCAGATGAGACCTCTCTTGAACTTGTGGCCAGTGTCTGGTAATCCCTTGCCTCAGGGATTACCAGGTTGTAGACCAGTAAGGTACATTTTTCCCCTGAATTAATACTGTTGGCTTCTGGGTGGGGATCACCTTCTGGAGCATTGGCTATGCCTAAGACAGGTGTTTTACCTGGGGTGTGCTGATGCTCCTGCCACTATTAATAAATAGTCAAAGGTTTCTACTGAGAGTTTCTTGTTTTTTCCACTGAGGTATATATTGCTGGTCAAATTTAAGGGCAGGGAATAATTTTACCTGTGGGGGATTTTGCCTTCCTCTGTAGTGTGGGGCATTGTCTTTTTCCTAGGATCCTCTGAGCATCTATTAATCAGCTGCTTCCCTGTTGTTGCTGTGGCAGGGCACTGGTCCTCATCTTCCTCTCCTTTATCTAATGCATGTTACTGGGTGTTCTTTGTGTTCCTGGTCTTCTGCCTTGGAGTTATGCATGAGGGGGTGAAGTGGTGATTTTGGTGGCTTCTGAATGCAGGGGATTGGACTCGCTGGCTTGGGAGGGCCCTACTGTTCTCATGTTCCCGTTTCTCTGGTTCTTTTCTACTATGAATAGTTGTTCAATGCTGCGTGTAAGATGCTGCCGTTCTGACTTGGTAATGTTTCATCAAGGTGGGGCGGGGGGTCAGGCTGCTTCTCTGCAGGCCTGAAAGCTCTGGTCCAGATTCTGCAATTGTATAAACTAGCACAGTGCCATGGAAGTCAGTGACGACACAGCAGCTTACACGTCAGAGGTTCGCCTTGTGACCCAACTCCAAGGTATGGACTTAGATCAGGGGTGGGCAAATACAGGCTGCAGGCCAGATCCAGCCTGCCAAGGGATTTTATCTGGCCTGCAGTGGGTCCTTCAGCCCTAGGGTTACCATATTTCCAGTTCCAAAAAAAAAGAGGGCACGTGTCCAGGGAGGGAGCAGAGGGAAGTGGGGCGGGAAGGGAGAGGGGGTGATTGTGGGGCGGGGGGTATTTCTAACTGTTATAGTAAATAAGCGTTATTGCCTCAGAAATTTGACGAGAAACAAAAGCATTAAGTAAATGCTGAAGTTGCACTCAGATGACAGACTACGCTCCTGCTTTATGCAATGTCTGCTCTATCACTACAATAAGCGCCGAGTTTTCTTGTTCAGTTTAAAAATTGCAAATTGTCTGTTAAAAAACCTTAATTCACTGATTAAAAAAATCCCAAACCCACATTTTTCTGTGATTAAACTGAAACTCCACTACATATATATTGTTGTCAATTTTACACAATGTTTTATTGGTTTATTTACAATTTTAAAGCAGTTTGGAAGCCTGCCAGTGCCTCAATCATTATAATAAAATAAATTTGAAATACTTATATTTTTAAACTTTTTTTAAAACAGAAAATCAAAGCTCCTCACCCCCTTTGCTCAACAAGATGTGGGTCCAGCTGTGGCTGTCCCCCTCCCCCCACGCTACTTTGTAACACCGAGTAGCCCCAAGTGATATGCCAGCGGTGCCCCTCAGTCCCAATCCAAATTCCTCACTCCCCTCTGGGGTCTGCTGGTGCCCCTAAGACAGCCAGAGCCATCCCTAGAGGTGTGAGGGACCTGGGACATATCAGCCTGTGCGGGGTCAGGGAGGGAGGAGGGGGGTGGCAGGCAGCCAGAGCTGGTGGCACTGAACGGCAGCGGCAGAGCCGGCACCACGTGGCGGGCATGGCAGGGCCTGTACAGCACTGTCCACATGGCCCTCCAAAGTGCAGGGCCCAGGGTGGTTGCCCTGATTCACCCCCCTGCTAGGGACATCCCTGCCCACAGCCCCCTGCTCCTCAAAAGACCCTGCCAGGTCCCCTGTCCCAATCCAAATTCCCCACTCCGCTCTGGGCTCTGCCGGTGCCCCTCCCCCTAGCCCCCTGCCCTGTCCTGGCTGGAGCGAGTGCGGTGGCTGCATCAGCAGCTCTGGCTCCTGCGGGTGGTGGTGGGGTGGGGAGGCCTGTGCACCCTCCACCCTGGGCAGCGTTTCCCAGCCGGTCGGGCTGCACAGCTCCCCACCACGCCTTCCCTCCAGCCCCATGCCCTGTTGCAGCCCCAGTGCCCAGAGACACATGGTAACTCCCACCCCCTGCCCCTACTCACTGAAGTGACATCACATTTTCCATGTTTTTTCCATGATAAACTGAAAACTCAAATCTCGATTGAGAACTCAGCTCCCAATCGTGCGCGCCAGGTATTCCGAGAACTGTAGTTCTACCTAGAGGCGGCCATTGTGAAAACAGACTGGGGAGCAAATCTCAGACATTTTGCCTACATTTAAAAAACCTGCCTGGATGCAGCACAGGGGGCCAAAAAAGAGGACATGTCCAGGAAAACCCAGACATCTGATAACCCTACTCAGCCCAGCCTGGCCCAGGTGTGGAGGACAACCCAGGCCATGGCACATGTGGCTGGTCCCGCCGCCACTGGGCACGGGGTGGGGCAGGGGCAGACACTGCTTCCCAACAGCCTCAGCAGCAGTGCCTTCCTGCTGCTGCCACTAGCATCTCTGCTGCCACCGGACCTGGCCCCACTGCTGGGGCAGCCCTGGCTTGTCCACCCTGCACCCACCAGTTGCCGGACTGGGGGGGGGGGGGGCAGTCCACGGAGACTGGCCATGGCCCCTGTGGGCCGGGCATGCTTGGCCAGGCAGATGAGATGGGGCTGTGGGTAACAGGCAGGCAGGCAGGCCCAGGCCCAGGCTTGTGGGATGGGGTGACAGCCCAGGGCAGAGCTGCAATCCACTCCCAGTGCCAGGCCAGGTCAGCACCCCCTCCGCCCGAGCACGCAATAGTTCACCCAAATTCCTAAAGTGGCTCTCAAACCAAAATAATTGCCCACCCCTGGTTTAGGTAGAAACTGCTGATGCTGCAGTGCAGTGCTAGGGAAGATACTGCTTGTGGATTCCCTGCAAGTGGGACCTTACCAACGCCATAATGGTTGTCCAGCTGGAAGGCTAATAGCCCATGGCATTTTGGCAAGAATAGGAGATGGCTTTCCTATTCAGACCAACTTTTCCTTTCTCCTAATACCAGGTGTTAGGAGCTAATCTGTCTGAACTTTTGCTGAGTGGATAACAACTTCTCTTCACCTCTTACACTGCTAACATATAATCTACTACTAAGCAAAGCACTCTAGAATATTTCAAGTATGAAGGTGCTATATTACAAACCTCCTACTCTCAAACTACAGAAGATCCGTAGCGAGCCACAAGACTACAATGCAACACAATAAATCCATGGAGAACATTCATTTCTCCAACATATAGTTACTCCATAAAGATGAAATATGCCAGGCCCATAAGATGGACAAACTTGCAGCCAAGTGGATAATGTTTCCCCTGGGCTTCCTGCCCAGCAAGGTTCTTGATATTAATTCTGTCATTTACATTTTCCTAATGAATATATGGAGAAGCAAGATCCAAGAAGGTCACCAGCTGTTGCACTAAAGCAGAGATTTAAACTATGTGCATGCACTGTTGAGGCAGAGAGGTTTCCTTCAGGCTCCTAACTCTATGCAGAGTATTCCCTCCTCTTCCCATACCTAGCACGTGGTGCTCCATCTTTCTGCTGGGGCATGAGGCTGCCCGCAGCAGGTGACATCCTCATTATTAAAGGAACTGTCAGACAGCAATATTATAGAGGCACCACAGAATCGGAGGCGCTCATACAGCAGCAGAGACTGTTTTGCCCTCTTCACTAATTGTAAACAAATGTATATTTTTAGCTACTGGAGTGATGCTTACCTGTCATTTTCATAAGAGTGAGGGGTAGCATTCTCCCAAAGTATCTAAGTGACTTAGTCACCCAAGTCCCATGTCCAGAAGCATTAGGCCCTTAGGAACATAAATCTCATGCCCATATTGCATGGACAAACATTCACCTGGAGCTGTTTCAAAAGGGGAGGAGGACCACATAGCAGTAGTTATGCTCTAAGTGCCATGCTTAAACCTGTAGCAAAGCTGCTTCTCTCTTAATTCTGCTTCATTCAGGATTAAAACTGGGATGATTTAACTCATGTGTATTCCTCCAGGCTCATGCACATGTAGAATACAAGGGCTGCTGTGCAGTCTGGAACAGCAGCAGCTCCCACTCCCCTTTTGAAATTGTTCCACATGAATGTTTGCATATTGATTTTTAAACCAGGACTTAGACACCTAAATCATTTTAGGCAGCTTTAAATATTGTCTCCTTAGAGTCTGCTTCATGGGTGGTACTGCATAAGAAGGTGTAGAATCCAGCTCATTCCCCCTCAGCCCTGTTGGCTCTGCAAGGTTATCAGGAGCTAAAGCACAGGGGAGACCTGCTTTTGTCACTAAAGCCGGCTGACTGGAGATCCTGGATACAAATAAAGAGAATATTGGCTCTATGAGAAAGGGCTATGAGGTGAAAGCTACTTTTTGGAGCAGAACCACATTTAAAAAATTTAAAAGTCCTGCTAATGAATCCTAACTAAGAATTGGTAGTCCCAGAGGTTATAAACCATCGATTGTGGACAAGTTACAACTAAAAAAAGGCAGGACTTCCTGTATTTCCCAACCAAATCTGGTCCTCTGGTGTTCTAGTCTTTTCACTGGACCGCTCAGCCAGACAGAGAAGTCCTTTGGGTATGGACAGGCAAGCATTTGAAGTGATCTGAATCTCAGAGCATTTCAAATTTGTCGCTGTGCAGGCATAAGGATGCCCCCCAAGAGGTGTTTCAAAACGGCTACAAAGGCAGGTGGCAGCATTGCTCTCTGACTTGGGGGCTGGAGAGCAAGAATCCCTGCATGTCTCAATGTCCAGTCTGGAGGCTGCTGAGGCCAGCCAAGCATGCAGGAGACTGCTCATTGGCTCCCCTCCCCAGTGGGGAAGCAGAGTACTGTGGGATGCTGGAGGACCACTGGAGCATACAGACAGGATCTCAGGAAGTGTTTCAAAAGGAAGTGCTTCACAGATGGTCCTCTTTTTTCAAGGGTCATTTTTTAAAAATACTTTGGCCATTTTTTAAGTGCTTCTTTAGCCATGGGTATCCATACCCTCACTATTGGTGCACTTCAAATGTGTTTGAAGCACTATGGAGCATGAACACATGTGCTGCTGGGGAGGAGGTGGGGGGGACTTTCACCCCATTTGCCTCGACAACCCATGTCCAGAGGGTGAAAACAAATGCTGATTTTGGCAGCAAAAAATGGGGATCTGTTCTCTACCCCCCTCCCCCCCCATGACTTACGCTGCTGTTCAATAGAACAGCAATGTGCATCATAGAAGCAAGAAGTAAGGCAGGCAGTGAGCCAAGCAAGGACAAGCAAGAGGGGTGAGGCACTCCACCCCACTCCGCCCCTCACCTTGAGCAGCACCTGAGACACATGCCCTGCTCATCTACTCCCACATTACACTCCTGAATGCAACTGGAAAGTCAAGGACTCTTTTTGAATTGGTTTGCTGTGAAAACCAGTTCAGTGTTATGTGTGGACACTAAGTGTTCGGTGACATGGGTTTGTTGGTTCTCCAGGCATCCAACACTGCCTTGTTCCTCATCCTCCCCTTCCTCCCCCCCCCCCCTCTCCTGGTGCAACTGGCTGCTCTGGTACTTAGCCAAAAGTCTACTACCCCCTTTTTTCCTTTTGTCAGCATTTTTTTCTATTGATAAGCTGCCTTGCACTGCTTGTTCAGAGCTGTCTATTGAACAACCAACTGTGTCCTCACTCCCTACTCAGCTGTGCCTACTCATCATAGAATCATACAAGGGCCAAAAGGGACCTGTAAGATCATCAAGTCTGGTCCCCTGCCATAGACAAGAGGTAATTGGGCTCAAACAAACTCAATGAGGTGATTGTCCAACCTCCTCTTGAACACCTCCAGGGATGGTGACTGCACCACCTCTTCTGGGAGTGCATTCCAGATTCTAGTTACCTTTACAAAAAAGATGTTTTTCCTTATGTCCAGGCTAAATTTTTCCTCAACAAGCTTGTGCCCGTTGGACCTCATCCTCCCAAGAGATGCCTTTCTGAAGAGTTGCTCCCCTAGATCTTGATGTTCACCCTGACATACTTGTAGGTGGCTATCAAGTCACCTCTCAGTCTTCTCTTACTCAGACTGAACAAACCCAGTTCCCAGAATCTCTCCTCATAGGGCCTATCCTCCAGGCCCCTGATCATATGGGTGGCCTTTTTCTGTACCCTTTCATGCTTATCCACATCCTTCTTGAAGTACAGAGCCCAGAACTGGACACAGTACTCCAGGTGTGGTCCCACCAACACTGAATAGAGGGGGGGGAGCACCTCTTTGGATCTATTGGCAACGCGTTGGCTGATGCACACCAGAGTTTCAGAGTTTCATAGTGCTTAGGGTCAGAAGGGACCTAAACAGATCATCAGGTCTGACCACCTGCCCCAGGCAGGAACGAGTGCTGGGGTCATACCACCCCAGCCAAATATTTATCCAGCCTCCTCCTGAAGACCTCCAAGGTAGGAGAGACCATCACTTCCCTTGAGTCCTGATGGTAACTTCATCACACGATGGCTCAGGTTCATCCTCTGGTTCATTGTCACCCCCAGGTCCCTTTCAGATGCAGGGTCAGCCAGGGGACCACCACTCATCGCATAGTTATGATGAGAGTTCTTCCTACCCAGATGAAGGACCCGGCACTTGTCCCTATTGAACCTCATCTGATTGCGTTGCACCCATAGGATCAGTTTGCCAAGGTCATTCTGGATCCTTACCCTGTCCTTACATGTGCCCACATTTCCCCACAGCTTGCTGATCCACAGACTTAATCATTGTGCTTTCCACTCCCTCATCCAAGTCATTGATAAAGATATTAAAAATCATGGGCCCAAGCACTGATCCCTCGGAGGCACCACTCAAGATGGCCCTCCAGGATAAGGCCATCCTATCGATTACAACTTGCTGGGATCAGCCTCTGAGCCAGTTCCCAACCTATCACATTGTAGACCAGTCTAGACCAGTACCCTCCAACTTAATTGAGTGAATCTCATGGGAAACAGTATCAAAAGCCTTGCTGAAGTCTAGGTAGATGATGTCAATCACATGTCCCATACCAGCTGGTTAGTTACTGGTCATAGACAGACACCAGGTTGGTTAGGCATGACCTCCCCTTGACAAAGCCATGCTGGTTGTTTCTTAATACCCCGTCAGTTACGAGCTTATGGTTGATGGTGTCCTTGACAATTTTTTTTGAAGATTTGTACCAGGACCAAAGTCAGACTGATTGGTCTATAGTTGGCAAGGTAGTTCCTCTTCCCTTTTTTTTTTTTTTTAAAGATGAGAACCACATTAGCCCTCTTCCAGTTGTTCGGGACGACCCCTGAGTTCCATGACTCTTTGAACAGCCTTGCCAGAGGCACCACTACGAGGTCAGCCAGTTCTTTCAGGACTCTTGGATGCAGGTTGTCTGGCTCAGCAGACTTGAAAACATCCAAATGTTCTAAGAGTATTTTCACCTGTTCGGGACTAATTTTATGTGGGATGCTGTCTTCCCTGTATTCTCTGGGCCTCTGGACAGGTGATGAGTTCCTGTCTGATTTTAAGAATACTGATGTAAAGTAAGTATTTAGGAGCTCTACCTTTTCGCAGGGAGCAACTGTGGGCTGCCCCTCCATATTCAGTAGAGGTCTGATAGTGGAGCTTGATTTTTTCTTGCTCCATATGTACCTACAGAAGGACTTTTTGTTGTCTTTTAATTTGGTTGCCAGCTTGATCTCTATGCATGCCTTGGCTTTCCTTCCCTCGTACCTGCAGAGCCTGGCCATATGAGTGTACTCTTCTCTGGATGCTGCACCATTTTTCCATTTCATCATGTACGCTTCTTTTTTCTTTTTGAAAAATTCTCTAATGTCCCTGATGAGCCAAGTGGGTCTTTTGGCCCCTTTCCCTCTTTTTGACTGCATGGGGATGGTCTCTTTTTGAGCAGCGAGAATTGCTTGCTTTAGGAAACACCACTGTTCTTGAACTCCCAAATCGTCCAGTCACTGGTTGCAAAGGGCCTTTTTAACTAGACTCCTGAGTTTACCAAAGTCTGCCCTTCTGAAGGCTAGGATTTCTGTTCTGCTGGCAGAATTCCCAGCCTTTCAGTGGACAGTGAATCTGATCAGATCATGATCACTGCCGCCCAGAGTACCTCCAATCTACCATATCTTCCTCTTTGGTCAGCACCAAGTCCAGAGTGGCTTTACCCCAAGTCAGTTCCTCCACAATCTGTCAAGAACAGGTTGTCTATAGCTGCCAAGAAGTTGGTTGACCTTCTGGAGCTGGCTAAATGGCCTTCCAAACAGATGTCAGGGTAAAATCATGCCCCCTGCAGTTCCTGGACACCCAAAAACATGAGTCCAGGCACACCCTTCTCTCTTCCCCCCTCTCATCAGGCAAGAACACTGCAGACTTCAGTCAATTTCAGGGTATTGAAGTTTATTGAACTCATATTTAGGAAAAAGGGAAAGCAGAAAAGTGAAAACACCCCCAGCTGCAGGTTACCCATACTAGGGTCTTCAGGGCATGGGCACAAGTACTGACCCCCACTCCTATTTGCCCATTGTGAGGCATGCTGGGCTGGGTACTCACTTCCACTTCTGGTATCTTCATACAGTTGTGAACAAGTTCCCAGTCAGTGACATTTTGGAACGGTTCAGTTGTTATGTGTATCTGCACCCTCAAACAGCAAATCTGTCCATGGCTTATGAAAAATCACAGTTCTATAGTGTTTATCTTATCCAGTAGGGCTGTGCAAAGCTTCAGTCCCTGATTCAGCAGAGATTTGGCCCGAATTGAATCAGAGGACCTTTTAATCTCTCCAAATCTAATCGGAACCCTCTGAATTGATTCAGAGAGGTTCGGAAAGATTCAGTGATTCGGACATAGGCACAGCTTTAAATGATTTTTCTACATACCTCTAGGTAGCAGGGGCATGTGAATGCTGGGATGCTGGGGTGCATGGAGTGTCCCAAAGAAGTGCGGGGGGCTCCCTAGTGTGCTCAGCAGCAGGCCCAGAGGTGGATCAGAAGCACTTACGGTCCACTTCCAGGTCTGCTGGCAAGCACACAAGGGGAGCTTCCCTCCACCCCCCCGGCTTAGCGACTGGTGCCTCCGGGGTCTGGGGAGGGCACCCAAGGTCGCTCTGCGGCCAATCACTGAGCCAGGGGGGCATGGTAAGGGCCTCCCACACGCTCCCTGGCAGACCCAGAAGTGGACCAGAAGCACTTCCGGTCCACTTCCAGATTCACCACCAAGCACGCGGGGCGCCCCCCCACCCACACTCCTGTGGGATGCTCCATCCACTCCAGCATTGCAGCATTCACAAGTCACGACTGGTACCTCGATGTGAGAGTTAAGCTATGCCCGCAAAATAAATCACCATCTCTTGTTTTAATATGAACTGGTTAATTTCCTTTATTTCTCATCTGCCACGACTTTGATGGAATAAGATACAGAAATAAACACAGTCCTGAGAGATGAGGAAGATATCGTGTCTGCGGTTCAACAAAAATAACTCTTCTGCACAACTATTATGTCTCTCTTAGATAAATAACATCTTATATCTATTTAGTTCCCTCTCTCTTTGAGAACTCTCAATTTCTTGGTTGCTTGCCCTGTTCTCCTCCGCATGGGTCCCAAGCAAATAGCAATCCTAGGTCACCTTGTATTTACTACTGATATCAACATTGTGGGGTTCTCCTCTCTATGTTAGTTTTCATCCACTCTCATTCCTTTCTCTTAATTTTAAGTCTCTGGGATGTTACTTGATGTCTTCAGGTATCAGACTCACTGACTCAAAGTCCTCTTTGTTAACTCACTTCACCTTCCCAGGTAAGTCTCTCTCCAGAACCCTTCTTACATTCCCTTTTCTTTTTCTTGTAGTTTCTCCCTGTTTCTTCTGGGTCGCTTTCTTCTCTTTTTCCAGCTAAATCTGGGTTACTTCCCCTTTAAATCCTTCCAGCCATTTGCTGTCTCTCTCACAGCCAGCACTCTCTCCCCTCTCCCTTCCCACCTGCTGGGGTCTCTCTCTCCCCCATCCGGGTAGCCCCGCCTCTTTTCTCCTGGGACTGGTTGCTAAGGTAAGTTTTCTGCTTTCCTTCACTCCCCCGAAGTTCTGTGATGGGGCAGACTTGGTGCCCCATCATACTCGAGGTATGTAGAAAAAACATTTAAAGTCATGTCTATGTCTGAATCGCTGATTCTCCGAATCAGTATTGAATCTTCAGATTTGGATTTGGCCAAATCAAATCGGGGACAGTGATCTGAATCAACAAATCAAATCACTGTCCCCGATTCGGGCAGAATCCGAATCGAATAGGGCCTGCTTTGCACGTCCCTATTATCCAGGGTTCTTCTGACTCCTGACAGAAGTTGTCACCTTTTGCTATACTCACTTACCCAAGTCCCAGGCATTCAAAATGGAAGTTACACACCACCCAGGTGGAGGTTGGCATGTTTCAGACTTTGACTGGCTGGTCATGGCACAGAGAATAGGAAAGATAGATCTGCATTCTGGGAAGTGCCAGACAGATGGCCACCTCAGATTTGTATAATTTTCCAGAGTAAGGAAATGAGTCCTCTATGGAGCAGGGTCCATGGGCCACAGGAAGCTGGTTCATGTGTCCATCCATCCCTGCATTCATGGGCTTGTCTCTGTCTATGTTCAGGGTCTATGTTCATGGTATCATGGCTACTGTGACACCATGGGAACAGATGGATTCAGGGCAAGCCACCATTCATTCAATTGTAGAGGCCTCAGTGAGTGATATCTATTGACTTGTCTTTAGAATCAATCCTGCCTCATGGGTTGTTCACGGAGAGGTATGGGTCCCTTCTTGCCTGAGGGCTACTACTATCACAGACAGTGGCTTTGGAGAAGGGCTTGGGCATGCAGGCCTCACCCAACCCAGTACTGGAACATCTGCCATCCTTGTTTCCCTGTCTTTGTCTCTGACATTGGAAATATTTTTACTCATTCACTCTTTTTCTCTCTCCCTGCTTTAATCCTCTTCTCTTTTCCTCCCTAGATCTGCTCTGTGGAAAGTATGGTCCTCTGTCAGGGGTAGCCACCCAGAAATTCCCTGCTCATTCTCCCTTAGGAGAAAACCCACTACCAATCCACCACTATTCTCCATCAAGAGCAGAATGCAGAACCCCTCAGTGATTCTTGGTGGTTTTGGCTTTGTGCCTGGTAGTTGTGTGACAGGGCTGTTTGTGTAGTTTTAAGAAATAGCTAGACCAACACTTGTATAGAATGATTTAGCTAGGGGTGATTCTGCCTTGAGCAGGAGATTGGATTACATGGCCTCCACCCCTACTTTTTTTTTTACAAGTCCTTGACACAAAGCATTCAGCTCCCTAATTACAGATTAGCAAGGAGGGGTGTCTACCCCAATCAGCTACTGTCTAAACCAGCTAAACCACTGGCTAAACCACTACTGTCTACAGCTAAACCAATCAGCTACTGTCTACCCCAAAAAGTTTTCTGGGGCCAAGCAAGATGCCAGGCTAGATGGACCAGAGGACTAATGATTGGATATGGTGCCTCATATGGCAAACCTTGAGTGCCTTCCCCCTCTTTCCACCCCCTCCCCTTCCCAAAAATCAATAGGAATCACACTAGCCTTCAAGATAATCCTTGTCCCCATGTTAATCTCTTTCAGAAAGAGGCTGAGATCTAGCAGTGCTTTAGAGTGGCTGTGGAACCAAAAGGCCATCACGTCAACACAACACTGCAGCCTTCTTTGCTGTGCTGGTTAACTGTTTTACCCCAACCAAAGAAGCAGGTTTTAACTGAAAACTAAAGCTACCTCCGCAGCCGGCATCACTCCTTGAATCTCTTCTCCCACATAATGCATCCAGTCATCAATAATGGGCAGTTTATTACAGCTTCGTCACTGCCTCCTCTTGCGAGCAGCTGACAGTGATACACTGAACTCAGCTGTGATTGCCTTAGTTTCTTTCTTGTTGATAAACCTGATGGATGAGGCTCCTCTGCTTCAGAACAGAACCTTCCACTAAACCACGGGCTGTTTGGAGCAAATGAATCTGCCAAGAGCACAAGAGCTGGCTCTGCAGAAAATACAAGCCAGCATTGTGTTACAAGCCCATGGGAATTATAGGACATGCACTGATCTCTCCTGATCAAATATGAGGACTTCCTAAGGCTTCAGTATGCTGGAAGCTGTAAAGCAGAGGTAGTCAGCTTGTGGCACACATGCCACAAGGGGTGTGTGCAGCTGCTTTGTGTGGTACATGGCTGGGAACAGGGAGAACAGCAGCAGATAGGGCAGGCAGGAGAGAGCACAGCACAAGAGCAGGCAGTGGATGGGGATTGGCATGTCACTCAGGGAGGGGGCAGGACTTAGGTTGGGCACATCTACACTTTCATTAATACACTGTAGTCACTGCACATTTAGTTTAGTATTTCCTTAATGAAGTACTAACTAAATGTGCAGTAACTACATGTACTGTGCAGTAGTGCTGGCATATGGTTTTTTTTGTGATGCTTATTGCCCAGTAGTCTAATAACACTGCACAGTAGGTTATTAGCACAGTTTTTGACTGGCATGCTACTGCACAGTATTATTAGGCTAATGTATGGTACATGTCTCATGTAAATGAAACCCTTGTGTCACACCTGCCAAAAATGTTGGCCCCCACTGCTGTAAGGGGATAGGATCAAAGGACAGATCAATCTGGATAGGCCTTGCATAAATATTTTTTCCCTTATTATCTAGGCTCTGCTACAGTGATTGTGTCTACATAAGACACTACTGCACTGTAGCATTGCGGGGCACTAACTGTCATGTGATGCTACTGCACAGTACTAATGAGCTACTGCACAGTAGCTCATTGCTACTGCACAGCAGCGTCAGAAAAAACCCATGCAGGGACACTACTGTGTAGCAATGCTAGTTATTGCACAGTCATTTAGTACTTGGTTATGTAAGTACTAAACGACTGCACAGTAACAACTGCAGAGTTCTCCTCTTGTGTAGATGTGGCCAGTGGTCTGACCCATTATGGCACATTCTATGTTCTTATGATAGGCCAAGTAGGGTGAGACTTGATCAGTACTTGGATATACGAAATTTCCAAAGATATGAAATGCCACAAGAAGTGATGCCATTGCTCTGCTCTGATTTGTTATATATAAGGGTGTGTGAAGCAGGCCCTATTCAATTCAGATTTGGTCCAAATCGGGGACAGCGATTCGATTAGTTGATTCGGATCACTGTCCCTGATTCGATTTGGCTGAATCTGAAGATTCAATGCTGATCAGCAATTAGGCCATAGACACAGCTTTAAATGTTTTTTCTATATACCTCGAGGTACCAGTGCAGCTCATGAATGCTGCGATGCTGGGGCAGATGGAGCATCCCACAGGAGTGCAGTGGGGCCCTCCATGTGCTTGGTGGTGAACCCGGAAGTGGACCAGAAGTACTTCCAATCCACTTCTAGGTCTGCTGGGGAGCATGCAGGGGGGGCTCCCCATGTCCCCCTGGCCCAGAGATCAGCCGCAGGGGGACCCTGGATGCCCCCTCAGACCGAAGAGGCACCAGTTACCAAACTAGGGGATACAGGGGGCCCCATTGCATGCTCCCTGGTGGACCCGGAAGTGGACTTCCGGGTCTGCTGCCAAGCGTGCTGGGGAGCCCCCCGTGCTCCTGTGGGACACTCCATGCACCCCAGCATCACAGCATTCACGAGTCACCTGCTACCTAGAGGTATATAGAAAAAACAGTTAAAGCTGTGTCTATGTCTGAATCACTGAACCTTTCCAAATCAATTCGGAGGGTTCCAATCTGATTTGGAGAGATTAAAGGGTCATCTGTTTTGATTCGGATTCAGAGATTCGGCCACCAAATCGGGCCAAATCTCCACAGAATTGAATCAGAGACTGAAGCTTTGTACACCCGAAATATATATATATATATATATATATATATATATATATAAATAAATTAACTCAGCCCCTGCTCTTTTGTGGTTTATTTAAAGGCTCTCCTCCTGTGTCAGAGATGGCTGTCAAATGTGTGGGAGCCCAAGGTGCTGTGTGAATGTTACTGATTGTTATGAAATCAGTGTAACTTTTTAATGGTCTGATGTATGCCTCTGGGTTATGTCCATTGTTATAATCAGGACATAAAAGTATCTTCTCTCCTTTGGCATCATCCCTTGGTGTTCCCTTACTCACTTTCTTTTGGTTGGGTATGTAGTAATAAAGTTCTCTGCGCCTGTAACATCAGCTTTTTTTTAATCTCTAGTATTTGTGTTTTACACTCTTTGCAGACAGATTCCAAAAAACATCTGGCAGCCTACCTATTTAGACTCTCCCCCTGCACCAGCTACACTAGCAATGTTCTCTCTCTCTGTTTCCTGTCTGTCTTTAATTACCTCATTCATCCTTTGGTCAATAGCCTGATTTGGGTACTGAAGTGCAAACAGATCCAGACGGGCCAAAGGAGAATAATACAGCACTGATGAGGCCAGAAACAGGCATATATGAATAAAAAAGCTGCTAATGAATTGGACGTAATTCAGAGTCAAGCCCTTAAATTTACCTTCATGTCAATGAACTTCTATCAGAGATTAATTTGGTCTAATAACCTAAGTCTTATTTTCATAATGACCATGTAAACATTGCACCAGCAGTGTGAAGGGGCTGTAAAATGGGTACAAATTCTTAAAAATCCCTTTGCACCGGCTGGGTGGTATAATGGATCCTCGGTGTAGTGGAGGATCCAGCCCAGTTTGTCTAACCCACTAAGCTAAGATAAATGGGCATGTGGCACCTGCCTACAAATATGATTGGCATGATCATGGAATATGAATTGCCAACACCAGCCAACCCACTTTATGGAGCAGTCATAGGAACCCTCAGGAGTGATTGGCAAGATCAGCTAATTGAAAAATGAATTCCTTTAAGACTGTTGCCAATCTGATTTCCATGGCAAGTGAAAAACATATCCAATACCTGGAAAGAGGCAGAAAGGGCAACCTTGAGAATCATTCACTATGGAGAACAAAAAAAGGATTATCCGTCAGTGTGACACTCAAAACCCTGAATAGAACACAAGAGCAGAACAATAGGCCAGGAACTGGAGGATGCCTATGCCCCTGAAGCTGTAGGAAGATAAAGAAATAAAAAGAAAGAAAATCTAATTTTTTCTTTGCACTTAATACTGTGCTCAGTAGGTCATTAAATAAAATATAGCATTTCTATTATCCTTTCTTGCATATTCATTAGTCAGATTGTCCTAAGCTTTCAGGACCAAGATTTATCTGTGGCTAGGTACAGATATTTTGGGTGGTTGGGGGTGGGCATAGGTTGCATTACAATGAACACCTAATTTAATTTAGTTCATCCAGGTGCGGACCTTACACTTAGATTTATGTAACTAGGGATCTAAGTTCAAACTGTACAGAAGTTCAATAAGGTTAGATCGGTCAAAAAATGGCCGACCCGATCAAAGTTAACTATCTCAGAGGTAGTCTATTTTAGATCAGGTCAGGTAAGACTGATCTAACTCAACTTCTGTACAGTTCCCAACACACACCCAGGGCTGGGAAAGCCCAGCCGCTGGCCCCAGCCTGGCAGTTCCCATCCCCCGCCCTGCACTGGGCTATTTTTAGCCCTCTGGCCCTTCATTTCTCCCCTAGACAACCACCACCACCCCCTCCACTGCCCCCCCAGAGACCAGCCAGCCCTCTACCACAAGCCTGCCAAGCCCTCCATCCTGCAAGCTGCTCCCAGTGCTGGGAGCTAAATTGGGGTGGGGGGAAGGGGCAGATGGGATGAGGGGCTAGGTTTGTGGGGGGACCAGGGGCATTATTTTTCTGAGGGGGAGGGGGTAAAAATAGCCAATGGTTTGGGGGGGAAGGGCAGAGCTCCTTCATCTCCCCAAGGCCCCTATGGACCCTGTTTGCCTCCCATGATCCTCCCAATCTCCCCTGTAGACTCCGCTTACCCCCTCAATTCCCTTCAACCCTCCCCACAGATATTGCTTGCCCCCTGATCTCCCTAATTCCCCCCACAGACCCACCTTCCCCCTGCAATGCCCCCTATGGGCCCTGCTTGTCCTCCCCAATCCTCCCTCAAGCCTGCCCCATTAGTCCACTCCATCCTGACTTACTTCAGATTGGGTGGCCATTTTTAACTCAATCTAACCTCCCCCAAATGTACCATGTGTGTTACAACTCACATATAGAACCCTTAACATTGAGCTCAAAATTAGTTGAGGACCCCAAAATGCAGCCACGACCTCAAGAGAGCTTGGAACCTGCAAATAGACAGTGTCACTCTAATGGGCATGAGATCATTTGACATAAATCAAACCAAAGCCCAACTGCTATGCATTAAGTGACACTAAAGTTTTTAATATAGCTTTTTTGACGCTCAGAAAATCTCAAACTGTTTCACAAAACAATGAGTACCAGGAAAGTAAGGACTATGCAAGTAATAGGTGCAGTTATGAAGTGTTCAGCCTATAGCCCATGGCCACTAGAGACCTGGTTTGGTTATTAGAAAGATGCTCTTTGACTTCAGCAGCCTTTGGATCCACTGAGGTTTTTGATCAGGATACTGAGGAAGATCCCTCATCTCTGCCCACCTTTCACTTTACAAAAGGTACCATGGAACCTGTGACTTTAATATGGATAGTCACAAAGACCTCATATAACAATACCTCCAAATAGCAGCACGTCTACTACTGTAATCTCCCCTTAGCATTGCAATCTTAGCAACGAGTGGAGCTTCTAGGCCTCCTGATTCTATCAATCACTGACACCCCCATCCCCACCGTGTCTGACTTCCTCACAATCATTAATGTATTTATCCACATAGCACACCTGTGAAGTACAGGAGTCTTATTTCTATTTTATAAGTCTGGAACTGAAGGACAGAAAAACTAAAGGTTGGATTTTAAAGATATTTAGGTACCTAACTCTCCACAGAGATCAGGGGAAGTTAGATATTTACATTTTGAGAGTTGGCCTTGAGTGTCTTCCCCACAGGGAGTCTCTGGCAGAACATGGCCTTGAATCTAGTCTGCAGAGCCTAAGGCTAGTGCCCTTAGCATTAGACCATCCTTCCTTTCTCTGGGGTTCTCTGTGCTCCATGTGTTAGGAATTGATGAAGGCAATATCCTGGCTGGTGGTTTTTCCAGCTATATGGGGCTGAGGGCTGCCTTTCATCTTCACACAAAGGGAAGATGTAGTAATGCCACTGTGGGCACAACTACACATTGTATGGCAACGTTTCTATAGCACCATGCTTTAGTACTTCCTTTTGGAAGAACTAAAGCCTGGTGCACGGTTAAATTTTGTCGCTATAGCAACACGCTAAAATAGGGGAGCGTGCCACTACAGCAACGTAGCTGCTGATCATGTATAGACCCATGTGATCACCACGTGACCATAGCACGCCATATGGTGACATAGTGCATCATTACAGTGACATAGGGCAACATGTAGACGTGCCCTGTTTGGATGAAACTTGTCTGTATTTTTCTGTGCCTCTGTTCTGTTCCCTTGTGGGGTAAATATTGGATGGGAAAACCAAGCCCATCTAGGGCAGAAAAGATTAAGCGGCATTGTGTTGTATGTGTGTGTTGCATATGTATGAGAGAGAGAGAATTTGTGTGCGACTTAGTATAAGTGAGACTGTGTGCAAAAGACTCCTATGCATATGTTTCCAGATGTGTCTGTGTCTACAGAAGGGGGACTGTAAATGTTGGTATGAGAGACTGTGTTTATGAAGGCAATATGCGTAGGTATGTGCAGGAGATACATGTGGAAGAGAGAAGCCCTGAAACTAAGGATTTAGTCCTGAAATGAGAATCTTATGCAGAATAGAGGGACATGTGCAGAAAGGAAAATGGCAGCTGTTAGTATCTTCCATGGCCATAATTATTTTAATCAATGATAAATTGATCATTCACATTTTTTGTGCTCAATCCATTCACTGGATTCAATACCATAGTCATTAAATAGCTCACATAGCTTCTCAAGTGTCGCCTACTTTCTAGTAAACATACCGTTTCCACCTCCATGCTTTCCTGACAGGCTTCCCAGAATAGTATTGCAGACAGAAAGTAATGCTGCCCACTCATTATCTGTGAACTATATGTTCAAAAGAGCTTCATTAAAGGCGAAATGAATCATTATCAGCTTTTCCCACCAACATGAAGCGACCTTGGTCATAGGCACATCTTGTTCAAAGGAAATCACTTCACTTTGCTCTACTGTAAACGGCTTCACTTCAGGGCTAGGCACTGGTGACTCAGACCTAATGGAACTTATCCTGCTCTCATCTACACCAGGGCTTACATTTGTGCAGATGCATTCATGTCCACAGTGCTGCTTTTCTTGTATAAGAGTGACAGAAAAACCAGGCCCATTTAAGGCTACCAGGAAGCACTTGCACTCTACAGGCCTGGTCCTGCAATAAGACTGACACAGGTGGCCCATCATTTGTGTTTTGACTTCAGTACCACTCTGGGCAGCAGTTGAGCATACTTACAGCTGGCATTGCAGGATGTTGGACGAGCCCAGAAGTATAGCTTGAAGAGGTGGCGGGGTGCCAGGCATGGCACATACTCAGGCATCTACTCCCTTCAGCATTGCATCCCTGGTGCTGCTGAGGTATACAAGTGCTCAGCTTTACTTTCTGACTTGGGCTAAGTTTTCAGGCAGACGGTTAATGCAAGACCACCCCAAATGGCCCACAGGGGTAAATAAGTTGACTGAAACTGAGACAAGTTGCTAGAGCTGAGGGAGACTGGGGGCTCATTTTGTCACTGAAGGCGAATCACTGTGGACTCCCCACAGCAACATTTTCACAGTTATTTTACTCATTAAAATTTCTTTTTTTTTATAAAAAAAAAAAAAAAAAGACTGAGCTCAGCACTAGGAGCTGGGGGCCTTTGGCTGAATGTGGAGTCCCTGGCTGGCTGGCAGCACCAGAACTGAACCAGCCCTGCTGTTGCTGGCAGAGCTGGGGATAAAACACTCCTAAGGTTTCTCACGGGGCAGGGAGGAGGCGTACTGGCATTTCCTTCTAGAACAGAAAGGTGTCACAAAGCAAAGATGTCAGTTTTGTCACGAAGGCCATTGAGTGGGAGCACCCTCACGCACACTGCTAAAAACAGCTCTCGGAAAGGTCCCTGATTATTCATGGCCATCTGTTCCTCAACAGCCAGAGTCCTTATTTGGATCAGGTCCTTACACTCTAGTCTGGAGAGAAGCAGACACCAGGCAAAAGAGGGCATGTTGTGCTTGAGGCAGGCAACCAATGAGGCAGGAAAGAGCCCCATGGTCCCAGAGCGCTCTGTCCTGAAGCCTTTCCTCAAGCCGGCCCGTTGAAACTATTTCCCTGCATAATAAAACATCACCACAACAGGGACTTTCACCCAGAGTCTCTAGGTGCTTCAGGCACTATCTAGGTGGGGGGGAGTGGCTAGGCGCTCCTAAGCTCCCCCATTCTCTAGTGGCTCCCTGCATCTTCCCCCCAGCCCTCATGGCTCAGCCCTGGCCCCCAGGGCTCACCCCCAACCCCACAGCTCACCCCCAGCCCTCTGCAGCTCACTCGACCCCCAGCCCCAGGGCTCACCCCCAGCTCCTGGCGGTCCACTCACCTGGAGCTGCCCAGTTCTCCGTCACACCGAGGTAGTAAAGAGCTGGAGGACAGCGAGTCCATGTGGAGGAGGGAGTGCGAGCAGTGCATCCTGGGAAGTTGGAGGACTGCTCCCAGTTCATATTGGCCTGGTGGAGCCGACTGACATTACAGTAACATGAGCTGGAGATAATCCTCAGCCAAAAAGGCAAAATATGGAGGTGCTCAGATCCCACTTGGCTCATCTTCTTCTGCCTTAACATGCTGACACTCCCATCTTAAGAGCCTTTAGCACATTGTAAAGGTAACAGCATCCAATAATGTAAGTTGGCCCACATCGGGCTGAGGCCTTCCCTCATTCATGCCTCTTGGTTCTACTGAGCCTTCATAGTTAAGCAGTCTCCAGCCCAAGTATTAGTACTTGATTCTCTCAGACAACTCCACTAACTGCTCTACTTTCTCTGGTCAAATGATTATTTAATTATATCACATAAAATGGAGCAGCTGCGACAGAAAAAAACATTGACAAAGACTATTCTGTAGTACTCTTGTAGGAGACCTGAGTTTAAATCACTGCTCTGAACTGGCAAAGGGACTTGAACCTGCGCCTCCTACAGTTGAGGCACATAGTGTAACCTCGTGACTCCTGGGCAGAAGTAAAAATGGACTATATCCTTCTCACCCATGCCCACCCTTTCCCCTTGAGTCTTGTGAAGCCCAATCCAGCAGATGCTCTTGGAATACACCCACCAAAGCCAGCAGGTGAGGCAGACAGAGGAGCCCATCCTTTCTAAATCCCACTTCAGTTTGGGGGCTGAGGTGCCCTTAGCTCTTGGCTTCAGGCCCAGCAGAAGCAGTTAAATGCCTCAGGAACTCAGCTTTACTGGTGGAAACTTAGGTATGGAGGGAACTGAGGAGATGCTCCACTCCTGTGCTAAAGCTGCAGTCATGGCAGGGTGGAGAAGGGAGGACCTGAATTGTGGACTTTGGTATTTAGGGTGTAAGTTTGACCTCTTAAGTGACTTTATGGCATTTAACCTCTTGGTCTCTCTGAGCAACACTTCCTACCTGTAAATCGGAGATAACAGCCTTCCATAGACAAAGCCATTGTCCCTATAAGGTGAGAATACAAGCAACTTAGTACACAATATTAAGGGCAGAATCGGGATTCAGAGCCACATCTCCCGACTCCCAGTTCAGCGCACTAAGCTGTAGGCCACACTACTTCTCCACAGACCAAGAGCTCTGCTTTTATACCAAGTGGAGCCAACACTGAACCAACGTAGTCCAGGAGTAATGGGCACAGAAATACAGAGGGGCAAAGGATACAACAACTTAATGGCTTGTAGCAAAACCTGCTCTCTCTGTTCTGGTTTGCTAAAGCTGGCTAAAGCTTTCAGAAGTTTCTCAGGGGGATGAAGACATCTGCTCTCAACATCCAGTTAGACTGCAGAACAGGAATAAATCTCCATGATGCCCATTTTCTTCATGCCTCTTCCTTGGCTGCTGGGTTTGTTTGGCAGGGCAAAGTGGGCCTGGGAAGCCCAGTACCAGGGCTGTGGATCACAGAGCTTCTCTGTGACACTTCAGACCCTTTAGTATTAGCTTCTGGTGTCAGGTTAGGGAGGGAAAGGGGATTGGACTCGATTCCTCAATGGGCAAGCAGACCTGGAAGAACTGTTTAATTTTACACTGAGGAAATGTGTAGCATTACCTTAGGATGCTCATGTTTCCCAACCAACTGAATGTACAGGAGGACACGTGGGTGTGCATACAGCCTTCATAGCTACTGGACTCTCCCCAGGCTGACTTGAGGCCCAATCTGCATGGAAATGAAATGGTCTCCGCAAGGCTTATTGCTCAGAGGAGGGACAGAAGAGAGGTACTGGCCAATCTGATACTGCACCCAGGCTTAGTGTGTGAGAGGGGCAAGCAAAGGAAAGTGGGGAAGTATCAAGGGAAGAAGATGGGTGCGAGAAGAAAAGAAAAGAACAAAAGGAAGGAGGAAATGGAAAACAGGGAAGGAAAATAAAGAATAGAAGTTGATGGGAATAGAGAGAGGGAGAGGGTGTTGGAGCAGAGAAGACCGAGAGGGAAGGGTGAAGAAAGAGAGGGAGAGAGCAGCAGACAGGGAAAGGAAGTAAATGTGAGGGGAGAGCAGAAAGAAGAGACACCAGCTAGAGCAACGCAACTTACTGGGCTACACCTGCTGTCACAGACACCCAGAATCAATCACCCAGCAACTGGTAGTGTCCCCAATAGCTGGGCACTGCCCATCTCTGGTTATGGAGCTGGGTTCTTGGGTCCCCTCACTGTACTCAGTACTTGCCCATCTGTGGAACTAGTGAATATAAGAGGTACTGAGACATCTTTTCATGCACTCATGAGACCTAAAGAATGACAACAGCTTCTTAACCTGCATTCATGGTGGTTTCTCATTTGGTATCTTCCCCTTGAAGCCATGTCATGCCTGATTTCTTGGCTTCATTCAAATCAAGATGTTGTTGACCACATGGCTGTAAAGTTGTCTTGATCTTCCCATTACCTGGAGTAGAGGACTCTGGGGGCAGGATGATCATGGGATATGGAGTCTTCACCCTGAACAGTGCTTGAGTGAGGGAAACCCTCAGCTATCACAGTTGGGTGGCCACTGATGCATCCCTAGAATACAGGACATCCCTGGGGGGTGGGGGGGACATCCTCCCCTTGGCCAATCAGCAGTGAGGGGCAGGACTGCTGCCTCTTTGGCAAATCAGCAGTGAGGGGTGGGGAAACTGGGCCCCATTGGCAAATCAGTAGCAAGGGGCGGGGCCACCTGTAAAGGCCACCTCCCTCCCTCCCTGGCTGGCTAGGATCCCTGCTCAACCTGGCTGTGCACCACCCTACCTCTAAGCACAGCTAATAGAATTGCAAAGACAAATGACTGACATGTATTTTCACCACTGAACTGAAAAACGGGACTTTTTGCAGTCTGTTCCTCATCTAGAAACAGATAAGGGACAAAGGGTTTAAAAACAGGATGCTCCAGTATAAAACAGGACCAATGGCCAACCTACATTATTGGATGCTGTTACCTGTCACCTTTACAATGTGCTAAAGGTTCTTAAGATGGGAGTGTCAGCATGTTAAGGCAGGGGAAGATGAGCCAAGTGGGACCTGAGCACCTCCAAATTTTGCCACTTTCGCTGAGGATTATCTTCAGCTCATGTTACTGTAATGTCAGTTGGCTCCACCAGGCCAATATGAGCTTCTCAGGATGCACTTCTCTCTCTCACTGCCCCACATGGACTCTCTGTCCTCCAGATCTCTACTACCTCGGAATGATGGAGAGCTGGCAAGACCTGGGCAGCTCCAGGTGAGTGGGCAGCCAGGAGCTGGGGGTGAGGCCTGGAGCTGGGGGTTGAGCTGCAGAGGGCTGGGGGTGAGCTGTGGGGTTGAGGTTGAGCCCTGGGGGCCAGGGCTGAGCCATGAGGGCTGGGGGAAAGATGCAGGGAGCCATTGGAGAATGGGGGAGCTTCGGAGCTCCTAGCCACTCCTGTTCACCAGCCCTGTAATGTCAAGTCCAAGCAGTGCACATGAGAGTGGGTATTAACCCTTACCATGTGCCTGTTGACAGCATGTCCAAATCTAAACACTGCATAGAGTTAGCATGTGTGAACTGTAATGTCTAGCAACACTTTTGTAGCAGGCATTCACTGTACAAAACCCCATCACCATCCCTGTCACATACCACCTTTGCCAGAGGGAGTTGTTGTCCTTCCTTTGGTGTGAGGCAAGGGAGGAGTGAGGCATGGAGGATAAACTCTCTTCTCACACCTCAAAATGTGTTGACTCAGGGTATAGGCACATGAGTGGTATCACCTCCTCCATGCTGGACCCTTGCTTTTTATACGCAGAGGGCTGCAACTGTCAGAAAAATGACACTCCAGCTCCCCCCCCCCCCCCCAAATGGCCAGCACTTTAAAGGTATGCCTATATGCCAGTGCAGATCTAGTCAACATTTCTACACAGCACCGTAGTAGACAGATGTCCTAACTATTACCCTGGACCCTGCCTGGCTGCATTGGCAAAATCCTTCACCCAGGTAAATTAGCAGTGCCAGTGCTAGCTCAGGTGTTTCTGCATAGTTCTGCAAACACACCCTAAGTGAAACGCAATGCTTTCTAGCACAGACTTGATTTCCACCAAAGACCCATGCTGTCAGCAGCACTGTTTCTCACAGCTTTTGGTAGCATCTGTCTACCCCAGGAATTGATTGTTCAATCTGACTCTACTCAAAGCCAACAGTGAAGTCTTGCAAAGTCACCAGGGGCCCTACTGATGCCACAGGGAGGCATCAGAATGGTCTAACATCACACCTCCTGCTTTGTGTTCCAGCTGGTCTCCTACATGGATCAGCAGGAGATAGAACAAAGGTGTACTGAGACAGAGGAGATGAATGCCAAGCAGCAGCACTGTGCCCATTTATCTGCAGTGGGGAGGTCACAGAGGAGCCACACACTTCTCCCAGGGGATGCTCTTATTCGAGACACATCCATTGCTCTTCCATTTGGACTGTTTGTATGGTAAAGTCCAGGGCACAGTACATACAACAGTGGATCAATACCTTTGAGTTCCTGGAATGAACCAAGACTTAGCCACTAGGAATGGAGAAGTTCTTATGAGAGATGGATGATCTTTCTGCTGGCATTATGATGATATAATAACCTTCTGCTACCACAAACACATGATAAGAGAAATACAGATATCACCCTTCTGTGGCTTTCCCCATCCATGGGTCTCAAGGCACCCTACAAAGTAGGGCAAGTTATATTATTCCCATTTTATGAATGAGGAAACTAAGGTACACAGGCAAAGTGACTTGCTCTAAATCACCCAAAAAAGCCAGGGTCAAGAACAGGACATGATCACCTGAGTCCCAGCCCCAGGCCTTATCCACTGGTCCATCTTCCTTCTCCTGCCTTCCGCCTCCCCCGATTTTGAGTGCCCATTTTTTGTCCTGCTCCATAAGTGACATATTAACGGGCTCTCCCCATACTAATGAATTCTGCATTTAGAGTTGCTTTAACGAAGAACACCAGAAAGAAAAAAAATGTGTGGGCCGATATTGCCTTTCATCACAATCTGTCTTCACCCTACCTTGCCTCCTGGAAGAATTAACTTAGTTTTAATGATGAAAAAACTAAGCCCCCCTCATTGTGGTCTCACTCATTTTAAAATGAACATCAGTGTTGATCATCATCTCCCAGACAAAAATAACTCCCAATGAACCCATTTTGCCAAGTCACCTGGATATTTATTTACCTTTCAAACACATGCCCAGCCTTGAATAAAGGGGCAAGTGTCACAGTGCAACACACAGAGGATGGCAGGCCTTTAAAATGATAACTTAACCACTGAAATAAATATAGCTCACAGCTATGGTATGATGTAAGATACACTCTTCCTATATGACAACACCACTGTCACTGCAGTCTCTTCTCTCCAGCAATGCAGTGATGAAAAACCAGTGGGTTTGACAGAGTAGACAATAGATCAAACATTCAGAATACAAACTGGAATGACAGACATCATTTTTGTTGGTCAGTCCTATAGCATAAACATCTGTAAAAAGGTTGCCCTTCTTGGAGCCAAAGGTTGATACAGCTGGCAGCCAGAAACATTTCAGCACCAAGCTTTGTACACCTAAAAAGCTTTGAGAAAAGGATCAGGGACAACCAGAGATTTCAGGGCCATAACAGACCATCCTGTCTAACCTCATGTGTAATGCAGCCTCAAGAGGTCTACTCTGTCATTCCTGTATCCAGCCCAGTATCTTTGTGGTTGGACCAGAGCATAGACAAGCAATGACCTTTACATCTGGGCCTACCCCAATATCACTGGGAAGGGTATCAGTGAGAGACCTGTGATACCAGAAGAGACCGGTGGAGTCTCTTCTAACCCAGTGATTCTGTTAAAAGGGACAAACAAAGCCCACTCCTGGGTCCCAGTCTTAATCAAATAATCATCACTTCCTGCTTTAATCATAAAGAGAGGTGAAACCAGGATGCCAGGTAGATAGAAAAGACCTCTCAGCTGCATCTGAAGTGCAACCTGGGGGATATTACACCTGATCTAAAGCCCACTGAAATTACTGAGTCTGGGCACATCTAACATGTTCATTAATGTGCTGTGGTTACTGCACATTCAGTGTAGTTCCTATAATAACAGGTACTAACTGAATGCACAGTAACCAGTGCTCCTGTACAGCAGCACTAGTGCAGGTTTTTTTATGCTAATACGCAGTAGACTAATTCTACTGTGCATTAGCTTTTGCTGTGATGTGCTAATGTACAGTAGAATTAGTCTACTGCTCATTTAACATCTTGTGTAGATGCGCCCTATTTCTACTGACTACAGTAGGCCTAGGGTCAGGCCCAGACAGTCAAAGCCCAGATCCAGCGTCTATTTCTTTTCAGCATCTAGAAAGCATTTGGGGGAAGGAGAGGAGAGAGTGGGGAGTTTCACAAAGGGTGAGGCCAGGAATCCACTTGCTGAGAAGCAGAGGGCCCAGGTATCCTTTGACCAGTAATATAGGAATCTGTTGCAGTCAGAAGCTGGTTGATCTCTCACATTTACAAGCAGATTTTCATAGGTCAAGGAAACCCTGCACCAAGGAGGGATGAATGTCCTTATCATCCATCCACATGCAGTGCTAGGTTAGTAGCGGGTAGTGCCCTGCATGCAGTGCACACTAGGTAGAATCCTGCCTTCAGTTATGCCAACATAAACCCAGACTACCCTGAAGTCAACAGAGGTCCTCTGGACCTGCCTTGATGTCACTGAGATCAGGATCTGGGCTCTTCTGTCCTCCCACTCCCTCATCTCCTCAGTTTGTTTTTCTCTTTGCCGTAGTTTTTATTCCTTAGCAGTATTTGAGCCCAGTAATGTTGGAGCCCAGCTTCCAAGCCTGCTGTGATCCAGAAGGTTTGAAATGAGACACAAAAGAGTTTGGCCTGACTCTAACACACTCAATGTCCTCCCTGGCATCTATCATGCCTGGGGAGTGTGAATGTCTTCCTGTCTAGGAAGCTTTACACAGAAGTCAGCTTTGTTTAAATTGGATGTTGGGAGAACACTGTAGAGTAACTGGAAGAGGTTCTTCAGATCTATACCAGTGTGATGGACAAAGTTAGCTCCTCAAAAAGTAAAGCCATGTAAAACAGTGTTAATGACCACTGTATGTTAAAGATGAATGCACACTACAATTTTGGAACCAGTTTAAGGTTTGGATTTTAACCTCCACATCTGGTTATGGATTCAGGTCAGGATCAACCTGGTCTCAGAGGAGTTTGGATTCAGCAACCTGGTTAAGCCTGCTACACTGCTGGGCCCATTGCTATTTGGGTCCAAGGCCAGTGCATGTCTATGCTTGGCCTGACACTAGCTGTTTGAATTAACATTCACGTGATCAAGTGAAGCAAAAGATTGTTCTGCTTTACAGGTATGATGCACAGTGATGGGGCCACCTGGATAACATGCTTTTACTGAGCTTGTTTTCATTCTTAACACGTCACAGCTCATGCATAACTCACAAGGGCTTAACAACTGCAAATGACTTTTTCATGCACTGACACATTCCTAGTTCTCCTTAGAGCTGGCCTAATAGCAAAACGTCTGCTGGATGGAAGGGCTGCTTCCATTATGATTCATAGGTTGAAAGAGGGCTCCTCCCCTTCCCTCCCACCTGCCTGGGGAAGTGGTAGTGGGACTTGCCAGGAGACCAGCTTTGTCATGAAGTGGGTGGACAGCGCCCCTTTAGAGCTGTGAGCCTCTGTTGGCCTACAGAGAATTAATCTTGCTTCTGCACAGGGGAACTGGGGGTATTTTCCCTCCTCCCCAAATCAGAAGCATGTTTTACTCTTAATGAACAAAAACACTGGGGGCCCTGATCTCCTGTCCTAAGCAAAGAGCACATGCTGGGCCCTGAGGCTGATGCTCTTTAACAGAGTGTTCTCTAGAGCCAGGTCAGTCTGAAGTCCAAGTTCACTGAACTGCAGAAAGGCAGGATGGCACACAGCTGATTCAAGCCCTCTGATGACCTTTCCTGCTCCTAGCCTGAGTCTCCATGGGCAGGCTGAGCCCTAGCAAGTCAACCAGTCTGACAAGCCCTGCTTCAAAGAAACCATCCGTAATGCAGACTGGCTTGATCCAGATGTTCCTCTTTTTGATGGCTCTGTCCAGATGCTGAAGCCAGCTCCTGCCTAGCATTTGGCTGCCTAGAGGTAGAATTAAACAGCTGTCTGGTTTTATTTCCATCCTATTAGATAATCTCTGCCTTCATTCCATGGAAGGCCCTTTGCAACCAACCAGTGATTTCAAACCCACTTAGGCCACAGTGAAGTAATACATTTTGGCTCTGGATGGATGTGCAAGGTTTCAAGATGGAGGAGAACAGTATTCTTCAAGAAAATGCTTCGTACAAGAAGCTTGCAGTCAACCTCCACAGCTCTCAGGTGCACCTGGTCCTTTTAGAGCCCACTACATTTCTGCACAGCTCTCAAGCAAATGAGCACCAAATCAAAGCAGTATCAGTAGACCTAACTGTTCCAAAACTGAGAGTCAACCCCAACACTTAAAAAAAAAAGGCATAAGAACTCTTCGTGATCTTTTAAAAAAAAAATGCATTGGGGGGGTCTTTATATTTGTCTTGTGTTTGTGCCTCTAGGTGTTAAAGTTCTGAGATTTTTTTTGCGGTATCATGAGGTATAGAAAGAAAAGTTTTTTTAAAATGACAGTGAAGATTATCCAGTGATATCATCCAAGAAATAGGGCTCTATAAAACACTGGAAGTAGAGAGGCTCATGATGAAGTCATGAGAGCTGGCTATATTCTTGAGTTCTTTACTTAGAAGCTTAAGTGGACTAGGAAGAATGATCAAGTTTTGCTTGGGCTTAACTAATATGTAGGGATCTCTGTAAATCATGCCAGAAGTGGCCTCTGCAGCAAGTCCTTTAATGTTTTTCATTTCACCATTTGCCCCTCCCTCACCCAATTAATGGAGATTTTAAACATGCTAGTTTTTGCTTCCCTGATGGGGGGAGGGGGGGAGCAAGCAACAAAATGAAAAACATTAGGGGGCACTTCTGGCATGATTTACTGAGACCCTACTAATATGTGGTAAGCCTGACCTACATGGACTTGACTCCTCAGTGAGGGAACTTTGAGTAAAAACTGAGGTCTGAACTACTGAGTACCCAAGTTAAGATATGCTGAGCACCTAAAATCTCAACTGGGCTCTGGAAATCAGGGCCAGTGTGTCATAACCTGAACCCCTAAATTGGTTGAAAAAACAGAAGAGTTTAAAAAAAAGTCACAAATTCTGTGGACATATTTCCTGGGTGGATTCTAGTGGCTGGGAGGGGGTTGGGATTTGAGACTTAAAATTCAAACATTTCATCTTGTTCTTCCATTATTCAAAATCAGGAGAAAAATAAAAGACACCAGCATTTTATGAAATTTCCCCCAGATCTTTTCTCAATAAATGCAGATGACATTTTCCCCTGAAATATGAAGCATTTCGAGCAATGCCAGTGAACACCCCAAAAATCAACAAGGAAGAACCAGCATTTTATGGATCCTCCAGTGTGGTGTTGAAGACTCTTATCTTTCCTTGACTTATGTGAGAACCTGTGCTGCTTTATATCACCCTGTCGAATCAAGGCTTGGAGAGGATGGTTGCTCATTAACTCGGAAAAGTACGATATGAATGCTTCCTAAGGGAACTCTCTCTCAGTTTTGTCTGAAATGGGATGTATTTTTTTGCTGCTGTGTTTCAAATGCCATGGTTTGCTCTCTTCTAATTGATTTTAGCTTAGAATATCTAGGAACCTGCATGGAGTGACAAGGATCCAGTCCTTATGGAGACCTTCCCTCTCCTTAAACCAAAGATTTTCAATGAGGAGCAATCCAAGAAGTCATCTTAGAAAGAGTTTGATTGCCAGACCTGCACAATATTAAATGCCTCAGTAGCTAAATTTCCCTGCAGCCAAAATGTGTAGTGGTAAAATTCCAGCCTGACTTGGTGAAAATCTTCATGGTAAAATTTCTCCTGGGAACTTTGTGGCAAACCTAAACCATTTAGTTTGGGCACAAGATCACAAATTTACCCCTTGACTTGCTAATATCAGTGGACAGACCATGCTTAACTGTATAACATCCACTGGAAAATAATATCATCAACAATTGGGGCTGGTGGGATCCCAAACTTGCATCCCTGCCACAGTAATGTTAGGAGGGAGGTGTTTGTCCAAAAGCTATATCTGTACATAATCACACCGGAGTTACTACTTCTCTCACATTTCAGTCCACTGAAGCTTTTCCAAGGCTTGCAGAATCCAATTCAAAGAATCAACATCTTCTGCTGTTGCTGCTCCTCCTTTTTACTAAATGGAACTCGTGAAGAGTAACATTTGGAAAAATAATTTCTGTCTTGATTTTCACAGTCCATTCACCAACAATATTTATTTACAGGAAGAGAGTTTAGGCACCATGCAAAATACTTGCAAGAGGGTCAACGCGTCCTTAGTTTCGTCGTACTGGATGCCACATGGACACTGGTTTCCTTAAGGTGGCCAACATTTGATTCCAGTGTGTGATACCCATGCCGCTGGCTGATGGGCCAATGATGACATGGCCAACATTTTCAGCTCTCCCATCTTCACAACACTCTGCCACTGTCACCCGGAGAGACAGGTCCTGGAGGGACAAAGGAAACATTAAATGACAATCTGTTGCACTATTATGTATGGAGGTTGCACTTAAGTGTCTCTCTGAATGATCATGATGCCACTTTGGTGCATGCAGTACAAAGACCCAACAGAAAGATGGGCCCTGTCCCACGAAGTCTGCAACTTAAGTACAATGGTCAATCCACAGGAAAAAAATCATATGTAGGCAAAAGCCTACTTTGTCACATGTTTGAAGTAGGCTGTTGCTTATGAAAGCTCATAAGCATCTCTGAACCAGTTAGTCTCTAAGGTGCCACTTTTCTGCCTTCTGTTTAATATACATACTCCTATACATAAAGCCTGTCCAGATACCTCTACATTGCTTCCATAGCGCTCTTGAGAACGCCACCAAGGACCACAGATGCACCCACCTCTTGCTTATGATGGGGTGACCCCACCACCATGTGCTATCACTCTGAAGCATGCTAAGGACAGAGATCATGAAAGTGGTACATATGGAGCAGGAGCTGACACGGGGGCCATGGTCTTAGGTAGCAACTTCAAGAGTGTCAGGGAAGTGTTGTAGACACACGCATGAAGTATCAATCCATATCTGTGCTAGAGAACAGGACTATTGGTGACTGAACTTGCAGGGTATGGTTTGTATTAGTGTAACCCCATGCAGAGGCAAGACAGGAGATAGGCATGCTGCTAGAAAGAAGCTGACATGAAGGCATAAGAGGTAGTCAGCATGAACAGGATACTTCCTCATTTGCTTTATCACACCTTCTGCCACCATTTGACAGCTCCCAGCATGTGAGTTATTTGCTGCTGTCTGTAGTATATTGGTGCCTGGAGGTTTCCAGGCAGGGGTCAGGACTCCATTGTGTCAGGAGATGAGCAGACATGGAAGAAAAAGACAACCCATGTGCCAAAGAGCTCCCCAGCTCAGCTTTTAGTGACACTGGCCCCAGTGCCATTTGCCCAGGTGTGTTTGAGGAAGAAATACAGTTAACCATTGTGCCAGTATTGCAGAGGGAAGATCAGAATCTCCCATGAGCAGGTCTGCTCAGTATAAAAAGAAGTAAAGGCTTATTCTAACTGCTCACATCAGCAAATACCACCCTGGACACACACAGGGAGCAGAACTGCTGAAGGCAATAGAATCACTCATTACAGAACAATCACTCTTTAATACTAAGGGAAAGAGGGATTTCTTGCTTACTACATATGAGATATTATGAGTAATCAGTACTAGAGAGCATAATGCAAGCATCAGTCCAAGACACACTGATACTGAATCTCAGGTCTGAGATGATCATGCTACCAACACCTCGTGTGACCACACACAAAGCAGGGGAAGCCCCTAGTTAAGGTGGCAGCCTAGGCCTGCTTTTCATTAGGGCCCTGTGCAATTTTAAAGTAATAATTACATTGTGGAGAGGAGACCACAGAGCATCCCCTCGCATCCCAGGCAGATGTGGGGAATGGCTGGGGACTTGCTTGCGAGATGCCTTGACCAGAGTCTGTTGAAATCATTGGGAACCTCCACTATGACTCTACTGCACTTCAGATGAAACCCTGGGTGAGGAGGATTGGAGAGAACGGACACTCCCTTTAGGGCAAAAGAGGAGCAGCCCAAGTTCTTCTTCCTACTTAGAGAGCGCTGGCAAGAAACCAGCATGCTTCTGTTCATCTGGATGTCTGGGAAGGGAGTTCCAGCGAGACACACACCAGCACAATGGTGGCAACACTGCTAGCACCATGGTGAGCGGTTTACTGCAGGGCAAGGATGCTCTGGTGCAGGGGAGTCAAATGCATGGCATGTGAAGCCTCTTTCCAGCTGCTGGGATACTGGAAGTTGGGAGGTGTGGCCTGCCACAGAATGTGGGGCTCTTTGGCCCCACTGGCCAGGGCCATCAGCGAGGCACTTGGCCCACCAGCTTGGCCACCCCTAGTCCCCCACTATGCCCCCTGACTCCCACAGCTGCTGGTTTAGCAGTGGCAAGAAGTCCCCCATCCCTGGATCACTAGTGCCACTGCTGGACCCCCACTACCATGAGGACCCTTATTCTGGATCCCTTGCTGCCTCCAGACCTGCTACTGCCACTGCCAGATCCCTCCTGCCACCAGACATCTGCTACCTGACCCCTCACTGCCTCTGGATGTGCTGGTACTATGGCCATGGCAGCCACCCATATGCCCTGGGCTGGATCTGGCCCACAAGGAGCCTCGTGGCCTTTATTCAGCCCAGGGCCCCAGGTGAGTCTAAGACCGCTGCTCAGGAAGCTTCTTAGATACTTTTTCCTAGGATGCTTCCTTCAAAGCTAGGACTGCTCACCACTAGGCCAGATTTCTAAGAGCAGCTGAGTGGTCCAAAGTCCCAACAGATGTTACTGGGGGCAACAGGGACTCAGCACCAATCAGCACCTGGGGCTTGATCCAGTGAGTGATTCCACCTCCTGCTGACACTAGTGAGGTGTTCTCACAATAATCCATGCAGTTCTCCTCTTTGGAGGCCTCATTATTAGGGCTCTGTCTGAATGAAGAGGCCTGGGTTTTGAGATCTGGGGCAGGTTAAGCCTGGAACTGAAGCTTATGGCTCTGATCTCAGGCCAGGTTACTTTCTGTCTAGCTGCTCAGAAGCCAGTGGAAAATGTGTTATGGCTGTTATATGAAACTAGATGGCTATTATAGTATTATATTTCAAAGAAAAGGAAACCATTTTTCATTCTGTTTGAAATTTCCTGTTACATTTGAGGAACTCCTTTGCTGTTGTTGTGTTATTTAAAAAAATAATTGTTGGTAGCAAAAAAACAATACTACTTGAACCATTCACTCAGAGGAAAAGGAAAAGGAAAAGTGAGACAAATGAGGGGGGTTGCCCTTCCCTGCAATCAGAATAAAGCTTTGCAGTTCTGCCTGTAACCAAAAGGGAAGGGGGTGGGGGTGGAGGGAAGAAACCTTAAACCATTTTGTTTGAAATTAGTTTTTTTCCCCACAAAGGCTTTAGTTTTATGGAGACAGCAATTCCCAGCACATAGGATTCTGACAGGACACTGTCCACCAGCACAAAGCAAGATGTTTTAGTGTACACCTTGGTACTCACATCCAATTATCTTGAGTTTTGCTGGAGAGAGCATGTGACAGAAACCCAGCCAGATGCACACAGGGTGCTACATGCAGTCATTACCCCAAACCACTGGCCCCAATGAAAACTGTAAGCTGGGCAGGATCTGGCCCTATCAGTAACTGCCCTGTAGACCAAGTAAATCTGTTAGTTTGGCAAGGCCTACATTTCTCAAAGAGCCCAGCAGTTTGTAGACACATCCCTCCCAAATGCTAGCCACAAACTCCCTTGTTACAGCCAGGGCCTTGTTACAGCCATGAATATGATGGACATAACACTAACCAGATAACTTCCTGCCTTCTCCTCCCTCTACAGAGCACCACTCTCACCTTTACCTTTTCCCAGCCTCAGGGATAATATTGTTATCTGTCTATCACAGATATTGATATAGTTTCCCTCACCACAGTACTTGAGTGCCTCACAGTTCCTAATCCTTTCCTAATCCTTGTATTCATTGTGAATAAAGTTAAACGCATCTCCAATGTAATTATCTACCTGTGGGCCTTTTACAGTAGTTCTCAACCTTTTTAGACCATGGACCGGCAAACTGTGGATCAGAAGTGACCGCGGACCAGAAGTGATGGCGGACCAGCAAACTGCGGACTAGAATATTGCAGACTGGAAGTGACTGGCATACAGGGAACTGGCAGCCAACCCTTTTTTATACTCAGTATAAAAAAGGGTTGGCTGCCAGTCCACAGTACGCCAGTCACTTCTGGACTTCCAGTCCAGCAGCCAACCCATCGTGGCCCAGTACTGGGCTGCAGCCCAGGGGTTGGGAACCTGTCTTAATACTTCCAGTTCACAGAATGGGAGCTAAGGCACAAACAGACAAATTACTTGTCCACACTGGAGGTCAGTGGCAGAGGAGAGAACTGAACTTGGATTTCCCAAGTCCTAGAAATGACCTTTCTTCCTTCCCCTTCTGCTGATGCATCACAGCTGATTTTCTAAGACTTCCTCTCCTGGGGGCTCTGAAGGCATGTCCAGATGAGTATACTCATGGAGTTTGTGATGCATCAAAGATGTCTGAAGAACTGCAAACTGCATGCAGTGTGTATCCAACCAGTCACTGCACTGCAAATTTGTGGTGCAGCACCAAAATTTGACATTGGATGAGCCCAGTGTAAAAAAAGACTCCCCCTCCAGGGGCATGTGCAAGCAGACACAGAGGCTGGATTGTCCAGGGAGACACTCTGGCTGCTTTTCCCCTCCTTTAGCTGTCCTTCAGGTCCTCCAGCACAAGCTGGGAGGAGGCGAGAAACAGTCATTTTCCCAAAGTGGGGCATTTTGCCCCACACCAAACCCCACATGCAGGGGCCTGTGCCTCAGCAAAAACCACTCATCTGGCCATGCCCTGAAAGTCTTGGCAATGCTTCCTCCATTCTATCAGGTTCTTAGCTGATAGTCCTAGCTTCCCCATCTCCATTTACCCACTGCTTGCTGCCTTTCTCAGCATTATTGCGATACATTTATCTCTCTGCTCCTTATCCACCTGTTCCTGTCCCCAGTCATTCCTGATCAAGACAGCAGAAACGGCACTGCTGCTTGTCAGTAAGCTCTTCCTTGCTTACAGGCCACTGAAAAACCATTCCCCCTTTGTTATCTGTCTTTTGAAGGGGTTTCCTTCAAGGAAGGTTTATTAGTTGCTACCACAGGAGACTCTGGATTACTGAGGAGCAAAGAAAATTACATTCTCCTTCCAGGCCACAAAATGACTCTAGTTAGATATACCCTGCCCCAGCTACAGGACTTAATTTGAATGTTTCTGATAAACTTGAGGGAACTCCAGCCAAGATCTCTTCCTCATCAAGAATGCTTGTAAACTCAGGGGGATTTCAGAGGAGCTGTAACTGTTAGCAGGGCTCAGATCGACTGAAGATTCACAGCTCTGTCTCTAGTCTGGACCTAGAGTGCCTTTGATGGGTTCTCCTTGTGTAGTCCTTGACAATGATCCTTTGCTGTGTTCTACTTGGTAGACCCAAAGCTGGGTGTTAGGTTGGTCTCATGAGCTGTGTAAACATTTCTGGTGTAAGGGCTTCTATTAAGCCTTTGCCTGCCAAGTCCTAGGGAGGCTCACCTGCAGGACAATGGCTGGCACTGAGAAAATCATGGCCTCATTGAACACTGGATTTGTGTCATCTCTCTTTGCTGCTGTCTTCTTCTTGCTGATCTTCCTCCCATCCTGAAGCAAGTACACTTTGACAAAAGGATCTGTTTGGACAAAGAGGAGCAAACAACCACTGTTAGCCAGCTGCCCTCCACTGGTAAGCAGAGACCAATGCAAAAAGCAGTCTCTCATTGAGGTCTCCAGTCAAGTCGAAGAGAATGGAAATGTGCATGTTAAGTCTTTAGAGCAGGGAGAATCATGCTGTTCTGTGTTTGTAAAGCCCCTAGCACATTTGGGGTGGTGGGCCATATAACTGAGCCTAGTAGGTGCCACCACAATATCCGTGACTATATAATCTATTAGCAGACATGAGAGGTACCCAAATAAACTCCTTACACATGAATGCAGAACAAACCATCCTCATGGAACCACAGGACACCTCCTCCCCACCATGATGTGAATAAGGCTGCAAAGAAACTGTGGTTGTGAGTGATACTGCCCACTGGGTGACCAATACATTGCCCTTCACTGACTTTCTCTCAGTATTCCTGATGCTACTGTAAATAGGAGATAACTACCACTACTGCTGGCAGTGGCAGGACATCCCAGGAAGAGGATATGAGGAAGAGGCCTGTGGCTTTGGAGCTAACATTCCAGGGCGCTGGTCTACGCTCCCTAGACCTCAGTGTGGTTTAACTTTGGGTTGGCTGTACTGTCCAGACTCATGACAATGCCCTATGCCAGAGGTGGGCAAAATATGGCCTGCAGGCTGGATGCGGCCCACCAGGCCATTCTATCCGACCCACGAGGCCCCTAAAAAACTTAGAATATTAATATTTATCTGCCCCTGGCTGCCTGTCATGCAGCCTTGATGGCTTGTCAAAACTCTGTAAGCGGCACACCGCCCAAAATAATTGCCCGCCCCTGCCCTATGCTCTAATGCTCCTGAGACATGGCCCAGGTAAGTGGCCTAACCAGCCTGCAGCCTTCCCCTGACCATGCTTCTAGGGGGAAGAGAAAACAACCCTGAGTCTCACTCAGAAGTGGCTCTTTGTTGCACTCACCTGCAGTCACTTTGCCATTAGTCCACACGAGATTTTTGGCTTTGACCACAACCACAGTCAGCCGCTCCGCTGTGGGCAGGTAACTCAGAGACAGCAGGATTTCTCCCACCGAGTCCACTGTCTGCAGGACACAATACATCATTCATCATGCGAGAGCAATACTGCCCCCCAAGTTTCAATCAAGGGGAAGAGTAAGAAGCAGGAAAGGCTTCACCAGTATGAGGGCAGAGGCCTCTGGTGGTTTCGCTGTCAAAAAGAAGGATGGTCTACTGCTAAGTGCACTAGCCCAGGGACTCTGGAGACTAAGGTTCACATCTCTGCTCTACTATAGACTCCTTGTATGGCCTTAGGCAAGTCTCTTAGCTTCTGCATGCTTGGTTCTTACAGATGGGGACAATGGCACTTCATACCTCACAGGATAAATTCACTTGGGACTGTGAGGCCAATGGGTGCTACATGGAGAGACATCCATGTTCATCAAGTAAAGTCCTGTGTGTGATGTCCAGCTATTGTGAATGGCAACATCACCAGACAGAAGCCTTGACCGCCTGCCCCCAGCTCTGCCCCAGGGGCATGAGAGGAAGCCAAATGGCAGTGAGAGCTGGATTCTCACTGGGAAGTGTTGACATTGCTGCTCAGTCTTATACCAGCCATAGATCTGCCTGACCCTGATGGGGACATGCTACTTCACCCTCAGACAGGAGAGGTCTTGGAGGTAAACACCACTACTGCATTTAAAGGGGGAAGAATTCATTCAAAAACCTGAGCAAACCTTGATCCAAAGTCCCAGAGCCAAACACCTTGAACTCTTGAGTCTGGACATTAACTGTGTGGTACTCAGGTCTGTCTACAGTAGGAACATTTTGGGAAAGCTGAGATAACAATGGGGGAAGCAGAGATCCTGCTTCAGAGAGTCAGCTGATTGTCTGGAGAGAGGAGGGAGGACTCCCCTGCCCACCCAGATGAGCTGGCAAGAACCTTCCTTAACAGTATGGCATAATGGCCTGATAGCCTGGTCTGGGATGACAATACTTGGGTTCTCAGCTGAATGCCAAGCTCTTTTGCTGCAGTCTCAGCTCCAGTGTTCAAACCAAATGGCACAGATGAAAAACTTTATGGTATATCGTGTCCTGGCTGTGAAGAGTTTGTAGGGGATGACACATTTAACCCAGCTCTGCACAGATCTGATGCAGCAAGTACTGAACCAGTGGTGACCCATTCTCTCTCATTTTCAGTGAATCCCATTAGCCCCAGAATGAGACCTCACCTTGTTCATGTCCTGCAGGTACAGCCAGGCTTTGAATGGCCGGATGGCCAGGTCCAGGTCTGACAGCTTTAGCTCTGCTACCCCAGTGCTGATGTTCCTCTCATCTTCATCAATGCCAAAGACAGAAAACCTCAAGCTGTTTTCCTCCAGTGCAGATGGGTCCAAGGGAATCGAGAACTTCTCATCAAAGAAGACAGAATAGGCACTCCTCTGAATCTGCCAAGAGAAAGGCCAAGTTCAAGGTTATGACTCCAAGTGCATGCCATGGAGAAGAATTATTGGGGGATGGGAGAAGGGCTCAAAGATTCTCCCTTCAGATATAAGAGGCCAGCAGCATTGTAGGGCTAAGTGTCAGGGTAGATTTGCCAGAGCCATAGGTTCAAAACCACTCAGGGACACCTAACTTTTTATTCTTCTTGGGTACAGGCAAGCAAACCTTCATGCCATTTTCTGGATCAGGAAGGTTTTGACGCACAACACTGAGCAAGGCTACCCTGCTCAGGATAAAGAATCAGGGCCAAGTTTCCAAACAGGCTGTTGAGTGATAGCTGCACCCACCAGCACTACCAGGACAAGCACCAGATACGTGCCCTTTTTTAAAAACAAAGGAATCCTCAAAATTGCCACCTTAGACCATCATTGCCAACAAGAAACAAAAACTGATACACAAAACAACCTACAAAATGCCACAGGTAGAAACAAAGACAATGAGGGCATTACCAATGCCACTGCTATTGCAATGAGGGAACTTTTTGGTTAGTATATCACAGAAAAATAGGGCTGGAAGGGACCTTGATAGATCATCTAGTCCTGCCCTATACTCAAGGCAGGAGCATCCCTGACTAACCCATCCCAGACAAGCATCTATCTAACCTGGTCTTAAAAACTCCCAGTAATGGAGACTCCAAATCCTCTCTAGGTAGTTTTTTTCCAGTGCTTACCCATCCACATGCCTGGAAAATTCTTTCTAATATCCAACCTGAATCTCTTTTGTTGCAATTTATGAGTGTTATTTCTTGTCTTGTCTCCTGAGGACACTGGGAACAATTGATCACCATCCTCTTTATAATCACCCTTTTTGTACTGAAAACTGCTTTCACATCTGCTCTTAGTTTTCTCATCTCTAGCCTACACAGCCCCAGTTCTTCCAATCATTCTTCATATGTCATGTTTTCCAGACCTCTAATCAGTTTTGCTGTTTTCCTCTGGACTCTTGCCAATTTGTCCACATCTTGAAGTGCAGTGCCTAAAACTAGACACGGAACTCCAGGTGAGGCCTCAAGTGTGCTGAACAGGGAGGAAGAACCACTTCTTGTGCCTCATATATGGCACACCCAAGTAATATTGGACCATTTTTTCCTCAATGAATCCAGCTCATTTTGTATCAATTCCTGCCCTCTAACTTGTCTGTAATCCCACCTAGCTGGGTTATCTGCAAATTTAGTAAGTGTGTAGTCAGTTCCATCCTCCAAATCATCAATGAAGCTTTTGAACAGTACTGGACCCAGGACCAAAACCACACTTGATCTGTATCAGCATAGCTGTGCAAGTTTATCAACTGTGGGCCAAAGGAAACTGCAGCAAAGAACTGCTGATGCAGAGAAGTCTAGGGATGCTGAGCAATCTCTACTCATGTCTGCCACAATGGGGAGTGGAGGGTAATGTACAGCATAGATTGCAGGTGTTTATACCAGCAGGGGAGCGGGAGGTATGCATGTTATAGATGAACCCTCTGAAGCACATTAAGAGAAAGCAGCTAGGTGTGGTATGAAGGAGTGCTGTTCAGGTAGCAGGGTGGGAGGAGCATAATGGGATTTAAAGAGACAGTGTAGTGAGATGCAACTGTTTAGTCCTGCAAAATCATAAAGCTTGAGTTCCCTATCCATGTGACAGCACAGCCAAGGTGGAGGGGAAGGGTGGGCTGAGCTATTAGGGCCTCACCTTGAGAGGCACTGAGCTCTTTCCATTCCCACTGAGGTCAGCAGTTGATCAGAACCAGACTCTGTGCATGTGTCCCAGTGCCCATGGAAGGGGCAGAAGGGACAGAAGGGAAACTTATGCTGCATGCATATGTGTACATGTGCACAGGGGAATATAAGAAACCTAGGCCATATCATATTGGGGTGCCAATCCCCTGCACAAATGCAGGATTTGCTGTTCCTAATATATCCCAGGTAGTTCCCTACCAGCCTTTTCTTGGTGGTGAGTGTTATTATGGGCTCAGAGTCACCTGCCACTGTCTACCCTAGAGGTGGCTCCTTTCAGAGATAGGCAGGTGAATTCTGGTTGCATGAATTTTGTGTGGCAGTCAGGGAACCTGATGTGGAAATAGCAGCTTTGTGACCAAGGCCAAAGCTTCTTAGCTCCTCAGAAGAGGGGCTATAACCAGCCTGTGCATTGCAGCATTGGTGTCTATGGCTAGGGACAGACATTCAATAAACCTGAGCCTGAATTGATTCAAGCTTTGGAGGTTAGTCTAACCTGCAAAGCTTGAATCAATTTGAAGGTGGATAGACATTCCCTTTTAATTCCAGAAATGCAGGACCATGCCTGCAGTGGCTCAGGCTAGAAGCCAGGAAAGGGGGGGAACATGGGCAGGCCTGGGCAGGACTTCTGATTAGGGAAGGGTTTCCTGCCACCTAGCAGGGAGTTGATAACACAGTGTTTATCACCCCTGACTTGCTGTTTATCAGCCCATTAAGAAAACAAAACTTCTCTCATTAGTTCAAGCTCTTAAACAACTTTTTCCAAGGAAAGAATGGAGGGACATTACTAGCTACCTGTTGATTAGCTCCAAAAAGCCCTGTGTTGACAGTGTCCTGTCTGCCTGTCCCATCTCCCACAGCACAGACCATAGCCAGCACGTGGTATGCTACCTAATGCTGTGAGGTGTCTGTGTAAGGCAGAGGGGAGGGGGGAATCTCTGCTTCAGCAGGGAGTGGAGAGAGGGAGTCGGGGAGCAGGAAGAAGCCAGGCAGATGTCCTGTACCTGCAGTCTCTTGTTGGAGCTGCAGCCAGGCAGCAGAGGGGAGGGGCCAGCCCAGTTTTTTGGAGCAGAGAGCCCTGCCCAGCCTGGAGAGCATGCCAGGATGCTAGGGGACTCTGATTTAATTTAAACCAGGAAGGGGTCTGGGACAGACATTGCACAAACCTGTTTGACCCAAATCAGTTAAGTCTGATACTACATTCAGCTAAGTTTATCTCAAACCTGTTTCAGCCATTTTCAAAAGGGTTTATGTGCACTGAACATCTGTTCTGTTACAGATTTAAACCAGTTTCTAATCACTTAAACTGGTTTATGTGTAATGTCTGTCCCTAAGCCCATGTGGATTGCAATGTCCCACCATTCATTCAGAAGCAAAAGAATCAAAAAGAAGCAAAGCAAGAGGAACAAGTGGGCAGCACAATTCATGCCTGGGGCACACCAGCCCAGCTCCCCTGCAGGCAGCATGGGGGGGAGGGGAGGGCCATGCTGGTGTATACCAGCTGTGGATCTGCCCCCCACCTCCAAGTTGTCCCAGTCTCTGGGGAGTCGCCTTTGTGCTGGATCTCCCTATGTAGCTAAGTTTATAATTGCCCAGAAATGAATCTACTGATAATGTAAAGGACAGGTTCCTGCGAAACCACTTCCCTCTTCTTACCAGCCTTCTGCTATTTGGGCCTGGGGAGGGAATCCCTGCCCTGCACCAGGCAGTTTCTAGGCATCACTCAGGGTCAAGTGCATTCAGTTGGAACAGCTCCTCCCTCTGAGCAGTGCTCTGGGCAGGTTTGCAGATTAGAGCGTTCTCTGCCTGCTTGCTCCAAAAGGCTCTAAACTGACTTTACTATTCAGCTACTTAAGCAAGAACAGCCTCCAAGTCAGGTAGCTTTTGCCAGCAAATGGCCAGCTTGGGGAGCTGACAGCCTGAGGCAAAGTGCTCGCTGTCCTCCAAAAGATGCCTGGCTCAGAAATCATTATAGAGACATTATAGAGAGCTTTGAGGCTCTTTTCTTTCCGTGTAACAGGCTTAATGATGATGATAAAAGGCCCAGTGCTGATTCTCGCACTGAATTTTCCCTCTATTGAGCTGAGAAGGTGACTTCTTATTTCACAGTGCTGTAAGTGGGGCCAGAATTAGGGTCTGGTGTTGGCCATCTTCCAACTGGGGAAAGCAGGGCTCAGACATGGATCCTCATCTCAACTGGACTGCAACTAGGGCCAAGAGAAAACTCCTCCACTTTTTCGGGCTGTGGAACCTCAAGCACTCTGCATCGCCAAAGTTGCAGACACTTCAGAGCAATTAAAAGCCAGTCCTGTAACCAATGGGAAAGCAGGATTTTGTGTCCAACATTCCAACCCAGTTCCAAGATTCTGCTCCAATTCTAACCTGGTTCTAATGTTTGTGACAAGATACGTACTGCAGTGGCTGCGCGCAGGAAGTGTCCAGACTGGATTGAGAAAGTGATGCCTTTGAGAACATGAAGCTATAAAGCAGCCCCTCCCCCCCCATGCTTTCCCCTACTCCCAGCCTGCGTGGGAGGCTTGCAAAATAAATGAGAAAGCTTGCAGTTCAAAGCCAGGGGAAGGCTGGCATGCCATTCCTCAGGGAGAGTGTTGCAACTATGTCCACTAGAGGAGATCCCCGCCCCCACCTCCCTCTTCCTCTGCAGCTGGGGATGTATTTATCTGAGCCCAGATGTCAGTTCTATCAGCTTTCACTTAAGAGAGGCAAGGACTGCAAAACACAGCTGAATGGTGCGGGAGTGCGTGCCTGTGTAAGGCTAGGTAACCAGCAGCAGAGCCAACAGTGCACCAGCACTGTGTGTGAACAGAAAAGCTCTCAAAGCGTGGCAGCTTCAGAAATTCCTTGCCCAGGAGAACCTTTCCATTACCAAGGTCATACCTTGTGAAATATGAAACACCTTAACAAGAAAAGAGCATAATTTACCATCCTGCTTGCCATCAGACACGTTTGAGGTAAATAGCTTCAAATTTATCCGAGCCCAATTTGAATAAAATGAACTTTTCCAACCAGGAGAAATTACACCACCCTCCAGTTCTCCTGTACAATATGAATTTTCATTTCTACCTGCAAGAAATTTTACAATCTTTGCATTCTCGTATGCTTGAGGAAGGGTGTGCGCCCAAAAGCTTACAAAGAAAGATTTATTTTTTTTTTGCAACTGTCTAGTTGGTCTAATAAAAGCTATCACCTCTAACACACTGACTACAGCTTTAGAAAGATGTTCTGCATTTCAGCTAAATGGGGCTGCTGGTGCCAGAAATCAGATGGATTGTTCTGCAAATGCTGCGTCACCTCAGGGACGGGACACTGGGCAGGGAGCTCGATACCTCTTGGGCACATCGATACCGCTCAGTGCTCATGGGAGTGCTGCCCTCAAGCATGCCTCCCACCTTTCCCTGCCTGCTACAGATGAGCCTATCTTGGAAACAAGACTGTGAAGTGGCTTTGAAGAACCCCCCTAGTGTCCACCTCAAGTTCTTGGTCTCTAGCATGCAGTGAGAGATGTTCATGAGAGCCCTGGTTTCATTACTAATGAGCACTGTTTACATGGCTGTAAAAACAGCAAGACCTCACAGCCATAACTGAGAAAGGCAGTCAAGGGGCAGCTCTCCATTTTACAACCCAGTTCGACAAGGCTTTACGAGGCCATATTAAGCAAGAGTGGAAATAGGATCCAGGTCTTCAGTACAGCAGACCTGACTAATCCAGTCACACTGCACCTCAGCATGAAAATGCCAAATTTATGAGGTCCTATCTCCAACCTCTGCTTTCCCCTCTAGCCCACACTCCTCTTTTGAGAGCCTGCAAAACACCCCATGACTTTCTGGTCCCTGCCATGCTGCTTTGACAAGCCAATAGCTGATAACCACTGGCCAAGCGAGTGTTAAGTCTCTCTGTAGTGGCTGATTCACACAGAGGAAACATTTGCTTCTCTAACTCAAGTGGTAGCAACCTGAATAATATCCGTACTTCATTTGAACATGGCCTGATCCCCAGAGAGAAGCGAAGCACTTGTGTACTCATCAAGGGTCACCTCTCATTATCATTAGTACCGAACAGGAGCAGGGAATCAGTCTGGGCTTGTAATTACTTCCTGGGCATCAAAGAGGTAGCAATTATATCTGGCATTGAATAATCCTGGTGTTGGCTATTATGAGGGAACTGTGTTACCACTGGAGCAGGCAGATACTAATAAAAGCAGCAATAGCATTTTGACTGTGATCCTGCTCCATTCAGAGGTAAAGGTATAGCAATTTAGCTCTCTTGCATAGCTACAGGATCATCCAGACATCACAGCTACATCATAATTCCTGATATGTGGTAGGTGATGGGGTGAGGAAGAGGGAAAGGAACAGTAACAAATTGTTTCTCCCTTTAAATTGTTAGAAGTCTGCCCATAGCCAAAGATCAAAAGGAGCAAGCAAATTAGACTGGATTCTGTTTTCATTTATGCTAGGGTGTGGGAGTAAAATGCCAAGGACTTCAGCAAAATCATTGTGGACTAGTACCACAGGAATATGGAGACACAAAAGCAAAGAAACCATGTGGGTCATCAAATCCAGTCCCTTGCACAGAGATCAGGATGTGGCCCAGCGCATGTGCTCTAGGTTTGGATCCCTTGTTGCACATTTCAGTCACCCACTGACCATTTGATGGTGGAGAGATAGGCTGCTACTGACTCCCTTTTTGTCTTTCCCCTGGCTTGCCTCATTTCTTCTCGTAACACTGAGAATGTGTGCAGGTTTAGAGGGAAACCCTTGCAAGCTCAATAGGCTGAGGAACTACTATGGTCTCCCATCACAGGCCCATTTTTATTGCAGCTAGCTTGATTCCATAGCACTAGATTCAGAACCCTGTATTTCAGGCTGTTCATGTGCAGTGCAATTTCCATTAAACAGCCCACTGGAGAGGCTGAAACATTTTAGAAGTAGTATTTCCCGTTGGTATTTTTAAGCAAGATATACTAATATTGGTTATCCTGTAATAAACACAAGCAGAGAGAGTTTCCTCTATCACGGTGGGAGCAGCCCAGAAACAGTGGGTTATCTTGTTAATGCTGATTTGTGTTTTTAAAAGCTTGGATCTCCACCGTGGAAGCTTACAGGATCAGACACACTCGTCTAGCCTCATACAAGCGATCACAGAGATTGCTCCTACCTTGAGAAGCCCCAGCACTGGTACAACACAGATCAGGTGACACTTGGCACCTGACAGTTCCCTCCCCAGAAATAATGGAGCAGCCCATTGGGGCTTAGTGGCCCAGTAGAGTTAAATCCAGTGAGCTTACCTTCACTCTGCACTGAGGAACAAGCCCACAGGTGACTATTTTCTACCTTGTGGCCAATGACTGGACTAGCAATGTGAGCTGCCTGCCGTGAGACACGTGGGCAGAACTGTGCAGGAGCTGGGCTGGCAGAATTCAGGAACTGCAGCTCAGGATGGGTAGGGAGGTGCAGCTCAGGACCACTGGCTCCTAATGGATGCAGAGTGGGGAATACCAAACTGCGTCCATTATCTCAATGGGCACTGATCCTTACCTAGAAAAGGTGGGTGGCTGATTGCTTCCACTCCTCAAAATGCTGCTATTGCAGAGAACTGGCTGCCAAACACACCTATATATTCCAGGGTAGAAGACAGCACAGGCCTATTTTTTGTGCAGTGACAGTGAGCCTATGGCCACCAGCAACTACAAGTTCCTTGCAGCAGCTAGGAGGCAGCCACTTGGGGCACAACAACAGACTCCTTGAGACAGCAAATAACAAAGCAGGGATAGGAGTGAAGGTTTCAGGTTAATAACCAGGGGGCCAAGGGAGGGCATTGAGCAGAGAGCTCTGGCCAGCGCTCTCACTCCTCAAAGGCATCTAAGGAGCTGTTGGATGCTACCCAGTGAAACTCTGTTGGTAGATGTGCACAAGCAAGGGAAAGGAGGACAGCCTCACAGCTGCCTGGGTCCCATCCAGCCAGCAACTCCTTCCTGGTATGGTAAATAGGCAGTTTGGCTAGGGCCAGGAAGAGGCTGGCCAGAAGGTCCTGGGAGTTGGTGGGGCTACAAATGGGGTGTGCATAAACTAGAAGGTCCTTAAGAAGAGGTTCCTGAGAAGGTGGAAGAGGGGCTGCAGCCCAGAAGACAGCACAGGAACTGACAAAAAAAACCCCAATGCTTAGCACAACTCAGTATAATGCAAGGGCGCCTGTCCATGTTGCACTTTTCCTGTGTCCATGTGACAAAAATCGCCATTAAGCTAGCTAAATCACGTCTGCAGATCCACGTTGTCAGCTGATTTTATTGCTTTAGGTTTGTTTGGTTTTTTTATCATGGTCATTTAAAATACCTCCAACATGTTTTATTGTTAGCTCCTAAATTTCTTCCATGAGAGTTTTTTTTTTTAATCGTATTAAATTTTTCAATAGGTATCTGACTTTTGCCCAAAAATGGGATTTTCATAGATTTCATAGACATTAGGGCTGGAAGGGACCTCGGAAGATCATCGAGTCCAGCCCCCTGCCCAAAGGGCAGGAAGTCAGCTGGGGTCATAGGATCCCAGCAAGATAAGCATCCAGTTTCGTCTTGAAGGTGTTCAATGAAGGCGCTTGAACCACCTCCGGTGGCAGGCTGTTCCAGACCTTGGGGGCTCGGACACTAAAGGAATTCTTCCTTATGTCCAGCCTGAAGCGGTCTTGTAGTAGTTTATGACCATTCGACCTAGTTGTCATCCCTTGGGGCGCTCTGGTGAACAAACGTTCCCCCAGATACTGGTGGTCACCCCTGATAAACTTGTAGGTGGCCATCAGATCACCCCTGAGCCTGCGCTTTTCCAGGCTAAAGAGCCCCAGGGCTCTCAGCCTGTCATCGTAGGGTCTGCTTCCCTGACCTCTGATCATGCGCGTGGCTCTTCTCTGGACTCTCTCAAGCTTCTCCACATCCTTTTGAATTGTGGAGCCCAAAACTGGACGCAGTACTCCAGCTGCGGCATCACTAAGGCCGAGTACAAGGGGAGAATGACGTCCCGGGATTTGCTTGAGAAGCATCTATGGATGCAAGCCAGCGTTTTGGTCACTTTACTAGCCGCAGCATCGCACTGCAGGTTCATGTTCATCTTGTGGTCAATGATGACCCCCAAGTCTCTTTCTTGCATAGTGCTAGCCAACATAGCACTGCCGAGCCTATAAGGATGCTGTGGGTTTTTCTTCCCAAGGTGGAGAACCTTGCATTTATCGGCGTTGAACACCATCAGATTCTCGTCCGCCCACTTGCTGAGCCTGTCCAGGTCAGCCTGGATCACCTGCCTGTCTTCTGGTGCGGATGCTTTGCCCCAAAGTTTGGTGTCATCGGCAAACTTGGCCAGTCCGCTTCTGACTCCAGTGTCCACATCATTAATGAAGATGTTGAACAGTATGGGTCCAAGGACAGAGCTGTGGGGGACCCCACTGGTCACAGGACACCACGATGAGTGACTTCCATCAATTACTACCCTCTGGGTCCGACCACGGAGCCAATTTTCCAGCCAGTGGATCATGGAGGACCCAAGGCGACAATTGGCCAGTTTCTCCAAGAGGCGATCATGGGACACCAGATAGAAGGCTTTTTTGAAGTCAAAAAAATTTTCCCTTCTTTGCAACAATTTCACCACCAGGTACCATTTGGGTTCACTCTGAAATCCATGGAATTTCTCTCACAACGATTCAAAATGAACCAGGTGCTAATCTTGCAAATTTTTCCTGGTTATTTCAGATTAATGAAGAATACAATTAAAAAAAAAAAAAAAAAAGGGTTCCCTGTTTTCACATGCACTTCATTTCTAGCTGTCCTTTTCCCTGATGCCACTTTCCTCCCCTAGCCACTTATCAGAGCCGACCAGCCTCAGCCTCTGCCATTCCAGCTAGCCCCCCAACTTTTTATCCTGCTTGTGCCGAGAATTTCGGGGACCCGCACCCCAGTATTTGTCACTCTCAACAAGCTAATCTACACACAGAGGTTTATGAGCCTCTGAGTGATACAGCCCAAGTATTTCAAGCTGTATATGCTCATGTATTTAAAATCAAAAGTCCCAGGTGCACTGGCCTAGCACCCCCTCCCTCTTCCCCCACCATGCCAAGGAACTGCATTTCATCCATGTCTGGAAATAGAGTCACTTTCTTCCAGTGATTTCAATTACATGTAGTAACAGGCAGAGGTTAAAGCAGCAAATAGGACTGTTTTCCCCTACAGCTGAGGGCTTAGATGCTTTGTGGTATATGCTGATAGACATGACTGGGACTAAATAGCTAGGTGAAATGGTTCATAACAAGAAGAGTCGTTGCTTGATGAACTTCTAGCCTGGCAGAGACCTGATACAAAAAAAGGTCAGGACTTAAGGGCCATCACTCTTCCTGTCTCATATTCTCACATCATTCCCACTCAGAAAAGGGATAGGAAATGAGAGAGGTGAAGGCAGGGCTCTTAAGAAACGGGAACTATTTGAGCTCTACTGCTGATGTTTTCAGTGGCCTGAATGCTGATGCAAAGACTCAGCGTAGGCACACAGCTAGTACAACCGAGTTATTCCTAGCATGAGCAAGACACCCGAGTTACAGCAGACCTCCTGGCTCACCTGCCTAACTCCACTGAACCAAGAGAAAACAGAGGTGTGACCCCCTAATCAACCAGGGTGGGTTGGATATAAGTGAGTGGATAAAAGAGAATTCATCTGAAAACCTTGAGGGTGAAAAAAGAAGCTGGAAAACCAATGAGGAAAGTTTTTTGGAAACAATGAAAGGACTTTTGTACTGGCTTGTCAGTATTACAATACTGGCCTTTTCCACTCCAGCTTCATAGAAACATTGTGGGAGGGCCCTCAGATCGTGTTCAACCACCTGCTCAAGGCAGGAGCATCCTGACAAAATTGTCCCAGGCAAGTGTTTTGTCTAACCCAGTGGTTCTCAACCATTTTGAACTCCAGGCACCCTTCCACAACTATTGTGCATTGAGTGGAACTCAGTTTCAAAACTAATTTATGGATTACAGTGCTTGCTTCCTTGAAGAGGGGCCTGGGAGTAGAGATGGGGGATCGGCCAGGCAGGGACAAGTCTAAGCCTGAGCTTATCTCCTAACACCTCACTTATCCTCACATCACAGAGCACTCTTCAAAAGATCAGGGGGCACCCCAGGGTGCCGCAGCACCGTAGCTGAGAATCACAGCCTGCTCTTAAAAAATCCCAGGGATAGAGATTCCACACGCTCTCTAGGTAATCTTTTCCAGCACTTTACCAATCTCAAAGTTAGAAAGTTCTTCTTAATATGTAACCTAAATCTCCCCTGTTGCAATTTCAGCTCATTACTTCTTGCCTTGTCCCCTCCAGCTACAGAGAACAATTACCTGCCATCCTCTTTATAAAAACCCTATTTCTATTTGAAAACTATTATCAAATTCCCCCATCAGTGTTCTGTAGACTAAATAGCCCCAGTTTTTTCTGTCATTACTCTCATGTCATGTTCCCCAGACCTCTAATAATTTTTGCTGCTTTCCTTTGAACTCTTTCCAATTTGTCCATGTGTTAAAGTGCAGAGCCCAAAGCTGGATAAGATACACCAGGGAAGGCCTCACCAGTGTCAAAAAGTGCAAAAGATTCACCTTTAGAAACTTGCAAGTAATGTTAAGAATGTAAGAACATAAATGGGTCAGACCAATGGTCCCTCTCACTAAGTATCCTGTCTCCAGCAGTGGAAGGGGTGGATACTAGAGTGATCTATCCCCTATTCAATGCCCTTCCTGGCATCCACCATTATTATCTTAGAGATGCCAACGGAAACATCACAAACTATTCTATTCAAGAGCCATTAATAGATTGATTATCCATTCATTTGTCTAGTCTCTTTTTTGAACCTGGCTATGCTCTCTGTCTCTAGCGCTTCCTGTAGCAATGAACTCCACAAGTTAATGTGCTGCATAAAAAAAATACTCTCTTTTAAGTTTTAAACCTGTCTCCTGCTAATTTCAGTGGGTTCCCCCTAGTTCTAGTATTCTGGGACTTGTTCATGAACAACAGTTCCCTGCTCACTTGTTCCACACCGTTCATGATTTTATAGACCTCTATCATAATCCCTCTCAGCCTTCTCCTTTCCAAACTGAAGAGTCCTAGCCTTTTTAGTCTCTCCTAGTATTGCAACTGTTCCATGCCCCTGATCATTTTGATTGCCCTTCTCCATACCTTTTTTAATTATACTACATCCTTTGAGATGTGGGGCCCAGACCTGCACACAGCATTTAAGATATGGACACACCACAGATTTGTATAATGGTATGATATTCTCCCATTTTGTTTTCAGTTCCCTTCTTAGTGGGTATGTCTACATGTGCAATTAATTTGAAGTAGGCTTACTGCACAGTGAAAATACTGTGCAGTAAACCTCTGGGGAGCACTTCTACACATGCTGCCTCTTGGGAGCAGATTTGCTTCCAATGGGAGCAGCCTGGAAAGGATTGCTCCCACCCTGCTCTGCCCCCCTGCAGCATCCAGGGACAGCTCCAGGCTCCCTCCGTGTGCCAGCCCAGGGTCTGGCAGGGAACACCGGGCCAGGAGACAACCATCTCCTGGCCCTGTACACCTTGGGAGGGGTGCTGATGTGGATGGAGCAGAAGAACTGCTGTTGTAGAGCTCTACCTACCCATGCACATGGGGACAAGCTCTGTGCCCAACGGAGCTTCCCTGTGGCTGGCCAGGACCTGTCTCTGCCTGGGGCAGGTCCCAGCCAGCTCCAGGCTGCACCCCCTCCTCCACAGCTGTTTTCTAGCCTTGTGCCCCAGTCAGGCAATTGGGGCATGGGGCTGGGAAAGAGCTGTTGGGGAGAAGCTGGGTACTCTCCCCATGCAGGGAGCTCCTGGCTCCAGCTCCACAATCAGAGCAGGGGCTGGAAGCTACCTGCTGCTGGGGCAAGGGGACATTGTCCCAGCCCAGGCTCTGCCAACAGAGCCCACCGCAGCAGCAGCCAGCTCCAGGGGCAGAGAGCAATCTCCTGCCCCCTGCTGCCCTGCTGACTGGGAGCAAATTTGCTTCCAACTTGGCCATCTACACATGCATTACTGTGCAGTAACTATTCCACAGTTCATTCACTACCTGGATTTGCAGGTAGCAAATGAACTGTGGAGTAGATCAGTTTACTGTGCAGTAAGCATCTGCACATGTAGACAGTGAGGCTTACTGCACAGTAAATTGGTCTATTGCGCAGTAAATCAGCTTGTGTAGATGCGCCCAATGATGCCCAACATTTCATTGACTTTTGGTCACCACTCCACACTGAGCTGTTTTTAAACTACTGCCTACAATGACTCTAAGGTCCCTTTCCTGAATCATAACAGCTAGTTCAGAATCTAGCATCGTATATATAGTTGAGGTTATTTTTCCCCTGGTGCATTACCTTGCATTTGTCGACACGGAAGGTCATCTGCAATTTTTGCTCATATTAACTCTTGCCGGTATACTATTTGCTTTTTTTCCCCCAACATTGTCACACTGTTGGCTCATATTTAGCTTGCAGCCCACTATAAATATATATTGAGTCTATATAGTTATTATTTGGTTTAGAGAAGAGAAGACTGAGGGGGGATTTAATAGCAGCCTTCAGCTACCTGAAGGGGGGTTCCAAAGAGGATGGAGCTGGACTGTTGTCAGTGGTGACAGGTGACAGAACAACGAACAAAGGTCTCAAGTTGCAGCAAGGGAAGTTTAGGTTAGATATCAGGGAAAATTGTCTCACTAGGAGGGTAGAAAAACACTGGAACAGGTTACCCAGAGAGGTGGTGGAATCTCCATCCTTGGAGGTTATTAAGATTGGGCTAGACAAAGCCTTGGCTGGATGATCTACTTGGGGAAGATCCTATTTTGAGCAGGGGGTTGGACTAAATGAACTCCTGAGGTCCATTTCAAACCAAATTTCCTATGATTCTGTGATAACCTCTAGATCCTTTTCTGAAGTACTGCAGCCTAGCCAGTTTGCATTTGTAGATTGAATTGTTCCATCATAAGTGCAAGACTTTGCACGTATTTTTATTGAATTTCATTCAGTTAATTTCAGGTAATTTTTCCAGTGTATCAAAGTTATTTTGACTTCTAATCACATTCACCAAAGCAGTAGCACCCAACTTTTCCAGCCTGTGGGCCAGATGAGCTATGCCATGTCTGTCCACAAACTAGATCCAGTCCATGGGCCCAATCCAGCACATGGTGCTGGCCCAACCAGGACCTGATGCAGCTATGTAGAAACAGCCCTGTCATGACCTGATCCCACTTGGCTGCCTTGGGCTCCAGCCCCAAGCATCTGGATTAGGCCCCAGCTGGGCTGTTGCCGTATAGTTGCATTAGGCCCCAGCCATCTCCAGGTGGTTGGATCAGGCTCTGGCTTAATCCATCTGCTTGGAATATTGTCTGATTCCTCTGCATGGGGCTGGCCTGGTTGGGGGCAATCCAGCTATGTGGGGCTTGAAATTTATCAGCAGGGGAGTGGTGGCAATGCTAGTTGTCACCCCCTCCCATTGCCAAATTTCCCAACCCATGTGGAGATCCATGGGCTAGATTACATGACTCCATGGGCCAGGTCTAGCCTGTGGGCCAGGCGCTGAGCACCCTTGCTTCAAAGTGTCTGTTACTCCACTCAGTTTGGTGCCACCTAAAAGTGTACTAAGCGTGCACTCACTTCCGTCCTCTAAGTTACTAATGAAGATATTGACCAGCATCAGAGTGGGAACAGAGCTCTGGGGAACCTACTTGATATCCCTTCCCAATGAGACATTGACCCATTGATGACTATTTTTAAACATGCTTATCTTTTCAGTTATGCGCCTACCTTCCTGTAGTTTTATCTAGACCATATTTCTGTAGATTCCTTGTGAGAAAGTTGTGGGAGACGGTGTCAATTGCCTTGCCAAAGTCAAGGTATATCACATCCATTGTCTTAACCCCATCGCCTTGTTGTAGAAGGAAATCCAATTTGTAAGCCACAGTGTGCTCTTGACAAATCCATATTAGCTGTGCCTTATCATCTTGTTCTCCTATAAGTGCTTAGAAATTGTTTCGTGGTGACCTATATTGAGCATTATAGTCATACTTTTACCAGCTTCTGGAGCCTCACCTGGCCTCCATGACTTCTCAAAGACAATAGACAACAGCTCTGCAATTACTGGAGCCCATTCCTTGAGTATTGTAGGATGGATTTCATCCAGCCCTGCTGCTCTGAAAACATCCATTATCGATGTAAACATTAACCAGTTATTTCCAGACTTTGGAAGGATTATCTCTTCCCCAGTTGGTGCTGATAATTATGCCTATCCTCTGACAGCTGACTGTTTTTGTGAAGACTGAAGTAAAAATGACATTAAACACATCACTCCTCTTGGTATCATCCATTATTAGTGTTGCCTCCCCTTTCAGTGGGGATGGGGTAGCCAACCTGTGACATGGGTGCCACAAATAGTGCAGGTAGCCCCTGTATGTAGCATGCAATACATTGGGGCAACACAGCGGCAGACAGAGCAGGAAGCAAAAAGCAAAGCAACAAATCAGGCAGGGACCACAGAGAAGAAACAGAAAGCAGAACAGCAGATCAGGCAGGGAGTATAGGCCTGGAAGCAGAGAGCAAAGCAGCAGCTAAGGTAGGGGAAGGGGATTGAAGTGGTACCTGGGGAAGATACAGGGCTTATTTGTGGCACACCTGACAAAACAGTTGGCTCCCACTCCAGTAACGGACCTACAACTTCCTCAGTCTCCCTTTTGCTTCTAACATACTTTTTGTTGCCCTTCCTGCCCCTTTTTGGCTGTATCTTTGTGCCTTGGCCTTCCTGACTTTGTCCCTACCTGTCCATACTGTACCCCTACGCTCATCCTTAAAAAACACTGCCAAGTATCCTATCCTAGAAGCATTGGCATGTACAAGATAGATACATTAATTTTACAATAGCATCTCTACACTTTTCTGAACCCTTTAAAAGGTTCAAGGTAGGTTTCAGCTCAAGCTCAAGCGGTTCCCTCAGTCTATCTGACCTGGTCCCCCATCTGCAAGGGGAAAGGCAGACTTCAGTAACCCTCCAGTGAAGTCGATGTATCTTCAGATGGGACCCACAGGATATGTCCAGGCAAATCCCAGAAACACTTTTGTTCACGGCATTGTTGTCCATTATGTCTTTCAGCAGGACAATGAAAAAGCAGCTCCTTCCTATTGTTTTCCTATCCCATTTGGAGCCCGAACACCTGCAAATGTTAATATCATAACAGACAACTGCAACAGCACAGGGAAATGCTCCCTGCTATGCCTTTGCACTGTTATCAGCGGTCCTTTCATTAGCTTCCCTCCGGCTGACTCCTAATTTCCTCTGCCTCAATTAGAAAAGCAGGAGGAGCTGCATGCACTGGGGCTGGGATTGTGTCAGTTCTGAGCAGAGAGGCCTAGATAGGATCTAAAGGAGAGAAAGGCCATAATGCCCTAAGCAGGGTGGCAGGGTACTGTCCTGCTCCTGGGTACGCTAGAAAAGCAATGCCCTAATCACTCCAGGCTGCTAAAGAAACCGGGTGTTCTCTACAACCAGGGCATTAACTCAAGCATCCAGAATCCCGGCATGGGCTACTGCACTGAGATTTAGCCTCTTAGCATTTTGCAAACAGGCTGCATCTGGAACTACTGAGCATTTCCTTGTGCTGAGGGACTGAGCCAACCCAAATATTTCCATCCCCCCTGCAGTTTTAGTTGCATTAATCCTCCCATTTCCATTGTGGAGGGCTCATGCATTCAGTCAAGGCCAAGCATCCATCTGGGTGTGGGGTAAAGTCTAGTTAGGGCTGAGGAAAGTGTTCAGGGTTGGCTGGTGCTGCAGAAATGCGAGGGATTTATTTGGGTGTGGACCAGCTGGGAAATCTCTCTCTGAAAAAAAGACAATTAGAGGCCTGAATCTAGCCACTTATATGGAGTCAGAGTCTTTTCCACCACCCATTCCAGAAAGTGCAGCATCCTTGATTACAACTCAAAATGGCTGGAGAACAGAGCCCATTATCTGTCCCTTCCATGTCTTTATTTATCAACCTTTAATTAAAAATGCAATGGGGGTTTGGTGCTTCTGAGTGCAAGAAGTTAAGAGCACAAGCAAAGGCAGGTACTGTGCAAACTTACCCCCTCACACAGCGTGGTCCATGTCAGTCTGGCCCCATTGCAGCATGCCCTGCTATTCAAGTCCTGAACCCCAGCACAGTCATGTCTGGGCATCTCTTTCCTCCCTGGCAGTTCCCTGTGCTGCCAACTACTCCCCTGCTCAGCTCCCCCAGTGCACCTCTTCCTGCCTGGCAGAACCCTCTGCTATTCCAGCTGTGGGCTACAGCTGGGTTGGCACAGCTGGGTTCTTACCTGTGTGTCCAGTGCCTTGAACAATTAAGTCTTCATGGCCACAGGGGTGTCTATATGTGGCCATGGTCCAAACTCATTATTATCATTATTATCACCATGGTTATCATAGCATCAAAGATAATAGAATGTAAACAAGACAATGTATCCTTACACCGATTCAGCAATTACATGGCTAATGTGATTGCTATTGTGTGCATCAGCTATGTAACATAAACCTCCTGAAAAGACAGAGAACAGCTTTACTTTTTGCAGACAGCAGTTATGCAGAGACTGGGTAGAACTGGCATAAGTCCTTAGAGGGGACAGGCCTCTTTTCTTCCTGAAGCCTGGGGGAAAGTAAAACATTGTCCCTTGGTGCACAGCCCAAAAGGAAATGTTCCTTTCCACTCTCACTCTTCTGTGCTGACACTCCCTTCCCAGTGACTCCTATGTACAAGCCCCAGTCATCATCTCCCTTTCTGAACAAGCCATGTGCTGACCTGACAATATGCACCATGATTTTATTATGTTACTCCACCATGGAGCCGCCCCACCTGAGATCAAAGCTCTACAAGTTGGCCAGGCACATAATGCCATCTAACTCAGCAAGAGAGAAAAGAAGCATTATCAGATGTGGAACTGAAGGACAGGATGATTAAGTGACTTCACCAACACCACATGGGGACTCTGCGGCAGGACTGGTAACGGAAAACACATCATTCGAGTCCTAAGAACTTTCTGACTATGAAGGTGGTCAAGCATTGGAACAGATTACCTAGAGAGGGCGTGGAGTCCCTTCTAGCCCTACTTTCCTATGTGCCGTGATCCTAAGCCAGTGTCTTACATACAAAGCTATGCACCTCCTGGTCAATTCAATGAGAACTCAGCAGGACTGGGCACTGGAACATTGAGGCTAGCATCCTTCATTTGTTGACATTTGCAGTAAATATCACAAAATAACCACCGCTTCAACTCCTGAGCTGCCTCAAAGCAGTTGGGGGAAGAATGTACCTCAACTGTCCTCTACTGGTTGGGGTTGAGGCTGGTCTAAATATATGCCACCGCATTCAGTAGCATATGAAAATTATCCTATAAGCTTTTTAGTTAGGGTCCTTTTGGGTCAGGACTTTAAGGTCTATCATTGAAATGGCTGGAAGTGCTGAGCAGTCTCTAGCACACTGACAGCTGCGTGCAGCCCAGATTGGTTGTGGGCTTGTTACAGCTGTATCATGTTGAAAGGAGCTGTTGGCTGCTCGCTGGTGAAATATTGATTCAAAGCTGCGGAGGTGCCAACTTCCTTCAGACTCACTGGAAGGTGCAATGAAGCTCCTTTATATATTGGAGATAACTGTAAGCACTGGAAGGGCTGCCTAAGGCACCTGGCAGGCAGGAGCTGGGAGACAGAGGAATTCCCCTGATCATGAATCTGAAGGCTAGGATTTTGGCAATGCCGCTCTTATGTATTAGAAGGTGAGAGCCTGGGGAAGCAGCACCCCTGAGTGGAAGCAGAAAGAAAGGGGTTCTGGAGCAGACCCAGGGGGGTTTTAAGTGTGGAGCTTACCTGCTGTCACTGCTTCTTGCTGTTGTTCAGGAAAACAAGACTTTGCATGTAAACCAGCAGGAACCAAGCTCACATCAGCCATTTCACCTCCCAACAGAATTAACCCTGAATACTGGCTCGCTGCTCAGATGCTGCAGGCAGGAGGATCTACCTGGAGCAGGCAGCCTTACTGGCAATCTGCAGCTGTGAAGCAATGCTGCACTTGAAAAAGGTACCAGGGCTTACCCCCAGGGTACAATAGGAGATGGTTGAGTGTTAAAAATACCGCTGATTCAGTAACGCTAGGGAAGGTACAATCTTTTCCAGTCACCTTTCAGTTTTGAGGTATCTGCGCCCTATTTCTCTGCCTCAAATCCAGAAGAACAAACAAAGCGATTCCACCACGTACAGGAACAACTCCTATCTCCAAAGAGTTCAAAGACAGTTCTCGCTCCCAAGAGAGACAGAGACATCTCCTTCCCTCAGTTCCTTGCCCTACTTTTTCCAAGGAGTTCCTCTCTAATGAGGGCTTGAGTGCTCGAAGCTGTCATTCAAAGCATCTTCACATCTCCACTTGCACTGGCTCCTTTGGCACAGCAACATAAGCCTTGCGGGGCACTCGTATATGCCAGAGTTAACCCTGAGAACACGTGTTTAAAATGAAGTGGGTATTAAAAATTCACCATTTCAGCAGCAGACCACATTTAGAGAGAGAGAGAGAGAGAGAGCGACTAAGGATTGCTTGCTTAATGCTGATGTGTGCACTACACAGTCACAGGGGAGAAGGGAAAGGAGGTTCAGAGCTATTCAGAACCGACACAGATGCCAGCCTACCGTTCACACTGATGTTGAACCTTTCTGGAAGGGCATAATGCATTCAAATTACCCTCCCCCTTCCAGGCAGGGCTGGGTCTGTGAAGCACTCGTCCTGCTCAGCCAGTTGGACCAGGACACAGAGTAAAGCAGAGTGTTTGCAAGTAGCACAAAGCCCTGGATGGTCACTAAACATGTTGAAAGGGAGAAACTTCCCTCGTAACACCCGAGGTTGCTTCTGTGAATCTTGAGAGGGAGCCTGCTCTTGTGATCTGTTCTACAGACCCAACATCTTCTTGGCCTCAACCAGAAGTGAAGAGGAGGTCGTGTTTGGGGAGCACTGGCTGCTTCTTACGATTGTTCATATGCAACTCTTGGGCCCCATTGAGTCCTGTCAGGCAGTGTTGTTTCTAACAAATGAACCCAGCTGACCACACAGAAAATACTGTAATTCATCTGGACAAACTCAGGTACCAAATGTCTCTCATCACTGCCCAGTATACCAAAGAAGAAGTGGTTCCTGATAAGCAAGAGTAACCAAGCTCTAATATGAGCTGAACAGAAGCTTGCTTGACCACATTTATTGTCTCGAGCATTCAGAAATTGAGTCAGGCTCTGCCCAAACATTATAAGTCCCATGATAAGATTCTCAGAGCTGAATGCACTAATGTTTGTGGATATTTTTTAACTAAACACTTTCTCTGTTTACCAGACTGTAACTCCATCCGTCATGACAATATGGTGACCACAACCCAATGGGGCCTAGTCCTGCACAAAGCTGAGCTACTGCAAAAACTTACTGACTTCTGTGGAAGAAGAGTGAGCTCAGCTTGGTTTTGGGAATAGTTGCAAAGAACTTTAAACATAACTTTTTGGCCTAGAAACAACAGGCGGCAGATACTACCCCAAAGCATTAGCAATAAGAAAGTTGAGCTGTCAGAGGAAGAAATAAAGAAGTGAGCAGGAGTAGGGAGGGGAGACTCCTTACTGTAAAAAATAAGGGATTGTTTTAGCAGGGACCACTTATGTACACCTTTCATCACCTACTAGTAGAAGTCATCACATCTCCTTAAACTGCCCAGCCAAGGCTTCTGAGAAGTAACTGGGTCAGTGTTTTTCAAATCATGTGAAACGTGGCTACAAGTTCCTGTCCATGCAATAGCATACGTAAGGAGGGGAGGGGGGACGATGACTGGATAAGCAGTCCTGGTCTGCTATAAACTGGTGCATGCAGTAGGGGATGGGGGAGCCCACCTATCACCAGCTGCGCTGTGGGGAGCAGCATGAGACTGATATCAGGGAGCCTTTTCCCAGCGTCAGACTCCCTCCCCAGCTGCAGGTGCCCCCCAGAGTGGCAGGTGGCAGCCGCACAATTGGGGTCAGAGGAATTTTATGCCCCGTTCTCAAAATCACATGACCTGCCATGCACCTTTGTAATATCAGGTTGCACGATTTGGGGAATAGGACATAAAATTCCTCAGACCCCAACCACAATGCTGCCTTAACGTCTGCCAGCAGCCATGGACATTAAGTCCAGAAGCGATCATTATGATCCTCTGTAGTATGACCTCCTGTCTGGCACTCTTCACATAACTTTGCCCACCAGGTCCTGAACCAAAGCCAGTAATTTGGGGAGAGTGAAAGAGCCTAAAGACAATCACTTCTGATGGCATAAGCATGAACAAAAGCTTCTAAAACAGGTCTGGGAATATTGTGTTCAGCGTGGTTCTCCATAGGAGTAGAAAAGACTTTCATGCACTTGACACTTTGCAGATCATGCTGACTAGATTTTACAGGAGACAAAAAGCCAGCGGTGTACCTGAATGCACGCGACAGCTTGTATGTTAGAGCAGGTGAAAGCCCAAATTCTTGTTCCAGGGGAAATTCCAAAATAGTAATAGTAACAACAACAGTTATTATTATTATTATAAAATTCCTTCCAGTTTGGAACAAGTGGAAATGTCCACATGAAATGAAAACCCTGAAATAATTGGAACATTTCTTTGAAGAATTCTGGACTGCTTTTGAACCTGGGACCCCAAGCTTCAAAGCTCCTAACTTTGCATGGTTCCTACAGGTTTAGGTTCCCTGTCCATGGTCTGTCTTAATGAACCTAGATGTCCTCAGAGCCATAGCCAACTGGGAGTCCAGGGGCTTTGGAGCTGGGGCTGCCAGCTCCACCTCAGGCAGCTTTGAAGTGCTGAAAGGTCAAGTTCAAACTCGGAGATCTTGGGGCTTCCAGCCTCCCAGGTTTGCTGCAAGGAGCCTGGTCACATAGAGCACTATCTTTGTGCTGCCCTGGGAGTGCCACCAAGGAGCCTGCTCCTGCCCCTCCAGCCCCAGTCTCCCAGAAGTAAGGTAACATTGTTGCCCTAGAACAACACTGAGTGTGTGCCCCAGCACTGCTTAGGCTTTCTGCCTCAGGTATGCTTAGGGTGGCTATGTTGCCTCCCTTCTGGGATTTTGCCTGCACAAACTGGGAAGGGAGAAGATGGGGAAGTGTACAGTTGCCAGGTACGGGACACTATGGATACTTTTCCTGAAATTTCCCAGTATTTCCAGGCTTCTGAAATCATGGGAGGAAGCCTGAAGGTACTGAGATTCCCTGAAAACTGCCCCGAGGCTGGGGACCTGGGGGCTGCCAGAGTCCTTACTCCAGAAGTAGGGCCTGTGACCCTGACAACCCCAGTGAGACCCAGGTCTCTCATGTCCCTGATCCTACAGTAGGAAACCTTGGGAGCTGTGGCTCACAGCAAGGTCTGGGGGGCTTCCAAGGTCCCTGACATGGGAGGCTCCTACTCTGTACCAGTGAGTCTGGAAGAAATTTCATGATGGGCCTGCCACAGAGCTGTGAACCCTCCTGCCTTTGGCCGATACACAGGGTGAGGCTGCCCCAGAGCCATAGGTCCTGCAAGCCCACCTTTCTCAGCTGCCCCTGAGGCAAGCTTACAGGGAACAAGGCAGGTTTCCACTGGGGTCCTGCCTGCGTTTGGCTAAAAGTTTGCTCATGCAGACTTTCTTCCATAAAACATTTCTGTTCCTACAAATTGCTAGTTCTCTGCAAGAACCTTTCCCTGGGGAAAATCCCTGCCCAGCTTTCAGAGAGATAGTAAATAATACAGAGCCCCATCACTGGCACACAAGAATACGCAAAATTGTTCAGACATTTCTAAAGCTGCTGCTCTGCACTGCAAATATTTCCAGGTTACACAGCTCTTAATCCTGAAGCCCTGGAGCAGTTCAAGAAACCCAGTCTTGTGCAATTTAAAATCTCTACTTCCAAGGGGCATGAGGACAAGGCATGCTTTGCAGGCTTCTGTGCTAAATTAGAGAGGCTGTGGTGCTAACGTGACTAGGAAGGACAGGAGATGCTTAGGAAGAGGAGGAGAGGCAGCGGAAGTCAAGCAAATGAAGACGCTGATCTTGCCCTGTGGTGGGGCAAGGGTAGAAGCTGCCCACTATAGATAGCTACTCCAAACGCAGCCCCTTACAATGTACATTTTATACGCGCACACAAAATTAGGACATTGAAATTTCTGGTTCCCACAGCAACCATAGAGCCCTGACTCTGCTGTAGAGAAACTCTCCCCCCTAACCAAGCATCCACAGCCTCTGAAAGCGCATTTACACAGAGCAAGGGCATGACACCTCCACTGCTAATAAATGAGGCTGTGTCTCAGTTGTGGAAGTAAGCGAACATATTGCAGATCACGCCGATTTTGCCCTCTCTGGGTTTCTTGAGAAGTTTCCAAGGCACCCAGTATGCTCAGGGCTGCCAAACAGACAGGCTGCATGGCAGCAGGTAACCTGGGCTATCTGTCAGGGTGTGCAAGCTGGCAAAGCCAGTGTGGCAGGGCATCATCAACGTACTGGAGTCCAGTGAAATGCCATGGCAAATATTCTGTGGAAGTGGTGGGAAGGAGGAGTGGGGAAGCAGTCAGCCATCACACAGCCCTCCTCACAGAGAGAACAAAGCATATGCTCATGACTTCCCCCCTTCTTCTTTCCCCATGTGATGCCTTTTTGCTGACACATTGATGGTACGGGCATGGGATGGATGGGGTCAGGGATTCATAGATTCATGGATGTTAGGGTTGGAAGGGACCTCAATAGGCCATCGAGTCTGACCCCTTGCCTGGGCAGGAAAGAGCGCTAGGGTCAGATGACCCCAGCTAGGTGCTTGTCCATAAGGTGGGGATATGGTGGGGAGGGGCAGGGAGGGTTAAAGCACTACACTATCTCCAGCAGTCAGGGCAAGGAGGAAACCCAAAGAGACCAAATGTAATAACCAGTGTCCCATTCTCCAAATGCCACCACTTGGAGGCCCTGCATCTAAGTAGTTCTGACACACCTTCTGTCTCAGCGCCTTGCTGCTTCTTGGAGCCAAGCAGGGGTGCTGAGATCCCACAGGTCAGGCTATGCACACGTAGACATGTGGCTGTCCTAATGTCCTCCCTGTGACTTCACCCAGATACATGCCTCTGAGCATGCCTCACTCTGTCCCATGGGATTGCAACCCATTGTTAGGCCCTGATCCTCTACCTGTGAATAGGCCTTTACACATGGACAGATTACAACAATTTCAGCAGGGCTCTGTACAGGTGCTGTAGTTTGGTCAGAGAAAAAACAGAGCTCAAAGGCACCTCCGGTGGTCATCTAATCCAGCCTCCAGATCAAGGCAGAAGCATCCTTTTCTAAACCAAACCAAGTACATGTTTGTCTAACCAGCAGTCAAAAACCTCCAATGATGGAGGTACCAAAATAATTTAAAAAATTATGGGGTTTGGTTTAAAAATCAGTTTAACAAGAATTACTTTCAGGCTCTTTGTTTGGTAACTGAACTTTTAGGATATGTGGGCTGTGTTTTCCTGCTTTTCTCTTCTACCATGAGGCACAGAATCTTACTTCTTTTTAAAACAAAAAAATTGAGGTTCCCATGTAAGCACATGAATCCAGGAGCTGGAGTTTGACATTGTGAGCTTCATATTTGACAAGACTAGGCAAAATCAATTACATAATTCTAGTCTTAGGTAAATGCTGCCTAACATCCCAATGCATAGTGCTTCCCCCCAGAACATAAGCAAACCCCAATGAAACTACCAGGTGACTCCGGTTCTCCGCAGAGAAGAGAATAAGCTCTCTGAAGTGATTGCATTGTGTCCATGGCAGGATGATCACTGTAAAAATGTGTGTGGTCTGCACGGTTCTTTGGTTAAATGGAACTATATAAATGTTAGTTATTTTTAAAAAGACTGCAGAGCATGAAAAGGAAAGAAACTAATGTGTCTTTATTACTTTTCTCAGGATAGTAAAAGAGGATAAATTGTGCTAGTGAATTATAAATAGAGTTGATAAATAATAAATACCTACAGAGCATAAATAAGGAGAGTCTGGTTTTGCCCTGAAAAATTATTCATAAAAGGGCACTGTCAAATATTTTAAAGATAGTATTTTATATTTGCTGGAATGTTTCTTACAATCTGCACTTACAACCTGCTTCTTTATTAAAATCATTTTTCCTGCTTATTCTGCTGCTCTTGTTTACTGAGTTTCCGGGCAAACAAATTGAATAGGTCAGAGTCAAGGTTGAAGATATACAGCAATTAGTTCCAAGCAGCATTACATACATAACTCTATGGTTGTAAGAAAAAAATCAAACCAGCAACTGTTGCAGAGACAAGGAATTTGGAAGTAAAAATCACCTTAACTCTGACCCTGTGTCTGTGACTCTGCCTAAAATGGACCCAAGTACATCATCGGTGAAGCTGGTCAGAAAGTTGAGGAAAATAAAATTAAGTAAAATATGCTGAAATAATGTTTTTTTAAATGGTGGCATTCTTTCCAGCTCCACAATTTCTTAACACCTCTGGTCAAAAGTGGAGCACAAGCTTCACCTCACTGACTCCTAATGAATAGGTTGGCATTGTATGGTAAAGGTAAATAGAGAAAGAGGATCCATTTTCAGGAGGGAACCCCAGGTGGTGCCCAACCAGAGACCCAGGAAAGCAAGCTGGGAGTAGGGGAAAGCTGAACAGACAGCAGAGACACTTGAGACACTGATCTGGCAGCATGTTCAATAGGGCCCTGTGCCATGTAGGCTAGGGACAGACATTCAAAAAGCCTGAGCCTGAATTGATTCAATCTTTGCAGGTTAGTCTAACTTGTCTAGGCTGAATCAGTTTGTAACTGTAAAGACATCCCCTCTGAACTGAAAAAATGCAGGCTCATGCCTGTAGTGGCTCAGGCTAGAAGGAGGGGGACACTAAAGCAGCCCTCCCTTCCCATCTACAATGCTGAGCTGAGGGCAGTGTAGCCAGATCCCTCACTGGGGGAGGAGGGACGGAGCCACCAAGGATTTACACAGCATTTGGTTACACAGCAGGAAGTCGCACAACATTTATCACCCCATCAGCAAAACAAAAGTATCTCTCATTAGTTCAAGCTCTTTTTAAACAACTTTTTCCAAGGAAGAAATGGAGGGACATTACCAGCTACCTGTTGATTATCTCCAAAAAGCCCTATACTGACACTGTCTTGTCTGCCTTTGTCCTGTCTCCCACAGCACAGACCATAGCCAGCATGTGGTATGCTACCTAATGCTGTGAGGTGTCTGTGTAAGGCAGAGGGGAGGGAAGAATCTCTGCTTGAACAGGGAGTGGTGAGGGGAAGTGGGGGGAGCAGGAAGAAGCCAGGCAGATGCCCTGTATCTGCAGTCTTTGCCGGAGCTGCAGCCAGGGAGCAGAGGGGAGGGGCCAGCCTTGCCAGGCTAGAGCAGAGAACAGAATCCCACCCAGCATTGCAAAGCATCTGGGCTTCTAGGGAACTCTGATTTAGCTTAAACCAGGAAGGGGTCTGGGACAGACATTGCATAAACAGGCTTGACCCAAATCAGTTAAGTCTGATACTACATTCAACCAGGTTTATCTGAAACCTGTTTCAGTCATTTTCAAACCAGTTTATGTGTACTGAACATCTGTTCTATTACAGGTTTAAACCAGTGTCTAATCACTTAAACCAGTTTATGAGTAATGTCTGTCCCTAGCCATAATGTTGCCTATTTGGTGCATCACTTATGGCTTTAGAAAGAAGCCACAGTAGCACTCTGGTGACTATGGAACTCTAGCACCTGCAGCCTTAGGGAAAATGGTACCCTGGGCTACCTTGTATGTTGGCACCCCCTAAGTCACAAGCAGAGACAGAGGCAGGCAGGCAAGGGCATGGAGCACAGTCCAGTGGGGAGGTGGAACAGCATGGTGTGCCAGGTAGGTAGGCACCACTGCTGCTGTATGGGAGCAAGGCAGGTGGACTAGAGTAGGTGCCACCTGGAGCAGGCAGGTGGTGGGCTGGGCTGGGCACCACTCCTGCCTGGGGCAAGGATCAGCCAGGGCAGGGAGGGGTTGGGGGGGAGACTGCTGCTGTGAGCATAGGCTGCTCACATGTGTGTTTGTGTGCACACATTGTGCTCCCCTGACCAAAGCACCCTGGGCAGTCACCTACATTGCCCACCCATAAGGCCGGCCCTGCCTGCAGCCAGTCCTAGGTGAGAGGACAGGGTAATAATGGTGTGCAGGAGGGATGGGTGAGGTACTGCCGGGATAGGGTGGTACCCAGGCTCAGATGGTAAGGGGATTTGTTTACTTTGTGAGCCTCATCTATAGCCGACCAATATACATATTAAGGCTCCCTTCGACTTCAGTGGGCTTTGGGCGGAATATAGCTGACTCCGAGGCAACACTTTGGGAGGTTTTGTGTGAATTGGACAAACTTCCCCTGATTGAAAACGCATAACAGTTACTATCTGGTTGCACTTGTAAGATGCATTTTTTTTTAATGAATAAATGAATGAAAGCTTGGCATGGTGTTTCCACTGACAGGGTCAGCCATCAACGTACAGCAAAACTTCCTAGAACATTTGTGGTTACAAACTTTGATAACGAATAACTCTAGAGCCCAACCACATATTTCGCCTCAAGTGCTCCCATGCTCCTCATTGGGGATGACCAAAACAAGCCAATCTGGAGCTTCCAACCAGAGAAACCAAACCCTTGCATCCCTTTTCCAGAAACAGACAGTTTCACCATCTCCAAGGAGCTTTGCTCAATTAACCTCACAAGCTTGCAAACAAACCCACAACAAAACAAAAAATATGCCAGCCAAAGAAACCCAAGCAGTTAGTGAAGATGAATGAGGACTTTGGGGTGGAAAGCACCTCTTTTATGGAGGGAATCCCTCCTTTTCCATGTCCTTGTGACAAGCTATTTAACAGAATTCATAGATTTTGTTGGAATCTGACAGGGCTGCACTGTGAAAATTTCTTCTATGGCCTCAAACTTGTGTTGCACCTTAGCATCTGCACCACCCCAAAGACTTTACAGGCCATATTTTCTAGCACTTGGCACTTATAATTTACACCAGATTTTCAAAGGAGCTTGTAAAGTTGGCTCTGCCCCCAACTGATCATTTAGAAATCTTGGCACTCCACTGTCTTTATCTTGTGGCTAATTAAAAGGAAGGGAATTCTGTTGCAGAGGCAAGGTTTAGGAAGGGAAAAGTTTGCAAAAGTGTACAGCCAAATCCAGGCTCTCCTTGAAAATATCTGAACCTTCTGGCCCTGGCTCATGCATGTGCAAATGAATACACATCAAAGCAAAGAGATGGGAATAGATAGGCATTTCTGTGCACATGTGGAATAAGCCTGCATTATACTTTGAGCTGCTGAGAGAGAACTGCCACCTGCATGATACCAGGAGGGATCAGGGGCTAGAGGAGTGCCTCATTTACAACAAGACATACAGCTTCTCATGTAGTTTCCTCAGATTTTTGTCATCATATTTGCTGCATTTCAAGCCCAAGCTCAAGTCAGCTCATTCAGGAACGCAGCAGACAAATTATATGAATCTTCCAGCCTGCTTATGCTGAAAGCTGGCAGCCACATTCAACCCAAAAGGGATGCTGGATGGGACAGGCAGAAGCAACCATGTACAGTGGGGGAAAAAGAGAATGGCTGGGGCTTGATATCGCTGCGTTTCTCTACCTTGTGAGCTGACTATATAGGCAGCTACCCCCACACTCATTATGAATGATCTTCCCAGCACCAAAGTCCAATGGATCTAAGCACTGCTCTGAGTTCAGAGCTAAGATACTTTTTGACATTGCTAGAAACCATCAAACCACCAGTAGTTCCCCTTGTGTTCCCACTTAAAAAAAGCCTCCTCCACAACTGAGGCAAGTAGCGTGCTGAGATCATTGATCACCAGAGTGAGCTGTGCTGCATTGTTTCCCCGTGTCTTTCTAGTTCTGTGCACCAATCCTTGGTCTCTTCTTACACTTGGATTATTTGATCTTTGGGACACGGACCATCTCTGTAGTCTGGGTTTGTACAGCACCAAGCACAGTAGGTGTCCTGGGTTTTGAGGCACTACTGCAATCTAAATAGTGTAACAATAGCATATCAGATACAAATATCTCAAACTTTGCTATACATTTGATAAAAGACATGTATAGGTTCGTAGAATTTAAAGCCAGGCTGGAATCAGATCATTTAGTCCACCTGTAGGGATAACACAGACCTTTACATCTCATCTACTGTCCCCTGCACTGGGATCAAAAAGCAGTAGTTTTCAACCTTTTTTTCATTTGCAGACACCTAAAAAATGTAAAATGGAGGTACGGACCCCTTTGAATTGGAAGTGTGCACATTCACGTACTTTTGATTAATTATAGTCACTTCTTGCAAATCCCCTTAGACGTAGTCTGCAGACCCCCAGGAGTCGATGGACCACAGGCTGAACATTGGTCTAAAGTGTAGCATCTTCCAGAATGGTATCCATCCTGGATCAGAGGGGAAGAATTCCTCACTGCATCTGGAAGTTTGTTCAAGTGGTCAGCCATCGCACTATTACATATTTGTACCTTAGTCCCAATATGCAGTTTTTGGCTTCAGCTTCCAAACCCTTGCTTCTTGCTGAGCTTCTCTCTACCAGATCAAAGCACCCTTTAATCTTTTTCTCCCCATAAAGGTGTTTATATTATTACTAGGTCTCCCTTCTTAGTCTCCCAGCTTTTCTCTCCAATTTTTCATCTTTGATGCTTCTTTTTCAGTCCTTCAAACTCTCTGCATTCCATCCGCTTTGTTGTTCTATTATCTTTCATCTCGGTTAGGATTCCAGGCCAGTTTTACCCCTACTGAAACCTCTACTTTTAGCAAAGTACTGATGTACATGATTAAGCAGGAAAACAGTTCCAGTGACTTTCATTAGAACAACTTCCTTTCCTCCTCCTTTCCTGACTGTGATCCCCCTCTCCTCCATTTGAAGCTCTGCCATGAAGCAAAGCTGCACCCAGACCTAGCCCTCTTCACCCAGCTTTGCCCCAGAGAAAGCACATAGAACTTTTCCATTCAGGAGCCACCTCCTGGTAAAGACAGCCCATCCAAACAGCTGTATGAGCTTATGGGCAGCTTGATCTCTCACTAGGTGGAGGGTGAAATGTCCCCGTGGCACTTGGAGCCATCTAGAGATCATAAACTGGCCCCCAGAGGTGGGATGGAAGGCCTAAATCAATAATAGGGATTAGATCCCAGCTCATGTTCCCAGCTCCCTGCACTCTCCCCTTGGCTAAACAATAGGAAAGCTCACTCTCCCCTCATTCTCACTTGCAATCAACACATCCTGCAAACCCCATTAATCTTGAGATGTCAAGAGAAGATTCTCCCACACATCATTAGCATTGAGTAGTGAATCATCCCTGGGATGGCAGGATGAGAGCAGCACACCCATTTTGAAGATGAAAAAACTGAGTAGCAGAGAAGAGAAAAGTGACTTCTCTTTAAGGCCAAAAAATCAGTACCAAAGCTGGGAAACAAACACAGGCAGCCTGACTCCCCAACACAGCTGCCCTAAGCATTACACAGCATCTCTTGGAAGTTTAGCAGAATGCTTTGCAGGCCTCCTGGAAGTGCACACCAGCTTGTCATCCCTAGAGAAGAGATTTAAACCAACTCTTCCTGGCATATGATTCATAGATGTTAGGGTCGGAAGGGACCTCAATAGATCATCGAATCCGACCCTCTGCATAAGCAGGAAAGAGTGCTGGGTCTAGATGACCCCAGCTAGATACTCATCTAACCTCCTCTTTAAGACCCCCAGGGTAGGGGAGAGCACCACCTCCCTTGGAAGCCCGTTCCAGACCTTGGCCACTCGAACTGTGAAGAAGTTCTTCCTAATGTTCAATCTAAATCTGCTCTCTGCTAGCTTGTGGCCATTATTTCTTGTAACTTCCGGGGGCGCCTTGGTGAATAAATACTCACCAATTCCCTTCTGTGCCCCCGTGATGAACTTATAGGCAGCCACGAGGTCGCCTCTCAACCTTCTCTTGCGGAGGCTGAAAAGGTCCAGTTTCTCTAGTCTCTCCTCATAGGGCTTGGTCTGCAGGCCCTTAACCATACAAGTGGCCCTTCTCTGGACCCTCTCCAGGTTATCCGCATCCTTCTTGAAGTGTGGCGCCCAGAATTGCACACAGTACTCCAACTGCGGTCTGACCAGCGCCCTATAGAGGGGAAGTATCACCTCCCTGGACCTATTCGTCATGCATCTGCTGATGCACGATAAAGTGCCATTGGCTTTTCTGATGGCTTCGTCACACTGCCGGCTCATGTTCATCTTGGAGTCCACTAGGACTCCAAGATCCCTTTCCACCTCTGTGCCACCCAGCAGGTCATTCCCTAGGCTGTAGGTGTGCTGGACATTTTTCCTCCCTAGGTGCAGCACTTTGCATTTCTCCTTGTTGAACTGCATCCTGTTGTTTTCTGCCCACTTGTCCAACCTGTCCAGGTCTGCCTGCAGCTGTTCCCTGCCCTCCGGCGTGTCCACTTCTGCGCATAGCTTTGTGTCATCTGCAAACTCAGACAGAGTACATTTCACTCCCTCGTCCAAGTCACTGATGAAGACATTAAAGAGTATCCTTCCAAGGACCGAGCCCTGCGGGACCCCACTGCCCACACCCTTCCAGGTCGAGACCGACCCATCCACCACGACTCTCTGGGTGCGACCCTCTAGCCAATTTGCCACCCACCGGACTGTGTAGTCATCCACGTCACAGCCTCTTAACTTGTTCACCAGTATGGGGTGGGATACCGTATCAAAGGCCTTCCTGAAGTCTAAGTATACGACATCCACCCCTCCTCCTGTGTCCAGGCGTTTCGTAACCTGGTCATAAAAAGAAACTAGATTGGTCAGGCACGATCTGCCTGCCACAAACCCGTGCTGGTTTCCCCTCAGCATAATTTGCCCTGCCGGGCTCTCACAAATGTGAGCCTGGATAATTTTTTCAAAGACTTTACCAAGGATGGAGGTGAGACTGACTGGCCTATAGTTGCCCGGGTCCTCCTTCCTCCCCTTCTTGAAAATGGGGACATTAGCCCTTTTCCAGTCCTCTGGGACTTGGCCCGTGCGCCACGAGCATTCGAATATTCCCGCCAGTGGCTCTGCAATGATGTCGGCCAGTGCCTTCAGCACCCTCGGATGGAGCTCATCCGGGCCTGCCGACTTAAAGGCATCCAGTTCTTTCAGGTGACTCTGCACCACCTCAGGGTCTACGCATGGAAGTCTGGCGCCTTGCTGCTGCCTCTCTACAACCCCAGTGAGAGACTTGTCCTGCCCCTCGCTTAGGAACACTGAGGCAAAGAACTCGTTGAGGAGTTCAGCCTTGTCCTCTCTGTCCGTCACCAATTGTTTCTGCCCATTTAGCAGAGGTCCTATTCCTCTCTGGGCCTTCCTTTTACTCCCTATATATCTAAAAAACAATTTCTTGTTGTCTTTTACTTGGGTTGCCATCCTCAGCTCCATGGTAGCTTTGGCCCGCCTAACTGCCTCCCTACAAGCACGAGCAGAGGAGGTATATTCATCTTTAGTGATCTCATCCTGTTTCCACTTTTTATGTGCTCCCCTTTTGGCCCTTAGGCTGCCCTGGATTTCTCTGGTCAGCCATGGAAGCCTCCTGGCCCCTTTCCCTTTTTTGCCTCGCTCGGGGATCGTCTTGCTTTGTGCCCGAAGGATCGTTTCCTTAAGGCACAGCCACCCTTCTTGGGCTCCCATCCCTTCAAAACTCCTACTCTGCAGTGCGTCCTTGACTAATCGCCTGAGTTCATTGAGATCAGCTTTCCTAAAGTCTAGCACTTTCACCCTACTAGTTACCTTACCCACTCGACGTCTTATGTTGAATTCTATTATTAGGTGATCACTGTCTCCCAAATGGCTACTGATCTGGAGGTCCCCTATCATGTCATCCCCTGTTGCATCTTTTATGTTTTATGAGTCAGACTGAATGGTTCGCATTAACATTAACACTTTGAAAGGTGACGTCATGGGCAACTCCCAAGGAAGATGCTTCTGATTTACAACTGGGTCAGTCAGGAACCTTTCATCCACTCCCAATGTCTGTTACTTACTGTGGGGGAGGCTTGAAAGATGCAGTGCTATGCAAAGGCAGTGCCACCAGGGTCATTAGTCCCTCAGATCCCAGGCAGCTGCTCTGTGCTGATATACAGGGTGCACCAAACTGCCTTGCACCTATATCCTATCTCAGTAGTTTTCAACCTTTTTTGAATGGAGGTGCAGACCCCTTAGACATAGTCTGCAGACCCCCAGGGGTCCATGGGCCAAAGGTTGAAAACCACTGTCCTATCTCATTGCAGCATGGCAGGAGCTGCATCCAACTGCTCATCAAAATCAGAAGGAGTCTATCTGTTGATTGCAATGAGTATCGCCTTACGCTTACAGTCAATGACAAAGAAGTGAATGCAAGTGGGTGGGCATCTGGACCAAAGTGTCAGTGCCAGTAATATAATAAAGGCTAGGGAAGTAGGTGTTGCCTTGCCTCTTGGAGGTCTTCAAGAGGAGGCTAGACAGACACCTGGCTGGGGTTGTATGACCTCAGTGCTCTTTCCTGTCTGGGGCAGGGGGTCGGACACAACGATCCTTCGTGGTCCCTTCCGACTCTACAATCTACGAATCTGTGAAAGTAGAGCATGCACTTCTGGCACTGCCTAAGCTGGGGAGCTCTGAAATGGAGCTCCCGCTCCCCATCTCTCCCTCCCTCCCCCTGCGACTTTCCTACACGGGCTACCCACTTAGATGGAATTAATCTGTCCCCAAGAGTAAGTGCTTCTGAAGACATTCCCTGTTCATGACGTGAGACATCATTGCCTTACATGGCATTTGCTCGCATAGGCCAAAGACTGAATGTAGGGCAGTGGCAGGCAGCCTGCTTTCCAGTCCATGCTGCTGGAGCACTCCATGTGCTCAAAGGCCTGGCTGCAGCAAATACCAGGTGGCCCAGCAGAGTCATCACCAATAGCAGCTCAGTTGCCCTGCATTTCAGAGCTGGGGCTGGAAGGCAAAGGCAAAGACACTGTGTCAGAGCCAGCCTCAGGAGTGGGTGACATGGGCTTCATGGTCAGGGGGGCACCACACACACACAGCCATACTCTCCTCTCACCCCACCTTGCCTCAGACAGAGACAGGAGGAGCACTGCCCAGCCCAGTCCACCCCTCTGCCTCCAGCCGCCGCTCAGGAGGAGCCAGGCCAGGCAGTGCAGATGGTACCGCCTTCCTGCCACACTACGCCCTGCACTCCTGCCCACCTGCCTCTGCCTGCAGCAGCGCCACTGACTTGGGAGAGGGAACTGGGAGGGGTGGTGCCAAAATACAAATTCACCCAGGGCACCATTTTCCCTAAGGCCAGCTCTGCACCGTGTTCACATGCACTTGGGAAATACCAAGACCTGGCCCAATCTCTACAGCAGGGCTTGACATAGTCCTCACACTGGGCTGCCTTCTGGGTTACAGCCCCTGGCAGATTTCCTCCTCCCTCCTCTGTCAAGTGGCCATTTTAACACTGTCAGTTGAAATCTAATAGTAGGTAATTTCCATCCCTCATTCTGATTACAGTAGCTTGGCCATTGCAGCATACGATTATCTCCTGCAGGTGGTGACTATTGTTAGTACTATGGCAGCACCCAGGAATCTCAAAGAAGATCAAGGCTTCTTTGTGTTGGACACAGTGCGAGTCTGCATGCACGCACACGCGCGTACACACACACACACACACACACACACACACACGCTCCCCACCCTGAAGAGTTCACAACACAGAGAAAAGAGCAAAGAAATCCCATTTCCATGCTAATGGGCACAGAGCAACTTGCTCTCAATCACATGCAGTCAGGAAAGAAACAGATCCCCTTTGGCCCAAGCTGGTATCCAACTTCAGTCAGATTAAACACTGTTGGATGCCTCTTAAACAAGAGTGACATCAATTATTTTTTACCCCTCCCATAGCCCATGATAGCCCTGGAGCAATCTGACCTGTACATTGCTCTTGGAAGCAGAGACAGCATAGCTGACTTGCTGGATGGATAGATACTAATGCAAGTGTCCCAGCTTTGATCGATGGAGAGTGCTCTCCAGCTATTTTAATCCTTATGCATTGTCTAAATAGGAAGGAAAGTGCTGCTAGAGGAGTCGAGCAGAGCGTGCCTAGTATTTGCTCTATAAACGTGAGCCCCCAACACAAACAGATCAGATTCTCAGTTCCCAGGGAAGCACCATCTGGTTTTGGATAGCTGCCACTTAAAAGGCATGCATCCAGTGCTGGAAGCTGTCACAGAAACAAATGTTTATTTGTCGCAAGAAGGAACCAAATCTGGATATTGCGCGGGTGTCAATTCCAGTCTCAGTTTCTCATGGGGAAGGGCCTGGGCATTTCTGTCTGCTTGGACAGTGAAACTTCAATCCATCAAAAGGTGGTTGGGGACAGCAGAGGAGTCTATGAGGCTTTTCTTATGAGCAGAGGCATAAATAATAAGTTTTGCACTCTGAGCAAAACCCTTGTACCTTGAGTGGAGAGGATTCCTCAAGTGACAAAGTGGGGGGAGGAGGGTGAAAGGATGAAGCCAGTCAGTCTGCCCTGGGGACTCAAAGACCCAGCTGCTGCTGCTACATTGCTATTTGCCCATCCCCAGCTACTACTGCTTCGTATGGGGCTGCTGTTGCTAAGGCAATGAGATGGGGCACAATAATAGAGACTAAGTCAGCACCCAGGGCTGGTGCCTCACTTGCTCATCCCTAGTTATGGTCCTGCATGTGAGTCAGGAATGACAGTTCCAGAAACCTTCATTGCAGTGCAAAGGTCTGAGTGCAATGAGAACTAGAGAGGAATGAATCTCTTGCTGATTCAGCTATTGGCTAGATGGTTACATCACGGATACAGCTAGAGCCCTGCTGGGGCAGGGGCCTTTGGCTGCCATCACTAAGGAGGCCACTTGTGGCCTCTTACCTCATTTAGCGATAACTTCTGCCAAGTTTTCTGCCATCTTTTCTGGAAGAACCATCTCCCATAATGACATGGCCATGAAGGTCAGCTCAGAGTAAAGATAAAGACTATTAACCCCACGAGCAAAATGCCTGGAGACACTGACTCACTTGTTTCATGGGAACAAGGCACCCATGTCCAAGGAGACATAGAAACAACATACACAAGAAGTTAGCTGCACCCCTGAATAAAACAGCAATGCGAGACAATGCTAGCAGAGCATGAAACTGGTATCTTTTATGCTTTATAGCATGCTACTGAGTGCAAATCCATTTCTGCTCCAGCAGAGACATATACTGTCACAAAATGACCCACAAGATGCAAATTTCTACTAAACCACCAGTTTTGAAATGAAGAGCCTTTTTGCAGTGAGAGTCAGTGTCAACCACCAATGCAGAACCACAACCTCACTCCCAGCTGGATAAAATTGTTGCTTGCATGACTCCAAAATGTACATTTCTTCATAATTTTCATTCAAGCTAGATCCATTCAGGTTATGCTACTGGGAATTAAGATGGGGACAATATGATTCTGTGTTTGGTGAACCCCATTGCCATCAAGTTTTATGGAGGGCTTCACCCTGGACTTAGAACCTATCCCTATTCAACAAGAAATAATACTGAATTATGTCATGGTTACCCACCCTGTGCTCCCTTTTCCTGTGGTTGCTCGAGGGCTCTGGTACATCCCTCCCCCATAGATGTCCAGCACCATAATTGTGGAACACAAGCATGGAGAAAACCAATTGCAGGTGTTCCAAGCACTATATCCCAAGGCTGTAAACCAGCTAGTAGTTTCCAATAATCCCTCTACTGACTGCCTCCAAATAATGTGCTTCTGGCAAGGTCCCCAGGTATGTCTGCTCAACTGCTCTTGCTCACACACCCCAAACCCAGGAATGTGCTGGTGGACCCACTCTCAAGAGTGATCACAGGGGGTTACTCTTGAAGAGGTTTCACTGGCACATTTCCAGGTTTGTCGCATGCAAGTGGGAGCAGGTGGGTGAGAATATCCTTGCTGAGATGGTGTAAACATACCCCCAGATACATGGCTTCTGTGACCACTCCTCAGAACACATGCTAAGCCTATCCTAGCCCAGCTGAACTAGCCTCTTCCAAGCAGGAAATAGGAGTCCTCAGAGACTCACTTGTAGATATTTCTCCCGAATGCCCAGACAATCCATGACCAAGCTGTGCACCTAGTGCTTCAGAGGTCTGTTCAACATCAACCGTAACAGCTCCTGTACATGATGCACACTGCTCAAGACATGCATACACATTGCAAGAGATGGTAGAGGCTTACCCTGGAGATGCCAACGATTTGCTCATCTGGAACCAAGCTGATACGCACAAAGCAAGACTCAAAGTTGATGTCCTCCTTCTCCATGAGGTCTTTGCCCTGCAGCAGCGTGACATGCAGGGTGTTGGAGTGCACGTCGTACTCCATGTTGACTTCCACCTGGCCCACAGTGAAATCTTGGCCAAAATTATTCCCTATGGAGGAGATGGAGCTAAGCGAGTCAGTGGACACCGACTTCTTCAGGGGTCCATATGGAGCCAGCTCCAGATCTTTGTTCATCAGTTCCAGGGTCCCCAGCTCATTGATATTCTCAAAGGTGTCATCCATTTTCAGGCTGGGTTTGCGGACCGGGGATGTCCTTTCCACTGCCTTTCGAATGTTCGAGGTTACACCTCTCTGCAGACAGAGGACAGGATAGAAGAGCCACTTAGGTTTGGTTAGCCTGTCCATTTCTGAATGATTTGCTATTACAGTTCATGTGAAGCACATGACACGAGGGACCCAAATACATAACTGCCATCAGAAATAAAGATAGCTGCCCAATAATAACATCTATAGCATCAGGCAGTGAGATAACCTTCCCAGAGCAAACAGAGGAAGAAGGCCCTTTGCTTATATCACTTAGGAGAGACCAGATGAAACACTGAAATGTATACTGTATGTGTGAAATTTGAAAGAGGGTCATATTTTGGGAGGGGAGGCTAAATTAATAAGGGACCAAAGGGCTGTGCCCAGTACAAACAGTGGAGCCAAGCGTGTAACACTGGCCTTTCCAGATGTTTAATAAAAGCATGTTTTCTTCCCTGCCTGCTGCCAGCTTCACCACATATTGCTAATGAATCCTTGTAAGGCAAAACCCTACCAGGAAACTGAGGCAACAAGGACTAGAGGGCCCAAGGGATGTCTTTGCATTCCTGTTTTCTAAAAATATTTGGACTTTTTAAGAGAAATGGTCAGATTTTTTGCTTAGCTTCCCCAAAAGACTGTGCCGTTCCCTTCCAACTAGCACTGTGGAGTTGCATCCCATGTGTCCCTTGCTACTTCAGTACAGGTCCTTTCCATCCCTATCTTCTATGTTTTGATCCCTTGCTTATCCTCTCTCACTACCAGTCCTCTTGCCCCCACCCCCATGTCCTTCCTTCTTGTTCTTTTCCTAGGAAACAGCTGACTTGCACATGTCCTGTCCTCAAAAAGGCTCAAGTTCTCTGTGGCAGGGTGAGACTTTTAAGAAGCTTTCAGAGGACAAGTAGTTTGAGAACCAAGAGGGAAAAGGTATTTGGGAAGAACAAAGATGATTAGTGGTACAGAGAGGCTTCTGTGTGAGGACAGACTAAAGAGGCTAGGCCTAGTCGTGTTCGAAAAGAGACACTTGCTCATGATTTGGGTTTGCCAAATACTAAATGGTGAAGAGAAAGTAAATAGGGATTTATTATTTATTATCTCTAACAATACAATAATAAGAACTAGGGATCAAAAATGCAACTAGTAGGTAGTGAGTTTAAAACTAACAAAAGAAAGCTCTTTTTCTCATAGTGTGTAATTAAGGTGTGGAACTCATTGCCACTAGATGTGGAGCTGACAATTTAGCCAGTTTCACAAAGCAATTGGACAAATTCTTGGAGGAAAGGTGCATGCATTGCTATTGAGCATGAAAATTAGAGATACAGCCTCTGGATCAAAACTCCCTTAAATGCAGGAGACTGCAAGTGAGACAGGAACAACAGAAAAAAAAAACCCTGGCCATACCCTGTTCACTTTTCCTTTCAGCATCCATTCTCTGACACTGTGTGACGCAGGATACTGGGCAAGATGGGCAGATGGTCTGACCCAGTATGACCCAGTATAAATGGCAGGTCTTACATTCTTAAGAAAGGAAAAATGAGAAGAGGAAGGTGCAACTGTAATAGGCCAGCATAGCAGGACAGAGCTGGCAAGAAGCACGAACCACCAGATGGTTAAAAATAGCTCCCTGCGGCTGCTGCGCTGCAGTTTTCTACACAGAGTCCTTTTTATATCAGTCCTGGCTAGGTTGGGTTTGAACATGAGAGCCAAGGGGCTGAGCCAGGCCTGTTTTACACGGTTGCCCTCACAAAAGGTCAGGAATGATAGGTAAAGCTGATCCAAATGTCAGGGCATGTGTATGCTGTCACCTAAACTAGATCTTCTAGTTTTTTGCGTTTGTTCCCTCTCTCTCATTTAGACTCTGGACTCTCTAGAGCAGGGACTCTCTTATTAAGTGTGCTTATAATGACTAATAGTTATTAAAAACAACCACCATCATGAATATTTGAGTGAAAAAAATTCTCATTAATCAAAAACTACTGCCACACACAATTCCCCCAAATCTGTCAATTCCGAGGGAAATATTTCATTTTTGTACAATGTTTTAGATGGAGACTACCAATGGAAACCTTCACCTCCTATTTGTTTTTTGATATGTGGTTTTGCATTTTACAGTGTCAGTTTTGACAGATTGATTCAGTCTTATACATTTTAAAATATTTTCCCCACTTCCAAATGATATCAGATAAAAAGCTTGTGAAAACTCTGTGCGTCTTGAAAATGAACAAAACAACCCGTTTCAGAGTTTTAGCAATGTCGTGTGTCCATTTTTGATTGGCTTGGATTCCAGACAGTCTGCACGTTACAGAAATGAGGCACCACTGCTCTGTAATTTCCAAGATCATGCCTTGCACATTTTAAAAGGCAAGTTCAATATTTGCTACCCTCCAATCATTGGTATAAGCAGTTATTTTCAATGAGAGACTGCATAATTTTGTGAGCTGCTAAGTCACTTGATTCACACCCTTCTTTCAGCTTCTTGAGCATAACCATACAGCCCTGGTGACCTTTTGCTCTTAAATTAACCACTGATACTTCACCATCTCAAACTCTTTTGACCCTTTCCTTTTATTAACTGAAAGCAGCAGGCTTGGGGTAATGATCTCTGCAGCTTCCTTCCTAGTAAAATCTTATGCAAAAGGAAGTGTTTGCTCTCTGAAATGTAAATGGCCCCTTTATCCACTACTGATCCAGCTGCCCCACCAGTTCTTTTACAGCTTGCCTGCTATTAGGATACTTAAGGAAAGTCCAGGTATGTGTAAAGCAAGAGTTTCCTTGGGTGATATCTTTTACTGGGACTTAGTTAGCTATGTTAATCTAAAGTCAAATAGAAAGCAGGATATATTTGCGCCTTGTAGACTAACCAAAATCTGTCTGTCTGTCCAGTAGATAGCTAGATAGCAAGCATAAGCTTTCATGAGCTGAAGCTCACTTCATCAGATATTCATGAAAGCTTGCACTATACTTTTACATCTACATTTACTTATCTTGGTTAGTCTATAAAGTGCAACTCTGCCCTGCCTTTGTCTTTTATTGGACCAACTGCATACTTGGATAGAGTTAGAAAAGCTTTTGAACACAAGCCATTCTTCTTCAGGTCATGTATGTGTGGCTTGTGTCTTTCTATTGGCTTTCCTGGCCTTGCATTTCCAAGTTCAGAAGGAAACATTTTCATCTCAAAGGGGCCCAGATCTAACTCCCACTGCCATTAATGGGTACCTTTAGACATATTTGAATGGAACTGGACCAATCTCCACCCCCAGGCCCTTGCATTGCGCCATTTAACTGTTTAGGTGTTTCCTTGTTTAACCTAAGAGGCGAAGTAGGATGGGTTTTGGTGGGGAACACTCTGGGGAACTCAGTGCGAGCATGCTTTGCTGTAAATAGTTTCATAATTATTGCATCTAGATGCACTTTCTACCTCGGGGGAGATGGCATTCTGGGACTGGCACTAGGCTGCAGAGATTGCTCCCTGATGGGTTCCCCATATAATTTTGCTCATTGGACTGGGTGACTGTTAGTGCCTGAGTTAAAACTATCATTTTGTAATGGTTTTGTAGCAAGGGCAGCTGTCTATGCCTGAGGCATGCCTGTTTTGTCTGAGGCAAAAGGAAAGGGAAAGCAGGACTCCCATGGAGGGCTGAGGGAACTGCAGTGGCACAATAAAGACTCTGGAGCTGAGCTGTCTGCGGTGGCGTATGGGACAATGGCATCCTGACCCTTCCCCTCCACTTCCAACACCCATTTCCAGGAACTGAGCAAAGCTGGAGCTCTCAGAGGTCGGGGTTCAGTGGATCAGTGGGTTGGTCAGAGGCTGAGAAGAGCGGGGGTCTTGAAGCCAGAGGCTTGCCCCTCAAGAAGCCATGTCAGGGATGGTTTCAGGGTGTCCGTTGGAAGAGGGAAACAGAATAAGGTTTTCTTTGGAGAGTCCCAAAGCAGAGCTTCCCCTGTAAGAGGCTGGTCCATGACAGCTTTGTCTTTCTCCTCTCTTGCTTGCTTATGGCAGGAGTGTCAAAGATAGGGCCTGCAGAGCTGTTCTACTTGGCCTGCTGAGCTGCTGGAGGACTGCTGAAAGTTGGGGGTGTGGACAGGAAGGGAGAGAGCCTGCTGCAGATTTTGGGGGCCCCTGTGTCCTACTGAATATGGAAGTTGATGACAGGAATGTAAGCGAGCACTGTGCTGCCACAGCCCTGCTCACCCTGTGACTGGCTGGCTCAGTACCCCCAAGCCCCTGTCACAGCTGCCACTGGACCTGCTGCAGCTGCTGGCCCCATGGATCCAGCTGGAGAGGAGCCCATTCTGGCCCACAGCCCAGATCTGGCCCATAGCCTGGGGTGTGGGAAACACCCCTGGTTTACATCTATGGATGTCTTCATTCTCGGCTTATAAACACACATCTACTTGCCTTGGTTTATTCACTCACTAAGGACCTAAACTGAAGCCCCTTAAAATAAATGGATAGATACCCCTTGTCTTCAGGGGACTAGAATCCTCTGTATTTTCTGTGTGCTCTTCTGCTCACGCATTCATGTCTATGATATCCTCTTTGTAATAAGGACACCAAAGTATAGCTTCAAATCACCAAAGCCCACATGATACCACTGCCATACTGCTGACCTGGAATATACTGGTATTTTCTTTGACTTGGCATCAATCATTCCAGTTGTGCAGGTCTGATCTAACTTGATTTGCTAGTATTAGTCTCTGTGCTAGAGGTTTTGGAATTTCATCTCCCCAGTAGCCCAACCCTACCCCTGACAACAGCTTGTCTAGCCCCTGAGCTTCTATTTCAATAACCTTTTGGTGCTCCCTATCTGCAAGACAAGAGGTGTGACAAGAGCTAAGTCAAGTCCCATGGGATTCCCATCAGTTGGCAGACTAAAGGCATAGGCTGCCTCTTCGCCTATAGAAACAATACCACAACATTCTGGTGACAACAACAGGACAATGCATCAGGGTCAGTATGTTCCCCCAAAGGCTACTGATGAGAAGCTATGATCAAAATTCACCCATGCCTATTGGCAAAGGTAGGATGCTAGACTTTGGATTCAATGGGCCAGAAATGCATATGAAGTATGTCAATTGAGGCTCATGGATTTATACTGGCTTGGGGTTGGGATCAATCAAGTACTCCTGAAACTGAAATTCTCCCCAAAATGCCTCAGTGCCTCTTTCTCTGTTTAAGTCCTTAATAAGAAAGCTATAGCCCTTAGTACTACAACAGGGGTGAGTACTTATTTTGGGCGGAGGGCCACTTACTGAGTTTTGGCAAGCCATGGAGGGCTGCATGACAGGGAGCCAGGGGCAGATAAGTATTAATTATCTAAATTTTTTAGGGGCCCTGCGGGCCACATTTTGCCCACCCCTGTACTACAACAAGGCTGATGGGCATTTGGCTGGTGACACTGTCCCATTGACTTTACCTTGTGTTTGATCTCGGAATATGTTGTTCCGTACTTTTGCTCCAGGTATCTGTAGTCATAGTTGGGGAATGGAGATGGCATGGGATAGCTCCCAGATTTCCAGAGCTTCCATAGGTTCACTGCAGCTATTCCCAGCAGAGCAAGTGCACCGGTCACATAGATCCCGGTTTCCCACCCAGGGGGGTTCTTTGTGACTAAAAAAGAAATAACTTATTGTTAGGATATCTTCAGCCTCATGCCTTAAGCTAATCACCACATGTTGGTGATGAGGACTAACAGGGGGTTAGATATGCCATACCAGATGCAGGGTTCTTACACCCCTCCCTTGGCAGCATCAGATAGTGACCAGTGTTGGATACTGACCTACATTGGCCTTGGATTCTGTTCCTGTCTAACAATCCTTGCACTGGAGCATCAGCACCAGGCTTCAAGTGAAGAAGGCAGCTAAGGAAGCTTGCCTGGAAAATAAGGTCCCACCATTATATGAATCAGGAGCGTACCTGACATGACATTAACTGAAGACTCTCAACCTTTCTGCCTCACTGCATATACTGATCATCGTCAAGGGTGAGGAGGGAAAAACACACACACACACACACACACACACACACACGAAAAACAATTGCTAGAAATGTCAATGCACTTTATATGTGAGAAATACGGTAAGAACAGTTTCTGCCAGTTATGGGCATAAGAGAAAGTAAAATCTGCACACAACTCACAAGAAGCAGAAAGATGGGCAAGCTCTGCTCCCCACCACTGCTACTTAGTTACTACAAGGAAAGATTTTTTTCCTTCGTTTTGCCTTTCAAAAAACCAAGGCGCCTTGTATATTCAAGGGTGTGTTATATGTGATAAAATATAGTACATTGTTCTTTCCCCAACAGTCGGTTCCCAAAGGCCAGAGATGCTAAGTGAATCTGGAAGAAGCTTCCTAGTTACCTGGCTATACAGAGGAAACTCTGGGCTCATGGCTGTAACTGGAAGAGTATGCAGCAGCCTCAATATGGTATGTTGAACAATTGTTGCTGCATTGCACCAGCATCCATCACATAAAATGATTAAATCCATGTCAATCATTCAGTGTAACAAGAAATAAAATCTTTGTTGCAGAACACTGTTGGGAGATCAGTGCCTCCAGCTGTGAAAACAGAATGCTAGCCTTTATCTAGCAAGAGACATTTATCCTATGATCATATTCTGGTCCATTGGCATCAGCTCTTGAACACAGACCTGAGAGAGAGACAGCTGAAGCAGTCTCTGTGAATGCATTTGTCAGATTTGAGCACAACCATGGTCCATCTACCTCCACAGCCCCTCTCTGACTGCAATCAATGGAAGCTGGGCCCAGAAGAAGCCATCACATCTATAATATGATGGAACTAACTTTTTGATACAACAAGGAAAGGCATTTTTTCTTGATAGTGGTTGCTGATCTGCATAGGCCAGAAAGTATGACATTTGCTATGGTGTCTGGTTTTCACACTGGCCTAAAATCCTGTGTTCCCCTTCCTTTCTAATTATCTGCATTAGTTTGTTCTCTTGCCTTGGGTCATAAACTCTTTGGTGCAGTGTTTGTACAGCACCAGGCACAAACCAGGGGGGCTGAATTATAATTGGGTTCCTAGGTGCTACCAAAGTATAAATAAATAAGGGAGTAAGAGCCCTGGTGAGTTCCATCCTAGTGGATGCATCACCATCATCTGTTATTTAGGTAGCATATAGGGGTCCCACAGGGACCAGGACCTTTATGGGCATGTCATACTATGTTCCCTGCACTGCTCTCAAGCACACCCCCATCCACCTGCTCTGCTCATATGTGCTAATCCTGAAAATGAGACAGTGAAGCCACTTTGCGAGATGCCTGCTGTTGCTCTCAAGCCACTAGAAAGAGTGTTGGGGACTTGGGGCAGATGTACCTTGTATGTCCAATCACTGCTGCAACCTAAATAGCACTGCAAGTGCACACTGTATTGATCCCTGCCACAATAGCATCCCTCAAAACATCAACAACTCACTCTCAACACTCGTGGGTGATGAGAACGTGATGGAGGTAAACCCATCTTTTTTCTGCATGGCTCCATTAAACTCTTCAATTCTGGCCATCTGGGGCTTACTCTCACACAGCTATTTGGGCATAACTTGATACTCCTGGAAAACTCCATGTGTGAACACTCTTCCCTTTTATTAGTGTATGAAGTGGAATAAGAATAAGGCACCCTTATTACATTGAATCATTCCAGATTAATTACTGAGTTTCAAATTCACAGAAGAAAACAGGGTGCATTCCAAAACACGGATGCATTCCTGCAGCCTTAACTTCACTTCCACTACATTTTTTCCATTATAAACCCCTGTTTGATACAGTTAACGAAGCCAGTTGCCTCAATAATGGCCTGCAGAAATGATTTCCAAAAGTTTATACTAATGGTTCTTAACCTTTTTAAACTCAAGGCATCCCTCATTAGGCTCAAGGCATCCCTCAAAAACCACCAATTCTTCACTTTCACTCATTTTTTGACTATGGAAAAATAGAGAAATTCTTTTTGTTGCAAAGAACTCAGAAGGACCACAACAAGGCACAATGTTTTTGACACTATGGATTCCTCTTTGAAATCTCTGGGTTTATCTTGTGAATTGTGTGCAGGCATTTGTGCATCCAACAGTGCTAATATTGTGTGGTACCCTTAAAAGGATCTCATGGCACCCTAGGATGTCATGTCATCTTGGCTGAGAATCACTGGGTGCTTATACATGAGCCAGGAGGCTGCTGCAACACACTGTAATTACAATGCATTGGACCAGACTCAATTAATCATGATAATTACTGTGCTCCAGCCAGCCTCCACATCTTGTGCATCAGTGTCCCCATACTCAATGTGGTGGCAGGGAGACTTTAACTAAAGCTTGTTCTCTCGGAGCCGCTCTAATTAAAACATCCCTCCCCGCCCTGCTCCCAGAGCATGTGTATAATAGTTTGGATACATAGTTCTTTTAGGAACATGAACAGTTGCTGCATCCTTCCCATATGCTGTTTGAAACTGGTGGAGATGGAAGCACTTCATCTTCCATCCAGCAGGGAGAATTGCAACTCATATCATTTGCAAAAGATGTCTCTGACAGACTGGAGTCTATTTAGAGATACTTACCGCTGGTATGATACTCAGCTGCATTAGTGTCCATGGCCAATAGCCTCAGCTAGAGGGCTGCCTGAAACACAAAACAGAAGTAGTCAGGAAAGCAGACACATGGGAAACCTTTTTGTTTACTGAACACACACAGGGGATGAGAAAGATTATCTTGTGACAAGCACGGCTAAGCAGAGAAAGAAACTCCAGTCTGGCAGATAAGAAGACGTGTCTTATTGACATTATTTAAGGAGCTAAAGATTGCTGTACGTTAGTTGTCACGTATGGGCCTGGGCAGCGCCAGGACCCCAGGATCCCAAGGTGAGGGTAGGGGATTGAACCTGGGCCACGGGATGGGGCAGCTGTCTCCCACCAGTCGCTGAATTTAGGTTCCCTCTCATGTTGCAAATGTGATTAGCATGACCAGGTGAGAGCAGTGCAAATCCAGGGGCAGGGATCTGCCAGGGAGGGTTGTGGATGCATATGGAAGAGTGCTGGAGTCCATTAGGGTGGTGCACTTAGAGGGGAAAATGTCATTTGGTACACCCTTCCCTTAGTCAGGCAGCACTATCCTGCTGCCATGTCTGTAAGGGACTGGGGGAAGGACTCTGTGGAGGAGGGAAGACGTGAGAGGACAGGCCGGATCAGCCCAGGCTGACTAGCACAAGAGTTTTTCCAATTTTACCAGCTCAGCTGACTGACACCTTCTTTAGGTGCCCAGGGTAGGAGGCTATACCAAAAACAGGACAGAGCTCTGAAGCACAGCACCAGGCCCTGCCAACAGAGACACTAGTGTGGCCTGATTGTAGGGACACGCAGCACCTCGAATGAGCTTCCTATAATCCAATGCTGGAGTCCAGCACCGCCAAAATTTCCAGGGGGTGGAAAGGCAAGCCTACACTGAGATCTGCATGCTGGGCTAAACCAAGGCTTTGTAAAGGAGTCCTACAGTCTAGGATGCTCTGGACCTAAAACTGGATTCCTCTTGAATACATGCCAGGGGTGGTAGGGGAGGGAAAGGGTATGAGGCAACTAAAGGTGCCAGATCTGTAAACTGTAATTAGGTTGGTGATCCTCTCCAACACAGCATCTGATGAAGTGAACAACATCTTGTGCTCTCTCTCTCTCATTTAGCCTATAAGGTATTTACTAGGGCTGTGTGAAATTTCACCGGCAGTTTAGTTTCGACACTGTTTCAACTTGTTTCGAGTTTGAAACAGCAAAATCAAAACGAAACAGAGAGCTTCGAAACAGCCTCAAAACGAAACGAGGCAAGTCGAAACATTTCGAAAATTTGAAATGTTTCGAGTTTCAAAGCTCAAGCTGGGCTTGCCCACAAGGAAACAGAAAGTAAAGTAAGAAAAGGGAAGGGGGAAGAGGGGCAAAGTGATGGGGGGGAAGGAGCGCTCTCATTATTGACTGTGTAGCTGGCCAGCGACTGTCATTCTTCCCTGAGGTCTCTTCCAATCCCCGTGCTCTGGGGGAGGGATGGGAAAACTGCAAAGAAGGCAGCATTGTTTGAACTGCCCTACTTTCTGCCTTGGTGTCAGTTGAGTGAGGGCAGCTTAACACACACACAGTGTCACCCACCCATGTCACGAGTTTTGCCTGGCAGCAGCTAGAGGTGCAGGACCCCAGAACCCAGAAGCCCTGTACTGATCTCCTTGACAGGTGGCAGGTGTCGTGGCCTCAGCAGGGGCGAGCAGGCCTGCAGCTTTCACCCTGCTGCGCCTTAACACACACGGTGTCACCCATGTCACGAGTTTTGCTTGTCTGCAGCTTGAGGTGCAGTTTCCCCCAAGCCCCTGCACCGATCTCCTTGAAACTTGGCAGGCTTCATGGCCTCAGAAGGGGCTAGCATGTCTGCAGTTTTGACCCCACTGTGGCTTAACACATACACATGACATGAGTTTTTTGTTTTGAAGACTTTGAGGTGCAGTTTCCCTGAAACCCCTGCACCTATATCTCCTTGAAACTTGGCAGGCTTCGTGCCCTCAGAAGGGGCTACCATCCCTGCAAGTTTCATCCAAATCAGGCCAGAAATGACAAAGTTATAGGCTGTTTGAACTTCCCCATTATAGCCTATGGGCGAAACGTCAAAACAGCATCAAAACAGTGAAACTGTTTCGATGGAACTAAACAGAACAGCAGTTTAGAATCAAAATGAAATTCGAAATGAAACGCTGCTCTGTCAAAATGCAAGTCGAAACTGAACGGTGCCATTTCGCACAGACCTAATATTTACCCTGCCTTCTGACTTCAGATTAACACATTAACTCCCACTTTTGAGTCTCTCAGTCCTAGCAGCTGCTATTACTCCACCATATGGGCTTAGGTTCAAATTCTTCTCATTTGCACACACTCTGCAGCCCTTATCCAGGCAACTGGATGCTTTTCTGGCTGATGTATCGAAAACTGTGTTTTCCACTTATTACATGATGGCTTGTAAATCCAGTGGAGCACAGAGGTGATTGACTGTAGAATTAGTCAATGTTTTAGGGTGGGGTTTGGGGGTGGTTTTTTTTTGGTCAGAGATTTTTTTTTTCAACCTCTCAGGAAAAAAAAAGGGTTTTCAACTTTAATGCAAAGAAAATTAATTTTGGCTTAAGATTTTTGTGTTTTAAACAGGAAAATCCCAAAGCGACAAATTCTCAGTGCTCTTGCTTTGGTGGCAACCACCCCCCCCTCATTTTTTTTCACCTGAGAGCAGGTTATACTTTCCAACAGAATACATTTTCAACAATTCTTTTGGCTGGCATAAAAACATTGCCTCTTTCCCTCATATTTCATGAAACATGTTCTTTTTTTTTTTTTTTTTTTTGAGTAGCTCTGAATATTTAGAGGGCCTCCACTATCCAGAACTCCATATAGTTCTTATATTGCTCCTATTATCTCTGTAAGGGACTCCTCCCACTTCCAATCATCCCAAGGACTCCTGGACTAACAAACGTACCAGATCAGAATACCAGGCTTTTCTTCCCGACCGACAGCTGCCCCGGACAGGGTCTGCCCTCAGCGTGGAACAGATACTCTGCCTAGGTCTCGTCTCCTCTGTGTTCCCCTCTTTGTGATGCCACACACTGGCCCACACATGCAAAGCTGAGATTTGGCCCGAGTCCTCATCTGCTCTCCTACTGCTCTGCTCAGCTTCACAAGGGCTAGGTGCTAGGGCTGTGCAAAGCTTCAGTCCCCAGTTCAATTCAGTGGAGATTCGGCCTGTTTCGGTGGCCAAACCTCCAAATCCAAATCAAATCAGAGGACCCTTTAATCTCTCCGAATTGAATCAGCACCCTCCAAATTGATTTGGACAGATTCAGCGATTTGGACATAGATACAACTTTAAATGTTTTTTCTACATACCTCTAGGTAGTGGGCGGCTCGTGAACACTGTGATGCTGGGGTGCATGGAGTGTCCCACAGAAGTGCAGAGGGCTTCCCAGTGCACTCAGCAGCAGACCCGGAAGTGGACCAGAAGCACTTCCGGTCCACTTCCAGGTCCGCTGTGGAGTGCATTGCTCCCCCCCTCGGTGCCACCCCAGTTCGGCGACTGGTGCCTACTGGATTTGGGGGGTCCCCAGGGGCCCCCTGCAGCCAATCGCTGAAGACTGGAGTTTGAGGGTGGAAGACTGGAAGTGAGAAGAGCCACACAGAGTAGCTTGAAAGTTTATCTATACCTCGGGCCCCCTGAGGCCTCTATTTTAACCTCCCCTTTCCAACCTTGTCTCTTGTGCCACTGCCTATACATCCTGTGCTCTGCCAGCAATGCCAGCCTGATGCCCCACTTGTTTGTTCCTTTCACAAACATTGGCATGTCCTTTCTCCACCATCCCCAAGCTGTCCCACCAAGCCAACACCCACTTGTTCACCTTTACTCCATTGACTCTACTATGTGGGAGGTAGGATAAGGTGATCCTGTGGATCAGGCCATGGGCGGGTTAATGCATGGGTCAGCTAGGCCCGGGCCCAAGGGCCCCTGGATGCCTGGAGGTGGGTACGGGGGGGTGGAGGGGAAACTTGGTGAGGATGAAACTGGTGGCTGGGCCAGGTATGTGCAATGTGACGGGCTGTGGCTGCTGGGTACTGGACAGGGCACTGGGCGTGACTGCACTGGAGCCCTGGAAGTAGCCAGAGCCACTGGCAGCAGGAAGCGGAGCAGGGTGCAATGTGTGGCTGGGACCTGTCAGCAGTGGGGCAGTCCCAGCACAGCCAGGTCCCAGATTGACCCGGCTGCGATCCTGCATATTTGCTGGGTACTGCTGGAGCCAGACAGAGCCACAGCAGGGCAAGGGGCCACCCCTGGAGCTCAGTGCACATCACATGCACCCAGAGGGCAGTGGCTCTGCATGCCCAGTGCCGCTTGGCCATGGGGTGATGTTGTGCAGGGTCCTGCACAAGTGGCTTCAGGCTCCAGCTCCAGCGTGGAGCTGCGGGTGGGGGCGATCATGGCTCCTGACCTGGGGCTGGGAGGCAGCACATCCTGCTCTGGCCGCTGCTCCTGCTGCGTCAGCTGGGGACAGAGCCCGCAGCTGTGGAGCAGGATGTGGGTCAGGGCCAGGGGGCCCTGCCATGCCATGCATATGCCATATTTCTCTGCGGCACTCCCTACTGTAATTCAGAGGCAGTATAAGCACATGGAAGATCTCCAATGACTCCTTTTGTGGAGCCTACACCCATTGAGCCAACAACACTCCTGTGTTCTGCTCTCCTTGAAAAAAGAAAGTATTGGACCTAATCTTCCAAGTGCATTTACCTATAGCAAGTAGCTGTGTGACCAATAAGTTGCCCTGTTCCCTCTCAAGCTGTATGTTTCCATACATGTTGTGACAAGTTCAAAATAGAGACTATAAGACATCCGTGGCAAGGGACTACTTTTTATTACAAGGGTACAGCACCTGCCACAGTACAGGCTCTGGTCTTTTTTGCTGCCTCTGAGAAGTGCTGTAACTCCATTACTACATAGCCATAAGACTGGGTTCCTCCCTGTGGACAGAGAGTGATAGAAGCCCTCAGTTTTCTCCCAATGGGTTAGCACAATTTGGTGATACAAAGCAGGACCGAAATCATCACACTAACTGATATTGTATCCGAGTTGCACTAGAAGCTTGAGAGGCAAGTGAGTCAATAAGAGCTTGGAGGCCGGATATTTCATAGGGTGGTTGCATGAGGCTGAAGAGGGATGAGATCTGTGAGTTTGGGTGCCAGGGACACTTGGGTTCAACTCCCTCATCTTGCAGACTTGGGCCAGGCAGTTACCTTCTCTGTGCCTCAGGTCTCTGTGAAGATAGCTTTTCTATTTTCCCCTACTTTTTACTCCCCTTGCCCCGTTTTCCAATCTATTTAAGCATACATGGCTCCTGCGCTGTTCAGCTCTCTCTTCCTGCATCTCCTATTTCACTCTCATTTCGGCTGTCTAGATGGTTCTATTCTGGACAATATATGACTTGCTACTCAGTAGGGGATCATCCTTATTTCCAAGTCATTACAAAATATAGATTATGCCATCTCTAGCAAACAGATGCTTGCAGCAAGAGCTATTTACCACTGGGAGAACTTTTTCTGCCATAGGTAGTAGCTTGCTGGACAAGGAGACGGCTGCATCTAGGGAGAACTTGCACAACGATACATAATCACAACTCTGCACTTACCATATTATTCCAGTTACAAGTCAACCCTTCATACCATTTGACTCCACATTTTCAGGCTCAGCTATAGGAACAGTAACTCCCCCCCCCCAGAGTGTAAGTTGATAAGTGATAACTAAACAGATGCATTGCCACTGTTCTTACAGAACCCCACCAGGGAGTTGAATGGCCAAGAACACTAAGCATACTAAAATAAAAGCTGCACTGAAAAAGATTTCAACTCAGTATTTTTTACTGCATGCACAAAAGTACTGCAAGCCAAGGCTACTGGGCCCAGTGGTAGGTTGATCCCACTTAGAGTGGAGTGAGAGAGATTTTTATGATTTATTTTTTTTTTTTTTTAGGAGGAAACAAAGGTAGGCTTATAATCAGAACAATACAATATTTTTAAGAGGCTTTATCCAATACAGGTGAAAAGTCCTTATCAAAACACCTGAGTTAGTAAAAAGGCTGGTGCAGCTCGCTGGAAGATGCCAACAAACAAAAGGACTGAATCCGATCCCATCCTGCTAAAGTGCCTGAAAAAATGCTTATGCAAGAGGTGGGTTCCCCCCCCCCCCCCCAGCCTCATAGTTTTTTGTGACTTAGTTTTAAGGCCGAGATGAAGGTGGGTTATCAAATTCATGACTTGGACAGGATGGAATGGAATCACACTTGGGCACTTAATAGGTACAGTAGGATCTGGCCCTAAACCTCAAACCTCTTTCAGTTCATGAATGTTTCCTTAAACCCTTTCCTCAAGAAGGCTAACTCCATGACCCTCCAGAAATCAGCCTGCAGGCCCTTAAAGTAATAGTCACAAGCTAAGCAAGTTGAAGTACTCAGTGGGCACATCTGTTAATGTGCAGCAATAAACTCTGGTGCAGATCAGGTATGCTCCTGGGTGCCATGTTTGGATGCGCACCCAGCACCGCAGCACGTTGAGCTGGGTCAGAGCATCCCCAGCTGGTAGGGGGCCTGGGCTGGGGGGTAGCCTGCCAACTCGGGGCTGCTCTGCCCAGCTCAACATGCCACAGAGGGGCTGACTGGTGCACAAGGGTACTCCAGCGCGGAGGCTAGCCAGCAGGCAGCCCCTACACTGAAGCACCCTCCTGCCCCAGCCAATCCCGTCAGTGCCTACACATGGATTGCTGCAGAATAAAAAAAACTCCGCTGTAGGACAGTACTTGTGTTTACAAGTACTAACCTGTGGCGAAGTTAATTAATTTACTCTGTCCTTATAGCACTGCATATGTAGACACTGAGATGTTTACTGCAGAGTTAATTAAGCAACTCCACAGTAAATGTCTGGTGTAGATGTGCCCAGCATCTCTCCCAATCAGACTCCAAGTACCTGAGAACACAGAGACTAGAGGACTGATTTCTGGGTCCACATCTAGGATCCTGCTGCTTCTTCATCCTCCCTGCAAAGCTCCTTAGTAGGCCCCCTCTGCAGCATTGTCAGTGAACATCATTAGTGACAAGAATTAATCTATGGGGGAAGATAACATTCTTCCATTCTGTGCTGCCCCATGACAAAATGAGGAAAGTGCATTTCTGCTGCTGGCTGGGCTGTCCTGACCTCCTCAGCCTCAGCTTGCAGTGTACCCACGTCTCAGACAGCCCTTTGGAACAAAATGCTGACAGCTAAAGGCATGCTCATAGTACAGCTACTGGGCTTTGGTTTTCTCAACTGTACTTTCAGCTTGGGGAGCAACTTCCAAAATACAAAGCAATCAAGTCAAGTCATCTGCAAAGCAGGCAATGGAAGAGATGCCCTTCTCTAAAACATGAAGCAAAGCAGAGTGCCTGATAACTGTACGTGGCCAGTAGGCAGTTTAGGTTGCAATGGCATCACTAGTGCCTAAAGAAAATGTGGCCAGGTTAAGTCTGGGGGTGTCATTGCAGGGAATGTGAGGCCCTGCCCTCTTTGCCAAAAGACTTATGTCATCAGCTGCATGCACTCCTCTGCTGAGCAAAGTAGGTGGTCTGTGTATGGAGGACAAATATACACCAGAGATTTCACTGAGACTATGCAAAACTCATTTCACTTATGTCCTCTATATGCAAAAGCTTATCTAAGCCTGAACCAGCTGGCATGGTTAGGATAATAAAAGATGTTCCCCACAAAAATTCTTGCCTCCAATATGTTAGTTGGCATTTAGCTATAATTCAAAGTTAACATCTGAATGCCACAAGTCTGGCTGGCAGGGGAGAGGGGGTGGATTTTCCATTGAAACTTTTTTTGGCTGAAAAACTATTTTCTTTTGAAACGATATTTGCCTTTCCTTCAAAAATTGTCTTTTTGTCCTCCTCCCAAAGAAGTTTGCCCAGAAAAACTTGACATTTCTGGCAAAAAAACCCAAAACAAACAAACCCTGTTCCTGACCTGCCCCTCCCCCCCTCCATGACCTTTTTTCAAGTAATTGCATTTTCCATTTTTCAAGTCAAATCATTGCACTGAAAACATTCATCCAAACAGCTGAAACTGAGAGGCTAGCAAGTCACACAAATTTCCAGTGCACCTCTGGAAGGACGCAGGAAAACAATTTTAAAACAAGAAAAATAATAACAACTGTAAAGCAAGATCATACATTAATAACAATAAAATAAAATAAATAATGATCATAAAAATAATATTGGACTTAAGTGAGCAGGCTAATTATAAGGGGAGGAAGAGAAAAAAAGAGGGGGAAAGAGAGCAAATGCATGCACATGTGTACTTGTGGAGGATCTGAGCCTTTTAAATTAATCAAATCCTTTTCCTCGCAGCCACTCTACCCAGTTGCCTTTCCACCTCCCAGATCTCCTTTTCAAATCCCTCCTCTTGAAACACAGTCTGAGATTACAGCAGAGAGGAGCCTGCAGGGCCACCTACCGCTCCCTTTCCTGCAGCGTAGGCAGGATTGTCCTTACTGAAAAGGCAGCCTGAAGATTGAAGGGCCAAAGCTCCCCCGGCACAAGCAGCTTTGCTGATTTACAGCAGCTGAAGACCCAGACTGCTCCAGATTTTAATAGCGGTAATTCTATTTCAAGTAAGAGGCACTTTGGGCCTATTCCTAGCAGGACATTGGTTCTGCTTGTCTTTGGGCCTGGAAGCTGCAGGGAGAAGGTCTCCTCTGGGGCGTTGCTGGTGGGGAAGGAGGTATTGTTATAGCTCCTAGTGCTGCCCCACCAGGCCCATCATTTAATCCCAACCATTTGTGTCACCAGCAGTTTCAATAAAGTGACATCTGAGCCAGCAGAGGCAGATGAAAATCTAATGGAGACGAGGCAGTTGGAGCCGCATCATCGCTAGTTTTCTTTATGAGCTGCTGTACAGTGTGGAGCCAGGGAAGTTACAGTCTGCTTGCAGGGGAATAAGAGAGGCCTGGGATGTGATATAGCAACCAGCTCAGCTTCTTATTTATCCTGCTCCTGTGCCCCTGGCATGCGGGTCTAGCCCTCAGCACACCGTCAAGGAGTATTTATATTGCTGCAGTGCCTAGAAAGCCCACTTGTGCCCAAGGACCTTGGTGTGCTAGGTGCTGTACAAACACAGAACAGAGAGATCGGTATGCCTCAGAGCTGACCATCTCAGATACACAGATACACTCACCTGCCTGATGGACCATCACTGAACATTTGCTCCATCTGGCAACCCACACATCCATTCCTTCCAACCCCTACCTCCCAGATGCCAGCATGCTCCCTAGACCCTTCCAACACAGAAGAGTAGGGCTGGAAGGGACCCCGCCTTGGTCACCAAGTCCAGCCCCCTGCATTCACAGGCAGCTATATAATCATAGGTGGTGGGAGAAAATATTATTGGGGGGAGTAAAACTTAAAAGATATTTCTACTGTGCTGCTTTTGAGTGCAGGAGGTGGTGCAGGGAAAGCTTGTCTGACCCCTGCCCCTCCCTCCTGCAGGGACATGCAGGGCCAGCATGCACTGGTGCTGCAGGCGGCGGCACAGGAACACGGTGCTGTGGCGGTGGGGTGTGGCGGTGGCACTGGAGCAGCGGAGCTACGCGGAGCTGAGTGCACATGGGGCATTGGCTTGGCTGCATGCTGAGTGGTGCTGGTCGCTTCAGGACGGCGGTGCCATGGTGCTGCTGCTGTTGCTGGTCACTGCAAAATTAGTTTGGGGGACTAAGCCCTGCCAGCCCAGGCCTTCCACTGACTATGCATATAATAGACATGAAATTCAGAAGAGTTTACAGGAAGATCTATTCCACACACACACAGCCTATACTACAAGCCATGTAATCCCATTACACACTTCTGACCTTAAGTATAAGAGACCCAAAACATCAAAAATTAGTGTACTGCAGGAAGAGAACAGGAGACACCACCCTAGAGCCACCTCCCAGTTTTCTATCCCCTTTTCCAGAACCTATCACCCCACACCCACCACCACCATAGGGTCTCTCTGTGCCCTAGGAAGGACCCACTCAGTTACTGCTCCTCATTTTTCCCCACCTGCAACATGAAAAAAACCTTACACACCACTGGCTCATCCAGCTACACATTTTCCTTGTGTTTGCCACCTCCAGATGACACTGGTGGAATTGAAATTCACACCACATAGCTAAAGGAGCCAGGGCTGTGAGTGCTGTCCTTTACACACAGGTACTTGAGGACACAGCAGTGAGGGCCACGAAAATGGCAGGAGAATAAAGGAAGGATAGGGGCAAGGAGGAATGGCCTTGTTCTTTGCCACAGTTGGTCAAAAGGATATCCTAGGGCTTGTTCTCTGGCTTGTCCCCACTCCCTCCTGCCTAGGACAGAAAGCAGATTTCAGCTAGAAGCCTCCCTTTGGCTACAGCTTTGCAAAACACCACCAGCATCTTGTCCATGGCTGCACTGGGATTTCTCACTGCTCCACGTACATAGTGCAACCAACATACCTTCTAAAAAAGACCATGAAGAGGGTGTCAGCACAGGAAACACAGGGCCAGATTCTTAGTCACTGTGAATAAAGCCAATGGAGAGGAGCCGATTGATTCCCAAGCCGTAGGATCAGAAAGCTGTGGTTGAACTGTGAGCATATAATCATCTGACTGATAAAGGGAACCTTTTGAAGTTCCATGCAATACAGCAAGACAGCAAGCTGCTACCTTCCTTTGATGTGCATTTATTAGTTGCTTGCTAGTGGTGCGCTTGTCCCTTTAATGATTGTTAGGGTAAGACAGGCCCACAGCAGCTATTTCCAAGATCACAGAGACAGAAGCAGGCAGACAGGATGAGATGGGAGGCAAGAGGAAGCTCTGTGCGATTCAGTGCTCTGGCCAGTTAGCTCTGAATTGATTGGAATGTCCTATTGATTTCAGGTTTAATGGGGATGGCTCCTAGATTAAAATAACATGAGAGACACGGTGCAAAGGGGCAGCTGAGAGGCAGCATTGGACATGAAGCTAATTTAGAAACTGAAATGAGATGGCTCAAGTCCTTCTCCCCTGATAAGGGGAGTCCCTTCTCCCATGCTCCTTCTTTTCCCACTGTCAGAGGTCACATGTTGTATAGTCTACTTCACAGGTGAAACAAGTTTGGTCTTCTTGTGAGAGCCACTGTGCTCTAGAGCAGCAGTCAGCAGCCTTCTGAGGATGTGGACTAGAAAAACCCAGTTCTGGTCAGACACAAGAAGGTGGGTGATAGGGCCCAGTTGCTGTGGCATGGAGAAGACACCCAAGCCAGCACTTCTCCCCATGGCGGCAGGGGAAAGCAACTGCTACCATAGCCCCATTGCCAAATATTTCTGAAGCCCCATATCTGTGAGCCAGATTAAATGGTTCTGTGGGCTTGATCAGGCTGTAGGACATATATTGCCAACACCTGGTGTAGAGCAATGGGCATTCTGCAGGGGAGAACATTTGAGCTGCCCAAACCCTTCTAAAGAAAACCAGGAAAAACCATAAATCCAAAGTAAAACCCAGGGCAGGACCTGTGCCAGCCTAATTTAACCTATTTCAACACGAAGCTCAGTGAACCAAAGCAAACAATTTCCATCCAGCTTTGGAGAGCCTATTCTACTTGGAAAGCTGTTATACAAGGGGACCTATACACCTTCAGACTACTGTTGTTAACGAGGCGTCTTCTTTAGCTGAGGTGGTAGAGGCCTGAGATTTTAAAGAAGATGGGTCCAGATTCTGCCCCAGCTGATGCCAACAAGGTGTGCGAGGACATGGAATTGTCAATGAAGCCTAGGAAGGGAACTGGAAGAAGGGAGTCACAGGGCAGTTATAGTGAGGGGACGGGCAGCACAACACTGGGTTAACCAGGTTCAAAAAGAAATTGGACAAATCCATGCAGGATAGGCCCGGCCCATCACAGGCATTAAACATGACAGATGTACAACCTCCAAATGAGGACTTCCTTGGCCTCTGAATGCTGAAGGCTGTAAGGGGAGAAGGACATGGGACACCTCTATCTGGACAGGTCCTCTTTCAATACTCTTTCCTTTGCCCTCCACACACTGCTGCTGAGAGGTGAAATACTAGGTAAGGTGGACCCGCTACCTGACCCACTATGGTATTTCTTAATCCTAACACAACAGGGAGCCTGTAGGTCATCATAGAGGTGCACCAGGGTCTTGGAAAGTCTTCTTTTTAGCAGGAGCACTGCAGATCAGGATGGAGGTACACTGACACAATGCTCTTCAAGAAGCTACCTCTTGCAGAAAGCTTACATTGATGAAGACGTTTAACATCACCTGAAATGTGCAAGTGCAGCTTGCGGACAACTGAGGAAACAGGTGTTCAAAGATTGTGGCATCAGATCCAAAACCAAGTTCATGGTTTATCAGGCAGTTGTGATCCCCACCTTACTATATGGAGCCAAGATGTGGACAACATACAGAAGACACCTCAAGTCACTGGAAAAGTACCATCAATGCTGCCTGCAAAAGATCCTTTGAATCCAGTGGGAAGACAGATGCACCAACATTAGCATCCTCTCACAAGCAAAAACCATGAGCATCAAGGAGATGACCATCTAACATCAACTTGCCTGGGCCAGCCACGTCATCCAAATGTCTGACTTCAAACTCCTGAAGCAAATGTTATTCTCCTAGGTCAGTCAAGGCATGTGCTCAAGAGGATGGCAGAGAAAGTACCCCAAAGCAGGGCAGAAAAAACACCTCAACTTGAAAAAAAATGCAACATCAACATTAACTTGTGGGAGAATATCGCCCAGGACTGCCCCAAATGGAGGAAGAGTTTGCTGCAAGAATCGGAGTACTTTGAAACCTTATGAAGACAACAGGAGATGGAAAAGTGGGAGCGGAAGAAGTAGCATGTTGTGGACCAAGTCAAGAATCCGGAGCCACCCTCCCCACATAGAAACACATGTCTGAGTTGCAATAGAGTCTGTTGATCCCAGATAAGCCTTATCAACCATCTTTGGACACACAGATAAGACATTCATGGAAGACAATCATCCTTGACTGTGAGGGATTGCCAGAGAAGAAGACATGGACACAGCTGGGTGGTGGGTATTGTCCTAGGCCTTTCTCTCACCACTGCTTTTTATCCATCTGTGCTAAATTCACTGTTAGCATTTCAGAGGAAAACGTGGCTGCTTGACAACATTACCAGTGTAGTTCAGGTCCTACATGCACCCATGATCATGCACTTCTCATAAACATCAGGGAGCTCACATTATGTCCCAGAGACAGATTTCAAGCAAACAAGGCATGGTCGAGTATGAGGCTATCCTACTAACTCTTATCACACTCTTATCACAGTGAGCTGCTGAGGTTTACCAGGTAGGCCCATGATGTGAATTACTAACTCTTATCACACTGCTGGTGCTGAGCTGTGGTAAGTTCCAATGCAAGGTGTTTTTAGAGGGTTTTCCCCCCCACCCCCCGGGAGGTGCTTTGCAGTCAGGCCAGAAGGACAGCTGAGAATCAAGCACTCTGGGCCTGCTTAATGAACAAGATTATTATTATTTCTATTACGGCAATGACTAGAGGTCTCCACTGAAATTAAGTCCCCATTATGTCAGGTGCTGTACGAATCCAGAGCATGGGACTGTCCCCAAGACAAAAAGCTCAGTCACGTAGCTCAGAAGATACTAACCTTCTGGAAACACCACGTGTCCTCTCTCCTTGACACACAGCAGTAAGTGACTCACCTCTGGAGTGAAGGTGGAGCTATGCAAAGGGTTGGCTGGTTGAGGGACAGGGAGGTAGAAGGGAATCTCTCCTGATGGGCATCGTACCTCAGAAAACACATGACACATTGGTGGGTTTCAGGAAGAAAATGAAGTGCTGCCATATTACAGCCAAAGCTGCTCAATAGACCAGCTGGAAGCATTGGAGGGAATCTTAAAGGAGAGCACGTTCTCAGTTTGTCCAGCCCTGATCTGAAGACCCACATGTGACTGGAATGAGCAGCTATTCTGTGCAGAGAGGAGGCCCCCCTTGCTCCCTTGTCTGAACAGCGTTCCCTCCTTCCAAAGGTGGGACTTGTCAGAGGAACCCTGATCTGGCTGGAAAGATTTCAGCAGGTGCACAAGGCACCCAGACTTGAAAGCAGCAGCCAGCCCTGCCCCACAAATGCAAAAGAGAGCTCCTCAGTCCCCAGGCTCTGAGTCCACCATCCCCCCCGCATCCCAGAGGCTGGCCCCTTTCATTAGCAAGTCTCAGTAAAATGGATCTGCATTTCCTCCAGTCCAGCTGAAACAGTCCACCCTGCATGCATCCATGTGAGTGACAGCCAGCCTGCAGAGTCCCAGTATACGTGTATTACACATGCACACAAACCGTATTCAGCATGCTCTGAAACACAGCACATCCACAGAGCCCAGTCTCAGCTCCTTCATTCCAAGTGAGCAGCTCAAAAAAAAAAAAAGACCATCAAATTGCTTCTCTTGGCTTTTTTCTGTGGATTTCCAAGCACTGGGGAATCCCACCATCCCCTGATTCCCAGGCAAGGGGGCGTGCCCAGGCTAAGAGAGCATGCCGAGAGCAGTGTTGGACTCTGGCCATCCCCAGCTGTTGGGATGGCTCCTGTGGGGGCCACTGACCCAGAGACAATTTACTGCAGCCTCGGGACCAGTTTAAATGGTCAGGGACTGAACCCGCCCCTCAGCCAGCCCTAGAGGGTAGGGAGAAAGCTGAGTCAAGCTGCTTTGCCTTGATCTCTACCCCATACAGGAATGAACCCAATGCATTTCCACACACAGTCAACCTTAATCTCTCCTCTCCGCATTCCTACAGCATTCATTGCCGTGGGACTGGATTCCCTCCGGAAAGCTACAATAACTGCCAAAGGGAATTCATTAGGCAGATAACAGCATCCCATCCCATGCTCAGATCCTGACTGCTTGGGAGGGTAAAAAACAAAAGCAGAGCTGAAGGTCTCTCACAGTCTCCCTTGGGAGCAGTAGCCGCATGATATTATCAGCCTGATCCGTGCAAACTAGCCAGGCAATACTGAGCTATCCAATCCTGTGTAACCTGGGAGCGTGCTGTTGTAGGAGACGACTGTAGGCAATGCTCCACAGGAGAGGTCTGGCATCTGGTATTCATTTTTACCTCCCCTCCCATGCAACTCTATCAACAACCCCCTTCATCGCCTTACCTTCACTGCCTGGACCTCATGAAGGCGGTTTGACAGAGATCAGAGTTGCTTTGTGCCCCATGGTGGTGGGTCTCCATGACCCCAGTACCTGCAGCATTGGCCTCTACATTGTCCCAAAGTAGAGTGAAAACTACACAAAAGGCTTAAAGGAAAGGAAAAGGCAGACACTACTACTTATGCCTGCCACAAAAGGAAAACCCCCTCCCCACTGCCCCGCAAGCCTCTCTTAGAGCAGTCATAGCATCAGAGAGCAGGGTGTCTCTGTGCCTCAGTGGTACACACAGCGTACGCTGGAAGCCAAAGCACTGAAACTGGACCAGCAAGGAGAAGCCTGCATCGGCTCTTGGGCTGGATAGCCTAACACTCTCAGGCTTTCCATGTCTTTGATACACCTCCAAGCAGATTCCTCTACTCAAAGCCACGAATACCCCAAGAGTCAGCTCCTCACCCCATTTCCTGCCCTGGGGCTTCCTCTGCTCCAGTCCCAGTCCCACACATGAAGCTCCGACGTCCTAATGAGATTTTCAGGAGGGGGCTACCTTCAGCTTGGGAGGCACAGTGAGTCCCAAGGACATGCAGTCTGATGGGGGTCCCCCACTTCCAAGCCCCGCAGAACAGCAATAACACCAGGAAAGTTTCCATTGTTTTAGCTACCAGACCCCTCCACAACAAAGGGAAGCTTCTGAAGCTCTGGCTGCTCCTAGCCCTGGACAGTTGGGGGTGGTGGGAGGAAAGGAGGAGAGAGAGAAGCCAGCATGCAGCAGAACACATGCACCTCATGAGCAGCAGCCCCGGGGAAATGCCTGCCTTAGCAATCCTGACAGCTCCTGCCTGCTAAGGTGAATGGAGAGGCTGAGACTGACAGCAAGCACTCCCATGGCACTTACCCAAGCCCAGAGTTTGGTGCAGCACTAATAACCTGCAAACTCTGCAGTTCAGGCCAGGCTCCTTACAAATCCATCCCCTGTGGCATATTCCCCCTGCAGCCCTCAGAAGCAAAGGGAGCCTTCAGTGGCTCCTGTAAATCAGCATCCTTGGTTGGTCCCCTCCCCAGCCCCCCTCCTTCTCCTCCGCTGCTCCTTCCAAGAGGAAAAGAATGAGCTGGCTGCAGGAATGGATTTTTCCAAGAGATTGTTTCTGGGCTGAAGAAGTGGAGCTCCCCTGCTCCCATCCACATACGCGCTGTGCTGCTGAGCCTCACTCGGTGCTGCTCTGAGATGCGTGGCAGTGCCCAACACTGCATTCATTCAAGCCCACCCCCTGACTGCAGGAGTCCCACCCCTGCAATGCTTGTGTCTTCAAGAAGTGAGTCCGGAGAGATCAGTTTCCCCCCTTCCCCCATCCTCCTCCTCCACCCCCTCCCCTAAGGAAGGGATTCCCCCCCCCCACCCAGGGATCAAAAGGAGGTTGCTGATCAAAACAAAAGCAAAGCAGGGCTGTGCAGGTGGCATGCTCTTTTCTTGCAGTTAAGACCTGGATTTTAGGTTTCCCAAAAGGTGGGGGTGGGGGAGGAATTGCCTTTAGCTGTGGGGGACACAGCAAGATCTTGTCCTCAGGCTGTGTACCTGTGCTTCCCCTCACCTCATCACTCAGGTCTCCATAGGCTAATAATTAAAGCCAGTCCCTACCCTGTTCCCCTTCAAATCTTCTTCTGCTGGGCTCTGGGTACCTGGATTTGAAATGGGGATGCCTCTCCTTTAGGTGCACAGTCTGACTCCAAATGGCACCCCCCATCCTAGACATATGAACCCATGTGCGGGCCAAAGGCTGGATTGAAGTTCTTGGGGGTGGAAGGCTTCCCATTTAGCCCAGCACAGTTGTTCCCTTCCTGTGCTGCTGCATCTCAACATCACTCACCCTTGCCCTGCAGGAGATGCCTTCTGGACTGACAGGACAGTTTAGCCTCCATGACTCATGCTGCACTCAGCCTTTCAGCTGAAGCACCAAGTTGTTCCAATGCTTTTTTCACAACAAAGAGACACAGTACCTAGGGTCAGGGCTGTAACCTTCAACACGGTGACATAGCTCGGTTGTGCTGGCCAGCACCCGTATCAGGCAGCAGAGCCTTGTTCAGTCATTACTGATTCGAACTGAACTTGAACTGTCCCAAATGCAGAAAGCTCCATAATCCATTCCCAGTCAGTCCTCAAGCCTGTCTCTCATGGTCAGAGGCATCTCTTCCACCGTTTTCTAGCCTGCCATCATCTCTGAAATGTGAAATCAGAACACATTCTGCTCCTGAGCAGAGAAGAGCCTCATCTCAACACCACTACACCCCCAGTTTCACATATATCCAAGGTATTTATGAGAACCACAGTTATCTAAATGCTCCACCATCATCTTTAAGAGACTAAAGTGCTATCATCCCCATGTTAGAGGTGGGTAAATCGAGGCAGAGAGCCTGCAAAACTTGGCCCAAGCTAATATACACAAGGTCCACGGTAGAATTGTGACTTGAAGCCAAGTTTCCTAAGTCTTAACCCAGCACCCAAGAGAAGAGACTATCCTTGGTGTCACTCTCCCAGATCTGGGCACAAATGGCAACGCTGCTCCACATCTACCCTGAATCTCAAGTATGTTCCTGAAAAGTCTGCCTCCCCCCGACTATGATTCCATCCACCCTTCCCTTCCTAATAAACCAGGCATCTGAAATGTTGCTTATAGGGGGTCTTACACTTGCAAGGAAATTATTTCTCACAGGGATAAAAGTATGTGGGGAAAACACTGTGATAGTAAGAAAAAAGCTCTTAAATGTCAATGTATGGAAGATACAGACTCAGCCTGGATCTACCCAATCCTCAGTTAGCAGCTCAATAGTAAATTCCTCCAGCAGTTACTGCTTGGCTCTTTTGTTCCTCTCCCACCCTCTAGGTTGAAGCCAGTTGAGTTGATTGCAATGAATCTTCTGTGATGGGTCTTTGTCCCCATTCCTGTGCTAGAATACTTGTTGGACTGTGTTTATTGCTGTTTTGTTAGCTTGCTCATTAGGGAAAATGATTGGGGAAACATTGCAGGGGAGGTTTTTGTTTGTCAACACAGGTCTGTAGTATTTGCTGCGTGTCACGTGTTCAGGCATTTGCCTCACATGGTATTGTTCCGGATCCCTGACTGGCTGGCCATCAAACCCAAAGGGACACCCTTCTTTATCTGACACCTTCTTTATTTGTCATTTAAAGACTTGCTTGCAGACACAACAAAGAGTGCTCTGGGCTGGCCTTGGGGGCCCCTCCTGGGAATGCTTTAACTATTGACTCACCTTTTTAATGCCAAAGAGTTTTGCAATCTGGGAATTTTCACAGTCTGATGCAAAACTCACTGAAGCCACTAACTCAGATGGAGATGTTGGAGTAGATCCTTCTGCGGTCCAGCAGAATGGGGTGTCAGGTATGATTTGCTAGAATGGCACATTGGGGTTGATTCAGCATTTTTCAGCTCCACCTCAAATCCTTCTCCCCATCTCTGCCACCCCCACCAGCCCCATGCCTGGATAAAGGAACATGGATAACAATTCTGGCACCACTGGACTATAGTGAACACCTCCCACACTCAGCACCTCTAGAAAGAAAGGACAGCAGCCCTCTCCCCAATACTGTTGAGCCAATGAACTTGTGGTGTTTTCTGTGTCAGGCTTCGGGCACCATTGGATTTGGATTTCCTGAATGAAGGGGGATGTTTCTTATATGAGCAGCATTCCTGTGGGTAAAATTTGACAGTTCCATAACAACAGGCCATGGCAGACCATGTTGGTTTCTATCAAAGGCTTGGGAAGAATTTCTGCACTAGCTTCCCTATTTAGCAAGAAAAAAAACTGAAGCACAGAATAAGCAGAATGACTTGCGCAAGGTCACAGGGTGAACAGGAAAACAGGAAGAGAGTGACATAGGTTCTCTGGAGTCATTAGGATTTGAAAGGCATGGTTTAGACATGGACAGTGCTTTGGGCCAGGGGCCTAATCCAAAATCAGAAGAAGGTTTTTATCTCAGCTGAAGGAGGAGCAGATGTTTCAGAGGTCTGAGTCCATGCTGCTTGGCACAGGTCTTTTCAAGGGGTCCAGCCATGCAAGTGAAAGACTGCAGGATGCATACTTTATGTAAATGCACACTGGTAACAAAAACCACTTCTTGACAGGAGTACTGCAGGCTGCTGAGAAATGGCAAGCAAAAGGATGCCCACTTAACCATAGTAAGAATGACCTGTGGTCATCACTGAGCCTGTGAAACCACAGACATAAGCCTATGGCATCACATAGGCACATGCAGCGGCTGCGCGAATCATACTAGAGAGCAGGGACCAAACTGCAGAGAAGTCTACCCTGCCTGTATCTTCTGACATGACTACATGCAACAAGAGAAAGAACCATTGCTAATAGACAGTGAGTGATGCAATGACACTGGATTTATGACTAATCCATCCATGACTGGCTTCTTCTGGCCTTTGCCATTTGCTTCTCATTTCCCTTATGAATCAAACAGCCCTGGACTAGAGGCTTCCTTTCTTCTATTGATTTGTAGTTAAACAGCCCAAGGAGCCCAAATCATGCCATCATCTCACTGCAGAGGCGCTGTTCCCAGCCAGCAACTTCATGCTAGTGCTCCTGGCACTGGCTCTTCCCTTGGAGATGGAAGTTACTGCGCCATGAAGAAATCCTTACATCTTAGCAGGTTTCCTCTGGGAATGATGTCTCCGTGCAACTACCAAGCCGGCTCTTGCTGTGGCACTGCTTTAAAATCCACTTCTCAGCAAGGCAGGTCTCCTTCTGCCTCCTGGAATGGGACCATACCCTCTGGACACTGCAGACACTCATACAGGCAAAAGGCAGTCAGGACTAACTAGAAGCTGCAGACCTCACCTGCTCTGGGTTGGGCAGCAGTCACTTCGGTGGCACACTTCAGGGATGCAAAGTTTCCTGAAGCAGCTCTGGCTGGCTCCCTCTCATCTCCACACCTATTGCCTCACAGTCCCTTCCAGTGGCAGCAGGCCCTACAGCACGCTCACCCACACCCAGCTGGCATAGCCCTACTCCTGCTGCTACCCCATGAATCCTTTTGCCCATCCAGCTCCTACCTGCCTCTAGTCTCAGTCAGTCCCCCTGAGTCCCTATCCTCCTCCTGTCTCTCCACATTATCACCATCTCCCTCTGGCCCATGGTTTCAGTGCTCTCACTCTTTTCAGCTCCCTTTCTCTCCTCCTGGTAGACCTTCTGGTTCCCTCCTTAGAAGAGTTGGGATGGGCTAGCAGACTCAGTACTGCACCAGGACTACCAGACCTGCACTCTCTTCCCAGCTTTGTCACTGCCCTTGGGCAAGTCACATGGCCGCTGTGCCTTATTTTCCCCCATCTGCAAAATGGAGATAATAATACTGACCAGTTTGCAGACTATTTAGACACCACCATAGAACTGGGCTTTATTAATACAGGAAACCCTCACTATTCGCAGGTTCGGCATTCGTGGTTTCAAATATTCGCGAATGCTGAACCCGCTTCTTAAATGCACTTAAAGGAGCTCCTCAGGAGCTCCGCACTTGCTGCAGCTATGCTCCCACTGTTGCCAAAGCAGCCATGCCCCCCACACCTCCAGCTGCCGGGGGCACTGAGTTCATGAACACAAACGGCATTCATGAACGCAGTGCCTTATTTGCAGATTTCGCCATTCATGGGGTATACGAGAACGTATCCCCTGTGAATGGCGAGGGTTGCTTGTATTCCTTCTTTCACAGATTCCTAGATGCTAGGGTTGGAAGGGACCTCAATGGATCATTGAGTCCGACCCATGCCCATGGCAGGAAAAAGTGCTGGGGTTAGATGACCCCAGCCAGGTGCTGTCCAGGCTCTTCTTGAAGACCCCCAAGGTAGGGGAGAGCATTGCCTCCCTTGGAAGCCCGTTCCAGATTTGGGCAACCCCAACCGTGAAGAAGTTCTTTCTGATGTCCAACCTAAATCTGGTCTCTGCAGGTTGGGGCCATTGTTCCTGATTATTCCAAGGGGTACCCTGGTAAACAGAGCATCTCTTATTTCCTGCTGCTCCCACCTGCTGAGTTTGTATACTGCCACAAGATCTGCCCTCAGCCTTCTCTTGCAGCCTTCCATGGTGCTCCCTCCTTGTTGAGTGGAAGAGGGTGACCTCCTTCCCACAATCCAGTTACTTACCTGATTTTCAGGCTTTTCCCAGTTGTTGCCAGCAGCTCAAACTTTCCTCCTCTGCTCAGACAGTTCGTGGCTTGTCCACACATACAAACATGCCCATTTACCATGACATGGGTTAAATCGGTGCAAAAATAGGTGTGGGGGTCCTGTCATATCAACATTGAGCACTTAGCCAAAACTTGGGGTCCTGAGGGTTGTTTCTATTCAGAGGAAGAACAGGAGGTGACTGTGAGGAACCTTTGATTGTTCATGAAGAGTGGGGAAAGTCCCGTGTCCCTGAACACAGCAGGAATCAAATAGCAGAAGTGCCTTTGCAAGTCCCATTCAGCTAGCACCCCATCCAAAATGCTCTCTAGGCCTTTTTCAAGGCCAAGTGCCCAGAGCTTGGTCAGGCTGGATCTATTTGTTTCTTGCACAGATCAACAGTCAGCAAAGATGCTTCTGCTTGTTTTGAGTGCAATATTTGTCTAGATTTGAGGTGGAGGCTTCTTGTGACTATCTTTAATAAAGGGCAATGACTATCTCAGCACCTTTGAAGATTAACTCAACCCATGACAGTACAAACCCAGCCATTACCGAGTTAGCTCAAAGTGATTAGAAGCAGGTTTAAACTACACTGAAATAGGCTGCTCTCCAAACTGAAACGAGAATACCTCATGAGGGTAGCATGGAAAGGGTTTCCAATGCACCCCCCCCTCAAAAAAAAAAACAAAAAAAAAACAACAAAAAAAAACAGCAAAAAAAACGCAACCCAACCCTGAATGAAAGGAAATGTTTTCACTTTGTTTGAATTTATCCTCATTTTTCAATTAAATGAAAGAAAAAATTTCATTTTAAACAGACTGTTTTGTTTTGGTCCTATTCAAGGGAACAGAACTGAATATTCTCTTTTTATTTAAAAAACAAAAAAACCCAACAAAAGCCAGAGGCAGGTGGGGGCGGGGGGGAGGGGCAGTCACCTGAAATGAGTGTTGGCCAAACCTTCCTTCTGCCTTGCACAGTGCATGACATGCAGGGGCCTGAGGAAAGGTCTCATTAACTTGCTAGGGAGTCTGCAAGGCTTATTAGCAAGCCCAGTTCAACCCCATTGGGCCCCTCCAACTGGCTCCGAGGAAAGAGACATCCTGTTTGGCCTTCTCCTTACTCCCACTGCCAGGCTAATGTATAGGGGGCATCCTACACTGAGCTGCTTAGAGAAGGGAGAGAGAATCCAAAACTTGTGCAAGTCTAGGAGGGGCGTGAACAAAAAAGTTGATTAATGTTTCCTATATACAGCAGCCTGCGATTAAAAAGTATATGCACACCTCAGCCAGGACTCTTACAATAACCAGTAAAGAAGAGCTGGAGGGGAGGAGAGGGGAGGGGAGGGGGCAAGTAGCTGGGAAACATGCAATTCCCCAGGGGATTGAAGTTATTATGCGCCCCCTAAGGTTTTCAGAGGTTAGCACAAGGCAAGCTCAGACAGTAACAGGCATCATGGTAGAAGTTTGCTCTGTCCAAGTACGCCAGAGCTTGTGTTCTCCTCTGACTCCAGAATTATCAGCACAGGATGTTTCCTGATCTTAGCATCCCATAACCCTGTATCTAGGCCTCCAGATAGCTGGGGTACTATACATTCAGGCACACCAGCCTGGCTTGGAAAAGACAATCCACAATAATTACCTCTCCCCACAAGCAGTCATGCAACTGAAGTAGGGGAACCTTCCCTGGGAATTATTTTGACTGGGCATTTTAAACTGCCAAGTGTTATAGGGTCACCTATGCCAGAGATGCTGGGCACTCTCCTTAGCAAGGAAAACATTCAGACAGAATGACTTGGAGAGACTTCCCCTCTTGTCCACACACACCCAGCTGCTGCCTTCCCCATGTGCACATGCTTAAATGCAGCCCTGAAGCAACTGCAGAAGATGCTGTAGACTGGCCTCCAAACATCAGACATACCTAGCCATAAACCCCACCCAATCCATTCTCCTCCCCAGATCCTCCCAGTGTGCCATCAGCTGGAGTCACAGTGGCCTGTAGAGGCCACAGGCTGCAACTGCGTTCTGGCCCAAACAAGAAGTGTGAGGATGCGACAGATGCAGGTAGGTGTGATGCAGCTATTGAATGCAGGATGCTGAGCAAGCCCTGCCAACAGCATTTGAGGGGTGTGTGAGTGCAGGGAGCAGAAGTGTTTAGAAGGACGAGTATCTGATTTGAATCTCCAGCAGCTGAAGTTTAAGGACTAGAAGGCCCTCGCTCTTAGTCTGAGTTGCAGGGGAGGGAGGGGAAGGGGAAGAAAGAAGGGTGCTTTCTCCTATGACATCCCTCTGGGATGGAGGAGAGTCTCCCTGTCACCTCTAAGCCATGTGGGGAATGGGGACAGATTGCAGGGAGGCCTGTTCCATAGAGTGCCTAAGTCCATTCAAATCTAGCCCTGGGCATCATGCTGCAGATTAAGGCTTGTACAGCCAGGAAGCGAGTTTCATCCCTACCACTGTTTCTGCTCCTTCTCCTGGTCTCTTCTTCTCAGAAAGCAAGAGCCCAGCTCACCATTATAGCAGTTTGCAGTTCCAGTTCAGGCACAGAAACAATGTGATGTAGCCAACCACAACCCACCCACGCAGATCAGACTAAGAACTACAGCAGAGCATCACCGCAGTGGGGAAGACTCAGGGAAATGCATCTAATTAACGGAAGGCAATCACAGTTCATTCAGGGACAGTGTGTCTGGGCAGGAAAGGAGGCAAAATGCATTTAATAAATTTATAGCAAATTATCCTCTTCACTCTCCTAATGGATCCTGCCTGGCTTTGGGGCATAGTTTAGATTCTAGATCTCAACAAACTACCAGGGCCATTCTCCAAGTACATGAAACCACCTAAAAGTTACAGGATGGTTCCTATGCCAGGCTGTGCAGCCTCTGGATGTAGCTTCAGCAGGTACAATTAATTCTAAACCTAATTTGTAATGGACAGATCTTATATCATCACCTTTTAATTTATACTTGACAAAGTAAAAGTGTGAAACAGCACTGGCAAGTCTGTTCTACTAGCACCCTCTTGTGGCTACAGGGAGCACAGTTACAAGTAGGTCTGAATACACTGGGCCTAACTAAGGCTCATCTTTAAGATGGTTTTATCCTTCCTTTCCAAGCAAAATATTTCAATAGCCTCTAGGAAAACAATTACTTTTTAAAATAAGTGTTTCTAGAAACCGCTACTATTCTCTTAGAATTCCAGTATTTGTATTATAGTCATTTCTGGGAGCCCCAGGCAGGGGTCAGAGGCTTGGAACAAACCATGTGACAAATGATAACAGCAAAGCCTGCTTTTAAAGCAATATTGACTGAATCCATAGGCACAGGGAAGAGGGAGCCTTTGGTTTGGCCTGGTCTAAACAGGAGTTGAACTACTTTAAATCAGGCAGCATCATTCAGAATGAATCGAGTTAAACCAGCACATCGGACAGACAGTTCTGAACCTGTCTGACAGAGGTTGGCTTTGGATCAGTACACCTGCAGGTGCAAGCTAAAGTTATCAAGTAGGGCAAAAGCCCACCCAAGCCTGCTTGGCCCATTTGGATAGTATGGTACTGTCATGGAAAAGTTTGTAACCAACACTGTAGAAGGGAGCTGTGGCTGACTGCATTTGATTCCCCAAACCCAAAGGCCTAGTTTGTTTCCAGCTGGGGTCACTGGGGGAAGAGGCAACCTTTCATCAAGTCCAGAGCAAAGCTCCAACTCATGTCTCTGAATCCACAGCAAGTCACAGGAATTGCTCTGCCACCTCAGTCTACAGGCTAAGCTAACCGGTTGCAAGTTTCTTTAACCAAAGCAGCTTTGCATTATACCCATATTTGGACAGGGCCTTGAACACCCAGGAGGATTCTGGTTACAGCAAAATATTCAATGGAACAACTCAACATCTGGAAAAGAGGTTCGGCTGATAATAAAACAGGCCAGACTAGTAGCAGCACCAACTCCTATACCGCGCTTTCCACCCAGAGATCTCATACACATTAAGGCCATAGATCTCATTAGAATACATTCTAAAATGGTTGGAGGAGGCCACAGGCAGCAAGCTTAGCCCCCACCATGCTAGGTAAAACTATTTAAAAGAAAACAAAAACCCAGCTCAGGCACACCCAAGCAGCAGGCACAGCTCCTTTGATTATAACTCTGTCGCCGGCAGCTTAGCAAGAGAGCTGGCTTTCAGACTTCTTGTCGTCTAACTGCAGGCCCTGCTTGAAGGAGCCATCAAGGCTGCTATTCTTCAGCCTGTAATGCGATTACAAAGCAGAGGATGCCCAAGCCAATTGGTAATGGAACTGCTGCATTTCTAGGTCAGCCAGGGGATCTCAGCTAATGAAATACATCAATTCAGGCTCATCAATTCTAGTTCTCAGCAGACAAATACCTGCACAATGAGCACTACTGCAACTAGCACCCAAGCTCAGAGAAGCCACCCCAGAAAGGTGCATCAAGTTAGCTTAGCAGACAGGGACAGACCCCAGTAAAAAGGAAACTGTGCTGATGGAATGCTGAAAGACATGCAGGCCCCTGCTCTAATTCATGGAACTTTACACAAGTTCCCTGAAGTGCTCTATAGGGGAGAGTTTTCATTTGATACCTCGATTGATGTGGGTTAATTTGTTGCACAATCAGCCACTTTAAAAAGTGCCCTGCAGCTGTGCATGTGTGTCATAGCACAGCTGTACAGTACCTTCAGGGGGCTGACTGCACAAAAAATGTAACTTTTGTCTGTGCCCCTTGGTGTCTGTGCTGTAGCTGCTAGTCTCCCCAGTACCTTCTCGCAGCACCTAGATTGCAGAGGAACTAAATAAAAGGGGTGCTCCATGTTATAGAGGTCTTAGGACCAGTCTCAATGTCCCATGGGAGCTGCTGAGCTCTCAGGCTCCTCCTGTTGGATGAATCAATGCGGTTATCTCAGGTCTGGGCTGAGCTAAATACCCAGACCTGCGGTTCTGGTTTCAGAGCATCTATGACACGTTTGTCACACAACTCTCCAGCTCTCATAAAAACAAACGCTATTTATTCAGAAGCAAAATGTTTCAGAGAAAACAGGTCCTAAAAAAAAAATAAGACAGAACAAAACCTGAATCACATCAACTCATTAAAAAGCAGATGGCTTTTAACTTCCAGGTGGTCACCCATATTCCATATAGGGACCAGGCAGGTGCGTCAGTCTTATGGCTCCCTTCTTGGATCAAGCATCTTTCCTCTTCTCCAGATCAGGGCTGCTATTATCTAAGTCTTAGGACCTCTCTCTTTTTGTATCTTATCACCAAAATTAAACTGGCCTGTGGTTTCTCCTGGGACAGGGGTGGGAATGGGCAGGGTGAAATTTTGAAGGCCTCATTACCTTCATTGTCTCTGCCTCAGAGATCTTCCTTAATTACCCCCTTTGGTTGCTGTACGAAACATTCTCTAAGTCAGTGGAGGCCCATTTTTGTGGCAGGTGTGCTATAAGGCAAACCCCATCTGTTCCCAAGCGCCACTCCAGTCCCCTTCTCTTGCTTCCTGCCCTGGCTGACCTGCTGCCCTGACCTTTTACTCCTTGGCTGATACGTTGCATGACGCAGAGGGTGCCCATGCTATTTGTGGCATGCATGCCATGAGTTAGATACTCCATATTCTAGGTTATCCATCAAACCAGAAACACAATCCCTACCAAGCCTGCAAATCTTCATAACATTGAGACAGTGACTTTTGAACATCCCACAATGATTCTTCTGCCTGGGAAAGGTGCTGAGCACTTGAAAGTTTGCCTCAAAATTCTGATCTTACTCAGAAGCATACAGTGCAGGGTCTGATTACTGCCCGTGTACACCTAAATACCTTATTTAGTTCACCAAATCAAAGGAAATGCTCGGGACAACACAGGGAAAAAGCAAGCCCATTCAGTGCCAGATCAGCTTGTGGCTCTTGCAGCATGCATGACAGCGCTACTATAGGACAGACTTTAAGAAGGAACTGTCCAGGTCCAAGGCAAAAGAAAAGAGTTCTGTATTAGGAGACCAGGCGCCACTGCAAAGCCTAGCACAGAAAGGAATCACAGCAGAAGCACATATAGGTAGCAGGTGTGAGCTCAGACTTGATGGCCCTTGGGCTAGGAACAGACGTTGCATTTTTCCCTGGATAAATTGTGCCTGTTTGTCCCAGAACAAAAATATCTTGGGATAGGCATATATATGCATTGCCCTTCTAATCAGGGTTTAGTGAGCGGCTGAATGCACTGATGCTTTTCTGCCATTGATTTAATGATGTAATCCTGTGACAACTGTACAGATATACTATGCCCTATCACAGCATAAATTGTTACTACCTCTTATCCAGGAAGCTTTCTTCCCCAGGATTCATCCCAAGACAATGGACATGGATATCTGTGCAGTTGCACCTTGTCCTGGGATAAAATTGTTCATCCCAGGCCAAGTGTGATGTCTGCTAGGAACACTGGAGGCCTGTAGGGGCTCGTAAACCTACAAGAGTTCTGCCTGCACCTGCTACCACATGTGCACTCAGGTGAGGATTCTCCAATGCGCTCTTCGCAGAGGGATAGCCAGGATGTTATTTAATGATCACTTCCTGCCAGTCCATTCTTTCCATTCCCAGCAACAGAACAGCCACAAGAATGGCAGGCCCAAGCTAGGGTTACCATATTTCCAGTTCCAAGAAAGAAGATGCCTGTTGTGCAGGGTGGTGGAAGGGGATGATTGTGGGGGGCAGTGATATGCCAGTGCTCTGCCCTTTCTGTTGCCCCTCACTCCCAAGCCACAGCCCCCCAGCCCTGCTGCTCCCCCTTGCTCCCGACCCGCAGCCTGCTGGCCCTGCCAGCGCCCCTCACTCCTGACCCACAGTCCCCTGGTGCTGGACAGTATCCCAGACTCCTAACCCACAGCCCCCCCTCACTTCCCCCCTCACTCCCTGCCCTGCTGGTGCCCTTCACTCTGGGCCTGCAGCCTCCTGCTCCCCACAGCATCTCCTAGCTGCCCCACCCCTGCGAGCAAAGGCACTGACCCCAGTGCCGCCAGCCAAGCCATGCAGCTCCCTGCTGCCCCCAAAGGGCCCCCTTCCCTGACTGGAGGGGCAAGCATGTCCTGTACCCCCTGCAGCCCTGGTGGCTGGACAGCTTCCCCCAGCACTGGCAGGCACTTGTCCCCCTCTCACTGCCATCACCACCCCCAGACAGTCCCCAAGCCCTGTCCCTCTCCCCCCCCCCAGACTTTTATGCATCCAGCTGCCAGGGCTGCTCCCAGCACCCTGCCTGGCTGCATACTGGCCACGTGCATGCAGCGCCTTGCTTTCAACTGCGTGTCCCCCCCCCAGGCCATCTCCTTGCTAGGGTAAGCTGGAAAAAACTTTGAAGCGGAGCTGACCAAAATCCCAGACATTTGATCATATTTAAAAACAAACAAACGCCCAGAGATCGGAGGATCCAAAAAAGAGGCCATGTCTGGGAAAACCCAGATGTATGGTAACCCTAGCCTAAACAGCATCTTAGGACATGCCCTCCCTTGTACATGTTCAGCCCTAGGCAACCTCCATAGGGAGTAGGTCACTTATTTCTTATGATTTAGGTTATCTACTAGGAATCCTAGCTATAAGAATACATGGCAAGGGTAAGGATAAAGGGCTATGGTAAGGGCTTAACATTTCAACAATCTCTCTTCCCTGTTTCTATTCTTTAGAAACTCTTTTTAACCCCAGGCTTACTTGCTCGATGTGCTAAGAAATCAGTCATGAAAATTTAGGGTGGAAGGGAGTCAGGCCTGTCAGGCCAGGTCTTTCTTGGTCTGCTATCTGGTACCATGTAAACCAGTACAGCCTGTTCCCTGGTCAGGTTACTGGTGACACAAATCAGTGCCCCAACTGGGCTAGCCTGAGTAAGGAGGGTGTGTGGACACGCAGCAGGAATAAAAACAAGTCTTCTCATAGGGTGGATGACCTCCCTGAGAGTCAACAGCCATCCATACCTGGAGAAAAGATGGGCGCCACCAGGTCACTTTGCCCGAAGAAACACCAATGATGCAAAACAACTTAACTAACCTCATATTAGAGTGATCGATGCCTGGGTCTGAAATGACTGCATCCAGTGTGGAGTGGAGGAGAGTTGTTATAGCATCTGAGGTGCCCCAGTGGTTGCAGTGGCCTTTGGACTGACTTTACTTGACTTGAATGGAGTTAAACTGAACTGTAAGAACATAAGAAGTGGCAAACTGATTCAGATCAATGGTTCATCTAGCTCAGTACCCTTTCTCCAACAGTAACAGAAGTGGATACTATAGAAGAAGAGCACGAAACTGGATAGGTCTAGTGATCTATCCCCTATTCATTACCTTCTCTGGAACCCACCATCATTAGAGATGGCAGAGGAAACATCTCCAATCATTCTGTTCAATATCCATTAATAGATCGATCATCCATGAGTTTACCTAGTCCCCTTTTTGAACCTGGCTATGCTATCTGCCCCTACCACTTCCTGTGGCAACGAATTCCACAAATTAACATGCTGCATAAAGCGAGTACTTTCTTATAAGTTTTAACCTGTCTCCTGCTAATTTCAGAGGGATCCCCCTAGTTGTAGTATTCTGGAACTTTTTAGTGAACAACAGCTCCCTGGTCACTTGATGCACATGCTTCGTGATTTTTATAGATCTCTATCCTATCCCCTCTCTACCATCTCCTTTCCAAAATCAAGTTCTATCCTTTGTAGTTTCTATATTCCCCTGATCATTTTGGTTGCCCTTTTCTGTACTTTCTCCAATTCTACTACATCCTTTTTGAGATGTGGGGGACCAGACCTGCACACAATATTCAAGACATGGGCGCACCATGAATTTGTACAGTGGCATGACATTCTGTTTTCAATTCCCTTCTTAATGATGCTCAACATTTTACTGGCTTTTCTGAGTCGGTTCAATGAGCTGACATTTTTAGAGGATACAATGCTCCAAGGTCCCTTTCCTGAGTAATAACAGCTGGTTCAAACCCCAACATTGTGTACATATTATTTGAGGTTATTTTTCCCTAGGTGCATTACCTTGTACTTATTGACATTAAAGTTCATCTGTCATTTTTCTGCCCACTTAGCTTGGTGAATCTTTCTGCAGTTCCTCTCCATCAGATTGGGACTTGACTCAGAATAATTTGGTGCAATCTACAAACTTGCAGATTTCACCATGCACCTGCATTTCCAGGGAACTGTCCCCTTTTAATAGGTGCACTGAGGCATACTGAACTGGCTACAAAGATGATATTCTTCAAATTGTACTTGCCTGCAGGCCCCATCTTTTGTCTTCTTGGACACTTATTACAAGATGCAATCTTCTGTACTAGGGCCTAAATGCAAACCCTTTAGAAGCTTGTGATCAGCGACTGGAGTGCATGCCTAGAAAGGGCATTTGCATGCAAACAGGCTTCGAGCACCATAGTGCACTGGACCTGCAAAAGCAGGAGGATATTACAATTTTTTATTTATTTATTTTTTTTAGGAGGGACACAAAAGTTTTTATCCAAAGACGTTGCAAATGTCAACTGTTTCCTGCCTTTCCTCCCTCAAAACAGAAACAAGATGGCTGATGTTTCCAAGACATTGTAAAAAAACAATTTCTTTGCATTCTCTCATTATTTAAGCTAGGATGATTGCTGCCAGCTGAAGACATGGTGACAGCACTAGCCAGGCTCTAGCACACACTACCGCTGACTCTGGCTGAAATTAACAAGAGTTGAAACTCCAAAGCAACAGGCAGATTTAAATCCCAAGAACAGCACCTCAACCATAATGGAAAAGCCCAGGTCAGTTATACATGAGTATGTGAGCCTGCACTGGCAGGGCAGAGATTAGGTATGGGCCAAGAGATCTGGCAGACTGTAAAACTTCTACTATCTCTACATGCAAACCCACAGTGCATCTGTTGTTTGACTCTTCCAACACCATTATCTGTGCGGTATCAACTGAGATGGCACAAACTTTGGAGCATGGCTCTCCTTTCCAGGAAATTGCCACAAAACAAAAATATTTTCCGAGGCAAGACAATTTTAAACAAGAACAATAATTAATGGGGAACCAGCCCTTGCATATTACCTTGCTTTTGTATCAGCAGTATAAACCCTGAAAATATTAAAACTGGCAGCATGCCTATACTAAACTCAGCATGGGCTGGGGTACTAAGCAGGACTGAGTAGCAATAGACTTCCTATTACATTCATTTATGCTTAAATAATTTTAATTATGATTAAAACAAATCTTCACCAAGGTAGGAGGCAGACAGAAGTTGGAGGAAAGTTCCGGGATTCCATTTATGCCCATTTCCATTTCTGGGCATTGGCGTGCACCGATGCCTCCCCAGCAAGCCAGTGGGAACAAATAGCGCATTTATTTGAGGTGTCCAATCTGGTTTGGGTGTTAATCTAGTTTAGGAGAGAAAGGCAGTGTTTTCATCTTGCCAAGAAAAGGAAAAGCAGGAGTGGGAGACATGGCAAGACAAGATGTTTTGTAGTGTCCATTGCAGAAGGCATGCTGGATGCCCAGATGGTATTAGAACAAGGGTGTCAAACATACAGCACATGGGCCAGATCTGGCCTGTGGACCCAGATCATGCAACCCTTGGAGCTGCCCATGGGTTTCAGAGTGACCCAAAGACAGCATTCAGGGTACACCAGATGGCCCCATGCAGCACCCTCTCCAACTTGCATCCTGGAATGATAAAGTGGCTGTTGTATGCAGCACAGCCTGAGTGGCCAAAGCAGAACTGTGCTGCACATGGCGCCAAGTCCAGCTGCTCCAGGGCACCTGCTGGATCTAGAATACAGGGCCAGTCTGTGGGTCCAATCCAGCCCACAAACCAATTCTGAGAGACTCGTCCAGCCCTGGGACCAGATGAGTTTGACACCCCTGTATCAGAGCATGCCTTTCATAGGCCCTCAGGCAGAAGAAAATGGAATATGCATCTGACTGAGAATAAAGGCACAAATTCACATTTTAGATTCTAGAGCCAGGAGAGATCGTAGATACTCACAGGGAAGTAGGACTGGAAGGGACCTCCAGAGGTCATCTAGTCCAACCCCCTGCCTGCCTGAGGCAGGATCATCCCTATTAAAACCATCCTATATAAATTCATTGTCTCACCTCTCAGCAAAACTACACAATCCACCCAAACAAACTCAAGATATACCACCCTAATCAGCCACAGCTAAAGCAGTAGGACCACAGCAGCCAACATTTTGCTGCTCCAAACTTTGTTAAAACATGCTCAAGAGATCCTAGAAAGAGGGTCATCCCCCCAGCCTCTGGAGTGGAAGGCAAAACCCTCCATAGTCCGTACCAATCTGACCATGGGATAGAAATCCTCCCTGACCCAAATATGGCAATCAGTCTGACCATTAGATCTTTATCTGGTCCTGACATAACAGAACTTCACTGAATTACTCCAATATTGATACCAGCTAACTAAGCCTGAGGCATCCAATTTTGATTTGAAGGCTTTGAGATGGACAATCCACCACCATTCCACTGGTTGAATCTGGACTTCTGATTTGACAGTATCTGAGCAGAAACCTCCTAACAAGGTGCTGCAAATCTTTATCAAGGTGACTGGAGCATTGGCAAGAGAGGAATATGGGGCAGTTAAGCACTTGAGAGAGATGGCAAGAAGAACAAGTGTTCACAGTTCTGTTTGAAAGTTACAGATTTCTGCTAGATCATAGACAGACGCCAGCAGTTGGCAGTGAAAGCCCTGACAGGTGGGGTCTTTAGGGAAACTGGGTGGTGATCTGTGTGACAACTCACAACCTGGAACAACTACTGCAATTAAGAAGAGGTGATACCCTGCATTCACACCAGTCACCAGGCTGCCTGCAAAATATAAACAGAGGCAGCCCCAGAAGCAGAAGAATCAAGAGCATCAGGTCACTCCTAACGCTAGCATGGGCTGTGCCCAAGTACTCTTACCCAACCCTGCATTCTTTCTACTCCATAACAAGAAACTTGTCCTAGGTAAAATTTCCTGAACAAGTCACAGTGCATTACTAGACAAGGAAAATACACCAGAAGGCTAACTTGACGAGAGAGGTTAAGCTTGGGAGTTACAAAACAGAGCAAGGGATACACTTCATATCTCCAGTAGGGACCAAAGCTGCAGTTCTTTCCATACATCCACTTACCTTTAGACAGCCTTCCTGGTCAGGTCCAGCAGTATTCCTTCTTCCGTTCCATACCTGCCTAACTCCTTTGAAGCAGCCTCAAACAATGGTGAATCGGAGCATTCAGGAGTGGATTTCTAAAAGCAGGTTAGATTGCAATGGCTACAGATCTTCAGCAATGCAAGACCTCCCAGGAATAATGAAAATGTGAAGTTACGTTTGCTGTGAAAAGCCCAAGCAGTTTCACCTTCTGGTTATAAAGATCACACTTGCAATTCAGAGCCATTTCATAAGCTTAACTCCAACATGAAAAAAACATTTTAAGACGGGTGAAGGGACTTAAATAAATAAATAAATAAAAGCAGCCATGAAAGTTATTTGGACAAGTTTGTTGCATTATGGACTGCTACTCCAGTTTACCCTTCTGTACAAGGGCATTTTCAAAAGCACTCCTGTTTTACAGGAATACATACTAAGTGCCGTCTCCCATGACCAGTGATCAGAAACAACACACAGACACGGATTGTACCAAAGAACACACCAGCAAACATTTGTTGTTTTATTACATTTGTTCAGTTATCCAGGTTAATTGTAAACTCTTGTTTAAATGGGTGTAGATGGACACAAATTAGTGCTTTGCACAGTAGGTCAGTTTCAGAATTATTAGAAAATTGGTATTTTCCACAAAAGCCTCAAATTTTACACAAATGAGTCCTCAGGGAGGAGGAGGTGGAATTCTACTTTTACCATCAGAATTATGATACAGATGTGGACATTTTTAGCCCTCCCCTCCCGCAAGTAAAATAATAATAATAAAAAAAAAGATGGACTGGTTACCTCGAACAACCCATAAATGGAAATGTATTTACGTGATCCTGGCTCAGTTGGGACCTCACAAAGACGTGTACACTAAGTATCACCTACCAAAACAGTCAAGAGTTCATAAGACTGGTATGAATAAATCTGAACAAGTTTAAAAGTTACTCAAGAGTAGAAAAGGGCTATGAAATAAGTGACCAGCTCAACTCAGCATCTGCCCATTTCTTAAGAATTTGTTAACATCTAGTTATACAATCATAACATTCTCCATTAAATTACAGCAGATAAATCCCAAGGTTTTAACAGCAGCCATTTGAGAACTATAAATAGTGCAGTCTGCACACTCGAGGAAGAAGCCTCACGTGACCTTTCATACAGATCAACCTCCTCTCCCTCTACTGGTCAGCAGGAAAGACAGCCTCCACCATTTCTGCCTCCCTGGCTCTGAACCCTTGCTTCATTTGTTGAGCACATTCAATGTATTCCTACATTAAAATTTTAAGTTAAATCCCATCATGTTTGCCAGGACCCATTGTTTTGGATTAGAAAATATTTCAGTGCTCTGTAAACATGGGAGAAGTGTGGACAGTGTGCTATTCAAGTATGAGACCAAAATGACTCAGATGTGTGTGCAGATTTGCTGCAGGCAGCAGCTTTGGCATGAGTCTCCTGCTACTTTTGAAAGTCAGGCTACAGTTCTTTCAATCTTTAGGTTTTATTGGTTCCATATTTATTTTTTGCTGGACAGAACACTACTCAGAAAAAGTAGTGCCTCAAGTGGTGTTTAAGAGCCAGATTAATTTGATATATTTCAGGAAAAATGTGTCTCTGTCTCTCAAGTCAAGTTAGTCTGTTATATGGTTCAAGTAAAATTAGTTATGTTAGGGGCCAGCTGGATGATCTAGAGCAGCTGCTCTCAATCTTCTTCAGCTGTGACCCCACTTCTAATCTGAGCTTGACTGCTATAACAAGAACTATAGGGCTGGCCAGTGGCACTTAAGTGCCATTACCTTATCTGTAATCACAATCCTTACCTTAGGAACCACTGATGTTAGGGCAATGGGTTACAACTATGTTTGGGAAGAGTAACCCTGCAAATGAGCCACAGGTATCCCATTTTGTTCCAAGATGCTCAGTTATTGGCAAGAATGCCAGATAACCAGGTATGAGGTTCTTTCTCATGATACACGACAAAGTGACAGAGCATGAGTGATCAAGTCAGGCCCACTCAGGGAACCTAAATGTTACCAAGCTTATTGTGCAAAGGCAGATCTTTTCCAGTTTGCTTAGGGTTGCTGTAAGTTTGAAGCTTACTTGGGAAGGAATGAAACAGTTTAGAACTTAACCTGCCTTGCAAAACAAGTGAAGAAAACTCATGTTTAAGAATAAGGCAAATAAAATAACTGAATACCTTGAGGAAGAGTAAGTACCAGTTTTCAGCTTGTTTTTACTCCATCAGGCTAATGAAATGCAGGTTAACTGAAGTTTAAAGAACGAAGCTGTGCTGAGAGATGACCAGGATAAAAAAAGATCTAAGAGTAGCAGTTTTCTGTATAATCAGAGTTGGGAGGTAATAGAAAACGGTCATCAGTTGCCCCACAGTAATATAAGCCAGCTTTGAGAAACAGAGCCAACTCAGCACTGCGGGAGCTGTAACAGTAGTGGACTGTATCATATTCTGTGCAAGTTATGCAACTTGTTCTCATGCTTGTCATATAGTTACATTTTTTTCCGGTAAGTTCAGTCTCTGAACTCCTGCTAACTAACAAATGAAACTAACATTACATAGTTTTTACTCCACAGTCAAAAGTTTCAGCAGAAATGCAACTTATTTACCATGCCCTGTATAAGTATTCCATAGGATGAGTGCTCCTAATGCTCCGAACATTGTTAAAACGGAAATATCATGGTTTACCAGAAACAGGGTCACAGGATTCCCTTTGCCCTTGGTTTAAAAGCCACCCCCCAAGATTCTTGGTTTTCCAAGAGACACAGATATACACTTAAAACACATTTGACCAAAGATCCCTTCTTGTTGCAACAGGGTTGGTTCCAATGTCGGTCTACTGCAGACTTTCTCCAACTGACTAGACATAAGAGAAGGGGGTCAAGGTGGCATCTTCTCCAAGAGGGTTGTCACATGTTGGAAAACAATGAAAGTTACAAACTAAGTAAGACAAGACTGAAAGCGTCAAAACAGGTCAACTTGAGCATGATAGGTAGCTTCTACCTCTTGCCTACTGCTCAAGTTCAAAGTTTTCCTTCTCTCAGTTCATTCCCACTCTGTTCATCCAGTATTGGAGAATGTCTATCACCGTTGCTTAAGCATTTGTCCTTTTCATGTCTGTGTTCTTGCTTTTGTCGTCTTATCTCCTTATACCGCATGGTGATATCACTTAAAAAAACCCAAATAAACATAAGACTTCTTAGTTGATTTATCCAAACATTTACCTTTAGGTTAGCAAAGAAAACTAGTGCAAATTTAACTGTGGGTGTAATTACAATCAGGATAATTTGGTCTGTTATAATTAATATGACAGCTTAAGGTTTCCAAGAACTACCTCTTCCTTTGAACAATGGCATGGATTCAGCTGAATAGGTTTATTGCTGCTAAGTTGCTATCACTAATACAAGCTGCACTCTCCAAAAATGGAAAGAAGCTGCTGCAATGCAGAGCCCACAATCCTTAGGCAGCTTTTATGCTGTTGGCACATGACACTAACTGATATAATCATGCCTTTGTTTGACGCGAAATAGTGCCACAATAGGACAGGGACCAAACCAAACCTGCATCTCTAAATTGCATGTCAGGAATATCAGGGAAAGCTCTTGACTCAGAGAACAGCAAGTAGTGTCTTGCTAATTGAGATGCTTCAGAAATATTCGCCTTCTGATCATTCAAAAATGGCACAGTTCTAGGCTAGCAGATGCACAGCCCTGAAAATACTGATGTCAAAATAAGCTACAAAATAGAGAGTGGTTTCAAAATAAGCTAGCATTTTCAGAATTCGCTAGTGATTTTGTGGAAATCTGAGAAGTTTTAAAAAATGTCCAAGGGCAGCTGCTCACCACTCAGAAGCAGTGGGAAGGGGAAGATAATTTGGCCTCTTTTGGGTACCTAATGTGAGAAATCTTAAATTATTTTCAGAAGCCTTAACTATAAAGGGTACAAAGTATGCACTCTATATCACCGACTTTTATATCAGAGAAGTGTAAATTGTGACATCTTGTAAATAGAATCCTGAAAACCTAGTCAATGTTGTTAAAAACATGTAATTATAAGCCAATTTTCAGGACTGTGCTTTCATTTACATGCCAGAATGATGGTAAAAATCAGAGACAAACACTGTAACGACTGTTCACAGGGATGTGCGAAGCTGGCCCTATTCGATTTGGATTTGGCCCAAATGAGGGACAGTGATTCGATCTGTGGATTTGGATCACTGTCCCTGATTCGATTCAGCCGAATCCGAATCTGAAGATTTGATGCCGATTTGGAGAACTGGCGATTCAGATACAAACACAGCTTTAAATGCTTTTTCTACATACCTCGAGGTACCAGCGCGGCTTGTGAACACTGTGATGCTGGGGTAGATAGTGTCCCACAGAAGTGCAGGGGGGCCTTCCACATGCTCGGCAGCAAGCCCAGAAGTGGACCAGAGGTACTTCTGGTCCACTTCGGGGTCTGCTGGGGAGCATGCTGGCCGCACCGCCCCCCCTCCCCCCCCAGCTCAGCGATTGGCCACAGGGGGACCCCGGGTGCACCCCCCCTGCAAGACCCAGGAGGCACTAGTTGCTGAGCCAGAGGGTGATGGGGGGCCCAGAGCGCTCCCTGGTGGACCCGGAAGTGTTTCTGATCCACTTCCAGATCTGCTGCTGAGCATGCTGAGGAGCACCCCCGTGCTCCTGTGGGACACTCCATGTGCCCCAGCATTGCAGCGTTCACAAGCTGCCTGCTACCTAGAAGTACATAGAAAAAACATTTAAAGCTGTGTCTGTGTCTGAATCGCCAAATCTTTTTGAAACGATTCAGAGGGCTCCGATTCGATTCAAACAGATTATGGGGTCCTCCGATTCAGTTTGGATTCAGCCACTGAATTGGGCTGAATCTCCGCCCAATTGAATCAGGGACTGAAGCTTTGCATAGACCTAATTGCTCATGTAAAAGACATAATCAAAACTCATGAACAGAATTTTTACTACTCATCTTCAAGGAGGCGATTTAGCAAAATATATTTCCCTTGAAATCTCAACATTACGTAACATTTTAGGAAGACGTGCTTTGAAGACCTTTTATTCCACTTTAAGTGGCTGTTCATATGCCCTAACTAGGCCTAATTTTGGGGTACTCCTGTTCATGTGAATCAGAGCTCAATTGCTTTTGCTTACCGAATGAAAAAGCGCCACATTGTCCATGTGAGCACAAGTATGATTCCAAGGATCCAGCACTGAGTAATGTAGAAGGGAAGTGACAGTGTGAGAGTGTAGGGGTCATATTTTACAACTATCAGAAACTCTGTGGCCGTGATAGCAGCAACCAGCCACGCCTGCTGACCCAGCTTCTTGTAGAACTTCCTGCAATAGAGATTAAACAGTATTTCAATAATAAATATTCAATATAATATTCCTTTACCAAAGGAAAGATAAGGTAGAAATACATAAATTTACCTTTATGCTACTGTGGAAATCTACTTTTGAATACACACGTATCAGGAACAAGCATGCCAATATATTTTCATGCTAACGTCATTTTGTTCTCGCCTACTCCTGCATTCAGAGGTTCTAAGCCATGGGTGGGCAAAATATGGGGACTTTGTCTGGCCTGTGGCGGATCCCTTGGCCCTGCCTGGCCCAGGTGCCCATGGCACACCTCGCCTGGGCATGCAGTACAGCTGCAGAGGCTCAGCAGCTGGACTGCATTTCTAGGCAGCCCCGGTGGTTGTGGCTCCTTCTGGTTGCCGGTGCTGCTGGCCACAGCCCCCTGGTATGGCCAGGGACCTGCGCACACAGCCCCAGCCCTGGCCTGGCCTATGCCCACTCTGGACTCACCCCAGCTGGAGTGGACCAGACAGAACTTGCCCACACAGCCCCAACCCCAGCCCACCCCACACCTATTCTGGACCGGCCACCCACAATGAGCAGTAGCAGTGGCTGAGCAGCTGCTGCTTGGCATGGGGAAAAGTGGCCCTTCCTCCTCATCACTGCAGGGCCCTTCTTGCTGCAGCTGCCCAGAGCCAGACCTGGGCTGCCCTGTGGCTCCTCTGCATTGCCACCGCTGCCCTGCTGTGCAGCCCAGAGGGGGTGGTGACAGCAGCAGAAAGGAGCTGCAGGGAAGCCCAGGCGAGGGCTCCGAGCAGTTGCAGCAAGAAGGCCCTTGCAGCAATGAGGGGAAGGGGCTGCTGCTTGTTTCCTGCACCGAGCAGCAGCTTCTCCCCAGCCGCTTCTCAGCATGGGTGCATGGTCTGGAGCAGGCACAGGGCAGGCTGGGGTTGGGGCTGTGCATGCGGGTTTCAGCTGGTCTGCTCTGGCTGGGGCAAGTCTGGAGCAGGCACAGGGTGGGGTGGGGTGGGCTGGGGCTGTGCACTGTTGGTGGTGGTGGTGAGGAGGAGCTGCAGAACACATGGGCTCTGGGCTGTTGTGGGGAAAGTACTGACCGCCCTGTGGCAACTCCCTAGAACTGCCTATGTGGCCCACAGGCCCAAGTAATTGGCTGCCCTGGTGTAAACACATTTCTCAAGAGTTCAAATTCAACACCCCTGCAAGATATGTCAAGTTTCCACATTTTCAATAGATCTATCACTTGCAAAGCAATTACTTGACCAATCCACTAACACTAAACCACAGTCCATATCTTTTTACACTACAATTAATCTTTAAGTAACTATGCTCTTAGGCTTTTCCTCTTCCAGATAAAGTTATCCAACAAATAATCTGTGCGACTCTTAAGGAGTTTAGAAAGCAAGATGCTAAATACTATGAGCAAATAAGATACTGGAAGAGACAAAGAGCCTAGCCCACTTTTAACGCCACACTATTGACAAGTGTAAACCTTCTTGGCATTAATCTCCCCATGAATCCTTACCAAATACCAGGAAAGCAAAAAAAGTGTACTATTCTGTACATGTCTTAATTATGGGAAAGGCCTGAAACAGTAACATTTTGAAATGAAAGCCTACCAAGATCTCAAGAGTGAGTGCTCAAAAGCTGCCTTCACCAAGGGAGGTTAAAAAGATTTATTGCCTTGTAGTTTGGCCACTCAAGGAAAGAGAGCTTTTTAAAGCATTTATAAGAAGTACATCAAGGAAATCACATATTGCTCCAGCAAGTAACTTCTGACACTTTACAACTAGAAAGAGCCTGAAAACATTGCTTCTACCAAACCAGCTGGGACCTTCGTCTCCTTTTATTATGAACCTGACATTGAAGTTAGGGACAGAAATTACACAAACTGGTACAGGTGATCAGAAGCTGGCTGAAATCTGTAACACTACAGAAATTCAGTGCATATAAACCACTTTCAAAATGGCCTAAACCGGTTTAAGATAAACCTGGATGGATGTAGTATTAGACTTAACTGATTTAGGTTAAATTGGTGTACTGAACTTCTGTCCTGGATCCTCTCCAGATTCAAGTTAACTCACAGTCCTCCAGAATCCTAGGATGTTTTACATCTCCCTTACAAAACCCACCTTGTAGGGTGGGCGGGCTAGCCCTGGCCCGAGTGGCTTCTGGCCCAAGCCACTGCAGGCATGTGGTTGCATTTCTGGAATCAAAAGTGAATGTCTGCTCACTTGTTTACTAGTTCAATATACGCAGCTTAAACTAACCTGCAAAGATTGAATAGATTCAGTCTCAAGCTTTTTGACTCTCTGTACTTAGTCTGAAGGGCCATTGACTCCAAAGTGATGACAATTCATGCCCCACCTGGGAGAGTCTGGAAATGTTAAGTTGTATCAAATGCAGATTATTAAGCACGTGGTATCCTTTACTTCTTGTATTGCATTTGGAACCCTCTCTCACTTTTGGCTGCCTCAATATCTCATGTGGAAATAGCATATAACACCACTTCACTTCACGCTCTGCCAAACAAAAAAAAGTTTACTGGTACAGAACAACCCCAGCCTAAATGCCACAAATTCAAGATATGACTTTATGCCCACTTGTGGAGAGGGCTAAGAGAACCACACTAGAAGTTTCGAGTCAGTGAGTATCCGATTTCAGAGAGCCTGTTTAAAGATTAGACATGCAACAATGAGTAACTACTTGACTCAAATCAAGCGAGACCAAATATCCTTCTTTGGAGGAGCAATACCCATACCAGCTACTTCAGGCAACAAGTTCTTTACTCACCTTCCAACACAGCTCTAGCCTTGCCAAATGGCTTTGGACTTTCTACATTTTTCTGAGAATTAACTTCCTCCCTCTCTCCCCAGTTTAAGTCAACCGTCACACTACCTCCTATACTTCTAAAATAAAGTTAGTGTTTCTTTAACAAGTGTTCCAAAACAACTAAATAACAACAAAATCACTAATCTAAACCCTAATGCAGAGGTCAGCAACCTTTCCATGCCATGGACTAGAACAACACAGCCCCAGTCCAGTGTGAGCCAGATGTCTTTGGGGGTAGGACGGCAGGGAACAGCATAGGGACAACTTTTCCTGAGCCTCCCAAGCTGTATGGCTTTGGAAGCTGTACCAGTGTCGCTTCTTCTAGTTGCAGTGAGTATAGCGTCCAGCCAGAGGGTAGCTGCACTGGGACCAGCAAAATGCTTCCATGTTGCTGCTGCTTCTCCCTGCCCCTGCAGTACCCCTCCAATGCCAGAACAGCTGCTCAGTCCCAGTGCAGGCATGGGCACAGCCCTACAGCTTCATGGGCCAGATCCAGTGGCTCCATAGGCCAGATCTGGCCTGCAGGCTGTACGTTGCTAATCCCTTGCCCTAATTCATGTGTCTATGTTACCTCTGACTCCTTCTCATTCTCATCATCCATTCTTCTTCACCAGCCATCTTTTCTGCTGGTGGCTTCCCCTCTTGCTCATCTCTCTCCTCCATGCTATGTTACATTCCTACACACTTTATTCCTTTGCTTAGTTTCTCTACAATAGCCCATTTCAAGTGCAATACAAGTTGCAGAGTGAAACTTAACTATGAGGAGGCACAGCATAAGGCAATACAACTACTGAGGCAGGGTGGAGGAGATAGGGTGCAATGTGGCAAAACAGGAGCTAGAAATCTACACTATGTTGGGGAAGGGGGAAATGGACATGTCAGGATGATTAAACTGCTTCTCACTGTGGTCCTTTGGACACCTGGGCAACAGGAATGTCTAGCCTTACTCGCGACTGCTGTGCTCAAGCCTCTTAAATTCCTTGGCATTCAGCTTGATTAGATTTCGAGAAAGTCTAAGTTAAGTAGTCACACAATATTTGGGGGCAGATTCTCTGATCAGTTCTGTCAAGTAGTGGAAAGAAGACTGGAATCACTGTGGCATTCCTTCAGCCCCAAGGGTATAAGGTTAATGGAACTGACTTCTATCCTTCCCACCTGCTAAGTGTGCATAATAGCAGAGTGGAAATATGTGATAACTCTGATCTGCCAGCACCCAGCTAGCTCAAATTAGAATAACCACAGGTTGCTTTAACTTTGATTCAGCAGAGAATCAGGGTATCATAACTGGATATTTGTTCATTACTTTGCTCCCCTCTCCTGTAGAATGTCATTGGCTGTGTATGGGAAAAGACCAGTCCTTTAATAGGTTCACCCAGGGACATCTACTTTAACTATCATGTTCCCTTGGAGTGTTCCATTTTCCAGCAGAGAACCAGAAAAATAGAGTAGCCAGAAACATTCTCCTCTCTCCTTCCTGATACAGCAGGTGATTAATGGAATTCCTGCTGAACAGCTGGAATAGGGAATATGGATAGCAGCCCCTAGAGGGTTTCCACATTATAACAAAAGAAACAGCAGAAGCTATGGGAAGCAGTTGTAAAGACTCCTTTACTGTTTCTTGTAGAAGCAGGGGATGATTTAAATCAGTGGTTTTCAACCTGTAGTCCATGGATCGGGGTCCACAAAAGATGACTATGATCAATCAAAAGTACATGAATACCCACACTTGCAATTCAAAGGGTTCCACATCTCCATTCAAAATTTCCAAGGGTTCCTCAATGAAAAAAGTTTGAAAACCACTTTTAAAACCATTTAAAGGTTTTAAATAGTACAGTTTAAAAATCTGCATGGCAAAGTCCAGGAAAACACCACTTCACTAGTCCAATGCACATTTTCTTAATGACATGGCACCTAAGAGCTACATGTTTGACATCACTGCTTTAGCTCAAGTTATACATGATGATCTAAGTATACTTGGGAACAAGATAGGATAAGCATAGCATGAATTACTCTGCGATGCAAATGGGATTGGCAAGGCACTCCAATTTCAAGAAAAACCTCTTCAACTAGAACCTCAGACCAAGGACTTTTGCATTTTGAAATAGTTAAAAGAAGATAAGAATCTGACAAATAGAAGGACAGAAACAAAAGGTAATTCAAAATCTCTGTAACCAAACTCCTGTTCAGAGGACAAAATCTGTTTATAATCTGCCTTGATTATAATGAGAGTTTTAGTGAGCCTGCTTGAGAAAGAGAGAGAATTAAGAAAAAGAGAAGGAAAAGTCCCAGCTATAACAAGATGAAAATGCCATGCAGACCCTAAGAATGTTTTGAAAATACAAGGTCGTTGCACTGGCCTTCATTTGGAAAAGTATTTTAGAGAAGGCTATTTTCCCTACAAGACCAAACATAAAATCCATGGCCCTATTCTTGGCTTTCTGAAAAAGGCCTGATACCTGAAACCAGACCTAAAGGGATCAAATACAGGTGTCATGGGTCCGGCAGCATATTTCATTACACTGGAAGATTCTTCGTGGAAGCACTGAGCATACCAAGTCCTTTTGAATTCAGACAGTGGAAACATACTGATCATGATTGGAGAAATGGATTATCAAGGTCTGACAAAATCCTCAGCTCCAGAACGTTAAGATCCCTGGCCCATTAACAAATTCTAGATGCTTTCTTAGCAGGCTCAAATTAAATACCACCCATTTTTAGTCCTAAAAGTGGCTGCTGAGACCACAAGTACCCTGAATGAGAAAAGAAGCTAACAATCTTTGTTTGGAACTTCTTTAGTTCCTATAATAAATACTGTAGGACTAGAGAAATGAGTTCAATATCATTGGTTGGCTCTCTGATTGTCTAGTCACATACAAGACATCCTGACTACAATTCACATAAGAGGGCCAATGGAATATCATAAGTTTTTGGCTCTTAATTTGAAGGCCACAACAATTTCTCAGGGGAAAAGAATGGACGTTTGCAGTGAGTGTTGAGCAGTCAGCTGCTCCTCAACAGTTTCTCCCTGGAAGTCAAAATATGAAGGTTCCACCAGTTTCTTCATTCAAAGTGATTTAGAAATGGTCTAAACACTAGCTGGGTGGTGAAAAAAGTAGTCTCTAGTCTAATGACATGAAATGTATTAAGGAACCAGCTCCAGTCACCAAGATTAAGCAGGAAGAAAGTATCAGTTGCATAATTCACCAGCCTTCAATGAAGACCCCAGCTCAAGTCTGCTGATAAATCAGCAGAACCATGAAATTCAAGACTGAGGATGCCCATCACTTCATCTACCAAGAAAAGCAAAAAAAGGAAGGTGATAGTGGTAGCAGTGGTGATATGAAACCCAAATGGAGTTTCTCTGTTCACTGAATTAATTCTTCATTTCACTGAAATAATGGTAACAAACAGGATCAGCAATGATGCCCCAGTGACTAATGAAGCTTCTAAATTTCAATGTTATGCCCCATGTGGTTGAATAGGGGGCAAAAGAATAGTTTTTTCAATCCAAACAAGGGATCAGAAGATGGGGAGTGATGCCAATGAGAGGAGCTCATCAGTAAGCGGTAGAGACCTCTTCTTACCTTTGAGTTGGAGGCATGTCCCAAACCAATAAGCCCAGCACCAGGGGGAAGGGGATGGCCTGTCACTGCTGAATATCCTGAAATCTGACTAAGTAATGTGTGCTAAACTTTCTTCCCAGCTCTAGGAGTCAGATTCTTCAAAGTGAAACTGATATTCAGAGAAGGTTGGAACCCTAAATTCTAAACACAGACACTTTTGTGCTGGTCAGTGACAAACAAAATATCCCTTAAGGCCAAAGGTGATCATAGTCTTAAGATGTGAGGTACATATGCAGTCTGTGTCATTACTACTGAAGCTTAACAGAAAAAGTGAATTTGAGAACTAAAAGCATTCTCAAGTCCTATAGACTGAAGAAACAAAAGCAGCAAGGACAAATGTGATGTTTAAGTAGGAGCACTCTGACAGTACATGCACTGTTGTGTACAGATGTACATTGTCTTAATAGGCATCAATAAAAGGATTATCTGACTTACAAAGTGGTGCTACAAAAGCACCAGGGGACCACAGACCTGTTGGAAGGTAACTCAAGAAAGAAACATCCTTTAAGGAAAAGGGTTTGGGGCGAGACCTTGTCATCCTTAGAAGGTATGTCTAAGGACTGTAGTATCAGGCTGTCAGTTTGAAAGTGCAGTTGAGTAAAAGCCAATTCAGCTAATTCACACATTTGCATTCTCAAATAAAAAGCTAATTTTAAGAAAGACTGAAATTTAAAAGCACTTGCATAAAATGGCCTGTGCCATCACTTGCCAGCTAGCCACATGCGATTTGCAAGAGGGAATGTGTGGGGTTTTTTTTTAATTTTACCTTTAAAGCAATAGGAACAAAGCAAGTACTTTGGACTGCTGGCTTCTCTGCCTCTGCCAGGCTGATCTACTGCTATGGTGCTTGTGTCAACAAACTGCAGCAAACCAGAGCGAAGTAAAAACAAAGCAGCTGAAGCTCTGTATGGTATATACAATGGAAATGGCTTACGGGTCGTCCATGAAATCGTAGATCTCCCTCATGGCTACACCTCCCACATTGACAAAGAAGACAAGTCGCAAGAGGACCAAGTAGTGCTCTGGTGGCATCCACAGGACAAACTTCAAGTAAAATGTGTTCAGCTCTGCCAATAAAAACTGAGAGAAAAGAACATTTCAATAATTTAGTTCAAAAGGCTTCACTGCATGAAACCTAGATACCCTCATTTATTTCTGAAAGTTTGCACTTAAGCTTGTATGGAGCGGGTCACTTAAAGATAACGAGTAGAAAGTGTGCTCATTATCTGCTTTGCATTAGGCAACATTACTTTTTGATCAGATCTTGAATCACTGTTGAAAGTACCAAATGATGATATAGGCAGACAAGGTTCCTTGGGTTAGTCTAATAAAAGATATCAAATTCTTCCAGGAAGAGCACACACCAACTGCTGAAACTTCCTTAGCCTGACGAAGGGTTTTTGAACTCGAAAGCTTGCTTAATAACTATTCTCCAACTATTTGGGTTGGTCTAATAAAAGATATCAAATTCACCCAAGGAACCTTGTCTGCCTATGTCCTTAGACCAACACAGCTACAACCTACACCCCTGCAAATGATGACATATGTACTTAAGTTTCAGACTGGAGATGAACAGCTCCACTAGAACCTAATGGCAAAACTCCCATTAGTTCCAACAGGTCCAGAATTTCAGGCTAGCAATTGGAAGCCCACTAAGTCCAACAGGGACTGCCTTGCTAGTCTTGGCCTCCAAGATTAGTTACTAGAAAAGGTCTGAGAGAACAGGAGAAGGAAACATCTCGCTTTGGGAGTTCCTACACCTGGGCTGCTATGAATAAAAGAGAGGAGGGACAGTTAGGAGCAAACAGATCAGGAAGGAGTATCAGAACTTTCCTATGATAAACCATAAGTTAATTGAATTTAAATGACAGCAGGGAAGCACTGTGTGCCCTTCTACCTTACCCAGTACATGTAAGCTATGCCCCAGCATAAGAACTTGCCTATAGAAGAAAACACCCCAGAAGAATCATCACTGAAGTGGATTATGCCGAAGTGCATTAAAGCCCTCACAGGGTATATCTGCTCTGTGATAACCATGACTGCGTACCCAAGGTAGCTTTAATCTAGGTAGGCATTGTTACTAGTTGCATTGGCACAGAGCTTAGCTGGTATTATTTTATCTTGCATCTCAGGCAGACATGTCAGACTATGCTGAGCTCTCTGCTGTGAAGTCTAGACTTCTACTGATACCTGAACAAGCTAGTCTTAAAGCTAGACCCTAGATTCCCACTGGTCCTAGTAGCTGTGTAACTTTAGATACGACAGAGAACAAGGCTGACAAGACAAAGAAGTCAGAAGGAAAAGTGTGGAAAATGTTCTTCCTCAGATTTTCTGTTCTGTAGTTACATGTTCTCTCTACTGAAAAAAAAATGAAATTTGAACCAAAAAAAACCAAAAACAAATCTGAAGCTGGAGATAAAATTACTTTCAGCTTTCTAAGGCTGCATAAGATTTCAGTCTATATAGGGTCCTGCCATGTCCACTGTTATATTATGCGGGAGTCAGAACAAAAACTAAACTTAAAATTTATTTGGGATGTAGTGTGGGACCTTTTTTTGTATTAGTGTGTCAGGTAAAGTGTGGTAACAGCTTTATATCCAATTCTAAGGATGTTCATTTGGTGACTTAACTCTTAAGAAATCTCAGGTCTGATGGATTCAAAAAGTATAAGTAAGCAATTGAGCTTTGTGCACTATACAAACAGCATTGATGAGACCTCAGCTCAGTAACAAGAATTAGGCAATCAAGACTCGTAGTAGAGATGATATGTTTTATTAGACCAACAAGATTTTTGCAAAAAAAAATCTTTAATTGCAAGCTTTCGGGCACAAATGCCCTTTATCAGGCATTGGAGAAAAGATTGTAAAAGTTCTCCTGGGTAGAAATTAAAGTTCATATTTCATAGGATTTCACAGAGGAGTCAATAGATGGAAAACTCCTCTGGGTAGTCCATTCATAGCTGGTATGGAGCCTTTGACCTCCTGTGAGGATCTGTGATGATGCAAATTACCTTGAAACAAGGCAGGGGCAGGATCTCAGGTTTCAGGTGGTCAGTTGCTTCCTGCTTAGGAAAATATGATGATTTCATTTAAAAAGTTTGCATCATCACAGATCCTCACAAGAGGTGAGAAGCTCCATACCAGCAATGAATGGACTGCCCAGAGGAGTTTTCCAGCTATTGACTCCTCTGTGAAATCCTATAAAATATCAATTTTCATTTCTACCCAGGAGAACTTTTACAATCTTTTCTCCAATGCCTGATGAAGGGCGTTTGTGCCCGAAAGCTTGCAATTAAAGATTTTTTTGCAAAAATCTTGTTGGTCTAATAAAACATATCATCTCTACTACGAGTCCTGATTGCCTTTGCCTTTAGACCAATATGGCTACAGCCTGGATACCTGTAACAAGAATTAGGCATTTAATGAACATGGTTCTTAGATGAACTGAGGTTTCAAGAGGCAGAATGAGGGGATGCTGGGGGGGGGGGGGGGGAAGGGGAGGCGGCTTAAACATTTTGGTTATGGTTGAGGAATATAGGAATTTTTTTATTCTGAATAAAAGTATTTATATCTTATCTTTTATTTAAATACTACTACTTAGTCAGCTAAATAAAACTTGTTATAAACCACAAAACAGCTGCCATGAGACAATCACTGTAATCACCCCAGATCAATATGAAATTGTCAGCTCCTTCATGCTTCAGATTCAGCTAACTAGTAAATTGATTTAGCTGTGCATAGTGTGCAAGTCTGGTGGAAGGTTATTTGAAAACCATTCACATTATTTTAATACTGATATTTTTACTGAGCCTTTCCATACAATTTCAATAATTCTATTTTGGCACAAGAATTTAATGTCTGGGAAGAGAAGTTTGATACTAAAGAATCTTCATTCAACTGATTGGTTCCTTTCATGCAAACTGTAAGCCTGTGCTGTTGACAATCCCACACGGCTTAATTGCTACAGATAACATATTGTTCCTTAGCACCTGCAACTTAACTTTTCCCACGATCAATTTAAAGACATCCCATTATCAACATGGTATGCCAGGCTGACCAATAAACTGCACAATGCTAAATGGATTAAAAAGTGTTGATTGGCAACCCTTGAAAGAGTCAACAAATCTTTTCATGACAATCATTCACTCTCCCCTAATTTCAAAACTGATTAAGCCACATATTAGAATAGCATGCTGATCAAATGTACAAATGTGTATATTATATATGTGAGCGTGTGTGTGCACATGCACGCACACACAACATAATTTACTACAGTATATTATAGGATATCATATAACATATGTAAAATCTACATTTGATCAGTATGCAATTCTAAGTTGTGGCATGTTAGATGTCATGCATACGTGTATACATATGCACGTATGTGTATATTTACATACATATATAAAGTAATAACTAACATGCTTCTATTTTCAGAAAACATCAAAAGCATTTAAAATGCCCTTTGCACTTTTTCACTAACTTGGGACTGATCTGGGTTAATTATACTATCCTTGAAAACAAAACTACGTAACACACAGTGTCTCATACCAACCAACATCAAAATGTTTAGGCTGCATATAATACTACTTTAATTATCCCTGATGTTAGAGAAACAGACATGAGCCAAAAGATCAGATACTGCCCAGTCCTGAAATGCTGAGCTTTAAGGTTTTGACTTGGAGCCACCTCCATTTTCAGTTGGTAGGTGGTCTCCCTGGGAAATGAGGAGCAACACTGACTTACGTGAAATCTGCATTTTGAGTGGCAGCTTTTATTAATTTACTTAAGCATAAGTTGCATGTTAAATTACTTATACTTGACATCTATCATTTAAGCAAACATTACTGTGAAAGAATCTAACAGAACTCAGTGTTCCAAGAGATGAACAGTCATTTGATCAATTAAAAAGCACAATGATTCCTTACTATGAAAATGATGCCACAAACTGCTAGCCATCTGCGCAGGCTTGATGCTGGCTTCCACTCAAATTTGACCCAGCTATACGGAGTGAACTGGAAGACAATTCTCTTCATTTTACCTCTGGGGGGGGGGGGGAGGGGAAGGAGAACAAGAAGAACCTTTAATCATCCCTCTAACACCAGTTGTAAGGAATGAAAGATACCCAAATTATGTCTTATTTCAGGCTTCAATTGAAAAGTTTTTTTTTCTGCACAGATCTAGGGATGCCTTGAGTTTGCCTTATATCCGATTCATTATTAAGTTAAAATTGCTGAGAGTCAGCCTCTCCTCATGAAAAAACCTGCTATAATATTGCATTATTGAGTCATACAAACTTAAATTCAGAGCTGTTGCAGTCAGTACATGAAGCTGTTTCAATTATGCATCATCTATTAAGGAGAATATAAAACAAGCTAATTCAGTACCAATAGTGTACACAACTGCGGCATGACTATTAAAGAACTTAAAATCATTTAAAGAGTTGAAAAAATAATATTTTAACTATCTTACTACTACTGAAATTTTGTATGCTGGTGATCTAGTCCCTCCAAATTGGGATCCCTTGGATGTCACCGAGTGCACCCCTGGGAGGTCAAAACAGATCCCCTTTTATCTTTCCTTCATGTTAGTACATACATTAGTCTGGTTTCCATGAACCACCACCATTTATAAACATTTCCTAATCAACGATTATCATCATTGCAGGAGGATATGTTTTTTAAAAATTCAGTGATTGTGTGAAAAAAAGATCATGTTAACACTTAATTCTGCAGTCATGTCATAACTAATGGGTCCTTCAATCTTCAAGTTCCTTAAATCACTGTTACAGCATGCAATTTAAATCCTTACAACTTGATGTTCCACAAACTGAGATACTGTCAAATGCAACATACTTATATGTCGGAATGTTCCAAAGTCCTTGCCATTTATATGTCTTCAAAGAAAGCCATGACAAAGTCTTCATGCCACAATAAATTCCTAAGCCATTGCATATGATCACATCCATTATCCACTGAAAAGGAAAAAAAATATTTCAGGTAGCAGAATCAAAGTTAAATTTACTATCCTATTGTAGTGGTTCACACCCTTTTTCGAGTCAGAGCACCCCTCTTCAATTTTTTTTATTTTTTTTTTATTTGGCAGCATAGCTGGTTGAGAATCACTTTTATGCTGCCTAATCTTATCTCAACAGTTTTCAACCAGGTGCCACCACTACAGCCAGGTAAAACTGCCCTTGTGCACCTACTGCACAGCCAGACTGGGAAGGGCTTCAGCACGTGCACGCTCTCCTGCCTCATTAGCATTCTGTGTTAATCCTAAAACAGTCAGGAGAGTCAGTTCATGCTGCAGACCTTCCCAGTCCAACCCTGCAATGTCTCCAGGAAACAGACAAACAGGGCAGGTGGAACTGTCCAGCATGTCTGTTTTGGGGAGAAGTGTGGCAGGGTCAGACTGTGAAGGGCTGCAGCATAAGCTGGTTCTGCTGACTGCTTCAGGGTTAGTAAAGAACCCTAATGAGACAAGAACCAGCCCTTCCTGGTATGTAGGGCATTTTTACCTGGCCACTGCTGTAGCAGCACTGGGGGAGGGGTCTTGCAGCACCCTAAGTTGAGAACCATCACTGATTTGATGCATTCATCCATTCGTTATAGAGAACCACTAACCTAGTGAAACCTTCAGATGGAAATATTAGATACCTGCTTCTATATAGAGGTATGTTTTCATTCAACAGAACAATTTGTCTAGAACAGAGTTGATCTGATGTTAATCAGATTAGGATGCAGAGTTTATACATATCCCTATTTTAATTGTCCAGATATTCATGTGATGGAACAACAGATGTCTGAGGAAGAGGTGTTAATCCTCCTCTTCAAAACTAAAACCAGTGTGGAACTGACCTCCTATTAATTACTGCAACTGGACCTTCACATCTCTGCTCCTTGGTGGGAATGTCTTAAAGCACACTAAACAAGGAATATTACCTTGTTATGCCATAATAGATTTTGCAGTGCTTTTCATTTCCTGTGTGTAACTGGACATAACTTGTCTCCAGGATCAGAATGTGAAGTTTATGGGAGAACTGAATTTCTCCCATGGCCCCAAACTGTTACTAAATGCTAATGCCAGAGATGGAGCTCAGTGCTGAAAATACTGGCTGCCTTTTTAATTAAAGAGCACAATAGCATCTCTTGTTCATTGTTAGTTCAACAATGGCAGTTTCTAGCACTCTAATCTACTGTTCAGAAAAACTGTTCTTGGTTTTATGACCATCTTTAAAAAGCAAAATGAACATTAAAAATGTTAAAAACCCTGTTTGCAAAGTCTATTTTGCAAAAAAGACTACAAACAGAAATAAAAACAAGGTGAATTTGTATGCAACTGTAGCTAAAAATAGCGTCACACCTAGGAATCTTGTTCTGGACCTGAGATACCCAGACCAGTCCAAAAGTCAATTTATTTAAATATAGAAAAGGATGCATCACTTCAAGATATGCAGCCTGTGTTGCACAGCAGAAGATCAAAACAGAAAATTTTAAAAGTCCTTCTTTCTGCTATTAAAATGAAATATTAAGTATTTGAATGCTTCTATGTATTCAGTACACTGCCAAAAGCAAAGCTTTAATTAAGATCCCCAGCATGGTCCATAAGATCCAAGTCCTCAAGTGTTTGTTTGGGGGTTGTTGTTTTTGTTGTTGGTTTGGTTTTTTTTTGGGGGGGGGGGGGAGTTAGCATATGATAAGATTATAATCACAAAGCAAGGGAAAACATATTAACAATTTTATGTCTACATTTTGCAGCCAGCTGATTGCCTCATGTCTAGTATTGTGCAAATCCAATAGAGTTCCATTAAATGCACAGAGAAGGCATTCAGAGATGATGTGGTTCAAAGTTTGAAAAGGGGAGCCACAGCTGCAGTTTGTTGAGCTAGTCCCGCCCAATTGATGCAATAGAAATCCACATCTTCCATGTCCTGTCCTGATTCAGTCTAGAGAATACCAAAGATGTCTAGGGAGGTCCAGGTCTAATATCCAGGTCTTATGGTGGGATTTGTAATAATTTCTGTATTAATTAGACCAGGTCTAGGTGTAATGGTAGGATTTGTAATAATAATTTCTGTATTTAGGGGTGAATTGAGCCACTCTTACATCCAGGCATCTTGGATGAGTCTTGCTCAAGCTGAATTTCTGTTCTCCAAGTGGGATGTCTAGATTTGAAATTTTGGACATGGTGGATTTAAAAGATCTTTATGTATACGCAGCTGTGAGTTATTTTTTATTTTAGTCCATAATTTAATTAAGGCATTTTTTTCCTAATGGGGAAGGCTGTATGTTACTAATAATAGGGAACCACTGAAGAGGGGTGGATCAGATTGTTCCTGTAATGATTCGCATTGCTCGGTTAGTTGCATGTAAACCTTATCAGCATGAGCATTGTTTAACCAGATTGGGGCACAGTATATCACCAAAGAGTAGACCAGCACTAAAACTGTTATTCTCTGTTGATCGTCATCAGATCTGATGCACAAGTGGTGCCTGGATGTGACATGTCCTAATTGACTGCTCTAAGATAGATTTTATTTCCCTATAACTTCTTTGACAACCCACTGCATTTGTTATTGATAGAACAGAGAAAAATGTGGTTTTGTAGATTCAAAATATATTTAAAAGACAAATAGAATACAGGTGGCTCTGAATAAATACCAGTGATTCTCAACCAAGGTGTTGTGAGATAGAGCCTTTTAAGGGCAATACACAATACTTGCATTTTTAGGTATACATAATTCACAGGAGAAACCTGCAAATTTAAAAAAGGAATCCATCACACCAAAAACATTGCGACTGGTTGTGGTCTTTCTGAATCTGCTATAACAGTAGAACTGTTCTATTATTTTTCTGCTGTCAAAAAGCAAGTGAAAGCCAAAAGCTGGTATTTTCCAAGGGATGTCTTGAGTCTCACAAGGTTGGAAAATCACTGGCCTACACTCTTAACTGATAAGCAGATACTGAAGAAACACATGCTTAGACTTTACATTAAAGGCTTTCATTTTCTCTGCATTCTTCACACACCAGTTCTGTGATCAAAACCATCACCAGAGAGCCTTATTGAAGCATTTTCATATATTTTAGTATACATTTATTCTGGCAGAGACTGCTTCTTCATTTCTGGTAGACAGACATCTAGTGGTTCCATAGAAAAAAATAGTTTATAAAATCACAGTATTTTTGCTGATAACATTTTTCCACACCCATTGACAGTTGGACAATCTTAAAATGAGGGAAGGGACAGACAAGGCCATTATATTAAAAAGACACCAAATGAAGTTAGTCAAAAGGACAAATTAACACAGTGGAGACTTTCAATCACCTGCATGAATATGCAACTGACCAATTTACTTTTAATGTATAAGATATGAATACACATTGTAGTCACTGATATTGTGCCATTGTAACAAAGTGCCTTTGCACCTATGCGGCTATTTTGGCTCTATGTGCACCATATAGTCCAACTGCTTTTTTCCATCTTAGATGAATATGGTATGTAGTACATACGTGATCCCACCAACATTCACTGAAGTTTGGAAGCTGATGCTCCAGGCTGTACTCCAGAAATTCGAACATTACACTGATAATCATGCACATCCACCAGTCCCGAATCATTAGTGTCTGATTGAAGAAAGGGAGAGATTTCTTTCAGAATACTTTGCATTACATAATACACAAAGTCATTTTGAAAAATAAATAGCTGTATGAAGAGAAATACTGGTCATTTCAAGTCAGACTCTATACATTTTAGGAGACCTAGGATGGATTTAGAGACCTTCTGCTACTTGAAAAGATATTTGAGCACGACACTTATTTTCAAGCCTCTGGTCTGATCTTTTTGAAGATACAGGACTGACCCTCCAAGGTGATAATTTGGTTTTGAACATACTGTGGCCAAAGGTTATTTTCATTTACTCTAGTTCTACTCTGGCCTGTGAGACCCAAGATACGGCAGAGTATGTAGAGCTAGAAAGCTTATGACACCACTTCGCCTATATGTCTCACTTTAATTTAAAAAAAAAAGTCAGGTTTAAGAATGTACCATGACCCATAAACTGACTAGATGCACTGGTCAGAAAAGATGCCATGGAATTACAGTGGAACAAAATCTTGAGGCCATCGCTTACATTACCAGAAAGAATAACAGCAGGCAGGGAGGATTCAGCAACAAAGAAATACAAGTCACACAATGGATACAGTGTGTGTGCCTCTGCTACCAGGTGGAAGCAGTGAACAGCTAGCAGTGATCAGAGATGCTCAAAAGGCTCCCCATGGCCTGCTTAATGCAACTCTCAAAGCAGCCATCTGTCCTCAGCCTCAATCCCCAACTCTGTCAAGTCAGCAATACAGCAGTGTTCCCGCCTTGCTCTCTCCTCAGAGTGTCCTGCTTAGGACGCAATAAGCAGCAGTTGCTTATGAGATCCAGCTGTACTTCATCCTAAGCCCCTCCTGAGTCCACCAGACAGGCTGTTAACTCTCTAGCTGCTTCTCTTATCCTGAGGATATGGGCACACAAATTACTGAGAAGCAACGGTGTGAACTTGCAGCATATCAGATACTCCTCAGTAACTCTTACCCCATGGTAATCCAAGGATCCCTCAATGAAAACAGAATACGCTACCTCGCATTTACTGTGGCCAAGAGTATATAAATCAGGCTGTTACCATGGAGTAGTTGACACATTCTAAGTTGCACCCTAAGCTTACCCAGAAGTAACTTGTTCACATGCCTGAATTAAGATGTGGACATGAGGAGAGGACACTTAGGTGCAAGTTAAAAATACAACAGATTGAGGGATTTCGTCAAAAGGAGTTGAGGAGTGAACAGATTCTACCGTTACCTTCTGTCCAAGTAGCTTTTTTCATGGCTAGGTCCAACTACAGTTTTGGAAGCAGTATTCTTCAGGTATTATAGTCCTTCAAGCAACATTTATATGGAGGAATAATGAACCAAATTCCTTAGTACTTGAACATGGGAAGAAAGTATGGTTCATGGTTCAACTGGAAGGTAAACAAATGAGGATAGACCCTCTGTCCTTTCTTCCTAGCTACAGTCATGCAACAGAAGTGACCCTCCTTATTGCCAGCAACTGTGCAGGTCACAGTTGAGTCTCTTCCACTGCTAGGGTTCCTCTGTCTGATTACTGGAGCAACTTCCAAGGAGCAAAGCAGTGCCACAAGCCTACAAAACAAAGGGAGATCAAGCAACTGTGCTGCCCCAATGTGGAAGTGGGCAGTGATTATGGCCACGCCACAGTTTTCACCCTTTCTTTGAGAAATGCTTTCCCACAATCTACTGTGGAATTAGATGCTTTGCTCTGTATCCCCTTCTGTCACACTCCTCCCTCTTATGCTGGCTGACAGCATGCAGAGTTGTACCAACATATGGTCTCCTGCAGCTAAGTTGAGCTGTAATTGAATGTGCTCAGCTACGGTGACTAAATACTGGCTTGAAACCAATGAAAAGCAGACACTTGTTAAATGTGCTTATTCTGATAATGGGCAACAAACACCTGTCCTGATATCACCAATGACAAAAGGTTGACCTAGTGATGAGTGAGGGCCTTAATTTTTTTTTTTTTTTTTTTTTTTTTTTTTTTTTTTTTTACAGGGAACTGAGGCATACACAAGGTAGAGTTTAATTATTCAAACCAGAAACAAGAGGGAGGTGCTCACCTTTGTGCTCAGCAGCATAACAGACATTCCACTTTTGTTACCTTGTTGTATGAAGTGTTTTAATGACCAGTGAGGAATACAGGAGGAATATTCTTTTAGTGTGGTAGTATACAAATCATTGCTCTGTGGTGCTTGTTAAAACCAAATCCAATGGGCAAAACTCCTGAGATGGACAGGAAGGATGCTGTCTCAAACAGCTATCTAGAGCCGTGTTTCTCAACCCATGAGTTGCAACTCGAAAGTGGGTCGCAAGAACACTGTAAAGGGGTGTGGGGAGGTCCCAGAGAATCCGAGTGGTTTCCTGCGCAGGCTACAACACTGGCAGCCTGCATGGAGCCCATATGCACCCGAGGGTGTGGTGAGCACACAGCATTGTGAGAGCAGCCCCAGGGGCCGGAGAGGGAGGGAGAAGGGGGGGGCAGGCAGGCAGAGTAGGTCAAGGCCAGGGGGGTTATGGCAAGCTGATAACAATGCTAATGATTCCTGGTGTGTAAAAGGTTGAGAACCACTGCTCTAGAGGACACTCACCCAGCTGATTCAGATATAGCTTATACCTTTTTCAATATGAAATAAATTTAACAGATTGATTTAAAAGAGAGATGCCTACACCAACTTTTTGGCCATGGACAGACAAGTGCAGCAGCACTGTGAAGAACTAATGAAAAAGTAGCTCTACTGGTGAGAACAGGTGTGAGGAAACCCCCAGGTGGAATGGTAAAAAGTTGTAGCAAGGCAGTTTGGTCTACTACATCCAGGGAGCGTGACAGGGGGTTGCTTGGCCCTGTGCCTCTATCTTTCCCCCTTCCTCCCACCAATGGGGAAGGAAGCCTGTCACTGAATCCAATAACTGACAGCCAGCCTGCTCCTTGTCCCCCAAAATGCTACAATGGACCATACGGCCATCATATGTAGTGCTACAGAGAAGTTCCTGTTTCAGAGGAACATTTTGGTGATGTTTCCTTTATATTTTAACACTACAGGTGGCAGGCATGTCTGTCCCCTCGACTATGTAGCTCCTGAAACTTAACATCTGTCCATGACCCCTAGTTCCTACAAAGGTCCTATTACCATTTGTGCTGTGTCTTTTCATCCAAAGCCTCACTTTAAGGCAAAAATATTATATACTACTACAAAAACATGTTGATGGACTTCAGCAGATGTTACTTTTATCACACCATATCAGCTGTTCTAGCACAACAAAAAGCAACTGTTTGTTCATTCATGCTCTTTGTTGCACTACAAGAAAATGCTGATCTGCCACAAAAATTGCAAATCCACAGCAGAGAAGTCCCGTGGGTGGCTTGTGGGCAGCTCTGTCAACTGTTGCCACTGCAGCAACAGCTGATCAGGCAAGCGTGTCTGCACACGTGTCCTACTCACTGAATTCCAGTGGGGGAAGGAAGCTATGGAGCAGCCTGCTATTGTCTCCTAGCTGGAATGGGTAACTTTGTGGCAAGTCTCACTCCAGAGAAATGGTTGTGCACATGCGGCCACACATGTGCTATGTTTCTGTAGTGTAACAAAATTCTTCAGTACCAATAGTGCACCAAAAATTCTGTCTACATAAAAACACTACATGACTAATTGGGATCCTTATTTTGAGAAATGTCTCCTTATGCAAGGGTATGAGACTACAAGAAGCCATCGTCTCCTTGAGTTTGTCAAGTATTCCATTACACATACAGAGTAAGTTACAATTCTACTGATTTGAAAGCACTTCATAGAATTCCTAGGCTTTTTCCTGGTCACTGAAAACAGACATGGCTGTGTTAACAGCTGCACTTTTGAACAGGGACAAAAGTAAACTGAAAATTGCAATTTCTCTTTCCAAGAAAGCTGAGCTTTGATTGTCTGCAAGATTGTTTAGAAGGGGATGTAGAATAAAGGGTAAACAAGGGCTTTGGTGTGAGGTCAATTTAGTCAGTAAATTCACTTGAGCAGGAGAGCCACATTTAGATCTAAATACACATTAAACAATATTTAACACATGCTACTTCTCCAGCAGGTGTAGCTGGAACTCTCTCCTTGTTTGTTCAGATACTGACAGTTACACTTATGAGAACGCTGCCCTGCGAGTCATTTAAAATCACGACTTTGGAGCTTAACAGATAGTGTGAAATACTTGACTTGAAGAATTCTATGGGTACATCATTATGGGTGAATGGTGACTTTCACAGCTTATGCTGCACAGCATCTTCCCCGCAATCTATGTTAAAAGTTCACTCAAGAGTAAAAAATGCTGGGAAAATTAATGTGGACTTCTATATTTTTGTTTCATTGATCTGACCTTCGTGAAATATCAACCATGTGGAAGAAAAAACTTGTTAATGAAAGCTTGTTAATGCAATGTTGGATGAGAAAGAGATTAGATGACCTAAAATTGTCAAAAAAAGAAAAGGGGTCTCATATGTTTGAGAGATGCTTATTTAAGCTGGTTCACAGATGACTGCCTACTATAATTAATTCTGAACACTGGTAACATTGAAACAAGAGCAGTTAAGCTTTAAAAGCAGAATAGTCCTGTAGCAGAAGTGTCAGAACACAAACAGGACTGATTCTTACTTTTAGGTACCAGCCAAGGAAGTGAGCAGGAACAAATCCATCCAGTTTGTCCTATAAACCAAGCAGAGAAATTGAATTAATTTGTCATATATACAGCTCTCTTTTCCGTTACTTACATTCTGGAAAAAAATAAAAAAAAGATAGAAGTGGTCCTTAAACCTTTCAGATGCTTGGGATGTTGGCATCTACTGTATTTCATAATCATTTTGGCACCAATTAAAAACTGCAAATACCTAGGCAATGTTTTTTAAAGCAATACTAGAAAGGCCAATCAGGGACAGGAATGGAAAATGTGACAAAATTTGCTGGGTAAGAAAACTGGCTCCTTGTCTCCAACTCATTCTTTTGGCCAGCCCGGAAATGGTGAAGAGAGAGGTGGACCATGGTAACAGAATCCTGGTACAGTGGGACAGGGCAGAAAGGCATCTTTCCTTACTGAATCCTACTCCCTACTCCAGAGCTAGAAAAGGAACCCAGGACTCTTGAGTCCCATCATTCCTTAAATGCACCAGAAACCCACTGGTAAAAGTATACCCTCATTCTCCTCTGGCACTGATCCAGAGATTATGACAACCTATTGCTGTCAATAACTCAAGGAGCCGATATGACGAAGGTCTGTGCGATGGATCCACAGATTTCTACCCACTCATTTACAAAGCTACCAGACCAATTCTGGAGACAGATATACTAGCCACAAGTCCTGTGTTCTTAGATTTTATGCCTCTGGTTGTGAACTTTGGAATAAAATTCAGTTAGATTCTTAAATATCAGGTGAAGATTCCATGGGATACAATTTATGGGCTATATACCAACATGCAACTTGTAGCCAGATATAAAGACAGCTAACTCCAATTGGAACAGAGGAACTGATATAGGTTTACATCAATACTCTGAAGTGCAAGCAACATACTTAAATAATTTACCCCTTCTCCCCAAGTAGGTAATTAGGTTACAAATGAGACGCGTGGTCTTGATCTGATCACTTGTAAAGGTCAAAAGAGAAAAGGAAAAAGGAAGGTAGCAGGTGAGAGTCTAAATCTAAAAGAAACACAGTGCTGAATCCATAATCCAGTTTTAAGCCAAGTAAGGCAAGATTGCACATTTCAGAATTCAATTGAACACCATTTTACACAAAAACAGTAACACTCACGGGCAAGGAGCTCTTTCATTTCAGTTTCTTACCCAGATGTTGTGATATGGATCAGTTTCATTGCCTGGATCGTAAATAAGGCAGTTACCACCATAGTCTCTTTCTGGCAAAGGAACGCCTAAATTTGGATCGATGTATTTCATAAACTGTCTGCCATCATGTACAGTCTGCAGAATTAACACATCCATCCATTAGCAATTGATAGTTAATAGGCAGGAAAACCTGAAGAAAGGAAATTACTAGTAAGCAGCCCATCCTCAGCTTGAATCTGTCCCTTTCTCAATGCTACAGCAGGAAAGATAAATTGGGGGGGGAGGGTGTGTCAGGTGGCCCCCCTTTGCTCTGTTTCCTCTCCATCTTTTTACCCTGGCAGCCCTTTCCCCCTGTCTTTACTATCAGACCCTGCTCTGCCTGAGCACATGGAAGTGAGAAGCAAATTTGAAGATAACAGAACCTTGAAATTAAACATTGCTGCAGCAATTTGCATACAGTACCCACATACTTAGTTTATCCAGAAACTGGTGCAAGTTTTAGCACAGGTACTCCATAAATACACTTTTGAGCAGCACTTTGGCACCTACTTATAAGCGGTACAAACTATACATGGTATCAGTCCAAAGCAAAAGGCTCATGATTTACTACAGTTCACTGGGCTGGGCTGGACCATACCAGTCAACAGCATTTCAAGTCATGGTGACCCCACAGCTCAGCACTGCTCAGGGTGTATATTCTAGATACTCCCCACAAAGGACCCATGTGCTAATTAGCTCACTCATGACTGAAACTGGGTGTTCTGGGAGTCCTGGGATGCTCCAAAAAATTATAGGCAGCTAAGACGCATCACAACCCAAAGTTGTGATTTTGTGTTTTGTGTGTGCTTCGGCGCTGCTAAATTATTTTCCCGTTAAATTGCAGCTTCTTTGCACGGTGGAGTTTTCTGCTGCAAAAGAGAACCCCGGTGCAACGGAGAATTTCCCACCAATTTGTAGCTTTCTTTGCATGGTGCATTTCTTTTTGCATCTAAGAAATGCTCGGTGCAACGAGTTCCCGCCATTTGTATTCAAATTCGAGCCACATTATTGGTTCACATTAAATTATGCATACGTGGCAGCTAGCAATTGGCTTGCTAGCCGTATAAAGAGCTTGAGTGGTTTCCGCCCAAGTTGGAGGACTCCACGAACACCAGGAGGAGGAGACTTCACGCTGTGTGAAGATCTCTAAGCGCTGCGGATCCTTATGGACCCAACGCATTTCTTAAAAGGCAACAGGGGCCTGAACAGCCTCTGGCCTCTCCCCGTCGCCGACAGATTCCAAGACGTATCCCTTCCTGCGAGAAAAAGAGACGGACCCACGGAGCTTCAACAACTCTGTGGGAGAGAGCGAACTTGTCGTAATCCTCAAACGAGGATTTAAGCGGAGCTGTGCCTGGAAAACTGTCCAGCCTACACCACGACCATCTTTGGTGTAAGTAAACAATCTTTAAATCAACCACTACGCGTCCGTGACTAATTCTAGCTCGCCCCCAGTCTTCTCCGACCCCGCGTGCCCGGGCTGCTGGCCACAGCCCGCGTGCGCAAAACGGGCCCGGATCGCTCCCGGCCCGCACAAGACGCAGGGCAACCTAGTTCAGCTTTACATCATGGAGGGTAGAGCCACACTAATCACATGCACCAGGCTGAAAGAGAAGGCAACAAAGGCATTCTGGGTGAATTCTTTGGAGCCCTGTTTCATGATGTTTGCCAGGCATTTAAGGTTGGTGAAGAAACAGGAATCAATGGGCATGGGAAAAGAAGGTGCACTTCAGCTGTGGGAGTAAAGAAGGCATCAAAATATATGCAATGTAGGGTTCATCATGAATTGAAAAACAGTTGGTACAGACAGGGACTGCACTTAATGGGCAATGCCATATGTCTTATTTAGATGGACTGTGCTGACCTGTCCTAGTGGTACTTGGCAGGGGAGATAGCAGGGTGGAGGTTGTATTTTCCAGGTGGTTTTGCTGTACACCTCTTTCTCCCTGACCTTAAGTGACCTTGTGTAGTTGAGGGTGAAAACTTGTCCACTATAGTGTGAGCAAGTATCTGCTATAGCCTCCTAATGGGAGTCCGTCGACTACACACTTCATTTTATGGAGATGGGGGATTTCTCCCTAGCTTGCTCCTTTGGCCTTCTGGCTAAGGGTAAGCGAGACTTGGGGGCACCTGAACCGCAAGGCCTGTAGGCTTGGGACTTGCATGTAGGATGCCTGCCTTCGATTTGGAAGTATCTGAAGCCCCAGGCTGAAAAGTGTGAGAGATAAGATACTTGTTGTGGTAACACCAGGTGGACCTGGACAACTGAGCTCTGCTCAGTGGATGGAATTTGGAACCGATTTGACTAATTTGGCTTGAGACACCAAATGTAAAAAGTAGTAGGTTCCCATCAGCATCTTGCCTTTTGGCTGGGAACCAGTCTTGCATTTCTGGCACCATGGGGAAGGTGTCAGGGCTGGCTGTGGCCCTCCCAATGCCTGGCCTGGTACTGCAATGCCTCCAGGCTAGATGCCAGTTTCCTGCAGAAGGAATACCCACCTGGGTTTTTGTTTTTTTAATGCCTTTTTTTTTTTTTTTTTTTTTTTTTTTTTTTTTTAAGAGCAACACAAAAAGGGTTCCCAGCAGCGTATCTGCCCAATGTGGGCCATGTATTTTACAGTAACACTCAGTGTTGGCTGCATTTAATCAACTTCAGTTGGTTTCCACTGCTGAAAACATGCTGCTTTTGGTAGCAGTTTAATGATAGATAATGTATTTAAGTGAGGTTTCCTTGTGTGAGAAGAAAATGAGGGGCATTTTCCCCCATACCAACGGGGTTGAGGGGGGGTGAGCCTCATCTTGTCTTCAAGTAACTATGGTATACCCCACTCTCCTTTTCCCAGCCAACTGTATTGTGGGTGATCAGCCGCCACCAATCCATATCAGGTTCATTCTTGAGACTAGCATGTCTTCTATCATTGTATAACTCTGTTTGTAGTTCCAACTATAGCCTGCATGTCAACAAATTAAGTGCGTGTTAAAAATTAGGAGATGTAAAGCACAGTTTGGGATATATTCAGAGAAGCCATCATACTTATATGCTTACTTCAGTTATAGGAAGGTCAGAGTCAGGACAGTGACAAAGAATTTACTATAGAACTTCAGTTAAGAAATACAACTTTATTGTCAAAGTTATGCTATCAGCATAAATATTATGATTTGAAGCACACCAAATGGAAGCTGTTAACAGAAGATTAATCCGTGTACCATCAAACACAGTTGCCATCACATGTAATTAATTTGCTGATGAATCATGTAAGCACTTGCTGAACAACAAATATTTCCTAATGGGATCACAAATACTGTCATAAATGGTTTTGGACTACCCAGCTGAGGTAAGAATTTAACAGAAACTTTAGAAGAGAAGAACTGTGACTTACTTTTGGGATGGTACTGGGAAAACAGTTAAGTTGAATGAGATAGAGTGCTTGACGTAGCTTGTATACAGAGCCAACTTTAGAACTAGCTTACAAAGCTAAGAGGATCGGCTGCCAAGAACCCCCGAGTTCTGATCCATGTTGGTATAATTCATTCTCTCCCCACAGTTTCTTTAAACATCTCACTTTTTTCTCTCAAGGTTTTAAAATTAGGTTGTTTACCTACCTAAGTGTTTTGAAAGAGTTGTACAAACACCACCAAATGTGAAGAGTTAAATACAAAGTTCACAATGTGAGAAAAGCCCAGAGTTATGTGAAATGCAATAAAATCTACTTAAAACCTTAATAATCTGTAAAGTAAAAACTGTAGACTGTTAGACTAAGACAGGGTTGGGCAATTATAATCGGGCAGAGGGCTGCTTACTGAGTTTTGGCAAGCCATCAAGGGCCACATGACAGGCAGCCAGGGCAGATAAATATTAATTTTCTACATTTAGTAGGGGCCCCACGGGCCGGATAGAATGGCCTGGTGAGCTGCATCTGGCCCACGGGCCGCATTTTGCCCACCCGTGGAATAAGATCACAGCTACGAAAATTAACTGACTTTATTCTTATTACTCAATTTGCTCTCACTCCTCCCTTTGGAATCAATGTGACGGGTGAATCCAAGTGAAGTGCAGTTTTTAGGGGAGCACTGCCATATGATCATGACTGAAAAAAGCACGCGCATCTCCTTTAATATGTGAAGCACCTTTTTTGTGTTTACAATTAATGCTCATATACTGTAGGTATATGCTGGGGCACTGGCTTTGCTGTGCTGTCTCAAGTTTACAGATTTTATCCGACTCAAAATCAACCTCCAAAATACTGTGCATCTCAGCTGCTATGTTTTTGTGACAGCTAGATATGCAGTAGAGGTAAGTCTTCTTAATTTACTCAAGGGTGAAATAGTGATCAAAAATAAAACATTTGGAAACAGGACAGTGCTCTGAGAATAATTCAGTCCTACTCAATAGTTGTTCCATACAGATGTGGATGTACATATGAAGTGTTTCATTGTATAGCAACTTTCAACCAGACAACTTCACAAACACTAGGCCTTGGAGGAGCTGTCATATTGGTTTTACAAAGGAGCTAACCGAGGAACTGATAAGTGACACAACTTGCTCAAATTCACATACTAAGTTGGTAATGAAACAGACATTAGCAGCCAGGAATATAGCAACTCCCAGACATTTCACATACCCAACCCAGAGCAATGCCTCCCCACCATCTCATTTAAGGATGCAGACTCCTGGTAGGCTGATCTACCCTTTGAACAAAAGAGTTAAGGGAGACAAGGTGGTGGTAAACTTAAGAAGATTAACCACTCTCCATAATAAAGTCCTTTGACTGAAAATGGGTAACAATTTCATATCAAGATGGCTGCAGCATTAAGCAGCACTGGGCTAGGAAAAAAAATCTCTAGACAGTGTGAATGATGCTGTTAGAGTAAATGATCTATGTTTAAAATTGTTCAGAAAATATTTTTTAAGATATCTAGGCATTAAGAACTAAATTTTCAAACTTCTTACCTGAAAGAGTATAAAGATAAGGAAGAGCTCATACACAACGCTGACACAGAGCCAAAACCTCCAGTAAGCTAAGGAAAAAGAAAAAGGAGGTTAGCAAGACTTCTTGCAAAACAGCTGTTGGTTGTTCATTTAACAGTAACACAATTACAGAACATTTTTAGCAGAGAGTCCTTCACTAAGAAATTATAAATGTAAAGCATGGAGTAAATTATTTGGACAATGCCCTGCCTAAAGGGTGCAAAACAGAAATCATCCGATTTAGACTGGAAATTAGGGGAAAACCCTCTATTAGAGGAGTGATGTTTTAGAACAGTGAGTAGCAGCTTTCTGGAACTGTAGGCTGAAGCAATACAGCTCAGGTACAAGGTAGGCCAATGTTCTGGTTCAGCCATTGCCACTGTGGTTTATCCCTGCTACAACTCCTTTATGCCTCTACCATGGGAGGAGCCCCCTGCCACCATAATGCTGCCAAGTCCTCCTACTGCCAACACACTGCTGAAGATGTCCAGCTTCAGGGGTCTGATTTAGTGGTTCTGGGGGTCACGTGTTGATAACCCCTATTTTAGGGCAGTCTCTTGAGTTGAGCAATACAAGCAAAAAAACTTATCAGGCTGGAATAGTACTTCATCACAGAGAATCCTAGCAAAATCCAATGAAGCCAAAATCCTGGATTGGGACAGTCTGTAATGGGGAAACCTAGACACTCCAGACTGAAACAACTCAAGCTCAGGAGCTTGACCCCCCCCCAACCTGCAATTTCTCAAACATGTCAAGAGGTTTGAATTAGCTTCATTAGATCAGTGGTTGGCAACTTCTGAGGCTGTAGGCCTGGCTGACTCAGTTTGGGTGACAGGCATGGTGCCAGTGAGTTGGAAGAGTAGGCCCATGCCCTCTGGCCAGATGAAAAGGCTCTGGCCCACAGGCCAAAGGTTGCCAATCCCCACATTGGACAGATGTTCATGCTGTGAACTCAGTCAGTTTAGGTGTGGCTCATGCCAAGGGGTAAACTTCCATTTCAAGAGTTAACCCACTTCAGGATTAGCATCTAGGAGTCTGTAAGCAGATTGGTCTAGCCATTTCCAAAACCATGTCCATGAGTTTGAATAATGAGGAACAATTCAGTGAAATTTCACACAGTCTAAACTGAGTTAACATCCCTTGACACTCTCATTCATTCATCTCCTTTGAACAATTTCAATGGCTTTTTTTTTTTTTTTTTTTTTTTTTTTTTTTTTTTTAAATAGGCTTCCTGCCCCACTGCAAACAAGAGTTATCTTTCCAGGGCTAGATCTAAACAGTTGTTGAGACTGGTTCTGGACAAAGAGGATTCCATACAGTATAATAATCAACATTCAAATGGTCAAGTGGAGAGTCAGTTAACTGATACAAGTCTGTGTGCTGAGATACACAAGTAGCTGTACTAGTCTCAAATCAGGCAGAAGGCAGGGTAGATTTGCACCTTTTAGACTAACTAAATTAGAGATGCACAGATACATAGATTGATCATAAGACTGTGTGGGTCATGCAGGGAGCAGTGTGCAGAATGGAAAGCATGATCTAAATACAAAAGGCAGGAAGGAAAGGAAGGAGTGGCGAAAGCAGGCAGTGCTGGGAGACGCAAACATGAAAAAATGCATAGGAACAAAGGGGTCCCAAAAACTAATCCACATAATTACTTCCTACATATCTGTGTGAAATTGCTTACTTAACTGAGGGAGAGGGGACCAAGTTGTTAGGTTGAATCTTAATCTTCAAGGTCTCTAAAGCATCAATCACCCTACCTTGCTTTCTGCTTGACTTCAGGTTAAACTAACCCTCTCCAGGCCACAAAGTGCTAAACTGATTTCAAAAGGGAGTTAGATGCCTAAATGACTTTGGGAACCTGAGCCTTAGTTTTTTGCTCTAGAGGAACAGATTAACAATTCTAGTATTAGAAACACAAAATTAGCACCCACTCCTCCCCCAGGTAAACTGGAAACCAGGAGGATGTGGACAGGTACACAGGCATATCAAATTTGCTCACAGGCAGTTTGCTGAGGACACCGATTTAAGCAGGATTAAATGCTTTCCAAGCAGAGGAAAAAGTTATCAAATTTTAGCCTTTCCAATCTTGACAATGGACTTGTTTGCACTGGAGATTGCAATGTAGTATAGAGACATCTGAGCTAGCTTTACATGAGCCAAAGATCCACAAGCATGCTGCAAAATTTTGAAACAAAAATTTCAGCACACACTAGTTCATTCAGTTGAGACAGGCAGACAGCAACACCTGCTTTTTGTGTTAGGAGACTGAACTGAGCAAAGAACATCTTTCAGATCATAACAAGTTTACTCTATAATAAATTGCTTCTGACACCCTTTAAAAATAGCTCTAGATGTGTAAGGACGTGATCATTTTCAGCCAAACTGCTCAATTAACCTAATCAGAATGACCTACTTTGCATGTTAGGGGAAAAAGCAGCAGTGACCTGGATACCTGGGGGTTTATAATTTCTACCTAGGAAGTCACAAACTGAGATTGGAGAGTCTGTTTTACAATGATTTTCCTTTCAAGTTTACTTCTGAGAAGAAAAGGGCCCTCACAGTAACTAAAAGAATAACAACCCAGACAGCTTTATGCAGATTGACAAACTATAATTCTTAGTCATGTTTTCCAAATTACACTCATCTAGCCATTTTTCTGTCACACAGCAGCAGGAGAGCCCTCTTAGGGGACCTTCCACCACAGAAAAACTAACAACAACAGGATCTGTGCAGTGCAAAAAGCAGTTTTACTCTTGGGTTCCTATTACTATTGCTGGTTCCTCTAATGCAGAGGTTGTCAACCTGTGGCAAAAGTGCCACAAACACCACAGACAGCCTCTTCATGTGTGCCACATGGCAGATCAGGGAGGGAACAGGTAGCACAGCAACAGACAGAGCATGAGGCAGAAAGCAGAGCAGGAGATCAGGAAGGGAACACAGGACAGAAAGCAAGGGAAGAGATTGGGCAGAGAGCACAGAGTAGGGAGCAGAAACAGAGCAGCAGATTGGGCAGAGGAAGGGTATTGGAGTGGTACTTGGGAAGGGTGTGAGGCTACTTTGTGCCATGCCTGCCAAAAAACTTGGTCCACTCTGCTCTAATTTCAGATCTTTAAATAAAAACCCTAATTAATGGGGGGGGGGGAGAGAAGGAGAAGACATGCACAATAGTAGCATCGTTAGGTATACAAACACCTACACTGATTCACAAGAATCTTAGCAAGCTTTTGGGTGCAATCACCCTTCTTCAGGCATAGACTGAAGAGACAGCAGAGACTTCCTATGCCTGAAGAAGGGTGATTGCACCCAAAAGCTTGCTAAGAACTTTTTTCCAACTACTGTACTCAGTTGGTCTAATACAAGGTATCACTTCTACTCAAAGATCCTTGCCTGTATCGCCATACACCTTTCAGTAACATCTTCACTTTGTCCAAACTACTAAATACAAATGGCTTGCCTGATGTGTAAAATGCAGTTGACAAGATAACTAAACACCTATCCTAATAATTCTGGAAGTCAAATGAACTTCCCTCTGATGCCCCCCACCCCAGATTCCTGCATTGTTAAAGGAGACCTAAATCAAACCCTTATTGTCAATTATTTGTTGTACAGTAAAAACTGTTATCTGGCACTTTACCATCCAGAATGCTCTATAAACCGGCACCTGTCATAGACAGCAATACAAAACTTCCTTTACGTATCTGGAAAAATTCCGATAGCCATCTGGCATCTTGCTGTGTGCTTCTCATAGATCTGTTGTTTACGGAAGCTTCAGGACACTGCCGAGCAGTGTTGCTAGTGGCAGTCTCAATTGTGAACATCCGCTATCTGCCATTGTGATCGCATTGAGCTTGTGCTATATCATGACTTCATCGCTGAATATCTCACCCACCCTGCAATTATGGCTACCAATAATCCACCAACAAGCAGAGGACAGAAGCAGAAGTCTGTTATGTTGCCAATAATTTGGTGAACTGTAAGTATAACTCTCAGATAACCCGCATATTTGATTAACCGGCACCCTCCATGCCCCATGGATGCTGGATAACAGAGCTTTTACTGTATATAGTTCCAGCAAAGGCCTTTCTTCTGCAACATTAAGAAAGCTTTTCCATTCAATTCCACTCACAATCTACTCTATCCATGTTCATTCTATCTAGAATCCATACAAAAGCAATTGAATTCTTGTCTGCAAGTCTGATATGAATTCACGTTTATCCACTGTTAGTTTAGTTACCTCCATCCCTAAATCTTCAGACTAAGTCATTTATAGCTTTTATTATGAAACTACAAATGGCATACAAGTTGTACATAGAAGGAGATAAATTCATAATCTTGCATCAGCAAACGTAAAATAAAAAGTCATCTCTGGAGACATAAGTCATGGAAACTGCGGACATGTTCCCCTGTTAAACACAGACAATGATGCATAACTGCATCATAGAGCATCCAGCTTATTTGAATTTTATGTATGGTATCCTGATTTCAAAATTGACAAGTATCCTCTTTTACTCCCTCAGAGAACTGGTATCTTGTATACTTGAATTACATATAGTACATGATGCACAAACAATTGTCAAAAGATCCAGAAGTACCTTTTATTTATACATGCTATAAAGGCAAAATATTGCAGCTCTTTATCTAATCATATACAACGGTAAGAAAAATCACTTCCTCCATACCTGGATATTAGCCTAGAAACTCAGGAGCTGGCAGACAGCAGTAAACAGGGCAATATGCATCACAAGTCCCCAGGTGAGGAAGGATCCATCCTGACTCCTTAGGGATAACTGAATTTGTTTATCTATTGGTGGTGGTTCATCTACGGTTTGTAAATTGCAGAATCTCTGCACTGAGATGGCAATGAGTAACATTGAAAGGGGAACTATTATGCTGAAGAAATGATGACGTCCTCAAAAACTGATCTTTAAAAAAAAAAAAAATCACTCTTCATATTTTCATTAATGGACTTGGCACAAAAAATACAAGTTTTCCAGTGAAATTAGCTAATGACAAAACTAAGAGGTATCATTAATATAAAAAGAGGATCAAGCTATCATACAGAAAAAAACTGGATAACACTGAGGAGTGGAATAACAAAAAGGAAATGAAATTCTGCAATACAAAAATAAGGCCACACACTTGGAACATAATAAGAATTATTTCTTAGCTGGCAGCTCAGCTGGAAACAGAAGAACAATGACTAATACACCTTGGTCTATTACAGAATAACTATGAATTCCGATGTGATGCAGCCATAAAACAAACAAACAAACAAACAAACAAACAAACAAACAGCCCAACCCCCTTCCCCTCCTCCCCACCAAAAATGTAATTCTAGGATATATCAGTAGTTATTTCCAAAAGAAACAGGGACGCATTAATATAATTTTACAAGGCACTGGTTACACCTTATCTGGAACACTGCGTGCAATTCTGGTCACCTGTGCTCAAGAAGAAATTAATTCAAATTGGAGGAGTTATAGATTAATACAACTATAAATCAAGGGAATAGAGAGTATCATGTGTGAAGGGACTACAGGAGCTTGACTGATTTAGCCTAGCAAAACAAAGGCTCAGAGGCTATGACTGAGGTAAATGCTAGGGATGGAAAATGCTGGCACCATAACAAACGGGTATAAGCCGATCATAATCAAGGCTGAAAATAAAGCGTTAACTACCGAAACAGTGAGATTCTGGAACAGCCTCCCAATCAGTGTAGCAGGGACAACAAATCTAGCTATTTTAAAGAAGGAGCTTGATTAAATTACATGGCACGGTTGCCTGTAATCGCAGAGGACTGCATCTAATGACCCAGTGGCCCCTTTCAGGCCTACAATCATATTTAAATGAGGTCTATAAAAAAGGAAGAGGTATATACAAATAAGGTATTAGTTCTCCTGGGATTAAAAGACATCTTCCCCAAGAATAGAAATCATGGAGTGGGATCAAAATGGATCCATTTTCTATTTTTACTTCACCAATATAGTCTACCACATCTCTCAGTGTGCGCTGTGTATATTCAGAAGTCTAACTTCAAGACCTGCAATACAATGCTCCTACAGGAGACACCCAAATTGTCCTTCAAAAAGCTCTGGGGAAGCATCCTTCATGCATTCCTGAAAAGGGTCTATTTTTACAGCCCTCAGCGCATGTTGATTTAAGCACAAGATCAGGATCAAACAAGTTTCATCCCAGATCACAAAAAAATGTCATGCTGTGCCATGTGTGCATGGCAAGACACGTGATTTTTTGGATGTGGAATAAAATTAATCAGATCCCAATTAGGCAACAGGCAGATGGGAAGCTTGGCCACTGATGCTATGCTTCCCACAGAACCCTTTAGATTTGCTGGCACATGGGTTCCAGACACTTCAGCACCTAAAGCTCCTCCATCCCCAGCTGCCAGCACCACGGAGCTGGGGGGTGAACAAATGGGGACAGGCAAATGTGGAACATTTTTGTAGCTGGTTTCTTGTTTCATTGCATCTTTAATTGTTTGAACATATGGCAGGGTTACTATTTATGATGAGATTAACACATTAATCACACCTTAAGTGCAACACCTGCAGGGCCCCAGAACAAACTGGGGGGCAAACATTTCATGCAAAGAAGGCATTAACACATTCAGCATGTAAATGCTCTACCTTTTTAAATGTCACTTTGAGAAGGATCATATAGGTAAAGAAAATACTCAACATTAATGTAAAAACAATTCCAAATGAGAGCATATGTCCACTTTCATGCTACACAGTTTGTAACCTGTGTAAAATAAGCCTGTGTTGTGTTCCCTGATCCCTTCCCAATCTGTTGCATGCCATACACACAAGTTGCCCATGCAACTTGTGGCATGCAGGTCATGGGCTGGCCACCCCTGCTCTAAATGATTAAATACACAAGGAAGATTCCTTAAATATTCTGTTCATGGGCATCTGACCAGAATAAAAAATGATCAGTTCAACCTGGTAACTGCTCTGCTTCCAAAAGTCTGCTTTTAAAAAAAAATAAATAAATGAAATTTTACATCTGTAGATACAAAACAACTGAAACATCTCACAGAGAGCTGGAACATAAGCCCAAATATGTCTCTGAAATCCTTTAAATTCTTCATGAGCCAGGCAGAGTATCAGACATTGCCATCTAATCAGCACACTGAAAAGCTGGAACTCTGCTTAAGTTTATTGTAGTGCCTGCTGCATGTTGCTTCAATTGTCTGCTTGCAGGAGACCACTCTTTTTAACCTATTGCTCCTTAAAACAAATAAAGGTTTCCAACCTGAAAGGGTATGATAAAACTATGACAAATGTTTAGAATAAAGTTGTCTTTGATTGCAACTTTGTTACACAAAGTTATATAAATTACCTCTATTATAAACAAGTACTAATGCCTAAAAATATCCAGCAGGAGGAGCAGGGACTTGTAAGTTTAATTACTCCTTAGGTACACTTAACACAAGTTTTATTTTGTATTTTTAAAAAGACTCAAAAGTATGGTCACTGGGATAGAAGCCTTCAACACAAAGTTGATTTGAAGATAACTTTTATTCTATCAAATTGTGCTACAGCATCCCCATCATCACATGGGTTGTTTAGAATTCTGGCAATTAGGGACTTGTCCAGAATCAGAAACACGGTCAAATTACAAAACAGAAAGGGAATTTTAAATGAAAAGGGAGCTGTGGAGAAGTACAAGTCTTTTTTGTTGGTAATGAGGACTGCAGATTACAGAGTAGAATAAATCCCTTGCTATTAAGTGACTTAAAGCACAGTACATAATATGCATGCAGTTCAGAGTAATTGTTACTGTCCCTACTTTAGCATGTCATTCTCAAAAAAGGGGAGTGCGTAGAAGTGATGTCTGACAAGGACCTTCATTCCTATAAGTGCAACCAGAAAGGTTGTGAAATCTCCATCACTTGAAGTCTTTAAATGAGTTGCACAAAAACACTTGGCTGAGAGGGTTTAGACAGGTATGAACCAGCCTTGAGCAAAGGTTTTGGACTAATGACCTCCTGACCTCTAGTCCTATTTTTCTATAATTTTTTTTTAAGTTTCTAAATTATAAATAAATTATGTAGTGTTGGAAATATCTATTGATTACAAAGGTGGTCTTTCAGTACTAAGAAGAAGCTATGGGATTAACATAACTGGATAAATGCCATATTAATATTATGTACACTGCAGCTAAAGGAAGTAAAAAGTCAGCAATTTGCCAGACATTTGAAAAGTTTAAATGACTTAAATTACCTGGATGAGGTCTTGAAAATGGTCCATCTTTAGCTTGAGTGACTCCAAAACACAGAAAAACCAATATACTGGCAACTATACCTCTGAAAATAAAGAACAAAAACTCTCAGTATACATTTAGACTATACCTCCCCTCCCCAAAGCCATGAAATAATTTAAAACTGCAGTTCTTCTAAGGCCAAGGACATCATGTTTCTACCCCTGTTAACCTCTAAACAACACCTATAGAACCTTTTTTTTTTTTTTTTTTTTACAGTTTTATTGTAAGGGAACTAGTATTAAGCCCTATATTTAGGTTAACAGTGGCTATTATTTAAAAGATGACTGAAGTTTTAACACCTTCTTTGTGGGCTAATGGTATTTGGAAAAAAAAAAAAAAAAATCAGCTGAAAAAAAGCCAGGAAGTTAAAAAAGAACCTTTGAGAATAAGTAAACACAAAATTCTGCCAGAAAAAACTTTGGAGGGTAAACTAGAATTGTGTAGTAAACCTAAAAAACACGTGAGGATATTTTAAGGACATGCCCATTCTGCTGCTAAACCAGCAGCATACAATGTACTGGGAGTGTCTGGTTGCTGCTAAAGCAGCAATAAAGTCGATTTGGAGGAAGATAACTAAGGTCAGGCTCCTGACAATCCCATGGACCCAACCTCAGTACCCCAATCCCAACTCTGGATAACAGTTTTCTCCTACTGTTGGCACTGGCACACCAGCAAACCCCAGACCAGATCATACAGCTCCACAGGCCAGACCCAGTCCATGTGCCATATGTTTGACACCCCTGCTTTACAGATTTTTTTTAAAAATTAGCAAATGTTACAACTTCAAGGCACTAAATCTACAGAACTAAATGAATATTGAAAACTTCCAATGTTCATTGAGTACAATCTGTACATGAAGTTTCACCTCACTTTATTTAGATTAATACAATTCTTTAAAACATGACTGCAAAAACTGACACCTCTTTGCTCAATGATAAATAAATAATAACAATTAAAAAATTAGAACTACAGAAGACCTGTTAACTTTGTCCTGAAGAGCCAACACCTTTAGCAGTTACCACCTGTCCAGGATGGTAACTTTATTTGAAGTTAGGGAAAAGTAAATTCTCTAATCCAAATGAAATGAATATCATTATCCACCACCTTGCTACCTTACACCTCTCTATCCTAGGATATTCAGCAATCAGCATGCCATCAGTAACAGGCACTGCATAAACTCAAATTAAAAGATTTTTCACTAATCAGTTAGACTGAAGGAAAAAATTTACACCATTACAAAGCATAATCAACATCTATCAAATATGTCCATGACTGCCCCACTACTTTGTCAGTTTTAATTTCACCCTTTCACTTTAAGGACTTTAAGTAAAAATGTTGTAACTTTATTCAGACCAGTCTAAAAACAACTGATCAAGTAGTTGTATGCATAGGCTGAGGATTGTCAGTTAATTGCTACCACATGAACCAAGGTTGGACCATTAATAAAGTTCAACTTTGTGCCGAATGAGTATAGTACAAGCACCATATATACTATAAATCTGTATATAGTAGTATGTTAGTTTAGAAGACAATATTTTGCATTAGAGTTTTTAATGCAGCTTTGATACTTTACTGTAATACAGTACCTGTTGGGGTGTTTGCTTGAGAATCACTGTGATTCCACGATACAAGGCCTTAATACATTTCCCCCAGTATGTGGCCTATAAACAGGCTGGTTTTATTTGTGGGAAAGAGAATTGAGGATGATTCTACTCTTATTCAGACATCAGGTTTACACCAGCAATCTGTCTCCAAATAATGGAAGTGTCTGATGACTCTATAAATGTTTTTAACCTGTGCGAGATATTAGCATGTATAAAGCAGCTATATTAAATTATTTATGTTTAAATATTTGACAAGAAGATCCCGCAGAAGTAGATGGAGTACTTGCAACCTGACTTGACTACTAGCAAAGTTTGATTTAAAGTTGAGTAAGAAAATGGTTAAGTTAGAAGTTTTACAAATAAAAAAATTGATATCAACCGATATTAATACACGGGACCAATCACCTTTCACAGCCTGCAAGGCTGCAGTGCAGATTTATGTTACAGGTACACACTAGGGACAGTTACTAAACAAAACTGTTGATCTAGGGCAAGGGTCAGCAACTGCAAGCACGTGTGCCAGAGTATAGCACATGAAGCCATTTTGCTCAGCGTACCACAGCTTGGCTCTGGGCAGGTCCCTGCCACCAGTCACAGATCCCAGGCAATAAGGAGGCTTCAAGCTCTGCTGTAAGCAGCTCAGGTTCCACAGAAGGTGGCAGGAGCCTGCTCAGAGCCTAGGCTGCCTGTAGTAGGTAGCCACAAGGCTACAAGTGGCTGCACCAGGATCTGGAGCCCCAGCCTGGCTCACCGCTGGTGGCAGCTGCACAGGTGCCTCACTCAAGGGGCCTGGTGGGGAAGGGCTGGGGCTAAACTGCCACAACAAGGACTGGGCCCCTTGTGGTTCCTCCACCATTCGACCCTGGCACGCCAACATCTTCTAAGTGGAGGTTGCAGGGTTTTTTTTGCCACCCCTTGATACAAGACATAACTTTCTTACCAAGCTCTCTAAAGACAAACCAAGCATTTACAATCTAGTAGGTCCCAAATAATCCAATTATATTCTTTCTCCGTTAGAGTTATGCTCTTACATGTCACACACATTCCAACACTGCCTGACTGCGTATTTACATCTAAACTGACTCAGTACTTGTATCATGCCATGATGCAAGTTTCCTTGTTTACTATCATTCTGTTTAGCCCAGAACTAAGTATTCCAAGTGATTCCTTCATGTCATCAAAGGGATAACTGCTGTGGAGCCTTACAGTACAGACCTGCGCATAAAATCTATTTTAATAGCAGACGGCAATAAAATCAGCTGTAGGGTTGATTACAATTTTCTTTTAAACTGCAGCTAGGTGCAAGAAATTATGCAACACCAAAAAACCCATGTGGCAGAACTGCTACTGATACTCCCCAGGCTCACATTTCTGTCTTAGATATCAGTATAGTGTACAGCAGTGATTCTCAACCTATTTTGTACCAGGACCCATTTGTAAACATCAGTGGCCAGTCCTGACCCAGTTTGTAGGGCAGGGGATGGGTCTGTGCGGCAGGGGGTGGGCCCAAGCAGCCCCCTGCAGGCTGGAACTCTGCCAGCATGCAAGGGAAAAGCCACCATTTCCCACATTTTTCTGCTTTAAATGAGAATTAATTTTGTTGATCTGTTTTTAAAGTTTGCTCATGACCCTGCTGTACAGTATGCTACACAGTGTAACAAGGCAGCCTGAACCTTCAGTGAATGCCCCCAGCTTGCACCCTCTTGCTATTCTCCTTCTGGTTTATCATGAAATGAAAGAAAGGCTTGATTAGGCTTCAGATAGTTGGTTAAAAACAAACAAACAAAAAACCAAAAAAGCAACTGACATAGTTAACTTAGAGACCAGCTAATTTATGTATTTTCTTGGATACCTGCAACAAAATACTGAAGTACAGTCATTAAAATAATTTTAGCGCTCAATGATGTTTAAGAAAAAAAAATAAGAATACAAAATGGAATACAGCAACCACTTTACCAAGACTAAGACAACACTGCTATTAAAAGAGCCAATTCAGAGAGACAAAACAATGAGATGAGACTGTGCATGTGGCCGCATGCCATCCTTTGTTCTTAGGTTTTAAACTCCACAGGCCTTGTGCCCTGCCCTCCGCCTGGGTGTACTGTTTTTTTCCCCACTTTCCCTTCATTGCGTCAGCAATGGTACAATCTATCTGTGGTATCAACAACTGTGAAACAGGAACACTGGCAGCTTGAATCTTATAGTCATGATTTTTAAAAATTATGAGTAGGTCTACATGGCAGTGGTTAAAACAGCATCAGCTTGTGTACTCTATGACACCTGTTTTTTGCCATCTCTGGAGCTGTGATTGAAGGATATAGTTCAAAGAAAACCACGGTAGAGAAAGACATCTGAGAAACGGATGTTTAATGACTTGAATCATGATTTGGTATCCCAATATATTATATTCAAGTTACTAAAAAGGCACACAACTGTTTTTATTAGATGCTTGGAAGACGGGATAGAAGAGGGGATAGAAAAAGGCTACTATATAGCTGCAAAGAGCCACCAGAGACTTGTGTCCATTCATGTTCTAAAAGTAACAATATGGAAGTTGAAAGAACCACTCATTTAAACAAAGAGTAATTTGTATGAAAGGCAAAAAATGAGCATGTAGTCCTTTACAATCCTGATCTGCCAATGGGCTGACTACTACAGTATAACAGCAAGAGTCAATGAAACCCTAACTTTGGATGTCTGTATTAGATGTCATGTGGAATGCCTTCAAAGCATTTCTTCCCTCTAAAGAAGGCGGGCCAGCGTGGCACCTTAGAGACTAAATGGTTCAGAAAGGCATATTGGGGTTCTTGGTTGTAGCTGTGTTGGTCTAAGGACATAGGCAGACAAGGTTCTTTGGGTAAATGTGCTATCTTTTATTAGACCAACTAAATAGTTGGCACAACTGTTCTTTGCAAGCTTTTGGATACAAACACCCTCCTTCAGGCACAAAGCAACAACATAGTCTCCCTGTGTCTGAAGAAGGGTGTTTGTACCTGAAAGCTTGCAAAGAACAATTCTTCCAATTATTTAGTTGGTCTAATAAAAGATAGCACATTTACCCAAAGAACCTTTTCAGAGAAGTATATGCTTTTGTAGATGTATCCTTGTCCTATCTTGCCTCCATCATCCTCCATTATCAGCCCAAGGTATGACACTTGCCGGAAAAGATTAACCTGATGTGGAGCTCATGCCAATCAAGCACCTTAATGATAAGATACGCTGTTTCAACAGAACAAACAGTCCTTCAGCTAACAAGATAAGACATTTGAAAATGCTCATCAATGGGACCTAATCTATTAGCATGCATGACATGATCAGATTATAACATGGTGGCCTTGTGCAGGGAGTCTAACAAAACTAAATTATATTTAATTTTTTCACATATAAATTTTGAAACGTTTCACCTCTCTTTGTGTGTTCCAGAAAAGGAGCCTGGTGTTCACTTGCCAGCACACACAGTAAAACTGTTAGGGCATACACCCAGCTGTAGATGGCAAATAAACAGAGAAATGTATCAACTAGTGGACAGACTGGGTTGACCTCCTGTTCTCATTTGGGTTAATCATTGTTTTCTCATCAGAGTAATAGAGCAAACTAAAGCAACGGACACAAATGACTCAACAGACCAATCAGCTACTTTGGTCTCAACTCCCTCACAGAATTAGAGGTGCCAACCGACAAAGTTATGTGAAAACAAGACACTAAAGCACTTAGAGCTACTTACCTTGCATTCCTTGGTCAGAGAATTAAACTGATCAGAAGAGGATACTGACTAAAACAGGGCAGTAGAAACGATGATTTTGTGCACAGTTTATGCCTACTAGCTGCAATGATCTTCATTATCCTCCACAAAGATTTTTCCTGTACAGAGGACAATTTTATTTTATCCTTGGAGCTGAATGTCTGCCAGAAGGACACTACAGCAAACTGACAGTCACTACTTCAACCACCAGTATGCAGCTATTTAAAGTTACTGACACAGGTATATAGGTTCTCAAGCATGCTCCAAGTAGACAGCAGGGGATGGAGGTCTACCTTCCTTACACGCTACATAGACAGCATATAACCTAGAAGCATTTTTTTCATAATCAAGCATTCAAAAGCTACGTCAGGTTTCGGAATTCACGTTTACTTGTCTGAGATATTGGGAATAGGATTTGGTTATGCAACTAATTCATTCCATCAGCTGATTCACCCACAAAAAACAGCAGCCAGAGTGGTCTGAGAGATTAGTCTTACGCTAATGCTGGATGTTTCCTAGCATATACCAGTATTGTTCTCCCAACAGTATGGAAAACAAGGGCTATTGAGGGCAAGAATGCACACAGTTCCTGGACTTAAGAGCTACACAGTCTTTTTTAAACCATTACACCATCTGACTTCAAGCAAATTTGATGGCACCACAATCTCACTCCCTCCTAGTACTTCAGCACCTTTGTATGTAAAATGTAATATTGCATCACTCAGTTCTTTATGAAGAATGCACTAAAATGTCTGCAAATTCATTTGTGTTTGTGCACTCAAATTAAAAACTTGCTGCTATATAAGTGCAATCTGGTCTGTTAAACCAAAATAGCAGTGATTAGTAGGTCAGGATAGAAGCGCACTGGCAATACACTTACATGCATCATCAGCCAAAATGAGCCCTCAGAAGCACTCAAAAGCATAACATTTCCCTCTTCTCTTAATTTGGAGAGGGAAAAACTCCCACCAATGCTGTTGAGAAGTGCCAGTTTGACAGCTGTGTACAGAGAAGTCCACTATAAGCCACAAGTACAAGACACCTCTACAAGTCATATTACAGCTGCTCAACTATTTTGAAGACACCACCACTGGAGTTAAAGGCAGTTCAGTATCTCTCACATGAAAATGCATGTGCATGAACACGGGCACACACCAGCACCCATACCTACATCCTCTCTCCGAACCTTCACGATAGATGCCGTTCAAAAGCTCAGCATCACAAGCACTCTAAGAAAACTTTCCCTGGCCATTACTAACATGGCCTATATTTGACCAAGTGATGCTGAGGTTGGTATATGAATACAGGTTTCCCTCACTTTATGCAGGTTCTGTATGTGTAAATTCGCTCTTATGAGATGACCTTTTTTATACCAAAGATTCATTATATGCGAGGTAAATTCACTCTTATGCGATTGACATGGTGGAAGCCTGCAGTCAGTTGCTTTGTGCAGTGCACAGTGGGAGCTACACACGCAAAAATATAGTCTCCTGTGTGGATCTGTGTTCCTTGCTCATTGTCTGCGACACGTGTTTCTGTAGTTGCCATCCCCATTATGGTAACATTCACCACCACCCTGTGCTTATGTGTACTGTCTGCTGTTGGCGAATACCAAAACTGCCTTGTAAAAGTGGTAGAAATGGGTCTGGGGGGCAGTACAGTCTTGGAACATATCTCTATGTGTTACATTGTAAAATGGGTTCCCCTTTTATGTGCATTCAACTTATGCTCCGTTTTCCAGGAACGCATGTACTGCATAAAGCAAAGGAAACCTCTACCTACTTATCAGGGTCTCATCGCTCAAGGCACATCAATACCTCATCCTTTGCTTGCCCTAGGAAGGATGCCCCCCAAACACATCCTAATCATGTCTGTCAGAGCAGGAAATGTGGTGGTGAAGCCGCTCCAGAGGCATTCCCAACAGCTACTCTCAATCAAGCCAGAGATAAGACACTCCAGGGTTTGGCACATACAAAGAGGAGCAAGGCAAGCTGAAGGACACCCCCCGCTGAAATACACCAGGGACACAATTTAGATATACCCTGAGCCTCCCTTCAGTGCTAAACAATAACCGAGAGAAAAACCACATACAGAAAAGAGTTTTTCTGGAGGGAAGACAGAATGCTAGTCCTTGCTTGTAACTTTGCACCTCTCCCTCCTAAATACTACTTTTGGCTGTATTCCTGATGTTTAATAAGCCTCAAAATTTGGACCAGGCCCTTTCAAAGACTAGATACTTTCACAAAGCAAACTCCAAATTGCCAATTTATTCAACACCATCCTTCTCAGTCCCCCAAACCCCCAACTCTGGTGAAGAAAAGAGGCCTACTACATACCTAGCATCAGGCTTCCCTTTAACACAAATATTCAGAAGGTCTGGGACAATGTAACTAGCTAATCTTGCTCAATACCCATTAGAGTAAAGCACAAGATAAAAAATACCAGCAGGACAATAACAAGTACTCCCCTGTTAGTACAAGCAGGTTCATTCCTGCTGTTCCTGCCTGGTTAAGATTCCAGCTGCAAATTGATTTGTTCCTGTTTTCAGTAGAGCAAATAGAGTTTGTTCCAGAAAGGCCCAGAAGTGCTTAGTTACCTAAGGGGTACATTCTGGGCAGCAAAACAGGATAGTCTGATGCCACAGCAGCATAATCATAATCCAAGTTGACAGAATTTAAGAGAATCTCCAATAATTAGATTCTCGCATGGAAAATTATAAATTTGTTATAATTTTCCATGCACAAAATCTAATTATAGGGGGGTCATCTTAAATTTGTCCCCACCATGGCAAGGGGCAAGAAACTAAACCTCTGCTCCTTCCTTCCCCTGCCGGTCCCTCAGCACTTGCCCCCAACTTCAGCTTTGTACCACCAGTGAGTGCATGCATGCCTCAGAGCGGACAGTGGGGGAGTGGCTGGGGTTGCGCTGCCTCAGGCCCCTCCCCTGCCATCTGCTCTGAGGCTCACATGCACCCGCAGGTGGTACGGAGCTGATGCCGGGGTTCCAGAGCAGCACTTCCCTGGCTCCTCGTGGCTGCTGCAGCTGCATCAGAGCCACCTGGTCAAGGAGAGCAGAAGGTGAGAGCAGTGGGGCTGGGACTGCACTGCCCCCACTCCCCTCCCCTCCCAGCCTGTTGTGCTGCCTCCTTCCCACTGCAGCACAGTTGCAGCCCTGGGGCAAGGCTCCCTGGCATCTCCCCAGGAGGAGGCAGCTGGCTGATGGGCAGGCTCTAGGGCAGGGCCTCAGCGGCCACGCTGCAACCCAGGAGCCAGCTCCAGGGGGAAGCACAGGGGCTGTGGCATGCCCTGGGCTGTTTGTATGCATGCACACGTGTCTGGTTCTGGATGTGTGTGTATGTGCGCATGTGTCTGTTCTGTGTGTGTTTGCATGTGTCTGGTTCTCTGTTTACGCATGTGTGATTCTGCGTGCACGTGTGCGTGCATGCACATGTGTCTGGTTCTCTGTGTTTGGGGGTGTATGTGTATGGTTCTCTTTATTCTCTTTCTTCCCTTTTTTCTTTCTTTCCCTCTCTCATCACCACTTGCTTAACACAACAACAAAAGGTAGTATATGAAGTTTTATTTAGTGCCACCAGGTTTAGGATTTTTAGAAAACCTGGTATTTACTGTAAAAAAAAAAAAAAAAAAAATAAAAAAAATGAAGCAACATTTATATGATTAACTATATTAATACGCAGTGTGTCTTGCCATGTATCCCCCACCCCATTTTTGTTTTTCTGGCATGCTGGCACTCCAGCACATTACAAGGTAGATATTGTGAATTTTTCAGCACTCTGGCCAAAAATGTTACCTACCCCTGCAATATACTGTCAGGATAACAGTTTTATTTACCATTTTTATTTTTAAGTACTGAACAATGACAGCTACAGATTCCAAATGCAGCTTGAATAATGAACAAACTCTTGCATTCCTTAGTCAGGCAATTGCTCCTATAACATTATTTTACAGAGTAGCACCCTTAAGCAGTGCAAGATTTTATGAAGTATAAGGAACAGAAGACAACACCATAAATAACAAGAACAGCACTAGCCTAAATTAAGCAAGGTGACCTAAGGCAAGCTAAAAGACCCAACAATCACATGTGAAGCACTGGGAAGAACACATTATCTGTGTGACTACTAGGTTAGTTCCTGGTTCCTTTGATCAGTGTTGTATTGGTGCCCAATCTAAATCTATGCACACAGACAAAGGAGGCTGTAAAGGGGTGGTTAAAGTTTCAAGTAAGAATGGTAAAACAATGACACAAAAAGCAACAGGTACATAGATAGCTTCAAAGGAGGGAAGATAGTATCATCTGAAAGGCATGTGTATGGCTCCATCCAGGCTAGAATGGGTTAATCTTCCCAAGGACAAGCCTAGGATGAAAAGGAGATTTAACCTCAGAGGCCTTAGAAATGGGAGGATGTTTGAGTGACCTAGGACAGGGTTCAGAGGGTACCAGTGAAAAGCTGCCATGATAGAACAACCTGTCCCGCTTTCATAACTTCCTGTCTTAGTTTGAGTTCTAACTTAGATGGAGAAAAAGCTGGAGCTAACCAAACTATCACTAGAGGAACTTAAGCTTAGCTAATGTATGTGTGCAGAACAGTGCTTTTCAACCTTTTTCGACTCAAGACACCGATTTTTAGTTTTCGCTCATTTTTTGAGTACAGAAAAATATCAGACCAATTCTTCTACTGTAAAAAAGTCTGAAAGAGCACACCAGAATGCTTTTAACATTATGGATTCCTATTTGAAATCTCTTGGTGAAACAGTTTTCTACAACAAACAGTGCTAACATTGCATGGAACCCACACAGCTTCCTTGAAAAAAAAATCAAAGCACCCAAGGGTGCCATGGCACCCAGCTGAGAATCACTGGTATAGAACTTGTATTTCATACCCTTCCCTTGTGGCATTTTATACGTTGAGGCTAAAACACAAAAAGAAAAAACAACACACAACAAACAAGAACACTTTGTTTTGAAGTTGTTTTTAAATCAACGGACATGTCTTATCCAGATACTCTTACAAAGTTCAAAAGTAGTTGGATCTACTGAAAAAGTTGTGGTTGGTATGCAAGGAATTTGTCCCCAGAGACGGTGATCCACAGCAGGCAAAATGCACAATTCCACTCCAGCTACTTAAGGACCTATGTAAGGCCTACAGGAGCACACCAAATCCAAAAGGAAAGCAGTGCAGCCAGTCAACACCATATTTCTGGTCATCTCATCCAACCTATATCTGTGCATATACTACAAAAGAGACTGATGGTGCAGCTGCAGTTGTAACTTGGCCGACTCAAATCTTGGAGACACCCACACACCAGTGGCATTAACTTCCAGATTAAGGAAGCATAATAAAAGTAATGAATACAAAAGTAAACAAACTCTCCAGATTCCTGAATCACTGTGGCTGTCCTGAAACGTACTCCTCCCTCCCCTTTATCCCCCACAAGGAAAAAAACAGTCCTAGTGGACTCCAAGATGAACATGAGTCGTCAGTGTGACGAAGTCATCAGGAAAGCTAATGGCACTTTATCGTGCATCAGCAGATGCATGACGAACAGAAACAAGGGGGTGATAATTCCCCTCTATTGGGCGCTGGTCAGACCGCACCTGGAATACTGCGTGCAATTTTGGGTGCCGCACTTCAAGAGGGATGTGGATAACCTGGAGAGGGTCCAGAGAAGGGCCACTCGTATGGTTAAGGGCTTGCAGGCCAAGCCCTATGAGGAGAGACTAGGGCACCTGGACCTCTTCAGCCTCTGCAAGAGAAGGTTGAGAGGCGACCTTGTGGCTGCCTTTAAGTTCATCACGGGGGCACAGAAGGGAATTGGTGAGGCTTTACTCACCAAGGTGCCCCTGGGGATTACAAGAAATAATGGCCATAAACTAGCAGAGAGCAGATTTAGACTAGACATTAGGAAGAACTTCTTCACAGTTAGAGTGGCAAAAGTCTGGAATGGGCTCCCAAGGGAGGTGGTACTCTCCCCTACCCTGGGGGTCTTCAAGAGGAGGTTAGATAGGCATCTAGCTGGTGTCATCTAAACCCAGCACTCTTTCCTGCCTATGCAGGGGGTCGGACTCAATGATCTATTGAGGTCCCTTCCAACCCTAAAATCTATGAAACCACTTCTCTCAGCCCCACCCTTGCCTTCCACGGCTGAAGTACAAGCACAGCTTCCAGGCAGTGAGCAACCGAGCTGTGGCTGGGCAACTGGGAGTTACGTCTGTGCCGCCATCACTTCTTGCCCCTGCATCCCTCTGTTCCTGGGCTGTGGCACAGGTGCAGCTTCCTGGGGAACTGAGCTGGGGCTGGGCATCTGGAAACTGTATCTGCACTGCTGCTGCTCCTGCTTCCTGTTCCTTGGCTGCAACACAGGTGCATCTGGAAGCTAGCTGGCCCCAGATCAATTTCCCACCAGCTGGAAGCTGTGCTCATGCTGCAGCCAGGGAGTGGGAGGTCAGAAAGAAGTGGTGGTGATGCAGGCACAGCTTCTATCTGCCTGGTTCTAGTGCAGCTCATCATGGTGCAGCCCCAGTATGGCCATGGACAGGACTCCACAGGCCTGATCCAGCAGCCTGCAAATGTTGCCACACTCTGCCCTAGGAAACCAGTTCAGCCCAGTTTCCTTATGGTCCTGGAAAAATGTCAGTTAGAAGAGATTTATCCCACTGTGAGTAAGTGCTTTCTGGAAGGGAGGATCTCCTGTTTCTTCCTTGCTGGCCACTGGTTTGCCAGTGCTTAACTTGAACGCCCTGTTTTGTTCCTCATAGTTCACGGTCGTACTAGTAGAATTTAGAAGTTCATTATGCTTTGGCTAAAATGCAGGTTAGGAGTTCACCAATTATTATTATAAATAAAGCTACAGCATGACCACCTACAGTTTTGATTGTAATGTGTGTTAACAGCCCCAGTAAGCAGTTAGGCCTCTGTCTCTCTATTGGGCCTCGCTGGTTGGCTCTTAGCCTTTTCTTCCAGTGAGGATTTCTGGTTTTTTCCTTGTGGGGGGATAAAGGGGAGGGGGGAGCACGTTTCAGGACAGCCACAGTGATTCAGGAATCTGGAGAGGTTGTCAGTTGGACAATTTTTAATTTTAGTGAAGAATGAGAGACTGGGGAAGGCAGAGGGCATTGCTGTTGGGGTCTTTTACCAGTCACTAACACCTCTACATTTGCCGTACTATGTTTCTCTTTTATTAACTTTTAGTCCAGGTACATTTGTCAGAACAGGGTGGGGTTTGTCTCCTCCACTGATTGATCAGTTTAGTTTTGTTCTCTGAGGCCTTAGGGCGGGGGCTGGCAACCTTTATAAACTGCAGACTGGAACAACACAGTCCCAGTCTGGTCCAGGCTAGGTGGCTTCAGGAACCCATCAGTATTGATGGGGGTTGCTTGCACTTACACTAGGGCCAGGGACTGCCACCAGAGAACAAAACTAAACTGATCAAAAATTGTCCAACTGTGGCCTCGGCTACACCACAGTCTGATGGCTGGGGAATTGGCTCCAAGGTCAGATCCAGAGAGTAATGGTAGATGGCAGCGAATCACTATGGTGCTCCATGACCAGTGGTGTCCCCCCAAGGCTCTGTCCTTGGACCGATCCTCTTTAACAGCTTTATCAACAATGTGGACATTGGTGTCAGAAGCTCACTGGCTAAGTTTGTCGATGACACTAAACTTTGGGGCATAGCATCTACATCTGAGGACAGGCTAGTGATCCAGGCTGACTTGGATAAACTTAGTAAGTGGGCGGATACAAACCTGGTGACATTCAATACCGAGAAATGTAAGGTACTCCACCAGGGGGGAAAAAAACCTGCAGCATGCTTATAGGCTCGGCAGTGCTACGCTTGTTAGCATCACTGCTGAAAGAGACTTGGGGTTCATGACTGACAACAAGATGAACATGAGCCACCAGTGCAATGTCGCAGCTGGTAAAGCTAATCAAACTCTGGCTTGCATCCACAGATGCTTCTCAAGTAAATCTCAGGATGTCATCCTTCCACTGTACTTGGCCTTGGTGAGGCCGCAGTTGGAGTACTGCATCCAATTCTGGGCTCCTCAATTCAAGAAGGATGCCGAGAAGCTTGAGAGAGTCCAGAGGAGAGCCACACGCATGATCAAAGGGCAAGAAAATAGGTCTTATGAAGAGAGGCTGAGAGCCATGGGACTCTTCAGCCTGGAAAAGCGCAGGCTCAAGGGGAACCTGGTGGCTGCCTATAAATACATAACGGGGTACATCAGGATCTGGGAGAACATCTGTTCACCAGAGCGCCCCAAGGTAAAACAAGGATCAATGGTCATAAACTCCTCCAAGACCATTTCAGGCTGGACCCAAGAAAAAATGTCTTTACTGTCCGAGCCTCCAAGACCTGGAACAGACTCCCTCCAGAAGTGGTGCAGGCACCTACTCTGGACTCATTCAAGAAACATTTGGATGCTTACCTTACTGGGATCCTTTGACCCTAGCTGACTTTCTGCCCCTGAGGCAGGGGCTGGACTTGATGATCTTTGAGGTCCCTCCCAGCCCTAACGTCTATGAAGCTATGAAACTAATGGGGGTAACCAATTTGCCTGTCTGTACTTAGGAAGATTAGTGTATGCTGCTGCTAATGGAAAGGATTTAAATCGTATCTGGAGTCATCTACACAACCCTTTTCTTCTGTGAGGATGGGGTTCACATGCAACACTGTACAGACCAGTGGAAATTTTAGATAGGAAAGGGATGAAGCAATTAATCTAATATCAAATTAAATAGTAATAACTTAAAAAACATAATGAAAGAAATAAGATTAGAATGCAGTTTCTGCTTCCTGATACCTTAAATTTAGCCATCCAACATTACTATCTAGTCCATTATTCTAGTGACACAACACTTCTTCATGCAGCTTTAATTATTTCATTTAATAAAAATGAAGGAGTGCATTACAAAATGACTGTCCCACTCAGTGCATGTACACTGATCAGTGCTCATCCACTTACTGACATGACCTTTCAAGAAAAATGCAACCATATATTTAGTGGCAGAAGATTAATTAAGATATTTAAATGGCAGAAGGTCATAACATCATAGAAAAGTAGGGCTGGATGGGACCTCAGGAGGCCACCTACTCTAGTGATTCTCAACGAAGATGCCACAGCACCTGGGGTGCCATGAGATCCTTTTAAGGGCTCTGCAGGGTGGCAATCAATATTAGCATTGTTAGGTATGTAAACACCTACACACAAGTCACAAGATAAACCCAGAGATAGGAATCCAGAGTGTCAAATATATTCTAACCTGTTGTGATCTTTCTGAGATCATTACAACAGCAGAATTGCTTTATTACTTGTTGGTAGTCAAAAAATGACTGAAATTTAAGAGCTGGCATTTTCCAAGAGTGCCTTGAGTCTAATGAGGGGTACCTTGAGTCTAAAAAGGTTAAGAACCACTCATCTAGTCTAACCTCCTGATTAAACCATTAGAGTCAAGTGCGTCTCTAATCCACTCTTGAAAACTTCCATGGATGGAGATTCCACTGCTTCTCTGGGTAGCCTGTTATAAAGCTTAACCACCCTAGGTTAGCCACCCTCAAGATGTACAATTGTTACTGAGCAGTACAAAAGATATTTACTAGCAACAGTTTTTATAGAATCTCTACTGTTTTTCCACTTGAGACCTGGTCCTCCTGACATTAAGATACCTTTAAAACTGGTTGCTGGGTGCATGTGTGATTGACTTCATTTCTATAAGAGTATGCAAAACCATCAATAGTCTTAGTTACTTTTCCCTAACAAAAAAGGGAGTGGATCAGGGAAAGCTTCTGGGACAAGTATTAAGCTCATATACTAAATTATTGAACCCCATTATAAGTGCAAGATACAGGCAGTCCTCAAACTTACAATGTTTCGCACTTACAATGTTTATAAACTGACACCCTGTTTTGACTTTCTGACATCAGTTTCAACTTTACAATGCTTGATCTGATGTAAAGCCACACCAGCAAACAAGTTCGCTGCATCGCCCATCTCCCTGGAGAACATCTGTCCAGACTTCCTTGGACACTTTCTTTAAGAAAGCAGACAAGACTCCAGAAAAACCTGCAGCCAAGACTCCTGAGAAGACTACATTCAAGAGCCCTTCAAAAAGTCCAACCAAGAGCCCTTCAAAAAGTCCAGCAAAGTCATCTCAAAGAAATCCTTCCAAATCAATGACTGCTATTTACAGAATAAATACATTAATGTAGCTATATTACTCATCTATAATTGACTGAGTACCAAATTCTGGGTTATTTTTGGTGACAATAGGGTATCGGGCCTTCATTTAGGAACGAATCCCCCATTTATAACATTATTTCCTATGGGAAAAATCAGTTCTGAGTTACAATGTTTCGACTTAAGACATGGTTTTCAAGAACCAATTGTGACGCAAGTCTCAGGACTGCCTGTACCACCTGACTGCGATCTGAAAGCCCCTTCACACACCCTGCTTTCTTCACACTTTCTGCTTTTCAAAGAAGTTCCAGAGTTTGAGGAGAAAGTTCCTTACTCCAGATGGAAACACAGAGTATTCAATTCCTTACCACATAAATTTAACTTATTTTAATAATGGATTCAAGTTGAGACATTAAATAACATTCCCATATCAAAAAAATCTTCTCCTATTGAGATGAAAAGAAAGTTATTTTGATGATTAATTTCTTTCCAGATCTTATTACTGAGATTAGTACCATTATCACAGTAATAAAATATTCCACTAAGTCACCTTATTATATTTGTATCCCAACACACTTGATTTGTCATCACTTCCTCCTTGAAGTATTTTCCCCCCTCTATTTTTGGAGACATTGTTCTAAAGTATGTCTCAGCTCCCTCCACTGCCTAGTTTCTCTTTATTGTGACAACTGAGTAACAGTACTGCTAGTTATAGGTACTGAAGGTTGTACAGTATTTTTCAGTTCCAGGCTGGGTTCTTGTACTCTGACCTACCACAGTGATCAGTTGAGTATTTCACACCAACACGTGAAATGACCAGCAAGTGCAAATGACACACTGTGAATCTACTATACCTGATAATGCAGGGGTGCACTGATAAAGGTTTTTTGGGCCAATACCAATGACCGATTATTAACCAGCCATATTGGCCAATCCCGATCCAACTGCTGATATGCAGCCAGGCAGCTTGGAGAGCAGCATCCAGCAAGAAAATCTATTGGGGGGAAAGAGATTGGGGTGGGGGGCAGCAAATCAAGGCCCCCGTGATGAAGGAGGAAGTGGTGCTACGGTAGGGGAAGGCACTGCATAGCTGGGGCTGGGTGGGGCATGGGATGGAGCCATGGGGTAAGGATAGGCTGCTTCTGCAGGCTCAGGACTAGGGGGCTGCATCAGCCTCTTTCTGGCAGGGTGGGGACTGGGGTAGGGCTGCACTCAGCCACTCGTGGCTCCATCCTGCGCCCTGCTCCACCCTGGCTGGACAGCATGTGCTCCTGCCCCAGCCCCACTCTCCCCCTCATGGTGGAGGCCTCGATCTGTCACCCCCACGCCCCTTCCCCCACAGAGACGTACCAGCTAGATGCTGCTCTCCAAGGCACTGGGCTGCATTCCTGGCCACATACATGCTACAGCTGTGCACATGCATACGGTATTTATTGGTGACACATCAGCCAAAAAAAGCCAATTGCTGATAACGTCAATTTTCCTTTTATCGGCATCAATACAATATGGACTGATATATCGGTGCATCTCTAGATAGATGTCTTCCTAATCATACTCAAAAGAGACAGGGAGAATGTTAGATACTTTAACTGGAAGTGTTGTAATATACCCCTTTTCTTTCCTTTTCACATATGTAAGAAATAAGATGCGCCAGAGAGAAGACAGGTTGGTGTTCTTCCAGAATTCTAATTTATTTTTATGTCTCATAATAGGAACATGTAGAGCTCTCGGGAGATTAAACCATTTATTTTTTCAAGTTAGTCAATTTAAACAAAAAAAAAAAAGGGACTTACAGGGTACATTAAAATCAGAGTTTTGGATCTTTGAGTGAACCATGCTTTTTGCTATTTTAGTTACACAAGAGAGGTTTCACTCAATCTGACCAGTTCAACTACAGCATCACATTGGCAACAGAACATACAGTTAAGAGAATCATTCTAAACATATATATTTTTTAAGAGCTGCTGTTTAAGCTATAAGCTCCCGTGTTTATATTTAGCCCAAATACCCATCCCCATGAAAGCCTTAAACATAACTTTGCATTAACGTACAAGTCAAATAATTCAGATAATTCACATGTAACAATATACCACAAGATAAATCTAAGTGGCAGACTTCACTATATTAGCCAAGAAGAATTTGTTGCTATGGGAAGCATAACTTGGTACAATGAGGTTTTGTAATTAGTTACATGTACACATGATGCACATATTATTCACCACAGTAAGCAACACGTTACACTTAAATACTTGTATCTAATGAGCATCCAGATTTTGATTTACTTTTATCAGCTTTATGCTGATTAATGCCATACAAAAATATTTATCTTAAAAAAGGTTTACCGTTTAGTATTGTAGGCAGTATCTTGTGGGGTTTCTTCCAACAAGGTTACATATCCCAGTGCACAAGTGAGGCTAAACAGGACTGTTAAGGTGTGAGCTCTCCTGCAGTTTAGGGGGAAAACAAAAATTAACATTCAAACAAGAGAAGGCCAGGTGGAGGAAAAACAAAAAGAAGTCAAGTATATTGGAATATTTTCTTGGCCAGGCTAAAAGCTAACTAACCAACAACACTGAACAAGTTTTACATTTTCAATTCATGTTACTATTTCTGACAATTGCACAGCTACTATTTCTGACAAATGTACAATGCAAAGAACAGAGAATATAGCATCAGCACAAAATAATTTATTGACTAGTCAATCATCCACACCCATATGAGAGAGGACTATCACTAAGAGGTCTTAAGCCTGCCTTATGTTTTTTCCTTAAAATTTACTTTGAAGGATCTGCAGAGACACTGGCAAAGTGAAGGGCATCCTTTCTACAAATCAAATCTACTAAAAATGTTATCCTATTATAATACTTCAGATAACAAAACCTGACATTCTTTCCCAATTCCTCAGTACTCTGAGTATGTGAACTGTCTTTTTTACTGAACTCCTACATAGACTCTGTTGGAAGGGAGGGGAAAAAAAAAAAAAAAAAAAAAAAGAGAAAGACTGAAAAGGACTGAAAACTACTAATAAACATTAAGAGGGAAAGATACAAAACCCTTCTAGGCTTTTAGATTTCCTAAGAACATCAGGGTCTACTATTTAAAAGCATTCTAGACAACCAAAATTGGTTGATCTTATTTGATTATGAGATCAAGATGTCTCTATTCAAAGATCAGAAAGAAATCCAGTAGTTTGAAGATGAAATGTTGCGCTTACTTTCTAAAGAAACATGATACAAATTCCTTACACATTCTTGAATAAAAAGGAAGCTTTTATTTTAAAAATTTCTACACAATTAAGGGTCATTGTTGCTTCCTCATTTTCACTGAGCAATTCTGAGAATCTGCATTACCATCACTAAAAGTTAATAACGCTGCACTGCAAGAGCTGAGCAATATTGCCTGGAAACAGTACATGGAAACAGAAAATGAAGGTTGCTGGGGGGGGGCGGGCTGGGGGGCTGAGGCCAGGAGTGAGGAGCACTGGGGCAGCAGTGGTCAATGTTTACAAACGGGTTGTGGTAAAAAAAAGGTTGAGAACCACTGATCTAGTCTAGCCCCCTGCTCAAAAGCAGGACCACCCCCAACTATCAGAGTTCCCTCAGGCAGGAACTCTAATATGTATGTGTTCCTTTAGAATAAAAATTAGAACGAGTTCAGACTGTCATTTGAAGCTGAGCTTACACTACAGATGGTCTCCATATTGATCAGGGAACACAGATCTTCATAACCCTGACCAAAACAGCTGAATCTACACTAGGAGCTTCTGTCAGCAGAACTAAGATAGCAGAACTGTACCACTGCAACTTGTTCTTGGGTTTGTTACTGTATAATACAGGAAAAAAAACCACAGCTTTGCTAATGTGGATGCATACACATCAGAAGAACTATGCTGGTATAATATACTACTACAAGGATGCCACTATAGCACTCAATCTTAAAGATCTCCCACCTCTCAGAGCCCATTTACTTGGCATGAAATCCATTTTCATCACACATTTACAGGGATCCTGGTTTTCTCCTACTTAAAACATCCCACATATATATAAGCAGTGTTTCACGTAAATCATAGAAAAATGAGGATTCATGATTACTTTTTTTTTTTTTTTTTTAAACTGAAAATTGGGGATTTTTTTTTTTAAATCAGAGAAAACCAGGATGCCTGGACATTTATAAGTTCATATATGAAGAGCCTGACTTGAACTTGTCATTGAAGTGACAAACTTCATTCTTTATACATAAGAGAACCACATGTACTCAAATCCAAGACATGGGCTCTCCTCTTCCAATTGACACTGGGGGAGGCGGGGCTTGTTTTAGATTTGAGTATAGGCCCAGGGCAGGCAATAAGCTCATGAGGGATGTGGAGGGGGCAAGAGGCAGGGGGGCAGCAATAGACATGGTATGGGTGGGAAGCAGCAAATTTAAGATAACCCTCCAATAATTATATTCCATACATGGAAAATTATTAATTTTCCATGTATAGAATCTAATTGTGAGGGGGTGGGTCATCTCAAAATTCAAAGTCATCTTGGATTCAGATAAACAGGGTGATCAACATGATCAACATGGCAGGATAAGGATGACCTGGGAATAATTAGTTATTCTTTCTAGGTTTTACTAATGTCTACATACAGATAGTTTTAGCAACAGTTCACCTGAGAACATAGTATGACTAACCAAACTAGCTGAGACAGATGTACTTGGTCATGCCTCATTTTTCATACATATATTGCATTTACATGCCTGTTTATTTCAGGCCTTACAAATATGAGGTATACAGTATTCTGCATTGTAGTGAAAAGCTTAAGTTTGTGACATCCCAAAATGAAATTTGTTTTTCCTTTACTGTTATCACTTTGAGCTGAAAATTCTCATGCCCTGACCAGGGACCAGAAATAAAGCTTTATAAAAACATTTTTTTATAAGAAATTGTTTTTTAGATATATAGGGAGTAAAAGGAAGGCCCAGAGAAGAATAGGACCCCTGCTAAACAGGCAGAAACAATTGGTGACGGACAGAGAGGACAAGGCTGAACTCCTCAACGAGTTCTTTGCCTCAGTGTTCCTAAGCGAGGGGCACGACAAGTCTCTCACTGGGGTTGTAGAGAGGCAGCAGCAAGGCGCCAGACTTCCATGCGTAGACCCTGAGATGGTGCAGAGTCACTTGAAAGAACTGGATGCCTTTAAGTTGGCAGGCCCGGATGAGCTCCATCCAAGGGTGCTGAAGGCACTGGCTGACATCATTGCAGAGCCACTGGCGGGAATATTTGAACACTCGTGGCGCACGGGCCAAGTCCCGGAGGACTGGAAAAGGGCCAGTGTGGTCCCCATTTTCAAGAAGGGGAGGAAGGAGGACCCGGGCAACTATAGGCCAGTCAGTCTCACCTCCATCCTTGGCAAAGTCTTTGAAAAAATTATCAAGGTTCACATTTGTGAGAGCACGGCAGGATAAATTATGCTGAGGGGAAACCAGCACGGGTTCGTGGCAGGCAGATCGTGCCTGACCAATCTAGTCTCTTTTTATGACCAGGTTACGAAATGCCTGGACACAGGAGGGGTGGATGTCGTATACTTAGACTTCAGGAAGGCCTTCGATACAGTATCCCACCCCATACTGGTGAACAAGTTAAGAGGCTGTGACTTGGATGACTACACAGTCCGGTGGGTGGCGAATTGGCTGGAGGGTCACACCCAGAGAGTCGTGGTGGATGGGTCGGTTTCGACCTGGAAGGGTGTGGGCAGTGGGGTCCCGCAGGGCTCGGTCCTTGGACTGATACTCTTTAATGTCTTCATCAGTGACTTGGACGAGGGAGTGAAATGTACTCTGTCCAAGTTTGCAGATGACACAAAGCTATGGGGAGAAGTGGACACACCGGAGGGCAGGGAACAGCTGCAAGCAGACCTGGACAGGTTGGACAAGTGGGCAGAAAACAACAGAATGCAGTTCAACAAGGAGAAATGCAAAGTGCTGCACCTAGGGAGGAAAAATGTCCAGCACACCTACAGCCTAGGGAATGACCTGCTGGGTGACATGGAAGTGGAAAGGGATCTTGGAGTCCTAGTGGACTCCAAGATGAACATGAGTCGGCAGCGTGACGAAGCCATCAGAAAAGCCAATGGCACTTTATCGTGCATCAGCAGATGCATGACGAATAGGTCCAAAGAGGTGATACTTCCCCTCTTTCGGGCACTGGTCAGACCGCAGTTAGAGTATTGCATGCAATTCTGGGCGCCACACTTCAAGAAGGATGCGGATAACCTGGAGAGGGTTCAGAGAAAGGCCACTCGTATGGTTAAGGGCCTGCAGACCAAGCCCTACGAGGAGAGACTAAAGGAACTGGACCTTTTCAGCCTCCGCAAGAGAAGGTTGAGAGGCGTCCTTGTGGCTGCCTGTAAGTTCATCACGGGGGCACAGAAGGAAATTGGTGAGTATTTATTCACCAAGGCGCCCCCGGGGGTTACAAGAAATAATGGCCACAAGGTAGCAGAGAGCAGATTTAGATTGGACATTAGGAAGAACTTCTTCACAGTTCGAGTGGCCAAGGTCTGGAACGGGCTCCCAAGGGAGGTGGTGCTCTCCCCTACCCTGGGGGTCTTCAAGAGGAGGTTAGATGAGTATCTAGCTGGGGTCATCTAGACCCAGCACTCTTTCCTGCTTATGCAGGGGGTCAGACTCGATGATCTATTGAGGTCCCTTCCGACCCTAACATCTATGAATCTATGAAAAACAGTCCACCTATTTGAGAACAAACTGTAGTCTAAAAGCTTCCTTTTGAAATTTGTACAGCAAAGTTTGCTACTGAATCTTTAAAGTAACTTTGGTTTAAACTTCAAATTGCACAGTATAGAATGATTCTGAACAAAACTTAGTTCCTTTAATCAATTTAGTCAAATGTGGATATGAACAAAGTTATTCTGTTTTTACCACGTCTCCTAAATTGTGCTCAATTCCTTAAAATGCAGGCTGTTGTAAGAGCTCAGCCATCTTTAAGCAATAAATCCAGCAGATTTAACTAACTTCTAAAACATGTTCGAGTCCAAGCCAAGGGTTACTCTAAACCAGTTTTCCTATAAGAACTCAGGTTTCAAAATGCAACCAGCACTCAGAGAGTTCTATTAATCCCAATGGAAAGCATACGCAGCACCTCATAAGCAGGTGCAATCCTCTTTGTCACTATTAAAAAAGATGTTCATAATTTAATACTGTCCTCCCTTGTATTCTGAAGGGAACAGACAGATCAGAAACAATGTACTAGACTAGGTCAATGATTCTCACCCAGGGTGCTGGGACTTGCCAGAGTGCAGGGAGATAAAGCAGGTACAAGGAGATAAGCAGGCATAGAGAGATAAGTGTAGGCTCAGGCTCTGCCTGGTTGCTCCCTTGCCTTAAATGCAGAGCTCCTCTATAAAGAAGTACATACTACAATAAATAAATTAGTTTTTGAAATGAGGTGCAACTCAATTCAAAGGAGTTATGGAGGGGTACCTCAAGCCTAGAAAAGGTTGAGAACCAACATATTAGACGTTAAAATCACAATTCAATTTTTTCTTAATTTTTAATATAACCAAATTCTACGTATGGGCTTCAAGAAAAATTCTCTTGTAAACCAGTGGTCTCCAGCCTTTTTATGGTGAAGATCACTTTTTGGAAGTAAAAGGCACCCCAGGACCTACTGTGAGACCCCCACCCCAAGTGTCCCAGACCTGGCCCAGCTGAGGCCCAATCCCACTTCTGTGCTGCAGCTGCGTTGAGCCACGCCTGCCCGGCAGCCAGACAAATATGGCATCAGGCCCTGGCTTGGCTGGATCTGGAAGGCCGCTGCATGCAGCCTAGTGGAGGCTCTAGAGGTCCATGCCCCTCGCCCCCCCCCCCCCCAGGCTCCGGAGATCTCAGGGGCTTGTGCCCCCCCCCCCCCCCCCAACCTGTGCTCCAGGAGGAGGCTGCTGCTGCGGGCTGCCAACTGCTGCTGCTGCCCAGCCCCCCCTCCCCACCTGTGCTCAGGACAAGGTGGCTGCTGCTGCAGGCTGCTTGCTGTGCCCAGAGCATGGGTGGGGGAAGGGAATGGACTCCAGCGGCAGGAGCCCCCTCACAGGCTCCTGGACAACCAGATCTTCCCAGACCCGGCTGGACCAGGGCTGCCCCCACGCGAGTCCCCACTGCTTAGCTGAAACATATCTGCACATGGCCAGCTTGCAGCAGGGATTGAGGCGCAGCAGCAGCCGCCACTGCCATCTCCACCCCTGCAGAAAGGGGCAGGAGCCCCTCCCTGCATCTGTGGAGGAGCCCCCCACACTCCAATCCTCCCACCACTCAGCCAGACTGGGGCACCACTTATCTTTCCCTGCCCCTGGCTGTGCCACACGGCCAGTCACTCACTGCAGGGGCCTCAATCTGGCCCCCTTTCCTTTCCCTCCTGCAGACTGACCTGCTGGGGCTGGGGGCGGTGTGCGCATGAGTACACACCCTACTGTCCCCCAGCCCAGGATCAACCAAAACAGGCTCCTGGATCCACAGGTTGGTGACCACTGTTGGAAACAAATGTTTCCACTTTGACTAGCCTCTCTCTCAAGGATACAGAAAAAAAACCCAACTGATCCAGACATTATATACTTAGCATTCATTTCGTTGTCATGTGTCTGACTTTACAAGAATATATTAGTTTTAAAACTAATCTTATTCTTCCTAAACGGATGTTATGCAGGAAGATGCTGGGGGAGTTGATCTAATTCAGATACCTAGAAAAAGGCCTCTTAATTATAGCTAACCATTGTAAACAAGACAAAATAGCCATGTCACATTTTGATCACTGGGAAAAGCTTCATTCTTTCCCTGCAATTTATTTTAAGGTTCCATATCATTTCCCACTTATATTTCATCACTTCTTCTATTAGAGTTTCTTTCTGCAAGGTATTCCAAGGAGAGAATGGAATTTAATCATGTCACCAACTCTTCTCATTTAAGACAATGGTTTCCAAAATCAGCTGCTTGTCCAAAACATGTATTAGGATATATTAGTTAGCAGCATGTTTTTATTTGGATAAACGCACATGACAGGTTATCTCCTAGAACACAACGCTTCAGTTTCCATCATTACCCCGTCTTCCCCAACTTCAGGCTTCGCTGCCATTACTTGAAACTTGAAAGGTTCAGTAGGCAAAACAATACCTTTCTTGCTTTCATCACTTCCCTTTCAGCTAGGTCTCCATTTCCACACTGAGGTTAAAGCTCAATGTCTCTAGTATCAAACTTTCAAAAGGCAGTTATAATGACACAAATAATTCAGCACAACATGGAAGTTCAACAGTTGAAAGAGGGTCATTTCTATGGGGCTTTCTGTAAAAGGCAGGGTAGGGTGCTTGTCACTTTGAGAACACTAATCCTTCTATGGTGAAGAGAAGTCATTAGCCATTTTAACTAGTACTTTAAAGACTAACTGGTTCAGAAGCATAAGTGTTTGTTGGTAACACAGTCAACTTTATAGCATCTGATTAAAAAAGGCTGTCCCACATGAAAGCTCACTGACTAACATGGCTAATGACTTCTCTCCACTGTAGAACGAGTGGTGTTCAAAAAGTGACAAGAACAGCTAGTGTTAAACGCAGTGTCACAAACCTACCTGCTCAGAGCAAAAATAAAAGCTTTGCTTCGACACGCTATGCATAAAGTTACTACACATGAAACAGCCATAATGGTCTGAGGATGCAAGATAAAGTTTGGGGTTTAAGGAAACCAGAAATGTGAATACCATAAAGATAATTTAAGGAAGTGTTGTGAATATTCAAAATGAGGTATTCCAAAGGAGTGCTATAAACTTTGGAACAGGGGTGTTATACTCATCTTGTACCCCAGGCCAGATCTGGACCTTGAAGCTCCTTGTGGGTTAGAACCAGCCCTGGGCACATGGTGGTGGTGGCAGCTCCAGCTCCAACCCAGGACATGCAGCAGCAGTTTCAGTTCTGGCACTGGGCATGCAGCACAGCTCCTGCTCCTGCTGCATTCCGTGCCAAAACTGAAGCTGCTGCCACTCTATGCAACAGTGGCAGCTCTAGCTGTACTAGTTGGCAAATGATGGTAGCAGTGGCACCAGCTCCAGTAGGGGGGTGGCAAGGCTGGCAAGCAAGGAGCTGCAGCTGCAGCAGTGATGATAGGTGAAGTGGCTGGAGGATGATCAGGGCTGTATCAGCCTTCACGCTCCCTCCTGTTGCCGATTGCCATGTCTACTGAGGCTCAACGGCCCCAGATTGGGGCAGGCTCCACTCCACAACTTCTAGTGATCTACCGATAGCCCAGGGGATGGACCGGACAGGGCAGCACCACAGGCCATCCATTTCACACCCCTGCTTTAGAATATTACAAAAGATAGAAACAACATCGTAAAGGACAACCACAAAGAAGCAAGCACTAAGGAAAATAAGAACAAAGGCTTATGCTCTCTTAGCCTGTGGAAAGTGAAAACACACATCTCAAATAATTTTAAAGGGAAAATGCACACTACATGAGTTTGGTTCATACTGTGTTCTCTACTTACATGCAGATCAGATAAGCACAGTTCACTTCCCTGAACAAAAAAAATACCAGTCCCAGTCTTCTGCTTCTAGCTTATATTTCAACTGGTTAAGTGCATGAACCACTTGAATGCATAAGTATTCTTTGGACCCATCACCTACTTTGCATTGCAACTGTGCTTTACCACTTAATTTGTGAATACATGTGGCCAATTTGAGAGCTTCTAAAGTAGCCCTGACCTTACTAGATCCTGTCAATTTAAGGCTGCTATTAGAGGTATAAGATGCTTTGAAAAATGAGGCAAGGAGGTCAAAAAACACACCCCATATGGTTTCTGTAGTTAAATAGCATTGTTTTTATTGAGTTCCAGTAAGTGCATAGCTTTTTTTTTTTCTTCAGTCTGGTGTGCAGGCACTTAAATGGAACAAACTATATACCAGAAGCATAAAAAGAAATAAAACTGGTCTAAAAGGGTTTTAATAGACATTTTAAAAGTGAGAGTAAGAATATACACACAAAAAAGGATTTGTAATTAAATGACAATCCAAAAGACCAAAGACCGAGTTCACCATCTCTCCTAAATCCAACTGTAAAAGCACCTAGATGCTACCAGTTTTCTCGTCCTTCTATCCATTGTCTCATGTTTGCCACCTTTCTAATGAACACATTTGAATGGTAAGTAAAATTATAGAACAGTATAAAAATAGTTGCCCTGTTAATCTAGTTAGCAGCCAAATGAGCTAGAAGCAATTTACTATATTTACTCGAGTACAAGATGAGGTTCTTCTTCCCCAGTCAGCATGTGGAAAAGAACCCCCTGTCTTAGGATCACAGACAAGGAAACTTCGTTGTCCATCATTAAACTGCTGCTAAAAGACAAAGTTGATTAAATGTAGCCAACACTGAGCATGACTATAAAACAGGGGTGGGCAAAGTCCAGACCACAGGCTGGATCCAGCCAGCAGTGGACTCCATTTCCCAGCAGCCACTACCCACATGATTGAAGCCAGTCTCCATGGAGACCCCAGCCACTGCACTGTGATGGCACAAGGCTGGGGTTACCATGGAGGGTGGGCAGCAGGGCAGGGTAAGGGGCTGCTCCAGAGCCACTGGGATCTTGTCGCAGGGGCAGCTTGGTCCAGGGCCAGGGCAGAACTGCAAACTGTAGCCTGCATGCTCTGGGCAGGGACACGCAGGCAGTGGATCTCAGCTCTGCCCCGGCTCAGGACCACGCTGTCACCACTGCAAGGACCCGGAACAGAGCCACAAACTGCTGCCTGCATGCCCCTGCCAGAAGCCTGCAGGCGGCAGATTATGGCTCTGCCCTGGACCCAGGACCAAGCTGCCCCTGCCACAAGATCCCAGTGGCTCTGGAGCAGTGCTCTGTCCTGCCAGTGTGGCTGGTGCCAGTCTCCATGGCAACCCCAGCCTTGTGATATCACAGCACAGCAGCTGGGGTCTCTACAGAAACTGACCCCAGTCATACAGGTAGTGGCTGCTGGGAAATGGAAGCTAACTATTGGCCAGATCCACCATTTTCCCCACTCCTGCTGTAAAACATATAATTCATATGGGATAAGCATACCAATGAAAATCTACAAAGGTAGCTTAATACAATTTATCTGATTAAAATATATGGTAGTGCGCATTGCATGCAGTCCCCATCAGTGCCAACTCTTTTTCAAGTCATAGCAAGCCACTAACACAATACATTTCGACTTCATCTTCACTCCCATAGCTAATCTGCACCTTTCATTCCCATCTCCAAGGATTCCTGTTTCTTCTTCAGCCTTAAATGTCTGGCAAACATCACCAAACAAGGCCCCAACAGTTCACCCACAATCCCTCTGTGGCCTCCTCTTTCAGACTATTGCATATGATTAGTGAGGCCCCACCCTCCATCAAGTGGAGCTGGACCAGGTTGCCCAGAGCCTCATCTGTATATATATTTTTAAAAGATCCCAGGACTTGTGACAAGAACACCCAGTTCCAGCCATAAGTGGGGGGGAAGGGCAAATTAGCACATGGTGGGGTGTATATGGGGTATTCACATATACTGAGCAGTACTGAGATGTGGGGTTACCATGGCTTGAAACACTGTTGACTCTGTTAGAACCCAACCCAATGAGCTAGATGGTAATTTATAAGCCTTTTGGCTTTGGACCAATATCATGTATAGTTTGTACTATATATAAAATTGATATCAAAGTCCTGTTTAAAAGTGTTTCATGGAGTACCTGTGCCAAAAACCCTTGTAGCAGATTCAAAAAAGGTAAACTGCATCAACTGTGCCCAAACTAAGTCTATGGGTACCTGTTGCAATCTGCCTATGTGCAAATTTTACTCCTCACTTTCACATGCTCAGGAAGAGCAGGGACTGACAGTAAGTGGGGTGAGGGGGGAGAGAGATATTGGGGGGGCAAGAGAGCAAGGGGACTACCTGACCTCCCCCCCCCCCCCCCGATTTATTTTCCCTGTTGTAGAAGCGGGAGGAGGACAAATTCAAGGAAAATCTCCAATCATTAGATTCCATACCTGGAAAATTGTAACAAATGTATAAATTTCCCATATATAGAACCTAATTATTAGGGGGGGGTCTTATATTTGTGTAAATGCAGTAGTTGCTTCATAAGTGATATCTCATTGCTTCTCTCCTCCTTTCTAGGTTAGTAAAGCTAATTTCCCAGATAAATACAAAGAACCTTAGAAAAAATATAAATTCCAGCTACTAGTGGAGACATCTACCCATGCTGTAAAGGCAAAGTAATACGTGCTGGAGTTTACTGCTCAAGACTGCTTTGTTTAAACATGTGCCCGGGACCACAGCATGTTGAGCTGGGTCAGAACAACCCCAGCTAGCAGAGATTTGATGCCGACTCATCCAAAAAAATGTCAGATAATTGTCAGTGGACAGGAAGTTTTGATAAAATACTTGGTGTCTGAATATAATGATGTACATATTTTAATAATTTAATGCTGTTTTTAAATAGAAATGCATACTAACTTAAAACTTAAGCCTGATCAGCATGCCTTCTCCCTCACCCCCCTTCTCTGTTTTTATTGTGTTTATATTTGCAACTGCTAATGGAGAATATTTTAGTTTACAAGGACATTATGAAATTTATGTCACCAACCATACAATTCTTTGCCTTAAGTGCTTAGGTTTTACATATAAAGCAATACGAAACATTATCCCAGAGCCAACATGAGTAGTTTAGTTTTGAACATTCATATATGGAATTTCCCTGCTTCTTTTAAACATCTTTTGTTTGGTTTGGTTTTTGTAATATCAAATGGAGGTCAGCAGAATATCAGTTTCGCCAGCCCCATTTGTACCTTTAGTCTTAGAAACTGCGCTAGTTGCTTTTCTGGTGAAAAAAATTGTTAGCAAACATGGAAAACTCTTGTTAACAAGGCTGCATTATGCAGAAGCAAAACAGTCATCCCACTCTTTGCTTAATACAAGAGTTAATGAGAGGCTGTCAAGCAAACATATTCTCCATTAGTTTTTCTTATGACATTTTTGATGATAGAATAATCTATTCCTTTCAAGTATCCACAATATCTTTAAAATATTCCTGCCTTGAAAACTTCCTGATGAGTCAGCATCAAATCTAACCAAACTCTTGTTTTCATGCATCACTTAGCACAGAAATATTTCAAGAGCTGCTCATACATTTCAAAAAGGAAGATTATCTATGTGATTTAGAGGGAAACAGAAATAAATTAAAATGCTTACATTCAGCAACCATTTAAGTCTTCTTACATTCAAATCCAAAATGAACACTAAATAATAGACAATACTAAATGTCTGACAGCTTATTTCTGTGAAGGTGTAGGTGTAACTGACCTTGGGTTTCAAAAGAGTTCAAAATTGTCTTATATAGGAATTCTGACTACAGCCTTGACTATGGAAAGACTGGGCACCACAGGGTTTAATCATTAAATTAAATAGGTTTATAAAATGTATACTTGCTTATTTTGGAGCATCGCATCAGTGTTTGCATGCACTAGGTTTTCAAATAAATTGAGCTTTGGAGTGTCGCATCAGTGTTTGCACATACTTGGTTTCTGAATGAATTAAGCACACTGCAGAAGAGCAGGATGGTCCAGCACTGCCCCCTCAGCCCAGGGCCCCCCACCCCATGCCCTGCCATGCAGCTGTGGGAGCACAGAGCCAGCAAACAGCACAAGAAAAAAAAGTGGAAGCAATTCGAAAGCAAAAGCAATTCAAAGGAGTAAACTACAAAAAAGTCACAGCTCCACCTGGCAGACAAAGAGGCTCATTACATATCTTTGACTGCCTTTGTGTTTGCATGCAATGAATCCATGGATGCGACGCTTTAATTTGCGACGAGAAACTAAACTACATCTGAGGAGTTTAATGCTCCAGAAAGACTTTTAAAGCATCCAAAAAACCCACTCATGCAAACAGTCATGCTGTTGCAGCGCAAGAAAGGGCAAAAAATGTGGGGTGTACAAAGGGCCACTATGATCACTCCATAGGTCCCATACACTTGCAGAATTGGAACTAGAATCCTTATATTATAGACTCAAACTAAAAGTTTCTAACTCTGAAACTAAAAAAAACCTTGTCAAACCTCAACCCTTCATGCCTATGTGCTTAAACCTTAGCATATCAGTAATCTCTATTTAAATCCAGGTGACAAGCACATACTTAAACGCAAGCATGTAAATAAAGCATTTGCAGAATTGGAAAATTTTAAAAAGCCAACAAGCTGTTTTGAGACAGATGGAGGCAGACAAAAAAAAAAAAAAAAAAAAAAAAAAAAAATCAAAAAAAAAAATCAAGACTTCAAATCTGGGTTAAGCTAGGTCTAAATTAACCAACTGGACAAATCTGAATCATGCTATGGTCTTCAGAGTAAAACAGATAATTAAGCTAACCCAGCTTTCCAAATCAAAGTTAGAAAGACAGAGCTGGAAAAACAGAAGCCAGTAGCAAACTTGTTCAAATTTTTGCCTCTATGTTCTAATATAGCTACTTTTCTGAAATAGAAACTGCACAAAACACACTCAGGACAGAATTGTAAAATGGTGAAGAGATGCATTTTATCCTCTGCCCCTTTCCAAGAATCTAAGCACTCTATTTTCCTATATATCTAAGCCCCGAGGGAACAGCAGGTTGAACCCATACTGGTTTAGTACTTCATGTATACTGCAGAATTGTCTAAAAGAATCAGAGGTTCAGAACTCCATTATGCTGCCCAGAAACAGGGTGATACATTATTTGCCCTAAAGAGCTTAATAAGGAACCTCAGAAAACTTTGAACTTTGCAGCTTAAGCTACTAAAAGAGTAACTTGACTTGAGCTAGTCAAGCTTTAAGCACCTTTACAGAAATTAAATGAGACCATTATGTGCCTATACAAACTTATAACACATAAGGATGTTAACATACATTTACCTTTCCATCACTTTTCCACTCACACAGTTGTATGGCCCCAATAAAAGGTGTCTATACATGTGCTTGGGGGCATTTTAATTAGAGCAGTTCCTGGAAAGTCGCTTTAATTAAAATGCCACAGCATCACATGGATTAAGCCCCCACGCATTTAAAAATGGCTGTGGGACATGAACTAAAGATCATTCAACATGCTTTAACTAAAAGCGCCCCAGCAGCCACTTTTAAACCGACAGACGCTTATACACCTGACACTGCGGCAATGCTATAGCATTCTAATGAGACTGTGGAGCAGACACAATTAATCAGGTCTGCTCCAATGCATTCCAATTAGAACATGTCAGAGCATGTGTATAGGTACCCAAAATGATAATTTTATAAATTCTGCTCAGTTGCCCTGAAAAACAACAACTTAAAAAAATAATTAGGGTTTTTTGGGGGGAGGGGGCAGAGGGTGACAGCAAAGGGGAATTGACAGAGAAAAAAAAGGTAAATGAAGACTTGGACCAAGTTTACTGCACAGAGTAAGCAACTATGACTAGATCAGTTCTAAAAGTAACCTAGTCAAACTTCCAATAGGCCCATTTTAAATCTGCTAAAGTGCATATGTGTTTTTAAGTGCATATGTATTCAGAGTTTATGCTACTTAATATCAATTTAGATAATCTCATACGATTTTATACCACAGATAAGGTTAAAGAAACCCAAATCGAAAGAAGGCCTTCAATTAAGAGATGGAGGAAAGAGTGCCAGTGTGCAAAAGAGGAATCTCAAGGAAGCATAAAATTGGTTTTTGGTGCCACTTTAGAACACACAGGTCATAAAGCAATTTACAAAACATGTCATATGACAGTGGTTCAGCATACCAGGGATCTGAAATGTCAACATCAAAAAAATCTTCAATTGCCAGTATCTCAGAGGCACAAGGCTTCCACCACTCCACACAACAGCATCACAGACGCCTTCTTCCACAAGGACCTTCACCTCCAACAGTTTTCCTCCCTGTTCCACTGAGTCCCTCATGCTCCACAATCACTTCATTTTTTTGCCAAAGCCAATTTCAAGCTCCTTGTTTTCCTATATTCCAAGTAGACAAGGTTGTTATTGTTTCACACTAAACATAGCATTAAGCTATGATGTTTCAATTTAACTCTGTCCCCAAGAAATACATTTTTTAAATGCATATCACTGGATCCAGTGCTCAACTATACTATGCCCACATCAAACAGGAAGAGTCCTGCTGAAATACAGTATTCTATTTTATCTGAAAGTTATACTACCATCTAGAGGCTTATGCTTTTAGACATTTTCAGAAGCAACAGCACAGAAGGAAGAGATGACAACTGGAATAAGACATAAAACTAATTGGATGGAACAAGGTCTGTAAAAGCAACAATATCCAGTGGACAAGAAATATTTTTCCCTGCCATTTGAGCTGGCTGCATTTCATTAAACTCTACTAGATGGTCTTTGATCACGTGGATGTTGTCTTATGTATTCTTAGATATACATGAAGTTGTTTGGGTGATGAAATCAATGTCAATAATCCTACAGCAACTTATTTAGACTTTTTTAAGAGCAACAGAAGGTACCACTGGGAAGATGCACAGGAGGTCACAAAATCAGAAAATATGGTACCTCAACTAGGTTAATCTTATATACCTGAATATTCTGTTAATATTAACAAGTCTCCAAATAAGCATAAATATTTATCCTTCCCTGGAAGGTGAGTGACCCTTAACTACCCATGCCCCCCCCCAAAAAAACAACCCACCCCTAAAAGTTAAAAACTATACCAACTAGCTAAGCCAATATCTACTTTTATCAACATTCTCTGGTGAGAGTTTAGTTTCTAGTTGCTCTTGGCTATGATATACATGCAGGCAGTAACTAGACAACACTTTGTTCTGCAGACCACTGTATGAAGTTCCCAAACAGTCTCTCTGATCTTTGACTGCTTAGTCCTTAAAACGGTTCATTCTTCCAGCCATCATGAAGGGCTCCACAGAACAGAATGCAACAAGGGAAACACCAGAAGGAGCTATGCCCTGTGCTGACTAGCATTTACAGTTCATATTTCCTCATGTCAAACCCCTAACTTGGTCTTTCTCTAGAACTACAGTACTCAACTTTTTGGGCTCATAGGCCAGATCAGTGAGGCAGGGCAGGTCCACAGGCCTGATCCAGCCATGCACGCCAGGATCGAGGCCTGCAAACTCTGAGGTCCAGCACTGCACCTTCCCTTCCCTGAGCTCCAGGAGCAGGTCTTCAGAGTCTGAGTACTACCCCCTCACTCGAGGATTGGTCCTCGGAGCCTGGCACCTCCTCCTCCCACCCTAGCGCACCAGAATTGGGTCCCAAGGGTCCAGCACTGCCCCCTCCAATTTCCGACATACCAAGATTGGGTCCTGAAGGCCTGGTGCTGACCCCTGCAGGCCCCCCACACCAGGATTGGGGCCTGGGGCCTGATGCTGCCCCTAACTTGCCCTGCACACTGGGATCAAATGTCCAATCCAGCAGGCAGGCCCCAGGGCTCCCCATATGTCTGGAAATTTGGTGGTAGGGGAGCAGTCCCACTGCTCTCCTGCCAAATTTCTGGACTATGGGGAGCCCTGTGGACTAATGACATGTGGCCATGGGCCAGATATGGTTTGCAAGCTGTCTGTTACAAACTCCCCTGCTCCAGAAGCTCTATAAGATTGCTACAAAACCATACAGATCTAAATTTAGCTCTAATCCCACCTCCTCAATCTGCTTAGTTTCTTGTCCTTGCTTAGGGACTCCATGTTTCATACCATGACTTGACTATGGAGGGTGAGTACCCAATACTGAACCCCTTCATGGGGGTAGTTAAGGTTTTTAACATAGAGAAGGGCATAACAAGAACCAATGGCTGAAGTTAAAACTAGAGAAAGTCAAGAAAGAAATAAACTATTTTTCTGAATAGCAAAGCCAGTTAATTATTGGAACCAACTACTAAGGGAAGTGGCAGCTTCTCCATCTCTTAGAGTCTTCAAATCAATAAATGCCTTTTTGGAAGATGTGTTTTGACCAAATGCATGTTATTAACAACAATACAGAAGTACTTGTGTGAAATTCTAGGGACTGTGTTATACATGAGGTCAGACTAAATGGTCCAATGGTCTTGAATTTATCATCCATGTACATCAGCCACTGTTGGCAGGTAGGCAACAAAGAACCTGAAGACCGCTTCAATGACCCACATCGTTGGAAAGGAGACAGAGATACATCTGAGCTCACTGTAATGATGCGTCTCTGCCATGGTGCTCTAAGCTTTTCTGCTGCTCTATGACCAAATCTTGCATCCTGCTAGACAAATCCACTCAGCCTCAACTATTGCTTATACCTATCCCCAGACTGCAGCAGAATGAATACCTGAGTCCTGTTAGTTTCAATTCTTCCCAGAGGGAACCAGAAAACAGCAGTGAAGACAGACAACAACACTGATCAGTTTTCACTCTTCTGCAGCCTGTGGAAAATGAGCCGTAACTGTGGTGTTAGAGCTATCTGCCTCATACATATGATAGTACAACACTTATTTGTATAGGGTAGGACAAAGTCACCAAGTCTCAGACCCAACATGCTCAGTTTACACAAACATAAGTCAGTCCTGGCCCAATTATGTCCTTTCTTTATATTTAGGCAGTAGGAAGGGTAGGGTAGCACTTTAGAGACTAACTGGTGCCACTGTGCCCTACCTTCTGCCTCACTTCAGAATAACCTGGCTAAGGACCTACTTAGAAAGCTTTATAACTAGAAGAGCAAAAAACATTAAATAGATCTTAACATCTGTATTTGCCTAGGGAAGTTTCCCGCTCATCATAGGCAAGTGGGTAATTCCAGGCCTGCTATAAAAAAGTAAACCTCTCATCAGAGAGAAGGTTGTAGGTTTTTTGTTTGTTTTTTTTAACCAAATTCAACTGCAAGCCTATTCGTAACATTTCTCCCCTCCAATCTTGTACCTGACATTGCTGCTGATAAAAACAGCCGCTATAACCATAAGCATGAATGATCTCCAAATATATCACAAAAGTAATATAGGTTAGTCTTAACTCTCAATTAAGGCAGAAGGCAGGACAGAGATGCACCTTATGGACTACTTGGATAAGAGATTCATAAGCTTTTGAGCGTGAAAGCTCACTTCATCAAATACTAGCTGCTAGAAACTTCTCTCTGACTTGGATTAATCTTTAAAATGTATTTCTACCCAGCCTTATGCTTGACTTCCAACTACTTCTCTCAGTCCTCAGTTAAGATACAGATCACCTGCTCTGTTCTTCCCCCAGTGAATGCAAGAAGTTTTACAAAGTTTACTGTAATGTTCAAGCCAGTTTTTAAAGTCCTACCAGTCAACTTCTGCCTCCAGCCCATGCCTGGGCATCCTTCAGAAGTGCTGCAGGACTAGTTGGGCAGGTATTTGGCAAACCAAGCGAGGCTGGGATATTGGTTAGTGTGTTTCTATTTTTGTTTTCTCCTGTACTAAATGCATTTTCCTGTTTTGTAAGTTATTCTGTTCCCCTATTATTGTTCTATTCTGTTCTCCTATTATTGCTGTTGGGAAGGGTGACATACAACAAACAAACAAACAAACAAACAAACAAACAAACAAACAAACAAACAATGAAAATAAAGGCACATGTGTCAAAAAGACCTTGTTTTATGACAGCAGAATTGCCTACAGAAAATAAGCTATGTTACCCCCAGGAAAGACTGCCTTTAGTATATCTAAAAATTTATTAAATGCTTTAATTTCTAATGCTGGACATGGCCATACAAATACTTAGTTTGTGCTTTTATGGGTCCTAATAGAGAAAACAAGCACCGTCTTAATTAAATAGCCCTCGTGACAAAGTCAATACACCCTGCTGGGTATGAAACAGAGCCTTAAGGAAAATGGTGACCTACAACAAACAAAATAGTGCTGAATACTACAAGACTCAACTGGTAAGAACAACAGCAAAGATCCTGTAAAGTCCCCTAGAAAACAGTAATTTTAGGTGAGGATGGGAGGGTTTAAACGCTGAAGAGCATCTTACAAAACCCACAGTTGTCTCAACTGCATGACAAAACACAAGAAAAACTTGAAAGCTTGGTGAACACTACAAATATTGGCTGTAAGCACAAGAGTACTCTGGAGATGGGAGGGAGTAATTCCTACTATATACTTTCTACAATACTGAAAAAAGATGCACTGAATTTATCCTCAATGTTTGTTTTTTTAATGAGATTAGGCACTGCCTGTACATTAAAGAAGTTTTCTTGTAATGCAGCCATAAAAATAATGGCATATTTGGACATCATCCTAATTCTTGCAGTTGCAGTATAAAAAATAATATCATTACTTAGAATGGCATTTTTGCTTAATGAGGCATTTTCACAAGCTAGTCCTAATCACAATAACCAACACAAATGTAGGACTAGACTAGACCAGACCAAAACCTGCACAGAAAGGAGGATCCTTTGAAATAGGCAGAGCCCCAAGTATATTAAAACAAAGTTAAAAAATCTTAACAAAACTTTAAACACAGCAAAACAGAACAGCATTAGAATTTCTAAGCTTTAAATTACTTTTTTGCCAGACCATGTTCAAAGAGCAAAAAACAAATGACAATTTTACCCATTTTCCATTTACAAGATGGCAATATTCTGCAGATTTCAGCAAGATCCAGTTACTTCATTGCTAGCCGAGTCTAGATGCGGCAAGATATTCTCTCCAAGAAAATTGCTTGGCTTTTCAAGATGATGGTGTTTTTTAAAGGGTTGTGTTTGGCTTCAAATGTTTGCCTAGCGACTATCCTGGAACCTAATAGCCCTTGAGCATTCAAGTAGCAGAGAGGTGTTGCCAAATATTAGGAACTTTGTCAATTCCAACATAGCCCCTTCAGTGTTGCCAAAATCAACTGGGTCTGGGCCAGGGCCAAGCAGCCCCCATCAATGCCAAGCCCAAGCCGAATCATATCTTCCTCTGCACACAGTCCACCCAACCAAGCCTCTAGCAGAGTTAAGAAGGTATGTTTGGCTGTGTGTAGAGCCAGCAAAAAAGTAGAAAAACATCAAAATTCTAAAGATCCCTAGCAACCTGGCTTCCTTTTTCAGAAAATGATTGCAAGCAGGTAAAAACAAATTTAAAGGGAAACAAAAGAAACTCATACAAAGAGGCAGATTCCACAACTAACTTAGAGGAGTATTTTCCTTTGAATTTTCCCACTATGCACAAATTTCTCCCTCCATCATGCTTAAAAACCAACAAAAATTGAAGTGATACTCAATTTCATCACCAGCATGAAAGTGAACAGTCACCATGTTTTAGCCAAAAAGCCTGTTTACCTGATCCTGTGAAACTGACATGCTGGGGAACCAGCTGAAACACTGTCCACCTGACTTGCAAGGTTAAACCAGCTTTAGCTTTCTGAAGTAATAAAGGAAGATTACATAGATAAGGCAGATGAGGCAGATACTCACACCTGAAATGCTGTGCGTGTGATAAGCATGTGCGTGATGGTGAAAAAATAATCTGAGATTAAACATTAAATCCCACTTCTCAGGTGTGGACTGAGGGAATTTTTAAAGGGCAACTTGAAGGGAGAAAGGAGAATTGTTTTGGCAGAAAAAGAAATTATTCATTAGATCTTTTGAAGAAACGATTAGGCAAAAGAAAGTTATCAGATGAATTCTTTGATAGACGCAGGAAAGGCAATGCTTCAGGCACCACAATATTCCATATTTAATGCTGCTAATAACCAAGTCTTGGCAAGGATACTTGTTTTCCAGAATATTTCAAATAACAAGAGCCAAAACTAGAATGCTAATAGTACCTTTTTTCACCTTCTGGAAAGGAGCTTACTTGTTCCCAGAAGGAAACTAAGGGGAAAGCTTGTGCTTCTCTGAACCAGGTAGTCTACAAGGTGCCACCCTGCCCTGCCCAAACACTGTAGCTGTTAATGAACTAGAGAGTCACCTAGTCTCTTTCCTACAGCAATGCTGGGGAGAACCTTTACTAGTTTACTAGTGCTCCAGGCCAAAACCTGTTCTATTGGAGCTACCCACGCAGCTGGGGTGGCACATGAAGTTCCCCCAAAGCCCTGTAACAGCTGGATATTTTCTTGATGTCAGGAAATGCTTCTTGCTGTGCTGCCTAAAGTGTCCTTTACTGCTAGCCTGCCTGATGACTGTTTGCTGGGCAGAAAACAGGGTAGATTTAGACTTTATAGACTAACGGGGGGGGGGGGGGGGGGGGGGGGGGGGGATAAACAAACAAGCTTTCATGGGCTTGAGATCAATTTATCAGATGCTTAACACAGAATCCAATGAAATGAGCTTCAGACCATGAAAGCTTCTTTTCACTCACTTTCATGTGTTTATATGCACACAGTTTTATTTACTCTGTGTATATATACACACACAAAATGTCTATTTTATACATTTCATCTGTGTTTGTATTACACAAACACCCCCCCCACACCATTTCACCTGTGGGGGCATGTGTGTATCATAATGCACACACACACTTGTAATCTGTGTGTATTTTACACACAGACAGGCACACACACACGTGTAATGTATGTATGCATACACATGTGTGTATACCCAGCAGGGGCAAGGCCAAGAGAGGCTTCAGTCAAGCAGAGGACAGGGGAAAGTCGCATTTACCAGACTAACCAAAGAGTGTGTCTCTGTGCATTTGTCTGTGCGTGAGCATGTGTGTACGTGCAAAATACATAAACACACATTTCCTGAACGTGTACACAAACGCACAGGTGCACACTCTTCAGTTAGTTGATAAGGTGCGACTTTTCCCCTGCCCTTGGCCATTCCCCTGCTGGGTATATCTGTGTGTACACAGACATCCACACATGCGCATACACACATACGTGAGCATGAACCTTACAGACTAACCAGTGTCATGCGTGCAGGGCCGTGTGCACAGACACACGCGCACACGCACTGCTGAGTGTCCAGACGCGGCTCTCCCCTGCCCCGTGCCCGAGGATCCCCGGCCCGTGTGTGCGTGTGCGGGTGCGCGGGGCCCGTGGCGGGCGGGGGATGCGAAGACGGTCCCTCACCAGAAGAAGGTGTTGGTGCCGTCGTCGTACACCTCGGACTCGGTGCTGCGGCGCAGGGCGGAGGGCGAGCCCGGCTCTGCCGGCCCCTCCGCCCCCGGGGCCCCGCCGTTGGGCTGCGGTGGTGGTGGCTGCTCCTCCAGGGCGGCCTTGCCCAGCGCCGCAGCGGGCCCGCGCCTGTCGCCGCGCCGCATGGCGCTGCCTGCCCGGCCCGACCCTGCCCTGCCCCTCGGGCCACGGGCTGAGGCGGCGCCACTCTCCAAGCCGGGCGGCCCCAAGGGGCGGCAGCAGCGCCGCGCGCAGGGGGCGGGGCCTCGTCACCCATGGCCCCCGCCCCCCGGCGGCCGCGGTGCTCAGGGCGCAGGCGCACGGGGGCGGTTTAAGGCGGGGGCTCGGGCGCGCGGCCCTTCTCGCGTCTGATTGGAGGGCGCGCATGGGGCGTTGCCTTCGCCGTTGCGGGGTGGGGCCAAGGCTCCCGGGCGGAGGGATGGGTTGCCATGGCAACCGCGAGGCAGGGCGGCCCCTCTGCCCAAAGCAGGCAAGGCCTGAGACGCAAAGCGCTGGGCCAGGGTGCGGTCTGCCGACCTAGAGCAAGTCTTGGCGTTTCCCTGGTGCCTCAGTGTCCCCGTCTGTGAAAGGGAGCTAGTCACGCTGACCTCGCTTGTAGGCCAGGAGCATGTGCTGCTTTTCTCAAAGGCCAGAGGAAGGGCACGGTGGCAGCACCCAAAAGCTTGTCTCTGTCCCTCCAGCCTTGCAGCAGGACTCACCCATGAGAGCAGCTGTGACACCCCACAATGGCCACCTTAATCCTGCTCCCACTCCAGCTCCCTAGTGTACTATCTCGCTATTTTGCCGGCTGCACCATGATGTATGTGAATGTGTGGGGCTGCCGCTGGAGTCCCACAGCGATCCTGAGTGCACCTCACTGACAGAGGCGGGTGCTTGGTCGCGCTGCTGTCCCTCTCTCTGGACCCACAGTCCAATACCACACCTGTCCTGCCCTGCAGGCGCCCCTCGTGGCCCTACTGCCCCTATCCGTGCCTAGTGGCACCAAAATCGCCTAAGGGGCATTACTCGTGGCTCCAGCTGCCCCAGTAGCCACACCTGTCTCGCAGCTGTCACTCATCCTTTGCTGGCCCCTCTGGTCCTACATTAACTTGCGGTGGCTTGGGCCCCTGGCCCCTTTTGGTTGGCTTCAGCCTACTCGGGCTCATTGGCCCTGCCTCTTCTGACCCTCTCCTCCCCAGCTCCGAGACCCCTGACCACCTTTCCAGGGCGGCTCTCTCGCTGCCCCTGCACAGCTGGGCTTTGGCCTGCACAACCCACAGGGTCCCAGACCCTTGTGGGGTTTTCTCCTGACCTGAGCCCCTGATAGCAGGGAGTGCCTGCCAGGAACCTCAAGGGTCTCCTCTGCACCCCAAAACCCCTGCTCTTTTACAGTCTACAATAGCCAAAACCCCAACATTTTCAATTGCTGCTGGGTGCCTGTCTCCAGGCTCTTCCTAAGCTCCTGTCTTGATTGACTAGCCTCTCCCCAGCTCCAGGCCTACTCACAGCTCCCACCGCCCCAGCTCTGGGCCAGGAGCTCTTCCCCCCATCACCCCCTGGGCCAGGCTGGCTGTTCTGGCTCAGGAGCTAAGCTGGTATCTCCCAGACCGACACCCCTTTGGGCCATGTGCCCTTGACCTCAATGAGCAGCCTGCTCTCCCTAACTGCATTTGGCTCTGCTGAGCTACTGTAGCCCTTCCTCCCTGCCTGGAGCTTTGCCTTGTTTGCTTATTGCTTGGCTAGCTCCTAAGTGGTTATAAGCAGCCCTAAACCCTTCTTTGGACTTTCTTCTGGCTGCTTACTCAAATACAGCTGGCCCTGGCTCAGCTGTCTCCTAGAACATGGCTCTAGCCCACTGCTTTGCCCTCTTAAAGTAACAAAGACCTTGGTCTAATAAAAGATTAATTGCCCACAAAGAACCTTGTCTCTTGCACTTTTCCTGTACCACCATCACTACAACTTTACACCAACACTCTCTTGAAAAGTGCTTTGAGATCTGCTGATGCAAGGAAGATTGATGTGGCATTACCCACGGAGAAAATTAAAATGCCGGGGAGCTCATGCCTTCACAAGTATTTGTTTTTGCACCAATGATTTGCAGCAGCAAAAGTGAAGGGATACCAATTGCCTGTGAAATATGGGGAACAGCCCAGGGTGCTGTGGTGAGGAGGGGCACCACACAAGCACACACACACTCACAGCAGTGCTCTCCCTTCTGCCCCGACCCAGCTGATCCCCACCCCCCAGGCAGGAGGAGCAGTGCCCAGCCCAGCTCAGTGCCCCCACCTCCTCTGCCTGCCTCCAGCCACTGCTCAGAAGCAGGGCCAGGCAATGTGGGCAGCAGCATTGGTACCTATCCACCCACCTGCTTGGTGCACCATGCCACTCCACCTCCCTGACAGACTGCACCTCTGCCTCTGCTTGTCTCTGACCTGGGAGGGCACCAAGGGGGGGGGGGGGGAGGGGGGCAGCACCAAAATATAAGTTTGCCCAGGGCACCATTCAGTGCTGTATCAAGGGAGGGCAAGGGGAGTGACTGCCCCGGGCGCCAAAGTGAAGAGGCGCCAACAGGCACTGCCCAGCTGGGGCAGGGCGCGGGATGGAGCTGTGAGTGGCTTGTTCGGTGGGGCACAGGGATGGGGGGAGGGTGGTTCCCACCACTGCGTGCACTCCCGGGCAAGTGAGGGGGGGCATATGCCCCCCAGATCTGTGCACGTCCCATGCGCCAAACTTCCTTGCCCTGGCACTGGCACCATTTACACAAAGGCCATCTCTGAGGGGAGTCACTCCACCCAGCTGTTCTTACAGAATCCCCACTTTGATGCTATCCCAGCTGCACATGAAAACCACACCAGGAAACAGAGCCAATACTGAGGAGCAGACCCAACAGCCTACCCTGCCCCCTAAACTTCTCTACAAATTTACTTATCACTGAAGGTGAAGTGCAGCAGGTTGTGGGGTGGAATGAAGCAGCTGTTTGATAATGCACAGCAGCAATGCAGGACAGGAGGTGGAGGATTACACTATATCTCACTGAAAGAAACAGTAATTTAGAGATGGTGATGGTCATTATTCATCTTGCAACCTGGTTAGGGCACTGCTTTAAACACACCTCCTGCTGTGAGAAATATGTCATTTGATCTTTGAGGAGTATAAGATGAGGTGGTGAGATCTGTAAAAAAATCTATCTGAGGTGTGATGGCTGGAGGTCAGTGTCTGGCAGATAAGAATCTGTCAAAGGAGGCCACAGGAAGGGAAAAGAAACCATTGCTACTTTCATTCTCTCTGAGGATACCCGGGGGGAGAGAAAAAAAAGGTGGGGAGGGAATGGAAGGATTGCTCCTTTTATGTTCTAGGAGGACAGCGGTGATCTGCTGTGGACGAAGATGCCAGTTTGTCCTGTGACAACTCCTGCCGCATGTATTTCTGAAAGAAGAATCTTTAATCAGTTATGGCCTTTCATATATTTTGATTCATAAAAACAGCAGATAGTTTTTGCTTTCATGGGTTTTAATCTGCACATGATACAACCTACTCAGTGTTACTGTTAAGCACAGCTGGTTGGGTTTGATAACACCATTTTGGGTGCGCAAGTTAAAGCGTCTAAACACTGGGCCACACAACAGTGCACTGTAACAAATCTCTCTGCCCCTATCCTTGTATTCTGCAGTCTTCAGTGTTCTTAATACATTCTGGCTTGCTTTGGGAGAATTTATGCCTGCGGCACCTGAGGTCATTCCAGTTTCTTAATTATTTTTCTGCATTTCCCTTCACTCAAAACATGATCCAAAATCCACTGGACTCAGTACAAAGGCTCAGCAGCTTCTGTGAGCATTGTAGGAAACCCTCAAAGCACTGAAAATCCAAATACGACACTGATAACCAAGTAGGGAGGAAAAGGGTACAGGAAATTACAGCTATGTCTTCTGTGTTCACAGACAGTCCAAAACATACCCATTTTTATAGCTAGATGGGAAGAGGTACTGAAACCTTCTGTTGTAATATGGGGTTACAATATGGAAAACACAGGAGTGCTGGGCTAAGGAAGGAAAGGAATAATGAGAAAGAACAAGGAAAATATTCCCATTATACTGAATGAAGTGGCCATGTGATGGCAGCACATAGTTACAAGTGCCTAAAGTCTGTGGCTTCAGAAGCTGCACATAACACTGTCATTTGAACACCACTATTTCATAATCATCAGGTTGAAGTAATGTTTTAAAACCTCATTCCCTGCCATAAGAAGGACTCTGCTAAGATCAGCAAAGCCAAAAGTTCCCTTGCTTTTTTATTAGCCAAGGCTGTGGGGTTCTTTAAAAGCATTGTGCTTTAAATAAAATATTTAAATAGAAAAGTGGAAGATATCTTAATGGTCATCATTGATCTAGAAAAAAATCAATTCCATATATGTGCAGCATAGCAGTATACTGTATAACTCAAAACCAAATGAAATCAAGTGTTGCCCTTCTCATTATTTCTACTCTCCTAAGTTCAAAGAGGCTTTCAGCTTGGTGCAACAGATGTCACCAATTTGTGCAAATGCAAAGCCTAAGATTCCTGAAACCTTGTCCAATACCTCTCCCAACTATGCAGTTGGTCCAATAAAAGATAAGCACAAAAAAACTCTTGCCTCTTGTATATTTCCTGGACCATCACAGTTTCAAAAACTATCTTACAGGTTGTTTTCCAATGCATGAGAACCATTTCCTGGAGAATATCTAAACAAAACTAGGTAGGGATATTTAACATAAGTATATTGTAATCTAAACGCATAAAAATAAAGAGAGAAGCAAACATAATTCTTATTATACAGCTGGACGTGAGATTAATGCAGTGATGTCAGACACCCAGCACATGGACCAGACTCAGGTCTACTGATGTCTGTGTCTGTCTATCCATCTATCTACTTATATGGACCCACAACATTTCTCTCATGACAAATACAGATTTTCACTTATTGTAATCTTAAAAAATTATTTTGATACCTGGCAATAACATCTTCAGGTTTGAGCCCAATAGAACTGCTGCATATATCCCTAGGTGAACTGTCTCCATTCATTTCAGTGACATATACATCTAGGATCCTAACAATAGTATCATGAGCACGTCTCTACCACCCCAGCATAGCACCATAGAGTACTATACTGAGACATGCTGCACTCACTCCACTCCTACTGCCTCCCTAACTGGAAACAGTGTATCTGATTTAATGCTTTTGGCTGCCTCTCAAGCCCTGAGGAAATTTAAGAAAGAGCTAGAGCAGGGATAGGTAACCCCTGGCATGCACGCTGGAGCATGTTACAAAAAGGCATTTTGCTTGGGACTCGCACCTTGGGGAATAAGCTGGGGCTGCGCTGCCACATCAAGGATTGGGCCCCGCATGGCTTCCTTGCCAACTGCCCCTGGCACACCAACATCTTACAAGTCGAGGTTGCTGGTACTTTTGATACTGCCCACAAACACTGCCCACCCCTGACACATTGACTGTTCCTGTTGCACTCTCACCAAGGTACAGCAGATGGTGCTATGAGACAGTAACTCCTATTTCAGGACTGACATTTTTGTTGTCTTGTTCCTAGCTTGTGGCCAGGTTCCTCATTCACACTGTTCTCTAATAGGATTTCCTTTCACTGCTGAGAAACATATTCTTTACAATCAATCTCCAAGAATAACATGCCCAACAAGTATTAGCTAGTCTCAGTTTGACAACATTACATGTACTTACTTCTGTCTGCTATCTGTCTTCCTCCTTTTTACAATAATATGCAGTTTCAGTACAAGGATTTAACTCTCTTTATTCTGCTTTGTGACATGTTTTTTTCTGGGTATTTATAGCTCTACTTGAACTCCAATGTTTTCAACATGAGCTTATCACTACTAAGATATTTTGTCCATCTCATGGTGTAAGGGAGCATGAAGTGGTGTAGCAGCTCTTACATCAGCTACTCTGACACACATGCTTGATGTAAAGTGCTACAGAGGCATTTGCTTATGGATGTAACAGAGCAGCCCTCAAGTATCTCTGAGGGACTGGTGCAAATGCATCATGATCATGAAGAAGGTATAATATGCTCTTTGACAAACCTTCTGTTGCACTATGGTGCCCTAGGTACAGGAAACTCTGGATAATACAGTTTTTCTCTCACCCCTGTTTCCAGAGCACAAACATCTGTTCTTAAGCCATTCTACACAGGAGGAGAGAGCATAATTTTAAGTCCTTTTCCTCCCCAGTCCTAAACGCTCAGATTGGATGGCCCCCATGAAATATGTTAGTGCCATCCTAAATTGGATAGGCTTGGATGTGCAATTCTTTTTTTTAGAGCACTGGAGGATCACTGTTGTAAGTAAAACACTTCTGTGGATGTGTGAACCCTGGATCAAAAACACTCAGAGCCCAGCAAAATCCAAGGCAGATTTTCACTGAGGTCCTTCTTTGCTCTAAGGACAACCTCCCTGCTAAAGCTCATCTTCCTAGGCCATCATCCTCAGATTGTGGAAGAAACATATATGCAGGAGGGTGTCCTGCCATGTGTAATGTGAAGGAATAGTGCCACCACTTTCATTTCTCATCATGATGACTAGGCAGAATGAAACCAGGCTATTCCATACCATTTTCATGAGCCCCAAATACCCCCTGAATTGAAAAATGTTTACCTTTGAAGATTGCTATGAGAGATAGTGCTTCCAGTAACACTCCTAAAACCTCCTGGGTTTCATTGGTCAGCTGGAAAGGGATGGCATCACTACTCTTAACTCCCTTTCACCTCAGTCTAGCAATGACTGCACTACATGAATACTGAAAGGCTTTACACACAACTGAACTTTGCTCTTCACTATTCCTGTGAAACAAGAAATAGGATCTATCCTATCAAGTCGGTACCTCTTGGTATTTGCAACAGAAGCTGTGCAAACATGCAAACACCTTTGTCCTGCCACCCACACCCCACTATATATATGCACCTGATAAAAGGGAGGGAGGGAAACTTTCCCTCTTTTCAATCCCACCAGATAGCTTGTAGGAAACTAAACCCTGTGTGTTCCTTAACTTTTAGATGATTCCACAGATACCATAAATACTGGAACTCTTCTAAGACTTCTAGTCTTGACTGTGAATCCATTGAAGTCATTTGGCAAAACTACTGAGCTAAACTGACTTAGGATCAAGCCCTGTGATTTCTGGTTGCCTCACCAGTCACAGTATATCTGGAATTCCCTCAATGTTCTTTATTTGTCCTAAGAGTGTCATTTTATAGCCCCTAAAATAAGGGAAGTTGAAAACTACTAATGGAGGGGTTAGTCTTGTTCCATTTTAATAAAGTAGTTAAAATCAGAATACAAAACACACATGGCAGGAGGTATGAGAGAATGTGTTCATCCCTGGTTTATGTATAACAAAACACATCAGTCTTTTCCACCCCTTTCACCTGCTATTACTGTCATGCTCCAAATCCAGCACAAAGCTGTACCCTTCTTGCAGCCTGTCTCTCTAATGTTAACTTAAACAACAAACATGAATGTGTACATAAGCTTTCTCTTGCCCTTGGCTGCTGCTCCTGGAGTTATGAGGAATCCTGGTTTTCTCTGATTTAAAAAATCCCCAATTTTTTGTTAAAAAGAAGTAACCCCAAATCCACGTTTTTCCATGATTTAAATGAAACATCACACATACATATATAAAATATTTTTTTTTTAAATCAGAGAAAACCATGATCCCTGGTTATCATAGCAGAACCCCTCTTTATCTGCATCCCTTTTTTATCTACATCACAGAGAGTGTCTTCATACTCAGTTAGTACTACCTACCTGGTGTGGCTGCCAGAATAAGTCAATGGAGTAGTTCTGTGTCACTGATATTGTCCTAGTGCTAAACAGCATGTACCAGGCATTATACCACCAGAGCTATAACAGAACAAACAGTTTGAATAAATCCTAAATAATATCCTCAGCCCTGCACCCATCAGCATGGTATCTGAGCACTTGTGTGACCCTGAATAATGACGCAATTGTCATGTCTATCCTCATCTCTAGCAGAAATAATCATCCCAGGAAAGAGAGCCAAAAGAAGCACACTACTGGAAACAAACATCTCCTAAACATGGCAATGACTTTGTTTAACAGGGCTGTTTATTCAAGAAGTCTGGTGCTCCCTAGAGTGCATTGTTTCTTGCTACCTTTTTTCTCCTTGATCCTTTCAAACTACACCTGCAGTGGAGGATGCATGGGCTGTTACATTAACATAATGGATCAATTACAGGGAAGCAAGACACTGAATGTACATGCGGCAAGGAGTACTATGTAAACAAGTTGGTGATGAGTCATCCTATACACTCAGCTCAGTATCATTTGAGGAGTCAAAAATCAAGCATTAGGCCTGCAAAGCCATGACAGTAATGACATTAAAAAAAATAAACGTTTGGATTTTTTCTTTGCCTCTGAGTTTTGATACTGTGAGAACTTGACACCATAAAAATATGATTCTCATGAAATCAGGTGACTCCAGGAGCTCTGTCTTTAAAGAAGCACACCAAATAACACAAGACTTGTGATACAGTTGGAAACATTTGGCAGAGCAGAAACCCCAAATGCTGATTTACCTCCTCCAATAATTTCTTTTCAAAGCAAAGGTGATCAGAGTTATGGAACGTTTCCATTAAAGGAGAGACTGAAAAGACATAGTCTCTTCATTTTGGTAAAGAGATGACTGCGTTGGAGGGGCTGTGGGGAGGTGACTGAGAAAGATCTATAAAATCATAAATAGTGTGGAAAAAGTGAATTGGGAACTAATATTTGCTATGTCTCATAATGCAACTGTTGGCTACAAGTGTCCAACTCGGGATCCTTAAAATTCTAGTTTATTAGGCAGATTGAAACACTATAATCATAAACCTTGGGGCTGGTCCCCACACACACACACATGCACACATGCACACACATACACACACACAGTAGCAGGCTACAGAGTCAGGTATACCTATCCTATAAGCGCTGGAGTCTGTTGTTGAGGCTTCTTTCAGCGTGGTGTTATCTTCCAGAAGGGGGTCGCTGGCTGGTCCTTCTGGCTGGACAGGTCTGGTCGAGTTGGAGATCAAGAGGGTGCCACTGAGGGTCACTTTTCACTGCCTTTTATCTGTCCTTAGCAGACTTTGGTGACTCCCCAGTTTTCAGGTTTGCCCAATCCAGGGGTCATTGACCCTCATGGGACTTCCCCCCCTCGGTGGCTACTGGACAGCATCTGTCAGCCCCAGGGGTCGTCCTCATGTACGTGCAGGTTTGGGAGTCCATTGATGAATTTTGAATAGGGCTCTGGGAGTGGTCGATCTGGAGATATTCAGCCCAAAAGTTGGTCCCCGGCATTGATTAACTCAGGCCAGGGCTTCTAGCCCTTGATCAGTGACGTTTAGAGATTTCCCAGTTGCTAAATTGTCTTCTATTGAGTTCTTCTGTTGGTTGATCTGCAGCTTCCCAGGTGTTAATTGCTGTGTGCTACCTTGTCACACATTCAATCACTGATTCACTCCCTCTTTCAGGGGCCAGCCTGATACAGGGAAGGGCAGTTTGATTCCTGCCCTTGTTAACATTGTTACAATGTATAACTTACTTAACACATTTAGTTGAAAGTTGAAAGGTGAGGAGTATAAAATATAAGCTACAAATGCCATGGCACACAAATAGATAAAAATACCAAACTACAAGGGGAGATACAAAATGTGCACATACAAATTTTAAAACACAATTCCTTATCTTAAAGTGAAAGAGAGAGGAAGGAAGAAAAGGTAGAAAAAGAGAAACATATCCAAAGAGGGGACAGCAAATGCAGGCAAGAGGAAAAGGGGGCTTTCTGCTACACAACCATTAAGGAGCACTGAATAAGACTATCAGGCAGCAGTTTTAAAACAAATCAAAGGAAGTATTCTTTTAGACACCACATAATTAACACATAAGCTAGGGACAGACATGACACATAAGTGATCAGAGACTGGTTTAAACCTGTAACAGAACAGATGTTCAGTGCACATAAACCAGTTTGAAAGTGGCTGAAACCAGTTTGAGATAAAAGTGGTTGAATGTAGTATCAGACTTAACTGATTTGGGTCAAACCAGCTTAAGCAAAGTCTGTCCCAGACCCCTTGCTGGTTTAAGATAAATCAGACTCCCCCAGCATCCCAGCATGCTCTCTGGGCTGGGTGGGGCTCTCTGCTCCACAGGAGGGCTGGCACCTCCCCTCTGCTCCCTGGCTGCAGCTCCGGCAGAGACTTGCAGGCTGCTCCTCCCGACTCCCCCTCACCACTCCCTGCTAAGCAGGAGTTCCCCCCTTCCCTCTGCCTTGCTGGGAGGTATCTGTGTATTAGCTAGCAGACCACATGCTGCTATGGTCAGAATCAATAGGTAGCTGGTATTGTCCCTCTGTTGTTTTCTTAATGGGGTGATAAACAGAGCTGGCCTGTCCTATCCTGAGAAACCTGTGGCCGCAGGGGGCCCTGCAGTTAAAGGGCCCCCTGTGTCCAGCTGCTTGCCACCCCCCCCCCACTGCTGCAGCTGCTGCAGCCAGCTTCATGTCCAGCCACTCGCCACCCTCCCTGCCCAATCAGCTTCTTTGGGGCAGGGGACCCCAAAACTATTTCTTGCAAGGGGCCCCAAAAATTGTGAGCCGGCCCTGGTGATAAACACTAATTAGAGGTGATAAGCACTGTTATCAATTCCCTGCTGGGCTAATCAGAGCATCCTGCTGGGACCTGGCCATGCCCCCCCTCAGCTCAGTACTGTAGAATGGAAGGGAGGGCTGTTCTAGCCCCCCCGCCCCCGCGCTTTGAGCCTCAGCCATTGCAGGCATGTGCCTGCATTTCTGGAATGAAAAGGGAATGTCTATCCACCTCCAAATCAATTCAAGCTTCTCAGGTTAGACTAACTTGCAAAGATTGAATCAATTCAGGCTCAGGCTTTTTGAGTGTCTGTCCCTAACCATGGAACTCAATGACAACTGTATAGCTGGATTAAGAAATGGGCCAGACTAATTTAAGGAGGATGGGTCTATCAGGAGCTATAGAACACATCTGTCACAGGTACAATCTACTCAAAGTGACAGGGAGGATGCAAGGGATGGATCATTGGTGACTTTCTGCAAAGCATTAGGAACTAGGGAGTAGGTGGTCAGGGAAGGTCACCTGACCCTGGGATTTTGTCTGTGTGTCAGGTTCCCAGGGAGCCAGGAATCCAAAGTCAGAGTCAAGGTGAACTAGAAGCTAGTGCTAAGGTCAAAGTGAGGCTGGATCTTGGCCCTGAGCTGGGGGGGGGGGGGGGGAGAGGGTGCACCATGGACCTGTCTGGATGGGTCCAGCAATGGTGCTCAACCTCTGGCCCATGGGTCTTCCTATAGCTCTGGAAATTTATCATCAGGGGAGCAGTGGCAGCATTAATTGCTGTTCCCCTGCTGCTAAATTTCCAAACCAATGAGAAGCCTACAGGTTGCAATAACTTGGCCCTTTGTGTTAGATTGGGCTTACATGAGGCTGGCTCCATCATGCAAAGTCTGGCACATGGGGTAGGGCCATCACACTGGGTCAGGCTAGTGTGTGATAAGTTTCATTTGATGGCTGCTCTTTGGTTGGTTTAGGTCTGGGCTCTGTTTAACCTTGAACCATCACAGTTTATCCCCAGCCGAAGAAGAAAAATATTGTGTGAGCCTCTTGTTAAAATACTGGTAGCTTGCCACTATTCAAACATGAGTCTCACTAATGACTCTTGCATTAAAATGCCCTATTTATAGCACATACATTTTTAATCTGAAATAATGTATATAAAGGCAGCCAAATGGTCAGCCTGACCCTGCCAAGGAGTTCAGAATTTCCATCTGAGACCCAAGGACAGCAGGATGTTTCCACAACTCTGAAGGTCTGTCATTTTTAATACTAACCAAAATTGTCCCATAGAGCTAGTACAAAGTTAGACTCTCAGTGTGTGTGAACTGGCAGCAGAGCCACATGAACTGCTGGGGAGTTGTAAAAGATACTTTAGAATGGCCACATAAATCACCTGCTCTTCCCCTGACAACAGCTGTAGCTGATTTTCTGTCTTGGGGTACAGGACTGAATCCTGCAGCCTTGTCCAGCTGACTAGCCTTACCATCAGTAAGCTGGAGGTATTTTTTACATGTTGCTTTCTCATTTCCTCTAACTTTTTGTACCTTAATTCAGTGAACTTTGTCTACAACCACCAGGTGGGAACTAAAAACCTTACAATTGTTTGTTACATGGGGAAATTTATTAAGCTCATTTACATCCTCCAATTCCCACTTTTCTCTTTCCCATCTTACCTCAGGCCCTGGTCCACTCTTCTTTCTTCTCTGCAGCTCCTGAGAAACGAGAGGAAGCTTCCTGATGTTTTGTATAGGCAGCTGAGACCCACTTTTGTGCTTCTACAGGGCTGTAGAGGATGACTCCTTGCGGGAGGAGGCTCCTCAGAGATCCTATTTGCAGGAAAGTCCCAAATGTAACCTGGCATTATGGGTCTTGTTGGTGCCTGAGTATGTCAGTGAGAAAGGGATAAGAAAAACTGGAATGGCCAAGCACCTAGTTCTTAAAGCCTTCTCAGAGTGGACAAGGGCAGGAGGAAGTGTGTGGTGGAGTGGGAGTAGATGGGAGCATCATCAAACTGATGATGAGGATAGAGGCAACTAGGGGGAATGATGAGTGTGTGGCCAAGGAAGAAATGAAGGCTAAAGGATGGGGTGGAAAGGGAGCAATGGCAGAGGGTGAACCAGAGCAAGGAATTGATAGGGTGGGAGAAATAAAATGTGGGTGTGAAAGAGAGGCTTAGGGGGAAGGAGAGATAGAATCATAGAAAATTAGGACTGAAAGTTAGCTAGTCCAAAGCAGGACCATCCCCAACTAGATCATCCCAGCCAAAGATTTGTCTAGCTGGGTTTTGAAAACCTCCAAGGATGGAGATTCCACCACCAATCTGCATAACCTGTTCCAGTGTTTTACTACCCTCCTAGTGAGAAAATTCTTTTTAATATCTAACCTAAACTTCCCTTGCTGCAACTTGAAACCATTGCTCGTTCTTCTGTAATTTGCCAGCGCTGAGAACAGTCTAGCCCCATCCTCTTTTGAACCCCACTTCAGGTAGTTGAAGGCTGCTACTAAATCCCCCCTCAGTTTTCTCTTCACTATACTAAATAAGCCCAGTTCCCTTAGCCTTTCCTCAGAAGTCATGTGCCCCAGCCATCTAACCATTTTTGTCACCCTCCGCTGAACTCGCTCTAATTTGTCCACCTCCTTGCTATAGTGAGGGACCCAAAACTGAACACAGTATTCCAGATGTGGCCTCACCACTGCTGAACAGAGGGGAATAATTACTTCCCTTGACCTACTGTCAAGACACCTACCAATGCAGCCCAGTATGCCATTAGCCTTCTTGGCAACAAGGCACATTGCTGGCTCCTATTCAGCTTATTGTCCACTGTAACCCCCAGGTCCTTTTCTGCAGAGCTGCTTCCCAGCCAGACAGCTCCCAGCCTGTACTGGTGCATGGGATTTTTCCATCCTAACTGCAGGACTTTGCACTTGTCCTTGTTGAACCCCATGAGATTCCTTTTGGCCCAATCCTCCAATTTGTCTAGGCCGCTCTGAATCCTAGCCGCACCCTCTAGGGTATCCACTACTCCCCCCAGCTTGGTGTCATCTGCAAACTTGCTGAGGGTGCACTCTATGCCATCTTCCAGGTTGTTAATGAAGACATTGAACAAAACCGGCCCCGGGACTGACCACTGGGGCACTCTACTTTATACCAGCTGCCAACTAGACATCAATGTAAGATCTGCTGACTAGATGTAAGAACTAATCCAGCTCCTCCTATAAACAGCAGCAAAGCTCCCCAGGGATTGGGGTGAGAGTTGGATCAAGCTGCGAAAGGGCATGGAAGGTAAAGAAAAGGAGCCCATAGCAAAGACAAGCTCTCTGTAACATTGACCATTATTTTGCTCCATGTCTGTATAGGACCCAGCACAGCAGGACCCTGACTTGGACTCTGTGATAATATGAGTAAATAATAATATAACCCACATTGTAGGTACAAAAAAGAGAGCAAAGGGGTAGGTTGGAGGGAGAGGGAAGGGAAGACAACTATTATTACACACTAGAAGAGGAGGACAACAGCCCCTAAAAAAGAGGGAGGGGAAATGGTGCAGAAGGTCTAGGGGAAGGGAGGAAGGAATAAAGGAGGAGGATAAGGAATGGAGGAGGGATATCTAGAGCATAAGAAAGGATAAGGGTATACAGAACTGAAGGCATAAAAAATCCACTCAAAGATAAGTCTACTGTGCCCAGGAGAAAGGGCCCCTTGGGCTCAGTGCTCTTGCCCTTTGTGACAATAGCATACAGCATTGACCACTGATTTTGGACTCTAGGGACAAAGTTCCAATTGACTTCAATAGGTCCAGGTTTTTGCCCCATGAGTCTGGTTTTCCAAAGTGCACTGAAATCAGCAGGAGCTGGAAGAGCCTGGAACCTACGAAAATTAGCCACCCAGTTAGAGACAGGGCACCAAAACACAAAAGACTCCTAGATCTGGCACCACCTTTGCACATCTTGTCTTATGGAGTTTTGCCCCTGCGTTGGATATTGGAAGGATTTGGCCCACAGTGAAGGTTGATGAAGGTAGCAACAAGCCTATGGGAAGCGGTGCTGGGCCTGCCACTCCCCGTCTTGACAGACATAGGCAGGTGAGGGAGGCAGGGTGAAAGGGTAGTTTCCTTCCCACCTCCTTTTCTCTCTTTCTATCACCGGAGTCACAGGTGGGAGGAGGGAGAGCCTTATACGGAAGTCAAGTCTGGGCAGCTCAGCCTGTGTGAAACCTCAGAAACAGAGAGCAGGGGGAAAACAAAACAGGTTTGGTCAGAGCACAGAAGATACCATCAGTTTCTCTTTCCTGCTTCCTCAGCCAGAAGACCTGCCCCAGACCCAACTCCTGTCAGCAGATCTTGGTAGGGAGACGGAGAGATTCTTCTCTTCACCAATTCACCATGAAGGTAAGAAAAAGAAACCACTTAGCAACTCAACTAACTTGCATTCAGTCTCTCTGGACTGTACATGCCTTTGAAACACAGCACCTTTTAAAATCTCATCCTTTTCACATTTGCGCTCCAAGCCCTTCTAAACCGCAACAATCAGCTTTTAGTACACTCAGCAAATCTAGTGCCTCTTGTCAGTGAGTGACCTGTTTCCCCATATGAAACTGACTAAGCAAAGTCACTCTGTCATGTTGGTTTCACGGTTCCCCACGGCGCCTGCAAGTTGCACAAGTTGCGCTGATTAGGTTTGGTTATACAGTTCATTTATGTTTAGCTGCTGTCAATTTTAGATTATTGGTGAGCAAATGTGAGGAAAAATGTGGGGAGAGAAAGAAACATATTCCACTGAGAAAGTTACATTTGCTTGAGTTAAAGGAGAGTTTAACCAGGAGCCAGAACCTCAGCTTGTAAAAATCAGTATGGTTCTTATGTCTAGTATAAATCAGGTAGTACACTGATTTGTAGTAGCAGGAAGCATGGCCCGCCATGCATTACAAAGTCCAGTGAAACATCATATTTGCTCAATTAACTGCTTGCTTAACTTAGTATTTGCTTCACAAAAAAGTAAAGTTACATGCCCTGCTAAATTGGAAAATAAAAGGCACTTTTTTTAATCCCAAAAGACTCTTGTAGTCTCCTAGGGAGACCAAAACATTTGGCAAACATTCAATCATAGAATCATAAAAAATGAGGGTTGGAAGGGACCTCAGGAGGTCCTCTAGTTCAACCGCTGCTCAAAGCAGGACCATCTCCAACTAAATTATCCTAGCCAAAGCTTTGTCTACCTGGGTTTTGAAAATCATACCATGTACCAATGCAATTGAAGTTTCCTAAGAGTTTCAAATGTCTCTAGGCCAGGGTCAAGATGCAGAGTTATAGGGCATTTGTACATGACACTTTAAAGCAGGTTAAGCACCCTTTTGCACAGCATTAATTGCACTGTTTGCACATTTGGCAGTGTATTGCGCGTTAATTGCGCTGCTGTTTGCATATTTCGTGGCCTAATGAGCCTTAAGTGACTTTGGGATGCAGCAAATGACTTTGGGATGCAAGAAACTAAAACACCTCTGAGGTGTTTTAGTTTCCTACCTTACAGCTGTAGAGGGAAGCACCAGGCCCCGTGCAGCTCAGGGACTGTGCAGGCAACCCCTGCAGGCAGCCTGGCAGCAGCCCGGGAAGGCAGGCTCCACTGAAAGGGGCGGGGGCGGGGAAAAAAAATGGCGAGCCTGATCTTTTTGGTTTTTTTCCCCTGGAGCCTTCCTGCCTGCCTGAGCTATGTGGGGGCCCGGTGCTTCCCTTTGAGGCTGTGGCACCCCCCGGGACTGCCCAAGTTGGGTGCCTACAGGCAGGTGCCACCTGGGGGCCACTGCCACTGCTTCAGAGGGAAGTACCAGCCCCCAGTGTCCCCCCCGCAGCTCAGGGACAGCTCAGCCCACCAGCCCCTCACTCTCCCCTCCCCACCACTGGAGAGGCAGGTAAGGATCGGGTGTGTACACGATGGGGGGGTTTAATTCTCCCTAAACTGAAGCAGTTTTTTTTTTAAAACACCACTTCAATTTAGGGAGAATTAAACCCCTGTATCATGTACAGATGCCCATAGGATATTTACTACAAATGATTTTGGAAGACCAGTAACTTAATTTTGTTACTCAACCGCACAGGGTTAAGTTTGGATGCCCAGGGCACAGGAACAGCAGCGATTTCTGGCTGCTGCTGTGATTTTTTTTGTTTTTTGTTTTTTTGCCTGGTTGCTGCCACAGTTGCGATAATGATCTCACAGCTGCTCACAGCTGCTCCCCCCACAACTAGCCAGTGCTGGGGGCGATTGCCCCATTCAGCTCACCCTAGTTATACTATTGTTGTTACTGTTAAGGCAGGTGCCACCCCAAGACAGCTGCTAATGGACGTAAACTAAAAAAGGCACCTGCTCCTGAATTCTTTACTCCATGAGTAGCCCTTTATAACATGAGCAGTTGCAGGGCTCTAGCCACACGAGCTCTGTAGCATTTAGTATGCTGATGGAGCCTACTAGTGACCATAGGTCCAGCACATAGAAAAGCAGGGCATGATCTCTTCTTGTTGAGGGATCATCCTTAGTGGAGACTGATGTTTCAGAACACTGTACTTCAGGCCAGTGCAGATTAAAGTGGGGCTGGGGAGCAGTGAAGTGGGGCAGGGGACTGGGGATTAGCTATTTCTTTACCTTTTGTCCTCTAGGAAGCTGATTAGCTGCTCTCCCAACACAGGGAAGGGAAGAGATACAACAGCTCCTTCCTCCATACTTAGTGAATTCAGAGTTGTTGCTAAAGTTGCTTGAATTCAAGCACATTGCCAGCACACCTGACCAATTCCATAATCCTTCTCTGGCTACCTCCTGCTGTCTCCACCCCATGACACAGCCATAGGCTAGCTTAAATTATTCTCTGAAAATTTCTCATGTAAAGAGAATGCCTGCAAAGAGTACATAATAATTCTTATGCCCTCCTGCTCCTGGATGTGGTTCCCTGGTATGTAAGAGGTGCATCTACATGTTCATTAATGCGTGGTGGTTACTGTGCATTAAATTTAGTATTTGTATAATCAAATACTAAATAATGTGCAGTAAGCTTTTTAGTGATGGTACTGCGCAGTAGCCAAATAATACTGTGCAGTAGCATATCAGTACTGTTTGTGCTGTGACTTGCGTAGATGTGCCCAGGGTGTATCAGGGCATCCCCACATCCTAGCAATTGATGACTCCTCAAGTGATCCATTTAGACAGCTAGAATAAGTTACAGCAGTTCAAGAACTGCTCTGATGCATGTTGGTGATTGAGACTGGTTCATTAACAGCTGCAATATCCAATGCCTTAAAGCAATCTTTTCATTTGCCTTGGCCATGAGTTAAGCCTAGCTAGACTGACTTGTAGATCTGGCCCACAGTAGCTTCACACTGCCACATACTAGAGCTGGTGAAATAAAATGCTCAAATAATAGTTTATATGATGATTTTTTCCCCCACTACTGATGGTTGAATAAATGATTTGTGAATCTTATTTTCCTCACTAATCAGCCATCTCAAGAGAGGTTCAGATACAGCATTTGTCAATTGTTTTCAGCAATCTCTGAATAATTTATTCGTGAATACACTTTTTTCATTATTCCACCATTGCTGCTGTACATAAAGTTTTCTTTAATGCCTACTGAATATGCAAATATGCTATGCGACCAACTTACTGACGACGTGGAATGAGAGTTAAACAGATACTGTCAAGCCACTGAGGTTTCACAAAATGTCTTTTACCTTGAATGTTATATACTAGCATAGGGTATGTTCCAATCATTGTACTAGAGACTGGGATTTAGTTTTGGTGCTTGATTGGTATTTTTAAATTTAATGACTCTTTCTTTGCATTATTATTACTTATTATTGTTGTAGCACATTCTGAAGTCCTCTTCAGGGACTAGGATTTCATTGCATTAGACCAATGATTTTCAGCCTTTTTAGATTCAATGATCCCTGCCCTATATCTTTTCAGAACTCAGGAACACTTCAGATGAGAACCACTGTTGTACTGCCTCCCCTTACCTCTGTGGTTCTCAATTGGGGTGCTGCTGCTGCCACTGCAGTAAGGTAGAACTGCCCCACACACCTTTCATGGAGCCAGATTTGGAGGCAGCTGCAGCAGAAGTAGGCATTTCTGCCCCAGCCCTTCCTGGATCTACCCTCATATTCTCCTCCAAGAAAGAAAGGCACTCAGGATAATTCCACCTGGGTGCAGTGGTGGTGGTGGAGCAGCAGAAGAATGCACAGATAAATCTCCAGGCTGCAGCACTATTGCCACTGCTTCCAGGTAAAATGATGTGGCATGGCTCTTTTTCCTGTAGAAGCACACAGGGACAGACTGGGAAGGGCTGTGGCAGGAGCAGGTGCTCCTGCCTGCAGTAGGTTGAGAAACTCTGTGTTGGACACCAGGCAGATACAGGGGGAAATGACAGTTCTTCCTCCCAGAACTTCACAATATAAGCATATAAACAGGTTTGTGTAGACCCTACATAGAAGGACCTATGATGTGCCTTGTGAATGTGTAGTTGTGTTTAAGAGGGTGCTGTATACTCATTTACTCCCGCTCCCTGTAGGCACTGGATTTACAACCCATTTCTGATACCTTGCTCCAGGCGAGCACAGCCTTTAGATCAACTACAAATCCTCTGGTTGATAATAGGTGAATTTTATTGATACACAGTAATAGGAAATAAGAGTAATGCAGGCAAAGCAAGCAAGATGACTACAAAATACATTACCCGAATTCCACAGTACCCAGAATATACACATGGCGAGTGGTGCATTCGGCCGGTATGTAAATGCCACCTTGAGGTTTTTTGCTTGAATGGCTGATGTCAGCAACCTTGGAGGTCAGGGACTAATGCCCACTTGTTGTTCTGAAAACTGCTTTTGTAGTCTTTTCTCCTCTGATGACTTTTCATTTCCGGATACCACTGATTGATTTCCATGTGGCTATGCTGTCCACATTCTGTTTTGTCAGCCAAAATCCTATCTTCATAAACCCATCATATGCACACACCTTCATTTAGTCATTTCATTCCAAAACAGAAATTCCAAGGGTTTTTGTAAGTGGGTACTATAGCCCTAGAGCCAGGCCTATCTCTATTATGGAAATAAAGTTTGGATGTTTTTAATTTCCCAGGATGTGTATGTCTGTTGGCCTCAGACACCCTGTCCAATTCCAAGCTATGAAAATACGTGACAAACAGGCTTTTAGAAATCAATTAACCCTTGTCATTCCCCTAGACCATTGTTTTAATGCAATATCTACTTTATCTACAAGCCAATTCCTAAAAGCAATCCTCTAAATATGATTGTCTAGCCATCACTCCTCTGGTTCTTTCTCCAGGGCAGTTGAGATCTGCCCTGTAAAGCAGTCTCAATTGGAGGCCTGAGCTTCCTTGTAGGGGGAAGGGCTATTTAGTAGGTATGTATCCCCTCATGTAGTGCAGAATGGATCTCCATGTCAAAACTGCTGTACAGAAGTATGCAGGGGATATACATTAAATAGAAAAGGATGTGGACAAACTGGGGCAGAGGCAGGGGCAGGAGCAGGGGCAGGGGCTAGGTTGAAAGGTGTGCTCTATTGAAGTTTGCCTTATTCTTCCCACTGTAGAGAAATCATTCTAGAGACTGTGTGGGCAACACAAGCCATTATGGCTGGAGCAGCCACTGTATAATGGATCTGCATTGCAGGGCAAGAGTCCCTTCCCTATCCCTCCGCACCCAGTGCAACTACCATATTTTCTTGTATACAACACACAAGTTTTCCCCCAAAACCAGCTGCTAGAAATTGGAGTGTGTATTATATGATAGAAATATAGTAAAAGCAGTTTTTGGCACTTACTGGGTAAAACCAAAGTAAAATCTGCAGGGAGCAAAACAAGAGCAGGCCTGGCTCCCTAGCAGCTACTACTCAGTTACTTGCTATAAGGAAAGACCTTTTTTTCTTCACAATGCCTTTCAAAAACAAGGTGCATATTTTATTCCATGCCATATTGTATGCAAGAAAATACAGTATTCTGCCTGGGTAAAGGGGGTGGATTTAGCCCCACTGAACACATAAACTTTATCAGGTTTGCTGCTAAGTCCTTCTAGACAGACAGATTTTAGGGGGAAGCATTTAGGATCCCCAGGGCATTTCCCCCCACTCTCAGAGAGGAAAGGCCCCAAACTAGTCAGGGGCAAATGTAAATGACCAAGAAGTGATCACTGCAGTCCTTCCCTTAATGTAAGGATATGTTATGGGCCATGGGGCACCACCTTCTCAGTCACACACCACAAATAGTTAGGATGGTGCTAATAATAGCCAAAGTTGCAGGGGGAGATCAGGATGGCTCCCTGCAGTGATGTTCTGATACCCCAGGAGGGTGCCAAAGAGAGAAAGCATGCCAGAAAGAAGGTGGAGCAAAAGGTAACTACCCAGGAAATTCCTGAGTGAAGAAAGCAAGGCAAATCCTAAATTACCTTTTCCTCTAAAGACTTCCAGTTATCACTGATATTGTGGTAGCAACAAGAGGATATAAGTGTGGACTTGCCACCTGTGTTTGAACCACCATGGGCGCATCTACACATGATGCTATGTCGCCGTAGCAATGTGCTATGGTGCCATAGCATCTGCGGGCAAAAACTGTGACACTGACACTACGTCGCCGTAATAACGCAATCCCTCAGTATAGCATGTTGCTATGGTGACACAGTGGTTAAAAATAACTGCACCGCCAGCATGGCACAGGCTGCTTCCAAAAGGAAGTATTAAGTGATGATGAAGTAACAAAGGCACCATAGGGTCACATGTAGACGCACCCCATATCACCTAACCCTGCTAAAAGAACATGGTAGCTCACATACCAGTGCTTGCCTATGCTGAAGTTCCTATCTCTGCTACCACTTGTGCATCTGAAATGCTGGTATCTGTATAGAGAGTCTTAGCAAATTAAGGAGAGAGCAGAAGGAGCGGTGAGGGGACCAGGGAGATAGCAAGATCCTCCCCATTATTAGGGCATTCCTAGGTTGGTGTAAAGCCAATCAAATAGCTCCTACACCATTCCTCAGCCTGTGTCTGGTACAGGACTCATAGCTGAAGAAAAGGGACTGCTGCTCCTCTGTGCCTTAATCATACTTTGCTTCATAATAGCCACAGGACAGCCATTAGGCTTGTTATAACTTGCACCAGGGAAACTATACTGATGGAGAGCTGCCATTGGATCAGAGAGGCAAAAGACAGCTATCAACCACTGCTGCACTCCTCGCCCCCTCTATGTCCCCAGTCTGACATATCCCCTCCTCAGCTGTGATGAGCGCTTTGCCCTCACAGATTAGACTCATGTCCAGCGTTTCAAGTAGCTAAACCTGAGATGCCGGCAATTCTTGAGCTCTGTTCTCAGCTCTGCCACTGACTCACACCATGTGGCCTAAAGGAAGGGTGTAGGGGCAATTTCAGAGCTGCAAGAGCTCCCTCCTAGTACTAAAGAAAGGCACAAGAAAGTCAGAGCTCTGAAGCCAGTAAACACCAGGGCATTGTTACATTAAATTTGGTGGCACAGATAGGCCCAGAGAGTCAAAGGCATTAATGTGACCCTGTCACTACACCCCACTAAACTGTAAACTGGGTTCAAGGTTTCGTGTCAGAGAGATCTCAGTTGTCCCAGTCCCCTGGCAGCAACCACTGTTAAACCTTTTTAACTTTTTTTTGAAAGATAAATAAAAGAGGAAGAAAGGCAAAGACTGAAAATACAGATTCTGCCTTTGATGTTGACTCTTACTTGCACCCTCACTTAGGGAAAAACACATGGATACAACCATGGATACAGCCATATTAAAGAGGCCATTCTTAATGGACTGGCCGATGCCAACATCTTAAGGGATAGCCAGCACAGGTTTGTTGCGGGTAGGTCTTGCTTGACCAATCTCATTTCCTTCTACGACCAGGTGACCTATCACCTGGACAAGGGAGAAGAGATTGATGTCATATATCTTGACTTCAAAAAAGCCTTCGATCTGATTTCCCATGATCGCCTCTTGGAGAAACTGGCCAATTGTCGCCTTGGGTCCTCCACGATCCACTGGCTGGAAAATTGGCTCCGTGGTCGGACCCAGAGGGTAGTAATTGATGGAAGTCACTCATCGTGGTGTCCTGTGACCAGTGGGGTCCCCCACGGCTCTGTCCTTGGACCCATACTGTTCAACATCTTCATTAATGATGTGGACGCTGGAGTCAGAAGCGGACTGGCCAAGTTCGCTGATGACACCAAACTTTGGGGCAAAGCATCCACACCAGAAGACAGGCGGGTGATCCAGGCTGACCTGGACAGGCTCAGCAAGTGGGCGGACGAGAACCTGATGGTGTTCAACACCGATAAATGCAAGGTTCTCCACCTTGGGAAGAAAAACCCGCAGCATCCTTATAGGCTCGGCAGTGCTATGTTGGCTAGCACTATGCAAGAAAGAGACTTGGGGGTCACCATTGATCACAAGATGAACATGAGCCTGCAGTGGGATGCTGCGGCTAGTAAAGTGACCAAAACGCTGGCTTGCATCCATAGATGCTTCTCAAGCAAATCCCGGGACGTCATTCTCCCCTTGTACTCGGCCTTAGTGATGCCGCAGCTGGAGTACTGCGTCCAGTTTTGGGCTCCACAATTCAAAAGGATGTGGAGAAGCTTGAGAGAGTCCAGAGAAGAGCCACGCGCATGATCAGAGGTCAGGGAAGCAGACCCTACGATGACAGGCTGAGAGCCCTGGGGCTCTTTAGCCTGGAAAAGCGCAGGCTCAGGGGTGATCTGATGGCCACCTATAAGTTTATCAGGGGTGACCACCGGTATCTGGGGGAACGTTTGTTCACCAGAGCGCCCCAAGGGATGACGACTAGGTCGAATGGTCATAAACTACTACAAGACCGTTTCAGGCTGGACATAAGGAAGAATTTCTTTACTGTCTGAGCCCCCAAGGTCTGGAACAGCCTGCCACCGGAGGTGGTTCAAGCGCCTACATTGAACACCTTCAAGAGCAAACTGGATGCTTATCTTGCTGGGATCCTATGACCCCAGCTGACTTCCTGCCCTTTGGGCAGGGGGCTAGACTCGATGATCTTCCGAGGTCCCTTCCAGCCCTAATGTCTATGAAATCTATGAAATCTATGAAATATCAACCACTATGAGACTTGGTCCATTTGTACCAGTGTTGGACAGTTTAAGGCATTAGGTTTAACTGCCTCCCTGCTCACAGCTCACAGCAGTGTGGCAAAAGATGGAGCCTTGGCTGGCTAAGCCAGATTGTTACTAAACCCAAAGAAGAAAGACATATTGGAAACAGAAGAAATAAAGTAGAGAAGGAAAAGGATACCCCAGGGAGGGGGTGAAAGCCGAAACTCATGTTTCATGTTCCAGATGCTGTTCAGAATTTAGGAAAAGGTACTGGAGATGGTGATGTCATGTGGTTTGGTCTGGTTCAGGACATCTTTCAGGATCAAGCTGGTGAGGACCCAGTGGTGTCATGGCAGATCCCAAGGTAGTAGGAGATGGGAGGGTGGGTGGCAGCTATGACACTTATTTCACTCTTTTAAGTCCTTCCATCTTCTTCCTATCTCAACTGGAACGATGCTTTCTTCTGGCTGGCTCACCAAACTGAAGAAATTGAAGGGGAAGTAAGTTGAATAATTCCTTTATTGAAGGAATTAGGCCTAATTTCTGGCACACTTATTTAATTCTTTGATTCCCTGTGGCTCATATGCTCTGAACACAATCCCAGAGTTGTGTTGATAGACCTTTCTGTTTGGACTAAATCAGTCTTCCTATCTTTAACCTTAAACAATTGTAGAAACACTTTTATGTAACAAGCTGGGTTGAATGTTTTGGGTTTTTCCTCTTGAATGTCTTAAAGAGTCCAGACTGCTGCAGAACATCAGAGCATCAGCTGTGTTCCAGATCTCAGTTACAGGAGCTGCCAACATGGATTTGGTGGACAGACAAGTTTCTTTGGCTTCAGTCCTGTGGGCTGAGCAGGAATTGTGTAACCCAGTGATGAGGTAAAACTACAGATCTCAATCACTAACAAAGGGCTAGCAAGTTAGAGGACTTTAACAAGTGTGGCGTGTTTGTCAGCAGCAGCCTGGGTGGCCGGCTTGAAAGGGGCTCTGGATGATAGGTGGGGCATTCCCACCAATCAGGTAATAGCTGGGGAGAGGCTTCCCCTGCCCCTAACTTGGGCAAGGCAAAGAGCACGGACCTGGGTGAGGACTACACCCCCTCTCCCTGACTGGTCCACTTGCAATCCAGGGGCAGACCCTCCGGAGGGAATAAAAGAACAGTGTGCCTGGCACATGGGTGTCTGCATCGAGGGACAGTGAAGAGGGTGGGTGAAGAAGAGCTGGCAGAGCTGGTCAATGAGGTGGAGCTCTTGCCCTGAAGAGGCCAAAGAACCCCCTTTGCTGGATGGGAAGCAGCAGGTGGCCGTGTTCGCCAGTCCCGCAATGAGGAAAGCTGATCTCAATGCACTCAGGCGATTAGTCAAGGACACACTGCAGAGTAGGAGTTTTGAAGGGATGGGAGCCCAAGAAGGGTGGCTGTGCCTTAAGGAAACGACCCTTCGGGCACAAAGCAAGATGATCCCTGAGCGAGGCAAAAAAGGGAAAGGGGCCAGGAGGCTTCCATGGCTGACCAGAGAAATCCAGGGCAGCCTAAGGGCCAAAAGGGGAGCACATAAAAAGTGGAAACAAGGTGAGATCACTAAAGATGAATATACCTCCTCTGCTCGTGCTTGTAGGGAGGCAGTTAGATGGGCCAAAGCTACCATGGAGCTGAGGATGGCAACCCAAGTAAAAGACAACAAGAAATTGTTTTTTAGATATATTGGGAGTAAAAGGAAGGCCCAGGGAGGAATAGGACCCCTGCTAAATGGGCAGAAACAATTGGTGACAGACAGGAGGGACAAAGCTGAACTCCTCAACGAGTTCTTTGCCTCAGTGTTCCTAAGCGAGGGGCACGACAAGTCTCTCACTGGGGTTGTAGAGAGGCAGCAGCAAGGCGCCGGACTTCCATGCGTAGACCCTGAGATGGTGCAGTCACTTGGAAGAACTGGATGCCTTTAAGTCAGCAGGCCCGGATGAGCTCCATCCAAGGGTGCTGAAGGCACTGGCCGACATCATTGCAGAGCCACTGGCGGGAATATTTGAACGCTCGTGGTGCACGGGCCAAGTCCCGGAGGACTGGAAAAGGGCTAACATGGTCCCCATTTTCAAAAAGGAGAGGAAGGAGGACCTGGGCAACTATAGGCCAGTCAGTCTCACCTCCATCCTTGGTAAAGTCTTTGAAAAAATTATCAAGGCTCACATTTGTGAGAGCCCAGCAGGGCAAATTATGCTGAGGGGAAACCAGCACGGGTTTGTGGCGGGCAGATCGTGCCTGACCAATCTAGTCTCTTTCTGTGACCAAGTTACGAAACGCCTGGACACAGGAGGAGGGGTGGATGTCGTATACTTAGACTTCAGGAAGGCCTTCGATACGGTATCCCACCCCATACTGGTGAACAAGTTAAGAGGCTGTGATGTGGATGACTACACAGTCGGGTGGGTGGCGAATTGGCTAGAGGGTCGCACCCAGAGAGTCGTGGTGGATGGGTCGGTCTCGACCTGGAAGGGTGTGGGCAGTGGGGTCCCGCAGGGCTCGGTCCTTGGACCGATACTCTTTAATGTCTTCATCAGCGACTTGGACGAGGGAGTGAAGTGTACTCTGTCCAAGTTTGCAGATGACACAAAGCTATGGGGAGAAGTGGACACGCCGGAGGGCAGGGAACAGCTGCAAGCAGACCTGGATAGGCTGGACAAGTGGGCAGAAAACAACAGGATGCAGTTCAACAAGGAGAAATGCAAAGTGCTGCACCTAGGGAGGAAAAATGTCCAGCACACCTACAGCCTAGGGAATGACCTGCTGGGTGGCACAGAGGTGGAAAGGGATTTTGGAGTCCTAGTGGACTCCAAGATGAACATGAGCCGGCAGTGTGACGAAGCCATCAGAAAAGCCAATGGCACTTTATCGTGCATCAGCAGATGCATGACGAATAGGTCCAAGGAGGTGATACTTCCCCTTTATCGGGCGCTGGTCAGACCACAGTTGGAGTACTGCGTGCAATTCTGGGCGCCACACTTCAAGAAGGATGCGGATAACCTGGAGAGGGTCCAGAGAAGGGCAACTTGTATGGGCAAGGGCCTGCAAACCAAGCCCTATGAGAAGAGACTAGAGAAACTGGACCTTTTCAGCCTCCGCAAGAGAAGGTTGAGAGGCGACCTTGTGGCTGCCTTTAAGTTCATCACGGGGGCACAGAAGGGAATTGGTGAGTATTTATTCACCAAGGCGCCCCCGGGGGTTACAAGAAACAATGGCCACAAGCTAGCAGAGAGCAGATTTAGACTGGACATTAGGAAGAACTTCTTCACAGTTCGAGTGGCCAAGGTCTGGAATGGGCTCCCAAGGGAGGTGGTGCTCTCCCCTACCCTGGGGGTCTTCAAGAGGAGGTTAGATAGGCATCTAGGTGGGGTCATCTAGACCCAGCACTCTTTCCTGCTTATGCAGGGGGTCAGACTCGATGATCTATTGAGGTCCCTTCCGACCCTAACATCTATGAATCTATGAATCTATGAGGGAGTGCGGCGAGCAGTGCACGAACAGTGCACGCCAGGTCCAGGAGCGGACCAAGACCCTGGGAGCTGCTTGAGGTGGCTCAGGTCTCCAAACCCTGACACTAGGCCAGGAACTTGGTGCACGAATAGTGCATGCTGGGTCTGGGAGTGGACTGAGATCCTGACAGCTGCTCGAGGCAGTTCGGGTCTCTAACCCCTGTGGCATGAGGCCAGGTAGCAGTGCACAGGCTGGTGCACAGTGGGTTTGAGAAGGAACAGGCCCTGGGAATTGCTTGAGGCGGCTCGGGTTCTCCAACCTCTGGCACGAGGCCAGGCTGTTGGCATGCAGGCAGCGCATGGAGGGTCTGGGAGCGGTCCGAGACCCCGGCGCTGCACAAGGTGGCTTAGGTCTCCAACACCTGGCATAAGGGAGAGCCACTGGTACAAGGAATGATGCACAGGGCCCCAAGCAGGCTACCAGGGGGGTAGCCGGGGGCAGCTGTGAGCCCCTGCTGAGCCAGAAAGCATCATGATTGGGGAGATGGGGACGGCCTCATCGGGCTTTGGAGTCATGAGTGCCAGGAAAGGGGATTTCCCACAGTGGAGGTGGGAATCGCCCATCAGTGAGCCTAACCTCAGGTGGAGAAGCCTGAAGGGGAGGCACCCCTGGGTTTGGAGGTTTCCCTTGTGGACTATACCAGTTGGATGGTCGAGGGCACTGGGGATCTTTCCCCCTCTGGAGTGCTGCCAAGGCTTCAGAGGCAGCCCAGGTTGTACTTTGTGTCTTTCAAGGTTTAAGCTTATCTCTGATATTCTTGCACCTCATATTTTGTAAGTTAGTGCCTTATATTTGGTGTATTTGTGTCTTTTGTTGGTGAGCTCACATTTTATAGAGTTTAAGGTTGTATCATCTTTATCTGAGACCTTGGTTTTGATCTTTTTACAATATTTACCTGAATCCTGAGGGGTGTGTGTAGGATTGTATATATACATTACATATAGTTTCCAGGTCCTGTATACATATGTATGTTCCACTTTTAACTCTTATTTATTATTAAATAAATTTGTACATAGCTAAGTTCATAGAGTGTCCAGGTCTACTCTATAGGGATAGGAGGGAAACTGTGAGCAGCAGCAGTTTCACCCCACAGTGCCCCTGTTCTGCTAACTTTTCCCTTTGATTGGAGAGGAGAGTACACAACTAGGTACTACCCAGGCTACACAAGGAAAGTATCATGTGGACCAAGGAAGGAACTTACACGCTTGTATGCTGGAGCTGCCTTTGCACTGAACCAAGCGTCAGGGGATCAATTTTAAATGGTTCTTAAATCACAGGTCCTATTTCCCATAATTGTAATCTTAGTTACTTTTACATACATTTCAACTGTGAGCCACAATATCCAGGAGGCAAATTTGTGGATCCATACTTGCTTTGAGAACATATGCACAAATCTGAGTTGCTCAAACCAGCACCAAACCACTGAATCTGAACCCAGCTAAGTCAATGCATGTATCACGAGCCATTGCTGTTTAAAAACTGCTCTCAGTAACAGGAAGGAACTGTCTCTGATGTTCTCCACTGCTGAGTTTGCGGTCATTGGACCAAACCTTCCCTTCTGAGTGGCTTCATCTGCTCTCGTAATCTGTGTTTCTGGCTGCTCTTACATTTCCTCAGCAAATTGGATAGTGGGACAAATGCAACATAAACAAGAGATGTAACGTACACCCATTCTTGGTGTAAGTCAGCACAGTTTAGCTCCGTTAAAGTCAATAGAATTTCACTTGCTTACACCAAATCTGGATTTGACCCACAGTTGCAATTCTGAAGCAAGAACAATTCACATGCCCGGGGAACAGTTTTTTCCTTTAACTTTTATAATTACACCAAAGCCAGTTGAATCAGTGCCAGCAGGTAGACTCCAGAGCAGCACATTTAATTGCAGGGCCCCTCAGAAAGAGTCTGAATGATCATTTCAAATGGAGACAAGAGTGAACCAAACTCTACAACTGCTAACTTTCTGTGGAGGTTCTGAATCCAGAGCCAAATTTCACAAATTACTCTTAACTTTAAAATTGATTGAACAAAGCCCCTGAATCTGAACCTTCCTGAACTTCATAGTGCTTGAAATTCGGATCTTCTCAATGGGACCTCTTGTATGAAGCAGTCATTGGAAATAGGTCTATCAGACAGTGATCTGTTGTAATGGTCAGCTATGGAGGGAGTGTGCAGTAAAGAACATCTGTACCACAGACTTGTAATAGCCTGACTACCCACTGCATGCTTAACACGCAGCCAGAGGTGATCCCATTCCATCCTGCTCAAGTCCCTCTTTTGTGGCACATGATTATCTTAACCATAAGATTAAGTTACAAAAAGCAGCAAGCAGAAGGGAGACCTGCCAATCTTTTATATTAACTGTTTTTCAGGGACTTGAATAGGGTGGAATCAAATCACACCCAGCACCTAGAAGCCATTTAGACACCTCATTCATTGCCAACAGTATACCAAAGCGTGGGTAAGTGGAGCACAAACCAGAGGATCTTTCAAAGGAGGTGGGGGCACCAAGATGGAACTAGGGAGGTGCCTCACCCTCCCATCCCCATTTCCCACCCTGCCCTGCACACTGCACCTTTCCTGAAGTGGTCTGGCCCTGGCAGTGAGGAGGACAGTGCAGTAGCAGCAGCACACTGTGGTTCATCCAGAGGGCACAGGGAGGGGGATTGGCTCCTGCCGCTGTGTGCATCCTGGGAGGGCATGGGGCGGGGTGGGTGCCCAGATCTGCACAGGGCGGGGTGAGCTGCAGCTGTGGGCTGGGACCAGGGGTCGCATTGGGCTGGGCTGGGCTGGGCTGGGCTCAGGGTGGGCAGCAACGATGCTGGGACAGGGGCTACAAGGGGGGCTGCAGCCACCCCAAATTTTGCCATAGCCTCCTCCGGTAGCCCCACTTCCAGCACCACCACTGCCCACCCCAAGCAAGGTTCCCTCTAAGGTGCACACGTGCATGGCTGCGCACAACTAAGAGTCTGGCCATGCACAGCCTTTTCAAGGCTGCACACTGGGAGAGGAGCTGAAGGTAAGCTCCAAGAGGAGGTGGGGGCGGTGTCTCCTCGCTCTCCAAAGCGATGTGGGGCAGCGGAGCAGTGTCCCGGACTCAGCAGAGCCTCACTCAGGGCAGGCGGCGGCTCCTCCCCAAGGTGTGGCAAGGCAGGGATGAAGGCTGGGGCGGGGGGCTGGCGGGGGCTCTGCCAGCTCTGGGGAACTTCTCTACTCCCCGGCCCTGGTGCCATAGGGGAAGTAGGGGAGCAGAGAAGTTCCCCGGAACCGGCGGAGCCCATGCCAGCCCCCGGCTTCAGCCTCTGGCCCCCAGCCCCCAGCCCCCAGCTCCAGCCTCCAGCCCCCGGCCCCAGCCTCTGGCTCCAGCCTGTGGCCCCCAGCCTGTGGCCCCCAACCTCCGGCCCCCAGCCTCTGGCTCCAGCCCCCCAGCCCCCAGCCTCTCGGCCCAGCCTCCAGCCTCTGGTCCCCAGCTCCAGCCTCTGGCCCCTAGCCCCCGGCCCCCAGCTCCAGCCTCTGGCCCCTAGCCCCCAGCCCCCAGCTCCAGCCTCTGGCCCCAGCCCTCAGCCCCAGCCTCCGGCCCCCAGCCTCTTGTCTCCAGCCCCCAGCTCCAGCCCCCGTTCCGTAGGTCCAACATCCAGCCCCCAGCTCCAGCCCCCGTTCCCTAGGTCCAACATCCAGCCCCCAGCTCCAGCCCCCAGCCCCCAGCTTCAGCCTCTGGCTCCAGCACCCAGCCTCCAGCCCCCAGGCCCCAACCCCCTTCAGTAAGCGTCCCACACCGGACCGACATGACATGCTCACAGACCAACGCGGCACGCTCACGGACCAACACAGCATGCTCACAGACTGCTACTCCTTAGAGGAAATACTGACCCCAAGTACAGCACAGCGCAGCCCCCCGCCCATGCTCCCAGCCCCAGCCTACAGCTGCAGCCTGCCCCACCTCACCCTGTGCATATCTGGGAGCACCCCCCCGGTGCCCTCCTGGGGTGTGCTCAGTGGCGGGAGCTGCTCCCCCTTCCTGCTGCGGCTCCGTCCTGCACCCACCCCACCCCAGCCCCTGCCCCATTCCCTCCCTCACCATAGGGGGTGTTGATCTGCCCCCCCATGTCCCTTCCCTTCCCTCTCCCTGTCTACTACAACAGATTTACCAGCTGCACACAGCTGTATTGGAAATCAGATTGGCATTGACCTATATGCCTCCTTAAAAATCAGCTATCGGTTTCAGACCCCCAAATCTCTATTGGTGTACCCCTATTGAGAACGAGTGCTCTAGTCCCTATGCTCTGTCCACTCAACTGAATTCCAAGTTTGGGGTGTCCCCAGTCACCCCCTTCAGTGGCCTCCACCTCCCTTTAGCCATGATCCAGTCCTTTGGGGAGATGTGACAAACATGAAACACCAGTGCCAGTACTGACTCAAAGAAATGTCCCACACAGGGTTCACCACTTCCCCTTGGTGGTGGGCTCCAAGTAGAAAGAAAACAAAACAGAAAATATCTGGGGCACTTAGCTTGCTTCTTGTGCAGGTCTGCAGCTTTCCTTCCTCGGGGCTCCCTCCTGAGTCCTCTTGCTGCAGTCTGAGCTCCGAGCCTTGCGCCCCTCCAGGAATGTGCTGTCTCTGGTGGTTGCCACAAGCCAACTTCCCTCTCTCTTCCAGAGGCTGGCACGTATACAGGGTGCTTGGGTCACCTGTCCCTCTGCTTCTGCCTCTTAGATCATGTGGCACTGCCTGCACCTGGACCCAGTGGCTATCTTGTTACAGGCTTCCCTGCATGTGAGTCTGATTTGAGCAACACAAAGAAGGTGCAAGCAAAAGAAAGGGGGAGACAAGGCTGGGGTTGGTGAAATCATAGGAGGAAGAAACCAGGGACAGGGTGAACTGGCAGCCAAAAAGTGAGGGAGAAGAAAGGGGGGAAGGGGTCACACATGCTTAGGTCCTCTTTCCTGTCTAGTATTGGGGTACAGGCCCCATTATAGTACCTATAGAAAAATAACTTCAACTATACATCTATAATGCTGGGTTCTGATCTAGCTGTTATAACTCAGGAAAGAGACCTTGGAGTCATTGTAGACTGGGGTGGGCAAAGTCTGGCCCTCAGGCCAGATCTGGCCCACCAAATAATTGTATCTGGCCCATAGGTGGGCGACTGTGAGTTCATGGGACCTGGCCTGTGGGCACCTGGTGGCTCTGGCTGCCACGTGGTGCTGGCAGGGCAGGGTTGTTTCTGCTGTGCTGGACAGGTGGGTGGGACTGTCTACCCAGTGCTGACATGGTGGTGTGCTACAGTTCTGGGAGGCATGATCAGATGGTGTAGGGATCAGGCGGGTGAGAGAGAGAGAGAGAGAGAGAGAGAGTGGCCTTTGAGAGGACACCAAAACTCATTAAGTGGCCCTCCAGCCAAAATATTTGCCCACCCTTGCAGATATTTCTCTAAAAACATCAACTCAGTGTGCAGCTGTGACCAAAAAGGCCAATAAAAATGTGGGCATTATTAAGAAGGGAATTGAAAACAAAATCGAGAATATTATCATACCATTATACAAATTCATGGTGCACTGCATCTTGAATACTGTGAACAGGGAGCTGCTGTTCACTAACAAGTCCCAAAATACTAGAACTAGGGGGAATCCACTGAAATTAGCAGAAGACAAGTTTAAAAGTAACAAGAAAAGTACTTTTTTATACAATACATATTAACTTGTGGAATGCATTGCCACAGGAGGGGGTGGAGGCAGATAGCACACCAAGGTTCACAAAGGGACTAGACCAGGGGTGGGCAATTATTTTGTGTGGAGGGCCACTTACCCAGTTTTGGCAAGCTGTCGAGGGCTGCATGGGTAGCCCTGCCTTGTGACAGGTGCCCTGCCCCTGAGTCACCATCTTCTGACTGGAAGTCCCACCCCCTAATCCCTGACCTTTGCCATTAGAAGTCCCTCCCCTTGCCCCTGGAAACAGTCCTTTCAGCAAGGGGTTTTGCCATCTCAGACCCAGAAAAAGACCAAATTATATACTAAAAAGCAAACATCTAAAACATTCATTAATTTGATTTCAAAAAATATTTTTGTCCTGGTTTACATGTGTTTGTGCAGTATTACACAGAGCTTAAGTATATAATAGCTTAAAATGAACTCTCACTCTTGTATATTGTAGGGGTTTGCAGGGTATGGAGGGTATAGGTTTGTTGGGGGCTGAGGGTCTGGGGGTATGTGGGGTGTGGGGGAGGGTGTGTCTGTGTGGGGTGGATAGGTGTAGGGGGTGTGGGAGCATGTGGGTGTGTGTGTGGATATATGGGGTCTGGCTGGATATGGGGTTTGTGGGGTTTGCTTGTGTGACTCGCCCTATGAACACACACACACACTCCCTCCTTGCCACCGCCACACAAAGAGTCCCTCCACACACACAGTCTCTCCTCACATGTGCACATGCGCGCGCGCACACACACACACACACACACACACATATACACCCCTACTGGTGGGTCCTGTGCTCCCCCAGCCTGGGGATGTAGCTAGAAGCCAGGTGGTGCTGGAGCAGTGTGGGGGCAAGAAGGCAGGGAAATGGTTGGGGGTGGGGCAGGTCTGGGCTGCTCTGTCCTGCCGGCTCCCCCTGGATCCTACTGCCCCTGGCTCCTGTCATCTTTGACAGGCATCCAGGAGCAGATAAATATTTTCTACATTTTTTAGGTGTCCTGCGGGCCAGATAGAATGGCCTGGCAAGCTGGATTTTGCCCATGGGCTGTATTTTGCCCAGCCCTGGACTACACAAGTTCATGGATGGTAGATCTATTAATAGCTGTTCAACAGAATGGTTGGAGATGTTTCCTCTGGCATCTCTAAACCAACAATGGTAGATGTCATGGAGAGTAATGAAGAGGGGATAGATGACTTCAGATCAATCCGATTCAGTGCTCTCCCTGTACAGCATTCACTTCTGCTACTGCTGGAAACAAGATACTGAGCTAAATGGACAATTGGTCTGACCCATTATAGCACTACTTATGTATTTATGTCCTCTAAATTATTGTGCATAAGCCTCTGAGCAATACTTATCTTTCAGCCATGCACAATGTTAGCACTGCTATTTGCCAACACTTCAGGTTGTTTGTTCAGAAATGAGTCATTGACTGTAAGCGTGAAGCTGGTCAAGTAGGTGCTGAAACACAGTAGCATCTATAAGATCTGGCATCCCTACATCTCTGTAGGGCATGGCTACTACTGTCAGTCACATTCAAAATATAAAGAAAAACTTGAGAATTGTCTTAATTCTCTGGGTCACGGACTCTCCAGTAAAAAGAGAACACTAACTGTGCTTGTGAGCTTGCTGGTTTCCTTCTTCATCTTGCTGACTGTGCTTAGTAACTTCTGTATTTATGTATCTTCAATGTAGTCCAATCCCACAGGCCTAAACTCAGGTTAAATCAGCATAGATCCATGGAATTTTGTCTATTTACTGTTGCTGTAAATTTAGATCCAAGATTTAAAACCAGTACTGCTTTCACATGTTTGTAAGCCGAAATGATCAGTAAGGTTTGCTTAAGTAAGTACTTACTCAGCCTTTGTATGCTACTGTCTCTGGGTTTGATCCTAAGCCTGTTTAAGTCAATGACAGTCTTTCCTTTGACTGGTGGATTTTGAGTCAAGCTTGCACACAGGATCATAGGAAAGTAGGGCTGTGCGAGGCTTCGGACAGAGCTTTGGATCCAGAGAAGCTTTGGACGCTTCAGGGATCAAAGCAGCATGTCCAGGTCAAAACACTGGCCTCATTAGGCTTCCCGAAGCTGTTTGGAGCCGCCTTGGAGCTACCTCTGAGATCCGGCCATAGGGTATAATGGGGAAACAATAAAATATCTATAACTGTGTCTTGGGGCGAGGGAGACACTACTGCAGGCCACTACTGCAGTGTTACCAGTTACCAATCAACCATGATTCACTCAGGGACAAGCTCAATACACAGGACCTAGGTAATGTAGCCAGTTAATTACCATCAATTAGCACCTACAAAACGAGACAAAGGAGAGGACCGAATCAATACAATCAACTGCCCCAAGACAGACACAGTCAGTCCCACAAGCACTATGGCACAAGTTTCGTCCGTCAGCAGCTAGGGATACAGGGCCCCAGAACCCCCCTGCACTGATCTCCTCGACAGCTGGCAGGCGTCATGGCCTCAGCAGGGGCCACCATCGCTGCAGCTGTCACCCCGCTGCGCCTTAACACATGCAGTGTCACTCTTGGCACGAGTTTTGCTTGTCCACAGCTTGAGGGGCAGTTCCACCCAAACCCCTGCACTGATCTTCTTGAAATTTGGCAGACTTTGTGGCCTCAGTAAGAGCTACCAGCTCTGCAGTTCTGACCCCCCTGTGGTGTAACACATAGACGTGACAGGAGTTTTGCTTTCAGGAATTTGGGGTACAGTTCCGCCAAACCCCTGCACTGATCTTCTTGAAACTTGGCACATTTTGTGCTCTCAGCAGAGCCTACCATCCCTGCATGTTTCATCCAAATTGGACAAAACCCAACAAAATTATAGATATTTAATTGATTCCCCGTTATAACCTATGGCTGGATCTCCGAGGTGGCCCCAAAACTTCGGAGCTGCTTCAGCTGGATTGAGATGGAAACCTGGTCTGGAGCTCTGGATCAGATCATGGCCATCTGAGGCGTCCAGATCCAAAGCCGGATCAGATCGCTGCCGACTCGCACAGGCCTATAGGAAAGTAGGGATGGGAGGGTTTTCTTGAAGTCGTAGATTCATAAATGTTAGGGTTGGAAGGGACTTCAACAGATCATCGAGTCTGACCCCTGCCTAGGCAGAGAAGAGTGCTGGGGTCAGATGACCCCAGCCAGATGCCTATCCAGCCTTCTCTTAAAGACCCCCAAGGTAGGGGACGTCACCACCGCCTTGGAAGACCATTCCAGACTTTGGCCAACCTTACCATGAAGAAAAAGCAGCAAGCTACCACCTGAACAGAGACTTGAACCCTGGAGCCTCAGATTAAAAGTCTGATGCCCCTACCAACTGAACTATCCAGGCTCATATAATTGTGTACTTCAGCACTCAACTCAAGGCAGGATTGCCCTTGACTAAACTCTCACAAGCAAGTGTCTGTCTAAATGTGCTCTTGACAATTTGGGGGGATTGAGGCAGCCTGTTGCAATACTTGATTCTAGGAGTCAAGCCTGTCCCTAGGAGTTGCTGCTAATGGCAGCAAACTGCTTGCACTTCCTGGGGCCCTGCAATGGGCCTGTCATCACAAGGGGGATCTCTACCACTCACCAGGGGGAGACAGCCATCTCCTGTCCAGGTCTGGGAGTTGCTCCCTGCCGCAGGGGGACTGCCTGCTGCCAGGGTGGGGACAATGTCCCCCTGCCCCAGTAGCAGGGAGCTTCTAGCCCCAGCTCCCTGATTAGGACAGAGGACTTGGAAATAGCCGCAGGGGTGGGACGGGTCCCAGCTCCCTGCCCTAATCTGCCAGTGGGGCAGCTAGTAGGAAGGCCTCAGTCACCCAATCAGGGTGCAGGGATGGCACCTGCCCCTGACTGTAGGGTTGGGGCTGGAGAGCCTGTTCCCTCCTCAGCTCGGCAATTGCAGACCTGGGTGGGGGAGAGGCTGTAGAGCTTGTTCCCTGTTCAGCTCCATGATCGTGGAGCTGGGTGCGGAAAAGGCTCCCCGACCCCCACCAGCAGGGAGTTCCCAGCACCAGCTCCGCAACAACAGGGCCAGTGCTGGGAGATCCTTATCTCTCAGTGCCAGTCATGGAGCTGGTGCTGGGAGATAAGGATTTCCCAGCTCCCATTCCCTGATTGCCATCTCAGAGCAGGGGGCTTGGAGCTCTCTGCTGCTGGGGCAGTGGGACATAGCCCTGCCTAGGCTCTGGTGCAGGGGTGGGCAAAATGCAGCCCAGGGGCCGCATGCAACCCACCAGGCCATTCTATCTGGCCTGCGGGGCCCCTAAAAAATTTAGAAAATTTATATTAATCTGCTGTGGGCTGCCTGTCATGCTGCCCTCTATGGCTTGCCAAAACTCAGTAAGCAGCCCTCTGTCCAAAATAATTGCCCGCCCCTGCTCTGGTGGCAGATCCCACCCTGGCAGCAAGCAGCTTCTGGCTCCCGGGTGGCCGGCTGACCAGGAACAGATTTGCTTCTGGTCAGGCATCTATATGAGCACTACTGCACAGTTAGTAATCACAACTAAATTTGCTACTTGCATTTTCAGGTAGCAAATTTACTTGCACTTAGCAAGGTTTACCATGCAGTAAGCATGTGCACATGTAGATGCACATGCTTACTACACAGTAAACTATGCTACTTCACAGTAAAGCACCTTGTGTAGATGCACCCCTACTCTATTTAGAACTGAAGAGGCCTTACCTGAAGTACAGTGTCTGGTTTTGGGCACTGCACTTCAAGAAAGATGAAGACAAATTTGAAGGAGTCTAGAGGAAAGCAACAAATATGGTTAGAGATGTAGAAAAAATGATGTATAAGGAAAGGTTGGAAGAACTGGGATTATTTTGCCTGGTGAGCATTTTGAAGAAGGATTTGAAAACAGTCTTCAAATAAAAAAAGGAGTGCTATAAAAAGGATGGTGACAAACTGCTTTCTGTGTCCACAAGGGATAGAATAAGTCATAATGCGCTTAAATTGCAACAAGGAAGATTTAGGTGGGATATTAGGAGAAACTTTCTTACCATGGGGGTGGTTAACCACTGGAACAGATTACGAAGAGTCTGTGAAATCTCCATCCATGGAAGGTTTTAAGAGCAGATTAGACACTTGACTGGGATGGGTCAGCCAGGAATGATTTTGCCTTGAGCAGAAAGCTGGATTAGATGACCTCCTGAGGGCCCTTCCTGCCCTGCTTTTCCATTCATATTTTAAATGAATTTCCCAACAGAAAACAGATGGTCTCCACATTCTACCTTGACAGTCACAAGTCACATAACACCCTCAATCTCACCTTTTGTGGAGAAAAAGGGCATCACAACCCAACTCCTACCTACCTGGGGGTGACCCTTGACCACTCCCTAACCTACCATCATCACCTCTGAAAGACTGCTGTGAAAACAAAGGCATGAGTGAACATCATCCGAAAGCTCATCAGCACAAGCTGGAGTGCAAAAGCTGCCATCCTCCGCAATTCTGCCATAGCTCTGGTCTTCTCAACAGCTGAGTACTGTGCACCTGTCTGGGCCTCAAGTTGACATACCAAACTCATTGACACACAACTTTACTAAGTAATGAGGTCTATCTCTGGAACTTTGATACCAACTCCAGTGCAGTGGCTACCAGTACTTTCAAACCGTACTCCTCTCTCTGTTCCATGGGATGCAGCAACATACAGAGGAATAATGCATACCAATAGTAATCTGGACCTTCCCATCCACAGAGACCTTCAAGATCTCCCAACTCATCACATGATTTCAGAAAAAAATTTTTGGAACACAAAGCGAGCACCTCATACTGAAAAATCTTGGAGGAAAGCTTGGGCAGAAAACACTTTCCCAAACAAACACCTTGCCTCTGACCCAACAATGCAATAGCTGGGCTTCAACCTTCCACAGGGCATGTGGGCAACCCTTAATATTATACACATTGGACATGGCCGGTGCGGCCACCTGATGTACAAGTGGCACCTAAAAACCTTGCCTGGCTGTGATTGTGGAAACCCTGACCAAACCATGGAGCACATAATAACATCCTGCCCCAGATACAAGTTTGAAGGCAACATCCTGGAGTTACACTCACTTTCCAGCAAGGCATTGGTTTGGTTGGGGAACTTGGAATTAAAAATGTGACAATAGCTCCTGCTCCTAAAGCCATACAAAAGAAAGAAAGAATAGATTCTCTGACCATTTATTCTCCGTTTTTATTTAAGGTCCCAAGACCTGCCTGTATTGCATCTAAGTGTCTTGTGATCACAAAGTTCCCTGATGTTTCCTCCCACAACCTGCATCAGTTAGATGCTCAGCTGGAAACCATGTCACAATGTCAGTGCTGTGGCCACACTAGACAGCATATGTGCTTCGCTGCAATATATATCCTGTGTTGTAGGAACTCAGCTGTAGTTAAACAACATAGAAAATTAGAAAATTAGGATTAGAAGGAACCCTACGACATCATCTAGTCCAATCCCCAAGAAGACACATTAGAGAACAGATCTTCAGTTGATATAAAATTCATATAGATCTACTGAAGCCAATAGAGCTCTGCCAGTTTATGCTATTTGGGGTTGGACCCTTATTTCTTGATTTGGGAACTAGCCTCTTGACTTTTGTTGCCCTTCTCAGCATTATTCAAAGCTTTTTCATTAGTATGTTATGGCTATCTCTTTTCTTGCCTCATAGAATCACAAATATATCAGGCCAGGAGGAACAAGAGGAGCACGTGTCATGAACAACTTATAAATGTGCATACTAATTGTTATACTGTCAGCTGGAAGTCTCTGGAGTAGGCTGTATGCTCCACATAGATAAGGAGCAGCCACACACTTTCAGTCTGAGTGAGCATTACAAATACGAAGTGTCCATGAGACAGAGTCCATTTGTACAACTGGCCATACTGCAGTGAAACAATCTCCCAAAAGGCTTCTTTCCTTCGTGTATACAACAACACATGATAATATTTAGCATCCATATAATGCTTTACATTTTGATATCTCTGTGCAATCATTAACTAACCCACCTTCCTAACCTTGCTGTGAGGTGTGTAAATAATATTATCTCTGTATCTTGGACTTAATCAAGGTGGGGAGAAAATGGGTATATCTATGCTACATCCCTCATGTTCTCAGGAAATGTTGTCCTCAAGTGCACCCAGCACACAGCACACCTGCTTCTGCTTGCACACACCTATAAGTAAATAAATGCATAAATGAGGCAGTGAAGCATTTCTGTGGTTACCTTCTGCTGCCACTCTCAAAGTTTCCACCTCCCCCATATTTGAGAGTGGTGCCAGGGGCAGCACCAGGGCACCTTCATTCCCTCCTTTCCAAGGTTGGCACCTGTAATAGGAAGTAATCATTAGGGCTGTGAGAAGTTTCGGTCCCTGATTTGATTCGGCGGAGATTCAGCACAATTTGGTGGCCAAATCTCCAAACCTGAATCTAATCAGAGGACCCTTTAATCTCTCTGAATTGAATCAGAAGGATTCAGCGATTTGGACACAGACACAGCTTTAAATGTTTTTCGACATAACTCTAGGTACCAGGTGGCTCATGAGTGCTGCAATGCTGGGGCGTATGAAGTGTCCCACAGAAGTGCGGGGCACTCCTCAGCACACTCTGTGGTGAACCCCGAAGTGGACCAGAAGCATTTCTGGTCCACTTCCGGATCTGCCGGGGAGTGCATTGGGGGCCCTCCTGTGCCACCCTGGCTTGGTGACTGGTGCCTCCTGGATCTGGGGAGGCACCCGGGGTCCCCCAGCGGCCGATCGCTGAGCCAGAGGGTTGCGCGGGGGGGCGTGCGCTCCCTGGCAGACCCGGAAGTGGACTGGAAGTGGACTCTGAATCAGCATCAAATCTTTATGTTCAGATTCGGCCGAATGAGATCAGGGACAGTGATCCAAATCAACTAATCAAATCACTGTCCCTGATTCAGGCCAAATCCGAATCGTTAATGACTAGGGGCAGCTTCACACACCCCTAGTAATCATGTAGGGCATGATTGAGAGTGGTGCTCTCTGGGAAAGAAACAGGATAGACATGTCCAATAAGTCATTAGCAGAGGCCTAGGGTTTGGATTCAGGGCCACCCTGCTCCCACAGCTTGGCTCAAGTCCCTTATCCCAGTGCTTCCTAGCACCATCATCATTAAAAAATCTGCAGACCAGTTAACACCAATTCTTTAAGACCAGTGATATTCTCATTTGCACCCACACAACCCACTTGTCTTCACATTGTGCCCTCAAAGATAATCTGCATGGTGCCATTATTATTCAAGGGGTTTATACATGTGGAGTACAGCAAGCAACTGTCCTGATGATGAACAAACAGAAACCAAACCAAATCTCAACAGTGTTGGCCTTGCAGGACTAACAGGACCAAAAAGTACTAACAACTATAATCAGTAGGTATGAATGCAATGTACACGGGGAACAGATCCAGCAGTTATGATCATGCCTTTTCTGACACAGGTGGTTTTGAACTTTAAGGTGTGTGGTTAATCATTTGATAATACACACACAAAGCAGAATCTTAATGCCTCTCTGCCTGGCTGGATAATCAATAACCACTACCTGCCTGTACCCTTTGCTCACCTTTTCCCCACCCCAGATAATCCAAAAGGAAAAGAGAAGCAAACAATGACATTTCCACATACTTTTTTCCTCCCTTTTGCTTTCTTCCTGTGCAGTTAAATTTTACCCTGTGTGTTCAGCTCTTAGCTCTGGGGATGCAAGTCTGAAATCCTAGTTTGTCCTCTTCAGGTTCCATGGCTGTCTCAGACATTTCCTGCGGGTGCCTTCTATACATGCCCCGAAACACTTTCCATCAGAGATCTTTGTGGTTTAGTTTAGAGGCATTTATTCATTTTCACTTTCTAGTCTAAGCTATTACTCAATGTTATCGTTAGGCAGAAACTCTGGTCTGCAGTCCTGTGAGATGACAGACTGTAACTCTGCAGGATACCATTACATCTGTAGTTATTAGTAAGGGTAACTCTCCTGTAAGGGTTGCTCTCCTGTAAACTTAGTCTGGAACAGAGTCCTGAGTAACTGTTCACCCCAGGTGTTCTCTCCTTACTCAAATCAGGTTCTGGTCCAGGAGACCTTGGGGCAGTGTAATAATAGGTATTTTCTTCCTTTCCCAGAGTTTAGTTTAGGACACTGGGAAAACGTGACCATGCTATGATTGGGAGAACTCCAATCCGTTCCTTTTTTAATTCTTTCCCTTTCTCCACAGGATGAAATTATGTTGACTCCCTGGAGAGAATTTCCTGTAGAAGAATTTGAGGTCTTGGTCCCAGTAAGTTACATTAATTCTGTCCAGTGGTGGAGCATTCAAAGTGTGATCACCACAGCCCTGTGTGACATCAAAATGCAGAACCAGGGTCTGATCCAGTTAATAGATTTTATAGATTTTAGGGTCAGAAGGGACCTATTAGATCATCGAGTCTGACCCCCTGCCCTGTGCAGGAAAGGGTGCTGGGGTCAGATGACCCAGCTAGGTGTTTGTCCAATCTCCTGTTAAATACCTCCAAGGAAGGGGACAGCACCACCTCCCTTGGAAGCATATTCCATATTTTGGAAACCCTCACTGTGAAGAATTTTTTCCTGATGTCCAGTCTAAATTTGCTCTCCTTCGGTTTGTGGCCATTGTTTCTAGTTACCCCGATGGGCATCTGGTAAACAGAATATCCTCTGTTTCCTGCTGTGTCTCCCCCCCCGATGAGTTTGTAGAGAGCCACAAAATCACCTCTGAGCCTTCTCTTGTGGAGGCTGTAGAGATTCAGGTCCCTCAATCGGTCCTCATAGGGTTTTTCCTGTAGGCCTTTAATCAGATGGGTGGCCTTCCTCTGAACACTTTCCAGGCTATCCACATCCCTCCTGAAGTGCGGCGCCCAAAACTGGATGCAGTACTCCAGCTGTGGCCTGACCAGTGCCACACAGAGAGGAAGAATCACCTCCCTAGACCTGTTTGTGTTGCATCTACTTATGCAAGAAAGAGTGCGGTTAGCTTTACTTATTACTTCATCACATTGGTGACTCATGTTCATTTTGGAGTCGACTACAACTCCAAGATCCCTTTCCACAGTTATGCTACCTATAATGGTACCTCCCAGGCTGTAGGAGTGTTGATGATTCTTCCTCCCTAGGTACGACACATGGCACTTATCCTTGTTAAACTGCATCCTATTCTGTTCTGCCCACCTCGCCAGCCTGTCCAAATCCGTCTGGATTCGCTCCCTGACGTCGTTTGTTTACCTTCCCCCATAGTTTGGTGTTATCAGCAAACTTGGACAGGATGCTTTCTACTCCCTTGTCCAAGTTACTAATGAAGATATTTATTAGTGCTGGTCCCAGGACAGAGCCTTGAGGGAATCCGCTGCCCACTTTTCTCCAAGTAGAAACCGACCCATCCACAACCACTCTCTAGGTGTGTCCCGTAAGCCAATTTTCCGCCCACCAGACTGTGTAATAATCTACATTGCAACTGTTTAGTTTATTTATAAAAACTGGATGTGACACTGTGTCAAAGGCCTTTTTAAAATTTAAGTAAATAACATCTACCTCTATTCCTTCGTCCAAGCATTTTGTGACCCTCTCATAAAAAAAACCCAAACAGGTTAGTCAGGCAGGACCTGCCTGCTATGAACCCATGCTGGTTGCCCCTTAGCATTATTTTACCTGCTGATCCCCCACAAATGTGATCTTTAACAATTTTCTCAAAGGTGTTGCCAAGGATAGAGGTGAGGCTAACTAGCCTATAGATACCTGATTCCTCCTTCCTCCCCTTCTTGAAAATAGGGACCACATTGGCCCTTTTCCAGTCCTCCAGGACCTGTCCTGAGTGCCACGAGTGTTCAAATAGTTGTGTCAGTGGTTCCACTATGACTCCAGCTAATTCCTTAAGTACCCTAGGATGAAGATCATCAGGGCCTGTTGACTTAAATACATCCAACCCTTCCAAGTGCCCCTTTACTAGGTCTGCGTTAACAGTTGGTGGGTTGGTACCTATCTCGCACTTACCTAGAGTCTCACTGGGATGTATGCTTGTATCTGTGTCAAGGAACACAGATGCAAAGAAATCATTTAGGAGCTCTGCTTTGGCCATCCTATCTGTTACCAGTTGCCCTAGCCCATCTTGAAGGGGCCCTATATTACCCTGCGCTTTCTTTTCACTTCCTATGTATTTAAAGAATTACTTTTTGTTATCCTTAACTTTTGCTGGCAGCCTAAGCTCCATTCTGCTTTGGCTCTCCCCACTGCTTCCCTGCAACCTCAAGCCAAGCAGGTATACTCCTCTTTAGTGGCTGCCCCTTGCCTCCACAGCCTGTAAGCCTCTCTTTTCACCTCCAGGCTCTCCTGGATTTCCCTGCTCAACCAAGAGGGTTTCTTTGCTCTTTTGCCCCCCTTTATGCATACTGGGATGGTCCCTTTCTGTGGCTGCAGGATCAGTCCCATGAGAAACACCCACCCCTCCTGGATTCCCATCTCTCCGATGCTTTTGCCCATCAGTTCCTCCCTAACTAATCTCCTGAGCTTGTTGAAGTTGGCCTTCCTGAAGTCTAGCACTTCAGCCCTACTAGTTATCTTCCCCACCTTTTGCTGGATAGTGCACTCTATCAATAGGTGGTCACTGTCCCCTAGGTCAGTGCTTCTCAAACTATCTGATGTGGTAGACCAGCAATTTTTTTTCTAGTGGGCCAGGGACCAGTGCCTGGTTCAGTCGGTGGCAACAACTGCGTGTAACAGTGCTACACGAATGCGCGACCAGCAGTTTCTTTCTCTTTCCTCACCTCGCACGACATGACGTCACCTGGAGTGTTGGAACGTATGAACTGTGGCGCTATGACATATCAATGTTATGCTTCTGAAAATATATTTCTTTCTTTCCTGGTAACTCACTGTGGACTGGCAACCGGTGGCTCGTGGACCAGTGCCAGTCCGTGGACCACCACTTTGAGAAGCACTGCCCTAGGTTACCTTATATCTGCAGATCCCCCACCAAGTCATCCCCTGTGACCAGCACTAAGTATAGTAAGGCATTTCCCCTAGTGGGAACATTTACCCAGTTTCTCATTTTTTCATCTACTGGGATTGTGAAAGGCCTCAGGCATCCCCTTAAGTCCTACTGGAAGGAAGTTCCAAGTGTCCAACCTGATGATGAGAGTGACCAGTGCTCCCAGCCACATTGGGAGTCTCCCCCCAAAACCACAAAGAGGATGCTCCTTCACTTCTTTCTGCCACTGAGAGAATGCTTAGGGGCCACCAGATGGGCCCAGTGAGATGGATCCATTCCCTTAACACAAGGATGAAGCTATCAAGGTAGCCCTCATAAAGTTACCACTAATGGATTTCACTTGGCTGTTTTCTTTGACCAGAACCAGGTGACATGGGATTTTGTCCTAGTGTGCGACAACCACAAGCTGGGCAGTGAGAAGGCTGTTAAAAGGAAGAAATTTTTGGAAGAGCTGGAAAAGAAAGAATTTATCATAAAGGTGAGATGGAAAGCCTCCCTTGAGACTTGGCTATAGAAGCGTCTCCTCATTGTTCAGAAATATGTCCATGTTGAGCTTCCTGTGAATTCCCCCTTTTTTCTCCTGTTCAACCCATTATTCCTAGCTGAGCTGGTTCTGGGCTCTTCACATGACCATTGTAGAACAAGTGCCAGTTCATGGTGCTACGGTACATCTGTCAAACAGGAATTTGGGGGAAGTAATGTGATCTGCTTGGAGGAAACAAAAAACAGCCTGAAAGGCTCACCACTGCCTCCCTTTCTTTCTTGCACTTGGGCCCATTTCCAGCCTCAGGGAGCTGAGAGATCACCTCACACAGGAGGCATCTGTAGGTGTCTGGCAGAGCTTGGGAAAATCCTACATAAAAGCCAATAAAAATGGGGATGATGCCCAAAGACTAAATCCAAGATCCAGGTGTCCTGTGCCTGACACATAGGTTGTCCCTTTAACTGTAGAGAAGGACTCCCCTTTCAGCTCAGACAAGAAGTCCTCTTTGCTTCTGGAACTCCTTTCACATAGTCCTCCTTAGCTTGTTTTTTAACTTGCCTCCCCTATCCGTTTTTTTAAGAAACAGAAGAAAGCAAGGAAAAGCCTGTAGATTGCTTGACACCAAAGTCCAAAGATTCTGGATGTTTTGCCAAACATATTCCTCCCATTCAGAGCAACAGTTGCAAGTGTTAGGCTTCTCCTAAAATTGCTTCCAGGCATACGTTGTGCAACATTGGTGTTACCACTTTTCCCAGAAGCCTGGCCACCCACCAGGTTTACAAGTACTAACTGTTGGTGGCATTTATTAGTTTATTGTAGCCTAATAGAGCTGCATGTGTAGATGCAGAGACTTTACTGTGGAGCTAATTAGGCAGCTTCCCATAAACGTCTCGTGTAGATGCACCCACTGTGTAGAACATGGTGCTTCACTGACACAAAATAAGACCTTATCTCTAAGGGCTTAGGGCACAGGAGAGAAGAGACGCAGAGCCTTAGTTCATGAGAGGGATGACTCAAGGTATTATAGGTGAGCAGTGGAGGCAGAAGGATGTCCTGGAAGAAGAGGGTTCTAAAGACAGGGCCTTGACAGTGCAGAGAGTGAACCCTTTGTTAGATGAGAATGAAAGACTTCCTACCCTAGAGAAGGGAGGTATAGTAGAAGGTGAGAAACAGAGCAGAAGTGGAGTGACAAGGAGAGAAGCTAGTTGTGGAAAAGATGAGGACAGGACTTTCTGCTCTATTCTCTTGATGTTGCTATTCTGGTTTCACAAGAGTTTGCTCAGCATCTCAATATCCTGTAGAACCCTCTACCTCCTGTCTATGTCATAGCTCTTTGCCCATCTCATTTTAACCAGGGTCAATATTTATCAGCACTGTCTCTATCTGCCACTTTCTAACCTCCTTCCCTGTTTCTGCACTCAGAAAATTCAAGACAAGAAGTTATTTTATGGTGTCTGGGCTCCAAGTAGAATCTTCCGAAAATACCAGTGGCTGCTGAGAAACCCAGACAGAGGGTCACAGAATTCCAGTACACAGGAGGATGTGCTCATCACCACCAGGTGAGCATTACCTTGATCTCAGTCCTACTGTTAGGCTGGGGTTTGCTACTGCAGACCAATGCCTCAGATGGCTCGTATGTTTCAGTGCAAGAAAGGCCTGTTTACAAAGTCAAAGCTGCAAGTGCTGTTCAGATGAAGAATGATTTTACTGAGCTTTACAGACCCAGTAGAAAACCCACTCCACCTCTTTATCTAAGATGCAAAGATAATATTTGCTGACCTCATGGGGAGGTCAGGACTTTGGGATAGTTACAGATTGCAAGGAGAGAAAACCTAAAGCATTATATAGATTCTATGTATCATGTGCTATTATTCACATGAAGGAAAGAAGCCTTGGGAGATTGTTTCAGTACACCCACAACTGTGGGTTGATGCTGGGTTGTCTTTGCTCATCTCTCTAGCTTATTCCCAACCCATTCCCCACTAATAAACGCAGACTATATCCCCTCTACCTAACCTGGATCCTAGTGTAGTTCTTCCCCCTTGTCTCCCACCTTCCTGGTAACCCAAAGCCAATTGTTTTGGCCCATGTTAGCTGCCCAGCATTTATTTCTCTTTTATTCTCATTTATTTTGTGTTTCAGAATACGCATCGTCAACTTTATCCTGCAGAACACAGAGATTAATTCTCAGGGTAAGGATACACTATTTGCTTCCAGCTCACCACTAGCTTTCCCATATGCCCCGCCACCAATATCTACACAGTATCACAAATGCTGTTCACACCACCATTCATGGATATCCACACACACATGCACATACAAACACAAGCTCACTTGTATGTGCACACAGAGTCATGTGTGCACCAAAGTGATGTACCCTACACAACCACCTAAAGAGATGGACTAATGGTTCCAGCCAGACTCTGGTGAGGGTGCCATCAATATCACTCTATAAACTAACCTCCTCCATGCTGCTTGTCTCCACCAATCAAGCAGCACTTCATAATTAGGGAGAGACTGATTACTAAAGATTCCTTTCCAACACCTGATCAGATTGTCTTAGGGCTCCAGTTCTGTTCTGCAGGAAACTGCCTTTCTTTAAATGGGGGGTGGGTCTTTGGCCTAGGAGTCATCCTGACTACTGGGAAGGAATCATGTTATCCTGTCCTTGCTAACTTTCTTTTCCCTGTCTTGCTTTAGAGAAGCTAAGAGACTTGATCAAAGAGAAAGTATTTGAGACTGCATTTCCACTGCATGAGGTGAAGAATGTGAGGGTGCATCAATGGAGAAAGGGATGGGAGGGGAAACGTACATATGTAGGTACAGGATAGGAAGCAAGTCTTTGGGCTAAAATGATAAGGGAGATGTAGGAATAGTAGAGGAAGGATCCTTTGGCTGGATGGAGAGATGTCTGGAAGAAAACATACCAATACCAAATAGCCTCTAGCAGCAGCATGGGAGACCCAGGATTTGCAGAGGGGGAGGGGGAAGAGGCTGGCAGGTAACATTTTATTTTCTGTATCTAATTGAGTTCTTTTATCAGGAAAAAGAACAGATAGAATTCCTGAAGCATAAATGGGCCCGATGGAGAAGGATGTGTTGCAGACAGCCAATTGAAGAAATCAGGTAACTACACAGAGACACAGAGAATGGGACACCAAAAGCCACTGTGCAAAATGCCCTTCCAGCAAACAGGACCCAGAATATCTTCACTGTACATGACTCAAGTCACAAAACTCTCTTTGTGGGCTGGACAAACCTCATCTGCTTAATTTTCAATCTGTTTAAATGCTGTAGGTTGAGGAACTGAGGATCGTTATGCTAGAACAAAGAAGCAGATAGTCTAATCTAATTCTCTTTCTCTGAGGGTAATGAGCTGCAACAGAGAAAGGAACAGCAATTCTATGGTAGGTAGTTTTGGGATAAGCTGTCTCCAGGGAATAGACTTCTTCTCCTTTCTACTCTCATAGGTAGAAGCTGGCTTATGGCCTGAACTAAAAGTCCTGGTTGCATTAACTCTTAAAATACTAACTTTGGCCATTCTTATCCATGGCTATAGCTAGACATTTTGTAAGCCTTCTAAATTCTTGGCCTCCGTGGTTTTCTGCAGCAAAAGATTCCATATGCTAATTCAGCATTTCCTTTTCATTTGCTACATTTCATCTTTGTGGAATGTCCCATTAGTCTTGTACAGGAAGACAGATTTCTGAATCTGCTTTCATCAGGCCATTCATTATAAGAAACAAGAGTGCACGACTGAGTACGAATATAAGGGAACTACACAAGCATGTAGGGATAACATCAGGAAGGTTAAGATGCCAAGTGAATTTCAGTTATCAAGGGACACAAAGTTTCCATAAAATATATCAGAAGAGTAGACAAAGGAAGCTATAGGTCTGTTGTTAAAACAGGAAGGCAGAGGAAATAACTGGTGAGGCAGAAAAAAACTGAAGTAATCACTGCCTTCAGTCTTTACATAGTAAAGTTCAGACCTAAATGAGGAAAGATCAGGTACAACATGTTTAGATAAAATAGTTGTATTCAAGTCAGCAGGGCCTAGGAAATTCACTGTACAGTGCTGAAGGAAGTAGGTAACATAATCTCTGAACTATTGGTAATTATCTTTAGAAATTCATGGAGGACAGAGAAGGTCCCAGAGAAATGGAGAAGGACAAACATGGAAGGCACAGACAGAAGTGCATCTTCCCAGTCTAACTCATGGCACTTCACAGAAAGCACCATGAAGTAGACCAATCCTCCCAACTCAACAGTCATTAGCTGTTGTGTTGGGAAGGTGGGCAATTGAGCTCCAATTTGGAGCTGATCCAGCAAGAGAAGTTGCATATCTGCAACCGTTACCCCTAGCTCCTGCCCCCTTCCCCCCAGCTCCAGTGCTGTCTCAAGAGAAAAGAGGAGAGGGAGCTGGAATTGGTGTTTGCCCAGCCTGTGATGGAGTGGGGGTGGGTGGACTGGAGCCTTCCAAGGTGGAGGGCTCCAATCCACCTGTCTCCACTCCAGCACAAGCTGGGCAAACACCAATCCAAGCTCCCCTCCCCTCCCTTCTCCCTCTCTCCCATCCTGAGACAATACTGGGAATGGCACTGGGCTGTAGCAGCCCAACCACTGGAGCAGACACAAGTTAATGAAGATGCTCCACTTTGGAGAGCCTTCATTTGAACCCTCATATAATGAGGGTTAATTTGTCACATGATCCGAGTGCTCCGCAGCTGTGCTCTTCTGTTAGGGCATGGCTGTAGAGCATTTTCAAAGGGCTGATCACATGACAAATGTAATTTCTGTCTGTGTCCAAAGGCTGTCTTAAAGAAGGGAATGAGCAAGATGCAGGAAACTATAGACTAGTCAGTACAATATCAACTCCTATTATCAATGGTGTTCGCTGTTATAATCAATATTCCCAAAAAGAAGTGGTCAAACTGGAAGGAATTAAGAGGAAAGCAACAAGCATGATAAGATATTTATAAATCCTAAGCCAGCAAAAAAGGTTAAAGGTCTCTTTTGATCTCCTTCTGTGTCCCACCGCAAATTTTTGGCTTTTTTTTGTACTAAAGACTCTAAGATTGGTATTAGATGTTGGAGAACGCTTTGTGGCTTGGAGTGCAAGGGTGAGGGGCTGGAACAGATGTTCTTCTGGACCCTTGTGAACTTAAGATCTATAACATTGTCACCTGAGATTGCAGAGGACTGGATCCTATAATGTAGATCAGGGCAGACAATTATTTTGGGCAGAGGGCCACTTACCCAGTTTTGGCAAGCTGTTGAGGGCCACTTGGGTAGTCCCTCCCCTTGACAGATGCCCTGCCCCCTGTTCACCATCTTGGGACCAATGTCCCAATGTCTTGGGACCAATGTCCCAGGACCAGCACCGGTGGGGCTCAAAGCAGTGCACAAGCTGGCAGGGGTTTGTGGAGCTGGGCTGGGCTGCACAAGCAGGAAGAGTGGGGAGCTGACCCAGTTCCATAGAGCCCCTGCCAGCCGGGACCTCACGCTCCTGCCACCCTGCTCTAGGCCCCACCAGCACTGGCCCCAGGACACCGGTGAGGGCCCCATGCTCCTGCTGGCTCCCGCACCTGCACACCTGCTCACTCCTCAGCCCCGTGGTACAGGTGAGGGGCAGCGCACAGCCCCGACCCTCTGCTCACCAGCAGGGAAGAAGTGGGTGCTGAGCGCGGGGAAAAGTGGCCCCTAGCCTGCCCCATGGCCAGCACTCCCTGCTGCAGGCACTCGCAGCCCGTGCGGGGCTGTCTGGAGCAGGCACAGGCAGCCCCACATGGGCTGCAAACGGCTACACAGAAGGGTGCTGGCCATGGGGCGAGTGAGGGGCCACTTTTCCCCGCACTCAGCACCAGCTTGTAACCTGGCCCTGCTGCCAGCCTCACCTACGTGTCAGCTCCAGACTCGCCCATCAGTGGCAGCAGCTATGGCCCCCCTGCTTGCAATGCTGGGCAGTGCTGGCTGCTGCTGGCCACCCGGAGCTCGCGTGCTGGGCAGCCCAGAGGCAGCAGTGGCAAACACTGCCCAGTGCAGCAAGTGCGGGGGCCACAGCTGCTGTCACCACATGCAGACCTGACGGGCAAGTCTGGAGCTGGTGCAGGGCCCAGGCTGGCAGTGGGGCCAGGTTACAATGTGGTGCTGAGCGCAGGGTGGGGAAAAGCAGCCCCTCGCCCACCCTGTGGCCAGTGCCCTGAGCTGCAGCTGCTTGCAGCCCACGTGGGGCTGTCTGGAGCAGACACAGGCAGCTCCACATGGGCTGTGAGCACCTGCAGTACAGGGTGCTGACCATGGGGTGGGGGAGGGGCTGCTTTTCCCTGGTCGGTGAAGGAGCCTGGGGAAAAGCTGAGCATGGGAGGGGAAAAGTGACCCCTTTCCTGCCTCGTGGCTGGCGCTCCCTGCTACAGGCGCTCACAACCCATGCGGGGCTGTCTGGAGCAGGCACAGGCAGCCCCATGTGGGCTGAGAGTGGCTGCAGTGCAAGGTGCTGGCCATGGGGCGGGGGAGGGGCTGCTTTTCCCTCCCTGTGCTCAGCTTTTCCCCAAGCCACTTTTTCCTGGGCTCCTTCCCTGCCTGGGGTCCGCCCCTGCCTTTCCCCCCCTCCCCCCTTACCTGAGGTTCTGGCTGGGGCAGCCATGTGGTCCTGGGCCAGAAGCCCCTGCTGGGGCTTCTGGTGGGGGGTCAGGGCCGGATGGGCCCTGCTGTTGTGGGAGCCGGCCCAGCTTCCCCTGCGTCCTACTGCCCTTGCTTTCTGTCATTTTTGACAGGAACCAAGGGCAGATAAATATTAATTTTCTAAATTTCTGATGTAGATATATTCTGAGTTGGGTTTGTTTCGTTTATAAAAAAGAAGACTGGCAAGGGACATGATAACAGTTTTCAAAAGTGTAAAATGCTACTAGGACAGTGACCAACTGTTCTGTGTGGCTACTGGGAGAATGAGAACTCAGCTTAAGGTTGTATCAGAGAAGATTTAGGTTGGACATTAGGAAAAACAACTAGAGTAATGAAATTATGTAACAAGCTACCTAGGGAGGTTGTGGAATCTCATTCCCTGGAGATATTTAAAAACATGTTAGATAAACATCTCTTCTTGATGACCTAGGTATATTGATCCTGCCTCAGCGTATGGGGATAAGCTAGATGATCTTTTGAGATTTCTTCCAGTAACCTTTGACCCTTTCTCATTTATCTTTTCTTTAAGATATGCATTCCTGTCTTTTCCATTTTTCCATCACCAGGTTTTTTCAAGCCCCTAATCACTCTCATCAGCCAGTTCTGAACACTTTCTGAATATCACTTTTGAATAGGGTGACCTCTACTGAACAGTTACAGAAGAAGCCACATAGATAATGCTTATATTATTCCCTCTTTCCAGTCTCAACCATCTTTTTTACTTTTAGACCATTATTACACATTGAATAGTGGTCTTCCCTAAACTATTCACAGCAATCCCCAAATCTTCTGTATGTTGTCAGAAAATTATTTAAAACTCATGTAAGAATAGTTCCAATTATCCCCTCCATTGTTCAACACTTTGCACTTGTCAGTACCAAACTTCATCTGCAGCAGTGTTGCCCATTCTCTTAAGTTAATGTCATCCTTCTGAAGCCCCTTGAGTTCTTCTGTGGTTTGACTCCACTGATAAAGTTCTTGTGTTTTCAGGAAATGGTGGCATCTTACAGCTCATTCCCCTTTCCCAAACTGTTTATAAATCAGTTGTATGTCAAATCTGTCCTCACTGTGGAAATACTTGGGCATTGAACAGCATACTTGATCTTGATGGAAATTCCAAAGGAAAGATCCAAGTGGGAAGAACATTTCCAAAGGACATTTTACAGTTAACTTCCCCAACATTTGCCAGTCTAGTGCTAGATGAAATCTTTGTGAAGACTGGTTTTCAGCTCTGGCCTTGTCTTTCAGGTCCTATTTTGGGGAGAAGGTGGCTCTGTATTTTGCCTGGCTAGGCTGGTACACCTGCATCCTGGCTCTAGCTGCTTTTCCAGGCCTGCTCCTCTTCATATATGGAATCATTTATTTCAATTCCAGTCAAGTCAGGCAAGTGCAACAAGAGGTTACTGTGTGCATAGACCTAGGCATGTCAAGCACGTGAGCCTGTGTGCCCAAACATACAGAGGTATGTGTGACTAGAGAAATTCAGGAGGTAAGGATTTTTGTGGGTGATGTCTTTTATTAGACCAACTGCATAGTTGGTATGTAGTTAGCCAAAATTTTGAATGCAAGGCATTCTTCAGAAATTTACCTATTGTGTATATCATGGCATTCACTACTGCAGATAAATCCTATGAGCATGGAACTGCTTATGTCTGCTATGTGAGTTCTGCATGCAGATGGTTTGCAAAGTCATTGGCTTTAATGATAGCTCCACTTAATGGAATAAATAGATCTCCATCAGAAACATTGCAGCAACCCTCCAGCTCCATGGTGGTTATCTGAATGGAACAAGACCTGTAGTGAAATGGCTCCTATTGAGTTCACCTTGAATGTGCAAGGATATAGCCCCATAAAGAGTTTGGCTCACTGTAACTAATAGGACATCTGCTCTGGATGGAAGGAGTAGATTTTAGGCAATGGGCAACAGACAGTCAAGTGTATCCACATTTCCATGTGGGGATTTGTGGACCCCTCTCTGAGGAGGCTTGTCAAGGGGAAGATCCCCCTGGCATTAGTATCTGAGAGCTACACATAAAGCTTTATTCTGGCCATTAGTTGGGAAATGACCCTGCAATCTCTCCTTTGGCTGATGGATGTAATGGATGTATAGAACAAACAAATGATGGGTTGGGTAGAAAAGCAATTGATTTGCTCCTTATATGCTTTCCTGTTACAGCAAAGAGATTTGTGAAGCCAACACCACCATCATGTGCCCACTCTGTGACCAGAAGTGCCCATTCTGGCACCTGTCTGACACTTGTACTTATGCCAAGGTATGTAAATGCTGTCAACATGTCCTTTTTGCCAATTGCTGCTGTGCTTGGAGCCCAGTGTTGTAATCCGAGATCAACCAGTGCCTTAAAGCTATGTGCCCAAAGAGATCTTACTAGTATTCACCAGCCCCCTGCCATACATGAGGGAATTATAGCCATATTTGTTGGCTGTTTTTTTCTGAGAGGCAAGGGCTCTCCAGGCTCAGGATAGGCTGCAAGGATCCCTCAGCTTGGCTCTTTCTATCCCACCTAGGATATCCTTAACCTTTGTGGCCAGTCTTTGGCTGGGCTGCAGAGGCCTGATGCTCTGCTGTCCCAGGTGGGCCTGAGTCCCTTCTGTAAGACACATACCTCTTCCATCTTTTGGAAATGGTCAGCTCTGCTGGTGCCCAGCTCTTTCATGATCCCTTTTTCCTTGGTCTCTTCTTTTCCAGGTCACTCACCTGCTTGACAATGAGGGGACTGTTGTATTCGCAATATTCATGGCTCTGTGGGGTAGGTTCCAGCAGCTCTTATAATAAGGTTTTGAACAATCTACAGTCACGGTTTGATGGCAACCTGGATTCTACAGTAGTTCATTCAGAGCCTAATAACATCCTTTTTGCCTCGAGGGCTGGTGTTATTTTACCAGGACCACCTGCTCATTTTACCAGGGAAAGGGAATTGGTGAAATTCTGAGAGATTAGTTATGGTGATACCTTCAACTTTACATCAGTATTTGAAATCCAGATGTAGATGTTCCCATCTGACAGCCACGGGGCAGGCTTCAGAGGCCTCCATCACTATCTGTGGTGCATCACTGACCTTCATCACAGCCAGCTGTGGTATAAGCACTCCTTGTCTCACTCATGACACATCCTGTCTCTACCACCTAGTGATTCACCCATCTCACATAACAGCTCAGGCTCACAACCCAAATCCCAGAGGGCCATATATTCCACCTTGAGCCTCTCCTCACTCATGAGTCCTTAGCACCATTGTGTCCATGGCCATTGATATCCCTCCTGCAGGGAAGCAAAGATAGTGTTATCCAAGCCCACCCACGTCCTCTGTAGTCCAGCCCAAGGAGCCTGTAATAAGCATCAGAAAACTGCTGCTTTCTCAGGCCACTACCTACCTTCTTAACTGGGCAGCTTTTTCCCTTTCCATTGCTTTTCAGCTTGTAGCTCTGCCATCTCTCTCAAAGCAGCCTGCCATTCCTCCATCTGCTGCCACCATTTTGCCTGAGTCTTTTAGGTCACGTCTACATGAAACGCTGACTGTGCAGTAACAACTGCTCAGTCAGTGTCTTGTCTAGACGTGGCCTTATAGCAGATGTTTCTATCCACGTAAATGGTCACAAAGGGCACATCTACACATGCCCCTGACTGCACATTTGGTACTGCAGTCATTTAGGACTTGCTTTAGCAGTACCCACCTTATGTTGTACTGAGCAGTCCCAGCGGCACACAGTTATTTTGAGATGCCACATTGCCATAGCGATGAGCTGCAGCAACATAGCTTGTCCCTACGGCAATGTAGCATCTCCTGTAGATGGGCCCAGAAAGAGGCAATCAAGCCCACCCTTAACCCTTTCTGGGCTACTGCTGTATAAGGGTGTGTATACCATATCACAGTGAAGCAGTGTAGGATGAGTTTGGTAGACCATCTCTCTGTGGGCTTTAAATGCTCCAATGGCAATAGCCTCTAGGCACATAATCCAGTTCGACTGGCCTGGATGGAAATTGAAGAGGTGGTTTCAGAATTTGCTGTGGGCCTATTTCAAGGGAAAGACTCAGGAAAATAAACCGGAATTAACTAAAGGTGCCAAATTAACAGGATTATTTAAACAGGATTAGGCCCCTGGGGTGCAGACTTTTACCCAGCATGAAAATGTCTCTAATTCCATTTAGTTTGTTTCACTTTGTATAGCCAGGTAAGCTAACTTGAATTAAAGCCATTACTATTCTTAATAAGATCATCCACCCAGAGGAATTGATTCAATTTAATCATTCCACTCTAAAAGTCAATTCAGATTAATTTTTCTGAGTGTCTCCATGTAGATAAGGCCTGTAAGTCAGAACTGTTTCCTCTAGTTTATACCAGGGGCTTTCTCGTCATTATTGCAGCCCAGAGTAACAACATAAACCTCATGCATCTCCATTTCCCCCACTGCTACCCCAGACTGTACTCACTGCCCTGTAGCTGCTGCAGGGCAGACCATAGAATACTTTGCCAGTAGGGGAAGGTCCCTTCCAGAGCAAAGATGAGGGGTAACCTGTGAATGGGAGTCTGTTACACAAAGGAGAGGATTGGCCACCATGTTGTGGGAGCCCACTCAGCCCCATCTGGGAACCTCATTCTAGATTGTCCCCATGGTCCCAATTCTCTTACTGGTGGGCTCATCTACTGGGGGGTCCAGGTGACCTTTCATGCTGGGCATTTAACCTGATTTCCAGTCTGCTCAGGAGGCCTTCCCACTTCTAGCCTGCAGGGAGGACATGGGTGCTCTTGTAAATGCTCCACAATGCCCATGTCTCCAAGGGGAGGAGGTGTCTCTGTATGACACCCTTTCTGAGCATGCTATTTTATAATTACACCTGCAGCCACTTTGTTCCTGGAACTGTGGAAGAGAAAGAGGGCTGAAGTGGTCAGTGGCTGGGAACTGTATGGCTGGGATGAAGATGAGGTGAGAATGAGGTTCTCTTCTTCACTGTCTTCTTCTCTCCTTGCTCCCTCCCTGTGCTGTCATCTTTCTTGACAGGACCAAGGTAAAAATCTAACTGTGTGCTGGCAAATGGAGTAGAAAGGCACTGCTGAAAGGACGCTTGGAGCTGGGCTCCTAGTTTGCAGTATGGGGCAGGGAGGGAAGTGTCATCCTGTTGGATTCCTAACAGGGTCCAGTGGAGCACAGTGGGAGGAGTGGGGACCTCAGATCTTCTTGAGATTTTTAGGAGAGAAAGGCAAGTCTCAAGAAATGTTCTCCTTGCTGTGCCTTTAGATGCAGATCTTCCCTCCCAGATACACACCACAGTAACTGTGCTGTCACTTCTGACATAAAGCAACAGCCCTGTAGGCCCACAATATAAGCCAGAGCGATTTCCAGGAACATGTGAGCCTGACCAAGTTATCTGGAGACTCCATGGATTTGCTTGTATGACTTCTGCTGCACTTCTTAGAGCACTACTGGGATCCTGCTCTATGAGAACCAAACCCAGAAAATGAGATGGGGAAGCCATCCTGAGGGTGCTTCCTGCCTCTGGTCTCAAGCACCCCAGAGAGAGGCAGCTTGAGAGCAGAAGCTGGGGTTGCCTCAGGGTGGTTTCACAGCTCCATTTCCATGTTTGGCATATGCAGGGCAGGAGCCTGTGACAGGATACGCTGCTCAGGAATGCTCTAAGGTGCACTGTGAAAGCTGTATAAACACAGCCTAGGCCAGTGAGAGAGAGAAAGTCCAAGCTCAACACTGCAAATTAGTTCCTTTTGGGTTCACCACAATAGAGTCCTGTTTCTCTTCTACCTGCTGGTACCTATCATGATGTCCCATGCTTTCATTTTCATTGACATAAGGTGCAGTACCTTATGTTGCCCCATGCCTTGCATTCTCTTAAAGCAGGTTTTGGCAACCTATGGCCCATGGGCCAGATCCAGCCCACAGAGCTGGGGGGTGAATAGGGAGGGGGCAGGACTTTTGTAGTAGTGGGAGCTTTGCCCACACGGTAGCTGGACAGTGGAGAGAAGCAGCAGTAGTGGTGGTGGCAGCAGCTGGGCCCAGTTGCTAGCCTGTCTCCAACCTGAGCTGGGTCATTTTGGCTTGCCAGCTGAAAACATTGCTACCAATGCCCCTAGTGCGTGACTTCAGTATTCATTCTTTTCCTTTGTCCTCAGGAGGAGCTGGCCTTGGAGCTTATCAATAACCCAGAATATGATCTCCAGAAGTATCAGCACTCTTATGTCCGCAGTATGATCGTGCTCCTCCTGGTCCTGCTTACAGTAGGTGCTATTACTGTTGCCTAACTAGCCATTTCCAAATGCCTATGAATGTTTACAACATTAAGCTATAGGGGAAATCATGCATGCGGCTTGTATCTCTTTTGGATGGCTGTCTCACTTGCAATGGGAATGCCATAGAGAAGCAATTGCAGGGTGACTAATTATCTCAGGAGCTTGGTGATCGGCTAGGCCTTCCCAAGTAGCCAGTTAGGTCCAGAACCAAGGTGTTAGAAACCCAAACTTTTCACTGTGAGCCACACAACAACCATTCAGTGCAAAATTACTTGGTGCTTTCAATCTAGCTCCTAAAACACAAGGACCCAGTGGCCTAGCTTATACTCTACCTTGATCCCATGTGCCACCAGGGACCTCGGCTGGAGGCTTCTTCATGGAGCCATCACCACAGGCATGTATCTGGCACATTTATGCCCACCCCTGACCTCTTATTGAGGTTCTGACTGCACTTTTCCCCACACTTATTTATTTTTGCACACCCCATCCATGGCCCCACCAAGCCCTGGGACCTCCTGTTCAACCTCCTTCTGGCCTTGGCCAAGCTGGCCATTTATTTCACCAGAAAAGAGGCTCTGGCCAGGAGGGTCCCTGGGAACTGCGGGGCCATTTTCCTGGGTCTCCTCCATTCCTGTCTCTGAGCGGAGCACCACTGGGCAGTAGCTGCCGGCTCTTTGGCCACCATTAAGAGTCAGTGGGCGCTGTCTGGGGTGCTTTGCTTGGTGTCCCCCGAGGGTACACTGTTTTTGAACGTCTAGTCCATATGCACGCTCCTTTTTTCATTTTTTGTCCCACATAATCAGTTGGTGCTCTTGTTTTCTCTCACCGCTTCACTGAGTGGCAGCTCTAAGTAATGTAGTGGGCATATGCCCATGTGTCCAAGGCCATCAAATAGGCCTAAAACACGAGGACCCACATCAGAGTTGGCATTACCTGGTACAGACTGTGTGGACATGGGCAATGAGCTATCCTATTAGCCCACTGGGGCACAAACCAAGCACACTTACAGGGTAGTACAGTAACTGTGTAGGAAATGTGTACTGCTGCTGAGCATAATTTTCCTCTTTGGATAAATCAGGATCTTGTACAGTATTATAGACTCACACTGGAGTGGAAGGGAGGCAGCACCTGGTGTGGCAAAAGCCAGTTTCTAGCACATACACCCAGTCATTTCCCCACATCTACTCTGTTTGGTCAGCTTCCCCCAACTGCTTTATCACCTCCTCTCCATTCCCCCAGCAACATGTTCTGCCGACTCCTGGATCTAATTTCTCCCAGGTTCTAATGACACCTCCAACCTACAGATAATCGTGCTGATAGGGATCGCTCACGCGCTTGTCATATACCGTGTGGTGGCCACTGTGATCTTCAGCCAGAGTGACTCTGACTTAATACGAGAATGGGCCAACACACTGGCGGTGTTGACTGGGGCTGTGTTGCATTACATGACTATTGTCATCATGACCAAGGTATGGTGCATCATGGGATGGGGTCTCTCCTCTCCTTTCTGCCATCCACCCCCCTGTCCTATCACTGGTCTTTCATTTTGTTCTCCCTCCTCCTTTGCAGGTGAACAGATGTGTGGCACTCTTCCTCTGTGACCTGGGTAAGGGGAACCCTGTGATATATTCACTGTAGATACCACCAGCACAGCCAGCTGGCACTCATTTGAACAGCATTTATTTGTGGATTCATAAAAAACCCTCCCTACAGAAGCATGAGTTTGATCTCATAGCAACATTCTGCTCAAGGCAAGATCAGCCCTATCTAAATGATCGCGGACAAATGTTTTTCTAATTTGTGTTTAAAAACTTCCAAGTGGTGCAAATTTCACTACCTCTCTTAACAATTTGTTCCAGTGCTTAGTCACCCTTGGAGTTAGAAACTGCTTCCTAATATCCAACCTAGATTTTTACTGTTGCAAATTAAGTCTGTTACTTCTTGTCCAGTCCCCTGTGAATCCAGAGAATAGCTTGTCTGTTTGTAGCAACCAATTTTGTATTTGAAGGCTATTATCAAATACTACCTTAGGAAAACCAGCACCCCACAGTCACTGGGGTCTCCAGAAAGCAAAGTTAGCACTTTGACTGTAATCCAGTTGTGAATAGGAAACCAATGTGTGCAGCTGCAAGAGAAATACTGAAATATGTGCTTAGTATGTGGTATCTATGGTGTGAGGGAGGCACGTGCAACCATAGTATAGGTTGTAATCTGGCTCCCCACCACAGACTGTCCATCCTTTATTACAGTCCCCCTAGTACAGACTGTGCAGAGGGTATACATTTGGAAAAGAACAAATAAAATTTGTTGGACATAATATCAGCAAAAATGGAATTCAGCCAGATCCAAACACAATACAGACATTGCATGCCTCACCTGAACTTCAGGATGTATCTACCATAAGATTGTTGCTGGGTATGGAAATAACTGCTGCTAGATTTGAGTAAAATAGAAATGAGCAATGGAAGGATGACATTTGCCAGAAACTAGTTTATTTCTATCAAAATGGATGGGGCCACAGGATGCAACTTCCAAAAGACCTACAACCATGTTGGCAGGGCTGAAATGACCTCCACATAACCGATGGTCTGCTCCTTAAAGGAAGATGCTTTGCAATCCCTCAGGTGCCTCAGGAAGAAATGCTTTTGAAGATCCATGAAAGACACCAGGGGATAAACAAATGCAGGGCAAGAGCATAGCAATTTATATACTGGTCCAGGTTGAGTAAATTCAAATTTTAGTGGGCGGTAAGGAATACAACAAGGAAAAAAGACTGTCTCTCAAGCCATTACTTTTTACTATGATACCAGATAGACCTTAGCAGCAGATAGGAATGAAAAGAACACACATATGCTATTGCACTTGATTATTTTTCCAGGTATGTTGACTTAGATTTACTTATACAGATGTCATGGGCACAGGTCATCTAAAAACTGAGGTCTATCTTTTGCAATGCATGGTGTTCCTGAGGTCCTCATACTGGACAATGGAACTCAGTTTACCACTGAATTACTCCTAGTTTGCAGAGAACTTAGATTTTAAGCATCACACTAGCAGTCCTCACTATCGTTAGAGCAACAGAGAAGCTGACAGAGCAGTACAGACTCTGAAACAGCTTCTGTGTAGATACAATGATACATATCCAGCACTCCTGAGATATCGATCTACACCATTGGCATCAGGATTCTCCCTGGCTGAACGGTTCATGGGACAACAAGTTAGGATGCTATTACCTATGGCACCAGTGCAGCTTAACCCTAGATGGCCCAACCTACAGGAATTTAAGAAACAAGATGCTGAACAAAAACTGCTGCAGCAAAAAAATTTCAATATTTGATACAGAGCAAAACCACTATCAGACCTGCTGCCAGGGGAGAGAGGTTGGCTCAAAAGTTTCCAAATGCTTGGAACTGTTGAAAATATGGCAAGCACCGCTGGGTTTACTTAGTGGGGACTCCAAAAGGCTGGTTGGGTTCCTCTTCAGTATATTCTACCTCAACATAAAAAGGATCAGCCACCAAAAGGAACAGGGGCAGAGCATGAAAATGAATCGCCTCCTCAAGGAAATGAATCAGAAGGCTGTTAGACAGGAGCTATAAAGAGTTTAGAACAAGGTCTGGAAGACCAAGCAGACCTCTGCAGACTTGACCTTTGAGCATCCATTTATAGTTTTAGGTATGTATGTTGGTTGGTTGGTATAGCAGTGCAAGTAGTTTTAAGGGCTATCATTTGTTGTTAATCATTTATAATGAGCTGTAATCTAATCTTGTTCTTTGTAAAGAAAGGGATATGTGGAGTGATCACAGAGTTCTGGTCTTCTACACCCACTAGACAGGCAGTAGTTGGGGGTCTTTAATAAAGGTTAGATAGTCCCTGGTGAGAAGCCAGATTACAACCCACATGATGGCTGCATGTGTCTCTGTCTCCTTCACACCACTGTATCCATCCTGCCCTCATGAGTGCTAGCTTCTGCTCTAGCCTCAAGTAGAACTCTATGCACAGCCAACTTGAGGAGCCTCCTCCTAGAGGCCAGATCTGCACTGGTTGTTGTGCTGATGCCTTGGGACAGTTGGGGATCTGTAGGAAGGGGATATGAATTTCAGGAGATCAGTGTTAGATAAAACCTTTCCAAATCCCTGACCATGTTGCAAGGAAGGCTCCACTCTGACGTGCCATGGGAGCCTCTCAAGGACAGAAGGAAGCTTCTGCTTCCATGACCCACATGCTCACCTGCCCTCCTGTTTCCAGAGAAGCCGCGGACATTCTCTAAGCGTGAAAACAACTTCACAGTGAAAATCTTCACCTTCCAGTTCTTCACCCACTTCTCCTCGCTGATCTACATTGCCTTCTTCCTGGGGAGGTGAGCATAATCCACGCTGGCTTGTGTACATTGGCAATGTTCACAGCAACAATGGTATGGGCTGAACCCTGTGTGCCTGCTCTGCTCCTGGAGAATACCGTCAAGCTCTTGGGAGTGGCTGTGCTGGCAGGAGGGGCATGGACAGCTAGTAAAGACAGAGGGAATGCGAGTGCTCCCACATTGATTCATTGTGGGGATGCTGGCCCCACTGAAGTCAACAGGACTTTTGCTGTTGAGATCAGTGGGGACAAGATTTAACTCCTGAGAATAATTCTCTGCCTCCCTCTGTTTGCCCATCTTGTGGTTTCCTGTTGGGTTGGTGTTCTTAACTCTGCCTCTCTAATCCTCGGGAGGGGGGCGGCAGGGGAGGCATTAGCCTCACAGTCCAGTGCATGCAGGGTGAAGGGCTCTCAGCACCAGGTTCTGGTATATTTAACTATACTTTCCTGGTCAGGATTAATGGCCGACCTGGGAATTACGTGCGTGTAGCTGGCAAATGGAGGCTGGAAGAGGTAAGTGATGTTCCTATAATGCCCTTTGGTGCTAATGTCTGCTCTGTCTCTCTCCTGCTGCCCCTCCCTTCTACCTGGCACTGTCTCTGTAAGACCCTTTGCTTTCTTTTATCCAGCATACCCTTTCCTTCACTTTATTTTCTTCCTGGCTAAGGTACATTGTTGGCTACAAAGGACACTCACAGGATCATAATAAATTCTAGTTTATTGGGTGGGATGTGAAGTTACCTATAAAATCATAAATGCAAGCTTTGAGTTATGGGCGTTACTGGTGACCTTAGCATGTACACACACACATGCACTCACTCATTCAAACCCATGTAGTATAGTGTGTAGTGGCTGCTGCAGTGATTGTGAGCACTGGCGTCAGTACATCTACCTATCCGAGGCCCTGGAGTTTGCTGTTGATTGTCAGCTTCCTTCAAGGTGACGTCTTCTCTAGAAGGGGGTCGCCTGCTTGTCCTTCTGTCTCGGTAGGTCAGATGCTGGATGAGAGGGTGCCACTGCGGGTCACACTTCACTGCCTTTTATCCCTTTCTGGCAGACTTGTGTAATCCCCCAGCATCATCTTGGCTACCCAATCCGAAGCTTGCTGTCCCGCGTGGGTCTTGAGTAGTACCTGACAGCTGTTAGTCACAGGGGTCTCTGCCTGCTGGTACCTGAAGTTTTGGGAGTCCACCCTTGACTTATTGACTTAATGGCTGTATTGTTGTGGGTTATAGGAATAGTACATAGGGTGAGTGCTCAGTTCCAGGAATCAGTTCTTTACCTTGATTAGCTTAAAATGGAGTTCCTTTGGCTAGGCTATTGTCTACTGATGATCATCATTCACTCGCATTCACTCAACAGATTTTATCACTTTACAATTACAATTTCAATCCAGTTTTAACAATGGTCCAGCGTGTAACTTCATTCTACAGGGAGTACATTCCTTAAGAGTTTAAAAGTATAAAATATAAAGATGAAACAGATGAAATATGAAAATGTACTGTGAGACATATATAAAAATGCAATGTGAGGTAGTGAGGATCAAAGGCTACTGGGGATAATAAGTGAGTTAGGTTATCACAGTATATATTTACAGTCTTTGCAGTGGATATTTTAGTTCTTTTGTTTTCTGTAGTGACACTGAGCTTAATTGATATGTAGATGCAGTTTCTAGGTTTCTCCTACAGAAAGCCACTTCAGCTTTCTGGCTGGCTCTGAGTCTTGCCACACCCATGCAATGAGTGTGCTAGGTCTCTACCAATACTGAGAAGGATAAGAAATGCACAAAATAGGAGTGGGGGGGTTCAGGCAAGAAGGGGGTTCTGTTATATCCATGTCCGGAAGGGAAATGTACAAAGGGGGCTTTCCGCTACAACATCTAGCAACCTCCCTTCCAGGCCTCAAGCCAGGCCAGTTTTTTTGTGCAGTATGACTCTTAGTCTCTCTCCTCTTTGCAGTGCCACCCTAGTGGATGCATAACTGACCTCTTTATCCAGATGGCTACCATAATGATCCTAAAGCAGACTTTGAGCAACGTGGTAGAGTACATCTCCCCGTAAGTCAGCATGTCCTGGGCATCCATAGAGGCTCTTGTGTGTCTGAGTCAGATATTCTACAGAAAGTGGAACTCATGGGAGGTCTCCTTAGGGAAAACGAATGTGAGGCCAGACAGTGATGTTAGTTCAATCCTGAAATCCTCTCACGATGAAATGACATTTGCTTCAGGAAGAAGCAGAAGTAGTTTAGAACGGTTAGACCATCTGATCAGGGATCAGAAGTGAGATCCTGTGACAAAGGTGATTGCAGTAGTTCATTCTGAATACAGAATGAGTTGCCCAACAAAGTCCCTACAAAGAATTCAACTCAGATCCGTTCACAAAAACAAGAGAAGGAAGGAACAAATAGATCAAGTCACAGACAAAAACTACTTCCACTGAATAGCTTATCCCACAGATAGCTGTCAATCTGGCATCTTGAACCTTCTCTAAAAACTCAAGATTTAAAAGAGAGATTTTCTTTGGATGTTGGAATGGATTTTGTAGCTTCTTAGCATATCCTTTGTAAACTATCCCCCAAACTCCAAGGCAGATCTCCCACCCATTAGCAGCTACACCAAAGGAGATTTTTCATTCCCCACTCCACCTCCCACCAGCCCAGCAGGCCTAGTCACACAAGTACCTGCTCATCAACAGGAGGCTGCAGTCCACAGCTGAGTTCTTTGTGAACTAGAGTTACTGGATCATCTTATTGAGGGACGTTACCTCTCTATTGTTGGTAAAACCACCCTGGTATAAAGTAATAAACTTGGGAGAAGGAATTTGTCCATGTGCATTTGAGGGACGGGGGGGAGGGGGTGCACATGCATGCATTAAGTTAGTACGCTGCATTTAAAAAAACCTCTGGCTCAGGCCTTCATTTTGGCACCCAAGAGGAAGCCATTCCACAGCAGCTCAGGTAAACACAGAATTGGAGTCTTAGCTCACATCCCTCATCCCTCATACCCCTGTCCCTCCAGCTGGATTGCCTACAAGATGAGAAAGCTGCAGGTGAACGCAAAAAGTAAAGTCCAGGTGGAGCAGGAAGCTGAGGACCCTTGCAAGGAGCAGTGGCTGAGAAACTACCAGCTGAATGAAGTCAACGTCTTCAGCTTATTTAATGAGTTCTTGGAAATGAGTAAGTGACACTGGGCTGCAGAGAAAATGTAGTTCTCAGTTTTGGGTCTTGGACATATGCATAGTCATTCCCAGCATCTCAGCGCTTGGGGGTCAGTTTCTCTCAGGGTGATGTAAATGCCCTGTGACAGTGCTCCTCTTAGAAGGCTCCAATTCTTGACAGCGTGGTGTGAGGGGTAGTTCTTAACCATGCAGCTGTCAGGGATGGAGCTCCTGTGAGTAGTAGCAGCAACCCTCATTGATAAGAGCAGGTTAAACAACCATTTGGCTGGGATGGCTTAGAGATGATTCTGCATGGAGCAGGGGGTTGGACCTTCTAAACACCCTTCAGGCCCTACTTTTTTATGATTCTGTGTTAGTGGGGTGGGGTCAGAGCTTCAGTCTCGTCGTGGGGCTTGTGGAATGCTGTCAGGCTCGATGAATCTGTGTCCATGTCTGAGAGATGGGTGAGGAAGGAAAGGACCCCTGCAACTTCTTCACTCAGCAGCCTATTCTTGTGCAGAACCTGCCGCGTCCAGGGCAGGGGCAGGAGAAACTGGGTCCAGTTTCCCGGCTGCTTGGTGATCCTCGCACACTGAGGGGTAGGTTGGCCCTTGAGCTGAGCTGCCCCAGGAGGATCCCTGAGCAATTTATGTCCAACGAGCATAAATTGACCAATTTATGCCCAAGGAGTGGCAATTCCTATCCTTCCCAACTGTGCCCTATTCATGGCTGTCATAACATACTGGTAGTGGTGTGACCACTAACCTATACTACCACCCTGCCCAGCTGAGCTGGCCAGCACTAGAGTTTGACCCTCTCTAACTACTCACCTGTATGGGGGACAGAGAGCTCTTGATCTCCTTCTATGATGAAAACAGGTCACAGGGGGAAAGGGAAGATGGTACATTTCACCCTTCACCCTTGCAAGGCCAACCCAGGTCATGCCATTACCTGGCATGTCAAATATAGGAAACACAAGGCCCTCTCCTCTAATTGCTGGATTCCTCTCTCAGAGCATGGTGTTTCTCCCATTGTCAGTGATCCAGTACAGCTTTACCACCATCTTTGTGGCTGCCTTCCCCCTTGCCCCACTGCTGGCGTTCTTCAACAATATCATTGAGATCCGTCTGGATGCCATCAAGATGGTGAGGCTGCAGAGACGCACGGTGCCTAGGAAAGCCAAGGACATCGGTGAGATAGGGACAAGGGGGAACTCACTGGTCAGAGCATGTGCTCAACACTAAAGGGAGCCAGTTTGTGTATGTGTTGCCCAGGGCTGGCCTATCCTATCCTGCGAAACCAGTGGCTGCAGGGGGCCCTGTAGCCAAGGGACCCCTGGTGTCCGGCCACTCACCACCCCCCCGCCACTGATGCCACTCGCCACCCCCACCCCTGCCACTGATGCTACCAACACCGGCTTCACGTCCAGCCATTTGCTATCCCCCACATCCCTCTCTGCCACTGCCACCGCCACTGCCTCCAGCTTCTTTGGCTGCTCACCACACCCTGCCCCCCACCACTGACTTCTTCACATCAGGGAGTCCCAGAGCTATTTCTTGCAGGAGGCCCTAAAAAATTGTGGGCTGGCCCTGGTGTTGGTATAAGTGACATGAAATGCTGCCACACATTCCTTATCTAAATCATGATGTTGTCTGCCCATAAGTGCTATTCCAGGGTGGGCTCAGAGAACAGGGGTACCCTAGAAGAGCTGGAGGGGAGAGCAACATTGCGGGTGGGGTTGCAGATCAAGACAGAGGTGCTTTGCCAGGGTAACATCAGAGAGGCACGGATACACACTTTGAATCAGTCTGAACCACACAGCCCATCCCCTGTTTTGTAAGCCACAACTTTGCCTGGAGTTTCCTGATGGCCCATCTGCCCACTTTGTTGGTTAGGATGTAGTGCTCAGTAAATCTCAACCTTAGTGCCCTCTGCCCCCACACTGAGCTGCTGTGCTGAGACATATTGGCTGTGCCCCACAGACCCCTATTCCACTGATTTTGCCTTGCCAAGCCCTGTCCTCTTTCCATTCACAACAGTGGCAAAATTCCCTTAGATTTCAAGCTGGCAGGTAGTGCCCTGTGCCCCAGAGTACAGTTGATGCCCCCAACTGGCCATAACTCTAATGTCCTCTCTCCTTACAGGAATCTGGCTGCAGGTTCTGGAGGCCATTGGCATTTTGTCTGTCATCGGCAATGGCTTAGTGATCGCCATCACCTCTGACTTTATCCCCTTGCAGGTCTACAAGTACACATACAGCCCTTGCACTCTGGGGAATGACACCAACATCGAGTAAGCTTTACATCATCATGTTCATGTACGCTGCTCTGGGACAAAGCCATTCTGTCCCTGGGCTGCTGGATGGCAAAGCTGGACAGGAAGAGTAGGATCTTTGCTACTACCCTTATCTCTGTTTTTCCTCATCTGCTGTGGCACTTGTAGGAAGGGAACAATTAATCTAAGCTCTCAACATTAAGAGGAACCTGTCTGAGTCAGGCTGCATCATTTTCCAAGCTGTCTTACTAACGTCACCGGGCAACGGGCAAACCAGCAGCAGTGGACAATAAAGAACAACCACTTGGCAGCTGGTGAAGTAGTGCCGTCCAGTGGGAAGAGCAAGAACTGCAGTCAATATTCTTTCCCCATCTCATTTGCCCAGGGTGGAGCAAATCTACCGAGTGGTTTTTTTCTGCTTTATCTGAAAGGAACACAATGATTAGGGAGCTGTGCCATACAAACACGCACCACAAAAGAAAGATGCACGATGACTGCCATTCAGTGGCTACTGCCCATTGTGGCTGTGCAGAAGAATGCTTGGGTCAAGAGTGGAAACTAAAAGAATCCATCTAAAAATCTATAAGGAGACTTTTACATTTTGTAATTATGTAGCACTGCATGAATGAGCACAGTACAATTTTTCACTCTGATTGCTTTCCTACTTCCTACAGCATGAGCCAATTCTCTGTATGCAAAGTCAATATTTGATTACATTTTAATTGCATGATACTTGGTCAAGCAGTAAATCAGTGGATTAATCCCAGAATGGAAGTTTCTCGGTCTCGCTCCCCTCTCACTGACAATTCTTCTTTCCTTTCCCTTCCATGACCTGTCCTTCCATGTTTTGCCTGGTTTCTCTAAAAGGTGGGATCCTGTACTACACTGTGCATGCTCAGTCCCCACTGGCTTTACTGGAGGTGAGGATGCTTAGCATCATGTGTGATCAGCCCTGTTGTGGACAACCTTGAGAGAGTTCAGAGGAGGGCCACTCATATGGTTAGGGGCCTGCAGGCAAAACCCTACAAGGAGAGATGGAGGGCCCTGGATCTCTTCAGCCTCTGCAAGAGAAGGCTGAGAGGTGATCTTGTGGCCGCCTTCCAATTCATCGGGGGAGGCCAGCAAGGAATAAGAGATGCTCTATTTACCTGGGACCCCTTGGAGTAACTAGGAACAACAGCCACAAACTGACGGAGAGCAGATTTAAATTAGACATCAGGAAGAACTTCTTTATGGTAAGGGTTGCCAAAATCTGGAACAGGCTTCCAAGGAAGGTGGTGCTCTCCCCTACCTTGGGGGTCTTTAGGAGGAAGCTAGACATTAGGGCAATGCGAAGCTTCGGTCCCTGACTCGATTTGGTGGACATTCGGCCCAATTCAGTGGCTGAATCTCCGAATCAAATCAAAGGACCTTTTAATTTCTTCAAATTTAATTGGAACCCTCTGAATCAATCTGGAGAGATTCAGAAAAATTTGGTGATTCAGACATAGGCATATGTTTTTTCTACATACATCGAGGTAGTAGGCAGCTCATGAATGCTGCGATGTTGGGGTGCATGGAATGTCCCACAGAAGTGCGGGGGGCTCCCCAGCACACTCAGCAGCAGACCCAGAAGTGGACCGGAAGTGGGTCTGCTGGGAAGCGTGCTGGAGCCCCACCCCCCGTTCCTCCCTGGCTCAGCAACTGGTGCCTCCTGGGTCTGGGGTGGCACCCGGGCTCCCCTCATGACCAATTGCTGAGCCGGAGGGGGGGGGGGGTGCTCCCTGATGGACCCAGGTTTGCTGCCGAGCACATGGAGGGCCCCCCCATGCTCCTGTGGAATGCTCCATGCGCCCCAGCATTGCAATGATCAGGAACCACACTGGTACCTTGAGGTATATAGAAAAAACATTTAAGGCTGTGTCTATGGCCGAATCACTGATTCTCCAAATCAGCATCGAATCTTCATATTTGGATTTGGCCGAATTGAATCAGTGACAATGATCTGAATCAACTAATTGAATCACTGTCCCTGATTCAGGCCGAATCCAAATCCGATTCGAATAGGGCCTGCTTTGCACACCCCTATTAGACATGCACCTGGCTGGGGTCATCTGACCCCAGCAGTCTTTCCTGCCCAGGGCAGGGGGTTGGACTCAATGATCTGCTAAGGTCCCTTCCAACCCAAACATCTATGAATCATCTGTGACTCTGTCACGGCTGGAAATATTTCTTGATTCATAAGCCCAATCAGGTAGGGTACTGAGCACATCATAGATTCATAGATTCATAGATGTTAGGGTCGGAAGGGACCTCAATAGATCATCGAGTCTGACCCCCTGCATAAGCAGGAAAGAGTGCTGGGTCTAGATGACCCCAGCTAGATGTCTATCTAACCTCCTCTTGAAGACCCCCAGGGTAGGGGAGAGCACCACCTCCCTTGGGAGCCCATTCCAGACCTTGGCCACTCGAACTATGAAGAAGTTCTTCCTAATGTCTAGTCTAAATCTGCTCTCTGCTAGCTTGTGGCCATTGTTTCTTGTAACCCCCGGGGGCGCCTTGGTGAATAAATACTCACCAATTCCCTTCTGTGCCCCCGTGATGAACTTATAGGCAGCCACAAGGTCGCCTCTCAACCTTCTCTTGCGGAGGCTGAAAAGGTCCAGTTTCTCTAGTCTCTCCTCATAGGGCTTGGTCTGCAGGCCCTTGACCATACGAATTGCCCTTCTCTGGATCCTCTCCAGATTATCTGCATCCTTTTTGAAGTGTGGCGCCCAGAATTGCACGCAGTACTCCAACTGCTGTCTGACCAGCGCCCTATAGAGGGGAAGTATCACCTCCTTGGACCTATTCGTCATGCATCTACTGATGCACGATAAAGTGCCATTGGCTTTTCTGATGGCTTCGTCACACTGCCGGCTCATGTTCATCTTGGAGTTCACTAGGACTCCAAGATCCCTTTCCGCTTCTGTTCCACTAAGCAGGTCATTTCCTAGGCAGTAGGTATGCTGGACATTTTTCCTCCCTAGGTGCAGCACTTTGCATTTCTCCTTGTTGAACTGCATCCTGTTGTTTTCTGCCCACTTGTCCAACCTATCCAGGTCTGCTTGCAGCTGTTCCCTGCCCTCCGGTGTGTCCACTTCTCCCCATAGCTTTATGTCATCTGCAAACTTGGACAGAGTACATTTGACTCCCTCGTCCAAGTCGCTGATGAAGACATTAAAGAGTATCGGTCCAAGGACCGAGCCCTGCGGGACCCCACTGCCCACACCCTTCCAGGTCGAGACCGACCCATCCACCACAACTCTTTGGGTGCGACCCTCTAGCCAATTCGCCACCCACCGTACTGTGTAGTCATCCACGCCACAGCCTCTTAACTTGTTCACCAGTATGGGGTAGGGTTCACCAGTATGGGGTGGGAACATCCTGCGGGTTAATGAATGCTTTCAACCTCCACGGACTCCAACAGGTATTGTGGATGCTGAGTGGCTGTCAGATTTGGGTACTCTGCTTAAGAAGTGCTGTGTAGGTTTCTGGAGCCATTGGCATGATTTTAACTATTGATAACAACTAGTTCTTAGGTCTTGTTCATGCTCTTGCTAAAGTCCTTACCATGGACTTTAGCAAGAGCAGGACCAGGCTCAAGGTTCCTTCCCTTTGTTGAAATGCCTGGAAGAGACCAGAAGTCTGCCATCTTTCCTAAGTCTGACCTGGGTATCCTGGCTGGGATGAGCTCACTGAGACATGAGCAAGCCTCTGTATATAGCTGTTTTCTTTCCTTTTCTGCAGCTGTTTGACGGGTTACATCAACCACAGCCTCTCGGTGTTCCGCGTTCGAGACTTTGAATGGCATATGAAGCTGCAGGACTTAGCTGAAAAGCAGATCACAGAATGCAGGTAATGGTGGCTCCATAATGCTGACCCTTAGGCCTTCTCATAGCTTGACAGTAATCCTTCCTAATACACAGCTAATTGCTTGTTAAATTGGCCCTAACACACTTCCTTTCTGCATTCTCAGAGAGGGCCAGATACATCGCTAGTATTAACTGGTGTGACACCCTTGCGGGTCAAAGGACCTATACTGATCTATCCCAGGGGCAAGGGTTAGTCAGTGGAGAAAGCTTTATTGTCCAATTTACTCATATATGAACTGAACAGAGTCTTTAGGGAATAATGTGGGATTGATGCCAGGGGAAGGGACTGGATGAGCTACCAGGGCTGCCCCATCACGCAAACCCATGAATCACCCCTGGGTGAAGCCCATGATAACCAGGCCAGGGATGGGGTTTGAGGGGCTGTGCAGGTGGGGCTGATGCACTGTGTCCTTCAGGTACAGGGACTACAGGAACAATGATGACTACAGTTACTCTGTGCAGTTCTGGCATGTGTTTGCAGCCCGACTCGCCTTCCTGATTATATTTGAGGTTAGTGTGATGAATGGGGCCTCAGCAAGCAGCAGCACCAGGGCTGCCCAGGCAACCTCCCATAGCATTTGGATGGGGAAGAGAATCATACATTTATGTCAGGAAAGCAGTATGGCAGCAGGGGTGAGGGTTTATGCATTAGTGGCAGGACTCTCTGAAGAGGCTGCTTCTGTGGTAGTCCAGCTGGGAACTGAGGGAGTTTCCTTCTTCCTCTCTGCTCACAGCCTTCCTCCTCAGCTGCATCAGCCCCCTGATCCATTCACCTCTCATCAGACTTGACTCCCGCCGTTGCCCACACCACTCGCTCCTGCTCTTCTCTTCCCTCCCCTGCCCTCACCCCAGTGCCCTTGCATCTGCTGCTCCGTCCTGCTGGAAAGCCTTGTCCGCTTGTGCCCTCAGCCCTTCAAGTAATGCCATTGCCGTACCAAGGAAACACCACTGCCATTAGCTGGGGCAGCTCACAGCACAGGGGAGCTGCATTGGTAACAAAGGCCCACTTGGTAACAGTACCATGGCGAAGCCAGCATTTCAAAGGAGACAGTGAAATGCAGCCAGGGACAGGGGTAAAGTCAAGCAAAACAAGGGACTCTTTGGAGACCTCATGCCATGATATGGGGCCCTCATTTCTCAGCACTGGCGTGAGAAGGGCACCAGTTTTAGTCCCCTGATAGCTTGAGGGGGACACACATACCAGAAGAAACAACCTCCCCCCCTCCAACTCCGCAGAGGCAATACTGTATGTTTCATGGCAGCTCTCCATCTCCCACTGAAGTCAATAGGAGTCTCTGTATTGATTTCAGTGGGAGTTGGACCAGATTATGTATCACTTATGTGATAGCAGTAAATCAGCTGAGCTTTGTTGTGGAGTGATTGCTTGTCCCTGCTCAACCAATAAGTGCAGCTCAAGTCTCCAGAGACATGGGTCCTGATTGCATGGTGGACTCTCTTTGATTCTTTTCAGCACGTAGCTCTATGCATCAAGCTGATCGCAGCCTGGTACGTCCCTGATGTCCCCCAGTGGGTTAAGAATAAGAACTTGGAGGAAAAAAAGAAGCATCTTCAGGAAGAACTCAGGTAGGTATTGCCCTAAGTCTAACACTGAAGGGGCCCTCTCCCTGTCTGGAGACAGCGATATCCAGAGTGCGGATCTGATTGGCAGCCTGACCTTGCAGCCAATCACTTCACCTTTTTGCACTGGCTTCCTCAGCTTTGTAAAGTGCTTTGAGATCATCAGAGAAAAGGTTGTCTTCTTGCCTGCCATGGTCTTAATGCCTGCTGCCCTCCCTTGGCTCATGCTCCCCTGAGGGCTGCCCTGGGCAGGAGTGGCTGGGCACAGCAGACGAATGGATGAGATTGCTCCTTGTGGGCCTTGACACAGTGGCTTCGAGTAGAAATGGTCTGTGCTGGTCAAGGGTTTCTCCTTGTGCCACTGGCAGAGCCTTGGCATTCTGGGCCTTGAAGCACCCGTTCTACCACAGGTCAGCCTTGTGGCATTTAATCTGCATGCTCAGCAGGAACTCCAGAGACATGTGGGAGAAGTCATGGGGGCATTGGCAAGTCTCTTGCAGGAAACGGAGGTAGCTTCATTGCTAGACCCATTTATAAATTTATAAGTAGACTGGAGACGAGAAGGACCAGTCCACTGTTGGTTCTTGCTGACTGGGCTAACTCAGCAATTCAAGATCAGTTACAGGCTGTTGGCCCCACTGTCCCGGTCAGGCTTCTGCCGATTGCGCCCTATAAGTGAGGACTTCACTTCTTTTGGGGTGGAATACCACAGTTCACCTGCTGTTGGGCAGACTGGGATTTACAATCCCCTAGAAACTCTAATCTGGCAGGTCCAGCAAACTGGTTCCTCCAGAAGCCTGGCACCCCCTGTGTTTGCAGTGATTCGAGAAACTACTTCTTTAGAAAAAAGCATGACTGACTTCTCCAGAGGACATGCAGCACTCAGAGGAGCAGATTCAAACCAGCACAGAGTAGCATGGCATGCTCCTTTAGCCAAATGTAATTTATCTAGGAGGTGGTGGTAATTTCCCCAGGTCTTGAGTACTGTTCTGTTTATACACATGCCCCCTCTGCCAGCTTCTTTTCAGTGATGCAACTAGGGGCAGCCTCTCCCTGCTGACCCAAGCCCTCTCCCTTTCCTAGTGCCTGTGGTACCCTAGGTCTCCTTTGAAGGTCACCTTGGAAAGAAGCATGGGCGACTGGTGCCTCCTGATACTGGAGGGGGGCATCAGTGGCCAATCTCTGACTGCGGGGTGGGGGATGATAGCTGCCACCAGCAGAAGTGCCAGTGGCATACCTGGAAGTGCTCAGTGCCCCCACAATCTCAGGGGGGGCACCAGCTGTCCTGCCCACTCCCCAGCTGGCAAGGGCCAATCTCGGGGGGGCACATGCCCCCCCCCCCTTTTCCCCCTACCTGTTGCCTATGGGAAGAAGTAAAACCTGAGTTAAACCAGCTAGGTTACTTCCCCCAGTGGATGGCCCAGATATAGTTTTCTCAACTTCTTTGAACTAAGTACTTAGGTATCTCAGGAGATGTTTTACCTTTCCTGCTGGTTTTATAACAACCCCTTCACAGCCTCCTTTGACTGAACTATTCATTCAGGCAGCAATAGAGTCAGACAAAGGGCTAGTCACTCACATTATTTATAGGATAATGGAAACATTCTTCCCAAATTGCCACAAGACCACTTTTCTAGGAGAGACAACTGCTCTCATGGCTGACTTTGATGGCAAAAAAATGGAGTCAGTTCTCCCAGAAGCAGTGAACGCTATTGCTGCTCTACAAAACTACAATTCCCAAAATGCCTTGTGCTGCATGACATATTGCCTGCTTCATGCAGCTGAGAAGTGCAAGCTGAACAGACAATGACCCCCATCTACTTAATGCCCAAGCACCTTAATGCCATTCCCCTTAATGCCCAAGCACGTGCCCCATTCACCCACCTCATATTATGCTACTGCCATGAGGGAACATGCTGGCATGTCCAAATTAAACTATTTTAGTTTTGGAGCCTTTGATTTTCTGATAAAATGGATATTTTTCTTTGAGCAGGAGTCTTTAAAAAAACATAGTTTAATTGAAAGCCCAGTTTTCCATGAATGTTCTTGTCTGAATATTTTTCAATCATCCCTTCGTAATAGTTTTATTCATCTAAGATCCACTTCTTATTTTCAATACATGTGCTTTCTGGGGCTACTGGAATGACCTAGATTGTTTTCTGTATCTTCCAGTGTAATGGATCACTCTACAGAAGTGTAGCGACCCCCTGAGAAGAATATAGCAATCAGAAGCACAGAAACTGCAGATCTACTATCCAACAGGACATGGCTGCAGGCTTTGGAGACATCACAAAGGCATCCCTCCACACCACCACTCCTCTCAAACCCTGAAACTGCAAGCTCATTCCCCAACTACCACTAAGTTTGGACTTTACTCTTAAGAAGGAAGAAATAATATAATGCTCGGTTTGCATGAGCAGATTGCTTTGAATTTTATAGTATTCTGAGGAGGAAGTGCATGGACTGCACAGCCAGGAAAGAGATGATATAAGAAAGGCTGCACTTCAAAGATATCAGACTGGGGGAAAAACCTCTGGACCATCAGAAAAATGTCCAGCATTTTGCCACATTCACAGAAGGTTAAAAATGTGTAGATTTTGCCAAATTTGTCATGCTTGTCTACCATAAGTGGCAGGCGGGAATTTTACAGATGAACCCACTTCCCACCTCACTGAATAGAAAGAACAGACAAGGTCCACTCTATGAGCCACTGTCTGGCATTATTGTTCAATGTGCAGATTTCATCTGCCCCACTTGGGCATTTGTAAAGATTGCAGCGTTCGATTGAGTGCTATGCTGTTTGGTGGACACCTGATTCATACAGGGGCTGTCCAAGATGTTCGTCTGGTGAAGTGTTGTTTTGAAGCATCTGTATCCACATATCAGTCTGTTCAGCTTGACCCATGCTTCTCTGTCCAGGTTGTGCCCAGTGGGGGACTCATTTGGTACAAGATTATTTCATCAGAATTGCCCCAGGATTTGGGACAGTCTGTATGGTCCACCTAGTTCTCCTGCCTTACTTCTCAGAGACATTTCTTGACTAGATGAAAGTGTTCTCTACAGACAGAAGCACTGAGATCTAATGACTGTTTCTCTTACTCTGCTTTTCCATGACCATGGCCAAGTTCCTTAGCCTTTTTGTGCCTCAGTTTATGAAATGGGCTTACCTTCCTACCTACCTCATAGGGATAATGCAAGGCTTCAGTATCAAATATCTAAAGCACTTTGAGGTTTTGTCTACATAGGGAATTTGCCAGGATCAGGATACTATTAGTCCATGTTAAGATGCATGTACAAACTCTTAAGTGGACACAAGGGAAGCTATGGTTTGCATGAGTGGAGTTTATCCCAACTGGAGTTAGCACCACAGAAGTAAATTGGGGCCTTCCTCTGCTATGCTTTGTCTTCACAACAGCACATCTAGGCCCAGGACAGGATGACGTAGTCTAGGTCTTGGGTAATCTCATCAATGATCTGCAAAAGTCCATTGCATTCAGTAAAGCTTCAGCACCATCAGGAAATCTGATACTCATCTTCACAGAGTGACCTGGTTTTATTCTCAGTAATCACCATAAGCCTTGATTTACCATTTCATTGGGCTAACAAGGAAAGCTTTGCTGGCTGTTCCAGCTGAGCGGTGGATAGTTTACTTTCTGTGTCCCCCGTGAATTTCATGGCTTCTGCTCGTGTTCCTCTAATGAGTGGAGTCCCTTCACGGTCCCAAACCCTTCCATCATTCAGGAAGCCATTATTATCTCTTTTACTTGAACAATCACACAGCCATCATTAAGGCTGCAGCACCATTTCTGTTCTAATGCACTCTTACTGGCTCATAACCTGAGAAATGTGCCTCTGGGGATGACAATTTTCATGCTTGGTTTCTACCCAACTGCCCAATATGTTTTGAGTATTTCAGCCAATCATGTTCTGCTTAATTATGACAACATCAACAAAAAAAGTCCATAAGCACACGTTCATCAGATGTAAATCAGCACACCCATGTAGAATTCACTAGAGTTATGCCCATTTACATCAGTGGAAGACAAGGCACACCTACTTTTTTTTAGCGTGAATAAGTCCAGAGACTCTGAGCTTTGAGTCACACTTAGAATGCAAATAGTCCTCAGCGAAGGGAAAGTCTTGCTACACCCAAAAAATGCTGGTGCACAGTTAATAAAAGTAAGAGAGCGTAAATAAAACAATCTTAGATCCATAAAAGCCCTCTTGCATCCTGATCCTGGAATGAACTTTGCATAAGCACCTACCTTCAAGCACAGAGCCAGGGATCTACCCATTTGGAGACCATTGTGGGGTCTGGGACATGCTACTCAGTCCTTTTAACATGGGCAAGCTAAATTAGTGTAAACCAGGCTTAAACCCTCAGAGTGTCAATATACAAAGCTGCAGTGGTTCAACCATACTGATTTAATCCACAAAGCCAGTATAGTTTTGGTGTTTAGGTAAATCCTCAAGACTTTTCAAGGAGCATGTTGAGACTTTTTAGTTTTTCTACAAAATCAGGAAAATTAAAAGCAAAAACGTTAGCACCCAAAGCAAATTAACAATAAGTAACAAGGCACTCAGAAGACAGGCTATTAGAGAAAGTAAAATTAGTAGATACATAATCTGCACTACTTGGCAAATATAACAGCATTTAGTTCATTTATGCTATAAAACACAGATCGAGCACAAGGGCTGAATGAATGTTGCACTAGTCAAAATATTATTTTTTTCTGGTTTCCCGGTTTGTGAAGTTTTGGTTTCTCAGCCTTGTACTAGGCTTGGCATTCCATGTAATTTTATGTTATTTAAATCAGACCCATCGAATCATGAAACAGAGAACGTAAGAATGTATTTATGCTAAACGCACTGAGCTCTCATTCAGCAGGGCACTTGGAGACACCAGTCGTTTTATGCACAAGTAGTCACATTGGATGTTAAGCACGTGAGTAGTCTATTGAAATCCAGTGCGACCATTCATATGCTTAAGGTATGCCTGTGCCATCTGCTTGCTGATTGGGGCAGTAATCCTAAAATCACTGCACTACATTTTTTTTCTTGCATTCCTCATTTTAGTTGCCAGGTATGTTATACAAAAGTACTTAAATATATTGGAATGGTTGTTTGAGATACTGTGCAATAACATTATAATTGTATTTTATTCAATGCAATTTTATACAATAAACTGTTGTTTAAAAGTGCTGCTTTTGTTTGTTAGTAGGCAAGGAACCAGGCTGGTTCAGGAGTGGAAAAGGCTGAAACAGGAAAACTGTTTTAATTACATGCCATTGAGCAAGACAATGAACCTGTGTAAAAATCAGTTAGTTGTAACAGTATTACAATGTGACCCAGACCTCTGGATTCAGCTTCCACCTGCGTCATACACTGACTGTATTGACTGTAGACGAATCCAGACAGGATTTTCAAAGGTGTCTGAGAAACCTGGACCTTGGTGTCCCAAATCCTTTAGCTGGCATTGGAAATCTCAGCCTTAATCCCTGTGGCTCAGTTTCCCACTGGTATAATGGGAATAATGCTTCCCTACTTTCTAGGAGAGATTAATTCACTAGCATTTGTAAAGTGCTCAGATGCTACAGTCAGTGCTTGGGATTAGTGGTAGAGAAAACATGTACATAATCATATGTGTTATTAAAAATTTGCACCCTAAATGCATCCAAGGGGGTACAAAACAGGTTTACACCATTTTTTATACCTGTATAATAATTTAAATTAGGGTGTTTGTTACTGACGGCTACAGTAGTACAATTTCCTATTGTGGATGCATTTAGCCCACTATAGAAAATGTCTGTATTGGTATGGTTTATTTCCCTTCCCATATTAAAAATCTTTATCCCACTATAGCAGCATACACAGGATAGCTATTTTACTACTGTAACTAAGCTTGCAGTTAAAGTGGTATAAAGTGGCATGTGTACTTGCATAGTTAACACAGTATGAATTCTATGATAACTTCAGTCCTATTTTTAAAAATGAGTGCAAAGCCAAGTTCTACCAACTCTTTCCTTGAAAAAGTATCAAGGAGGGGAGCAGCAATAATGATTAAATCTCTTCCATGCCTTTACATGGCATATTGCACCATCATTATCATTTTTTAATTTGGAACAGAACCCTAATGCCCCATTTTACCAACAGCCTTGAGATGCCTTTGGCTGAAATCCCTGAAAGCTACTATAAGTAGCTTAAATTCAGTAAGCTTAATACCATTAAATGCATTTAGAAAGTGGTAACCAGTAATCTCACATTTATACAGTAACCTTCATCTCATAGGTCCTTCCAGACCGCAGACATGAAAACTTTTTTCATGCAGCCACCTCTGGATTGGAACACAACAACTCTTTACTTACACTCAGTTACAATACAACAGTTTTGCAAAGAAAGCAGGGGAGCATGTGGTCTCAAACTGAGACTGCACAGAGAATTTTGACAGGAAAATGTAATTATTCTTGAATTATTCTTGAATTGCTGAAAAATAGGAGCTCTGACACCAGACTGGGCAGGAATAAATTAGTTCAGAGTGAGAAGGAGGAGTACCCTGTGCCAAATCCTCAGTCTTGTTTTTTGACATAGAGATTGTCCTTGAAGATCCCTCATTCATAAGCAGGGTCAGGTCTGACCTGTGTAACTCAGGAGTGGCCAGCCTGTGGCATGTGTGCCAAAAGTGGCATAGGCAGCCTGTGTGTGTGTAGCAAGTGATAGACTGGGCTAAGGGCAGGCAGCACAGCTGCAAACAGGGCAGGGAGCAAAAAGGAGAGCAGCAGATAGAGCAGGGAGCACAGGGCAGGGAGTAGAAGACAAACCAGCAAAGCAGGAAGGGAAAGGAGACTGGAATAGCACTCAGAGAGGCCATGGGGTTTGATTTCTGGCAAAAAATGTGGGCTCCCAGTGCTATCACTGATAAAATCTGACAAAACCCATGGCCCAGGATTACCTGGCAGCAAGTCACATTTACCAAACAATACCTCCTCTCCACCCCCAAATTATTTATTCTGCTGCATCAGGAACTACAGCTCCTGAACTGGTTCCTCTATCAAGAACTGCAGCTGGCAGGACAGAGTGGCACCTCTAACATGGTGACCCACCTGTCCATGTCAAGAAAGCAAAACACTGAGCATTAACTTAGCACAGAGAGAGCCTAGACCAGCTAAACTCCTAGGAGCAATTCCTAAGTAAGGAACAGTCACAGAGGTACAGAGCCGCTGCCTAGACTGTTGTCAGTTCATAACAGAGCTACTATTGTTATCAGAGTCTCATGGATGTGCCAAGGGTTGAATTTTACTCTCAAGTGTGAGAACCTGGACTTCTGGTCAGTCCACAGCAGCTCCATTGAACTCAATGGAGCAACACCAATCTACATCCCAGCAGCGGGCAATTATTTCCAGCGGAGGGCCACTTACTGAGTTTTGGCAAGCCATCGAGGGATGCATGACAGGCAGCCAGGGGCAGATAAATATTAATTTTCTAAATTTTTTAGGGGCCCCACGGGCCAGATAGAATGGCCTAGCGGGCTGCACCCGGCCCGCAGGCTGCATTTTGCCCGCCCCTGTGTTAGGGACTGCCCCTGCCCATGTTGTAGGGGCCAGGACTGGGTACTAGCAGTTCAGCAGCTTCAAGCTGCAGCAGTGGGGATTTAGGTGGGAGATGAGAAGGAACTTTCTGGCTCTGAGGGGGATCAGGCATTGTCACAGGTTGCCTAGAGAAGCTGTGGCTGGTCCATCCCTGGAAGTTTTCTAGAGCAGATTGACCAGATATGACTGGGCTGGTTCAGAGACCCAAGGAGCCACATTAATATGAAGTCAAGTAGAAGGCAGGGTGGATTTGCACCTTATAGACCAACCAAAATGAATAGCTACAGATACAGGCGAGCAGGGGGCTGGCCCAGATGACTGCGTGATCTTCCTTCCAGCCCTACTCGCTTATGATGTCTATGAACCTCAACAGGCACAGCAGCAGACCCTGAGTGTAGCCCAGATGAAGCATAGCCCCTTTCTCTGCCCTACTGCATTGCTGAGTGGCCCAGGGCTGGACCCCCCTCTCCCTGAAGCACAGCAGCCCAGGCTCAGTGCCCTCCACCCACCTCTGGAGCAGCTGAGATTGAAGCAAAGCCCATTCAGGAGGCAGGCCCAGGCCACAGAAACTCATCCCTGCTTCCTCCCAACCGGCCAGGTGAGCTCCACCTGCAGGACACGGCAGACCCACCCAGTGTATGCTGGGAGTTGCAGTCCCCCCACCCCCAAGCTTCACTAGGAAGCCTTCCCCTGCATCCCCCCCCCCCCCCCCCAACTACAGTACCCAGAATGTCCCTTGTGTTCCTGATGTGGTGATGGGCCACCACTGGGCCCAGGTTCAGAGGTGCCCCTTCACCCCCTTGTACTCCAGAATGCATCCCTCTTCTACTCACCCCAGGGGCTCCCCCTACCTACACCCTGCCTGCTCCCTCCCATGCCACACCCCCATGCCCACCCCACTGCCCTCCTTGGCACCACAGCCACCCCATAGCACTCACTGTAGTAACACTCCCGAGCTCTCGGCGGTGCTTCTGCTCCCCACTCAACCTGCACGGCAGCAATTCTCAAGCCCAGGTAGTGTAGCACCCTCCCAGGACGCTTGCAGATCCTTTCCCTGGTGCCAGGGGTGCCACACAGTGCCAGCTCAGTGAGAGGTGCCTGCAGGACTCAATGGATAACCCAGAGGTATCACTCAGGAGTCTGCAATGTGCAACAAACCTTTTTGTGCCCTGCCATGGCCTATTTGACGTCTCTCTGCTAGGACTTCTAGGCTATTTTTCTGGAGTCAAAAGAGTGCAACTAAGGGACAGAGAAGGCAACCAAAAGGATCAAGGGCCTGAAACAGTTGCCATAGCAGGAGAAATTTAAAAAAGGCTATAACTCCATTTTGGAAAGGAGAAGGCTGAAGGGGGGATACGGCAGAAGTTTCTAAAATCATGAAGAGTGGGGACAAAGTGAATAGGGAACTGTTGTTCACCAAGTCCCAGAAAACTGGAACAAGGAGGCACCCATTGAAATTAGCACACAGATTAGGAGACATAAGACTAACAAGAGAAAGTATTTTTTATGCAAGGTGTAGTTGACTTGAGTAATTCATTGCCACAGGAGAGGGAGGGGGCAGATAACATACCCAGGTTCAAAAACGAACTGGATAAATTCATGGATGATATATCTATTAATGGCTATTGAACAGAATGGCTGGAGATGGTGGATGCCAGGAAGAGTATTGAGTAGGGAATAAATCACTCTAGAGATAAACATTGTAATAGTGAGGACCTGGATCCAAACTTCACAACTATTTTTTTCTCTGAAATAAAGTAGAAAAATTCCCCTTTCGATCCCTAGTGAAAAGACCCCTTAAAGTTAGAGAAAGCTCAGATATTACACTCAAATTCATGGATTGAGCCTATTTCTAATAATGGAAGCTGAGAGCTGAAATTCTGGAATCAATGTCCTAAATAGGATGAGCTGAATAGTAGAAAAAGAGCAGAGATGGGAGGGATTAGCTTCATCTTTCATGTTTCACTTAAAAAAAAAAATACCTAAAAGACTTAAAGGCATTGTCATTTCTTTTTTTTGAAAAGCTAAAAGAAAATACTGACTGAGTACTAAAAACTCTGGAAAAATCACCCACTGAAATGAGAACATAAGCGGGTTGTTATGAATGTGGCATTAAACCCCAAGCATTTCATTTGGAGACTTGTTTCATTTCAAGTGAATTTCACTCTAGTTTTCTATAAAAGGATCTAGGGGAAATAAAAATGTGCTGGCCCAGAGACAATTGATCAGTGAGGAAAAGGCAGATCTGAAATACAGCTCATTGCAGGAGATGGTGGGCTGGTTTCTTGAGAACCTGTTTTTGCCTGGTGACTTGCTGGAGGTCCCTCAGCTTTGTGAATAAATCCATAGGTCTGGAAAAAGTGAATGACCTGTCACTAGCGGGCCACCTGGCATTTTTTTTTAAACACTGGTGCCTCAGTTAATTTTTATCAGGGCTTTTTCAAAGCAGCAATGAGCAGTCCTTTAAGGCTCCTACTTTCCAGTCGGACATCCCACATGCATTAATCTCCTGAATATCCCAATATTTACTCTCTTGAATTTCCCTGGATTTCGTTCTTTAGGAATTATGGGTTTGTTTGATTTTTTAACTGTTGTCTAATAGGTCATGGTCGTCTCAACTTTGGCCAAAAATAATCATTTTGTAAAACAAACTTTAACAGAAGTGGCATTCGACAAAAATGCAAGTGATCAACTACTGTTGAAATGGGGACTGCCAGATTTTAGGCACTGGTGACATGGCATGAAAATCAGCCAACAAAGGTAATTTCCATCTTAACAAGTGACTGTGAACTTCAGCCCCTGGCTTCTTTACTTTTCATTCCATCCAGGAAGAGCACACACCAGCTGCTGAAACTTCCTTAGCCTGACGAAGGGTTTTTGAACCTGAAATCTTGCTTAATAATTATTTTTCGACTATTTGGGTTGGTCTAATAAAAGATATCAGATTCACCCAAGGAACCTTGTCTGCCTATGTCCTTAGACCAACACGACTACAACCTACATGCCTGTAAGCTTATAGTCAATGCACTTTGCTCCAAGTAGTGCTGGGAAAGGACAGGGAGCTGCCCAAAGCTTGGCAGGTGTGAGGATTTGGAGAAAGGGGTCCTGGGATATGTAGAACGGCTAGGACAGATGAAGTGGTTACTATCCTGAGTGCCCGCACTTGCTATCTTTGCCAGCTGCCACCTGGTCCTGCTGCTGCCATCTCTGCTGCACCAGACTATGGTTGAGCTGCAGGCAGGTGTGTGCACATGAGAGTGGCCTGACACTGGGCAATCCTGACTGTAAAAGGACCAATAAAAAATATGGCTATAAATGTTTCTATGGGGTTTTGTCTCCCAAAATTAGACAGGAAGGATTTATTTTTTAATAAAAGCATTCCCTTGCTGTGTTTCTACTCTAACCAATGCAGCCCTGAGAACCGGAATCAACCCAGCTTTTAAGGGATGGCACTCTAAGCCCCTTTACAATGCTTGGGCTATATAAGGGGACTGAGACTCTCTTCTGTGTTAGAAGCCTAATTTGAATGGTACATGGCTAGCATAAGGGATCTACACTGGTCACCTCTAGGCCCCAGCATTACGGTCACATCCAAGAGAAAGGGATTGAGTGAGGTAGGGACCGTTGTGGGTGGAGCACAAGGTGTTATCACTAACATCAGCTTCCCATGGCCTATAGGGAAGCAGTTATGCCATGCTCAGATTCCCCAGGTATCTTAGACTGTAGCTCAGATACCTCTGCTCCTATGCCTCCCTCAGGTACTAAAGAAAAGTAACTAAGAATTGGCCCTGTGCCTTCATAGCGGTCTGTATACCTTGCACATCCTTGGTGCTATAAGACTTAACCATAGCAGAAATCTGACGGCTTGGATTGGCAGTGTCCTAGCCAACAAAAGCACAAAGAACAAACCTCTTAAAAGAAACTAGCTGCAGAAATAGCAGGTGGATTTTCAATGTTCTTTTAGTTTTAATCATCCACACCCAAGTGCATTCGTTCACCTGTGCTGTGAGGCAGACAATGGCAAGAAATAAATGTCACTGATCATAATTCCAGGGAAGCTGGGCATATTGCCCAGGCTCTCTGCCACAGATGCAGTAGGAGGGCTTTAAAGGGATGCACTGTCTTTTGAATGAGGAAAACTGAACTCTGGATTTGAAGAAGCAGAGAGGTTTATCCCAAAGTCTTGGAAAAGCTAGAATTGGGTTTTTTTAATCATCCTGACAATCTCATTTTGGTTTCAATATCTTCCTCATTTCCTATCCTAAACTAGTATACAGTGTTTATATGCATTGTTAAACACCCGTCTTGTTTTCGCAACAGCAACAGCCACATTTCAGTAGAGATCAGTGGGACATCTGCACTAAGTACAGACAGTCAAAAAGTCCAAGGCTGAATCGATTCAATATACGCAGATTAGTCTAAACTATATAGACTGAACTGATAAGCAAGTGAACAGATATTCACTTTTGATTTCAGAAATGTAGTCATAGGCCTGCAGTGGCCCAGGCCAGAAGCTGGGGGGATGCTGGAGCAGACAGCTTGGGCCAAGGCTGGCCCACACACCCTGTGAGCGAGGTTTGTGGGGGAGGTGCAAAGCATCTTGGGATGCTGGGGGACTGTGAATTAACTTGAATCTGGAGGGGATCTGGGACAGAAGTCCAATAAACAGATTTAACCTAAATCAAATTAGTTAAGTCTGATACTACATCCATCCAGTTTTATCTTAAACCAGTTTCAGCCATTTTGGCAAGTACAGACATTATACTTTTACCAGTATAAGTGATTGGAAACTGGTCTGTACCTGTAACAGAATAGAGATTTGGCACACACATGGACTTGTTTAAAAATGGCAGAACCCAGTCTAAGGCTTGCACCCCCCACCAAAGGGCCAACATAACATGAAAGTCTGTACCCAGCCTTTGAAAGCAGTTTATGTGCACTGAATTTCTGTTGTGCTACAAATTTGAACAGGTTTCCGACCACTCATACCAGTTGATGTGTAATTTCTGTCCACGGCAGGGTCATGTGAGGGGCTGAACATCTCCTGGGAGTTGCTGAGTGCTTTGGAGCTTGCTGCCTTCATGGAGGGAAGGGCATTCAACATTTTGAGGATCAGGTTCAAAAGCAGATGAGAAAGGCAATGTATAACTGTTTACATAGAGCTACACTCCCCTCTAGATACAGACCCATTGAAACCAATGACATGACCTCACCAGAGAGTTTAGCCTCCCATTTGAAAATATATTTTAACCACAGAATTGTGTTAGAGGGTCTCTCCTTCTCTACTGCCCTGAAGATCTAGAGGGAGGGGAGTTTTCCAGCTGGGGAGAGCCAGTGCACAACAGTGATCGAGCAAAGCTATGCTGTGTCCCCTCCTACTTCTCAGAAAGACAGGGACCCAGCATGGCTGCAAACAGAAAAGAAAAGTAGGTGTGATGTGTCTGGCCTGCAGCTCAGCACATTGCAAAGAGAGCTGTCTTTGAAAAGGCTGGTGGAGACAGGAGGGAGGCAACATCATCTTTAATCCTTTCCCCCTTGATATTTTCTGACAGGTGTATAACTTAGCTACTTATTGCTTAATCCGGCTGCTGAATCAAATGAATTCCTTCCCTCATGTCTTTTTCATGGGGGTAGGACATAGCTAAGCGCACATGCCCAGGGCTGAAAACATGGGCTTCCAACAGATAGATCAGGGTCCAAGAATCAAACTTGAGAGGGACAGTTTCAGTCAGGGCAGACCCCAGCAGGCAGCAACCCACAGCACTGAAACTACTGGCCATTTCAGCAGTACTGGCATCCATCTCCTGCCATGTCAGGAGCTGAGAGATGGCACAGCACAGCGCGGGTTGCTGCTGATTGGGCAGTACCTCTTGCATGGATGAAGGGAAACACCAGCTTCCTGAACAATCAAGTGGGCACCTTTCACCAACCTTAAATTGATAATAACATCTCTTGAGTAATGATGGAGTCCTTCTCTGGCAAACTGTTTTCCATTCCTCCCTTCTTTGTTATGTTGCCTTCCAGAGCTGGATAGAGGGTCAAACTGACAGATCACTTCCCTCCATTACCACAAGATCTACTACCTGGTTCCATCTTCAGATCCACCCATATTTGTACTCCTTGTATCTCTGCTTATTCTTCTAGAACAAGGCGGTTCAAACTGTGCAGTGGGCATCCCCCCTTACTGCACTGCACAGGCACCCCCATGCCACACAGAAGTCCTGGGCCATTGTGCCCCCCCTCCCACCACTACATGTAGGGGCAGGAAGCAACAGCTGGAGGAAGAAGGCAGCAGGAGAACAGCACCCAGACTGAGAGCTCAAGGTCTGTGACTTAGCTCCTCATGGGCTTCATACAAAGCATGGGCTACCAGTTGGATAGCCCTGGTCTAGGTCATGGTTTCTAGCAACACACAGATAGCCTACAGGTTCCAGTGATCTCAGATCATATCTGGTGGCTGGTCTATGATAGGGCTCCCAGCAATAGGAGACTAAGACAAAATGTAGAGTGGTCGTGGTGTTTCCACAACAACACCTGCATACCAGAATGAACGCACACTGAAAATCTATCAAAGACAGTGGATGCACATTTCTTACAAGACAACCACTCTCTCTCCAGTCTCTGAGTTCGGATCCTCAAAGGGAATTTACAAAACACCTGTTGTAGATGAGCCTACAAATCTTCACTTCATAAATCTACTTGATACAACAAAATCATGGGATAAATATAGATATTGGATTTATGCCACTTTATAACCTGCCTGCCATCCAATAACCCTAGCGAACCTCTCTACATTGTACCAGCTACATTTTATCACCTGTTGACATCTGTCCACATTCCCTTCTTGTGTTCCCCCCTCCCAACTATCTGTGTCACACCCATTAACACCTATCCCCTCTGATTTTCTCTGCCACAAATTTACATTTTCATAGACCTGCATTTTTCATATTGGCTTAAGCTTCTATTCGACCCTAGAGAGAACACCAGCAAACTCTCCCTATTCCTGAAGAAGGGTGTCTGTGCCCGAAAGCTTGCAAAAAATGATTTTTCCAACTATTCAGCTGGTCTAATAAAAGATATCACATTTACCCAAATAACCTTGTCTGCCAAGTGGTTGTGGTTTCGCTTTATGCTCTTCCTGAAACCTCCAAAGCATTCAGCCCATTTGTTATTAAAAAAGGAAAATGATTTCTCCCCCATTAATGTCATTACATATCCCTGCCTGGATTTGCTAAACTATCTCAGTATGTTTGCTTCCCACTAGAGCCATAATGTTACCTGACACACTTTATTTTCAAGTAGGACAGAAAAAAATATCGCTTTAATAACTTTTTATTCTTTATCCAAAAATGCTTTTTCTCTCTGCATGGGTAGGAAGTTGGAGTATAGGGAATAGATTATTTTCTCATTATTCAATTCAGTGTTGAATACTGAGAATAAAAAAAAATACAGGTGTATGAGAAAGAGTAATGGAGTTTGCAAATCAAGTAGCACAGTGCAATAAAGAAGAAGCTTCTGTTACAGAAGCTAAGATACCATTCATGAGAACCCATTAGTGAAGAAAGCCACGTATTACACGGGATGCTGAAGACAGCAACTGACAGCCAACCTACTTATCATTATCAGATATATTGAGGGTGGGGTTCAGTTGCTGGCAGCTGATTGACAGGAGAGCCTATTTTCCTGGTGGTTTCCAGGCTGTGCTTCAAAATCCATGTGACCATTTTTATGAAAATCAAAATTAAAGGAGGAGATTTTTTTTAGAAAACAAAAAAGTCTTTGGTATTGGCCCAGCTCTGGTCCCACTGCGGAGTGGGGAACAGCAAAGCCTGGGCTAAGAATTTTGAAAAAAACCACCCTAAATCTCTACCACTCTTTGCACTTGCACAAATAGTCTGTGACCAATGCAGTGGTGCCTGCCTGAGTCTGCAGGCAGCATAGTGCAATAACCCTGAGAAATGTGATCTCAGTGGAGCATCAGTTGAGAAGTCCAATGAGAAATCTAAACATGCTAATACTACTGTTTTATCACAGCATGCAAGAAAAAGGGGTGATCATTTAAATTACTGTCCTTCAGTGATGGTGACCACTGTGTCTTACTATTGATTCCATAGGAGCAGATTTGGGCCCTTTGCGAAGATCTCACAATCAAACGTGAGATTGTGGGGAAAGTTCAGAGATACTTCTTATTTCTTCTAAACTCAGCCCTGGCAGGTTGCATACCTCCAGGATTGAGTTGCCATCATCCCAGTTTAACATATTTCCTAGGGGATGTTAACTGCTTTAGCAATGCTTTGTTAATAAGTATAGGTTGCTGGGTGCTTCCTTATCAGTTGCTCTAATTTACCCCAGAACTAGCTGCATTTCACTGCTAAGTGAGCAATCAGCATAGTTTGGGAATTGGTTTAAATTAGTAAATGCCTTTAAATCATCAATGAAAACCAAGAGATTAGCACACTAGATTGACTCTATAAAAATCTTGTACAGCTCCAGTTGTTCCTTTCCCACAGTATTTCTGCAATTAGTTGCAATGATATATGACAGGGCTGGCCTGTTGACTTTGAATCCATGTGGCTGTGTTTGGGAAGCTGGTCTGTTTTCTAGTTATAGTCAGTCTGTAAAGGATGGGGGCTGTGATCCAAAAGGATGCTGAATGCCTGGACTCCCAGTGACTTCAGATGGAGTTGTGGGTACTCAGTACCAGACAGAATCAGGCACTTAAGTGCATGGGCAACTGGTGCCTCCTAATAGGGCAGGGGGGAGCACCAGCAGCTGATTGCTGACCGGTGGGGAGGGAGGGGGTTTCCCAGCAGCCAATCACTGACCTGGGGTGGGGGGGTGTCCCCCAGTGACCTGATCTCTCCGTGGGGGGGGCACGGCCAATCTCAGGGGGTGCACGTGAACCCGCATGCACCCCCTACGCACCGCCAATGCTTAAGTGCAAGCTTTGGCCCTACATGCAGGTTCAGTTGAAACAGTAATTCAGCAATACAGAAAGGTGGGAAACGGAGTGCATACGTGCATGGGGGAAGTAAGCCCCCTGCTCACAAAAGCTTATGTGATGCATCTCTGATTTAGTTGGCCTACAAGGTGCAAATCTGCCCTGCTTTCTGCAAAATCTCCAAGCCTCCGTTTTAGGCTTAGAAGAAAGGTTTAGTACAGGTGTACAGGTATAGTCTTGTCTAATGGTTCTGCTTTCTGCTGCTGCATTGAAAAGCCAGGCTCCTTCTTGGGGGAGCTCTGTGTCTCCCCCAGGCTTGGAGCAGCTCTGTGTTTCCTCCATGACAACAGCTTGAGGCCTGCGCACGCTGGTACATGGCACAAGTCTGGGGTGACAGGATCAGCCCCATGAGGCAGCTGTTCCCACAGTGACAGGGAGCTCTTGTGCAACCTGCCGCAGCGCCTCTCACGGCACATTCCTTGTCAGGCTTTTTTTTTTTTTCCTCCTGGCAACAGGTTGGGTGGGTTCAGGACTTTTTTTTTTTAATTATTTCTTCAGTGCAGGCTGGTTTCCTTTTTCCTGCAGCGCTCAGGTGGAAAGGGAGGTGGAGCCACAGGAGCAGGTGGGAGGGGACTGGCTCTCCCCAGTGCCAGCCTGGAGGCTTGTGATTGGGGCTGGAGAGTGGAACAAGCCCTGAGAGCACAAAACCAAGGGCATGGGTGGAACAATGAAACGAAATGACTTAACTGGCAGCGCCAGGCCACAACAAGCCAGTCACATGAGCAAGGTGGCTGGCAGGAAGTGCACAGCGGGGACAGATGCACAGTCCCAGTCCCTGGGACGGGAGGCCTGGGCCTGAAGCTGGAAGGGGGAGCTGGGGATGGTGATTCTCATCCCCTGTGCTTCCCTTCGCTGCGGTGTGTGGCACACGAATGAGTTGCAATGGAGGTGAGCCTGGCTTCCTTGCTGGCTGGCACGGCCGTGCTGTGGGCCCTGGGCCTTCCCCAAGCTGCTGCTGGGAGCAAGCCCGAATGGACAGCAGCCCCGCCAGGTGAGGGGTAAGGGGAAATGACTATGGGTTGGTTGGGTGGGAAAGGGAGATTCCCTGTCTCTCTCCGAAAGGAGCAGGCAGGTTGATCCACAGGCTTTTCTCCTTTCCTCTTTCCCAGATAAGTGACCCTCCAGATTCCCCGGTCCCCGCTCCTGGCCCTTCTGTTTCCCTCTAACTCTGAGGGTCTGCCTCCATCCTCAGTCTCTGCTGCTTAGCCCCCAGGCCCTTCTGCAAGCTTCTCTCTCCCCAGTCTCTGTTGTCTCATCTTCGGGGTCCTATTCTATGTCCAGGCCCTGCTGTGGCATCCCTTCCACCCTGGTTCCCCGCTGTTTGAGTCCAGGGGTTAAATCTCGGCTCAATACTGACAGCTTTTATTGCTGCCCGAACCCACAGCCACCCCCATCTGTCCCTCCTTCTCAACTTAGGCCTCTAGGAATCCTGTGCTGACTGTCCCAGACTCCTTGCTTCCCACCTCTCTGGCCTTTGGCACCAAGTTGAAGTTTGCCAGGGCAGCAAATGGCACCATCTTCCTGAGTTTTGGCAGCACCACACCAATTGCACAAGTACAGCCCAATGACATGTTGCTTTATCATAGCCTACCGTAGTCATCTGGCCCCTGAGTTGGCCAAGAGCAAAGCAGAGGCTAAGATATAACCCTAAGGCAGTTATTCCCAACCAGGGTACCGTGACACCCCAGGGTGCCTTCAGAGCCTTTAAAGAGCACTGTGGGGTGCCACACAACACTAGCCCTGTTCAGCGCGCAAAGATGCTTCACAAGATAAACCCAGAGATTTCAAATAGGAATTCATGGTGTCTGACCTGCTGTGGTCTTTCTGGGTGCTTTGCAACAGAAGAACTGCTCTATTCTTTTTCTGTAGTCAAAAAATGAGTGAAAACTAAGAGCTGGCATTTTCCAAGGGTGCCTTGAATCTAATGAAGTTGAGAACCACTGCCCGAGGGAATACACAGAGATTCCCTGCCCTGCCTTGACCACTATGTGAGCAGGCAGCAGCTATGAAATTTCCTTGCATGTCTCCCAGGCTACCCCAAGCCCCCCAAGCTCAGGGCTTTCATGTCTACCTAGGAGCAGGTCATAGTATAAAAACCAATGCATGTGTCCTAGCTCCAGATAAATTGCAGTCTTGCCATCAACAGCTGGGAAATCAACTGGGTTTTGTAGGTTGCTACAAAATGATATGATATGGCTTCCTTCAAGATTTTGCCCGTTGGCTTGTTTGACAGGCCAGATGAATGGTGCCAGGCTGTCTGTAGGCTGGATCTGGTCCTTGGCCCAGTCTGGCATGTGGTGCTGGCCTGGTAGGGGGTCAACCCAGGCATATGGGAATGGCTTGTCTAGGGGGCCCGTTCTGGCATGGCTGCATCAGGCCCTGGCCAGGCCATTCCTGCACAGCTTCATGGGCCCCAACTTGACCCAGCCACATGGGAATGAGGCCCAAAACTCCTATGTGAGGCTGGCCTAACTGGGGTTGATCTGGCCTGGCCGGGGCCGATCCAGCCTTGTGGGACTTGAAAATTTGGCAGTGGGGGAGTGATGGCAGTGTTATTTGCCACCATTTCCCCACTACCACATTTCTGGACCTGTGGGGAGACCCACAGGCTGGATTACACGGCTCTACTGGCCAGATTTGGCCTGTGGGTTGGGGGTTGAGCACTTCTGGGCTTGTTCATTCCTTATCAATAGTGAACAGTGCAGAGGAGCAGCCCTGCCTCTTGTTAGCCTAGGGTCACAAACTGCCCTTTGCTACACATCCTGGATGACAAACACAGCCTCTCCAAAAAGTGAAAGCAGATGCTACTGCAAAGGAGAGAGAGCGTGAAGATATCCGAGGGGGCAGCATTGGCCAGAGATTGGAGTACTGTATGTTGTTCAAGGGCAGCAGTGCTTGCTCTTTAACCCGTCTGCTGCCTGTGAGCAAGGCTACAGAGTTGGGGCTATGAGGTTGGTGGGAATTAGAAGAAGGATGTGAGCAAGCAGAAATTGCCCACCCACCTCCTCAAACACTCTGCAGTTCGGCCTTTCTGCCATCTTTACTATGTGCCCACTGCAGGCCAGGAATGAGAAGGTTCCAGCTGTGGAGGGCTCTCCATGGGGTTGGAGTACGGGGAGAGGACCTCCCTGGCCAAGGCCAAACACTCTTATGCTGCTCCTTAGAAAGTTTCCAAACTCACAGAAGAGGCTGCACGTTTCCCCAGCTTCCACTTTCTCACTTAGGGTCGTCAGTCTCTTCCAGTCGCTACTGGACATAACCGCACTGAACCCAAACCTTCTCACCTGTTTGGAAAAAGGGTCTTGCCCTCGTCTCAGATTTACTCTGCATACCCTGCTCATGTTCCTAGCGGTAGCCTGTGCACCTCCCCACCCACTGCACCCTGCCCTTTCTTCTGCATATTCAAAGATTCATAGATGTTAGGGTCAGAAGGGACCTCAATAGGCCGTTGAGTCCACCCCCTGCCCTGTTCAGGAAAGAGTGCTGGGGTCAGATGATCCCAGCTAGGTGCATGTCCAGTCTCTTCTTGAAGACCCTCAAGGTACAGGGGTCTCATATAACCTGTTAGGCTCCTGTTGAGAACTCTCCCTCCTGTTTTCTGTCTGTCCCAAAGTCCCTTTCACCCAGTCACACGGGGAAGTGTGAAAGGCGACAGAGTGATGGCAGCTGCTGTTCAAGCCAAAGGAGAAGCTCCAGGCCTTGACCCCATGGAATAGAGTGGCTTCACTGCTCTTCTCAGGAAATGAGGACCTGTTTCTTCAGAGATCAGCTTGCCTGAGGGGCTTGCATGCCTAGCCCCAGAACAGTGCTGGGAGGCCCATTTTGTCATGGAGCCCTCAGCCCATGCTGGTGGAGCCAGGTTCAGGGAAGGCCGATAAGGCCCCTCTCTCTGCCCCTCCCGGACAAGCAGGACCTGTTTATGATGGTACCAGCACTGGGAAAAACACTGACAAGGTCAAAACAAGGCATTTGTTGATGCAACACTTTTATTGGAGGCTTTTTTGCATTTGGAAGGCTCTTCAAGCTCAGCCTGCCCCACCCCATACACGTTCTGCTGTAAACTGTTCACTGACTATTTTGGACTCTCTGTCCTTGCTTGCGTTGACTCAACTGATGATACATTAAGAGGCTTTAGGGCTTCTCTTGCCCATGTCTGGTGCTGCTCACGAGAATCAAAATGGCAACTTCAGCAGAGCAGGGTTGATTTACACTAGCCAAGCCTGTGACCAACAAGTCACTGCTTTGTCAACAGTACCCTCACACCGCGTACATCAGTGCACACCTTCTTCCACCAAAGCCCAGCAGGCCCCAAGTCCCTGCTCTTGACATGCAGGCTGCACAAACTTTCCTGAGCTACGCAGCACCCAGGGTAAAAAGGACTAGTTACTATAAATAAATTGCACCACTGTCTGCGCTGGAGGCAGTTGCCGGGTTCTGCAGTGCTGCTGAGGACACAGGAACTCTGCGGGAGAGCCTGCCAGCTTGTCAGAAAGGATACAGTGCCCTCAAGAAGTGTGTGCCCCTCACAGTCCTCCCTCCATGGGCTCTTGTTCCAGGGGTGATACCCTGTCAAACTTGGGGCTTTAACAGAGGAACAGGAGGATCTGTGCTCAGCTGCTGTTGCACACCAGTAGTGCAGGGCAGGTGACAGTGGCTGGTTTCAGTACCACACTCCCTCCTTGCAGGTCAGCAGTATGGGACCCATCAGTACACTAAGGAGGGCAGCAGGAAGAATCTAGCTGTGGTGTGAGGAGGTCAGCTGAACAAAGATGCATCCCACCTCCTCTCTACCTCCCAGCACTGATTTTATTTTTAACAACATTTTTTGTGTTCCAAGTCACATCAGCCAAATCAAGTCCAAATCCATGAGTCAGTTCACAACCATAAGTGATCCTACAACAGGCAAACATGCTTCACCCCCACCAAGGGCTTCAGATATTTCCAAAGTGTTTGGGCAGGCATCCAATGGGCAGGCCCATGCCCGGAGGCTTGAGGTTCGGATGCCCCCATGTTTCGCCTGCCTGCAGCCATATGGCTACAGGAGCGGGACTTTTCTTCTGGCATGGTTTAGTACCTGCCAAGGTGTTGGAGATTAAAGTCCATTTTATGGAAATGGGAGGCTGCTCCCTAGCTTGTACCTCCCTGCGCTGATGGGAAGACATGGGCAGGGAGCATCTGGCCCAGTCAGGGCATTTTCACCTTCCAAAGTTTGTAGTTAAAGCCTGGAGGCACAGTAAGCTGAAAGCACAGCTCTCTTCTAAACAGGGCAGGGAGCAGCTCTGATTAACATAACAAAGAGGCTGGAAGAGCCGGTTGGAGTGGGAAGACAAAGGCAACTAAATACATTTGGCTGGGCCAAGAGAAGACTCCATAAGGCTCAATCTAGGAGCAGCTAGGGCCAAAGAGGTTACAAAGGCTTTGGTCTTTTGTCCTTAATCTAGGACAAAATAGCATTAAGGGGGGAAACTGAGATGAGGAACAGTTAGGCTGAAGAGCAGTAATGATGTCCTGCCACCAAAATCCATTTGAGCCCCATTATTTGAACCCTTTAAAAGTGTTTTGGCCAGGGCACCAGAGAAGATAGAAGTGCCCACTTGTCTTCCTTGGATGAAGAGCTCAACAAGGCTTTTCCTCCCCACTCCATCTGTTTCTGAGGATGGTCGGGGGACCCCAAAAGCTTAAAAATCCATAGGAGTGCTACAGACCTTCACTGAGGTACGAGGAATGAGGTGCATGGGCAGGAAGCCTATGGAGAGAAGGAACTCCCTGCCTTGCATTCATTGACTGTGTGGCTGGATCCCACTTAAGCATGGGGACAAGAGAAAGACAGCCCTGCTCAGTGCTGCAGCTCAATCTACCCCCCGGGTAGGCTGGCTGTGTGTGCTCTGAGAAGGGAGAAACCCCAAGCAGTGACACGTCCTTCTCCTGAGGGCAGTCCCCGAAGCCTGGCTTCAGAGTGTTTGTTCAGCAAGCAAAGCCAGCATGTTCACATATCAGCAGGGCCAGAGCCCTGCTCCCACCAGGACCACACTCTGGATGTTTAAATAGAGCAGGGTGTGGGTTTTACTGTTAATGGAGATAAGGCAGAGTTTAAAGCCAAGGTCAGATGGAAGAGGAGGGTTTGACAAGGCTTCCATAGCACAGACTTTGCTGGGATTAGGGAGGGCATTTACACAATTATACTTACACTGATGAATTAACTTCCCATGTCATTGGGAAATCAGGTAATCTAGGACAAAAGCCATTTCACTCCCAGAGCCTTCCCTTGCCTATCAGCTCCTTGTTTCTCCCTCCTGACTTTGCTCAGTATCCTAGGAAGTGAAGGTTTGTCCTCTGTCCATGCAGTGCAGTGCAGTGCAGATGTCAGTCACCCTAGGCCTGTTCCATACATGAATTGAGGTACTATGTGGAGCTAGAGATATATGTTGCAACCTCTTCTCTACTACAGACTGTAGGCAAGTCTTTAATCTCTGGCTCTCAGTTCCTATTGTACTCTGTCCATGATCACAAGGGCTAACCTGTTGCTGGATGAGCAAAGTATATGCATAGTTCCTGTGCCATTAAGCATACATGCAGGCCATGATATTTTGGTCAAATTTAATTTATTAAATCAACGTAGCACATGCTTCAAGTTGTATGGTTTTGCTTATGGGGATGCTGTACTCTCAAAGTAATGTGTTTTTAAGTGGCACAGCCTTGCTATGGATCTGGGGAAGGGTCATAACATTCTCTGGGGAGGGTAAGGTCTCTGCATCTGGGATGAAAAAGAAAGAGGGTTTTGTTCAGTTTGATTTTACAGTTTGTGTAACTACCTTTGAACTGCCACCATAATCACGTTGCCACATAATCCTCTCACAGGAAGTGATAAAATAAGCCAACACAGGTAAAGCAGTAGACATATGCTACTTCCCTACCTCCCCTTCAGAAAGGCTAATTATTGTACAGCATAAGTGACTAGTGCAGAGAGGGGCAAGAATATAAAATAATCTCATTCTCAGTTTCATAGAATGGATATAACAATATTTTGTTTCATCTACTTCAAACATGAGTTACTTAAACCAGGGTCTGTCCCTTACCACATGCATATGCAGTGCCTAGCACAACTGGGCTTGGGGCTCTGGAGGCTGTCTTATTTTGGCTGGTTCAGGTGGCACAGTGGTCTCAGATGCATTCTTGCTATGGGGAGCATTACTTAGACCCAACCCCCCACCCTGCTGGATATGTGTGGTGTACGCAAGCTGGTAAAAGAGACCAAATTGAAAAGCTGTTTTAATTTATTCCATCAGTTCCTGATCTCTCCTGCCTGGACTCCAGCCGCATCTACGATCACCACGTGTGGAGCCAGCAGCCACCCGTTAATCATTTATTCTGCCCACTGGACAAGTCAAGCCTCCAGCTCCTTCAGTCCATCCAGGACTTTAACCTCCAATGGAGCAAAGACTGCCACCCGCTGAACCTCAGCACACAGGGCCACCTACAGAGCACACAACACACCAATGGGACAGCCTACCTCACCTTCCTGCACCTGCAGGCCACCGATGCTGGGAACTACACCTGCACGCTGTACCTAGGTGGCCAGAGAAATGCCTCCTTCACTATGAGACTGACCATGACAGGTAGGTGGGGAAGGCAGTGGGGGAGGGAAGATGGTGAGGGGGACCACTTGCATGCAGGCTGATGCCATCCTTGGACTTAAACCAGAGGCGGGCAATTATTTCGGCTGGAGGGCCGCTTACTGAGTTTTGGCAAGCCATTGGGGTCCACATGACAGGCAGCCAGGGGCAGATACATATTAATTTTCTAAATTTTTTAGGGGCCCCATGGGCCGGATAGAATGGCCTGGCGGGCTGCATCTGGCCCGTGGGCTGTATTTTGTCCACCCCTGAGTTAAACCCTGCTGCTTCCTGCTGGATAACCCAGGAAGTAGCACTGGTGAGCTCGGGGGGGGGTACTTATCTGCCCTGCCTAGCCCAGCCCAGCTCAGGCTTGGTAGATATGCACACTGATAGCATGCACAGATATGCACACAGATATCATGCAGTGTCCCTCTGACCCAGAGCTGGTATGCTTGCCTGAGCACAGGAGGGGAAGTCTTGGGGGCATATGCACTGCTCTAAGTAGTGTTGGTTTGAGGGAAAAGGCCTAAAAACTAGATTTGCGTTCTCCCTCCAGCTAAATTCCATTTGTTTTATCTGCACAGAGAATTTTAAAAGGATACAAAGATTCCAGCTGGGCCACAAATAAAAAATGTTGTGTGGGACACACTCAGAGGCAGATACAGAAACACACTCAGAGGGTCACTTCACAGAGAAAAACACAAAGACCAGTCTCAGGAGCTGCACTTTGACACCATGTAATAGTTACTGGGCTGCAAAAGGGGAGAAAGACAGACCCCAATGGGAACAGAGAGGAGAGTTTCAGGAGAGATCTGGAAAAATCCAAGGTGGCATTTCCAGATAAAGCATAATGTAAAGAAGGCTCTGGACAAGGTAGCGACCCCAGTTGAAGTCAAGTAAATACTGGGTTTGGCACGGAAAGGAGGCTGGCATTTAGAGGACAAAAAGGACCCGCTGTGAGGAGATGGGCATTTGAACAGCAGGCAGCGCTAAGGCATTTCCTCTCTGCAAGAGCAAGCGCCTCTTAAGTCTCCCTTCCCCAGCCCCCATCTGTGTTTAGTCATTCATGCTGGTGGAAAAACAGAAAATTTGGGTGAAAAATGTCATTGAAAAATACTTGCTGTTGTTCTTTGAAATTGAACCCGCTGCTACTACTGAACATGCTAGCTCTATGCACACCCCTTAGTTGTCAGTAGGGAATGAAGCCAGGACCTAGAGCACAAGGAGCCCAAATCCCAATACTTGAGCTAATGGAGGAATTTAGTTAGCTGCTAAACAAATTCAAGGTTCCCTGTCATTGGTGACCAGCCACACGCCCCATCACAGACTGTACAGAGAGGGAATTTTGCATGTCTGCATTTTATTTGACTGAGTAGCTGAACAGCTTGTACTTTAGGCATGCTGGGCTGACTGAGTTTACAGAGTGCTGTTGCATGCACAGAGGAAAAGTGTTTTCCTCCACTGTAAATAGAAGGATTTAATTGTAGGGAGTGTCTATGCAGGGTAATTACCAGAATAGTTATGCTGCTAGATTTCTCTGTGCATATGCCCAAGAGAAAGGATCCTCCCACAGATTTTTTAATTGACAGTGTCCCTTTAAAAAGCCTGTCTCTCAGCCTTTTCTTGCCTTCCAACAGACCTTTGCACTGTGCCACCTGAAGTCCTTTCCCCATCCAGCAGTCAGACTTTGGAGCCTACTTTAGGGAGCCAGATAACACTGAATTGCACGGTGCGCCTGCCCTTTGATGAACACTGCAACCCCATCTTGAGCTGGATGAAAGATGGCCATTGGCTAGGCAACGAGAGCAGCCAGTACACCCTGGAGGAGAAAACCTGGTAAGGAGGTTGACCTATGAGCCTATAAAACTGGGGCCTGGGAGAGGCTGCTGACAGCTGGTGCTGGGAGGGGCTAATTGCTCCAGTCATTCAGCAAATGCCATGAACTGGACAGCTGAGGCAATGCGAAACAGGGCTTGTCTCAGGGGGTGCCCTGGACTCACCTCCTGCTAGCACCCATCTCCAGTGAACTGTACCCCAAATCCCAGTGCTTTGTCTTGTTAATGAAAACCTCAGTATGAATCACGGACCCGTTGGCCAGTGCTCTGACCTCCAGCGAGACAGCCTCCCAACCAAGTGCTCCCTCACCCCTGATTCAAGCCCTAGACACAGATTAGGGTCTGCAGATTTATCTCGAGCTTTGTCTGTGGCACCTTTATTCTTCCAGGTTCAGACACAACTGTCCCAGGGCACTTCATTGCCAGCCTAGACCACACCCTGCTATGCTAGCCAGAGGCCCCTCACAGCCAACCCAGTGCACCTCTAGCTTAAGCCGAGCTACCCTTATTACCACAGCCCCAGTTATACACTGGCTCGGAGTGTACTGGACTCCTGGCTTACAGTTCCCAGCTTCTGCTTCTTGAAGCAAGACAAAACAGTGTTGATTTTTTCCCAGGGGACTTTGTATTTGTAAATGAGTGGACTGTGATCAAGCCTCGATTCATTTGTGACAGAGACAGGATCTGAACTCATATCTCTGGAATAAAAGCATGGCTACATGGACATATATCCCCCCTTTCCCTCAGGTATTACTCCTGATCTGAACAGAGGAGATCAATACAGACTTGAACGAACAATGAAGCCCAGCATGAGCAACAGTATGCATGTAGGCCAGCTGGTGGTTTCTGTACATTTCTCAGTGTGCCAACACAAGACTCCCTGTTGCACATAGCTAGGAGTCGAAACTCACTGGCTTCGAGAACAACCTCAGCAACACCAGCATGAAGTCAGAGTGTCTTAATGTGCGTGAATTACAGCATGTTAAACCTCCATGGAGGATTAATGGGCAGTGATCTAACACTGCTTCACTCTGAACAGGACCACCTGTGTCAGGGATTAACACACTTTTGTGTTTGTGCACTGACTTCACATTTTCAGCCAGCTTGGTTTAGCTTTTCTAAGTGCTGCTGCATTCACAGGCCTTGAGATCAGAGGAGTTTCCCCACAGAGACTCCAGAGTTGCTAGGAGCTCCCATACTTTGAGACATCTGCTAGCTATCTTTTCTGTGTACCCACAGGGAAATGCAAGGTTCAGCAGGTCCCAACAAGTCTCCTTTTCCTAGAGAGGGTTAACGTAAGCTTCAAGGTTTTCACCTGGCAGACATCACTTATCTACCAAAGCATGTTCTCTCCCCCAGAGGGGCTGTACTGGTTTGTGAAAGCAAAAGACCCCACACTAGAACTGAGAACAGGGGCTGCTTCTATACTGCAGCCAAAAGTATTATGTCATTGCCAGCAAGAGGTCCAGGTGGGAGGGGTGTTATGGTGGCTGAATGGGTGGAAAACAGAGCTGGCTGCTAAATTCTGCATACACAAGACATATGAAATTCTCCCTAACAGCTGCCATTGTAAAATAATTGCTCTTGTGCATGTGTTTAAGCACATTGATCCATTTCCCTGGCTGGCTGCACAACGGGGAAATCAGCAAAGCAAACCTGGCCAGTCAATGACATTCAACAAAAGTTCATCTCCTAAATGTAGGTCGAGGAGTCTGCGGTTAGGGCCCTGCTTTTGCCAATCTTTGTCTTTGTCTTTAAGCACAAGGAAATTCCCAGCTGAGGTGGAAGCTGCCCTCTCATTTGTGGTGCAAAGGACAAAAGCTAAGAAAAGGCTGATGCTAAGGGAGAGGCAGCAAACTGATACCAGAATCCTGGCAGATGGGAGAGATGGAAACTTGTGTTATTCCATCTTGGCCCTCCTACTTTCCCAGGCTGAACAGTTCCTTGTAGTAGCACGGGACAACAAGCTAGAGCTCCTCTGGGCCATATTTGAGATTAATTCTATCCAGAAGTGCCTTCTCGTATTTCTCTGTCTCCTAGTTGATGTCTACTTCCATTTCCCTCCAGAAGATGTTCAGCATAGCTCTATGCTAACCCAAGGCACTTCTGTCCTTCAGGCGCAGTGATAACGCATCAGAGAAGTTCATGTCCAGCCTCCTGTCGGTGAATCTGACAAGCGATGAGAACTATGGTGTGTTTGCCTGCCTGGCTAGCAACATCACAGCCACATTTACACTGCAGAGATCAGGTAGTAACTCTTTGAGCTTTTACCCCATGCTGGTAATGATGTAGCAAAGGGCTGGAGCAGTTGAGTAGAGGGGGTTCTACCAGGTAGAAGCAGAGTCCCTTGGGCATTTCCAAGTTGTGTTGGGAATTATATGCCTGCCCTGGTAACACTTTTGCCATATCCAGCTCTGATATTTACAGCTGTGGACAGAGTCATGTTCTGGACCACATGGGATGCAAACTTCCTTTGACTACCTGTTGACTCCAGAAAAGGGTTTGGACTCCAGACACACAGGTCAGAGTCCACAAGGCCACAGTTCTTCTGTGTTCAGACTAGAACTGTCTGACAAGAAAGGGAAAACATGGCATTTCAGTGGTGATAAAGCCACTAGTCCACGAACAGCACTCTTGTACAAAGAGACATCCATCATCCCAGCACCGATTAAATGACCAGAGTATGAGGAATGGTTAGCAGCAAGACTTTCAAATAATGGGGAGGCTTTATCTACACACTCCCAAGCTCTGTCCAGTGAGCAAGAGGGATGCAGATTTCTGGAGCACTTTGTTCTTGTCTGTGCCGTAATTAGCAGCAGAATCAGCCTAAGCAGGGGGAATGGTTCAAACAGGACATGGAGAGGTAGGTCCAAGTTTATACGATACAGGACAGTCAGGTTTTGATTCTGGCCTGTAATGGAGTGTGAGTGTTTAACCCTTTTGGCCAGGTCCTGAAGTAACTTCTCATTTTGCTGCTGAAATTTCTCAGAGCTGTCTTGAAAGTAAACCCTTCCCACCACTACTCAATAGCAGGAACAGCAAAGGGTTCCCTGTTAAATAGGAAGTGTTCTTTAAATAGGATGATAGAAAGTTGCCACAGGATGGCACCATAACCTAAGAGGAGGGAAACCATGCTTTTTCCATAAAAACTCCTCACCCAATTCAAGACTTCTTTGTTTAGATCAGCAGTGAAAGAACTGATGATGACGGACCTCTGGATCCAGCCCAGCTGAAGGGTCTCTTCAGATTAGCATAGGGAGGGAGAGGAAGAGAGAGAAAGAGTTCACCCCCACACTAGAAGGGATAGATGAACCCTGTTCTGCAATAGGGAGATTACTGATGAGAGATTACTGATGAGATTATGGCTAGATACAGGGACCTCCTAGGTTCATGATCTCATCACAAAATGTGAGGGGTCCCTTGTAGCTTGGTGCCTGGATCAAATGATCCATGTGCTCCTACTTTAACCTGCAATTGATCTAGCTCAGTACTCTTTATTCTGACAGGCAGAGATGTGAAAGACCCCTGAGAGTAGAGTCTATCCCCTGTACGTGCAGGGCACCATCTTCAAGCAAGTGGTGCTGCCAGTAGCTTAACTAGGGCTGGCTGTTGGCTCACCCAGGGGCTAGAGGCAGCATCCCAGACTGGAGGCAGGAATCCTCTTGCCAGCCTCACTTCCCCTCCCTTTGCTGTGCAGCCAACAACTGCTGGGTTAACCCTCTCACACCCAAAGGCTTGTACAGTATCGTTCCACATACAATTCAGTAGCAGGTGTGAAAAGGTTAACCTCGTAGATGTTGCAGCAGCAGTGGCTCCCATGGAAGAGGCCACCCCCACTTCTTGCAGCAGGAGCCTCCAGCTCCTGGGTAAGCCCATACTGTGGTAGGTAAGACTGCCCGTCCCCCCACCCCTGCTCTCCTGTGCTCAGCACAACCTCCTCTTCATGCCCCCAGTTCTGCCAAGGGCTCTGAGATAGCTAGCTATGCCTCTGGGTGCTGCTGTCATACTAGCTAGCAAACTGACAGCATGCTAGGGCCCAAAGCCTGCTCTGCCTCTAAAATGTGTCCCACAGCTAATGCAAAAATTTAATGTCCTGCCTCAGTGTGTGATCCAAAGCCACCCCAAAACCCCTGCCCTGTTTTTTCCTGTTCTCTCAGTGGACAATTTGTTGGGCCCTAGAGATGCACCCTAACCTCAGTGTGGAGATGTACTGCTCTCCTATCCTGACAAAGGGCTGCCTTCAGAGATCCTCATTCGCCAAGAAGGCACAAAGCTCTGTCCTGGTCTGTTAGTGAAAAACTTAACGCACCTACATCATAAAGGGGCCTACTCAGGGGGAGATTTCTAAATAGTGGAGAAGGAGCAGAAAGACGACCCACAACCTAATGGTGCCTAATGTTAGGGCACGTGCTCACTGAGTGTGAGACCCAGCTTCTAGGCTCCCTCATCCAGAAAGTTAGAATCTGCATTTCCCACTTTTCAGCAACGTGCCCTAAAGTAAAAACCAGACCATGAGCTCAGCAGGGCCAAGAGCACCTTCCACCCCTCATGTTGAAGCTGTCCACTGGACAGCCAACAGGAGAAGTCGTGGATCCAGAAGAAGAACATAAAAATTGGGATTGGGGCACTGCAGCCCAGTGCAAACAGCACTAGTCTGAGAGGGAAGGTTCTGGCTTCTGCTCCTAAAGTGGGTTCTGCATTGGAGGAAAAATATTGGGAGCAGGGGTTTAGACCCAAGCTAGCTTCCTCACTGAGCACAGTTGCACTCCCTCTTGAATAGTGACATTCCCCATGGTGAACTGGGAATCACCACAGAGCATAAGTGAAGGTAGAGGCTCAGGATGGCCTCACAGAGCCATGATCAGAAGGCACAACATGGAGAGAAGAAAGCTAGACAGCTGAATGGCTGTGGTACAGGGTGGATTAAGGTTGTATTTAGTGACTTAGATGCTGAGAGCTGGGTAAATGCCTCTTGTAGGTGGATTTGTACTTGGCCCTAGGTCTTAGCTTAAAGCTCTAAGGCCAGTAACCCCACTCAAGGTTTGCCTCAAGCAATAACACCCACCACTGCCTGCATGGATACAAACTAAACCTCTCACTTAAAGCAGCACCACATTTGGTTGCAACTGCTAACTGTACTGAAAATGCCATTTCTGATAATTGCAGAGGCTGCTGGGCATGTAGGGGCAGTGTTGGCAGCCCTGGCAGTCCTGGCTCTACTGCTGTTTGTGGCTGTGATCTACGTGAAGTGCCGCTTGAACATGCTGCTCTGGTACAGGAACCACTATGGAGAGCTAGAGCTCAATGGTAGGTGCTTGGGGTTTGGTCAGGTCTGGTCATGCCAGGATGGTTTGCGCTTTGGTGGTGGGAGAGAGGGTACATTGGAAAGTCTCAGGGATCCAGACACTCTGGGCTTTTGTCGCTTCTCTTAAAGCTTTACGGAGAGTGATTGGAAAGTAGATGTTTCATGGCATTATGCTGGATCCAAGTGGTCTTTCTGCCTTTCTGTACTGACAGGGTGGCACCCACCCAAGGAACCAGCCTGCATCCTCTCAGCATGCCCCTGGGCTACATGATTCTGTAAAGCCAAGCCACTTTTAATGATCCCTAATACATCTAGATTGCAACTCATTGGTCCACTGTTAGAATCTTTCATCTTTTGGTTTAAGAGCTCTCTCTAGCATTTTAGTACACAGTGAAGAGATGCTACCATCTATGCCAATGGTTCTTAATCTTTTTAGACTCGGGGCACCCCTTATTATACCCCAGGCACCCATCAAAAAACACCAACTCTTATCTTTCACTAATTTTTTGACTATAGAAAAATAATTGAACAATTCTTCTGTTGAAAAGAAATCAGACTAAAGAGGTCAAAATATTTTTGCCACTATGGATTTCTATTTGAAATCTCTGGGTTTATCTTGTGAATTATGTGTAGGTGTTTGCACACCTAATAGTGCTAATATTGCATGGCACCCTTAAAAGGATCTCATAACACCTTGGTGGAGAATCTTGGTTCTACATGAAGTTAGGATAGAGTCTAGAGTTGTACTAAAAGCACAATTTTTCCTCACAAGGTCAAACCCATTATATCAAAATTAAACTAATTGCTCTGAAATTTCTCATAACATCTCATCCCAGTTTAATTTCTGAAAAGCTTGGGGAAAAACTGCCTAGGGAGATTTCTGAAACTGCACTCTTCTCTAGTATGTTGTTAAAAAACACACTTACCATAACATGACATCTATCGGATGGCCGTCATAGAGGACATTCCGGTTTTCTGCTACTCTGTCCTCTATTGATATAAAACCCAACACCTTTATGTCCTCTATTTTTCTCCTCAAGAGGACATAAAGGCGTCTGGTTTCATATCAGTAGAGGACAGAGGATAACCAGACTGTCCTCTGTGAAGGTCACACCTACAATATATTTAAGACAATGTGTTAATGATCATGTATACCTAAAGGGATATAATTTTGTACAATTTATCATCATACTGAACCAGACATATGGGAGTTCCTTCACTACCATGAAAGCAACCCTTCCCATTTCCCTAACTTTTATGAGAGACACTTCCCATTGTGAGATCTTGTCTAAAACACGGTACACCGGTTTACTTCAAGCAATACAGAGCCCTGTGGATATACTTCAATTTTAGGAGTGGCCATTTATAGAGTAGCTAAACCTGTTTCTGTTCATCTGGACAAACAAGAATGTCAACACCTCCTTTTGCTTGCAGGTTAACTTAATTGGCCTAATCACACCTTAAAAAGTTAAACCATAAACCAGGTTTTCCAGACTGTTGTAAAAGTGGAAATTGATAAATGATTCTGTAGCAGAAGTTATTGCACCCAGTTAGGAATCCTAGTAACTCCACAAACCCTCTAAATGTGGGAAAGCATGTAGATGCATAATGATAGCCACCCAGCCAACCTTAACTCTGCTCCACAGTGCCACCAAAAACATAAAGGCAACCTTTTCAGTCCATTGCTCAAATTCATTAGCATTTTATTAATCACTACAAATATCCTTCAAATTGTCTCCGAGTTTCTTGTTACTTGGGGGCTTTCGTGCTATGGGGCAGAGTAAAGGTTGTTTGGATCATCTTAACTATATGTATTCTTTCCAACACTTCGGGATTCCTTGAAGCAGAAGCATACATTTTTAATTTCCAGGCTAAGCATTTTTGCTTCAGGATTTTTTCCCCTGCCATATATGATGAATTCAGATTCTAGAGAAATTATGGTCCTTTTTTTTAAATATCTGGGAATAGCATTAGGACTGAAAGGGGTCTCGTGGGCTACAGAACTCACTCCCTGCAACAACGAGCAATCATCAGGAGTTAGATAGCTGCTTCTAATTTCCAATCCATTTATCCATAGCCAGTTTGTAGCTTTTTGACCTTCTGCCAGTGCTAAAAAAAACCTTCATCACCTTCCCTAACATCAGTCCCAGGTATAAATATATTTTACCTCATATTTCTCTGTATTTTGAAAATGTGTGAGTGTGGAGATGTTGAGAACTGATGAAGGCAAGTTCTTGGAGCCACTGCCAGCATCTCTGTGGGATTTGTATTTGGATGGCAGTAGCACCCACAACCTGCTAGGAGCTCTCCAAATGCCTCTGAAGATAGTCCCTTCCTCGAGCATCATACAAACCATGGCTGTGATCTACTACCACACACTTCTGTGTGTACTTGGGACAGTAGGGCACTAGGGCATATGACAAATAGACACAGTTCCCATTCTGATCCTTCTCCTGTCTTGAGCAGAGGCTTGTCCACCTCTGGAACGCACTATTCCACCTGGATCTAGGGTTCAATTTTATTTAATGACAGGCAAGTTTTTTTAGCGCTGTTAGACATTGTGGATATAGAGCCTGCCATTTCTACCATTTATGCAAGTTAACACAGATGCCCTGCCACCAGGAGAGTCCAGCACAAGGGGTGAGGGTAGAGTCTCTCCCTGGTCAGTAGCACAGATGAAGACAGCTGGCTGCGGAGGCAAACCAAACTTCCTCATCTGCCATACAATGTGGTGTGTCTCTTTTGCCCATGTCTATTTTCCTCTTGATCTGCTGAGCACTTTTTACAGATGGGAAACTCTACGATGCCTACGTGTCCTACATGAACTCCTCAGATGACAGGAAGTTTGTGAACTTCATTGTGAAGCCACAGCTGGAAAACCGTTATGGCTACAAGCTCTTTCTAGATGATAAGACCATCCTGCCCAACTCAGGTGGGGACTTCCTCCAGTACTACTTCCTGTCTCATCTCTGCCCTGGAGGGAATGAAGCTTCCCCTTCCAGAAAGTCATCTTTGGGCAAGGGTTGATGAGTTCTGGCTGGGAGTGCAAAAAGTTCTCATTTACTGATGACACTGGGCTGCTCTCTGGGGCAATCCCTTCCTTTGCATTCAGGCTCCATGGAGCAGTTTTACTAACATTAAACCTGCTCAGGTGGCGATGTCAGAGTATTCTGTAGGTGGGGAAAACAATTACTGGAAGGATCAGTGCTTCCCCACAGAATGAAACCCAGAATTCCTGACACCTTTTTCCCTGCTATAACAGCTGGAAATATTTTCTTTAGCTCTGGTACTGTAACCCAAGGGGAGGGTGGGAAAAGGGCACTTTAAGAGGGACTGGGCTATGACTTCCATTGCTCGACAGGCTACAGTCCTCTTAATGGAGGGTTCTTTATTTGGGTTTGGATGCAAGGACAGCCTGTTTCCAAAGGAAGAGTCCCTTGCTGGCTCTGCTAATCCTTTGCCATGGCTACCGCTGAGCTGCTTCTCTGTCCCACCCCCACAGAGCCTTCAGCAGACCTGATCATGAATGTCAGTCGGTGCAGACGCCTCATTGTGGTTCTCTCCAACGCATACCTAGAGCAAGACTGGTGCAACAACAACTTCAGGTAACTGGCCAGCCACTGAACATGGCAACAGGCTGCTGCTTTGCTTCCCACTCACCGAGGTAATTCCCAGGAGACTGTTCAAGTGACCCACAGTTCTGCTGTGGCCTGGCAAACAGACCTCTTCCCTCCCACAGCTGCAGTCAGCGGCTTCTCCATGATACTGCCATGCCCTGAGAGCATGGGCTTGAGTCCCCCTGTGCCTAAAACTACAGAACCCCCTAGCACCAGAGAAGAACAACTTCAGGATAAATCCTGCTCAGTCTTACAGAGGCTGGAGCATACTCAGTGCAGGCAGAGCCTTCAGATAAAACCTAGCTGCCAAGCTCACATACTAAACTTGCATGAAAACAGAATGACCCCACAGCAGCCCCTCTCTAGTCCCTGCTCAGAACAATGGAACCCGAGAACTTCTGAGTGAAACAATTGTTGTTTTCCTCCCACGCTAGAAGTGTATTTTGTTCTAGTTTTATCCTCCACAATAGCTGACTTTCCAAAAACATTTGGTAGGCGGTGCCATGTGGAAGTTTGGTAAAATTACTGAAGGCTGCAACTTGGCACGTAAAGAAGTAGAGACCCTTAATTCCAGAGGTTTCTCCCTGCTCCCCATTCCCCACCTAGTACAGATAGGAGTCCTAACATCTTGCCTCAGTTCTTATAGCTCCATCTCACAAAGAAGCCGAGTGCCAAGCCAATGCCCCTCAAAGTCTGTGGGAGTCTTTCCATTACTCTGCAGTTAGGTTAGGACTATGCAGCAATGAGGACCTGTAGCCTTAGCTGAGCAGAAGCCATGCATGACACTTCTAACCCCCTGGAACTGTTATCTTATTTTCCAGGGAAGGTCTATGGAGACTAATGGAGTTGTCCCAGAGGCCCATCTTCATAGTTTTTCAAACTCAGTACCGGGAGATAGTGCATCCAGCTATTAACCTGCTAAAGCAGCACAAGAAGGCTGTAACCCTGTTGCTCTGGCGGACTGGCTCAATGGTAAGCTGGGTGTGGGAGGTGGGGATGGAAAGATCCCAGCAGTGCTGCTTTGTACTGTGCTACAGCAGAGACTCTGGAAACAGCTCTTCTGGGAGGAGCGCATGTCAGACTCTCAAGAAGCAATGAAGAGAAGCTATGCTTCTTTGAGGGGAAGGGCCAAAGACTGCCTCAGCCCCACAGGCCCACTGCAACAGCACATACCAGAAGCAGCTCCATTACTGCAAAGCTGAGAGAGCAGCGTTAGATATGCTAAGTGAGGCCTTGAAGATATTCTTTAGATAGGCTAAGTGGGGTCTTAAAGATATCCTCCCCACTATCCTATTGGGACACTTCCCTGCACTGTCCTTCTATGTTCTTCCTCAGGGCATCTACTATTGCTGCCCTTGCCCTACAGTGGGAAAGCCCCAGTGAACTATCAATGTAGTGGCTACCAGGAGATGCTGAAGCCTTCCTTCTTGGAGGCAAGAGCCAACCCTAACCCTGGTGCAGTAAGAGAGAATATGAGGTCTCATACAGAGCTGGTCAAATCAGAAAATATCAGTTGGTTTTCAAGTAAGGCAAGCCCAGAGGTTCATGGAGCTGCAGCTTTAACTACTGATGCTGGTGGCCATGAAGGGGCTCCAGAACCTGAGAGAAGGCAACAGGCAGCAGCCAAGCCAGGTCAGCTCTCTGCAAAGAGATCATACCAGCACAGAAAGAGAGGTTACAGGTACAGGATATGAGCTCAGCTCCTACTGAGACTGGTGTGGGCAGCAAGTAAGCATGTGTGTGTATGCGTGTGTGCATTTGCACGGGGTGGAAATCACTGGCCTGTAAGTGACTTGCCCCAGGACCTTCAAGCCAGTAGCAGCCTGCACATATCGTTAGCATTTCAGCTCCCTCCGGCCAGCCACAGTCCTGTGTTTGTTCTACATAGGTCAAGGATTACAATGGAGGCCAGAAGTTCAAGCCCCTGTTTTCATTATGTTCACATGGATGCACTGCCTTCTCCATTTGGTTTTGACATGTACAGCAGAAGACAAGCTTCATGGTCTCTTTCCATGACAAGAGCATATGAAAAGCCACTGTTTCTGCTCCTTGATCCCCCACCTGAGCGACAGCAGCAGCTAGTGTCTGCATGTGGAGGGGCATTGGCAGTACATCCTCTGTGCCATGAAGAGCCCAATAAAGATCCTACGTGGAGTCAAGGAAGAGGTGGCATTGTAGCCTTATGCATTATGTATACTCCGCAAGAGCTCAGTGCAAGGGAGTCTCTCTAAGTACAGGGTCAAAGTGCTCCATGCCTGTAAGGCTGATGTGGTTTCTAACGGCCAGCCCCAAACTCACAACAGGCTCTTTCCTTCTTTATTGCTCATCACTGAAAGAAGGAAGAAATGTGACTTGCAGTCCTCAGAGAGGTCTTTCTAACCTGGTCTATACTACTGCAAGCCCTCTAATGGCTAGTGGGATGGCACAGGTGTTGCCACAGGAGGGCACCATTCACACTGCAAAATCTCTAATCCCAGCATTGACTCATGAGAAGGGAAAACCCAGTGTCTTGAATCCCAGGATTCAGGGGCTGGTGGTTATAGGAACCAGGGCTTTTAGTGAAGACCCAGAGATCATGGAGACCCTGGTATACAGCTCTCCCCTGAACATCAGCTCCCACCAAAGGGTTGCATTTCAGAAGTGATATTAGCTTGGAAAGCTGGACCTAAGCCTGATTCTGTTTCCATAACAAAACTGTACTGATTCCCAGAGCAATTTCTCCTTCAAACCCAAGCCCAGACCTGCTGCTCCCAGCCCCTGAAGCCTCAGCTGTGCTTCTTCAGAGTTCCCCACACAGGTTCTGCTGGTTCCTCGCTCGGGCGAGGTGCCATTGTCTGAGCAGGGTTCTTACCAGAGTTTTGCTGCCAGGACTGCAAGTATGTGCAGGGACTTGTCCATGCTGGCTCCAGGGAGTCTTTCAGTCAAAGTGAAGCTACAAGGTTCTCCATAAGGGAGGAGAGAGCATTGCAAGTGCCAGAGTCCATGTTTAAAGCAGCAGAAGCCCTGCAGCCTGGCTGCCAGGGTCTGGAGTGCCCTGGAGTACCTATAGCACAGCCTCAGGATGGTTTCTGGCACAGCCAGTGGATAACCCAGCGGTCCCCCTTGGTTAAGATGATGTGAAACTCCTGCTGGAGAGACAGAAATAGACCACCATCACCATGCTTCTCTTGGGGCCTGGGCATGTGCAGGAGACCTCAGGGGAATGCCAGTAATCTGAAGGAGACGGAGGGAGGAACCTGCCTCAGCAGATGGATCACAGGACATCAAGTCATGTCTTTCTCCACTGCTGCCACTGATCTGCTGGACAACCTCGGGCAAGCCTCTTTTCTTTGCACCTTCATCTTGTGTGCTTAGGTTGCGTGTTGCAGGGCATGCAGTTATTCTTTGCAGTGCATTGGTACAGTGCAGCACGCAGTGGGGCTCTGAACTCTGCTGGAACCTCTCAACTCTACCAGAAGAAAAGAGCCCTTCGCCCCAGTGAGTTTAGCCAAACTCCCTCTGCAGCCATAGGACTGTCACCTCCACAAACACCCCGGGAGACAGGCTTTCAGTACATGCTTCCCAAGTCACGCCCCGCCCCCCCGCAAGAAGTCTCTCAACAAGTAGAGTTGTTGAAAGTTGTCCCCAGAGTGCCAGGGAGTGTGTGGGTGTTTCACAAGGTGGAGGGCAGTTTGAACCCAAAAAACTCTGTTAATGAGACCTGTGTTCTCACCCCCAATACAGACCCCTTCTTCAGACTTCTGGAAGGAGCTATGTCTGGCCCTGCCGCGGAAAGTTTCTTTCCAGCACGCCATGGGAGATCCTCAAACCCAGCTCCAGGAGGACAAGGACCCCATGCTGATTCTCCACAGCAGCTCCCTGGAGCACCGAGGAGAACCACATCCTGAGGGAGACCTGGGTATGTCCGACATCTCCCTTGGTTCTTAGGTGGCTCTGGGATTTTTTTCATTGGTGGTATCTTATACTGGACCAACTGTTTAGCTAGAAAAGGTGCTGGACAAGCTTTTGGGCACAACGTGCCCTTCCCCAGGAGGCTAGCCGCCCTCATCCTTGAGCAGCATTCAGCAGGGGGTCATGCCAGAACATACAGGCTGGGCTGCTGGCAGATATCCTACTGACACCTTGTGAACAAGGGCCTGCACACCGGGGGCCAGCCCACATCCTTTCTCAGGGACAGCTCCTGCTGCACGTCAGCCCTGTGTCAAAAATGAAAGGGTCCTCCAGTCTGGCCCAGATGAGAGGAAAAGATGTGAGGATGGGTCCCAGGAGAAGACATCTTGTAGAGGAAAGCTTTGGCTTCTGCCCCCTCCCTCGAAGCAGTAGTTTCAGTGCCCCTTCTCATGCCTCAGAGGCCAGGAAGTCTGAGTTGAGCCATATGTTTCAATTATTTGCTCAAATCATCTTCAAATAACTACTCTAACAAAAGAAATTGAAGTGACCAGCTGTAGATAGCTACTAACCCCACTTCCCATCCACCACACTGAATGTGTTGGTAAGTGCCTCCACTTCGGAGGAGCTGTTCTTCCCTTTTTGGGGGGAAAGCCCCACCATTCAGGTCAGAGCAAAGAAGGCCATGACCCATCCTCCACATTGCCTTAGAAAACAAGGGCAGCGAGGGAGCGGTGGGGTTAAATCAGTGGCTAATGGCACCTTCAGAACCAGGGCATTGCTAGTGGCTTTCTCCTAAGCCTCTGGAACAGCTGTGGCATGGTGTGGCATGGCGTGAGGCAGGTTTACAAGCAGCTGGTAACGGAGAGCCCAGCTTGGTTGTCCTCACTGGTTTCATTGTCAGGAGGGAAGATGGGGTTGGCACAGCTTTTGTTGGCCAGGGTCACTGCACTGGGTGTTCGTTGCAGGCAAATTGTCAAGAAACAGGGCCCTAAATGTGGTGAATGTGCATTGCCTTTGGTCTGCTGAACTCCAGCACAAAGAATGACTGCATTTCCCTGTCTGGCCCAGTCCAGCTCTCCCACAGGCTGCCAGGGCATCCTCTTGCTTTGAAGGGACAACAGCAGGTAGTGTGTTAGGATGCTGAGACCTGGATTCACGCCAACAGCTCTTTAAGTACCTAACTTATTTTTGCCTGTTCTGACACTTGTGACTGGACAGGTATTGCCCTTGAATTATTTTGTGGTAGAAAACACCCTCTGGAGCCCACGTCCAGAATTTCCACTCTATCCCCCATACCGTATCTCAGGGGCTTCCCTCAGTACCAGCAATACCTGTAGCAATACCTCTCCCTCCCCATAGGCCTGCGAGGGCCCATCTTCAGAGGCCCACCAACTCCTCGAGTGACCAGCTCTGACGGACCAACAGCACTGGCAGGTGGCACGATGGAAGAGGTGCAGTTGAGCGAGGGCCAAAGAAATGAAATAGATGTCTCTGACCTGGGGTCTCGCAACTACGGGGCGAGGACTGACTTCTACTGCCTTGTGACAGAGGACGACCTCTGAAGGGAAGAAAGGCAGCAGGTGACTGTGTCGGTGTGGTGTCCCCCTGAGGAACATGAGCCATTCAACCAAGTTTCTTTATCCCAAAAGCCTAGTATGGCCTTTAGCACTCTGATTCCTGCATGCTTCCTACAGGGAGTCAAGCCAGGGACACAGCTTGGTTTCCACCGGCCCCTTGAAGCCTTATGGCCCAGCATAGACTCTAGGTACCTGCCTGTTAGAAATGGTTTGACACCAAGGGGAGTTGTCGGGAGAGAAGAACTCAGCCTTTTGCCTGGAACTGTCTGATAGCCCTGGTGGAAAGGAAAGCACTCAGGGAAAGCTGGTGCCTCAGGCTTCAGCATGAGTTTAAGGATTTGCTAGCCCTGCTGAATGGGTTTTGCAGGAATGGATGCTGCTGAGGTGCTAGGGTTTGGCATGATCAGTAGGATCTGTGATAGTGTCTCATGGCTGGTTTTAGCAAGCCACCGGAGCTTGTTGCATCTGGGATGGGGACATGGCCACCACCCAGAAAGGCAATCGGCTTCTTAGTTCTCTTAGTGGAGCCCTGGGCCATCGGCTGCAATGCCTGGGGAAGAGGCCAGGCAGCAGGGAACCATGACTGAAGGAAGAGAAAGGCATGGCCTTACAGTAGCACAGTGGCTGATCTGCCCGAGCCAGAGAGGTGATAACAGGTGCTTCCTGGTGGAAGGGCAGGACCACGGGCATATAGCTCTCTCCAGGAAGTGCTCCTGGCCTGCCTGCCTCGCTCACTGGCAAGCTGCCCAGCACTGTTCCTTGGGGACTGCCAGCATCTCTCACCATTTCTGCCCATTTCATCATTCCAATTTCAGCAGTTCAAATAAACAGTTGTCATTTTAACTTTGTCTTGGCCTCCACCTTCCCCACAGCACCCACCAGCAGCTCTGTGGTAAGATGCAGCCTGTGACCAAGTCCATGCTGCACATGACAAGGCCTTATGGTAAAGAGCCCGGTTCCTGCCTCTTACTGCAGTACGAGGGAAGTGAGGTGCAGCTCTGGGGGAGCTAATCCTGAGCTAGCTCCTTGGCATGGCAGGCAACAAGATGGAGCCTTGGGTTCCTCCTGGCTGGAAGAGCAGGAACTGCAGGCCAGGGTTGCTGAGCATCTGCAGGCTGAGGGGGGTCACAACTCTGATAGCAGTTTTCCTAGTGCTACCTTTATGCCAACGTTCAGGATGAGAGTGCTCACCTAACACAGCACCTCTGCCAGGTGGTGTCCGTCTGCTTACCCACATTAAGCTGCAGAAGGAATGCCAGAAGGCAGTGCAGGCCAGATTTATGGTGTAGGAAATGTGGACTATGTTCATTTCCAGCAAGGGCTGTAGCATAAAAAGAGGTAGTGTCTGTGAGCTAGGGAAGGGCCGTCCCACTTCCTTCCAGGTTCCATGCCCTGTACAGGCAGCTGCTCCCACCTCTTTTGCCTCCCTCTGCCAGGTGGGCAGTCAGGCTTCCCATATCTACTCTGTGGGCAACTGGGCTTCCCCACTTTGCCGCATGGGCAGGCAGAGCTCTTTTCCTGGCTGCATGCAGCGTGGGCATGCTGACCCCCACCCCTTACCAGGTGGGCAGCCAGAACCTCATCACTGCTGGTCATGCACAGTGCACAGGCAACATGGATGCCTCCCCAGGCTCCCTCCCACTGCACCACCAGTGTTCAAGGCCTTCAGTTAGGTAACAGAGAGGACTGCATGCCTGGCTCAGAGATTGCAGAGAGGGGCAGATAGCTAGGAAGACAAACACACTGAGAGACAGCAGCCTCCCTTTCTGCCCCACTGCTGTGAAAGCAGATGCCCCTTCCTCAGGGGGCAGTGGCTTGCAAGAACTGGGACCGAGACTCAGCCCCAGGCAGCAGATTTTCTCCTTAGCCACAGTTTATTCCTGCCAAAGCTGCTTCTCCAGCAAAGCAACTCCTGACTTCCCCTGATCTGCTCTGCTAGCAGCCCCACCCCATGCCCTTTGCCTAGTTCTTTATTGCTTTCCATATGTCAACACTGCTGAGGCAGCACCATCGCTTGCTCATGCCCTGGTCTCTTGGTCTCTGGCCTGCCTTCAAAGCCCCACACAAACAAACCAACACAATAGCCAGCGAATCCCAGCCTGGGTCCCTCCAGCAGGCACAAGGCCCAGGTTGGGGGAGACCTGTTGGGGCATGTAGACTCCTCCCTGTCAGGGGTGGGGAGGGAGGGAGTTGGTGTAGCGCTGGCTCCTGATCTGATCTCAGTACTTTGCTCAGGTGCATTTTAAAAGGGAGCTCCCGTGCTCCGAGGGTCACACAGGCAGAAGCAGCATCTGCTCCTCTGTGGGGCAGGAAGGGTCAGGGGGATCTAAGCAGCTCCTGAGACATCTTCCCTTCACCCTTTGATGTACACACAAGGAAGCCCATGCCCAACGAATGGCACAGGGTTATGAAGAGTGTCTCCTTGCGCAGCTGGAGGTGGGCTGGCTGGCCTGCCTGCATCTGATGCAAGGAAACCAACTGCTTAAGAAGACCTCTGCCCCCGTGGACGGGTGACAACCACAGGGCTCAAGGCAGCTTGTGGTGACACTGGTTCCAGGAAACTGCCTTCCCCCACACGAGCCCATGGACAGGATGAGGCCCAGGGCTGCTGAGTGGAAGACCAGAGACAGCAGCTTTATCAGCATAGCCTGTCCATGAGAGACAGCTGAGCCAGATGCTTCCCCTATGCACACAGAGGGGAACAGGTCCCAGAGACACCTGGACACCCTGCCTGTGGTGGGACTGGGCGGCAAGCAGAGTGAAGGCAACACTCACAGCAATTCACGAGCCATTGCTGTGTCCCTCGTGGTGCAGTCCCAACTCTGAGGGACTGGCTCTCAGGGACTGGTTGTCCCCTGTGGCAGCTGCCTGGCTGGTTTTGGGGTGAGAAAGGAGGGAAGTGGGACCTGTCAAGAGGCAGTGGGGTGCTCCATCCAGGATGGCACAGAGCAGGCTCACAGCTTTCCCCTATGGGGGGCAGGGAAGGCCGCGCTGTGCATGAAGCGAGCATGCCACTCCCTCTACGGCTGCCCCAGCTGGCCTGCTGGCTCCCTGCCTCCCCACAGCACTGACTTCTCAGGTGAGGAGGCGCAGAACCAGTCCCCTCCCCACAGCCTAAAACAGCCCCAGGACCCCAAGGGCTCCCGAGGGTGACAGCAATAAACCAAACACAGTGCACAGGCTCTGTCAGATGCTTAATTGTAATCACCGTCCCTTACATGCTGCTCCCATCCCAAAGCGCATCAAACCATTCTGCTGCTGCAAGGCCCGGGTGCCCACCCACCAAACTGTGGCCACCTCGAGGGTGCACAGACAGCGCAGTATGGCAGCAGCACTCCCGCTGTTAGAAGGGGAAACAACACAGGTGCTGGGCAGGTCGTGGAACGTGGCCAAAGACACCCTGGTACCACAGAAAGAGCCATGGGGTCTTGAGTGACCAAGAGAGCACTGCTCTTTTCCCCGTGCCACTGTCCAATTTCCTGCTAGTTTCAAGACAGTTTATTGTAGGCATCTCACTTTGAATGCCCCATTACCTGTGATGCACCATAACTCCCAGGGAGCCTGGTACAGGCCCACAGAGACCTCTTTCCTCAAGCAATTGTATTACATACAGGTTATTCTAAAGCAAAACAAACCCCACCAGGTACCCCACAGCACCACACCTCACAATCTACCTCCCCCCTCCCCACCCACCTTAAATACCCTCTGATGTGTTACTATGGTACATCTGGCGATGGGAAAGGTGAGCATAACACACACACACACTGCATCCGTCCTGGATAAGGCACAGAGGATGCCTCCTGGAGGATCTGCTTAACGGGATGCTCGGCAGCACCCGGGGAACTCCTCTGAGGAGAGTCAGGACCTGAAAGAGCTTTGGAGGTGGGAGAGAAATGTGCCCTCTTACCAAACGGTGGTGGGGGGACCAGGATCCACCTGCTGTTAGGGCATACCAGGCTTGCATGGAGCTAGCAGAAAATGCACCTACCTGAGCCAAGACAGAGTCCTGCAAATCCCCAAACAACCAACATGCAATTGGGAAAGTGTTAGAGAAAACCAGAGTGAGGCTGGCCATGGGGAGGCTGGTGGGAGGGAGATATCCTCTGATATGTTCCCTGCAAGCCAGCTGACACTCTTGCAGGGCTATAAAAGCCAGGGAGATAGCATCTGAGGGAAGGGTCTGGTTGTATTGAGGGTCTGTTTGGATGTCTTACAGTAATTCAGGAAACTCCAGGGCAGCCTAGCTGAATAGCGGTTACTTCTAGCTCTACCGTTCTGTGTGTGAATAGTGTCTTGCCTCCCTGAGCCCTTTAGACTTACAAGCCCACCACATGTCTGCACAACCCACTTCCCTACCCTCACTGTTCTCTGAGCGTGACGTAACAGACATCCCTGCCACGAGTATACAAGCGTTGCCCCAATGCCACTAAGAAACTCCTGCTGCTAAGCTCCCTCTCTATAGCTGCCGTTTGCCTCTAAACCCCCCACGACTCCACAAGCATCTTGGATCTTCCTTAATTTGAAGATGACATGCTTCTGGGGAGGTGTGCGGCGGGGAGGAAGAGTATTAATTTCAGAGAGTCACTCTGTGAGGAGAAATCCAGAAGCATAGGAACACTGTGCATCAGTCCCTTTGTGTCCCCACCGGCACTGGTAGACCTCCGGTAGCACTGCAACCATGAGTCCCAGGAGCTTCTCAGAGTCTTCCATTCTCACCGGAGTCCTCTGAACTCTCAAGGCAACACAAGGAGGAAGCGAGGCTGCCCCAGAAGGCCCCAGCAGGAAAGGGGCTTTCAGTGTGTTCGCATAAGAAACAGTAATGGCTGCAAAGATAAGGCAGGTGAGCCAAGCTGCTGCTGGTGTGGGACTATGAAGAGAGGGAGAGCCGCACCAAGGAGGCTTCCTGGGGCAGAGTCAATGAGCACAGCTACATGGGCGGCTTCCTTAGGAGCATTAGGGCTCATCAGTCCCATCTCTGCCTCTTCTGGGACGCTTGTCCTCACAGGCTGAGGAAATCCTCCTTCCGGTAGCCCTTCTGCAAGGCACAGAGAGAATTGTCATAAAGAGTGGTGGGGCAAGGGGCAAGGTGCATGGGCTGGCCTACCCTTCCCAAAGTGACTGAGACCCACCCTCTGGAAACCTTCCCCCCTTACCGGTATCTCATGGTTCTGCTGTGGTAGACTTGGTCTTAAAAAACGAAAGTGAGTTCATGGGGTTCATCTAGCACCAGGTGGGTCACACCAAAATAAGGGTGGACTCCATGAGGGGTATCTGGCCACAGCTGACAGGCCGTTAGACAGTTCCTTGATTTATGAGCTAAGTTACACAGGGCACAGGAGAGGAAATGGAGCAGAGTGGGAGGAGGCAGCTGCTAGTGAGTGTGTGGCCTGGGCATGTGAAACAGCAGGAGATGGTGGGAGATGAATGAGCACTCTCAGGGGATGTCACTCTCATGAACAAGTTGCTGCTGAATCTCCCAGTTCACACTAGGACCTGGGGTTGGTGACCTAGTGCCCCCTTACAATGCTCTGGGGTCATCTGCTTCTCAGGGTGTGACTGGGGAAGAAGTTGCCCCATCCCATGGGGAATTCTTGGGAGAGCTGTAGGGAGGACAGGGTACTGCAGACCCACCAGCCACTTGCTTATGCACCTCAGTGCTTTAGAGGAAGCAGTGATTAGTCCCCAGCCCTTCCTAACCAGATGAGGGTTAAACAGCTTGTGTTGGTGCTGGGTATGTCATCACTCCACCTCCCTGCAGCTGGGCCCTCCCTGCCCGGAGCTTCCCCCATGAGGGAGGGAACCTAATGGAACAGCAACCACTGAGCCCAGCCTCCTCTGGGGGTGAGGGGGACAGGCACATAATGATGCACTGGGGATGTCTTTTCATGCCCTCTGTCCCAGGATGGGACTGCTTCTAAGGGGCATGGGCTGAGCCTCACCTGTGACCTCCTGGCTCATGCCACAGAAATCCTCATTGGGAGAGAGCTGCAGGGCCCTGGAGATTAGGGGAAGGTGCTGGGCAGGGAGCTTGCCTCCCCCAGCCAGGGGGAAGGAAACAAAATGCTGACACTGCGCTGTCTCATCTGACACATTCCTGTGAAATGTTTAGGTTTTGGCAAAGCTGCGTTTCCCCATCAAAAGCTGCTCCAAAAATTTCCAGACAACTCTTTTAGTTACCATGTGGCTGTTAACACGTCAGGGCAACACAACTCTCATCCTGTGCTAGTCAGCCTCTGAGCTGAGGCATGGTGGTGTCTTGCCAGGGTTTCAGGGGCAAGGCTATAGGCAGAGTCATACTGAAGACTGTCCCCACGTGTCTGGCTCTAAAGGGGTACCTGGCCGTTTCAGCTGGGGAGGCAGAGGCAGCTGGAGGTGGTGCTCGTTCCATTGCTCTTTGGTATTCTGTGGGCTACAGAAACTGGTGGGCCATAGCTACTTTAACCGGATGGGCAGACCATTCTCTTTGACTTTTTGAGTCAACCCATCCTCTTGCAAGGAAGAGTCCTACCATGTGAAGCCCCCCACTCCCCAGGAGAGAGAACTCAGCCTGCCCCCTGAGCCAAACTACCCAGCTCTAGGGCTAAGCACAGCTCACATTGCCCACCCCAGCTCACAGAGAAGAGGGAGGAGTGTACCATTTTGTAGTCCCGGTGAAGCCTGGTGTACTGCCACATGTTGGCCAGCAGGCTGGAGGCAGCTCGGGAGGATTTCTCGCTGTCTGAGCTATGGCAAATAGAGACAGGACGCAGCAACCTTCAGACACCTGGTGAGGTGAAGTGAGCTCAGAGCAACATGGTGACTAACTGGGGTGAGCTCAGGAGGAAAGAAGTCCCTCTGAACCAGGGGTGAGGATCTGGCACTGGTGGGCAAAACAGGAGGGACAGGCCTTCGAGCCCACTGAGACTGATGATCACTGCTCCAGGCAGGGATCAGGGATGAGCAGCCTTCACCAGGAGCCCTACACTGGGTGGGGTTGCAGGAGTTACTGGCACAGGCTTGGGGGAAAGAAAGCTGGGTGGCTTTTAGCCACCTGCAGGAGGGCAGCAGCAGGACTGAACAGGCCTGGGATGACTGCCCCTGGCTGGGATGCCCGCACACCACAACAGGGCAACTTTTGGAGCATGTCCAAGGGAACTATGGCCAGTCTCAAGCTGAGGTGACATAGTCATGTGATAAGGAGGGTGGCAGGCTGGCTGGGGACTAACAGGTGCTGGCCTTCTCACATCTCACCAGGCCCTGGCAGCCAGGTGAAGTGGAGCTAGGAGAAGTCTCTCCTTGACCCATGCTGAGCTTCTGAGCCTGAGGAGCTGGGGCTGGGGGTGAGGCCTGATGCTGGCAGGGGAGGGGCATGGGGGCATTGGAGCCCTGCCAGTTCCCACCTGTCTCTCTTCTTCTTGAGGTAGAAGAGCTTCCTGAGGCCGTCAAAGTAGACAATGTCACGGGCAGCAATGGGGCTCTCCACCATCAGGTTGTTCAGCACTGCGATGATGTTCACGACGACATCGCTTGGGGGCTCCTTGTCACCAGCACTCCCAGGGAGCTTCTCAATGAGGTGGCTCACCACCTTGGTTGCTGCCAAGGCAAAGGAGACACATCAGAAGCTATGGCTACAGCAAAGCTCCTGCAGTGGCGTGCCCCATGGCCTCAGGGGCAGGTGGCAACTCAGAGGGGAGACCACTGGCCCAAAGCATGTTCCAGGCTGTGGGAGGGTATGCCTGGAGAGCACAGGAAGGGGGCTTGGGCTGGGCTCACTGAATGGTCTGAGCCTATTCAGTTATGAGATTCCCAGGTGGCACTAAGTTGAGAGAAGGGGGTAATACAGAGCAAGAACAGAGAACTCTTCCTCCATCCAGCTCTCTCTCCACCCATGGGGTCTCTACAAGGCCTGTCACTGACCAGGTTTGGGGTGTGCTAAGGAGATGGGGTAGAGAATAAAGCCAAGAAAAGTAATGGGGCAGTGTGTCCTGGGGATGACAGCAGGACAGCAGGGATAGGGTGGAAGTTTGCAAGTCCCTGGTTAATCACTGGTTCCCCCCATCACTGTGCATCTGGATCCATGATAAATGCTCCAGTTGTCATGAGCCACAGAAAGAAGAGCAAGTGCCACCATGGTGGGACTGAGCCTCTCTACCAAGAAGGTGTCAGGATGTGCCCAGGAGGGAGACATGAGTGATGGGGCTGGTGTGACTGTGTTAGGAAGGAGGACCTCAAGACATTTGGCTCATCTCAGGGGCAGTCAATGCGGGGCACTGTCTGTGCAGCCCCAACGCCCACATTCCCAGGCAGAAGAGCCTTGAAGATCTCCCTGGAGGCCTGGCTTTGGCCATCAGCCTCTGACAGTGGGGCTGGAGCCATGTATGACCCACGGGCGCCCGGGACTCACACAGCTCATCCTTGTTGCGGGCGTGACGGGACAGGTTTCGAATCAGTCCTGTCAGGGAGCGCAGCTGGTGGTGGTCGGCCGTGCGGACCCGGTCCAGCACAGGGTTCAGGATCCGCTCCTGCTCTAGTGCCAGCCGGCTCAACACTCCTGCCCACTGGGAAAGGGGGATAGGGGAAGAGAGATTTAGACATGTAGCACCCCCTGAACTGCTCAATACCAGCCCCATCCCAAGCACATGTATCCCCCACCCCTCCAAGCCCCAGCCCCAATCTCAACCTACCTGACCACCTGCCTTCACTCCCATCCTCATCCACAGCCCACAAACCCCACACTCATATCCTCATCCACTACCCATGAATCATTCCCATCCAGCCAGCCCCAGCACACCCACCTTCCTGCCCTCTGATTCCAGCTTATGCATTTCCCCATCCCTCCCAGGCTTACCCATCCTTCCACCCTCCATACCATTTCTATTAACATTTCTCTGGTCCCTGTGCCTATGCCACTGGGCAAGGTCCAGTCTGTTGTGCTATCACCTCCTCCCCTCCCTGCCCCTCAACACCCTCATTTTGCCCTCCCCTGAAAGTGGCTGTCATAGGGACCACTACACAGCTGGAAGGAAGGCCTAAGGCACACTTGTCAGGCCTGGACAGGGGGTACCACTCTCTGGAGAGTGGGTACAATGCCTCCTTCTCCCTCTGGGCCCTTAGAGCAGCAATTTCTCCTGTAATCTGTCTTCCTCTTCCCTTTTGCCACTCCCTTGTCCCCAGGAGTTTTTCCAGGTAGTGGGAGGCAGGTCCCAACCCAAGCCTGAACAGGACTTGCTGAATTGGCAAAGGGGAGTCCCCACCCTGGCAAGCTGTGAGCCAAACAGCAGCCTCAAGGCAGGGTGGCGTCACAATGCTGTGGCAGGCGAAGGGGAGGGGGAAGGCTGCAGCTCTTTGGCACAGGGCTGTGGCCTTGAGAAACAACCAGCTCACATGGAGCTCCGTTCAACTGCACGCGAGAAGCCTCCCTGCTCTGCTCACCAAGGGGCCTCTACCACAAATGCAACCTCCAGGAGTGACTTAAGTACTGCGTTCTCTGCAGTGAAAGACTCTGGGAGGTCACTGTGCTAGTGGGGGTGGGGGTGGCTGTTCCCAGACTGTGGCTAGGAGGACAGGACTCTTCCCCTTCCCTGCCTGGCTGGGTTGGGTGGGGCTGTGCCCTGCTCCTGGCCTTACCCTCCGGTCCCCAGCTGTGATGTTTTGCAGCGCCCCCGAGGCAGCCTCCGTCGTGTGCTTGTTCAGTTCACACCTCTGGAGCAGGCGGTTGTAGACGCCCACGATCTGGGGGTTCCAGAGCCACTCCATCCCTTTGGGGTCCTTGGACACCTCCGTAAAGGTTACAATATCTGTGTTCAGGTAGTGCTGCAAGATCAAGGAGAGAAGAGAGGCCATCAAATAAACTTGACTATACACAGGCCCTGCAGACATATTCCCAGCCAGATGTTCCTATCACCTCCATCCATAAGCCCTACATCCCCATATCATCCCCTCTTCTGCACACCTCTCCCTCGTAGCTTCCTGCCCACTCCTTTCTTCAGTTCTTTGTGATCCAACACCATTTCTGCTCCCCTTCGTTTACACTGATGTGAATGCTCACAGGGAGCTAATGTCAAACCACGTAAGTGAGCACACATGCTGTGAATTGGGCCTCAGCTCCATCACCCTGGCAGCTGAGTGCTAATTCAGGGTCGAATCCCTGTGTCAGGGGTTATGGAGTTCTCACTATACAGGGACATGTTGTCCTCCCACCCTGGGGCCTTTTATGAAGGTGGAAAGGGATTGTTTTAAAATGTCCACGAATGAGTATTCATATGGGGGACACCAGCACACTGAGATAGGCACCACGTGACCCATCTGACCTGGCCAATTTTAGCCACACAGCTGCCTGTGCTTAGCCTTCTTGGGGTTCAAACAAGTCATGCTCTGGCATAGGGATCTACTTGCAGACATTATGCTTGCAAATGCAAGGCTCGAACTGCTGCCTACTGGAGTCCTGGAGAGACTCACACTGACTATGATGTGCTTTGAGGTCAGGCCTCGGTTGTGTCAGGACCCAGCTTGTCACTCTGTGTCACTAGCTGGCTGGACACTCTATGTCCAGCCCTATCTCACTCTGTCTCGCCACTGCTAGTCCACTCAATGAGTGGCCATGCCACAAAATGGCAGCCATGGACTCTGCTGGCCTGCCTCCTCCCACTCCACCCTTGTGCTCCTCTTGCACTGACCTCTCGTGCCTTCTTGCTCTGGGGGTTGAAGCATCCCACCAGCTCGCCTGTCCCAGTGGTGCCGTCATTTCTCCGGTGGCCCTCCAGGCGCTGCAGCACGGAAGGAGGCATCTCATCATAGAGGCGGTAGGAGAGGTTCCGTAGCATGCAGACAGCATTCTCCACGCTCTGGGAGATGGGGAAGGGAAGAGGGTGTCAGCCTATGCTGTTTGTGCCAGTCAGAGCACCTTTCAGAAGCCCACTGACTGGATGGGTCACCACTGTTCTGTGGTGGGGCTGGCTTGACCCACCACTGGCCTGGCAGCATTGTGTCACGGGTACATCTGATGATATCACTCCAATGCTGCAGGGCTGGCTAAGCTACTGGGGATCAGCCTGGACAAGGATCTCCCATGTAAGCAGGGGTGATGAGGCCTTTTGGGCAGAGTCTATTAAGGTTCAGGTGTGTATGTAAGGAATGGAGTAAGGCAGCTGGTACTGCAGTAAATCAGAGCCAGGAGGAACCATTGGCAACACTGCGCTTCCCTCCTGCTCCTGATCCCTCAGCCCATGCAGAGCCACATCCCAGCCTCAACATTCATATGTGGCACCCACAATCCAGGGAGTAGGGGGCAGTGGAAATTGCTGCTTAGCATGGAACAATGCACACAGTCTCCCCATAGGGCACAGGGCTCACCTTGTCCTCCGACTTCCCCACCTCCAGGGAGCTATTGATGTAGTGAATCATGCAGTCCACCAGCCTGTGGCACTCACGCATCTTCTGCCGGGTCTGCTGGCTGGCAGAGCTCATGTTTCTGCATAGGGAGCACAAGGCAGATTGTAGTGAGGAAGAGTCCTGCCCCCACCAGCCTGTTACTTCCAGGCCCTGCCAGGAGCCACCTCCTCTGCTGCCTCATACCCACCGTCCATGTTGGGGGATATCCCATCTCTAAATGTAATGGTCAACACTGAGTGCTGCAGCAAGAGACACAAAACCCCTGTGATGTGACCTTTCAGGGGAATGCTGCCCTGGGGCACTGACCCTGACTTCCGGCCAGGTTAACAGGAGGGCTGACAGGGATACAACAACCTAACTGGGGTGTGGTAGGCCTTGTTCATGGCACTGGCACCAGCAGCAGAACCTAAATCTTGGGGGAGACATGGTCTTCGTTGCTGTTAAGTTGTCCCAGCAGCCCCTTTCCTGCACCCATTGTACAGTGGCCAGGGCCCAGAGGCATGCCCATTCCCACGCAGAAGAGCCGTGAAGGTCTCCCTGGAGGCCTGGCTTTGGCCATCAGCCTCTGTGACAGCTGGACTGGAGCCATGGGTGCTCCATGGGCATCAGGCAGCCAGTACCTGAGGAATCCGGTGGAGTTGTAGAAGATCTCAGCCTCTGAGGCATTCTGCTGGATGACGGTGGGGGACCCCAAGCCCGAGAGTGGGACCAGGACCAGGTTGGTGAGCTGCTCCAGGGTGTCCCGGGCCAGGCGGTCCTTGAGGTTGTCACTGGAGGAGAGGTTCCACAGGATCCCTGCAAGGGCCAGGGCAGAAGCAAGCAGCACTAAGCCCCCTGGAGCATTCAGCACAGAGCAAAAACCCTCCCTTCCCACTCCTGGCCTTCAGTGGGCCTCCAGCAACAGTGACCAGTGGTCCCTAAGGCTCACTGAGCCTGCCAGACATGGAAACAGGGCCTGGTGAAGAGTCCACCCACTCAGCAGACACCACACCAGGCAAACCCCAGCTCTGGCTCTGCTCTCTGTTAAACAGCAGCCTCCCAAGGTGTGGCCCAGTTACCTGGGGCTGCAGAGGCCTCAGTCAAAAACCACACACACAGTTGGGTTGGCGGTTGGGGGGTGGGGGACACACAGCTGCTGCCCTGGAGCTCTGAGGAGCCCAGGGAGCCACCCTGCTCTGTGGGCACTATAGATACATACAGCAGCAGGAGGAAATGGGAGAAGGTGGATGTTGTTTGAATCTGAGCTGAGCAGGAGCCTGTTCTAGCAGCTCCCATGCCCCACAGGTCCACAGGATTGCAAAGATATTTTGCGGCAAAGAATAAGCTGTCTGGGGGGTCCCCTTGAAATTTGGAAGACCTCTTTGGAGAATGGGGTTCCTGTGGGCTCAGCCACCCACCGCCTTCTTCATTCCCGATGCTCCCCAAGGGGCCCTGCTCCAGAAACTGGGCTCTCCCTGCTCCCTCCTGCTTCCCACAGCCCTCAGGAGAAAGCAGAGCATCCCAAGACATCCCATGGTAGGAGTGCCTAGTGGATAAGGGACTGGACTGGAATTTAGGAGAGCTGGACTTGGCTCTGTTACAGACTACCTGCATGGCCTTCCCCAAGTCTCTTCATTGCCTTGGGCCTCAGGTCCACCCCTGTAAATTGGGAGCAGTATCTCCCAGAACAATCAGGAGACCCTCATAGTTGTGAGGTGCTTGGGTTCTCCAAGATCAATAGACTCCCTGAAGCTCTGATCTTCCTTTGGGGTGGGGGAAGGTGGGGAGGGGGTAAAAGCCAGCATCCATGTCCCCAAGAAGCAGTGGGATAGGGGGCAGCTCTGATCTTCCCCTGCCAGGACAGTGGGGTGGGGAGCCAGGGGCAATGGCACCAGGCCAGGGGACGATTTGTTTACCACGCAAGGCAAAGCCAGCCCCAGACCAAGCTCTTTAGGGATTATTCTCTCCATTTACAGACTGAATGTAGCTAAAGCCACTCTCATGGACTCCTTTATGCATGTAATAGGCATTGAGCTCCTCACATCATAGGTCCTGGGCCCGACTTTCCCATTAGCCTTGGTATTAGATGAGACAATCGGAGCCTGGCGGGCAGGATTAGACGGGCCCTTTAATACAAGCAAATGTAATCTCTGCTGTTTGCCTCTCCCTGCCCAGCACTGCCTGTGACACACATAGCCAGGTGGAAGCTGGCCCCAGGCCAGGGCTCTCTCCCCCCTCACCACTCATCTTGCTCCAGACAGCAGCAGCCAGCCTGTGTGTGGGAATCCTGCATCCCTCCCCAGCCTCTGTATCTGCCTGGGCCTGGCTCCTACCAGCCTGGTTTCCCCCCTGCACAGGAACTCTGAACCCAGTTAAAGCAACAATGCCTCTTCTCTAGCCAAGGCTTCAGAACAGGAGCTGGGTCTCCAGCTGCCTGCCCTGTACCTAGGGCAATGTCTAAGCCTCCCACCCCGTCAACTATTTGCAGCTTCCTTTGCCCCTAGTCCTGCAGAATAAGACCCAGAGCTGCCTGACTACCTACTAAGGGAGGCTGCTTGTTCTTCAAGCCCATACATGCCAAGAAGGCTTTGTGTGAAGGCCCCCTGAGCACCTGAGGGAAGGCCACTGTGGGCTTGAATAGGGAAGCATGGAGAGCTATGACTGAAGGGGCTCTTGGTACTGAAACTGTGGAAGGCAGAGGGGAGCAGTGTGCCCTCATTGCATTGCTGGCTGCCTGCCTCCAGGCTCAGCCACCAGCCTCATCATAATGTGAGGTAGAGTTCAGCCACAGCCTGACTAGCATGCGGTAGAGTACAGCCACAGCCTGACTATGTGCTTTTTGCCTGAATTTTATGGCTCTGTCACTTTAATATTTACTCCATCTTTACTGTATGTCCCCTGATAACAACCCTGAAATGTATAACAGTGCTGTTATCACCATTTTACAGATAAGGGAAAGTGAGGCCCAGAGATTAAATGATTCATCCAGTCTGTGACAGAGTAGAACAGGGATCTGAACCTACATCTCTCAGGTCCTAGGCTTGGCAGTTTAATCACTAGGCCAGCTTTCCACACTACCAAATGCTGCTAGCGTTCACATTTCACACCCAATCACATCCAACTAGGAAAGCTACTTGCCAGGGCTACATTGTCATGGGCTAGGAGGCCACCAGCTGACTGACTAGGTTTAATGGCATCTTATCTGTCACCCTAAGCCAGAAATGGGCAAAGTGGTCTACGAACATTTCCAACAAATGACATTTCTATCAACATTTGACATTGTGGACAAAAACATTGATGCAACATTTTGGAAAAGGACAACCTGCTCAACTCAACCCTCCTCCTCTCCCAGTATGTATCTTGTTTAGTGCCACTTGATGGGGAGGTCGTGTAACTGTAGTATGAATCCAAAGGGGCGACAGACAATGATAAAGCCACATCAGCCATTCCTGATCCCAAATGAATCCACAGCTGCCTGGAAACAGCCTCTGGAGTGAAGGTGCTGGATGGACTTTCAGGACAACCTCTTATTTTTAGATGTTCCTGACTTTCTGATAACTTCTCTCCATTGAAATTGTCTAGGCTTGGCTCTGCCCAGAGAGACATTTATTTTTCAGCAGTGGCATGTATTTTTTTTAGCTGTTTCCAAGGAACTGAGCCTCATGTCCTCACTCTAAGCAAAGCTTTATGATGGTTTTGATTTTGCATGCAGCTCAGAAACCACTGGACTTTGCAGAGCGGAATTCTCCAGGCTGGTTGCACTTCATGGAGGCCTGGGCCCCTGTGTGCTTTGTAAAATAAGCATGTCCCTGGAAGGTGGCAAAAGCCAGTAGGCTGGTTTTGAACAAGGTCCCGACACAGATAAGGAGCCAGAAGACGGACTCTGGGAGAAGGAGGATGGTGATTTTCTATCAGAGGAACAACAGGGGGAAGTTGCTACACTCTACCAATGGGGGCCAACCTTTTTTGGCAGGCATGCCACAAGTTATGCCTTCTCTGTCCAAAAGCCACTCCAGTACCCTTCTCCTGCCTGACCTGCTGCTCTTCTTCCTGCTCCCTGCCCTATGCTCCCTGTCTGATCTGCTGCTCTGCTTTCTCTTGCCTATCCTATCTATTGCTGTAGAGCCTGTCCTCTCCCTGACCTCCTGTGTGCCACGTACAAAGGCTGCCTGTGCCACTTGTGGGGGTTGTGCACCCCTGCTGTAGACAATGTGGCATGAGACTGAGATTCAGGAGACCTGGATTCTGTTCCTTGCCCTGCCACTGGCCTACTGTGTGACCATGTGACTCTTAGCAACACATGTTTGGGTTCCCTGTTATCTGTATAGACCATATGCTCCATGGGACAACTTATGCTGTCTCATTCTGGGTGCAACAGGTAGTACCACAGAGCCCTATACTGTGTTGTGGCCTCTAGGTGCCCCTGGAATACAAGGACACTAGCAATAGTGCTCATATGCCACCCGGTGTCCTCTCCTGTGTGTGTGCACCCCCACCTGTAACATTCTTGCGCAGCTCATCGTCGGACTCGTGCAGCGTCCGCATCAGCTCGTAGATGCCATTCTCCTCCACCAGTGCCAGCTTATTCTCAGCGTTGTCATAAATGAGGTTGCGTGTGGCGCCGGTGGCATGGCGCTGCACCTCCTGGTTGGGGCTGTTGAAGAGCTTCACCAGCTTGGGCACAGCCTGGAGGCTGCGAGCCTGAAAGGAGAGGGAGCAACAGCTGTGGGACTGAGACATGGAGGGAACTCTTGAGAACAGAGTCTGCTCTGGCCTCCACTGGATCCCTGCCCTGCTGCCATCTGTGCCCACACCTGCCCCCAACCAGGAAAGTTAGAGCAGGCCCTTCCAACTCCCTTTGCATCACTATTTGGCAAAAAAAGGTTCCTGCAGACTAACAAGGGCCACCTCCTCTCAGTATCTTCCACCAGTGTGTATACCCATGAACAGGACTGCGAGACTTGAGCCCTGATCAAGGGGGTATTTTGCCTGCATGCCTTGGGGTACAGCCCCATCCTCACTGCCCCTCACCTGCTTCTTGGCATTGCTGTCACTGTAGCACTTGTGTTGGATGTAGGCAGCTCCCAGGACCTGCAGGTTCGGGTCGCTGGCTATCAGGTATTTCACCGCTGACGGCAAGTCAATGTCATCAAATCTGAAAGACAAAGGTGGGTCAGGAAGCATTACCACATCCTCCTAGGGGGCCCTCCTTCCTAATCTGCTTTAATGTAGGGCTCTGCCATGTCCTACCTGCCACATCAAGGAGCCCCTTTTATAGGCGCTGACTCCGTGGGTGTTCTGGGGCTTAAGCACCCACTGAAAAATGTTAGTCAGTGCTCAGTACCCACAAGCTATGGCCATTTTGGTTTTGATGTTAAAAAAAGTGTGCTTGACCTGAAGAACCAGCGTGTTACTTCAACCCAGCTCTGCAGTGTCTGTAAAGATTGGGCACTTCAATGGGGCTTTTTGGCACTTTTAGCTAAAGCTGATTCCATCAGCTATTAGATAAAAGTGCCAAAAAAGCCCCACTAAAGCACCTGATCTCCACAGATGCTGCAGAGCTGGGTTGAAGTAATGCACTGCCTCTTTTGTGCATGTGTGGGGTTCAGTGCGGGCATGTGCCAAGTTTGAAGTAAAGTGTTAGGTTTTGGGGTTTTTTACATCTGCAAGCACCTGCTGGCAAAAACCCAAATTGGCGCCTATGGTCCCCCAGTTTGCCCCAGCATAATTCTTCACTGGGCCCAGCACCATGTGGTCATCAACCCCTGGCCAAAAATGAATAACTAGGATGGGATTTTTTCAGAGCCTGACATGCTGCTCCAACACCAGCCTGTAGGGGTTGCCACTGAGCGGCAAGCTGCTTTCCTTACATCCCCTGTGCAGGAATTTCAGTGGGTTCCTGTCCCCAGCCCAGCTTCTCAGGACACACCAGCCATGGGTCTGTCTCCAGCACTCACCCGCCAGAGTAGGACTGCTGGGACATCAGTGTGTGGTGCCCATTGTACATCCCACTGGACCGCAGGTCCTGCAGTTGGTGGTTGGACTCTGCCAGGCTGCGCACAGATGGGGCACGGGAGCTGCGCTCTACTGTGCCCACATAAGAGCTCCCAAGTCCCGTCTGGAGGCCACTGAAGGAGCCAGTGCTCAGGCGTGAGCGGTTGTTGCTCTGGAAGCGCTGGAGAGTGCGCATGGCAGGCGCACGGATGGTCCGGTTTTGACGTGCCTCTACGCCATCCATCCAGTCAATTGGGCCCTTCATCCCAGCATTGGAGCCGGCACTCATCTGCCTCTCGAAGGTGTAGGACCTGGTGAAGCCACCACCGGCCCTGCCTTTGTAGAGGGAACCATGGGCCATTGGATCCAGCTGCTCAGAGATGATGCTGTACCGATCATCTGCACCCGTGGGGCTGCTCGGCCCATTTGTCAGGCGCAAGGAATGCAGCGACATGGTGTCAAAGTTCGGCCGGCCCCGGTAGCTCCGCTCATGGAAAGAGGTTGGCCGTGAGGTGTGGGTGGCTGGCATGGGGGCATAGTTTGTGCCATAGGTAGAGACCTTTGGCACACCACCATTGCTGATGGCAGCCATTTTCCTGTGGGATGAGAGGTCCACAGCTGAACGGGAAGACCACCCAGCAGACTTCATTGTGCCGTAGTCCTTGGCCATTGGCTGATACAGCTGTGGGAAGGAGGAGACCAGAGTCACCAGCATCCCATTTTAATAGCAGAAGTACTCTGTTCCTTGAAAACTTCCAGCCCAGCAAACTCCTGGGCTGGGATTGTATAGCTAAGGCAGAATCTTCTTCTGCTCACCATTGCTACCTGGAGGAGAGATCCTCCTGCCCTCAGCAGTACCTGTGTAGCCTCCACCACATCATCCCCTGGAGATAGGGGCTGAACAGATATAACTGAAGCCATCATTTAGCTGGCAGATCAGATATCATTGATCATGCCAGGAATCTCAGCTCCCAGCCTGAGGTTATGGGACTCTTCTTTTTTTCTTTTTCTTTTTAATGGCATCTTTTAATTCCTACCCTGAGCACATTTGATGGGGGCCCCTTGACTGACAAAGGGTGAAATCCTGGCTGTACTGAATGAAAGCCGGGCAACTGCTCATGCCAGGATTTCATCTGATAACCAGGGAACCCCATGGGCCTGTATTTAGCCGCTCTGTGCTACAAGGGCTCAGATATAATGTCCCCCGAGCACCCTGAGGCTGCTATGAGCCCAGTGTTCCTATTATGCCATGGAAGGGTCACTTGTTACTGGATCATTCCCCCTTCTCTGCTTCTCCTCCTTCCTCAGCTGGCACTAGGGGAAAACACTTCAGTCACTATGATAATACAAAATTCTGCAAGTGGGATGTGTTGTATACAGGGTAGATCAGACAGATGGGTGGGTTGGTCTGCCTACCCACACCCAGCAGGTGAGCTCATACGTACAGTGCCTTTGTGCTCTAAGCCATTGGTCTGGGACCTGGAGCTGAAGGAGGACTTCAGGGTGTTGTTGTATTGGATTTGGGAGGAGCCACCACCTGCGGGACAAAGACAGACAGACAAGACAGGCAGTGTTTAGCAGAACCAGGAGCGAGCTGTGTACTCAGAGCCTTGCAGACTCTGCTGAGTGTGACACCAGTTGGATGGGTGTAGGCACCCTGGCGCTTTGGCTCAGGGCAAGGGATGCAGTCTGGAGATGGGGACTGGCCCCCACTCTCAGCAGTGGGCTGGTACTCAGCCTTGGGTCTACACAGAGTTCCCGCTGTGAGTTAGGTTGGCAGAGCACCTGGGCTGGCTGGAGATCTGGGACCATCCCCAGGAGGTCAGTAGGCTCAGGTTGAGAGTCTGGACTGAGCAGAGGAAGGGGCAATCTCTGCACCAGCTCTGCTGTGCCTACAGGGCTGGTCTGGCCCCACAAGCAAAGCTGGGGTCTTGCAGTCCCGCCTGGGAGGCACTTGCCTTTTCTGACCAAACACACTCGGTCTTTCAGCACAGCCAAGCTTATCTGGCTCCTGTTCCCTCTCCCCCGCCCCTGCCGTTTTCTACACACTTTCCCTTTGTACACAACTCCCCTTTCAAGCCCTCTCCTAACAAAGGGCTTTTAGAAGGTCTGGAGCTGGCAGGATGCCTGGCAAGCGGAAGGGAGGTGCCCCACCTGTGCCTGGGAATCAGTGCCACGGCAGAGCAGATGATGGATTATTTCAGGAATCACCAGTGCACCACGGGAGACCTGCACTAAGACTCTGCTGGGGTCATAGGTGGAATGGGTTTGAGCAGCTTCAGCCTCTTCAGAGGCCAAGATTGCCAGTGGCAGACCATCGAGCAGGGAGCCGTGAAGCAACTGCTCCGGGTCTGCAGAATCTAAACTCCTGTGGGGCAGGAGCCGTGTCTCCTCTGGCTCACAGCAGCATATTACTATGGAGCTCGCCGATCCCTTTCCTGATCCACATTGGTTTCAGTGAGATCTAAGATCAATCATCCTTGCCCTTTGGCTGCTGGGAAAATAACAGTGTAATCAGGATCACCTCTTGTCTCCTCTTGCTTGGCTGGGGGGTTCTGGGAGGTCTCAGACCAGCTCTCACAGCCCTTACCTGAAAGATCAGCCTTGCCAAAAGCAGCTTATCTATCAAGGGCTTGAGTTCAACAGTTTCAAGTGGCCTGAACAAAAATCCCTTCCCCTCTCATGCAAGCAGCAGCTTAGGTGTATGATGTCCTCCTCTTCCTAGCTGTGCAGCTGCCTGGGACGTCTGCCAGAGTAAATAAGACCTGAATTTCTGGGTGCCAAGCACTTCTTTGTTATTTTGGTACCAAAAAGGGTCCTGGGGTATGCTGAACATCTGCCCCATTCCCTTGACCTACCGTTTACGATTGCTTTCACCTGTGGAGCTAACTATAGAGGTGGAGCCACCAGTTTTATTGGTGTCTGTTTTGGAAACAATTCCAGTCAATGAAGCCAATCCATTGGGTGTTACTTGCCCTACTGACCAGCCAATAGAGATCGGGTCTCTTGTTTTCTAGCAGTGGAAGGAGTATAGGCCACAGATCAAGGCCCGCCCCCCATGCCATTGCTAAAACACTGCCTCCGTGTAGTCTAATATCCTTTTGTGATATCCCCGTAGAAAGAATAACAATTATTTCCCTGCCAGGGACACTGGCACAGCCCATCTCTCCTCTTACTTATCTGGGACACTACCAAATCATGGCCATTACTGGGGGTTGTTTAATGGATTCATTCTGCTGCTTATTCACGCAGAGTTGGCCTAAATTGCAAGGAGCCCAATTTAAAAAGAAAAAGTGACTGAGTTCATTTCAAGGCAGCCAGAATCGAAAAGGCTACAGCCTGCCTGAGGCATTAGCAGTCACAGTTTACTGCCACTCACACGAATACATTCTTTGGCATACCACCTTACATGTTGGTCCCATCTGTCTGGTCCCCACTGCAAACTCTTGACTTGAGACTGGACAGACCATTCCAGATTTATATACAATTACCACCTCTCCAAAGGCAAAACTCTGTGCTAGGACTGAGGGTACTGGAGAAGTCTGGTGGGGACCAGAATCCAGGACTGGGATGGCAAGATGACTGCAGGTTGATACTGGGGTGTACTGGTAGAGGGATGCGGGCATCACATACCTGCAGGGCTGTGAGGTAGGGGGTGCGCTGACAGGTCTGTGCAAGACTTTGCACAGCCCAGGCCTGCACTTGTTCTGATCAGGAAGGGGAGGGGGAGACTGGCTCAAGTGCCACCTTGCCAACTTCTACAGCTAAGCAAGTGCTGCCCAGGTCTCAAGGTTGCCTGGCCCAGCCCCATGTCCCAGAGACTACACCCCAGCCTGCAGGTATTCAGGCAGCTACTTTCATCCCAACAACAAGGAGCCTGAGAGATGCCAGGCAGGCCTGGGATGTTATGTAAACACACTGCTCCGATACACTCCTGCAGACCAGCTGGGGAGTCAGTCTGTGCGGGGTTGGGGCCCTGTTGGGTGAGTTGGACATCAGTGTCCCAGAACTGGGGGGAGCCATCAGGAGGAGCTGGAAGCCAACACGCTCTGGTCCTTCATGGTTGCAGCAGGAACAAACAGAGCCATGAGAACCCCAGCATGTACAGAGAAGGTTAGAGCAGCTGACTCCACCACTGAGGAGCCTCTGTGGGGACCCCAATGCTCAGGGTAGGATGGTTCCTGTCTTTTCCCAGCCCTGCCCAGACAGCAGAGGGCAAGGCTGCAAAGAGATGCCCTACTTTGCCAGCCAACCCCAGTATGGGACAGGGAGCCCAGCAACTGCCCTGCCACTACCCTGCCAATCATTTCCAGATGTGGCACTCAGACCCCACATGTGGGTTGTTGTCTTCCCTTTTGTGGGTAGGAAGCCAAACCAATTGGCAGGACCATGCTGATGCACCAAATCCCTGGGCAGACACTGAGAAAGGCCTTCCTGCTGCCTGGGAGCTCTCCCAGCAGCAGGTTTCAGACTGGCATCTGTGTTTTTGGACTGGGAATGGCTGTGGTGGGGATCACTGTGCTAGAACGTGCTCAAGTGCTGTCACAGATGGAGCTGGCACTCAGGTCTGGGAGGAGCTTTTAGTGGCAATGGTCCAAGGCCCAGCTGAGTGGGGACAAAAGGGGGCACTGTCCTCTACTGGCCAGGGGAAGTCCTTACAAGTTCATGTGCCACAAACCAGAGGGAATCCCAGTGCTGGCTATACCCAGCTGAGTCCCAGCTGGTGAGGAAGCCTGTGGCACCCCATGGGGACTTGGCTGGAGGCCTATTGCAAGAAAAGGCCAGTTGCAGCCTGCCCTACACACTATAGCAGCACCCTGCTGGTGCTGTTTGCAGGGCCATGCTGTGGCCCTGCTATGCTAACTGGCTGTTGCACAGTGCCTGTGGCAGGAGGGATAGGGCACAGGGTGGCGGTTAGTACCTGAGGGGGCAGGGACTCTGTGCGCTTATTGCCAACACAGGTGGAATGGCTGCTTATCGCTGGGTACACAGCGCAACCGATAGTGCCAGGAACACAGCCCCAGGGGTGGACCACAGACAGCCAGAGGCCAGGAGGTGCAGGCTTGCTTTCAGTCTCTCAGCTTCCCAGAGCCTGGGAGTGTAAGGGCTGCCACTGGAAAGGAGGAAGAAACCCAGAGGCTTCTCCCACCTGCCAGGCTCTTCTGTTATCTTGCCAATAGCTCACAATATTCAGCGGCAATGCAAAAAGCACTTCAAGGTCAAAGGTCCATGTAGTGCAGGTGTATGTGGCGTGCTACTGCCACATGCGCCATCAGAAAGCAGAACTCAGCCTACAGTGTGAGCATCCTTCCTTCTCTCACTGGGGAAGAGAGCAGGGTCCTCAATCCCAGCCCCACATCCCCCCGAGTGAGCGTACAGCCATGATAGCCACCAGGGCTCAGGGTGCCCAGAGCTCTTGGGGAGGCCACCCATAGGCCAGGGGCACTGATAGTGTTGGGAAGACTGCTGGCCAAGTTCATGTAATGGCACTTCCAAGTATTCTGGGTGATTGATTGCCCTGCACTTGCTATACATGACATTTTCCTGCTGCCTTCACATCTCCCGTCCCTGAAGCCTGCGTGGGTCCCAGGCTTGGCATTCACACCAGGCAGGGAGATTCCTGTAGAATGAGAACATGCCAGCCCCAGAGGGAGGTCGCTTATAACACAGAGGAACAGAAAAGAGCAAGGAGCAGTTACCGACAAAGTGTGAGGAACAGGGTCCCTGGCTGGAAAGGCAGAGAGTGTTACCCACCAAGACCGAGGTGTCCTAACAGAGCTGTATGGAGACCCAGCCTGGGAGCAGTAGGGGATTGCACCCCAAGACTGAGGTACCCCAGAAGAGAGCACTAGGGCTGGAGCAACAGGCAGAGCACAGCACCAAAGGGCAGCCTCCAGCTCCCGCCAGGCCCGGCAAGCCAATGAAGGCAGTATGAATCACCGATGCACTCCTTGCTGTCCCTCCTTGCTTCTGCTGGAGTGGGTTGGCCTGCCCACACCCTGTTTGGATGATGGCTTGCTGGGCTGATGCAGCACATTGTCATTCTGACTGTCCCTAACACACTCTGTTTTATGAAGCATGTATAACCCTTGGCTTAACCCTTGAGTATGTGACAAAGTCCAGAGAACACAGCACATCCAGGGAGGGGAAGACGCCTGTCCTAGCACATCAGATAGGTCAGGCACCACCGCCCAGCCGCCTCTGGCACTCCTATGTCAGGGCCCAATCCCTCACAGGAGAAAACTGCAGATGGGAGGCTTCCCACTGACTTCAGTGGGCTTCGGATTGGGCACTTAAACATTAGGAAGCAGCTTGACTGACAGCTGCAAGACCAGGCCTGATGCAAACAGTATAAAATCCAAGGGAATCCTGCTGAGATGGGGGATTGGGTCTAGGACTCAGAGTCACAGGAGCAGACATCAATGAACCCTCAGCATCAGGAGGGTTCCTGCTCTGCACAGCACGTCTGACATGTCTCAGGCCTCATGTCACCTCATGTCACCCCCCATCAGGCTCTCCAGTCCCGCTGGATTGGAACGCACACAGGCTACCAGGGCCTTCCCAAACACTTCCCAAAGCCAAAGGCTCCCTCTCCCCCACCCCCAGCCCTGTGGTGGTGGGAAACAAATGGGGGAGTGGGAGGTAAGTCTTCAGGGTCTTCAGTGTTCCTCTGTCCCCTACTGAAGCCCAGCCTCATGCCAGAGCCCAGCTGGATTTCCTTCCCAGGAGAAAAGCTGTGACCGGGGGATGTCTCAGAGATGGGGTTGCATTGGCAGGGCTGACCATTATCTCAGGATAGGGGTGAGCCCTTGACAACAGCTCTGGCTGCAGGTTGCTGCAGTCCTGGCCCCACTGGGATGTTCAGCTTTCAAGAGCTCTGAGCCAACTTGCATCCAATTGCATGCAAAGCCCTGGGCCAGCCCAGCTGTGCCGTGGATCTCCCTACATGGTGATGGCAGGCAGCAGGCTCCTGCCTTGCACCTGTGGGGAGAAGCTGAGGAAAGAGGCCTGCACCCCTGTACTCTCACCCTGCACACATTCCAGGTATGCCCTTGGGGGTCTGGATCTCTTGCTCCCTGGCAAGCCGTTTCCTCCTGGCCCAGCTCCTCCAGCCCCACCCCTGAGTGTGATGTACCTTCCAGTCCCCAACCCGGGACTCTGCATCCACACAGCCGTGGGAAGAAACACCTGGAGGGGCAGGTGGGTGCATGGGCTGAGGAGCTGGAACATGATTTCCTTATGCCTCTCTCAACCAAGCAGGAGACCATGTCCCATCCTGCAAGCAATGTCTTCTGGCACCTGATTGGAGCCAGAGGAGATGACAGGGGGTTGGTTTAGGTCAGGAGAGGTGGCAGACATGAGCTCAGGTTTGGCCAACACATGGAAGCCAAGCCAGGATTTATTCCCAGCTAGGACACAAGCTTTTCACCTCAGCTTAGCCACCCATGTTGCAGTCTGGGCAGTGAAAAGCTGTCCCCTTGAATCCACGCTAGGAACAAGACGAGTTTAGTTTTTAGCTGTATCTTCCATATGTTAATGGAACCTAATCTAACCTCCGCCACCTGTCCTCACATAGACAAACGCCCAGTGCCCTGCCTCCATGGATGGCTGCTACCAAGTCTTAGACTGAAAACACAGGGCGTTTGAAGTCAAATGCCCTTCCGCCTCAGCCCTGAGCTTGAAGGATATGGAGCAGGGGAAGAAGAGGTGTGGTAGCCTGCATACATTCCTGCCTGAGAGGCCTGTCAAGTCTCTGAGTGTGTCTGTGTGCACGTGTGTGTGCGCGTGCGTGCATGAATATGCATGCATGTCTGGAATGTACTAGGTGACACAAGGCTTGACTTCCTCCTGTGGCAGCTACACGTACTGGGACAAGCCAGTGGGCTTCTTCCCATGTTGGGGGTTCAATAGCCAGCCTGTTTGAGCCTGGGGTGTACCAGCTGCTCCATGGCTGTGTGCTGAGGCATGCTGATGTCCTGCATGGAGCTCATTGAAAAAAGCAGCTTCAGAGAAGCCTGCCAGGCCGCACCAGAGCAGCTCTTAGGGGCTTCAGGCTGCAGAAGAGCAGCTTCTTATATCCATGAGAAGAAAATACCAGGTCAGGGTGTGGGCACAGCCCTGCTAATTAGATTCTGAGTGAGAGATCAAAGAGATAAATCATGAAGAAAGTTCCACATGGGCACGGCAACTGCTCACCTGCTGGGGAGAAGACGGCGGGGGAGGACATATAGGGGCAATGAGACATGGTTGTTTTCGTCTGCGTTTCATCCAAGAAGCTCAGAGCACTTCGCAGGCATCAATCCCATGCCCAGCACAGTGGGGTTCTAGTTTGGGATGAAGGCTTCTAGTCTTAGTGCAGATGATAATCACCCACCACACCAATCATCACTTACAATGTCTCTGCGAGTCAATTTGCATTGGGCAGGGAGGGAGACCGAGGAATGGAGCTAAACCCAAAGTAAGACACGCTGCTTTGCACAGGCTGTAGGATGTGAGCTGGGGTAGGTTGGGGTTAGGTTGCCAGTGGAATCCGATCTAACCTTGGCTGCCTGCCTTAAGCCATGCCCGAGTCCCATAGTTTGCAAACACAGAAAATATCTGCAGAATCCAGAACCATTGGGCCTGATTCATCATTGCCCTGTGTGGAGGGGTCCAAAGTGTGCATGCAGCGACAGAGTGACATGCTGTACCTACAGTGCTTTTGTGGGAAGGATTGCTCAGGGGAGGAGGAATGAGCAATGGGGCCCGAGGCCTCCTGACTCATGGTCCTGGGCTTTAAGAACTAGAGAAGCTGGTCTTCTGAGGAGGAACTGGGCAGCAAAAGGGAGCAGGGCAGGAGGGCAGTTACTCTCTAGCCCCTCAGCCAAACACCAGTCTAGAGACTGCAGCTGACCAGTTCAGTAGCACCTAAATATTTTGTCAAGGCACATGGCAGAAACCACTGAGTGGGATGCCTCATGTGCCATCTCCACTCAGTGTTTTTCAAGTGAATTGGGGGACCAGAGTGAACTGGGGACTGTGCCCCTGGCCTGGATCTCAGCTAGTGTTGGAGACACTTGCTGATGAACACAAGCAGGGGCCAGGGTTGGGGAGAGCAGGAGGGGAGGATCCCACGGGGCACTGATAAACCAAGTACACCATGCCAGGTCTTTGAGGGCCAGCTTGGAGCCTGGCATGGCAAGTCAACAGCCCTCCCACCCAAGTCTACCATGGGCCTGGTCTCTGGCAGTAGGCAAACTGCTCCTGGTTGATGCCTGCTGAACTATGGGGAGGTGGGGTTTCCTGACACAGCTACTTGACGTCAGACTAATGCAGCTAACTACATCTCACAGCTACATCAGGCAGGGATTGGGGGCTCAGATTTGGGGTTTATCTTCTCCCCACCTCCACCTCCTAGTTTGGCACCAAATCCAGATGTTCCCTGAATAAAGTGAAAGAAAACAGTGTAACTCCCACCTCCCTTCTCCCCTCCACCCGCCACACCACACCACCCCTGGACAGACCTGCGCTAAGCAGCTTTTGAAGAAACTGGGAGACATCTACTATTGGTCTTGAGGGTGAGAGGGGCTCATTTAGCAACGGGGGAAGAATTTTTCCCCTGGGGACAAAATCATGAGCTTTTGAATGCTGAAGAAGACAAATTCACCCTGAAACTGCATGAATTCCAGCATCCTGGGATTCCCCTGGCCCCGGTGAAGAGCTGCCGGGGAGGTAGGTCTCTGTGTATACAGCCGCTTCCTACTCCACAGATTGCCTCCCCCACTTTGTCTCATCCTCTGGCTATGTCAAGGAGGAAGGAGGTCTTTGTGCCCTCTGGGCCGGGTGGGGAGGAGAGCAACAGCTCTAAGAGGCAACCAAGGCTGGTGCAAAACCAGAGACTGTGTCCAGAGGGAAGGCTCTAGGGAGAGGCAGGGACTGAGATAAAGTGCGGGCTGGACTCCCTGGGATAGGAGGGAGTGTCTAAAGGCAGAAGCAGCAACAACAGGTGGGAGCCCCTTGCTTTGTGTTACCTGAGCCCCACAGGGGAGGTAGGTTCCTGATGAGATGGGTACAAGCTCACCCCTGCTTCCTGCTTTCTTTGACACCAGGGTGCGGGCAGAAGTTCTGCTCCCCTGTCCCCCATCAGAGTCCCCCCCTGCCGCCTGCCTAGGCTGGCGAGAGATGCTGCCCCTCGACACCCACAGCACGTTCAGCCATGCAGCAGGGCTTGGGAATAAATAACAGCCAACCCCTTGGACACTCCAGGTTACATATTTGGGGAGGGAGTGCCCCCATTAGCATGGGAATGATAGCAATGATTCCCCAGCCAGGAGCCACACCACACAAACTCTGACTGCCAGAGCCTCACATAACCCCTGTGAGCCAGGTGACTACACTCTGCCTCATTTCAGAGATGGGGAAACTGAGGCACAGAGAAGAGAAGTGATTTACCTGGGGTGGCCGGGCACAGCTCAGAGTCAAACCCCAGTGTCCCGACTCCCAATCCTCACCCAGCCTCATCCCTACCAGAGGTGACGGGTGAGAGGGGCAGTGCCCTGGGTCAAAGCCAGCTGTCCACTGAGATGTCCCCCTCATGTAACTACTGTTTCTGTCCACAGCCGTGAGGCCCACACCCTTGCCCGCGCCCTCCTGCCTACCTTTGCCTTCAGTGCCATTGGCCCTGTTGGCTGCCTGGCTGTTCTGCAACATCCTCATGCGGACCTGCTCCTGCACCCGGGCACTCTTCAGCAGCGCCGCATCCTGTGTCACCTTGCTCTTTCTGTCCAGCTGCTGGTCCGAGGGCAGCGCCAGGGAGCACACGCCCGCCTCGGGCTGCAAAGCCGAAAAGAAGAAGTTATTCTCCTGCATGGTCCTGGGTGGGCAGGGAACCCGGTTCGCTCTGCCCCTTAGAGCCGGGGGGAGGGAGAGGTCTGCTTGTCCCAGGCCACCAGTCCAGTTTTCCTTTCTCCCTTCCGTCTCTTCCAATCCTGGTGCCAAGCTAAGTCTCCCAGGGAGCAAAGCGTGTCTGTCAGGAGTGCAGGTGGGGCCAGCTGCTGGATCCTCCCTCTGCACTCCTGGGGGAGTTGCTTAGTCCCAGCTGCTCTGGAGAAATAGCATGGGACACCCTCAGCCCACGCTACCCCTGTCCCTGTCCCTGTCCATGCCCTGCCTTCCTGGGGCAGGACTTTCCAGGGCTGCAGAGGGACAGGGTTACACCCTTCTTCATAGCAACTGACGTCGCAGCAGAAGCCGGTTTTAAGGCCGAGCAGGTCTGCCAGTTCCACCTTAAGCAGGTGAGGCCTTGGCGGGGCCCCGCTTCCTCTCTGTGTTAAGGTGGAAAGCTAAGGAGGCAAAGCCAGCCCCTGTCCTGCCACACCTTGTCAGTTGTGCAAACTAGCATGGGTGATTTATGGGCGTAGCCGGGCCTGGGAGCCTCAGGCACCAGACAGTCCCTCCCATGCAGTCTCCTCTGGGGGCAGTGGTGGGTTTGGGTAGCTGAGCAGCCCCTCTGCCCATGGCCTGAGGTGATGGCACCAGGGAAAGCTGAGTGGTGATATTGAGCCATTTCACTGTAATTTTTTTTTAAAGACATTTTTTGTGTGCCAAGCCAAATCAGCCAAATCAAGTCCAAATCCATGAGTCAGTCCACAACCATAAGTGGCCCTACAACCGGCAAACATCCTCCACCCCCACCAGGGGCTTCAGATATTTCCAAAGTCTTTTGGCAGGCATCCTATGTGCAGCCCTAAACCCAGAGGCTTGAGGTTCAGATGCCCCCAAGCATGAACGACACGTGTCCCTGGAGGCTGGGAGGGGGCATGGCGACCACCCGCAGGCAGTGGCAGTGAGCGGGGAGCTTCTGCAGGCAGCTGTGCCAGTGTTGGTGGCCGGGGAAGGTAGTGAGCACCAAACAGCAGTGGACGACCACCCACAGATAGCAGTGATTGACAACAGCCAGCAGCGACTGGCGACCGCCTGCAGGCACTGCCAGTAGCATTGGTGGCGCTCCTCTCAGGGGGGTGCACTGCCAATCTCAGGGGGTGCACGTGCACCCGCGTGCACCCCTTATGCATCACCAATGCCCCCGAGTTTCGCCTGCCCTCAGCCATATGGCCACAGGAGCAAGGTAGAGAGGAGCCTCCCATTTCCATAAAGTGGGCTTTAAGCCCCAATACCTCGGTGAGGACTAAACCACACCAGAAGAACAGTTATTCTCCGGGCGCTTAAGGAAAACTGCCTTCATGGACCCAGATCAATGGTGTTTCCCCTGTCCAGGGCAACAAAACCAGCAAGCCCCCTCCTAGCTGGTGAAGGGCCAGGGAATCGGGTTAATGCAGCTAGTTCTCAGGGGGCCGTGCAGTGGAGCAGAAACAGTCAAACTTTCCCTTCACTTGGCAGGATCTGACCCCACATGAAACCACAGGGCAAGGAATGGAGAGGGGTCAGAGTTGGACTTCTTTAGCATGCCCATGCTGGCAGCTGTAGGAGGGCAAACCCTATGTGCCACAGGCCAAATTCCCTTCCCACTTACTCCACTTGTATAATCAAGTACTAAATAAATGTGCAGTAACCAGAGTTACTGTGCAGAAGCACCGGCGAATGCCTTTTAAGTGATACTACTGTGCAGTAGCCAAATAATACTGCACAGTAGAGTATTAGCATTGTTTGTGCTGTGATGTGCTACTGTGCAGCATTATTAGGCTACTGCACTGCTAGCATCTCATATAGACGTGCCCAGCGAGTGCTGGTGATGGACATGTGCCACTGCTTGGGCTGCAGGGATTGGTAAGGTTCTTCCACGTGCCAAATTAACTCTATCTCATGCATACACACATGACAAGATGGGCCATGAATGATCAGCAGTCCCACTGCTCAAATCCCTGGCTGGTGGTCTCATAAAACCATCCAGGAGCTGGGGAGGAAAGGAGCCCCCATTCAGTGCCCATCCCCTCACCTGCAGACTGCTAGGGCATGGTCAGCCTCAGACACCTGCACCTCCAATACCCAAGTGCACTCAAAAGCAGGTTTGACCACTCAGGCCCCAGCTCAGCCACCAGGAATGATTCCCCCGTGCTCTAACATGCCCAGCCAACACCAGGGGCAGGGTGTCTTGCCAGGCAGAAGGAAGGTGCATCATCAAACCTAGGTGCACATGGTTTCCCAGCAAGGAGCTGTGCTTCAGTCACTAGCCCAGGTGTCAGGAGTTTGGTGTGGAGTGGGGAGAGCCTGGGCAAGCTACCAAAGGAACTGATTTCCAAGTGCTTGGCACTTACAATCAGGGCTGCGTTTTTGTTTTTCTTTTTTTTATGTAATATGTTTTGTGTTCCAGGTCAAATTAGCCACATCAGTTCCAAATCATATTCATAGATGTCATAGATTTCATAGACATTAGGGCTGGAAGGGACCTTGAAGATCATCAAGTCCAGCCCCCTGCCCCAGGGGCAGAAAGTCAAGTCCAGCCCCCTGCTCCAAGGGCAGGAAGTCAGCTAGGGTCAAAGGATCCCAGCAATATTGATTGAGCAGAACTCAATTGTTACAAAACCATATCAACTGAGCAGGCAGAACACAATCATTCTAAACACCATGTATGGCACTACAACCAGCGAGCATCTTTCATCCCACTCTTCAGTCTGGGACCTCAAATACTCCCTACACTCAATCTCAGCCCACATGCTGATGGAAACCTACAACGAGGACAGGTTAATGCCGCCCATCTGAGTCAGGGCCCAGCTAAAACCCAGGGAGAACCATCTTTTCTGCCTAGCCACTCTGGGTCTGTCTTGCCTGTTTCGACAGTCACCTCTGTGGGACACAGGCTGTCTCTAACAAAGTGCAGATGCAGGGCACTGCTGTGATACAGGGAAAGCACATCACATCCATTCCAGCCAGAGAGCCAGATCAGTTGCTTTGCTCCCCTCAGCATCACTTCCAGAGAGCCCTTGTCCCTTGAAAGGCCTCCACTACAGAAGTGGAGCTTGCAATGCTCCACATGCTGCAGGATGAGAGATACTACAGATATGCAGAAAAGTTACAATGACAAGTATTAACAGCCAGGCCTACCCCTACTTCCCTTTTCAAATGCGATGAGAAAAGACCTATTTAGCCCAGGATAGCTCCACTGCTCTGCCCACCCAACTAGTAAAACCTGGGTGACTAATCTGCTATTAATGGTCCCCAGACACTAATTAAGGATGCCTGCACCTCCCTTGGAAGGCAAGGATGGGCTATCCGGGACTTATGAAGCAGGAAACTGAAGCACAAAGAGGTGACTTATCCAGCCAGTGAGTCAGGTGCTGAGCTGGGAGCTCCCAGGCCTCATACTCCCACCATGCCTCCCCTGCAGATCTACCCCCTCACACCAGTGGCAACTCTCAGGGCATTTGGAAGAAAGGCTCACAATGAAGCAATGTGTTCCTAACCTGTGCCAATTACCATTCTATTTTGCCTTAGCAGGTGCATCTTAGGACTAACTTCGGATCTTTTAGTGTTTTTTCCTTTCATTTTTCAATTCTGCATACACATTATCACGCAGCATTGATTTAAAAATGTCGTGTATATCTTACAGTGCACAGTGGCCAGCAGCTAAGAGGCTATATTAATGAACCTTTCCTCTTGATCAATGGTTTGTATTGAAAGCCCCATCTTCTGGAGTCATGGGGCTATGTAAGAATCTTAGCTTTGATCTGTTTTGTTTTTTTTTTTAATGTAAATTCTTCTTGCACCTGTGGAGAAAAGCGTGACAAATATGGTCCCTGCTGGCTCAAAAAACCAAAAGACAAATTACAAGAAGCCCATAAGAAGCCCATGTTTATTCTGATTGAAATTTCATGCTTTTTAAGCCAAGTCTTGGGATTTTTAAATGCTCTGGGTCAATCAGATTGATCACACATTTGTAAGGGCATTATCTGGATTTGCTGTCATGTGAATTTTAAAAGTGACCTCAAAAAAAAAAAGCGAGTTTGGGGACACAGCTTTTTATGCTTATGTATGAGGTCTGAAGAAGGTCAGAAAGGTTGGTCTGTGGCTGATCATTTATTAATTTAAGAAATTTGTATCCATCAGCAAGCACACTTTCTCCAGGAAGTCTTGCTGGCTTATCCGAGAACAAGTAAGCTGATGGAGCGACAAAAACCAAACAAGTAAAACCTAGTTAGCATGAGTGTTCCAGGGTTTGACATGGATTGACACATGGGTCCCAGACTCCTCTGACAATCGTTTCACAGAATGGAAATTCAGATCCGTGCTGGGGACCTCTCAGTGCTCGACTCCAGGGGTCTGGTTGCTATTTGCGAACTCCAAATCCAGGGGTTGAATTCCCCACCCCTGAAAAGTTCACAGGAGCTTGCCTATGCGATACTGACCCTTGCGCTTCTCCACAGGGAGCCTTTGCAACCCAATCCAATGTGGGAACCACATCCTGAACCATCCTTGCTCTTGCCCAGGGGTTCCACTCCGACAGTCCCTCAAAGCTCTTCCTGCAAAGCAAGTTTGAGTTTGACAGACAACGTCCTTCTAGAGCTCCTGAAACACAAAAAATTTGGGGCCAGAATGGGCCCAGCCTCCATGGAGGTACTAGAAGGGGACTTCTTTCAGGGCCTAAAAGAGGAGCTGGCCAAAGCAGTCACAGAACCTTATTCTTAAGAGCAAGACATGAACATCCAGGAACAAAGGAAAACAGTGAAAACAGTCTCAGCCACCTCCCCTCATCTCTCTTCTCCGATGCAACGGGGCCTAATGGTTAGCACAAGGCACTGAAGGCCAGGACACTGGGGTACTTTTCCTTCTGCAGCCACTGACTCACTGTTACCACCTTTGGGCTAGTCATGTGAACATGAGTGCACCCCACAGCACAATCTACAAGCGTTGGTAATAAAAAAATAGAACAGCTCAGGAATGCACGCACACTGGGTGTGCTGACGCCAACCCCTGGCTCCGAGTGGCTTGCAGATCCTCAGATGAAAGGGGCAACAGCCCTGCAAAGCCTTATTCATTCTACCTCTGGCGCTCAGTCTACCTCCCTTCACTCCACCCAAGCGTCTTGCCTGACTTGCTCCCTCAGCCTCCATCCCCTCTTCCCAGCTTGGTGCCTCCATTCAGGTAGCCCTGTCATGCCCTTAATTAAAGACAGCCAAGGCTACAATTTTGGCACAGCAATTTTAACCAATTTCATGGTAGAGGTGCAGGGGAAAGGATGTAATATTAGCAGAGAGGTTGCCAACTGCGCTAGCCTACAACAGCTAAAGAATAGCCCAGCCAAACCAGGTGCATTTCCCTATGGTGATACACCACCTCCTGGGAGTTGTAGTTTGGAAGGCTAACACCCCCACTCTTCACCACAGACCAGGATCCCGGACTGGACATGTCCCATGACCCACTGTGCTTTCTTCTCTGATGGAGTGGGAGGGTACTTCATGAGAGTTATGAGGTTCCTTCCAGTTCACAGTGACCTCCCTGGGGGGGAGATGGATAGTCTTGAGGGCTAGAGGAAGGTGCCCAAACCCATCCTGACCACGAGAACAGATTTCATAGACATTAGGGCTAGAAGGGACCTCAGAAGACCATTGAGTCCAGCCCCCTGCCCCAGGGGCAGGAAGTCAGCTAGTGTCAAAGGATCCCAGCAAGATAAACACCCAAATGTCTCTTAAAGGAGGCCAGAGTAGATGTTTGCACCATCTCTGGTGGCAGTCTGTTCCAAGTCTTGAGGGCTCAGACAGTAAAGAAGTTCTTCCTTATGTCCAACCTGAAACGGTCTTGGAGGAGTTTGTGACCAGTCCTACTCACAGAAATCAGTAGCGGAGGATGGTGAAGACACAGCCAGATCTACCTGGAAGAGGGACATTTGGCACAGGATATTGCAAGACCCAAGTTCCCTTGAGCCAGAATTTAGCTAGGGTGCAAGTAGGCAGGAAAAGCTGTAACATGGCCCAGAAAGGGACAGCTAGGAAGGCATGCCCAGTGCCTTCTCATGGTGTGGGCATAAGGGATGGGGGATGAGATGATCTAATCTTCAGTGACTTCATTAACCCCTACTGGGATCCCCACCCCCTAGATGGGGAGAGGTGCACTACCTTCGGGCTGGAAGGGTTAATCCAGGGCTTGTTTCAGGGATCCCTCTCTGCAGCCCCACCTTTCTCCTCTGCAGTATTTCCCAGGGCTGGGCGCAGTGCCCCAGGGCTGTAGGGGAGGGGCACCTGGGGTAGGAGGGGGCCCTTGGGTTGCAAACTGTCAAGGACATTTGTCTCCAAGGCCTCAAAGCCAGCAGGTGCCAAGCGCTCTGCTGGGGAGTCTGGAGACATGGGTGCTAATGGGGGACCAGGGGAGGAATGGCTCCTTGAAGTTCCCATCCGGGCCCAGCTCTGAGAGTCTTCCAAGTTTCCAGTGAGTCGTAGCAGCCCGGAGCAGAGCAGCTGCTGGGGATTACTCAGCCAGACGCACTGCTGTTCTCAGCCCGCTGGCGCGGCTCCAAGGTCAAGGTAATACCTGACACTGCTTGTCTCCTGTCTCCTTGCTACGGTGCTAAAGAAACTGTCCCTCTAGCAGGGCAACAGAGTTGTAAGTCTCTGCAGGCAGAGACCCATCTACAACCCCTAGCTGCTGTTCCTCCCCCCCAGCCTATGATAGTGTGTGAATCCCAGCCTTCCCCTGGGGTGGGGCAGGGACAGGGCTCAGAGAGGCAGTAACTCTCCCAGCACAAGTCGGCACTGGCCTTTTGCTGCAGAGAGGCTTCCTGGCAGTCAACACACTTCCCCCCTCCCTCCCAGGGCAAATTCCTGTGGATGGAGGCTCCTCCCAGCTCCTCCTCTCAGCACTGCGGGAGGCAGCAGGAGGCAGCACTGTGTGCCAACGCTGCCATGGCTCCCACCCAGCAGCTTCTCTTCTGGGGAGTGAGCAGGCCAGGTGTGAGCTGGGGATGTTTGCTGCTGGGGCAGCCAAGTTCCCCTGGCACATCCTAGAGGATGGACCACTGCACAGGGAACCTCTCTTCTTGCAGTGTACTCTGATCCCCCCATAGCTTACCTCCAGACATCCCAACCAGAGGCCAGCCCAGTAACTAATGGTCTCCTTGCTGCATCTGCCCCAAGACACATGGTGCTATAGTGCACCCAGCAGAGGTGGATTAAGAGGTACTGGGGCTCTTGGCAAACACAAAATTGGACGCCCCCATGGGACCTGGCCCCTTCCCCTCCTGGTGCTGGCAGGGGAGGCTAGGTGGACCCTGCTGGGCTGGGGGTGGAGGGGCACATGCTCTCCTCTTCTCCCTGCTCCCCAGCTCCCTCCCCCAGTATGGCCAAACACACACAGCTATGCACACACAGGCGTGCATGTAGATGGGCATGCACTCTACTCTCACTCACTCTCTGCACATGGACACACAGACACAAACACACTCTCCCTGACATGAACACAGGCACACACACAGACATTTGCACACATAGACTCAGACAGGCGTGCACTCTACTCACTTTAAGAGCCCAGTTTAAAACCCCATTTTCACTTCCCTGCTGATGAGGATGCTGGGGCCCCAAATTGGTAGGGGCCCCTGGGCTTGTGCCCAGCTGGCCTGTGCATTAATCGGCCTATGGCCGCCAGGCGTGGTACATGCTGGCGTGGCCTCAGTGGGGTGTACCTCTCCGGTGAGACCTCACCTGGGGCTGTAAGCTGCAGGGAGACTATGTAGGGTAGCAGGGCCTGCAACTTTATGGGGTAAGGTTCCCAGACAGAGATTCTGGGCAAGGCACTACGAAGCTATTGTTGCTATCCACAGCTGGACAGAACTGGACACAAAGCAGAGCAAACCCTTTGCAAGCCCTGAATGATTGTGCACATCACATGGTACCAGGAGGAAACGGACTAAGAAAATACCCCGACTGGAAGACCATTGCAATGAAGAGCCTCACCAGAGCCTGAACTCCCAGGCATTTTGGAAAACAGTTGGAAGGAAGCCAAGCAGTGCTAGAGTATGTGCTTCTGGCCTTTTGGCTCAGATCAAGTGTCTTGTGGACTAAGATCAAGTGATAGTATCTGAATCCCAAGGCCTCCAGGCTTAGGCCTGCATATAAGATGACTGCCAATGGATTTGGGAGTATCTGAAGTCCCAGGGGGAGAGCCTGGGATGAAGGATACTCACTAACTGTAGCACCATACATGGTATTTAGAAAGGGTTTTGGAACGATTGAGTTCTGCTCAATTGATATGATTTGGAATTGATTTGGTTGACTTGACCCGGAACATGGAATATATATTTTTAAAAACGTGGAAGCAATGAGTACCAGTTCAAAGGCAGGCAGATGTGCTTAATGGTTCTCCGGTCACTTGGGCAGAGGAGGCTAACAATGCTGAATGGAACTGGAGGAGTGCTACCATCCCCATGGGAATGAACCATGTGAAAGAGGATTTGAAGTACAGGGCATAGAAAACAGGTGAAACCCTAGAAGAGTCAGCAACTGGCTAAAGAGCCAATCCTGCAATTCTGTGGGGAGTAACTTGATCCCTGATTAAAAAGCAAAAACAAATCTCTGTTAGGATCCTAAACAAAACACGCTGGGTTCAGATACACATCATGATTACTACAGAGTCATGTATCTGGCTTTTTACTCAGTTCCAAGCAGCGGGCAGGTGACATGAGAGCAGTTCTGTCAAACTGGCTGTGGCAGCAGGTGATATTACAGGGCCTGGCCACTAGGTACACCAGGTTTGCAGGCAGCAAACATCTGGCCTGTGATGATGACATTGTCCAGAGCAGCATCGCCCAACCAACTGGCCCTGAAGATTGGACGAAGGGTATGGGGCTGCAGGCCGGATCCTATGTGCGGGGTCGGTCCGTGGGTCTGATCTAGCATGTGGTCTGCTGTGGGGTCAACCTCTCATGCTGGCCCAGCTCTGTGCTGGATTCAGCCATGGGCCAACCTCATGCTGGCATGATCCGGTGTGATGGACCGTGTCATCCAGCCTGCGGGGCTCCCTGGTAGTTCAGAAATTTTAAAGTGGCAGAGTGGTGGCAGCTTTAATTGCCGCAGCTGCCAGAGCATACAGCAACCTTTTCAGCTGCGGGCTGGAATGACCCAGTTTGGGTTAGAAAAGGGTGGCAGGCACTTGGACTTGGCCACTGCCGCTGTCACTTTTCCACTCATTTGCCCGTTACACTTTTACCACAGAGTTTAGTCATTTTAATCCAGAATAAGTGTGTTGTGTCCAATCAGGGAAAGATTACTAGAGAAGGAACCCTTGACCAGGCAACTATAATTTGCCAAGTCACAGAAGTCACCCGGTCCAAAAAAAGCACCTGGTGGGTAGACAGTGCTCCAACACGGTAGACATGATCGCGATCCCAAAATACTGCAAGAGAGACCTGAGACAGAAACATATGTGTATCTCCAAGTCCAAGTCAAACAACAGCAGCACATAAAACTACACACACTGCAGACACCAACTCAGGCCAAGATATTGCCCGACATCTGGGAAAAGTTGCAAGAACATCAATGGATTATATAATTTTGCAGGGTTTGCAAGCACCTAAAGAGTGTGCTCAGCATATAAAAGACAACAGCTCCACTAGCCCAAACAAACTCTTCATAGCAGCAGAAGGCAAAGCTACAATTGAGTCAATCCAAGAACAAATGAGATGTTTATTCATTTTAAGGTGGGCTCTGTTGGAGCAGCCAATGTGGTACCAGTGTCAGTGACACTAAAAGGAAAAGCTTGGGTAGTAGAAAGTGAATGGCTACAACTTGGGATTTACGCCCTCAGTGTGAATTAGCTCAGCATGGTATGAGAATTCAACATGCAGATGAACGTAAGTTGCAGGAGATACAGTGTGTAATTCTACCAGGGAAAAGAGCACCTAAAATTGAGTAAAAACCAGACCACGCTTAAATGGGGCAGGAGATGAAAAAAATTAAAGAAGAATTTAAGAGCGTCTTCCCTGGAAAAAGAACACAGGACTGGAAGGGGCTTCCTGGGCCTCTGTGCCCATGCTCTGCAGGCAACATTTTGTCCAAAGGGTCTACAAAACCATCTGGTCTCATCCCTCCCACACACCACAGCCACACAGTCCCTAAAGGAAAGGGAGAAATGCACCAAATGCCACAGTTACAGAGCAGAGGAGACAAGACCATTTGACCTGCCACCGCAATGGCAGACAATTTGTCAGAGTAAGATGTGGTCAGCAGATCAGAGAAGAGGAAAATTCCCAGAGTAGAGAACAAAGACAAAAGAGACTGACTGTGCCACAATTCCTAACCCTGCAAAAGCTCCCTTTGCACTAAAGCAGATGCTAAAGAGAGGAGCAGAACTGGCTTTGCTGCTCTGGGAATCATACTGCAAGTAAAGAAACTAGCAGAGTGGGCAGGTGCCCCCATATTGCAAAGAAACAACCTCTTGCTTATGTATGAACCCAAAAGTATTAAATAAATATATAAAAGGGGAACATTTTCCACTACCTAAAATGAGGAAAAATATTGATGGACTTGTTATGTTATAAAAGTTTTTATGCTGGCATTGCCATTGAGATGATAGCAGGTGCTTTTCTACCTACAGAGGACAGGTTTATGCATATTCCAAAACTGCCATTTGGGTGTGCTATGTGCCTGAGCTATTTCAACTGGGAGAGAGAGTGCTGAGGTTTACAGTGTCATTTCAATTTGGGGAGAAACAGTAGAAGAGTATGACCAGAGGTTCTGAACAATCTGAGCTACACAAATGCAAATATAAACTTTGTGCTAAGGAATGGTCATACCTGCAAGAGAGGGATTAGCACAATGTGTATAGAGGAATCACACTAAGGTTGAAGCCATCACTGACCTGCCTGTCCCACCAAACCAGGAAGGCATCTAGATTCCTGTGAACAGTGAACCAGGTAGGGAAATCTGACTTTATTTAGCTGTCTGACTTGGCACACTGAGATCATCACTGGGCAAAGGTGTCCAAAAGACGTGGGATGCAAATCGTTGTAATGAGATTGAGACACTTAAAAAGTGAGATAATGAGGCCATAGCGTGGAGATACCGTCACTGGAAAAGTAAAAGCAAGTTGTCTTCACATGCCTTCAAGGCAAGTAATGGCACAGTCCCCTTACTGTTGTGTGGTCAGAAATGGAGAGCAGTGGCTTAGGTGCTAACACAGTATGTCAATACAGTCATGCTGAAGGCAGCTTTGACATTAATTTATGGAGGGGAAAAAAGTTCATGTCTTTAGTTATGGGAGGGCCAAATGCACTACACACAAAATAATTGCAATGCTAGAGGAAACTGTTAAGGCCTGTTTCACAAGCCAAAAATATAGGCCCTGTCACAGGGAAAACCCATGTTTGTGGAATAGGAAAAACTGGCCACACTGGAACAAAATAGGCATAGATTTGTTCACATCATTTGAAAGAAAATCTATTTGTCCAAGTGTTATCCTCCCTTCCCTGAGATAGCCCTACTTCTGCTAGAAGATGCTACAGCTAACCAAGCGATTGTACATGTGAAGACCATGCTAGATGTAGTATCCTTGGCACAGTACTGTCTGACAATGGGCCATAGTTTGGTGGGCATGAACATAAGTTGCTTGCAGAGATGCCTGAGCTTGGCCATGTTATCACTAGTCCTCATTACCCCCAACCCAACAGACTGACGGAAAGCAGTACAGTAACAATCAAATGCCTACTACTCCAATGGATTTCAGAGTCAGACTGATCTTATTTAGCACTGTTAAATTACAGGCTAACACTAACAAGGCTGGGGTTGTTCTTCAGGTGATGTTTCTCCAACAAACACCTGAAATCACCAAAGACTGGCAGAGGTATAAAGAGAGACAAAGCAAACCTGATGCTATATCATCCGGGATGTAAGAGATGCCACCAACTTATGAAAACAAGACAATACATATCTACGATGGGAAATGGTAGTCACAAAGAGAGTGCCCTGTGCACTCTGGCTGGTGGGTTTTTACGTGCTCCAGTCCTGTTTTGGCTTGGAAGGGAAGATATGGCACTGGGGACTGCACCTTTAGGGGCCGAGCTTCCCCAAGGAGCTAGAGGGGTTATGTACAGCCAGATGGAACCAGATGCAGAATAAAGCATGGAGTGATCACTGCACGACACTTTGGGCAGCCCAGAAGAGCAACCCCCACCCAGCCCTGAGCTCTATTTACCCCTGGCCAAATAGGCTGAAGAACAGTATTCTCTGGTCACCACATGCCTTTCCATCCCAAAGTCCTTTCCTTTCTGAGTTTGGCAGAGCTTGGGATAGAGAGGCTGTAAGTCCTAAAGCAGGGAGTGATTTTTTTCCAACACTGCTACCTGGGACCTCTTGATAGTACATTGACAATATTTTATAGAAGCAGGATATTAACTGCTGTGGTTCCCCTGCTTTCCCTGTGGCAGGTTAGGGTGTTAGGGTTGAGGATAGTCTTATGTAGAGTTTAGATTATGTTTGTATGGGATGTTGTGGATAGGGATGACCCTGCCTCAGGCAGGGGGTTGGACCAAATGACCTCTGAGGTCCCTCCAAGCCCTACTTCTCTATGACTCTAAGTGCCTTTCGAAGCAGAGCCCAATTTGACCCAGTCATGGCAAGCAAGAGCGCTGCAGTGCATGCCAGGGAGGAAGCGGACGACAGTGTGCTGGAGCATGCATGGGGCAGGGATGATGGAACTTGCTCCCAAGAGGGCCTGAGACTAGTCAGTGCACCGTGATTAAAGACCAATTTGGGATGTGAAGTACCATTTTTCTTTCAAGCTTAAATTGGTGGTGGATTAATGGACCCTGTAAAAGTGACAGACTGCTGGCCCCAGGAAACCAGCCCAGTGAGGACACACAGCAGATTGTATGCAGGCTTCCTCCTACATGCTCTGCCAAGGCACTGCCAGCTTGTTTGCAGCCCCTCAACTATTCTACAGCTGTCCCCTTGCTCCACCACAGCATCCCTGCTTGTTCCTGATCAGCCCCCCACCCCCTCATTATCCCACCATCACCCCTAGCTCTTCACCAGTCCGTTTGCACCACAACAACAGGGGCAGCCCTCTTGCTGCCTCTCAGCTCTGCCAGCACCCTGCAGTCCTACCTGCCCCCTCCTCAGGTCCCATTCTCATTACTTGAGTGCCAAGGCTCATCTGTCCTCAACTACAGTGCACTTGGCTCTTCCAGCCCTGAGCCCAGGAAGGACTTCCCTGACTCTCCCCAGTCCCTTTCCACTCTTATCAAAGCTGGGATTTGAACCCCTGTCACGAGCTAATACATGAGCCCTGGGTTCCCTTTTTACAGCAAATTAAATCCTTGAGGCCAGCAGCTGAATTTCTCCTGGGATCACAAGTGGAGTCTTGGCTTTAGTGTGAGAACAGCTAACAGAGCCAGTCCCAGACCCTGGCCCAAAATCTTGGCTGGTACAAACCCTGGTTGATGCACCAGTGTCACTTTGGGAGGAAGATGCCCCTCACCCCTAAGTGGAAGGTAAGCTTTTTTTGCTGCTGTTGTGGGATGAGGTGGGTGGAGCAGTCGTGCAGCTCCTTGCGCTGTGGGCCAGGCGGGCTGAGGCACCCACAGCAGTCAGGGAACACAGCCATGTTCAGAGAAGGGCTGGTCTGAACCTACAGCCGGAGCAGCAAAGGAGAAGCAGCAAAAAAAAGTCTCCCTGTAAGGCAAATCCAAGCTGGGTCCCTCTGCCACAGCAGCATCCTTTCCTGCAACAGCTGCCTCAGCTGAGCCCTGAACAAAGAGAGCAGCACCCCAGTCTGTGATCGCACCACTTTGTGTTCCCCTCTTTGTGCTCCGTCCTCCCTTCTCTCCCTGGTCCTACTTTGCAAAGCCACCAGAAGCACTGAGAACAATGCCATTACCTTTATCCCTGTCCCACCAGCAGTCTCCTCACCCTGTGCAGTGGGAACATGGCTCTGGGTCTTGCCCAGACCACATGGCCACATTGCCCTTTCCTTGAGGCATCATGTGTTATCAGGGGAGGCTAGTGGTGCAGCCTATGGCCCCCAGACATTCCCTGCAAAACAGCTGTTGGAGTGGTACCATCCTCTGGCTCTTAATATCAGCCTAAAGCGAGGACTGCAGAGAAGAGACGTCCCGAGCTGCCCTGTTGTCCCCTCCTCATGGGGCAGGGACAATACAGAACATCCCCCGGCATGGCCCAAAGCAGTTCACAAGGGAGATGCACTGCACTGAGTAGCATTATTCTCATCTTATGGGTAGGGAAACTGAGGCACAACAAGGTAAAGGGATATGACCAAGGTCACCCAGAAGGCTTGTGGCAGAGCCAGAAATGGAACCCAGGTCTGCTGAGTGCCAGTCAGTGCTCTGTCCACCAGCCCCGACTGCCTGGGCAAAAGCTGTGCTGACCTGGATGGCCAGGCTCTGCTGCCGCCTGGGGAGCAGCCACCCACACAGGCAAGCACTGCTGGGACAACACAGGTCGGTACCTGCTCCCCGATGGAGCAATCAGCCCTGTTCACCTCAGCTGCAGCTGCGTGGCAGGAGGGGATGGTACCATCTTGGGCAGGGCATCCCTCACAATGCTTCTTCCTTCTGAACTGAAGGGGCCTAGCGGCAAAGTCCAAGGCCTGGCACAGAAAATATCCCAAGTTGCTGGCACTGCGGGGGAAATGGCCCTCACCCTCAGGGGCTTTGTCCGCACCCAGTGCCTCTGCTCACAGGAACCGACAGCGAGAAGTTGGGCTAACGCATTAAAGCCTGGGCCTCGTTTTCCCTCTGTATGCACCTTGCAAGCAGGTCTACAGCCATCAATGCCAGCCAGTCACCCCTGCAATGCAGCTGGAAGCTAAGGGGGCTTGCAGCCTCTCTACCAAAGATGCCTCAGCCCCTGTCTACCCCCACGTGCTGGCAGCAGGTGTCCCCAAGAGCTTCTCAACCCATGTTAGCACTGACCTCCCACCTCATTCAGCAAAGTCCAGGCATAAAGCCGCAACGTGCTCCTGTGTGGGCTGGGGCTCAGAGCAGCCTTGCACCTACTATTATGCCATACACACTGAACCCCCACCATCACCACCCTCTGAAGGACCAGACCGCTTTGCAGAGGAGAGAAGGGCCTGGGAGACATACCCTGCTGGGCGCCTGAGGGTGTGCATTGCCCTGCATCATTTCCTTGGTGATGGAAGCCGATTCCCACATGCTGTGGCCTGGGGCCGCCAAGGTCCCTGGGCCCAATGAGGAGGTAGAGATCCCTTTTCCCCAGCCAGGCAGGAGGATGACGATGACTGCACAGCTGTGGAGGAGCTGTGTCTGTGCAGCTCAGGAACAAGCTGGGCTGGGAGTGGGGAGCAGGTGACGCCCACCGATGTTATCCAACTGGTTGCTTTGCCTTTGTTGTGCGCATTTCAAAAGCAAAATCCTCAGAGCCAAGTTTGTACTTTCTGGGGTTGTGGTGGAGCCTGGCAGCTAGGGCGCCTTGGCATGGGATAGGAAGGCAGACCTTGGGGAGGCGCCAGGACTTTCTTGGGGCTCTCTGAGCTGTCCTGACCTGCTGCGCAAAGCTCCCTAAAGCCTCCAGAGCTGGGCCCACACCTGTGCTGGGCATGAAGGCTGAGCCAGCTGCAGGGAGGAAACTCTGAGCTGGCTGGGCCATTGTTCCTGGCTTGCCTCAATGCTGCATCATCAAAACCAAGGGCTCGCCACCTCGCTATCTGCTTCCAGGACCCTGCATGCCTCCATTCCCTCTCTCTCTCTCTCTCTCTCTCTCTCTCACACACACACACCCCTCCATTCTCTCTCTCTCTCCCAGACACGTGTACACACACACACACACACACACCCCTCCATTCTCTCTCTCTCTCCCGGACACGTACACACACCCATCTCCACTTCCTCTCTCCCTCACACACGCACACCCCTTCATTCCCTCTCTCTCTCTCACCCCCCCTCCTTCTTCCCCATTCCTGTTACAGGGTTGGAGGGAGCCATAACCAGCACAGGAAGCTGGCATCATGCACTGTGCTGTGACAGGGAAACTGGCACTAACAAGGCCTGATGCCACTGCCTCAGAGCGTTGGCAGCCTGGGGGCACAGTCACGGTGCCCAGGGTGATGGAAGAGGGAGAGGTCCCTAAATTCTCACAGACCAGCTGGCAGGGGCATGGCTGGGTGGCTGTTCTGGGCAGAAGGAACAGCAAGGATGAAGTCCCACTGTTGGGGATTATTTTGGGGGGGACATACCAGGATGGGAGTGCCAGGCTGTGCTGAAGGCACCAAAGGATGTTGAGACATCAGCAAGGGAAGGCAGAGAAGGGAGGAGTCAGCTTCACACATGGCATCCTGTGCTGGGAACATCTTCAGTGTAAAGCTGTGGCAGCAGCTGAGCTAGCAGCAGGGCCAGACACAGGCATGGGCAAACAGGGTGACCACCTGGGGCCTGGACAAAAAGGGGGCCTGTTGTCTGATTATTATTATCATTATCTCTGGTGAAGGGGGGCCCGATATTAAAAGTTCACCAAGGGCCACCAGGCATCTCCGTACGGCATTGGGTAGCAGAATCCTTGCACTGTCCCATTGCCCACTTGCATCTACCAGGCAACACAAGGTCACCCCACTTGCACACTCCTTGCTGCCATCCTGCCCTGTCTCCAATGGGATCCCAAGAGTTAAGGGATTCAATTTCCCCCTGAAACACGTCTGCCTGTCAGAATCGCTTTTGCCATTACCAAGGAAGGGAGCAATGCTCTAAGTGCAGGGGGGTAGGAGCAATGCTCTAAGTGCAGAAACTTTCTTTACTGACAGGGACAGGATTAGCAAAGAGCTGCTGGGAGGCAGAGGCGCTGAAAGCAGGCATCTGAACGTGCTGAACCAGTTTAGGGCTTTGACCTTAGCAGCTGCTTAAAGTACTTGGGCCAGCCTACACTTCGTGTGCAGTAGGGTTCCCTACTATGGATTAGCTTTAGCTCTCAGATAGAGTAAACCTACACAGAGAAGACCCTGCAAGAGGATAGTGCTCCTAAGCCCCCAACCCTGCCAAGGAGCATGGGCTGATGTGCATTGTTACGTTTGTCCTAGGCCTTCGTAAATAAATGGCTCCAGCTCCAAAGTGTGGGAAAGAGTGCCACCAGACTGGCAGGCATAGAATATATTGCAAAGTAAAACTATACGTGCATTGGCATTAGCATATTCAGCAGAAAGTAACTTTAGATTCACACACACAGATTAAACACGTCATATCTCATGTATGACACTGCATAGCAATGGGCTTAGGGGCTGCAAAGCCCCACCCAGCTCATGGCAACCATGTCCTGAGCAACCCCACAATAGATGTTTGGTCCAAAAGGGTACATGAGTCCAGCCTCTTCTGTCCTCTAGTCTACAGAGCCTCCCTTCACACCAGATAGCAAAGAGAGATGCTTTAGCACAAACAAACCCAGAGCTTAACAAAGCCAAATTGTGCCATGGTGTGGAAGACAAGGGTGCTGCTGATGCCTCAGGCCTGTGCAATAGTGGGGAATTTGCTATAAAAACATCGGCACAGTCTTCATGGAGGACAGATTCTGAATCTGGAGCAAGGGTTGGAAACATCAAGACTTGTGACAGAGCTAAGACTACCATGCAGAAATGTCCATGCTCCCTGATTGGGCTGTTACACAGAAATGCTGAGCTACTGAAAACTGGCTAGGCTTCCTGTGGCAACACGAAGTCCATACTGGGCCAGCTGCCCAAGTATTTATCCGGCTTCCTGGGCAGGTTTTACTGTCGGTGCTGAACTCTGGGCTGCTGCGATTAGACTGTATCCACGTGTAAGGCTAACTTGGACATGTCTACAGAATGCTGTGATCATAGAGATGAGGGGCCTGGATGCACCTAAAACAACACTCTTCTGCTTCCCTTCTTCTGCCCCTTGCCTCTATCTCTGCTGTCTCCCCAGCTCTCTCTCCTCTCCTTTGCTCTGTCTCTCTCTAACCCTTGGTGAGGCTAGCAACACAGGGTGCCAGGCTGAAAGGACGCCATGTTTAGGGCTCCATCCCCAGGTCCTTGCTACCATGGTCCTTGTCTATCACTGCCAGATCCCTGATTGCAACTCAGTTCAGAGCTGCAGTGATGGGCATTTTGGCCTTCTGCTGGCTCCTTGGCAGCTTGCATAAGGCAATCCTACTCCAGCACCTGGAGGCATTTACATTGCAGAACCCACCCATGCCAACTGGTGCCCTTGTCAGCAGAGAGATCAAGAACAGGTCCCAGCTCCTCCAAGCAGTCCCTCTGGGCTAGGGTGCAGTCCTGTTGGCAAAGCCCCATGGAGGAAACTTGTGCTGTTGCTGCTGCCCTTGCTGTTTCTGTTCTATAATTAGAGGGCTGCAGTAGCTAGGGCTGCTGCCTGGTCCCTGTTACTCATGTTAAAATCTAATGGATGATAGCTCCTCAGAGCTTATGCATGGCCAGGAAATGCATCAGCGTGTGGTCTGTGCAAGCAGCCCACTGCCCTGGGATGAAGCACCTCTCACAAAGGATCAACAATAAGTGCAGGACAAGAGGGGTAGTAAAGCCAGGAGGGAGAGACTCTGCAGTGAAACCAAGGACTCTGGGACTCTGTAGTGAAGCCGGGAGGGAGGCACTCTCCAGCCAACTCTGTGTGGCATCTCACCTTCTCTTGCAAAGCTAGGGTGGCCTATTTTGCCGCAAGGGAATGAGCAAGCCTGACTGAGCTGGAGGTTGCCCTGATCCTTCAAGTATCTGTTATTTGGGTTCCCCAAAACCAGCCTGAGCTCACAAACCTTTTTCCTTCTGCAATTTATAGCTCAGCACTGACATGCTTGAGAAACCAGGATCCTTGCAAAGCCATATCTTCACTTGGTGCGAACTGCTGCATCCACATTGAAATCAACACAGGGCATTCAGGTCCAACGAGCCCCACCGCTTTGCACCAGCTGAGAGTCTGGCTTCATAATTTACTAGCTAGTTATTTTTCCTGGGGAGGTATGATGGGCATCAGGGACAGAAGACCTCTTGCTAGGGTAAGGGGTGGAGTGACCTGCAGCCACTGACTCATTCTGCTTTTCATGGAGGCAAGGATACTCCCCTACCGGTGAGAGCCTTAGTATGTGCTGTCTTTGTTATTACATGGTCTATATCGCATCTGTTTCTCTCTCCCCTCCTTTCCTGGTTGGAAACACACATTTCAGCTGACTTTACAAACCCAATGACACAAAATGCATTTTCCCCTCCCTGGCCTATTACACTCTCTCTCCTACTGTTTCCTGCTCTGAAACCTTCACTATGTTAACTGCTTCCTCGTGGGACCATTGTCAGCCTCCATTAAACCAGATGCTCCCCAGTGACAGGAGGAGGCTGGGTCCTTGATGACACCCATCATTAACCCTATTAAACTACAGGAGAGTCTGTCCCTGGTAATCATTCAGCTCCTAGCATGCTCCTATGATGAAGATCAGGCTGTGATAAGACCAAAAAAGAAGGGTGTGTCTCAGCCTTAATTGCCTTCCCTGCTGGCTGGCAACACTGAAACTTCTCTTAAGAGCTAGACCTGCAATTTTGCTAATAGCCTTTTTTAAAAATTGAAACAAAAAGGCTTTTATGTTAATTTAAAATGGGGACTTTCACAAACATCTTTTAATTTTGTATTAATTTTTCAAAGAAGTTAAAAAATATTTCAGTTGTCCCTTCTTATTGAACTTCTGCTTGATCCTCCTAGTCACGTGGCATTTGCCTTCAAAGAAAAAAAGATTAAAAGATGACATTGAAACTTCTCTGTGAAAGATTGTAGTTTTCACAATGAAAAACGGACAGATCTGACACATGGACAGTTTCTAAAACGGATTTAAAAGCTTGCCTGGCTCCTGTGTGTTCTTTTTTTAAAGGGTGAGCCAAGGACATCTTTCACATTTTCACCATTTCTCCAAGATTTTCTCATTTTTTTGCCCAGCTCAGTCCCTTGCAACTTATTGCTTAGCTGTCCAGACTCTTATTAAAAGTGATAAAGCTTTCCCTGATGTTAAATCCAAAGAATCTCAGGCAAGACTTTAAAAAAAACAATCCAGGGGCCTAAAATTAGTCCCCTAGAAATTTATTTTGGTACCTAAATAAATGACCTCATTGTCAGCAATGCAAAACCCTCAGGAGATCCCAGCACAGACAACAGGAGGTCTGAATCCTCAGAAGCTTTGAAAATTAGGCCATTCGCTCACTTATCTTGGTCTCAGACATAGGGGCTATATTTGTAGCTAATGATACTTGACTTTTTTGTCAAGCACCTTAGGATCTGTGGATGGATAGTGCTATATAAAAGCAAAAGTCCTGATTCACAAAAATAACTGAGCCATGCTACAGTCAGTAAACCATAGGCTTAAATTTAGTCACTTGCTTAAGTCCCTTGCTGAATGGAGGCCTTGGTACATGAAGTGATCATTTAATAACGTTACTGTACTTCCATCAGCCAGCTGTCACTCACAGCGTCCTGGGGTCTAAGGTCTGTATAGACTCCTAGGGAAGATGGCTCCTCAGGGAACCTCCCACCATACGCGGAGGTTTCCTTTGAGTTCTGCCCTCTGATTGGTGCCCAGCTCAGCCTGCCTTACACAACACCATTGCCCAAGCAGATGAGCAAGAGAAAATATAATACAGCATCAGGAACAGAGCAAGGCTGACCTTATGAATATCGGCAGGGCAGCCCCAGAGGGCATTGCATTGTAGGAAGGACAGCAAAGGACACCGTTGGCACCAGAAGCCTGCTTGTGTACATCTGTATCCACCCCATGGCCAGTGACCATCCACATTGAAGACCCCCATGCTTGTCTCCATAGCGTCTGCTTCCCTGCACCCAACCCTAACCCTAACTCGAACCCTGCCCACCCTCCCCCAGCCATTTGACCCAGAAACCAGAAGCTGGAGTCCTAACTTGCTGGAGCCCCTTCCCCTGCTGCGCTGAATTCAGAACTCACCTGGGCCCTGCAGACCTAAGCCTAGGGCAATCTTCCAGCAGTAATCCCACAGTCTCCTGTTCATGACTTCCTGCCCTTCTGCACCCTGCTTTTTTGCCTTGACTGCCCAAATGAGAGCCTAGCACAGCAGGAGAAACACATAGCAAACAGAGCAATTCCTAGAAGAGCTCTGCTCCAGGAACAGAAAGTGCAGCCTGCAGCATGACAGAAGGCAAGCTATAGACAGGGAGAGGTGGCCCACATGGCTCAGACTGGGTGAAGGCCACTCTTGAGGGCCAGTTTCTTTTCCCATGCCAGAAGGGAGGGGGCAGGGGAGCATCCTCCTGGCATGAAGCTAGCAACCGACCCCCTTGCCTCAGCTAAGAGTCCTTCCAACACTGGCCCAGCCCCAGATCACCTATGGTGCAGCTTTGGGGCAGAAGCACATAAAGGAAACTAGCCAGTGCCTCCTTCCTACTCTGTCCAGATATGAGATCCAGAAATGGTTAAAACCTTCCTGGAATGGTCAGTATGCAAAACTGCGATGAGCTGCCTCCCTTTGCAAACCAGCAGACTTACCTACTCCTGGCATCAAGGAGACAGGGTCTCACAAGGTCTGAACCTCATTGGTATGAGCCCTGCAGGAAGCACAGGGCCTGGTTGCAGAAGGAACAGTCTGTTCCCAGGTTCATCCTTGGGGAAAGACAGATGCAGATGTGCAGGGACAGATCTGAGAGGACTGGGGGAGGAGATGGAATAGGAAATGCTTAGAAAGGGAGCCTATCCCCGTGTGCCTCAGGTTCCTCATCTGAAATTAAGGCAACATCCTCATAGAGTCATAGAGAGGCAGGGCTGGAAGGGACCTCCACAGGTCATGGAGTCCAACCCTGCCTGAGGCAGGGTCATCCCTATCCAAACCACCCCTGGCAAACCATAATCTAAACTCTACATAAAACTATTGTCAACCCTAACAAAACACAAACCTAACATCCTAACTTGTTAAAATGGAGGCCTGGACAGTCTGTGCCCAGAGGGAACCACAGCAGCCAACATGCTGCTTCTATGAAATGTTGTCAATATATGCACAAGAGATCCCGAGTAGAGGGCCATGCCTGCCACTGCAGAGGAAGGCAAAATCCCCCAGTCTGTATGAATCTGACCATGAGGTAAAATTCCTTCCTGGCCCCAAATATAGCGATCCATATGACCTTGAGTGCAGGGGCAAGATGCTCTAGCCAGGAACTTCTGGCTTTGTTCCCAGCAGAAGCACTGACACACCCCAGTCAAGCTCCCCAGCCTTGGCTGTAGCTAACACCCAGTGCCTCTGAGGAAAGCTTAAAAATACCCTGACACATTTATACTACACTCTTGGGAGTGTAGTTGGCTTGGTTGGTACTTGAACACTGCTGGGAAGATGTGAAGAGTTCAGGATCCTTGTTCTAAATCACAGGGAAACAGCATGGAGCCTGAAGCTCCCTTGCTGAGGCTTTTTGGTGCATTTGCTTGTGCTATTCTTCCAAATCCCAGATCCAATACAGGTTTCCCTTTGTTTTATGCTGTATATCAGTGTTCCCTCTAAGTTGCGTGGCATGTGCAGGTGCACTCATGACACACTGCCAGGCACACCTACACGGCTGTGCACGCCATGCAGCCTAGAGGGAATGCTGCTGTACATGCGTTCCTGGAAAACAGTGCATAGCTCAAATTCGTATACAGGGAACCCACTTTACAATGTAACAAATAGGGATATGTTCCAAGACCTCAACTGTGCTGACCCTCAGACCCATTTCTATCACTTTTACAAGACAATTTTGGTATTCACTGACAGTAGACAGTGCACACAAGCACAGGGCACTATCATAATGGGGATGGAAACTACAGAAACGTGTTGCAGACAACGAGCAAGGGGCACAGATCCACACAAGAGACTATATGTTGGTGTGCATCACTCTCACAATGCACCGCACAAAGCAGCTGACTGCGGGCGTCCACCGCATTGATCACATAAGAGTGAATTTACCTCGCATATAAGGAATTTTTGGTATAAAAAGGGTCATCACATAAGAGCAAATTTGCACGTACAGAACCCACGTAAAGCAAGAAAAACCTGTACTCTTTTTCCAGGTGTCTCCAGGGTCAGAGAGTGGCTGTGTGACAGGGTCTGAATAAGATGGGGGGGAGGGGGGGAGGGGTGTCTCTTAGGGACAGAAACATCCCCCAAAGAGCGTCCCTCTCTCTTGGAGTCAGCAAGAGATTCATGTTGGGCTTCCTGTGTGGGCTATAGAGACGGACCACAGGCAGCACTGCTTTGGAGCTGTAGTACAGCTGGACCAGTATCCACTGCTGACCAAGGCCACACAACTATCTGCAGAGCAGGGCAGCTGCATGGCAGACTAGCGAGGGCTTTCTTTTGCGCTGTGTGGTGGGGGAGCAGTGCTTTAAACCAGTGTTTCCCAACCAGTGTGCCGCATCACAAAAGTATGCAGTCAGAAATGAACAGGTGTGCTGCAGAATTTAGCCATGGCAATGAGCTACAATAGGTATGAGGATGGGGAATGCCTTAACAGGTGTGTCGTGGAAACTTTTTATTAATGTAAGTGTGCCTTGGGCTGGAAAAGGTTGGGAAACACTGCTTTAAATCCCCCCCCCCCCCCCAACACACTGGGTAGAGTCTGATGGTTCAAGGGACTGTGTGCCTCCTAGATGGAGTGGCGCAGCCATGACAGCCCTCCCCACCTCCACAAGAAACAAAAACAGAGGGCTCCCACTGAGCTTGGCAGAAAATGAATGGCAGTTCCCATTAGGGTTGCCAACCCTCCAGGATTGCCCTGGAGTCCCCAAGAATTAGATATAAATCTCCAGGAGACTGCTGAGAGTCACCCAGGAGATATATGATAGGGCATTCATTAAAATATATATTAAATGTTGAATCTGATTTTATACAGTAGTTCAGTGGGTTTTTAAAATGTAATAGCAATGTGCATTTGCCTTCCTGATGTAAAGTCTATGCATTGTAATCTGTAACTGATATATGCAAGCACATTGGCGTTCCAGAAATAAATCTCCGGAATAAATTCAAACAAAGTTGGCAACCCTAGCTCTCATTGCACTAGCAGGTGTGTGTGTGTGCACTGCAGCACTGTGAGTGCATAGCCCAGTGCATGTTGCCCGGGGAAGCCTGCATTATTTTGTATAGACCCCGCTTCAGGCTGGGCACTCGCCCTCCTCCTCGATCAGGCTGCAGAGGACGGTCCTCAGTACTCAACACCGGTACAGGACATTTCTCCCTGGATCAGTACATGTCCTCCCTCCCCTGGCTTCACCCTCTTTGGCTTCCCGAGCAGCCAAGGCGTTTCACAAGGAGCCGTTCCCAGCCGTGAGGATGTGTGACACAGCGGTGGGGTGTGGCTGGCTGGGTGGAGCCCCTGGCCTTAGGGCGAGGCTCCAGCGCTTCTCATCAAGTCACAGCCTGTGCCTGGGCATCAAAGGCAGAGAGGTGTCATCTCCTCCTCCTCTTCCCTCCCTCCCCCTTAGGCAGAAAATGGAGACTGGTGATGAGTGTGAACAGGCCCTGCACTGGGCACCAGAGTGGTCCCTCCTCTGACACTGCTCAGGGTAGGGTGGCCATCGAGATACCTCAAAAATTGCACTAAATGCAACTGTCCCCACCACCATGAGCGTTGTGTGCCTCCCAAGGCTGGTGGGGCGCGGTGAGCTCCTGCAGGCGACGGCAGCGGTGGCGGCAGTGAGCTCCCGCAGGCAGCCATGGCGCTGTCAGCAGTGGGCCAAGCAGGCAACTCCTGCAGGCGGCCACAGCAGTGTCAGCGCCAGGGGGTGGGGAGAGAAGGGGTGCCAAGCAGTGAAAAAGAGGATATAAAAGTATTCAATTTCATATCGATAGAGGACAGAGGACCAGAAAACCAGACTGTCCTCTAAAAAACTGGACAAATGGCCACCCTGCTCAGGGCTATGGGGCCTTCCCCACCCCACCATGCAGCAATGCTACGCTCTCCCTTCACCCTGTAGCAGCTACTGCTTGTTCTCACTCCTCCTCACCCTACCCCAGCCCCTCAATGTCCTCCCTTCAGACAAGCATCAAGTCAGTTCCACCTTCTCCCCGCCTCAGAGGCTTTACGCTCTCTCCTCCTCCCCCATTCGGACTAGTTTAGTGATGTCTTTCTCTAGCACCCAACAAGTCACTCTTCTCTACTTCAGCTTTCTCTGTCCCTCCATACTCCTCTGTGTAATGACACTGCCAGTCCTTACCAGCTGGCTAAGCTCTCCTCCCTGGGATGATGTCCACTCACTGTAGAGTTAACTCCAGCGAGCAGTCCCTGGAAGCAAGTATGCATTCAGGATAGCCTAGCCTAGAGCAGCCACAGTGCGTAGCCCTCCCGAGAGTTTTCTGGGGTACATCCCAGGCTTCTTTGTGATACTGTGACTTTTCCCCTGGTGAATTTTGGGAGTCTGTCCTGAGGCACTGAAAGGGCTCTTACCCTGAACGGCCAAATAGCTGAAGGCTTTATATCACAGGGCACATCCCCCTCAGCACAAAGGCCCTCTACAAGACAGCCCCATGTTTAGAGGAAGAAAGGGGGTATCTTCAGATTTTGCCCCACCTCTACAAAAATGTGTTTATAGCACTTGGGAGGCCTTGGTGAACTGTCAACACTCAATTGACTTAGCGTGCATCCTTGCTGCAACATGAATGAGTGAAAGCCAAACCCAGGCATTTGATAGACCAGAGACCCTGTGCCCTTGACGCCATATGGCTAATGCATCAGAAAAACTTTGGCTCAGCAAGACCTAGCTTTTAGCAGGCCTCCCTTTCCCTTCATGACCCTTTTACTTTGTTTAATAAGGTCTCAGCTTCTAACCAACCTTCCCCTCTTTCTTCTCCCGTTCTGGAAGGTGTTAAAGACCAGACTAAGATAGAACCAGGCCCAGCTGGGCTGTCAAAAATATAATGAGCAGGGAGTTTCAGGGCCCTTCCAGATCACAGCTGGAAGATGGTAAGTCAAGTGACACACCTTCCTTCCAAGAAGATAGGGAAGATGAACAATGTGGGGAAAGGTATTGGGGGAACTAATTAGTCTACATACCAAAGTCAAATAGCATGTATTTGCATGCTGTTTTTTCTCTTTTGAGATCATTAGGATCTGATTGGTTTCTATAGTCATTCAATGCATAGCAAAGGTATAAAAGATGTGCAAGGGTTTACACATCCAAAACATGAAACAACAGCTACACTTCCTCTGCTAGCTGGTCTGATCAACCATCTGACAGTGATTAAAACCACTCTAGTTATACTCCCCATGTTCTTTCTTTAAGCTTCTTAGTAATGCAAGCAGCAAACCAGAGAAAAGATAAATGGTGCAGGGCTTGGTTATGCAAGTACTAAATGACTGTGCAGTAACAACTGTGCGGTTAATGTCTTGTGTAGCCATGGCCACAGAGTTTCACACTGGAGTCCAAGTGGGTCTTTAGGCAGTACTGTCTTGCCTTCAGCTGACACCAGGCCATTCCACCATCTTAGTGCAACTGTTTGGGGCATAGTTAAACCCTTTTCTACCAGCTGCTGTACATCAAGCCCCATGATCTGGGCCAGTGGAGGAAAGACTGAGTTTGCCAAAATGACCATCAATTACCCACATCATTGGGTATGGAAAGAAGACCATGGGAATGGTCCAAGTCTCTGGAATACACTTGCATAACACCCGTTAGCTGGGATGTCTGGTGAACTTCCCTTTGTGGTCCATCAAGAGGGTCATATCGTTTCTGGTTTACATAACCACACACATACTGTAAGGGGCAGATGGGGTGTATGTAGGCCATTAATGGCTCCAGCACAGCTCCACAATCTGCCAGCTCATACTGACAGCAGCTCAAAATCCACTCTCATCTTGGGGGCCAGTAGGATAGAACAATCAGGACAAACTGAAAATGTGAAACAGCTGGTGTATGACCATCCTGCAACACACAAACATCTGGAGTCATGCAGGAGTTTCCTCACCAGCATCCAAACTCTCAATGCCACACCCAAGGAGACATGACTACAGATGTGGAATGAGAAGCTGAAGAAAATGCCTGACAGTGAAAAATGGGCATTCCAGTGGCCGAGTCCTTACCACCAGGGGCTGATGAACCATGGCAAAGGTGGTGATGATTCAACTATACATACTGGAGTTGGACGCTACAAGGAACTGATAAAGTAGGGCTATACCATTGGTTCAAGCACCTGTGACTGTGGCACAGAGCCTCAGACTGTACAACACTTGGTGTAATGCCCACTGCTCGAAGGCACGTGTACAATGAAAAAATCTTGCAAAGTACAATAAACAAGCACAAGCATGTGTAACAAAATGGGCAAATGTGGTGTAGAGACATGAGAAGAAGATGATCTTGGGGGTGTCCTTCCCTCACCCATGCCTGAACTAAAACAATCATCACTTTACAAACATCCACCTCACCCGTGACTTGCCAGCGCCATATTAGTTACCCACGGCACTGTAACCAGTTTATTAGCCAACTTTGTGACTGCAATAGCAAACTGCTCCTGGATTGGAATGGCTCTTTATCTGCAGACAGTAGCCCTAAAAGGCCAGAGCAAGTGCATAGCACAGCCCCAGGCCCTGGACTTACCTTGTTCTGAGCCTACTGTCAGATCAGCCAGAGCATGAAGTCCCACCACACAGTGCTGGTGGGACCACTGCTCCAGAAGCCACTAAAATCTGCAGTCAGCCACTAAAACCAGCAGGAGCTGTCTCCAACCTTCTGCCTCTCCAGGCAGCTGGAGTGCTATGACTCCAACTATGATTAAAACATGCCAGCATAGCCTCATGGTGACAGGCTGCTGCCGACATCTCTGCCACCACGCCTCAGCTCCTGATCTTTCCTCCTCTTGCGCAAAGAAGCATTGCATTAATGTCAGCATTTAGCGCAGGTCATTGTTCTGAGCTGGATCTACGCCTCTCTGCTGGCTGTAGCAAAGGCAGAGGGCAGAAATCTGGTGGAGGAACTGGTTTAACCTCAGTGAACCTCCTTGTACCACATCTGCCCCGAGTTCTCAGAACGGACAAGCAAGTTCTCTCATTTTACACAGGGGAAAACATTTGCTGAGTGGTGCAGTGAACCAGAGAAGCTGGGATTCCTAGATTTGCACCCACATAAGTGGAATGCCATTGTGGATGCCAGACAACGTCCACCCCCACCTCCCACCGTGCCATGGTCATACATCTGCTTTCCCTCCCCCTATGGCTGTTTGCTCTTGCGATACCATTCAGTAGCCTGATAGTAGGCAAGCAGGGCAGGAGCTGTGGGCCATGCCTAGGGGAAGGGTGCCAGAATGGGTGCGACTCATTTTCCAGTCCCCTCCTCCCACCTGCACTTTTCCTGCTGCAGTTCTGGCCCTGGCCCAGCAGCAGTGGGGAAGAGAGCAAAGAAATGGCAGTGGCATGTGCTGCAAAAACAATTTGGAGATTTGGTGCTGCTGAAGGGAACATCACTTCTTTTATTCTGCCTCTGAAAACAGTGGGTTTTTGGCTGCTCTCCATGCATGTCAGTGATCAGAAAAGCAGGTGACATCTCCCACCCACAGCAGCAAACCTTCAGCTGCTGCTCTGCCCTCCCCACTGCTGGAGCCAGAGCTGCTGAAGGAAAGGTGCAGAGCACAGTACTGGCCAAAGCCCGGGTCTCACCACTTACATCTCTGATATCACCAGAGAGACAGGGCCCATATTTCTGCCCTGTGTTGAAGCAAAATATTAGGGTTTCTTTACAAAGAAGAAAAAGACAGGCCCCAAAGGCCCAGGTTTGATTTCCTTTTGCAGGTTATTTCTAACAACTGACCCACCCCCAGGCTCCCATGTGACTATGGGGTTGGAAGGGATGCGGGGTTCACATAGGACTGGGAGGGACCATCCCAGTGGAAGAAAATTCAGGCTCTACCTATTTTTCTTTTCCCATGGATACAGGAGAAGTGAGATAACAGATCAGATGCCTCTCCTGCATGACTTCAAAGGCGAGGTCTCCTGCCCGCTTCACTAGACTAGCAGGTGTTTGCATCACTGGTGTCAGTTTGGGCCTCTGCCTAATATAGGTAGGGAGGAGCAGCTGTGTCAAGAGAAACAACCTAGATTGAAAATCCCATCACATAGCCCTCTTCCATGGAAACTATTGTGTGGCCACCAGAGGAACAGGAAGGTTGAGAGAAACAGGTGAGTGTCCTGAAGACCATTTCTCAGGTAAATGGAGCTTCACAGGAAACTGGAAGAGGTGTGAGATCAAGTATACAGGGCAGTGTGCACTAATTAATTAAGAAAGCTGCTATTTGAACATACAAAACTCTGAGTAAGTACCAGGAAGAGTTTCAAATGTTTGGATTACAGGAAAAAAAAAATCCCAGTAAGTAATTGACTTTGTCCCCATAAACCAGCAATCCCCCCCCCCCCCCCCCCATAAACCTGCTGTTTTTCTAGTTTAAGTTGAAATCAGAAATTTTGATTTTTGAAACCTTTTCCGTTTACCCCTTTTTGCCACTAATTGCTGCAGTAAGGAGGATGGCAGGGGGAAGTGTTGGGTCCCTTATTATAATTTCATTCTCTTTTCTCTCCCCCACCTCCCTCTTCTTCTCTGGTTAAAACTTCCTCCAAGATGAGGAAATTTGGGAAAGCTACTGCAAGGGAAAGGAGACATGAAAAAGTGGAGGAAAAAAGAGACTTTGCCATCATTATTCCTGCTCTTGCTTTTGAGAGGGTAGGAAAGGAGAATGCCATGCAAGACAAAGAATACAAATCAATATTAAAACATATTTAAAAAAAACAAACAGTCTAATCTTTTAAACAAATGACTCAGGAAGTTCAACACTTGTCCCAAGACTTTGTCCAGCCTGTCCAGCATTCAGCACGAGGTGGCCTTACCCTGCTGGGTGAAGCATTACGATTCAGCAGCTAGGAAAGGAGAGGGGGATCCAGGCAGCTGGCCCCATGGGGCCAACCACTGTACCATGGTCCATCACCAAAGATGGTGTTAGACCCTGGGGGTCCTATGCTGAGCTGAGATATGGGCCCCCTCTTCCCACACTCATACACAGGATGACTTGCACTATAGGCATCACCCCATAGCCTGAAGCAACAGGTCTTGGTCCCCACTCCTAACACTAGCTCTGGCTCCTTCAACCCCAGTGTGAGACTCTTGGTGACCGAGATCAATAGTCAGCAGTGAAGCAAGTGGAAGCCGTCCGATCACAGACTGACCAGGCCTTCATTTTAAGAAGCAGCCAGCACTAGGTACTTCAGAGGATGGTGTCTAGAGTGCTGGACAGAATAATCTGCTTGAAGAGGTGTCGCTTTCAGCCCATGAGTCTGAGGTCACACCCTGACGCGTGATGGTACCCATCTCTTCCTTCCAATGGGTAAGAGGGGCTTGCTGTCACTCAAGATAAGTCCTATCACACCACAGCTATTTTGGGTACAGGCCTGTACTGCCTGTGGGCACCTTGTCCCTCATTAGAGGAATGAGTCTCCCCTTCCCAGGCTCTGTGGTCTCACCCATGAGGTGGCATTAAGGTGCTCCATGCTGTGCAGCAAGCATGGGTAGTAAGCAAGCCCTGTTCTCCCCAAATCACTGAGTCCCTGTACTCATGCCCCTCAGGAGGAAGGCTGCACAGACCATGGGCTGAGAGCCAGAGAGCCAGCATCTTAGTGCAGGCACTGTCTTGCCGTGACAAGGCAGCTATCCTTCTCCAAGCATGGGAAGCCAGGATCTTCTCAGGCACGTGCCCTGGGCCCCGACCACATTGTGCCCTGTCTGAGGGCCCTACTTTTCTATGAATGTCCCTACCTGTGGGTGCACAGTCATTGACAGACTCCTACGCTGAGCCTGTTTGCCTGGGACCCCTGTCCGTAGAGAAGGCTCAGGGCAAGAATCAGTGACAGAAGATGCCCAGCTACCTCCCTGTGGGTTGGGGCTAATTGATGGGAAGCAGGCTTCTCGCCCAGTGAAAGCAAGAAGTGCCACACGCACCTCACCCAGGCAGGGGCCTCTTCTCAGCCTCAGCCACGTCCACCCACTAAGCCTGATTCCTCACTCCCTCCTCCCATGGGACCCCTGTTGACTTCCCCCCCAGGCTGTTTCTGATGTACTCAGGGCTGAGCCAGAGGAAGATCAGGTGCATTGCCCGCCCACGTGTACAGCCCCACCCCAGGGCAGGTCACTCCCCACCACCCCCTCTTCCCCTAGCTGATCTGCCCACCTCCAAGCCCAGTCACTGCCCTCCACACAGGGTCAGCAACCTAACTGGACAAAATGTTGTTGAAGTCAGTCCAGCTGATGTTGCAGCCTGGTCTAGGTTTATTGAGGGAGCCCATTCTTCTACCACCATTAGAATAGGCTTTAGTCCCCTGGGGCTGGGGTGGAGCAGACCAGGGCGGCTGGCATGTGAGCACTGACTCACTCTGGGGAACCTATTCTCTTCCCCTCTCCCCAGCTGCAGCCAATCAGAAGTGCTGCAAAATTTTAATTCTCACCTTCCAATCTGATTGAGTGGAGCCCGAGGGAGACACGGTTCTTGTGCTGTTTGGTTTTGTTCCAGTTTCTCTCCTTAGCCATGCGGTACCTTTGCTTGAGGCATGTCCTCCCTCGCTGCAGAGCCATGGGTTGGGGCTCGGGGGAGGCTGCTAGTTGGGGCTGCCAGGGTCCCACCCTTGGCTTGGCTTCTGACTAGTTGTGTGACTGTAGTCCAGTCATAGCAGCTCCGCAGGCCCACCCACACCCGACCCCAGCGCAAGCTGGGCAAACACCAGTTCAACTTCCCTCCTCCCCTTTTTCCCCTGCTCCCATCCTGAGAAAGAACTGGAGCTGGGAGAGGGCAGGTTGGGGCTAGGGGAAGAGGCTGCAGTGATGCAGCCTCTCTTGCTGGATTGACTCCAAATTGGAGCTCCATCCCCCACCCTCCCAACCCAACAGCTCATGTCTGTTGAGTCCGGAGGATCCGTCTAACTCATGGTGCTTTCTGTAAACTGCCATAAGTTAGACTGGGAAGCTGCACTTCTGTCTGTGCCTGGAGACACTTAGACTTACCCCCTTACTTCCAGGACTCATCTAGAGGGCCTCCAGCACCTGGAAGGTGGAAAGCCCTAAGGTAGGGTTTATAGCTATTCCTCAGGCACCACAGCAGGGGTGCAAACTGAGATGGGGAGGTGGAGTTACAGGGGCCAAGGCCTGGGGAACAGGACAATTCTCCCAGATCCAAGCCCGTCTCTCCAATTTTTCAGCCAGGTGAAGTTGTGCAGATCCCAGCTGGGTTGAATCACATTTGAGTAAAATTGTAGGCCATCTCAAGGCCTTTACTGAGTGCCAAACATACAGCACCTGCTGCTTCCCCCTCCCTGCGCTGGGAATGGGCTGCAGGGTTATCTGAAATGCTGTTGAGCCTGTGCTGAGAAACCCTGGAAGGGGCACATACCAGCACACTCACCTCTTGTAGATGATTTGAGATCAGCAGTGACAAGCTCCCCCCCCCCCCCCCCCGCCCACCCCCGGTCAGAGCTATTATCCCAAACTCTGCTCTAAATAACAGCAACCTGTGTCTTTGCTGCATGCTTTGATAGGAGCACATGTGGGATGCAGGAGTCAGATTCCTTCATTCAGGGCACTGCAGAAGCATAGTGAAGATTCTGGTACACCCCCCCGGAGAACTGATGGTTGAGTTATACAAGGGGTGAGGGAAAGGCATAAAGTGATTCCTATTTCAGAGAGGGAACAGAGGTGCAGTGAGGACCAGGGCATGTTTACACACAGCCTCATACTAATTAAATCAGAACAAGCCTCTCTGTGGATGGTTCTATTTTAGGCTAAGGGGAGGATTGGTTTATATTTAACCTGTTCACACTTGATCTAAGCTAACTGGAAGCTGCAACTCAGCCTGTAATAGGAAGAGTCAGATGAGTGTTTGCAGTAGCTCAATAAATGCATCCTGTCAGTTGTACTAGGGATAATTTTCCACAAGGACTGTCTGTGGGACTCACTGGGGAAGCCCACTGTTGAGCCAGAAGCCTGAACCCATATCTCCTAAGCCCAGCACCCTCACCACAAGCCTGTCTTCCTACATCAGTCAGTGCCTCCTTTCAGTGCCCTTGTTTCTTTTTCCTATTGGTTTCCTTCCACTCCTTGTGCCGCACCTTTATATCCTTCAGATCCCTCACTTCTGCTGCGCTCCCCGGTGGCAGATACCAGCCAAAGCTTGAGTCTGTGTAACACACCCAAATTACAGCCAGCGCCGGTCATCTCAGAATCATAGTAATCATAGAAAATGAGGGTTGGAAGGGACCCCAGGAGGTCATCTGGTCTAACCCCTGCTCAAAGCAGGACCAGCCCCAACTAGACCATCCCAACCATTGAGCCGGGCTGTAAAAGCCACCAAGGATGGAGATTCCACCACCTCTCTGGATCCTGCTGGGTCGAGCCAGTGAGTTGGTGCCCATGGGCCTCAGTGTCACGCCGACAGGCAGCATGACATGGTGTGGCCATCTGGGGCCAGGATGCTCAACGCGGAGCAGGAATGAGATCCCTCCCCCTGACCTTTGCCACTGTCTTGCTCTGAGCAGCCCCTGCAGGTGTGTGCAGAGGAAGGAAACGCAGGAGAAGTCCCAACCAAGACATTTATTTTATTTCATAATAAAAAAACCCCAAAACAGACATAACTTCCTGAAAACAACTTCCTACTTCATAATTTCACAGAAATTAGCTTGGAAACTTTGTTTGTCCTCCCTGCTCCCATTCCTGCCTCAGGCCCTGCCCTGCGCCCTCCCTGAGGGGAAAGCCATCTCCCCAGCTCTCCTGAGGGCTGTGACAGAAGTGCCAATGCTCAGAGAGGGGGGCAGGCCAGACTGCCCTGTCCTTGCCCCTTGAGATGGTGAGCCTGGGCTAGTAGCTGAATGGTCCCTGCTCACCTCTGCCCCTTCTCCATGCCACAGGGGTGCAGCAGTGTCAGCTGGCATGGCTGGCTGATGATTTCTCTCCCTGTGCTGGGCCCGAGAAGATGGGTCCTGGCCTTTGCCAGGTCCGCTACACAAAATTCGGCCTCTCCCTTGCTGTACCTCACTGACACCCTGCTCCCACCCCACTGGCTTCCTTTGTCAGCACTGCCATGTACCTTATCCTGAGAGGTCCTATCCCTTCTGTCTCAAGGCCACCCTCCTCCTCTGTCTCACAAGGGAGCTAGCAGCAGCTGATTTCACACAGTTCAGCTCAACTTCAGACCTGCAGCTGGTCAGAGGCTGCTAGGTTTGGTTTCTGTGCCTCTGAAATACCCCACACCAGAGCAGACACCACTGGGGCTCTGTATGTACCATGTAATGTGACAGTAAATCTCCCCACCCCCAGAAGATGCCAACCTGCCTGCTCATCCCCTGCTGGAGCCCTGTGCCACAATTATGGTGTCTGAATTATGCCCAGGCAATGGAGGCCCTTGGTGTATTCGAGAAGAGATGAGACAGATGAGAGGAGGCCTTAGGGCATGGCATGGAGGGAACAAGGAGGGGCAAGCTGGGTCTCTGTCAGGGGCCCTCACGACTGCTCTTCACCATGCTCCATGCTCCTTCCAGCTAGACTCATGAGAGATGCCCAATGAATATGTATTCCAGTTGAGGACTAGGCCACTGCCTCACTCCTGGACACAGCCAAAGGACCCACCATGCCAGTCTGGCCTGGGTACCCCCTCACTAACAGTCCTGGGAGCTGCCCAGGGTATCTGGACCCCAGCCTTATGCTGATGTAGATTCAGGGCCTGGAAGTTTCAAACTAAGAAAGCTCCTGATCCACAGGGTATGGGACCTGATTACCAAGGAGCAGCTAATTTCCACTGGCGCTAGAGCAGCCCTGCCCTGCACACATCCTCCCCTCAGAGCACCACAGGGCAGAGAACTGCACTGCTCACAGACCAGCCCAACTTGGCATTGACCTTCCAAGGGCCCACGCTCTCATCATGAACAGTCATACTGGGAAGTTTCCTCTGGGACTCAGCAAGGGTCCTGTCTCCCTGGGGAGACCTGCAGGGAGAGGGACACAGCATGTACCATTCACCCCCAGCCTCCTAAAGAGCTGGGTAGCTTCATTTTCACCAGCCACATGAAGGAAGGGTGCATGGATCCCATATGGTCCACGAGGGGACACAGAGGTGAACAGAAACAGCAGGCAGGCTCAAGCGGGCCTGTGAGATAGGGCTCCTCCTGGCTGCCGCGTACCTTAGGCTGGGTCTTCAGGTTCAGGAGGGGATGTGAGCTGCCAGGCTGAGAGCCCCGTTTCCCTCTCTTCTTCACAGGGCATCCCAGGGCTGCCACCAGCTTGCCTCATGTCCAGGCCCTGCATCTACAAGGTGGGGCTCACTCTGGGCCATGTTTCACTGCTCCACTCTCTGAGGGGCCATAGGCAGCCCAGGGCAGGGGTTCACCTCCCTCTGGCAGGAACCCTGGTGCCCCAGTGCTAATGAGTTAATAAATTCATTTCTGACTAAGAAATTAGACCCTTAAGAAAAATCACCACCCCCCAAAGTAACCACAGTTTGTTTATCAGCTCTGCCAAATTCCCTGGCTCACAGGGCCCTTTACTCCTGGCCTTCAGTGCGGTGTCAGAAGCATGTGCAGCAGTGTGGAGATGACTCTCAAGGCAGCAAAGCCCCGGTGGCTGGCTCTGCTGAAAGGCCTCCTCCTCCCTGCCCTAACTGGGGCACGAAGGGATCCTGAGGGTGCAGCTGGTGACAGGGCCCAGGGCTTAGTCTTTTGGTGTCTTCTTGCTGCGCGAGTTCCACATGCCGCGCTTAGAATGGTAGTAATGGTAAAAGTTCCTGAGTCGCAGGCGCTCCACCTCCAACCCGCTCTGAAGGACCCTGCAGTGACAGGGGAGACAAGGAGAGGGAGACTAAAGTTCAGCTCAGGAGAAAGACAAAGCAGAGAGGAATCTGGAGAACAGACCCTTGGTTCTCCTCCAATTAAGGACGCTGTTATTCTTTTTTGAATATTGGACGGGGTTGCCTAATACCTACTCAGCCTAGCAGACTGAAAAGGAACTCTCTTGGTGGTACAGCTCTGACGCTCCGCAGCCCAGACGTATTCAAGCAAATTCATGGCACATGTCCCTGAAACCTCCAAAGGGTCTTCTGGCAAAACCAGCGAAGACCAGGCTTGGCACATATCTGAGGTGAATGTCAAATGATCCCCGCCCCGCCACCATATTTCAGGTTTAATTTATTTGGGAAAAGGGAACCATAAAAAAAGGGCACAGCACTATTCTTTCTCTGCCAGACTTGGCACCATGTCAGAAAAAGAGAAGCGTTGGCTCTCCAGTCCCACTGGCCTTACCTGTCCAGGAGCTCCCAGTCCTCCCCGCCCCAGCGGTCTCTGAACTCCTCCGTGTTCATGCCCCCAACCCGGTCGAAGTCAGATTTGTAGATCCCAAAGAGGCCAAACCCATTCACCTCCCAGTAGCCTGAGGAAGGAGGAAAGCCAGGTGACATGTAAGATCTCAGGGGTGGGATCGGTGCTGGAGTGGCAGGAGGGGCAAAGAGGCAGAGTGAGGAGCAAGGCTGGATGCCACAGCATCAGAACCCAGCTAGTTCTGGGTCCCCTGCTCCGTTGCCTCCATGCTCTCCCCTCCTTCAAGGCCACACTGCCCTCTCCTGGAAATTGATGGCATCAAGCAGTCCCAAAAGGGCTTTGTCTCTTGGCCTCTAAAACAAGCCCCCCCCACCTCATCCTCAGAGCAAACCAGTTCCCCTTGCTGGAAGGGATTGACCATGTGCCCCTGGGGCAAAGGTACTGGGTAGAGGAGCAGGAAGGAGGATTGCTTCAGGCAACCATTTCTCGGAAGCCATCTATTACCTCCCTTCCCCTCCCCCACAAAGCAGGCTGCTCTCCAACAAGGCAGATCCCATACAGGGGCTATATATATGCAGCATGGGGCAGCTTCAAGACTTCTCCCCACCTCTACAAAAATGAATCTCTGCCCTCACATGCTCCCTGGTGGTTTGCTCACACTTGACTAGAAGCAAAGCAATAGAAAACCTTCAGGGGTGGGGGAGGGAGGGATTCCTGGATGTTTGGGGCATTATGAACCAAGGAGTTATTATTCTTGACTACTGATATTCCAGGACCGCCCCGAAGCTCTAGGGCTGGGGCCCGGAGGTGCTGCATGTTGTACAGATACAGATGAAAAGGCAGAACTTGCCTCAGGGAGCCTTGTGAACCTGAGCTTGCAGATGTTGCCAGCGCACTCACCGTCATCTCACTGACATGCTTTCTGCTCTCTTTGTGTCACTCACTTCATTACTGCTATCCTCTCAGGCATTTAGGTCTAACTGAACAAGCAACCTCCCCCTGCCAGGTTTGTCAGACAGCATTACAGTTCAGTCCTATAGCATCTGACAGAGTAGATTGCTGTCAATGAAAGCTCAGGCCTTTCTGAACCATTAGTCTCCACGGTGGAGACTTGTCCAAGTCTTCTAGTGACAGCAGAATTGGTCAGAAGGCAGAGACAATCAGAAGTAACAGGAGGACTGAGGACTCCTGGGTTCTACACTGTCTCACTGGAGCAAATTGTTCACCCTTTTCAAGCCTGTAGGGAGGGGATGGACAGAGCCGGTCTCTGGGAGTTGTATCACACTATCATAGTGAATCATAGTGCTTAGGGTCCGAAGGGACCTAAACAGATCATCAGGTCCAACCCCCTGCCCCAGACAGGAATGGTTGCCGGGGACATATCACCCCAGCCAAATATCTGTCCAGCCTCCTCTTGAGGTAGGAGAGAGCACCACCTCCTTTGGAAGCCCATTCCAGAGTCTGGCAGCCCTAACCGTAAAGTAATGAACCTTCTCTCCAACAATTTGTGACCATTATTCCTAGTAACCCTGGGTGGTGCCTGGGGGAACAGAGCCTCCTGCTATTCCCACAGGTGAGTTTGTAAACGGCCACCAGATCCCCTCTCAGCCTTCTCTTATGGAGGCTGAATAGGTTCAGGCCCTTTAGCCTCTTTTCGTAGGGCCTGACCTGTTGCCCCTTGATCATGCAAGTGGCCCTCCTCTGGACCCTCTCAATGCTAGCCACATCCCTCCTGAAGTGCGGTACCCAGAACTGGACGCAGTACTCCAACTGCGGCCTGACCAACGCCGCATAGAGGAGAAGGATCACCTCCCTGGACCTGCTTGTGATGCATCTGCAGATGCACAAGGTGCGGTTAGCCTTACTGACCGCTTCCTCGCACTGGCGGCTCATGTTCATCCTGGAGTTAACAACGACTCCAAGATCCCTTTCTGCCACCGTGTTGACAAGAAGGGTGTTCCCCAGCCTATAGGTGTGTTGCTGGTTCCTTCTCCCTAGATGAAGCACCTTGCACTTGTCTGCATTGAATTCCATCCTATTCTCATCTGCCAACCTCTGTAACCTGTCTAGATCTGTGTGAAGCTTCCATGGAGTTTGCAATACTGTGATCCTCCCCACAAAGGGACCTGGAGATGCGTGAAGTTTTCTTCTTTCTGTCCCCAGCCCATGCACTCAGTGAGGGGGGCATAAGACTTAGAGCAGGAGCTGACTCCAGACTGTATTTCTGTCAGCAAGTACAGCCCAGCTCCTTGGAGGACCCAGCCTTTAGCCAGAACACTATGTGGGTAGCAGGGTAGAGGAGGACCTGTGTCACTGATCTCAGCAGTGCAGCAGGTTCTGGCTGGGCCAGGAGCCCAACTTCTGAGCTCTGCCATTAGCTACCAGCTAGGAGCTATGCCATTAGTTTCCTCAGTTGGATTAGCTCCTCCCTTCCCAGGGGGCTGAATTTGAGAGCCCAGAGCTGGCCCTCCCCACTGAGGACCATGCCATAGGGTGGGTTTGGCAATACATTACCATTGGGCTCCTGTGGAGAGCTGCCGCAGCTCAGCCTCATGACAATGGGTGCATAGGCCAGCTTGCCCTCCACGCAGTGTTTCCGAATGCTGTCCAGGATGTTAAGGGGGAAGTGGATGTGCAGGTCACAAAGGAACACGATGCTGCGCCCATCCTGAGGGAGGCAGACATATGGACAGACAGACCATTAGGATCATAGGAAAGTAGGGATAGAAGGGACCTCACAAAGCCATCTAGTCCAACCTCTTGCTCAAGGTAGAGTCATCCCTAACTAAAACATTCCAGCCAAGTGTTGTCCAACCTGCTCTTGAAAACTTCCAAGGATGGAGAGTCCACTATGTCTGTAGGTAGCCTTTTCCAATGCTTGACCACCCTGATGATCAGAAAGTTCCCCCTAATCTTCAACTGAAATTTCCCCTGCTGCAGCTCGAGGCCATAGCTGCTAATCCTATCACCTATGGCCACAGGGGAAAGCCAATCTCCATTATCTCTATAAACACCCTGCAGGCATTTGAAAACTGTTATCCAATCCTCCCTCAGTTTTCTCTTCCCCAGATTAAAATAACTGTAGCTCTTTCAGCCTTTCCTCATACATCATGTTTCTCAGGCCTTTGGCAGGCAGCAGACCCCATGACAAGCAAAGACAAGCTGCTCTGGACAGACAGAGCCATCATTCCCTCCCAAAAACCCCAGTCACTCACCTCAATGGTATCCACCCCAGCCTGCAGTCCCGCTGAGCGCTCAAAGTTCCCTGTGCGCTTCAAGTACTGATACCTGGGAATAAAGTGCACGGCCAATGCAGCATGTCAAAGGGACGGGGCTGCTCACCCTGGGGCTCAAGGGGATGGAACTCCAGCAGAGCAGGGAGCCAGCATAGTTAACTGAGAGGGACAGAGCCCAGCAGTGGTCACAGGGCTGAGCTGATCTCATGAGAGGTCTCCAGTGATCTGGGGAGGGGAGTGTGGGGGATGTTATAGCAGGGGAAGTAATGTTATAGGAGCTTGTGGAGGGTCAGCGCTTGAAGTAAAAGTGGGAAGAAGCTAAAGAAACCTGAGCAGCAGTTAAGATTCCCTCCACACAAACTGCAGGGGCCTTGCTGTCCTAGCGGACAGAGATGGGGCCCTAGAGGACTCCCCCTCCCCACCTTCTCTGCTGCCTCACCTCAGATAGCTGAGGGGTTGGGTGTTCAGACAGGGAGAAGGTGCTGGGGTGTGGTGCCAGGGTGGGAAGTGGGACATCAGCAAGCATGGTCTCTGGGGCCTGTGTCATTCCCTGCCAGGTTACCGGGGCAGCCGGGCTTCCTGCAGCGCCTTCTCCACGTCCATGTCGTCGCTGTCAAAGTCCACCAGGATGATGTTGAAGTTGGCATCCTTGGTGTTCCAGTACAGGTTGGCCATGTCTGAGATGAACTGCTGAACCCAGCGGGCCTGATTCTTCACTGCCAGGCACAAGCACAGGCACCACTGAGGGTCAGTGTCTCACATGCTACCCTGCTGGGGCCAAGAGCCAGACCGCATCCCACCATGTGAGGCCTGAAACTTATAGGACAATCTTGGCACATCTGGAGCTCTGAATGTCTGCCCAGAGCGGCTGGACCTGCTTTCCTGCAACATCTCTTCTTCCACTGGAAACCTCATCCCTGCCATGATCTGAGCTGCCCAAGGAATAGGGAGGCAGGCTGTGCTGCTGCCACAGCTACGAAGAGATTACGGCTTACTCAGATATTGGGTCCCTGGTCACCCAAGACTGTTGCACAGCATGGGGGAAGAGATGCCACAGGAGCCCCCTGACTGAGAGTGTGAGGGGCCAGGCCATCACAGCAGGGTGAAATCGCACCCTGGAAAACCTCATCTGCTTCAACTGTGCCCAGTGACACCCATGAGATGACAAAGCTGCTGTGCTATGCGGTCAGTGCTGGGCACAAGCACTTGGGGGCCCAGGCTTGTCTAAGGCTCAAGGTGGCCCCAGGCTCTCATTCCTGGGCTTAGGAGGGGTCTTGTGCTCACTGGGAGGAGGAGGCAGGTTGTGCCCCTTCCTTTCTCCCACAGTCTCAGAGCATGCAGCTGCTCTGGGGAGCAGAGGCCCTATATAAATTATGCTCTCTGGGCCTTGCTTGACTGCCCTGAAGACCCCCTGAGACACTCACCGGGAACCACAAAGTGCACCATGACATCCTGCCTCCAGCTGAGGCGCAGGGGCTGGCACAGGATGGGCTTCCCATAGAGCAGGTTCCAGGTGCTGGGCTGAGGCTGGGACTCAGTGGCCATGGGGGCTAGGCCATCAGGGTTGGCCTCAGTGCTGTCATCTTGCTTGCCCTGGTGCAGCAGGACGTAGACGTACTCTGAGAGCCGCACAGTTCTCTGGCCCCTCTCCATCAGCTCCAGCTCCATCAGGTAGCGGTTCCCCCGGGCCGTGTCCCGCCGCTTCTCCATGTTGACAATCCGTAGAAGGGTGTAGATGCTGAGGGGAGGGCAGGGCAATGCCCAGGCAGTTAACTTTCAGGGTGAGACCACCACCTTTGTCCCCTCAAATGAGGAACCCAGTCCCTAAAGCTTGCCCACAGGAGAGCAGAACATGAGGGATCCACCCTCCTGAGGGCTTCATCTGGAGCCCCTCCAACATCAGGGGGCTCACAAGGGTGAGCTCATCACCTTCCCTCCCAGCTCAGCCAGGCCTCGTGGGGCCACATCTCACTTTGCAGCAGGGTAAGGGCACAGCACAGGGGGCAAGGGTGTTACAGGCACAAGGACTCTTACTCACAGGGGGTGGGTCTCCACAGGCACATCCAAGAATGGCTTCTCCGTGGTCTCACAGCATCTGTACTCCCCTCCCTCCCCACCAGAGCATAGCCCTTGCAGGGCAGGGCAGGCTGGGCAAGAGGCAGGGCTCTCCACTCACCCCAAGGAATGCAGGGCTGGGGAGCTGCTGAGGGAGCAGGGCATGGGTAGCCCAGGCCTGGGTGAATATGGAGACCACACTCACCTCTTTGCTTCAGGACTGGAAGGCCTCTCCCAGGCCAGACCTGAGTGAAGACTCACCCTGTCCTGCTCCTGGTGGATGCCCTATACTTAGTTTGCCCAGCCTGAGCTGTCTGAGCAGGAAGAGGACAAGTCCCGCTCCCTCCCCTAGCTCCTCTCCCTACCCCCCGTTCTTCTCGTTGAGCTTCTCCATGTACTGGGCCACCACATCCACCACCTCACTCTCACTCAGCTGCAAGTTGCCTGACACGTTGCAGCGCAGGTCATTCCAGTCAGAGCGCAGGAGCTCAAAATCCACCGAGCTGACGCTGAACGTCCTTTGCCAGTTGATAGCATCCTCCAGCCAGCTCTGCTGCAGCTCTGCATTCTCATAGCTGTAGTCTGACAACTCCTCTTCCTCCCCCTCCTCTGGGCCCTTGCCCAGGTGCTCCCCATCCTCCTGCTGTGACTCTGTCATCTCTGACATCCGCAGGAAGGATGTCACCCTGGTCCCCTCTAACAGGGCCACCTCTGAGGAGTTGTAATCCATGGCAGCTACCCCTGCGGCCCTGGCTGGGGAGGCAGTGGTGACCTCAAGGGCCTCCTTACTGAACAGTCCCTCTGCCTTGGGTGTCAGGATGCTGGGTCGCACTCGCTGCTTGCCCCTGGCTCCTGGGTCCTCTCGCTTATACAGCTGCTCCCACTTCCTGCCTCTGGCTTTAGGACTCTTCCTCTTGGAAAGCTCTGTCTCCCTGGAGAGGTGGTCCATAAGCCATGGTGCCCTGTGGCTGGGGATGGTGTGTAGCTTGCTGGAGGGAGCAGGACGCCGCTGTGGGGCCTTAGAGTGGAGGTGAACCTTCCTTAGTGGTTTGGGGTAGATGAAGACCCCGGGGAAAGCGGCTTCCTGAACCAGGGCCTTGCGCTTCTTGGGCTGCAGCCGGGTCACGTACACTTTCTCTTGGGGCTTCTTGGACTCCTTCTTGGGTTGCTTCTCCTCCTTGGGCTTCTTCTCCTCCTTGGGTGCCTTGGCCTTGCTGCTGAAGATGGGGATGGAGAGGTGGGGCTGAAAGTTCAGGGAGCTGCCTCGCTTTGATGGTGACAGCAGCCCCAGCCCATCCTCATCTCCCTCATCTGGCTCCTTGGGCATCCAGCTGAGAGATCGGCCATGGACCACAGTCTGCTCTTGTGCAAGGGCAGTGTTCTCATTGTCATGGAAACCCCTGGCCATGGCTAGGGAGCTGGGGCTAGTTCCATCATGCACATCCCAGGTTATTGGCTGCCCTGGAGGTGGTCCTACATCATTAACCCTCCCTGGCTTGTGGCGGAAGGTGTAGTAGTCCACGTCATCCCCATAATCCCTTGCAGCCAGAGGGATCTCTTTCCTCTTAAACCCAGTGCTCAGGCGTGAGTTTGGCACTGCTGGGCTCCTCTTCTTGGCATCGGGAGGTGGGTCTGTGGGCTCAGGGCTGTCTGCTCCTTCCTCCTCCTCTTCCAGGAAATCTGGAAAACAAATAAATACCCTGTAGGCTAATGAAACACAAGGGGAGTCTGGATACACCACAGTACCTGGGACTCTGATGTTCAATAGATTTCATAGATTTCTAGGGTTGGAAGGGACCTTGTAGATCATTGAGTCCGACCCCCTGCTCTAGGCAGGAAAGAGTCTAGATACTTGTCTAATCTCTTCTTGAACACCTCCAAGGTAGGGGAAAGCACCACCTCCCTTGGAAGCCCATTCCATATTTTGGCAACCCTCACCATAAAGGATTTCTTCCTGATGTTCAATCTAAATCTAGTCTTCTTTAGGTTGTGGCTGTTATTTCTAGTAACCCTGAGGAGTGCCCCAGTAAACAGAGTATCCCCTATTCCCTGCTAACCACCTCTCCCCACCCCGATGTGTTTGTAGACAGCCACAAGATCACCTCTCAGCCTTCTCTTGTGGAGGCTGAAGAGATTCAGGTCCCTCAGTCTGTCTAATGAACCCAGTCATGACAGCAGGTTCTCATAGTTGCTGCCTGGGTAGGTTGGCCCAACAGCAGGTTTGCTGCGAGGAGGGCTGTTGGACTGCCATTGGGTTCAATTCATGAATGGTGTCTTGGACACGGAAGTGCTGCCATGGGGCAGGAAAGGGACTTTCACTTTCACTGCTAGCTGTTGGGTCTGGCCTGGTTAGACCAGCTCTGTAGGGCAGAGGCAGCAGCATTTAGCACTTCTTGAACTCAGGAGCAGAATGGAAGGGCTCCTGTCACGCACACAACAGCTCAGAATGAGAGGCTGGTGCGCACTCATTTGTCTTTTTCTAGGCTGTGAGCTGACTGGCAGGCCTCTGGGGTGCACAGGCTCCGTCCTCCTCTTCATTCAACTTACCCAGGGAGGCAGATTTAAGTGGGCTACTAATACATAACAATGGCAGCCATGTTTCCTTCTCACGGTGCCTTCCATCCAAGTAGCTCCCAGAACATCTCATGCACCTTTCTGCCTCCTGAGGAAGGAAGGGAAGGCCCCTGGTACCATCTTCATAAACAGGGCTACAGCCATCCAGGACATTTTTTTACCACGGTAGAGAGACGAGGGAATGCATAAAACACGCAGAGAGGCAGAAACTGTTAAAACTGACATGGAGAGGAGGAGAAAAACCACTGGATCCTTAGGGCAGCTGTGTGTGTTCAAAGAAGAGATTTTGAGAGAAGAATGGCTCAAACCCAGCACTGGTGAAAGATCCACTCAAGTCCCCACCATGTGTTTCAGCCCTCATCCAGCTCTGATGACCCAGTATCATGAGCATTTATTGTGCATATGATGGTGGCCTCTAGAGGCCACCCCAACATCAGGGCCCTATGGATGAGGTGCTGTTTACATCTCCAGTAATGTGACAGATTTTGTCCCACAGCAGTCCCAGTTGTTCTGATGCTATGTGTAGCCCAGGGGTCAGCAGCGATTTTGGCCAGACAGCCAAAAACACCCCAACCTCAACCTATGCCTCAACTTGGCATGCCAGAGGCAGACAGCAGGGGAGCCATGAGGGGCCTGATCCTTGTTGCTGGCAGCGAGTACATGTGTGCCTCAGGGCAATGGTGGGGGACGGGCCAGGATTGTGCTGCTTTGGCCCCTTCCCTGCCATGCTCCCTGAGTCACATGTGCACCTGCCACCACCAGAGCCAGTGCCAGAACTCTGGACCCCAGTGCAGCTGTTTGCAGCCTGCCTGCTGCAGCTGCCCAAAACCCACGCCAGCTGTGGCAGGCAGCTGGGAAGCTTCAAACAGCTGTACTGGGGTCTAGAGTCCTGGCACGGGCTCTGTGGTGATGGCTGCACATGTGCCTCAGGGTGGATGGTGGGGGAAAGGCTGGGGTTGAGCTGCCCCCAGGTGCGTGTGCAGCCACTGCCACCACAGAGCCCGGATGGGGCTCCAGAGCCTGGTGCAGCTGTTTGCAGTCTCCCGGCTGCCTGTTACAGCCAGTTCAGGCTCTGGACATCTGCTGCCTGCCATGAAGCCTGGGCTACTTGCAGCCTCCCAGCTGCCTGCTACAGGCAGCCTGGGCTCCATGGCTGACAGCAGCTGCTCAGAGCTGGGGCCAGCTATGGCATGCCAAGCAAAATGGCCTTGGGTGCCATGCCCTGGCAGGTGTGCCAGGGGTTGCTGACCCCTGGTCTAGGCCAAAGTACCCCACGGACAGGAACTATTGAACCCTGCCCTCTCTTCCTTGTGATGTACACCCCCTCTCCCTTTTAGACACAGGGAAACCAAAGCCAACAGAACTGTCTCACCCTGAGGCAAACAGTGACTTGTTGGCAGCGTCATATCTCACTGCCCAATGACTCCACCTAACACAGGCCACAAGCACTTTCTCTCCATGTCCTCTCGAGGGAGCTCCCCTCTCTGTGTGTCCGAAGCTTCCCCATCAGGCTTTGCCCGCAGTACAACCAGCTTAGCAGCCTTGAGGGGAAGGAGGCAGAGGAGACTTTTCCCTTTGCTCACATCCAGGGGATTTGACTGCAAACTCATTCACAGGAACCATGGCAGTGTGTCAAAGGGATGGGGTTGGTCTGATCAACACTAATTAACAGCCCTGCACTTGGGAAAGGATTTGGAAGGGAAAGAAAGTATTGATCCTCTTTGAAAGCAATTAAAACATTGCTCTCAGCAGAAAATCGGCTTTGGCCTGACATGGTGTTCTGACTTCCAGCGGCGGAGGCCGCCTGTGTGGGAGAGGGGAGGGACGGGAGGGCTCTTGGGTATGCAAGAAGGACCTGCAGTCATGGGCAGAGAGCCACACATCCTTGTCAGGCCCAGAATGTCCTCTGTGAGAAGGCAGAGATCTACTACTGATCTACCTGGGGCCTCTGAGACAGCCTGAGAGGCCACTGGTGCCAGCAATGAAAGGGTGCTCACAGGCACAGACTGACTGACCCATTCCTGGCCTGTTAATCACTTCCATTAGCCTTACTGCAATATTTCTACAGAGCATTCTGGTAAGGTTGGTGTCAAGGACACGGATGGGCCAGTACAACTGGGGTCAGGAAACGTGGCGGCACTACTTCATGGGGGAGGAGGGGATGCATGGTCCTACTCCACTGGCAGGACCCAAAGATAAGTGTCATGGCACTAAAGTGCTGGATTCAGTGGCTGAGGACATTGGTAATGACGACAAAAGGTTTGGTCTGTCTAGGAAGGAAGAAGGAGATGCCCCCTTCTACACAACCCTGCCTGAGTGAGATCCCCCCATAACCCTTTCCCCTCTATGGGCAACAATTTCTACTTCTCTGCCCAGCTCAGGGATTCTTGACACCCTACCCTCCAGCCAGGCCCATCTCACCAAACAGTGACAATGCACAAAGCCTGGATATGCCAGGCCATAAAACACAATCTCTGTGAGCAGATGGCACACCAGACTAAGACGTCATAACACTGGCCCTGTGCCAGGCAGCAGAGGGAGGGTTGGAGCCTGCCAATCTGGAGTGAGCCGCTGATGCTGGGTACCCTGGGGCTACTTACTGTCTGAGTTCAGGAAGAGAAATGCTCTCTGGTGAGGGTCTTCCTCTTCTTCATCCATCTTCATATACTTGTAAAACCCAAACCTGGGAGGGAAGGAGGGAGGGAAGGGAAGGAAAAGCAGGAGATGGAAGAGCATGTAGCTGAGTGCATGCATACAAACATACACAAACACACACAAAAGCTGCATTTATGTTGCATGACAATAAACTGGGAGTCTCTTCCAAGCTGTAGGGTCTCAACAGAGCTGAAATCTCCAGACTGAGTCTGCAAGACAGACAAGTCTCAAGCTAGGCTACCACCTGCTGCTGCAAACCAAGAGCTAGGTGGGACTTCTGTGCTTGGGAAACCCTAGCAGTTTCCCTCCAGGTCTGTACCTGCATATATGCAGCAGAAGAGAGATTCTCCCTTACCTTCTGAAAAGAGGACAAATGTAGGGCTGCTGGGGAAGGAAGGGGAGAGAAGCCTGAGTCTCTGTGGTCTGCCAGCTCCCATTAAATGTAGAGTCTGGGATGGCCTGAGCCAGCGGGTGGGGAGAGATGGTTGGGCAGGAGTGGGTTTAACCCGGGTCAGCACTGGCCCTATCTGCATATGTGTTGGGGGCCATGTCAAAAGGGTTTGGTCAGGTCTCAATCACCAGGAAATGGCTTGGTACGACAAGGACTATGCACCCTGCTGGCAGGCTCAGTTGAGTCCAGATCCATCCAGCCCTGGATGCGCCCCTCTCCACAGCAGCAGCATCCTGGCATGGCAGCTGCTTGCCTTGCCCTGACAGCCCCTGTTCGGGCTTTGATTCCCTTGGGGGGTCTATGTGCCCAAGGCAGTCAGGACTCTGTTTACAGCAGTTGCATGCCTAGGGGTTGTACTGACCATGTGTCCTGAAGGACAGCCTCCATTTAACCACAACTGCATCCCAGGGGCCCTGCCATCCCCACTGCCCACTCCCATGCCCCACACTTACTTCTCCAGGTACAGAGGGGACTCTCTGTAGAAGCACTTGTTCTCTGTCTCCATGTGGGTGAGACGGGTGAAGTCATTGGGATACACGAATGAGAGGTAGACCTGGGGAGCCAGGGACATCAATGAGAGTGGGCACGGGGTGGGTGGAGCAGGGAGTGGGGCCGGTCTCAGCCAGGGCAGTGAGGGCACATGTGGAGGAGGGAGGAGGATGGACCAAAGTGCCAGCAGAGGGTGCTCTTGGTTAGTACTCTGAGGCACCCATTGGCACAATCTCCTTAGGTGGGTGTGAAGTCTGTTGCTCATCACCCTGCGACCTGGTCTTTTTCGGAGGTGCTCTGATGAAGGCCTGGCACCAGAGGGGACCAGATTGAGAGGACAGACTCTGTGCTAGCATTGTGGCTTTCCAAAGCCACGTTGCACCCTCCACCCCACAGCTTGGCTCTTGCTCTCCAAAAACATTTCCCCTTAGATTTTAACTCAAGATAAAGAGTTGAACAGAAAGCCCTTTACCTTGCAAAGGGGCCTGGAGGTGGGGTGGTGCCTATGCATGAATCAGCACAGAGCTGGTATGAGAAACTGGATAGGGATGGAGGACAGTGTGGGAAGGGTGGCTGCTCTGTGGAGATGCAAGGTACTAGGAGGCCCAGACAACTGGAAGGTGTCTGGAATTCGTCAGTGTGAGCTGGCAAGAGGATGGCAGGGTGTGTTGGATCCTGATGCCTCTGCCTCTGGGACAGGGTGAGAGACTGACAGCTTTTGTGGCCCAAGAAGGAAAGAAGTCTTTGTAAAGGGACGGCAAAGGACAGTACCATTTCCTGGGCCGGTTAGAGACCTCCGAGCCCTCTGCTTCTGTGCACCCTCTCCATCCCCCCGTAATCCCCCGTGCCAGGGAGACACTTACAAACTGTAGGCCCTGGTAGCGGGCAATAGGGAAATCCTTCACCACATAGGTGGGGCTGTAAGCGCAGGGCACCAGCACATTCTCCACACGGGACGCCTCAATCTGGGGAGCTGGGGGCAGGCAGTCAGGCAGTGCAACAGAAGGAAACCACAGCTCAGGCTACACTGCCAGTAACCAGGGACCCTCAGCCACTCCAACAGAGGAAACCTGGGCAGTTCCCTCTAGCCCAGCTAACCAACCTGGGAGACTGTCCATCCCTTGCTAATCCACTGCAGGTTACTGCCTATGGGCTTGCCCAGCAAAGACTGTCCCTTGTAGCCCAACCCATCCCCAACAACTGCCCATCATAGACTGTACCCTATAGCCCAGTCCAACCCAATCTGTCCATATGCCCATCCCAGATACTCATCCATGCCATACTCACCCTGTTGGCCAGCTCCGTACATAGAACTCCCCATTCTCATACTGCCCCTTATAGATCAACCCCTTCCTAGACAGTCCTCCATAGCCCATTCCACCCATATTCATCCCAACCTGCTCCCTAAAACTCCCCACTCTGGCCCACCCACTCCATGGTGGTCCCCTGTAGACCTGTCCGTCACAGATTACCTTCTAGGTTGCTCCTCACCGGGAGAGAGGTCTGGGAGAAGGAAGGGGGCCATTGGGCAGCTTTTCCTGCTCCGTCTTGTACCCTGTGCCTCCCTCCTCACATGACTAACAGCAGGTCTCCAACCCTAGAGGGGTCAATTCCCTACCTGCCTCAGCCTCGATTTCCTCATATACCCCTCCCAGCCACCTAAGGAGCCAAAAGCACTAGCTTTACTTACTGAGGAAGAAGGTGTCCCTGGGGTCGGATCTGAGCATATCAGCCCCATGCTCATCCCTCTGCGTCTCCCAGAGATAGCTCCCAGTATGGCTGGCATAGGACTGCGGGATGTGGTCCACCTGGTTCATCTTCAGAGTGGATTCATCTGAAGGAGGCAAAACACAGAGAGTGCACACAGGCCAGTGGTCAGGGGTCTCTGCTCAGCTCTTGGTGAGCCAGGCTGCGGGAGTTCCTGATGCAGCTAGCCACTTTCTTGACAGTGACTCCCTTGGGAACTCCAGCCCCTGGGTGCTCCTGAGGGGCCACCTCAGCTTCGGGATCCTGAGAGGGATGTGCCCCAGCCCGCAACCCCAAGTCACACCCTGCCCATAAAAGTCTCTGCCTAGACTGTGGAGCTGGTTAGCAAGAAGAGGGGGCTTTCCCCTCCCTTCCTGGTAGCGCTGGCTCTGTTAAGTCTCTCCCCTCACAGGTTAACCTGCAAGGCTGACAGAAGACATAAATAGTGCCAAGGTAGCAGCTCAAATGGCAGGGACACATCACATCCAATGTATGGCTGGCACAGAAGGGCAGAAAGCCAGAGGCCCAACAGTTAATAAACCCAGCTAACTCTGGACACCATTGATGATGCTGTGACTCAGCTCCCACTCCTGGCTCCCATTCAGTGCTTCGGCACAGGGTTACACCCATCAATGATCGTCCGAGCAAATGTGTAGGATAACTGGCAAGAATTCATCTCCCCCTCCCCTAGAAGAAAATGTTCTGCTCTGGAAAGAATATGCTCCCTGCTCACCAGGCTGCAGGGAACATTACTTGTGCCTGCAAGGAATGATATGCCACATCAATTAAGTGCTGCCTCCTCCTAATGTCATGTTTATCAGACAAGCCTGACTGTTTGCACAGAGCTGTGCTGGCTAATTGAGATGGCTGCCCACGGAGGGCTGGGAAACCAGAGACGCTGTCTCCTCCCCCAGCCTCTGCTTCCCGCTATGGAGCAGGGTGTGATATCCCCACTTACGCAGCTTGGTAGAGGGTATGGAATGGGGAATGCCTGGAAAATAGTCAAATGGTACATGCATCCGAAAACACCTTCTCCACCGTGACTGTGGGCAGTGCCCTCATATACTGCCTGCCTGCATGTCCATGTCTTGCCAGTGCCCCAAGGTGGACATCCACTCACAGTGGAGAACGGGAAGGAGAGGCAAAGGTCAAAGTACAGGTCTGGAAGACAGGAGATGTGTATTAAAATCCAGCCTCTACCATGGACTTCATAGATTTCATAGACATTTGGGTGGAAGGGACCCCTGAGTCCAGCCCCCTGCTCCAGGGGCAGAAAGTCAGCAGGGATCATAGGATCCCAGCAAGATAAACATCAATTCTAGGACAAGAACTTTACTGATTACCATAGCACTCATCCAAGTTGCATGTGATGCTGGAAAGATTTCATAGATTTCATAGACATTTGGACTTCCTGGGCAAGTCACAGGACATGGTGTTTTCAAATGTAAGGTCCTAATGAGAGGGTGGAGGTACAGTTGTCTAGCACAGCAGGGATCAACCTTTTTGGCAGGTGCGTCACAGATAAGCAATGTGAACTCCCTAAGGGCCACTGCACTTGTCTTCTCCTGCCTGATCTGTTGCTCTGCTTTCTGTTCCCTGCTCTATGATCCCTGCCTGATCTACTGCTTTGCTTCCTGCTGCTATATTCTCTGCTCCTGCTCCAATCCACTGCATAGCACACACAGACACTGCCAATGCCACTTGTAATGCATATGCCACAGGGTGGCCACCCCTGATCTAACACTATGGACAGATGAACAGATTATACCAAGCTAGCACGGGACTTACCATGCCTCAGCTGTTTGGAAGTAACTGTTTCCATAGTAACTGAGTCCACACTTACCTGTAGTAAGTGCAATCTAAACTGATAACTTAGGTGTGTTTCGTTCAGGAGGACACTGCTTCCACTTGCAGGGATGGACATACCAAACAATTACTATGGAGCAGCTGACACACAGCAAAGCCTCACCCCATCCCATTTAACTCAACGTCATATCTGTTTGTATGCCTGACCCTTAGATTTGTCGCATGCCTTTTGTGTATTCAGTGTCCCCCAAATGTTCACACAGCTTCCACTTGCCCGTGGAAGGCCAGGTCCCTACATCTTGCTGGAATCACTGGCAGCTGTACCCTGCTTTGGTGACCTGACTAGCAGCTATACTCTCAATGCCAGCTGGAAAACACACCAGCCTGTTAAGGTGAGCAACTGCTATGACGCCTTCCCACGTTTGTTCCCTGGGACCTAATAACATGCTCCGTGCTGTATGCCTCAGCCTTGGGATTTGAATACCAAACCAAATCTAATAATGACAATCATAAAGAAATGGAACGACTGTTTTCAGAGCCAGCGGCTCTCGCTGTGATTACAGCGCTCGGGGCAGAGTCAAAGGGAAGGGGCTGTTCTGCTTTATGGAAGCACTCACAGACTCTAATTCCCAGGGTCACACAGTGGAATTAAGCTTTAAGCGATCTTTCATGCAACTTCCCCATCTAAAGGGAGGCCAGCATATATGGGAGGTTAATACCACCAGAACATCACTCCCTTCCCTTGTTTTATTTTGCAATCTCGTGGTGGATTCACTTAAAATCCTGAGAGTGATATTCGTCGGCACTCAGCCTAGTGCTAGATGACCCCAGCATAGTAACGTAGAGAAACCAGGGCACAGGAGAAGCACCTGTAGGAAGGTTACCTTTTTACTGCTTATATCTATCTATATATATAGATATATTCAGGAAGCCCTGAGTTGCATCTACTTAACGTTTGTTCACCAGAGCGCCCCAAGGGATGACGAGGTCGAATGGTCACAAACTACTACAAGATCGTTTCAGGCTGGACATAAGGAAGAATTTCTTTACTGTCCGAGCCCTCAAGGTCTGGAACAGCCTGCCACAGGAGGTTGTTCAAGCGCCTTCATTGAACACCTTCAAGAGAAAACTGGATGCTTATCTTGCTGGGATCCTATGACCCCAGCTGACTTCCTGCCCTTTGGGCGGGGGGCTGGACTCGATGATCTTCTGAGGTCCCTTCCAGCCCTAATGTCTATGAAATCTATGAAATCTAATTGACTGGCAGGTGCAAGTCTGCAGCATCACAGAGTCAAGAAAGCTATGGGGAAGCAAGCTGGCATGAGCCCAGTTTGCCAACTGGCAGTGCAGATCCTGAACCCCATGCATAGATGGCAGGGTACAAAATGGACCATGAGTAGGTAGGAGTCCAGGCACCCAGCTGATGCATGTGGGGATACTTGGTGGGTTGGAGGGATCATCTGACCAGGAAGGTGATCTGACTAAAGTTTCCATCATCCATTCAAAGCAGGAGCAAAGGGATTCCCTTTGTATCATGGGTAAAGGGTTGTACCTGTCACAGCTAAGTTGTACTCCCTGGAAACAATATACATTACACATCCCCACTGGCCATGTCTGCTCTGACCCACACCCTCCTCTACTCATTCCAGTGCAGCTCAGCCCTCTTCAGTTGTCAGCCTTCTGTGATCAATGGTGTTCGCCTTGAACAAGGGGTCTCCTCAGACACCCCCATGTCCAGAGCTCCTTCTCTCCTCCTGCTAGGAAGCATTGCCATTGTCCATCCAGTAATATGAGAACACAGCCCGAGAAGGCCTGTCCTCACAGGACATGTCATGTTGTGAAGGGCCCATGTGTGGAAATGATTAATCCAGGACGCAGAGCTCACAAGATCTACTGAGATCCAAAAAGATCCCTACCTGCCTATAGGTGTAGGGCAATGAGGGGAAGCTGGACATTTCTGAAACACCTTTATGAACAGGTGTGTGACTGCCTCCCTGTGGCCTTTATATTGCTACCCACAGGGTATAAAGGAGCTGAATTTTCCTCAGGCACCAGGAAGCAAGGGAGACCAGTGAGTGGACATCAGCTTTTAGTGGCTGGCAGCCAAGCAAAAGAGAACACAGAGAACCAGATTGATTTCAACGTGAAACACAGAACTGCAGTGGAGCTCTTGGTCTTCAGAGCTCTCCAGGTGGTACAAAGTGGGAGAGGAGAGACATCCTGAGTGCTTCGGGGCAGGGAGGCAAGCAATACTGGTATCATGGAGGGGCACGAGAGCTTTGCTGTATCACAGTGCTTCCCAAACTTGTCCTCAGCATGACCCCATTTCCTCAGCATGGCCCCTCACTCCCAACCCGCAGCCCCCCACCCCCCGCGATCCCATCTGTTGTGACCCCATTTGGGATCACAATTCACAGTTTGGGAACCGCTGCTTTATCATCTTAGTCTTGGCTCCATTGCAATTGGCCAATACAAGGCAGCTGGGCTTATGTTACTGTGTCCCATGTCATGGCCGGCTGCACTGATCCCTCACAGGCAAAGTATCTAGCAGGAGTTGACATACTTTTTGGACTGGCTGGGCAAGTCACAGACCGCGTTGGTCAGACCGCGGTCAGACCGCAGTTGGAGTACTGCGTGCAATTCTGGGCGCCACACTTCAAGAAGGATGCGGATAACCTGGAGAGGGTACAGCGAAGGGCAACTCGTATGGTCAAGGGCCTGCAGACCAAGCCCTACGAGGAGAGACTAGAGAAACTGGACCTTTTCAGCCTCCGCAAGAGAAGGTTGAGAGGCGACCTTGTGGCTGCCTATAAGTTCATCACAGGGGCACAGAAGGGAATTGGTGAGGATTTATTCACCAAGGCGCCCCCGGGGGTTACAAGAAACAATGGCCACAAGCTAGCAGAGAGCAGATTTAGACTGGACATTAGGAAGAACTTCTTCACAGTTCGAGTGGCCAAGGTCTGGAACGGGCTCCCAAGGGAGGTGGTGCTCTCCCCTACCCTGGGGGTCTTCAAGAGGAGGTTAGACGAGTATCTAGCTGGGGTCATTTAGACCCAGCACTCTTTCCTGCTTATGCAGGGGGTCGGACTTGATGATCTATTGAGGTCCCTTCCGACCCTAACATCTATGAATCTATGAATCTATGGAACAACAGTGACAGTGCTGCAGCCAGTGACCCTGTCTTGGGGATGCAGAGACCTGGGGTCTAGCCACTATAGGGCTACAATCCATGGTTGCTTATAGAAAGGCCAGAGGAATGGTATTTCCTGCAAATCCATGACAATCACTTCATAATATTTCACTCCTAGAGGAACAGAAGGCACCTAAACACAACCAAAGAGGCCTCTGGCCAGCTATTCCTGAAGGCTCCAGAACACTGCAACTAGCATGTCATTGCCAGCTGGGCAGGACCAGACAGGAGAATCCTCTTGTTTCTCAGAGGGGCAGAGTCACCTGCCTGGGCCTCCTCCAAAGCCCTCACCATCCAAGCCCTCATTACGTGACAATATTAGTCAATGGCTGGCTCACCTCACAGTGGCTACGGTCAAGCTGTACCTGCAATAGAGTAGCAGTAGCCACTGATTCAGTGGACAGGGCAGGAGAGTAGGACTCCTGTCATGCTAGGTACCCACAGGCTTCCTGAGGGGCATAGAGAGAGGCAGGGGTGTCCCCAAAAGCAAAGAGTTTGATCAATTGCTGCAGACAGGCTGAGCAACCCCTCCTTGCTGAACAACAGGGGAAGGATACAGATGGCCCTGCTCTCTGTAACAAATGAGGAACATCCGGCTTCTCCCTATGAGAGCTGGTTCCTCCATCTCACACATCCCCCTCTTCCCGGCCTCCCTCCAGAGCAGCCAGCTGAGAGAATGGTGACAGCACCTGTCCGTCTGCAGTCGCCCATCATGGGGAGGAAGCAGGGGCGTTAGGGGCCAAACGAGACTTCCACACTAACAGGTAGCATCTGAGGGAATATACATGTGTGCACCATCCAACTTGCCAGCACCAGTACCCACCCTGCTGTGCCTGATCTGTCTTTTACCTATTGATCATAGCCCCTTAATGTGCATGGAACTATAGGGCCCATCTCTGTCACCTTCCAGAGCAGGCTTCATTCCCAGCCCTGTGTGTATTGAGTGCAGGGGTAGGATCCATTCATCACAAGGCTCCTGCTGCCAGGCCGTCTAGGGTGGAAGGCAGAAGATCTATAGATTTAATTAAACTCTGCACCATCCATCCCCACTTACAAGACAGGCCATTGTCACTCAGGGTCAGGGCTATGAGCTGAGAGGTTTGCCTGGCTGCTATTCTCAGCTTCCCTTTGTCTTGATAGGAAGCTATGAGATGGGACGGCATGGGCCCTGGAGAAGGCACCTTTCCCCAGAGAGGGGAGCATCTCTGGGCATAGACGGAAGTAACTGAAGCAATTGGAGTGGGTTTGGAAACGTTTCAAAAAGGAACCTTTCAGCTTGGGGACACATGTACAGCCTCTGGCTGGAATGTTTCAAAATTTCCAGCTGGGGATGGTACAGGGGGTGGAAGATGTCTTTGGAAGTAGGGGAGGGTGGTGGTGTAGAGGGCTGTCTGGCTCCCCTCACTTTGTAGCCAATCCTCTCCACCCCTATCATCAGAGCAGAGAGGTAGAAAGGACTGGGGCTTAAAAGGCCAGCATCAGTGGCAGCAGGCCCCTGAGTGCAAAACCAGGGAGTGGGACTCAGTTGCTAAACAGTCCGGCAGGCTGTCACCCAACCCGCAGACTGTCTATGTGGCTCTCCCTCCCTCCCCTGTAGAGGGTGGGTGAGAGCAAAGCACTGCAGGGATCTCCTTTTTCAGCAAAGTAAATGCTTGGATGAGTGAAGGGAATGCTGTGGATATAGTGTATCTGGACTTCACCAAGGCTTTTGACAAGGTCTGACATGACCTTCTTATAAACAAATCAGAGAAATGTGGGCTAGACAAAACTACTGTAAGATGAACAGAAAACTGGCTCAATAGCCATAAGCAAAGGGTAATTATAAATGGTCCATGTCAGAATGGCAGGAGGTTCTGAGTGGAGTCCCACAGGAGTCTGTTTTGGGCCCAGTGTTGTTCAATGTCTTTATTAAGGATTTGGATGCTGGCATAGAAAGCTTCTTGAGTAAATCTGCAGACAACACGAAATGGAAGGATTGTGAATATGCTGGGGGACAGAAATGCAATTCAGAAGGATCCTGACAGACTGGAAAGCTGGGCTACAGCTAACAGGATGAAGTTCACTGCCGACAAATGTAAAGTGCTAGAAGAATCAAAAATAAAAATACAAAATGGGTGACACTTGGCTGGATGGCAGTGCTATAGGGAGATTTAGGAGTCTTGGTGGTCACAGACTCAAAATGAGCCTGCAGTGTGATGTGGTTTTGGGATGCACCAATACAAGCATTAGGTGCAAGACACAGAAGATGATAATACCTCTTTACTAGCACTGGTTAGGTCTCATCTAGAGTACTGTATGCCATTTTGAGTTCCACATTTAAAAAAAAACATGGAGAAGATAGAATCCAGAGGTGGATAACAACAAATGATAAAAGACTTGGAAGACAACTCATATGAGGAGGGGTTGAAGGAGCTAGGCATGTTCGGCTTGTGAAAAAGGCACTTAAGAGGGATGTAATAGCAGTCTTCAAATATCTGAAGAGCTTCCATAAAGAAGAGGGATAACACAGTTTCTTGTTGTAGAGAGCAGGACATGGAGCAATGGCTTGATGTTGCAGCAAAGCAGGTTTAGATTGGATATCAGGAAAAACCTCTTCACTGTTAGAACAGTGAGGCAGCGAAATAGACTGCCTGGGGAAGTTTAGGACTCTCCATCACTGGAGGTGTTCAAGAAGGGGTTGGACAAGCATCGGTCAGGGAAGATCTAGGAGTAGCTATGCCTATACTCTTCTATGAGCATTTCCCTTGCTTCTGGGCTTTGCTGGTTGCCACAGCCACACTTTATAGCTTCCAAAAACAGGTCCTTTATTCAAAGCCCTCCAGAAAAATCTAGCCTTTTCCCCTTCAGGCTAAAAAAAACCATGCCTTATTCCAGATTGTAAAACAAAACAGTGCCTATCTTCCACAGGACCCTTCTGCTCCCCTGCCCTTTTTCAGATAGCCCTTTCAATGTTCCCAGCTGCAGATCCATCTAGAAGCCTGATCCCTTTCACTTGCACCTCATCGGCAAGCAGGACTTTTTAGATCCTTAAAGGATCTATGTTATGTTACAGCATGTTCTGCATTTGCACTGCCACATCTGTTGCAGCTGCATGCACGTTTGCCTAATTTCATGGCCGCCTCTACACATGGTTTTGTGCATCATCATACATGGCACATGTATAGACTGCCATCCCCGTGACATGCAGCTTTGTGCATGGGTTATGAACACATCCCTGGTGCCTAAATGCCTCTATAAGAGAGATATGTTTACAGAGGGACAAGTGGAACAAGCAGGGAGGGCAGCAGCCCAATGTGGGGAGCCTTACCTGTGTAGAGCGAGATGTAAGGGGAGTCGATCACCTCAAACTTCAAGCTGGGGAGGAAAACTCGCCACTGGAAGAGGGGGAGAAAAAAGAGAATGAGAGCTGTGGCCAGGGAAGATGGAGTGCTGCTCTGCCCTCCTTGCCCGGCAGAAATCCCAAGGGAGATCTGGTGCACCGGCAGGAAGCCTACAGCTTCAGCAGCTGATGACTGCCAGGCAGCTGCAGGGTCTCCACACACCTGCTCACCCTTGGGATGCTTCCCAGTGCCAAGCAGCAGGAAGCAGCTGTACCCAGTCCTCCCCCTACTGAAATCTGTGGGGAATGACACAGGAAACAAATGCGCCGCACCACAACAAACGTGCTGCAAACACAAATGCACCGCGCAAAAAAAAAGCCGGATTAAAATTTTTAGGCTCTTGACATTAATGCCAGTTTCATCTACACATGCCCCTAGACACCAGACCCTCCCCAGGCCTGGCTATGAGGGAAGCAAGGTAGGGGAGGTGCTGGTGAGAGGTAGGTGCTCCAAATTGTGGAGGGTTATCATTCTCTAGATTTTCTGGTGCAAATCCATGGTGACTCCTGACCAGCATTCAAGCCATGCCTAGCCTAGAGGGTTTTTTTGCATTGATGTAGTTCCCTATGCACTGCCACATGTTGGGGCTTGCACTGGACAGGAATGCCCAGTAATTTATCAGGGCATCTCTGCACACACTGGTACAACATCCACCAGAGAGCTTTGCCTTGAGGCAGCTGTGTACATGTGGTCATTTGGGCGCAAGTCTCCCTCCTGTGGACAAGCCCCTACACACTGTTGTGTCAGGAGCCTTCAACAGAAGCTGATGGAAATGGCTCCAAATTTACCCTGGCATAAATGCAGGGCCAGGGATTTATAGCTAGGGATCTTGATATGCTGGACCCAACAAAACAAATACCTTTGTGACAATGAATCCACCTGCCCAGGCTGGGGAATTGCTCCTGCCAAAGCAGTTTTAATCTGCATGCTGTGGTGTGTGAGCTTATGTCTACCTCTTTGGGTTTCACACATGCACAAAAGTTGTAGTTGGTTCTGTGCTGGGTTTCACACGCACGCACGCACACACACACATATGCATGCACGCACGCACAGATACACATACACACACACAGAGTTCTGCGCTGCCTATCTCTCCCTGTGAATTGCCATGTTGAGTGATGGCTGAAGAGAGAGAAGCACCCCGTGGGTGCATGTGTGCATGTGTGTGTATGCATATGTGCGTGTGTGTGTGGTGTCTGCCTAGCTATTACATCTCACACCTCCAGAGGAGGCAACGCCTTGTGTAAAACAAGCTTATTTTCCCTGCCTGTGCCAGGGACTTCACAAGGAGGCCAGCAAGTAGAGAGGAAGGGAGGGGGCATCATTTGTGGTGAATGGCTTGCCTTTCCTTTCAGCTCAGGAAAGGGAATGAATGGAGTCTCTTTTAAAAAGGCTAGCATTTCACCTCAAGCAGCCCTCAGTGCTGGCAAGGCTTCCATGAAAGGAGCGGGGCTGTGCTGAGAGGAATCAAAATGAGATGGAGTCCCTTAGAGACAAGGAACATTTTATCTCGAGGAGAAGGCATCTAAGATGTTTCCAGCTAGCAAAGCCCCTCACTTGAAATGAAGGCACTGAAACGAATCCTAGCTAAAGGGAAGATTCTCTCTCAGGAACCACACAACAGCTCATAGCAGATCCTTTTTCCTTCTTGACTTTTTCCCTCCTCCCCTCTCTTCAGGGTGATCCAGATAGGCAGAAAATACCATGTCTTAGCTTTCCAGCCGCTCCTTTCCTGCTGAACTAGGATTGGTCCCCATCCTCCTATCCTGAAACACGTTAACAAGGGTCTTTTTGAATGCCCCCTGTGCTTGTGATAGCTTCATTACAGATTTCAGCGCCATTCTGAAACCACGGTGATGAGCTGTGGCAGTACCAGTAAGGAAGCACAAGGCATTTATGGGTTTGGGTGCTACCTAAATGGAGCTCATTTCCTTATATAATTGTTCAGGCTTTGGGAACAGAGGGGTGGATTTGAGACAGATGCCCACAGAGTTGTTGCAAAAGGGCAGATTAGCCTGCTGTTTTTAAAGCCAACCATACGGGTATTCTGAGCCTGAGAGATTGGAATTGCCAAGAGACAGATGTTCCAGAGAGGAGCTGGGAACATCTCCTCTGCACAAGACAGATTTTATTGAAGCTATCAACTGGGGACTGATAGAGAGCTCAGAGAAGTCAGCAGGCCCTCAGACATCTCTGTCTTGCCCAGCTTCTTCTGTCACCCTTTTCTATGCACAGAAATAGCACTGATTTAACTTAAATCAATATTTTTCCCCCAAGCCAAAGCAGTTAAGCCAGTGAACATTCCTGCTTCTACCCTAGTTTGAGAGTGGCTTATTTTGGTTTAACGTAAACCTGTTTCTAATTGATGTAAGCTGTACTGACAGCTCTCAGGTTTGTATTGACTCGAAATGATCCACACTGCCCTCTTCTCAGGTTTACCTAATGCTAATTTTAAAATATCCCTTTAAATGGAAGCAACTGTACAGACAAGCTCTTAAGTACCCAGAGGCACCCTGGAGAACTGCAAAGGCAAAGAAAGATACATTATGGTTCCTCTCTGTTTTACTTCTTTTAGAAATGCCTGAAAGTGTCCCTTCCCTCTTCCCCTCTGACTTGCTTTTCACCTTACAAATCCAGGTCTTGTGGCTCCTGGAGACCCAGAAGCAGTTAAGGAAATAGCAAGATGGTGCCTTGAGGAGTGCCTCTCTGCAGAGATCAGAGTCTCATACAGGTGAGGTGGGAGCTGGGAATCTAGGGCAGAGACTGAGCAGGGAAGCAGTTACCCCTAGGACATGCTCACGTAGGTTCCTAGCTGAGATACAGGACTTCCATCTAACCCAGGAGGTGCACAGCTCCACCAGGGGAGACGCCTTGTTGGATCTGGTCCTGGCCACAGGCGACAACCTGGTCAGGGATCTGCGGGTGCTCAACCACCTGGATGACAGCGATCATCGCCTGCTGGAATTCACCATCCAGCGCAAGGTGGCAAAGGCCTGCAGCAAGGCAGCAGCCCTGGACTTCAGGAGGGTGGATTTCAATGAGGTAAGGAGAATAGTCGGGGAGGCACTGAGGTCCTGGAGGGGAGAGGAGTCGGGTGTCCAAGAAGATCCTCTAAGCCCAAAGGGAGGTAATCCCAACAAGGATCAAAGGGGGCAAGAGGGCGCAAAGGCCCCCATGGCTCACCAAAAGCATATGGGAATGTCTCCTGGCTAAAAGGGAGGCGTACACCCAATGGAAGGGAGGGGCCATCACCAGGGAGGACTATACCTCAGTTGCTCAGGGCTGCAGGGGGGCGGTCAGGAAGGCCAAGGCGGAGATGGAACTGGGACTAGCTACCCGGATCAAGGACAACAAGAAGTCCTTTTTTAAATACATAGGGGGCAAAAAGAAGGTACCGGGTAACGTGGGGCCTCTGCAAGACACGCTAGGAAATCTGGTTGTCACACCAGATGACAAGGCTAACCTATTTAACAATTTCTTTGCCTCCATTTTCCTGGGCAGGGACCAGATCAGCCTGTCTGCCAGGACCCCCTCAGGCCCCAGGGGAGGCGCACCCAGGCCTAGGGTCAGTGAGGATCTAGTCAGGGAACTTCTGGAGGGACTGGACGTATTTAAATCAGCTGGTCCTGACGATCTCCACCCCAGAGTGCTGAGGGAATTAGCAGAGGTCATTGCGGGACCCCTGGCACGGCTTTATGAGCACTTGTGCTGCTCTGGTGTGGTGCCAGAGGACTGGAAAAGGGCCAATGTGGTTCCCATTTTCAAAAAAGGGAGGAAGGAGGACCCAGGGAACTACAGGCCAGTTAGTCTTCCCTCGATCCTGGGTGAGCTTTTTGAGAGAGTTATCCTGGCGCATGTCCACGAGGGGCCAGCAGGGGAGGTTATGCTTAGGGGCAACCAACATGGGTTCATTAGAGGCAGGTCCTGTCAGACCAACCTGGTGGCCTTCTACGACCAGGTTACAAAATCCTTAGATGCAGGGGTAGCAGTGGACGTAGTCTTTCTGGACTTCAGGAAGGCCTTCGACACTGTCTCTCACACCACTCTCATTAAAAAACTAGGGGACTGTGGCGTCAACACCTACACAGTCAAATGGGTCACTAACTGGCTGGAGGGCCGCACCCAGAGAGTGGTGGTGGACGGGTCTTATTCGACCTGGAGGGATGTGGGCAGTGGGGTCCCCCAGGGCTCGGTCCTCGGACCCACACTGTTCAACATCTTCATCAGTGACTTGGACGAGGGGTAGAAAGCACCCTGTTCAAATTCGCAGACGACACTAAGATGTGGGAGAAGTGGGCACGCTAGAAGGGAGGAATAGGCTGCAATCAGACCTAGACAGGTTACAGGGGTGGGCGGATGAGAACAGGATGGGTTTCAACACTGACAAGTGCAAGGTACTGCACCTGGGGAGGAAGAACCAGCAGCATACCTACAGGCTGGGGAACTCCCTTCTTGTCAGTGCAGAGGCAGAAAAGAATCTTGGAGTCATTATTGATGCCAAAATGAACATGGGCCGACAGTGTGGGGATGCGGTCAAGAAGGCCAACCACACCTTGTCATGCATCCACACATGCATCTCCAGCAGGTCCAAGGAGGTGATCCTCCCCTTCTATTCAACACTGGTCAGGCTGCAGTTGGAGTACTGCGTTCAGTTCTGGATGCTGAACTTCAGGAGGGATGTGGACAACATGGAGAGGGTCCAGAGGAGGGCCACTCGCATGATTAGGGGGCAGCAGGGCAAGCCCTATGAGGAGAGGCTAAGGGACCTGAACCTGTTCAGCCTCCACAAGAGAAGGCTGGGGGGAGATCTAGCGGCCTGTTACAAACTAGTCAGAGGGGACCAGCAGGCATTGTGGGAGTCCCTGTTCCCCCGAGCACTCCCAGGAGTGACTAGAAATAACAGTCACAAGCTGGCAGAGGGTAGATTCAGACTAGACATCAGGAGGAGCTACTTCACTGTCAGGGCGGCTAGGATCTGGAACCAACTTCCAAGAGAAATGGTGCTGGCCCCTACCCTGGGGGTCTTTAAGAGGAGGTTAGACGAACACCTTGCTGGGGTCGTTTGACCCCAGTACTTTTTCCTGCCATGGCAGGGGGTCAGACTTGATGATCTGCTCAGTTCCCTCCCAACCCCACCAACTATGAAACTATGCTTGGCTCCATCTCCACCACAAAGCCTAAAGCTGCAGGGACTGTGGGGCCAACACTTTAAAAATCAGTTTCTGATTTGTGGGTACCCTGCTTGAGATGCTGAAGTCTTAGTCTTCCAGATATGCTAAGCAGCTGCTAAACTAACCTGTTGGTCCTGCTCATTTCAGTTGGAGAGATGGGTGCACAATGCATCTGAAAACCAGGTTGAGTATACTTCAGGTCGGGCACCCAGAAGACCTGGCCTGTTTGCTTTGCAGGTTTTCCAGAAAGGGTGACACTGCCTTACAGGTGAGGGTGGGGGCCTCACAGCTCCCTGTGCAGAGAGACATCAGCCAGATGCCAGGATGCAGCTGCACATGGTGGCACTGCCTGCTAGGATGCCCTGCCCAACATGCTGCACAAAGATGATGAAAGCCAACCAGTTGTGAACATCTCTAAGGAGAGGAAGAGCCAACTCAAGAAGCAGGAACTACAGGTCCCCTTGGAAAGAGAGAGACCAGGAAGCTTCAACTGGACAGTTACATGCTCAAAGAACAGGAGGGAGCAGGGAAAGCAGGAAAGGGCCAGTGGGTGTCAGGGTTCAGGTTTCCAATGGGATGCAGTTGGGTGTGTATGTAGGGAAGGTGTGTGTAGGGCAGAGATCGAGGGGAGGAGTTCATTTGTAAGTGCAAACATTCCCCATTTTCCTCCCAAGAAAGCCAATCTTGCTGGTGAAAATATCACATCTGCACCCTTTGGAAATGGGTTTACATTTGGACTTTGACCAGGACTGCAGCACACCCTGCAGACTCCCCAAGAAATCTCTCTCTGCACTCCCAGCTTTGTCCCAGCACAAAGTGTCTGTGCCCATAGCAGCAAGAGCCCTGGACCTGGCCCTGGCTATGGCAGCAGTGTGCACCAGGCAAGGAGGAGCCAGGCAATTTTACTCACGCCCACTTCCACATGGTCCGATCCCCGGTCATCCTGCTTGTGGAGTAGCTCAAAATAGTAGCGTCGGGAGGACATGAGGCTGTACAGGAGGGAGATAGAGAAGCATGTTAGCACATAGAGGCTTTATTCCCCCAACAGTGGCCTCCCTGTCTCTCCCTCCATGGAGCACCCACTGACATGCTGGCCCCAAAAGGGAACCCCGGCACAAAACCCATCAGAGACAGACAGCACGAGGGGCTGTCCTCCCATGCTCTCTAACAACCCCTTAGGAGAGGCACTGCCTTGAAGGCTTTTTGCCATTCATTGTATCACTCCCCCTTGGACAGACAAGGTGGTGGTCTTGGAACTCACAGCTTGGCTACCCACAGCAGTCAGAGCTCCTCAGTGCTGGGGCTTCTCCTGCCTATGGTGGCATGAAGGACCTGATCCATTGACTCCACTGAGCCTTTCCATTGACCTCTGCACAACAATAGGTTGAGCAGAGGAACTCAAAACATCTTTGTGACACCTGTATTGATGGGAGCTACCTGGGAAATGGCACACAGACCTGGTGGAAGAGCCCTAGCCAGCCCCACACTGGCTGAAGCAGCAAAGAGAGGACAGAGAGGCTGTTGATCCCCTGACCCTGCAGCAGCAAAGGAAGTAGCTGGTGTCAAGGAAGGGATGCAGCTGCACACAGTTCAATGGCTTGATCAGCATCCTAATAACCACACCTCCTGCATGATCATTGCACCCTCCTACCCAGTTAATCCTGCCTGCATTTTGCTAGGCCAGAGCCCAGTTCCCCCTTGCTGGGAGGGAGCTGGTGCCAGCAGGAATCCCCTTGGCTCATGGGATCCAGGAGAGGGAAAGAAACAAAAGGGATGGCCAGAGTAAACCAGCCTGGAACAGCATGCTGAGGGGCTGCTGGAGCAGGACAAGCAAGCAGGAGAACATATGCATACGAGCAGAAGGCTGCCCAACCCAATGGCCTGTTCACTCCTAGCAGGGAAATCCTGGCTCCATTGCTACTTCTGTTGCTTCTCTCCCATCCCCTGGGGCTGTGCACAGCCTGCAGCCCCTGATGGGCCATGCTCACGGCTCAGGACAAGCAGGGAGTAGGAGGCTGGCCCCGTCCTTCCCCTCTGAGCTATGGGATATGAGGAAAGGAAATGAGAAGGGCTGCTGTCAAGCAAAGAGATGTTCTGCTGTCTCTGGAGCTGCTGTCTCCTGAGAGAAAAGAGAGGGGGCAGGTGGCCTGAGGGGCAGAGGGGGGGAGACTATAAGGATGCAAAGGGAAGAAAGAGAAGTGAGGAGAGTGCTGCTGACAGCTCTGCTCAGGAGATGCCAGCTCCTGTGCTGCCCTGGCAGCGATGAGATGCAGAGGCTGGGGGGGATGCCGAGAGCCTGCTGTTCTCTGAGTGCTGCCTGTCAGCCCCCATCAGCCAGCTGAACTGCTCCCCCCGCCACCTCCAGGGGGGGCTGCCTGTCACTGCTGCCATGGCAACACCATTGGGATTGATCCTCCAGCCTCTCGGTGGTGGAAACAGGTGGTGGGAAGCGCCTTAAACTTGAGTGCTTCTTGTGCTATGCTGGGGCAGGTGGCGAGGGGAAGAGGTTTGCTAACTTCTTTGGCTGGTGTTTCATTGTGCACTTTTGTGGGCATGAGCCCGAGCCTCGGCCTCTGGGCAAGGGAACAGGGGCAGCTGGCCCAGGCTCCTTGGTATTCAGGCAGGGTTGTGCTGAAGAGGCCTGACTCAGCTAACTGGAGTTCACAGGCAAGTGGGGCAGGAGGCCAGATAAAGACCTGATCCCAGCTTTCATCTGCTCTGAGAGGGACACTGAGCCCAGCTACAGCCAGCTGAATTGTGGGCTCTGCCATGGCAGACTGGCAAATATTTTGACAGCTCTGGTGTCAGGCTGAGGAGGGGGATCAGAGGGCTTTGGCAAGACCTTTGGCTCCAGGAAGGGCCCTCGGGGGATCTAAATGGTCTGGGCAATGTGTTCTTTCTGTCCAGGATGATAAAGGTGCATCTCCTAAGAGCAACAACTTCCAACAGCATCTGGTGGTTGGGACACTCCACCCTTCTTCTCCATCAGCCTGCTGGTGCTTTGGAGGGACAGCATGGGCAGACCAGGGCTGCCAGATGGCATGAGGCAGAGGAGCAGCACTTCTGAGAAAGAGCGCAGAGGGGCAGGGGCTTTACTGGGGCCTCCGGCTGCAGCCTAACACACGCTAGAGTGCTAAGGTTGCATTTGTCCACCTCAGGGAGTGAGGATGTCACACGAGCAGCCTCTGCTTAAGGAGGTTCCTGGAGCAGAAAGGCAGGGGGGTCACAGCTAGGAGTTGGGTGGGCTGGCAGCACAGGCCTGGGATAGCAGGGGAGCTGTAGCTAGGCATTTAATCTAGTGCACTGACAGAGCTGGCTGGGACAGTAAGGTGTGATATGGGTGCAGAGCATAGTGGGATCATCTTTCAGAAGTCAGTAGCACTCAGCTCCACCCCATGACACAGGCAGACCCTGTGGGGATGAGGTTGAGTGTGCTACTAGACTTAGCCAGCTGCTGCTGCCCAAGGATAGGGGCCCTTCCCTGTACTGCTCAAACTTCTCCTGGGAACACTGGGATGCACGTGGAGAGCTTGCTGTCCCAGCTCCCGGTTGGCCGGGCTCCAGTCAGCAGCGTCTAATTGCGTGTGGCATGTGTGCCCAAATGATCTTGCCACCAACGCTCCCCTCCCACTTTCTTTTGCTGCCATCCTAATTAGATTAAGAGGATCATATTGTCCCTAGCTAATCATCTGCAAGGGCAGCCGTGGCACCCGGGCACGCGGCAACTTCAGAGCAAAGGAATCTGGTGCAAGACTCCAGCTTAGCACCAAGGGAGGCAGAGATCAGCAGGGCGGGGGGCATCTCAGCTCCTTGGGAGGCAGCAGACTTTGAGAGAAAACCCTCCTGGGTTCTGGGAGTGGCTGAGATTGGAGCCCAGCACCTCGCTGGGAAGGGCTGATGGTCAGGAATGCCCCCCTGGGGAGGGAATAAGAACTGGGCTGAAGTCACTTGGATCCAGGCTGAGCAGGGGGCCGGAGGCAGGGAGAACATGCTTGTCATCCCCTCATATCAGACAGGGGACCTGGGCAGGGAGATGGAGGCAGGGAATTCACTTGAAACCCTATAGTTTCTATGGCAACAAATCATGGCACTTGAACTACTGAGAAGGGGAGGGCTGTGGCTGCTGGCTGTGCCCAAGGAGCTCTCCTCCTCCTCCTGTTGGACAAGAAGCAGTGAGAGGGGCCACGGGTAGTAAGCCAGTGGACCCCCTGCCACGGGACAGTGTGGAGTCCAGAAGCCCCAAGAGTCCTGGAGTATTCATGCAACTCAGAGGGGGATGTCAAGCTACAGCAAAGAGTTGTGAGGGGAAGATGAGACCTTGTGTTTTGGATGAGATGTTCTTGGGGGGAAATCAGCCACTGCCTGCCTCCCACAGTTGATACTGGCCACTGCTGGAGGTGGGATACAGGTTTGCGGGCACCCCAGATTTGATCCTGGCAGCAGCTGTCCCTGTCAGGTTTGTCAGCAAACGTGATGGAGGCAAAGGCCCGTTATACACACATGCAAGGGTGAATAAAAGGAAGGGAAAGAGCTAAACATCTGCTGTTAAAAGGCAGCACTGGCCAAGCCAGGAAAGGCAGTTTTGTGGCCTCAGCTCTGTTTCTGGCTCTGTCCCAGACTGGCTTTGTGGCCTTGGGAAAAGCACCTTAGCTCTCCTGTCTGTGGAACAGAGCTAGTCTTCCTCCCCCTCTCCCAAAAGTGATGAGGGGCTCAGTATATTAGTGGTATATATTTAAAGTGGTGGGAAACCCCACAGGCATGAGGGCATGAGGGGATGCAGAACATAACACTGGTATTGCACACAGGGGAGAAAGCGCTAAGTAGAAGGACTGAGAAGTCACACAACCTTGCTACTCCCAGAGCCCCAGCCCCTCTCAAGCGGAGGTATCCCACTCCAGCCTGTGGGCAGGGTTGAATTGGTTGATGCTAACACATGGTGCCTGACTCTGAAGCCTGTTACTTCCTACCCTGCCCCCTGATGCACACGTTTTATCTTTAAAAATGGAGACATGGCCCACGAGGCTGAGCACACACTGCCCAGAATGAACCTGAGGGAGCTGCTGTGGTTCAGCACATCCCCACAAAAGGCAGCCCCTGTCCCGGCATGCATTGCTTTGTTGGGTCATGGTGGCCCTGCCTACTGGCTCCTGGCAGCACAATGACACCAGCAGCTTAGGGCAGGCAGCTGAGATGGGCCCCTCTTGGGCACAGGAGCAGCCCTCTGGAGCTGCCAAGCTGCTTACATGGCCCACAGCCAAACCCTACTCAGGTGCCTCTGCTCTTCAGACAGGGTCACTGCTGTTCAGACTCCTTCCTCTGTCTGGACAGAGCCCCTCTCCGGCTTTTGCCTGCCTCTCTCCTTGCCAGTGGGGAAACAATCAGTATTCACAGTGCGTCCTCACTGTACTGTCCATCAGAGCTATTGGCAGGGCAATAGCAGAGTCCCAAAATTGGCTACAAAACTTTGCGCGCTGCATTCTTTATGCTCAGAGCCACATACTGGGGCCTTCTTGAGGGACCCAGCAGGCATGAAGTAGCCAGGATAGAGGCCAATGGGCAGAGTTAATGCTGGGGCAGGGGTGGGGGCAAAGGTACCTCACCCAGGACAGACCCAAACAACCAGTTTGATCCAGAATGTCTCCATCTTTATGCTGCAGCGGCTGAGGCTGATGCTCAGAGCAAGGGCGGCTGTGACATGCTGCTGAAGGTAAGGGCCATCAGGTGCTAATATGCTGCCTGACAACAAACTGATAGAGCAGGCAGAGACAAGCCTAGAATAGACCTGTCGGCTTCAGCTAGATCCAGCAGGCTAGGCTGGGTGATGGGAGAGAAACAGCCCTCCAACGTAACACAGAATGGGGCAGGGGGTGTGGGAGAGGAGGACAGGCATGGTGGGCAGGGAAAGAGGAGAAATAATGGAGTGAGGTTGGAAGTCAAGGGTATAGACCCCGGGATGCTCCCTGCAGGCCTGCTCCCCCATGTCCCCACACCTGCCCTGTGTGGTTCCCTTCATCCCTTGCTTCCTGCTGGTGACACAGTGGCTGCAACTGGGCATGGCCAGGGTCAAGCTGGCACAGGAGTTGGAAAAGGTCACACCTACCGGATCGGTTTGGAGACCTGAGAGCTGAACTTGGTGAATTCCCCCGGAGCTGTCCACTCAGTGCCCAGCTGGGGAGAGACAGAGGGCAAAAGAGACATAAAGAGAAGGAGCTAGTATAAGAGCCGCATTTAGCTCTACTGGAAGGAGACAGTCTGGCTGGGGCAGGGGCTTACTGACACTTACCCACAAAGGCAGCACATGTGTAGCACCTTTGTGTCCTACCTATCCACTGCATTGAAGCCTGAGCATTGTTTTTATCATCTAGCTGGATTATTGCAGTGCCAGGAAGCCCCTAGTGAAGAGTCAAAGTCCCATCAGGTTAGGCCCTGTGTCCAGCAGTGCTCACAGCTTGGGTGCCCCGTGGGATGCTAGGACTCCGGAAGAGCTGGGCACAGACTATAGGCACATATTGACACCACACCCAGCAGAGAGGGTAGCAAGGCCTCCCAGCCCTGTCAGACAGGGTTATGACTATCCCACCTGAAAGCACAGAGATTCCTACAGGCTGGAAATCCTTTCCCTTGCAGAGGAGACACAGGATTTGGCATTGGCTTTTACATGCATTACAGCTAACAAAGGAATCAGAGCACTGACTTCCAGGACTTCTGTGTAGCTGAAAGCCCAGTGATGCAATGGGCCTAAGATAACTCCCTAGTATAGTTTATCAAAGGGAATTCAAGGTGCATTGGGGAAAAGTGGGGCAGGGCAGCACAGTTAATTATCACTGGGCATCAAGGAATACACATGGTCCAGGATATGGACTTACTGAAAATGCAGCCAGGCCTGTGGGTGCCCATGGGTGGCTCTGTGACAGGGAAATGAAAGGCAGCATCTAGAGGAACATCTGAAAGTCACCCAAGTCTCCTGAGACTCTTTCCCTTGGCTCCACTGAGCTCCAGACCAAGCTGCTGAGTACATACTTGGTTGTGCTGTGGTAGAACCTAGCATTACCAGCAAGGGAGCCATTGGATTAAGCCTCAAACATGTGTATAATTGTAATGGAGTGAGCCTCCAGGGATGGCTATAGCACCCCCGAGGGACCACACTATGCCCAATCTCCTTCTCCGGCTGCCCTAATCTGGCTTCATTCTCTCTCCTGCCATATCTTGATGTTAAAATTATTATGCTTAGGAGGCTGCCTTTAGAGAACCAGAGTTCAGCTTTCAATGCCTTGCCTCCACCCTGCTCATTATCAGTCTGCCAGTCTGTCCAATCTACACTCCCTAGCCTGAGCAGAACTTGGTTTTCTCTGAGCCCCCTAGCCCTTCCAGGCCCCTCTCCCTAGGCTTTAGTCCCTAGCTGCCCACTAGGTTCCAGATCCTGGCAGGGCTCTGTCTGGGCCTTAGCCTCTCACAACATGGAGTATCTCACAGGCACCCCACCAGTAACCTCCTCCTCCTCCTCTTTAAGCCACCCCAAACCTCATAGTTAACATGAACCCAACCCCAAACCCAAATGCTCTACCTTTTCAGCTCCCTGCAGAGCTCTTACACCGTAGAGATCTGACTCAGAATGGTATGAGTCAAAATGAACTCTCAGCCCTGTGCCAGGGCTCATATAGTCCCTGACTCCTCTTCCTCTGGTCACTTGACCTGGCTATCTGCAAAACAGGGGCAAGGTGCTATCAATCCTCAAATCTGCCGCAAGGGCTCTCAGTCTCCCTCATTAGATGCTCAGCCCTGCAGCTCCACTTTCTGCTGGATGCATTTCCCCCAGCTTGATTCCTGCTACACTGCTCCTGCTGCCTTCCACTAGAAGGGGAGAGATCCCTTGCTACAATGATAACAAGACAGCCAGGGTCTGTGGGTGACAGAGCGGGCTGTTGCCCCTCATCTCTGACCCCAAAGGTTCACAAGCTAAACACGGGATGAGAGACAACAGATGGGGATAGAGCAAGCGAGGACAAGGTGAAAGGCTAAAAACAACCAAAGGATTTGCTTTTCTACATGTGTCACTTGACTGGCCAACTGTATGCCACAAGAAGTCACTGAGGCCAAAGACTTAGCCCAGAATTAGGCACTTCCAATGGTTATGGGAATATCTAGCTCTGTGACAGCTAATATTAATGAAAATTCTGGAAGAGGTAGCAAACTTCATGTGTTGGGGCTCAAACCAGTCTCTCACTGCTGCTATTGGGGGTGTGTAGAGCAGTTGGTCCTTCATCAGCTCACTGCAGGCTTTCTGAAACTTTTCCCTGAAGCAGTTGGTGCTGAAACTGTTAAAGACATGTGGAGTGGGGTCTGAAACACTTGAGTGGTTCAATGGTTCAAATATAAAAGGAAAACAATCCTCTTGATTGTTAGCAGTTAGCAGCCCCCACTGCTGTCTCCCCTATCCCTCTCCCTCCCCCCACCACATGCTGCCATTAAAGACGTTATGGCAAAGGTGAGATTGAAGGAGAGAAGGAAGTTGTCTAACACCATTTTCATTAGTTCTCACCTGTCCCTTATTCTTCATCTTCCCACCAGAGGCCAGTGCACCCTGTGTCTGCTGAGAGCAGTGGCTCTGCTACAATTACTTGCCATTTTGCGCATTATTAAAAGGCAAAATTCTCACAATCTTTCCACGAAGGGTGGAAATAAAGCTCCCCTCCCTTCTATTTCTTAATTCACTAAAATAGCTGGATATAGTCTCTTCAGAATTACTGCAAAATAAAAAGCACCCCCTTCTAGTATCAAAGTGAACTAAATTTTGTTCCCAGAGGCCAGCTCACAGGATCACAGAAATCACAGAAATCATAGAAATGTAGGGCTGGAAGGGATGGACCTCCAGAGGTCATCTAGTCCAACCCCAGCCTGAGGCAGGATCATCCCTATCCAAACCACCCTATACCAATGCATAATCTAACCTCTTAGAAAAACTAACATCAACTTGACAACACAAGACTTAACACCCTAACCTGCCACAGTAAAGCAGAGGGGCTACAACAGATAGTGATGTTTTTCAGGCAGTGAAAGCAAACACTGGGGGCAGAGGTGCCCTCTCAGCCCTTCTGCAGCACCATATTCAGGACACAGCAGGCACATGTGTGATGGTGCTTGGTACATGCCTTGGGGCTGGATTGAGACATCCTCCAGATGTCAGGATCACAGCTGGACCTGCTCAAGTTTTTTATGGAACCCCATGGCAATTCTCTTGCTTCTGGTTATACTTAACCATCTCACCAAGGGGCTTCTTCCACCAGACAGTGTTATTAGCACAGGGACAATAAAGAGTGCAGGGAGAGACTGGAGTCCGCAAGAGCTCAGCAGCACTGGCTGCACAGGTTGATGGCACCTAGGGAGGCTAAGGGGAGAAGTTGAAGAGGGTGCCCTACCCTTCCCACAAATGCCACCAGCCGAGTGTTGGATGGACTCTCATCAGAGCTGAGCCAGAACTCTGAATTGTCGTCTGATGCCACAGAGAACTGGAAGTCCCCTAGGGGGAAAGAAAAAATGGAAATGTTAGATGGGGCCATGGAGCAAAGAGAGCAATCAGTGGCAGTATGGACCAGTGGTGGGTAGGGAGCCTGTGCCAGACTGAAGGCCATTTTTTGTCTTGCAAGGACAGTGAGGGGGCAAGGTTGTGAGGGCACTGGAGTCTGCAGTCCTAATGCAACTCAGTGCATTAGGGACTCAGCTCTGCAGCTGTCCAGCTGAGACTGGAGCTCTCAGCATCCCCAGAGCAATTGGGACTAAATGGCAGGTGGCGAGGAAGAGGCCTTTGCAGTTCCACAGCTATTCCTGGCTCTAAAGGCTGATGTTTGAGACCGGGGGTGGGGGTGGGGAAAGACATGGATGGACGGACGACAAGGCTTGGGGAGACAAGGTCTTCTATGCAGCACCCCCCCAGCCCAGCCATAGCAGGTGGGTCGTGGGGTTGGTGCAGACACTAACCATCCTTGAAGGGGTGGATATAGCCGAAGACACGCAGCCCGTAATTCTTCCACTTGGGTGACACAGCTAGTTTCTTCACTGTCATGCGAGACTGAAAACAGGCAGAGAGAGGGAGTGAGAAGGAGCAGGAATGCATCACGCACCTTGGGCTCACACTGCGCCCTCATGGACAAGGCAGAAGAGCCCTCCCCACCCCACAGCCTGGTTCCACCCCATGGCCCCCTGCTATTTTAAGGGTCCTGTTTCACTGGTCCCCAGCAACAGGGGCATCCTTACTGCCTCCCCAGTGGAGGGCCGAAGTCCCCCCTTCACTATCCTGTCTAGGGCAGCCTGAGCGAGTGGTGACCATCTGGCCCCTGTATCGGCAAATTTTCCCCAGAGACAGCTTCCCCATGGAGCCTGGTTAGTTCCACTGGGATCAGCACCTGATACAAGGACTGGCAGTGACTACACTGGACACTGGCTCGGCCCCCGAGGGTCTGAATGGTTTGGCAGAGATCAAACTCAGGGCAAGAGGGGACAGACTAGGTCCATTCATTGCTGAGGGAGATGGGAACCACCCTCATCCACTCCCTAACCCCCTGCCGCATAGCAGACAGGAGGGATCATGCCTCCTCCCCAGAGCAGGAAGGGCTTGGGACTCACATGAGGGAAAAGCGGGAAGTGGAGGTTCTTCCTCAGCTGCCTCACAGCCCCTCCACACCAGTCCTCGAAGACGTGCAGGTTTGCCTTCCCTTTGTACTGCAGAATGACAACCCCACATGGGGACATGAGCACATTCCCTGCCCCAAAAGCCAGAAACCCCCTGAGCACCCAACAGCACCAGTGAAAGATCATACCCAACGTCCAAAGAAGTTGCTGGATTAGACCCCAGTGAACCAGCTGAGCTTACACTTGTTGCGGTGAAGAGATCCCTAGTCACAGATGTGCTAGTGGCTGAAATGGGAGTAAATTACCAAACTGGACAAGGCTGTAGAAGCCTTCTCTACCGTCTGCACCCAGACAGAGCAAATCCCTGGGTAACAGGAAGCCAAAAGAAAGCCATGGACCTAGCATGGTATCCATGCGGGCTGAGCTCAAGTTTCAGTGACAAGGGTCTTCCACCGAGACCAAACAGCCCCCTCACCCATACATACATCATTGCAGAGACCTGGTACTAGAGGTTCACTGACTGGTTCAGCAATGACCCAGATTTCTTGCCTCTCCTGACAATCCTCCCAGCTCCACAGCAAGCCAAGGAAGTACCAGTTACTATTTCGCTCGGCAGCCACCATCTTAGCCAACACCCCAGGACTGAAACTACAGAGAAGAAAGCAGCTACTGCTTACAGCTTGTGGTAAAGGGCTAAAGCCCTGGCTACAGGGTTGTAACACAATCATATTCTCCATGACTGAGCACAGAGGGGGGCCTATTACACACTTCACATCTTTTTAAACTGCCAGACCCAGCCTGAGTGGAGGAGAGAGTGCAGCCCCCAGACTCATGTCAGAGTCCGTTGCCACCCGAGCTGGGATGGCTGCAGACAGACACGTGCTGGAGAATGGGCAGGCCAGGACCTTCCTGCATGTGGGCATGCTCAGGGAAGGGAGAACCTCCAGGGAAATTCCTGGAGAGCCCAGTGTAGTGATTCCCTTTCAAAAAGCTCTGAGCCTAGTCCAGCCACTTGACCAGCCCAGGGTGGATGGCCATGAGGAGATCCAGAACTGAGGCTACACGAGGTGATCTAAGCCACTCATCAGAAGACCACCCAAAGGATGAGCAAGAGGGGCCCTTGAGCAGTGATTGACACTGAGATGACCATTGGGTCTCCTCTTTGCTTCAAAGGGGAATCTGAGTGGCTGTATGGAGGAAGTTCCCAGGACAATGGACACATACTCATACCTGGTCCCAGAGCAAAGCCAACCAGGCAATGATGTGGCCTGGCTCTCACTCTTTTGGATCACTCTGTGATCTAATCACAGCAGTTACCCAGAGGAGGCCTGGGGAGCAGTGCCCAGTACCCTTGCCCCTCCTCCCTAATCCCACTCTGCTAATCAGCACTTCTCAGCCACAGCCTAGGACCCACAGGGACTTCCACTGTCACAGAAGCAGAGGAGCTGCAGCTGGAATAATGTATGAGCTCATTATGCAGGTAGGTGCTGGGGCACAGGTGGCTGATTATCTGGGTGACAGCACTGAGCTCTGACCCAAACTGTGTTTTGACTACAGCTCTGCTGGGGGGCACCATGCATGGGGCCAGCACCAGGGATCCTGATGGTTTACATCCTCTAGCAAGATGCGATGTATGAAACTCTGTGGCTTCTGTTCTCTCTTGGCTGTGGGGCTGATGCTGTCACAACACCTCCAGGCCTAGGGCTGGCCTAGAGGGAGGCGTGAGCCCTGGACAATAGCACTGTAGAGCTGCAGCCAACTGGGCAGATGCACCCAAGCCTCTGCAATAGTTCTTATTACTGCAGGGTTGTCCATGTATCAGTGGGGAAAAGAAGCTACTCTCTTTTGCAGTCGTTCTCCCAGAACCTCTTCCTTCTTCCCTGGCTCTGCCTCCTCCACTCCCCAAAAACAGAACTTCCCTGCCCCTGCTTACCTGGTCGTTCCAGGGCAGAACGTGCTTGGTCATGTTCAGGACAGGGGCCCTTCCAGCTTGGCCTGGCCCTTGGCCTCGTGAAAACCAGCTGTCACCATCCTGCCCTTCATTCTGTTGAGGGAACAGGAGACAATGAGAAAGGAGCCACCCACGGAGGGGGTCAGTGGAGAAGGGGGATGCAAACCTCCCATCCCAGAATGCTTTGTAGTGAAGAAGCCAAAGTCTCTGCTGCTGGTGCCAATGCAAGTGGCCGCTGACATCAGAGAAGCCGCCCAATTTTGAGCAGCAGAGGTTTGAGCCCAGCAAATGAAGTTAGCTACCTGGGAAGTGAAGCCCACTCTGAGGAGCCAACACTGCAAAATTTGTGTGCTGCGATGCTGTGCAGCAGCTTAGGACAGGATTCTGTATCCCATGGAAGCCAGGGGGAAATTTTAGGCTGGGTTATAGGAATAGCCTCAACAGGGGACCTGGTAGGACCAATCCCTTTGCAAGAAGCAGCGTGGGCTCTAACCATCTTACTTTGTTTGCTCTAGCCCTGGAATTGCCAGCCAGGGCTAGTTTGATCGCTAATGTGATAGGGCAGCAAACTCTGAGTGCATGCCATAGACTCCAGGGCCTTTCTGGTCCATCCTCCCAGTACCCAGCACCCTTTTAATACCAACACTCCCTGCTGACTGCCACCATCATTTATTTGCATTGCAGCAGCTCCTCAAGGCCCGGATCAGGGATTAATGCTCATTGTGCAAGCTGCTGCATACACCTAATACATTCTCTGCTTCTTTACAGACCCCGGCCTCAGGAATCCAGCAGGGCACAGTGGGAAACATCCCCAGTGACCAGGGGGTGGAGTGGACAGACTGTTTCAGCTGGCTTAGAGTTTGAGTGCTAGATGAGAGAGAACAGGTGAGTGCAGACAGGTGGGGAAGGGAGATGGCAGGATGCATGGGGATGTGCTTAGATGCTCACTCTTTCCCTTCGTAGCCTGCGGGCGCAGAATCTGATCTGGGTATTGTCGGGATGAAGGGATGGGAAGAGGTAAGAAAGTGTTTGTTTGAGGAAGTGACATTGAAGGACTGAACTTGGCAGGTAATTTGGAGTTTAGAGAAGCCTGGACTTGCTCCTGTCTCTTATAGGGGCCCAGCCCTGCAGACCCTGAGCTGGGGAGTCCCTGCAGGCAGCAGGACATAGGACGAAGTGTCCCCAGTGACCAGGGGGTGGAACAGATGAGCTGCTATGCTGTGCACTAGCTGGAGCAATGTATGGGCAGGCAGGCCTGTTCCTGGGTGCAAGGAAGTTGAGGGAGCCTCTGTGCCTACAGACAGAGAGCAAGGCAGCACTGGGAGGTGGGAGATTGGTGAGATGCATGTGGCATTTACTTCGGCAAGATGGTGGACTGGGCAACACTAGTTAGAGCGCTGAGCCCTGTTCACTCCAGGAGGCCATCAGCTGTGTCAGCAGACTAGGAGATGGGGTAAAGATTGTGGTGGGGAAAGCTGAAAGCAGGTGTCTGGAGAGGAGGAGACAGGAATGCAGAAGGAGGCGAGAGGGATCTGCGTGTCTGGGAGCCCTAGGGATGCTCCTTTCCTTTTGGGCTCGACATTCCTGGCACAGAGGCCAGCAGAAAATAAATCAGCCCCGCCCCGAGCCATTTGTGCCATCCGCTCCTCATTACACAGAGCCAAATTACCCAGGCGATTAGGGTACTTGAGAAGGAAACAAAGAGCCTTCCCCGTGATAAACGACTCCTTGTCAAGCTCCCAGTCTGGTGGAATTAATTCTCATGCAGCTGTGCCGGGCGCAGGGAGGGGGCTGGGAACGCCCCCAGAGCTGTGACCCTGGCTCTGTGGGGTTGCAGGAAGGGCTGGTGGAAGCATTGCGGGCGGCAAGAGCCTGGGGCTGTGCCAAGAGGCACGTGCTGGATGTCTCAGGGGGAGATGGGATTCTGGGATCGCGGCAGCTGCAGCGTGTGCCTTGGGCTGATAAGACCCACAAGTGGGCACTGCCAGCCTCTGAAAGCCTGTGCTGTGCCATGAACTCAATTCGAACCAGTGGCTGGGAGCTGAGTTCTGACCCCAATACCGCGACAGCCCCTTGACTCCGGCTCACACTGACAGGCTATGCCAACTCAAACAATCACAGTACCCCTCAGTGCCTCTGTTTTCCCATCTGTAAAAGAAGAGGGAAGACTCCAAAGCAGCATTTCCTCATTTGGGCACATACCTGAAATTTGTGAGCTAGCGAGACACATGATTGGCAGGTCTACTTGTGCCGTGCCATGACCCTCCCTCCCCCAGATGCTGCCCTGGATGCCCCCGGAGAGAGAGGGAGGGCCCTGCAGAAGGGCCCGAAAGCCTCTCAAACAGCTCTCCTAACTATACAGCTGGTTGAATAAAAGATAATCACAAAAAACTTGCTCCTGGATAAAAAGGCATCCACCCACAGCAGTGATAATCAGTGCTATTTACACCTCAGTGCAGAAACAGGACACAAACCATGCCCAGCTAACCCAGCTATGCTGAAGCATGCTGGGATAACCACTGATATAAGGGGTGTCTTTGTCCTGGAGGCCAGAGACATGTCTATGGTACAGCCTAAGAGGAAAGGACGTGGTGGGTGTGAAGGGGGAGGAGGGGGGAGAGGGTACAGCTCATAAAGGGAAGGTGGGCTATTGGTTTACAAGTGCTGGCCTCCAATACCTGAGCCCAGCTTCACCACTTCCCAGACAGCTTGGTCTGGTGCCCATGAATGTAATGCATGTATAGGGCATGCGTGGGCATGCAGGGCTCTTGGGATTTGAATGTCAGCCAAGCATACTCCTGTGGTGAGGCAGGGAGGGGGAGGAAAGCCTTTCTGTCTGCTCCATGTCTCCCCTCTCTCCCACTCCATCTGCAGACACTGCACGTGGGTGTCACAGCAAGGCATGACACTGACAAGGACAGGCAGCAAAAGCAATCTGGGACAGTGAGATGGCCTTCAGCAACTGAGACTATTGGGGAGCCAATGATGTGTGGGGCTGGAGTGCACGGCATCCACCCAGGACAGCCAGCCACCACAGCAGTCACCGATGTAACAGGACAAGCTGGGACTCTCACGCCCCAAGCAGAAAGCGTGCGTTTCTGCCGGAGGGGCTCAGCTGGCCCAGAGGTCACACCCCAGAACTATCACAGGCTCCTTCCTGAATAACAGTTTTACTGCTTCCACAGGCCACGAGGCCAACAAAAGCCATCTAAACCAGTGTTTCTCAACCTGTGGGTTGCAATCCAAAAGTGGGTCGCAAGAATATATGAAAGGGTTGTGAACTGTAAAAATGGAGTCTCCTTTAAAGAAAACCAAATGTAGGAAACTGTGGCTTTTTCCTTGCAGGCTGCCAGGGTTCTGGGTATGGGGCTGCTTGGGGTCCCCATGCCCCACACACTGGGGGGCTGGGACCTGCAGGCAGCAGGTCAGGGGTGAGGGGTACTGTGTCAGGACTGCCCATCGATGTTTACAAATGGGTCCTGGTACAAAAAAAGGTTGAGAACCACTGGTCTAAACAACATGGAAGTCACCTGAGTATTGCTGTAGGACAAGATCCTGCTACCCCACTCAGAGGGTTGGATGCAGATCCTCCCAGCCAGCAGAGGACACCAGCACCAAGGAACCTCAAGGGGACTCATTTCATTGGAATATTTTTATTCCAATAAAGGTTGGAATAAAAGGCTTTATTCCAGGTTTTCAATAAACACCTAACACCCAATGATTTTTTCCCTTATTTTCCAGTTTGTTTTTTTCCAGAAAATTTCTTCCAGAAAATTTGCTCCCAGGAAACAATTTCTGTAAAGGTTTTCCTTTCCCCAGTGGCTCCAACTCTGGGTTGCTTGGAAAGCAAAATTACAGGGGTTCTTGCTAGCTGCTAGGAGCCAGGTCACAAGGGGTTAAAAAGGAACCAGACTTTCCAGCAGGAAGAAGCAGTGGTCAATTATTCTTTTGCAAAGGTGAAAGCAAGAGAAGCCTGGGATGTGATTATCATTGATCTGTTCTACAGTACCATGAGTGCGAAGTGCCTGGTGGAAGTTAAGAGATGTGCCAACCTATTTTATTCCAGGCATGCAGCCCACATGGATTGGATTTACTTCCCTGAGTCACCAGCTGGGAGGGCCAGTGCTTGGCCTGGAGGCATCCAGCTGCCCCCATTCATTTCTTCACCCAGTTTAGCCAGCTCTCCCTTTCTGTTCTGTCTAAACACTGATTTGTTTCTGGCTGTCAATGAGTGATTTGGGCACTGAGTGGTCTGGGTAATCCATCCTCTGCTAGTTCTGCTCCCTGCCTGCAGAGCTACCAACTCCTCATAAAAATCCTCTAGTAAACGGAAGTCTCCCACGTTCACAGCCTGCATCCACCATCCCTGTAGCAGGAGGACATTAAGGCTTGTTCAGCATCCTTTTATGGGCTTTCCTTGGTCCCCTTTAGGGCTGGAAGTACTATTATTAGACACCTGGAACAGGCAGCTAGTTTCTTCCAGCCCTGGTTTTCTATGATCTACTCCATTTTGCCTAAGGGAACATTGGGACCTAAAGAAGTCATGTGACTTCCCTACAGTCCCCACGAAGCCTGTGGAAGATCTTGGAACTGAACCCCAATCCCTGATCCTCACTATAGTACCCTGGCACCAAGCACAGTCTTCCCATCCACCATCATGGACTTGATCACAGACTTGCAAAGCAAGTCATATGAGGAACAGCTGAGGGACTTGGGACACTTCAGCCTAAAAAAGAGAAGGCTGAGAGGGGACTTGGTAGCAGCTTACTGCTACATGAGGGACGTACATCAAGGGCTTAGCGAACAACTGTTCACCAGGGCACCCTTGGCGAAAACCAGGAGTAATGGCCACAAACTCCAGGAAGACTGTTTCAGGCTTAACCCTAGGAAAATCCTCTTCACAGTTAGGATGTCCAGACTGTGGAATAAGCTCCCTCCAGAGGTGGTGCAATCACCTACCTTAGAAATCTTTGAGAGGAGACTGGACCATCACCTTGCTGGGGTCACCTGACCCTCAGTTAGCTTTCCTGCCTAGTGCAGGGGGGCTGGATCCGATGATCTTGTGAAGTCCCTTCCAGCCCTTACAATCTATGAATCTTGTCTAGCATTACCCCAGCAGCCTAATACCACAAGTTTGGCATGGCCTTGGCATGGGAGGGCATTGCTAACCCCCTACATTGTCCCATAGGAAGGCCACAAACAAGCCTGGCTGCTTGCATCAAGAAGGGACTGAGAGTCTCAGCAGCTATGACCTTGACAAACTATGAGTCTCTTCTCTTCTTGGGATGCCAGGTATTCGCCGGGGACTCCTGGCTGTCAATGCTGTGCACTGAACATGATTCCAGAGGAGCCTGCAGGGATAGGAGCTCCTGTCTGGCTTCCCTCAGATGCATCCATTCATTGTTCTTGGTATCAGGGTATATGTGAAGTAATGGAGCAGTGGTGGGGGATACCGTTATCCTGAGGTGCTGGTCCCCAGTCATGACTATGGAGGAGGCAGCAAAACTGTGACCAGACATATGATGATCAGGCTGGGAATAAGCCATGGTCAGTATGGGTGGGGGTGGCCAGGGGCCACCAGACCCCAGCAGCAGGTGGCTGAGGGCCCCTTTCCGCAGCCTGGGAAGCTGGTATTGGTTTTCTTTCCAGCCCATGAGACTGAATGCAGTGGCTCTACTTGGCTGTCTCTGGGGAGAGAGTTTCTCTCTGGCAGAATGGGATGGGAGCAGCATGCTAAGCTAAGTGATGACCTGACATGATCAGAAGCCTGGTATTTGTGTGGCAGGCACTCACCAGCTGGCCTAGGGTGTTTCCTATCCAAAATTACAGTGCCCTTCACCCTGCTAGGAACCAGACAGGTGAGTGGGCTGCTATGGAGGCAGGCTGCCTTGTGGGTTCCTCTCTTCCTTTTAAAGGGATTAAGCTAATCTGATTCTGTGTTTGTGCCTCACAATTCAAAGGGATCAACCAAGCAGTAAGCGAGGATGGAGGATTGCGAGAGAGGCAGATGATTTAATTATGCTAAGCAAAGAGGAGGGCTAGATGAAATGCCTCCACCCCTCCCCAGGGATGCCAAATGACAAGGTTAGTAGGAGCTGGGAGAGCTCCCACCCTGGCCAACTATGCCTCCTTGTCAAGGAGAGTCCTGGGGGAACCTTTTCCCCAACGCTTTCCTCCCAGGCACCAGAAGGCTCAGGCCACTGTGAGGGGCACTCTGTGCAGGCTCTGTCTGGGCACATGCCAGGCCTTCTTTGCAACTTGATCTTTCATGCAGCTATTTGACCACCTCTCTCCTTGCTCCTCAGCCTTTTAGCTGTGCTTAGCAGTTCCCCCCCCAAATCTTTCCTCTTCCCTCCAGCACTGAGCCTTCCCCCTACAAGACCCTGCCTATTCATGCAGAAAAGCAACCTGAAGTGTTTTGTTAATGGGCACCTTTGTGTTGGTCACTGGCACACCCTAGACAGTGGCTTTCAATCTTTTTCACTTGTAGACCCCTAAAAGAACTGTAAGGGAGGTCTGGACCCCTTTGAATTGTAAGTGTGGGTATTCACATACTTCTGATTGATCACAGTCATCTTTCACAGACCCCTTAGACATAGTCTGCAGATCCCCAGGGGTCCAGGGACCACAGGTTGAAAACCCCTGCCCTAAAGGCATGCACTGCTGCCCCCTTGCAGGAAGAAGCAGACCTGCTCCTACAGGGTGACCCTCTTGTCCTGTCCTGTATAAACACTGCTGAACAGAGCTTGCTGGAAGACAGATAGGACATCTTGCATGGTTCTTCATTTCCATTTCTTTGTTGATATTTTTGCAACTGCAGCCAGCAAAGAAAAACTCACCAGGGAGCCTCTCTTTCTCTTTTGCATGCCAGGTGGATTGGAAGAGGTCCAGCTTACAACTGAACTGCATGTGTGTGCATGCGAAACCCCATCTTGATAGGTCTTGCTCTCTAATGAGGGATGCTGGAGCACTGCAATGCACTGTGGGCACCTGCATGATTCATCGGGGCCCACCTGAGCCAAGTGGACCCATGACCTCCTCGAGTATACCATGGCACCTCCTAATGTGTCCTGCCAAACATCAGGTCCGTTCAATGGTAAACACCTCAGAAAAGACAATGCTGGTGAAAGCACAACCTCTCATCCAGCAGAAACTTCTTTGGTACAGGTAAATTCATGGACCAAAAGCCCATTCAGGTTATTATCTAGCTAAGGACTTGGCTCTCTACTGGAAACATGCCTTTGCTCAGTGGCATGCAGTCCTGCCATGAATCAGGTGCTATTCCTATCACCTGCCCACACTTAGTTCTGCACTTGGTTTGGAAAGGAGCAGCGCAGCAGGGAGACTAAGGGAAGTGCAGCTTCCTGCCCCAAGCCAGAGACAGCTGGCTTGCGAGGGGGGTGTGGGGAGGATAACCACTGCTGTAACAAACTAATGATTGGAGCAGGGGAGGTCTTCAGAAAAAAAGAAGAGAGGCTCTGAATCCTTCCCCTTTGATGTCCGACATTCCTCTTTTCATCCTTTCTTTCTGAACTGGAGAATTAAGAACCTCCCACCCCACAGCCCTGGGAGACCAAGGCAGCTGAACACAGGCCTCAGATCCTTCCACCGCCTTTGGTGTGGAGTGTGCGGCCCCTCCTCCCAGCTGGTAATGATGCCCTGGGGTTAAGTCTGGCTCCATAGCTCCCCCTTCTCTTGTGATACCGGCAGTCCCAGTGCAGCTGTCAATAGCAGCCCTTGTGGACTGCATGCTCTGCGTTTGATTTAATGTCGCTGGGCAACTGAACTTCTAACAATGGGAAAGGAAAGGGGACAAATGTCTTAGGCTGTGGAGTGTGGAAAGGAAGAGGCAGGCTCGATCACAGCACTTTCCAGAGCTCTCCCAGATTGGTCCTCCCCACCAACCTTGGGACAGGCTCTGTGTGCTCCCTGAGGGCACCAAAGGGCTCCAAGTGCCACAAGCAGATGGGCACAGGGCCAGGGAAGGGGCATGCCCAAGGTGACAGAATGAAGTATCAGGTCTGTGTCTGCCTCTAGGCTGCTGTATGTTGACTCCCAGTCCCACATGCTGGTCCCTTTCCCCCACTGGAAGTTAATACATGGCATACAAAGCCTGACACAGGTGCCCCACAGGGTAGACACAGAAGCAGGGAGGTAAATACAAGAGAAGGGCAGGAAGGGCAAAGCCTCTTTTAATGCACTTGGGGCATGCAGTGCCTGGCACAAAGGGACCTGACCCCAATTAAGCCTCTACAGTCTGCAGTGATGAATGTGCAATTATTTATGCTTCTTAAAGAAAAATCCAGTGTCCCAGTTGAGATGGCACCCAAAACACCAGACCTCGGAGCCCCACAGAGCAGTGCCAGGAAGCAGCCCCTTGGAAGAGGAGGCTGCTGTGGTCCCCTCACAAGGGAATGTGAGCGTAGACAGCCTGGGCAGAGTGGGAGAGAGCTGGCTTCTGAGACAAGAGGAGGCACAGAGGTACTGTAAACAAAGAGGAGCCCATTAGGATGCACAGTGCTGAGGAAAAAATTAGCAAACTTTGTCTAAACGAACTAATTAAAGCCCCAGAGGAGGGGAACAATGCCCTCTGAAGACACGATTAGGAAGGCGGCATAATTACACTCTGATTGTTTCTGAGGAAGGATCCCTTCCGCTGCTTCTAGCCGTAATTATGGAGTGGTCTCTGAGCTGCGCTGCCGTTGGGAAGGGGACCTCACGGTGATGGATTGCCTTGCGGGAGGGGGAGCGGGATGCCATGGGCACTCTGGGGCACTGGGTCCTCTCACATCACCTCCTACATGCCTTGGTGTTTCCATGCCCATTTCTGTGCTAAAAGACCTGCAGGATGAAGGGATGAGTGGGGACCCTTCAGAGTGGAGAGATCAAAGTAGCCACTACAGTGGCACATAATCGTAGGCCCCTGGGAGTCATGTGGTTGAGGGGAAGGTTCCTCAGGTGGCTGCTAGATCAATCCCTGCCAATGGTGTCAACAGTGACCCATGTTTGGCTCCCAGTTTGTGGCATGCAGCTGGGTTTTGTTACTAACACATGCACCTGGAGTGGGTCCTCACTTGAAGGCAGGGGCACATAAATGCCTCTCTGTTCCCTGGCAGCGAGGGGTTGGGGGGGGAGGGGCGTGGGGGCACCATGGGAGGAGGGGCTGGGAGTCAGCATCGTGGAGCTGGCTGTGCTGATGGTGGGCCTGCAATTAACAAGTCGCTGGGGTGGAAACAGCTCCGCGCCTTCCATCTCCTTTTTTTAGCCAGGCCTGTTTGCTTTGGAGCCAGGCAGCTGCTTCAGCCTTCCCTGTTTTCTCTCTAAACAGAATGAACTCTTCCCCTCCCTAGGCTTACACAGGCAGCTATTCACACCCCCACTCCCTGTTCTGACTGCACTGTGGGCTCACTTAGTGCTAGGGAGGGGAGAGCAGCACTCCTTCTTCTCAAAGTGTTCGGCAGAAGGGCAAAGATTGGCCTTCGTACATTAATACATTAAAGCCCATTAAAGCCATAGTTATCTGATGGAGGCCACTCAGCCCTTGCCCTTGGAGCCATCAGCTCTGAACTTCAGCGATAACTGAAGCCCCAGCCTCTGCTATGGGGAGATGTTTAAAACACAAATAACGTAGGTGCCCATGAGGATTCTGGGACATGATGCAAAGGATTGTGGGAGCATAACTCCGCTCTCCCACAAATTCCTCCTGTCTCCCCTGAAAGCTTCCTGCGATTCAGAGTGCAGCGAAGCACCCCAGGATGCCTACCCACAATGCAACGTGTTGCAGCAGGGGCAGCACAGCACCAGGCACACAGATGGCACAATGGTGATGTGGCTTCAGCAGTGCAAGACTGACCACAGGAATAGGCAATGGGGGTGGAAACTAGGCAGCTTCCCCCTGCTGCTGTCAGCTAGACCAGGGCAATATCTGCATATAGATGGTGGGTGTATACTCCAAGCCCCTAACACCACAGCCACAATCCACATCAGTGAAGCTCCTTTCTGTTTTGAGCAAAGAACAGCTCTGGCTGCCTAGCAGAGTATGGATGAGTCTCTGGGGGCTCTGATTTCAAAGGGAAGGTGTAGTTCAGGTGTTGGACAGCAAGGCCACTCGCTTTGTTTCCAGCTGTGTCACTAGCTGCATGCTCTGTGCCCTGATTTCCTTTTTGTCCCGTTGAGCCTGCCTTGCACAAGGCATACCTAAGTGCCTGGAAAGCCCCAGGAACGCTGTGGCAGGACGCTGCACGCCAACACTCCCCTGCCCTGGATGCTATTTCTGGAAACAAAATGCCCATGGGAATATTTCCATTCAAAAAAGGGGCCAGTTCTTTCATCTGCCTGCAAGGCTCAGAAGCAGCTTTGGCTGCATCTGCAGCCTTGCATGACACAGTGCCCCACCTCTGTCACTAGCAAAGGATCTCATGCCCAGAAATCACCTCCTGCCGCATCTGGGGTGGAAGGGAAGGGGCCTGTGGGCAGGGAGGGGCCAATGCACCCCTCCAGTTCCTGCATGGAGGGAACACTACGTGATCTGTGGTTATTTAGAGGCTGCATGGAGTGGGATACAGCATGGCTTGGAGAGCCACAGCTGAGCTCGGGTGGGCAGGAGGGGACCCTGATGCCCCATTTTGCTTGCAGAGGACACAAGTAGATCCAAAGTCCCAAGGTGCTGAGGAAGCAGGGTCTGAGGCAGCAAGGACTGCATATGCATGGCCACGGGTGGTTGCTGAAGCTGGAGCTGGAGCTGCCTTGTGGGGAAGACAAGCTGGAGTCCCTGTGGGAGAGTCTTGGACAGTTGGGTTCAATGGGTACTTTTGACAGACTCCCCTGTGCTGTCAGTGCTCTTTGCTGGGAGCAGAGACCAAAGTGTGGTTAAGCCAGTGGTGCTGGCCTCTACCTCACCCTGGAAGAGCTCTCCCATTCAGGCAATGGGGCATGGGATAGAGAGCAAGAGTGGGGATGGCAAGAGGGCCTGCTGTACAGTGAGGGCACCCAGTCTGCTGAGGGCTGGAAGAAGGGCAGGCACTGGCTATAGCCTCCTCACACGCAGAGTGCAGGGCTGTGCAGGGAAGATGGTGCAAGAAGACATGCTGTGTGGAAGAGCTGAAGAGCAGAACAGCCATGATGGGCCAGGCCCAGCAGGTAGGCTGGGCTGCTCTGCCTCACCGCACGATGGGATGAGAGTTGTTACGAGGCAATGCCACCCGCTGAAAGGAGAACTCTGTTATGTGCCACATATAAGAAAGCTGCAGGGTGGAACTGACGTTGGAAAGAACAGTGCAGCCTAGGGAAGAGTTTGCCCATGAATAAAGCAGGGGGTAAAGTGGCCAGACACCTGGGTTGTGCTTTCCACTCCAAGGCTGGCTTGCTGCAGGACCTTGGACAGGTTGCTGCTTTCTGTCACAACCCCTTCTTTCCCAGAAGCATGACTGAAGATGACAGGAACTCCCTCTGGCTGGACATGGTGGCAACTTAGGCCCAAAGGAGCAATATTCAGGCTCAGGACAGACATGTCAAGGACTTTCAGACTCCTTGGGCCAGGGAAAACTGCTTTCCCCTGTCTACCCAGGGCAGCAGAGCACAGGCAGCTGCATGCTAAGGGACAACAGTGGGCTCCTGGCTCTGGACCACTTGGAACAGGGCTCTGAATGGGGTCAGTGCAGATCCCAATGAGCGTGACATGGCCTCCTCCTCATGCTAATTGCTGTCACGTTATCTTCTTGACAGGGCTGTTGATATTTCCCTCGCGTCCCTGGCTCGGCCCGTGGCTGCCAGTGCCTCATAAAAGGGGCAGCGATCGGTCAATGTCACCGTTATCACAATGAGGGGGAAATTAAGTATCACTGTCAGGCGGTGAAATATGAGCTTCCCTTCGGTCAGGCTCTGGCTCTGCCAAGAAGGCTTGCCGTTTGTTCAGAGACTGCCTGGGGGAATTGACTGACTGCCAGCATGGCCTGGGACCTCCATGCACTGGACCGAGCCAGCTGCTCAGCTCTGTCCCTCCCCTCAAGTCAGGGGACCTGGGCAGCCTTTTGCAGCAAGTTCCAGGTGAGGGACCTCAGGAGAGACACAGATCCAGAAACAGATGGGAGCCTTGTTGGCTCTTGCTGGAGCCCCAGAGGGGCTGAGATGGCAGATGTGGCACCTGGTGAAGCATGGGAGCAGGGTTCTGCCCCTTTTGACCTGAAAGAGGGGGGAACATTAGCACTGGCCCCATGAGCTCTACCTGATGGGCCAGCACTTGGCTGCCCCTAGCATGGGCCTGCCAAAGAGGTACCTCCTCCAGGATGCCACTGAAGACCCCCATCCTCTGCTTTCACAGCCCCACACCTTGGATTGCCTTCAAGAGGGATTCCTATGGCACTGCCTTCTGACAAAGCAATGCCATGGGGAATGCCCCATCCTCCAAACGCATCCCCTGCTGTGCCTTCTGCAATAGGGCAATGCCCCTGGGTTCCCACACATGTGCCATCAGAGGCTCTCCCACAAAGTGATGCCATGGGAAATGCCCTGCCATGACATTACCAGCAGAGCAGTGCCACAGACAACCCTCAACACACACCTGCTATCCCCTCTCCAACCAGATCCTGCCACAGGGACACCTCCTTCCCACACATGCACCCTGCCCCAGTCTGCATTCTATGTTTTATTAGAGGGAGACTTGGTGCTATATGTTAACCAAGACCAAGGAGAATCCCACACAGCACCATGCACTTTCTAACGGGGTGCTACTCTCAACATGCCTACTCAGACACCCCTATTGGGATGCCCCCAAGAGGATGAATGCCCAGACACCAATCCATACATGCCCACCCCACATGCTTCTGGGTCCCCACAGCAACCCCTGACATTACCATCTGCTCCTCCTCCCGGCTCTCATTGGAGTCCTCGGCCTTCCTCTGCTGAGGAGAGGCAAGAGCCCCAGCTGCTCGCCTGCCAGCATCTGTCACCTCGCCCAGCCGCTCGCCATCTGCAAATGAAAAACAGGTGCATGGAGCGCATGAGAATCACCTCCTGCCCACAAACCATTACCAGCCTGTCTGCCCCCAGGGACACTCACCACAGACCTGAGGAGCATCGGGCCCATGTGAGAAGCAGTGAATAGAGGCCTGGGCCACCAGCACCACCACTGGCATCTACCAGGGGCTCAGCCCACGTCCATAGCAAGATCCAGCTCTGCAGTGGTGGCTGCACAGGTAAAATTATACAGGGGTATGAATTAGCAGAGGGTGGGGTCAAGAGGGACCTGCAGGGTGTGTCTGTTCAGAGGAATTACCCCGTCCTGACCAGCCTGTTTGTAGCACTTTTCCTTTGCCGATCCCAAAGCACTTCCAGGGGTGTGGAAAGTGTTGGTGTTTGTACAGGAGATGAGGAAACATGGGCACTGGAGTTGAGTAACTTGCCCAAGGTCAGGAGGGAAAGAGGATCCAGTAATCCTGACTCCTAAGGTCTCCTGCTTCAAGCCTCAAATAATACTCACCCCCATTCTTTACAGGCAACCATCTGCTCACAAAGACAGGCCTGGGCACGTGATGCATTGTCCCTGGTATAATTAACATGGGTTTTCTACAATGTTAAATTCTCCTTCGTCTATGAAGCCTAAAAGCCTTTTACATGTCTTTCCTACCCCATATGCACCAGGCAGCTTCATTTCTGGGGCCCTGAGTTGCCCCGGGGTATTTACTACAGAAGGGGCTATTAGAGCACCTTGCCACTAGGTGGCAGGTGGACTGCCACAAGGTGAACATCAGGGATCCTGGCTTTCTCTGATAAAAAACCCCAATTTTTGGATGAAAAGAAGTAGCCCAAAATCCACATTTTGCGGTGATTAAAATGAAACACCACTACTATATAGTGGTGTTTCATTTTAATCACCGCAAAATGTGGATTTTGGATGCTGGAGGACTGCATATTGCTTGTTCTATCTCTGTGGAGCATACTGTGTAGTTACCCTAAAAACGAGCTAGGTGCATGGCCCAGAGTTAACCCTTGCCTGAAGCGGTATAACTTTGAGATGCTCAGAGGGCACTTAGCATGAGTTAATGAGCTTTAACATGTGGATGCTTGCATGTTGAGTGCCCTAAGTATGGTCTAAGGATAATGTGTAACTTCATCCTATCTGCATCAGATGACTTGAACTGTCCAAGGTTATGATCCAATTAGAGGCTCCAGCTCTCTCTCTCCCCCACAACAGTGCTGTACCTGAGCCATGGGGTAAGTGTGAGTGTTGAACTTACTAGGGCACAGATGTCTGCCCCAGGCCTTCCATTCTCAGGTCCCAGGAGTGGTCAGTTGTCAACACACAAACATACACACAGGCTCTCTCTCTTCCTTTCTACTAGACCCAGGGGGCCAACAGACAGGGGGGAGAGTTGTGTGGGCAGTGCAGTAGGCCCTTTTGTCGCTGATCAGCCCCTGAACAGGCCTCCCCTTTGGTACGACCATATGCGTGCAACCAAAATGTTTAAGGAAGGCTTGGTCCCATGGCGTCTGGTTAAAGACAGCACAAAGGAGGGTAGCAGGCTATGGGGAACTTGAGGAGACAGAGAAGGTCTCCTTAGATGCTGCAGCTCTATGAAATCTCAAGGGAGAACAAGATGCAGCAACACTGTCCTTCAGGAAACCTGCCACCCCCAGCAGCTTGAAAGGCAGGCTCTGCTCAAAGGTGCCCTGTAGGAGGAACTGCCTCGAGGGTAAACAGCCTAATTCACCTCTGGAGCAGGCCTTGCCTGAGCGCATTTACAGCAAGAAGAGCTGTCCCTGGGGGTACCACAGCAAACTGCCCAGAGAGACCCATGCCATATGTCCATCACTTCCGGCTTCCCCCAACCACCAGTGGCCTCATGAGAAAATACCTTCCTTGCTCAGTACCTTCATTGCTGGACACCCACCTGTTCGCATCCTTCCACACGTTCACCACCCACCCCAGCTCCCTTATTTAATGGACAAATGCTATCTACCCCAGTGCCTAGAGGGAGCCCCTGGAGGGGGCCCTAGGTAGAGCTCAGGGCAGGAGAGGGAAGTGCTGTGTGAACTTTGGCATGGGTTCAACTCTAACCTACAACACCACCTGCCATGGCACAGCTCTCTCCAGGGCTTTCAGCCCTGACCTGCAGCCCCCACCCCACCTTCCAGCCATGGGCCCCAACGGCTCTGCCACGTGTAGCCTGTAGCACTACCTGCTCCCTCTCATCCCAGAGCTTTGCTAGGGGCCCCAAAGCTGACCCCCTGCCAGAGGTGCATCTCTCCTGAGCACAGACAGCTTGTTAAGTGAAATGACTGCTTGCCATAATCTGGGAACAGGGCAAACTTCACATGCGGGGAAGGCACCTCTCAGGGGGTGCCCATGCACCCTCATGCACCCCCTATGCGTCACTACTGATTGCCAGGGCTTGGGCCCCTATTCCAGCAAAAGCCATGCCAACTTGTGCAGCATCTGGCAGAGCCAGGAGGGAGGATTGGAGTACTGGTCTCAAGGAATTTCAGGGATTATCTTGGATCTCAGCTGCTTCTCCAAGGACGAGGTCTGAGAAGCTGCTGTCAGGTAGCCATCACAGCCTAATGCCTCCTTAACCCTCCAGGCAGCTTGGCTTCCCTTCACATTTTGGGCAAGGCCCAAAGAGAAGAAGTGCTGATATGGGAGGGGATGCCTATGTCCTGCTGCGTAGTGAAGGCATCTCTAAGACCCTGGCTGGGTGGGAGAGGGTAGGGTAGAGAGCCCCTGTCCCTGAGAGAGGTAAGCTCATGCCAGTCAGGGGCATGATGTGGGGGGGCGTATAGGGGCACTAGTCTCATAGAGGTCTCCTTCCTTACAGTTGTGTTAAGCAGCTTGCCATGGCTCCTCAGTGTCAGGTTTAATTACTGTTAATGCAGCCAAACCTGCTGCAGTTACGTAAAAGCAGGAATAAGCTCCTGTAAGATCTCAGCTCTTGACTGCACAGGGGGAAGGCCCCCTGGCCATAGCACAGTGCCATCATGCATCCTTCTGCCCTGTGTTGCTGGTCTGGGCCATCCTGTCATGAGCAAGGCACTTACATCCAAAGGGCATCATAACCATGACCACCATGCCATCTGCCTGAGGGCCCTGACCATGCTGTGAGGGATGTAACAAGGGGAAAACTCAGATGCTCACCCACTCTAGGGTGGAGGGGGGGTGTGGGCCCCTGCATGCAAACCTGCAGCTGGTGCCCCAACACACACAACTCCTGTGTCATGGGAAATACCAGCCTTGGTCTCCCAGCCTTCCTGAGGGTCCTTCAATGTGGGGTGAGCCAAAGGACTCAGCTGCCACATGCTCCCCAGGCTGTAACTGCCAGCATGGGCGACTGGTACCACCTTAGTCAGGGGGGGCACATGCCCCCCCAGTGACCGGGGGGAGTCCCCCCGCAGCCAATCTCACCGACTGAGGGGGGCCTCCCTGTGGCTGATCGTGCCAACCGGGAAGCGGTCGCAGTGCTCCCGGAAGTGGCCACAGCACTTCATCCAGCGCTCCCATTCCCCGACTGGAGCCTGCAGGGGGGCACCAGTGCTTACGCCTGCCCCCCTACCCGTTACCTAAGCGAGGAGCACAGCCTGTCAGGCGGTGCACCAGAGTTCCCAGGGGGTGCATGTGAACACCCTACACGTCGCCACTGACTGCCAGGGCTTGGACCCCTATTGCAGCAAAAGCCATGCCAACTTGTACAGCATCTGGAAGAGCAGCTGACACAACTAGAGTGGGTAAACATTTTCATTTTATTTTGACAGCTGCTGATGGAGAGGGAGATGGGAAGCAAGAGGGGAAGCCCAGACTTAGTCACCTAGACCCAGCTGGCAGCCACCACACAGGGTGAATTTGAACCCAGAGAGCAGCAGAGGCAGCCTGGAGCTCCAGACTCTTCTTTTTCCCCAGGCAGCAAGGAGTGAAGTAGAAAGAAAACAAGAGAGTCCACTCATGGCTCAAGGGTGAATGGGCTTGCAGGGTCCCTATGGGCTACGATCCTATCCAGTCTTGCTTTGTGAGAAGCTATAGGGAGGAGAAAGAGAAAGAAGCTTCCTAAAATGGTGAAGCTCTGTATCAAGGCCAGAGCCTCCAAATTCTGTCCCAGGGAGGTGCATGTAGGCAATTTCCCAGGAGGATGCCTCCTCTCCCTGCAACTCAATGGACCACTCCTGCTTCTGTCTTCCATGCAGCTTGTGGAGAGGAGTTGATTTCTCAACATGCTCTGCTCCACCCAGGTGCTAAGTGGCCTGCTGAAGGGTGCTGAGCGGGGTTGGGTGGGGCCAGCAGGAGACCCTGCTGTCTCCATGGGTCCTATCTTTGTCTTAGGTATAGAACCAAAGCTTTGGGACTGTGGAAGTTTGGGGACATGAAAGGGCTTGCACCCTCCAACCCTGGACTGTGCTGTGGGGCTCTGTAGGCAGAGCATCACTCGGGGTGTACTTCCCACTGAACATGAGTAGCACTGGGAACTGGGCTAATAACCCCAGCCAGGAGGGATATGGCCAGGGTCTGGAGAGCATTTCTCAGCATGCTGAGAACAGACTTGGCTGAAAGCCTCTGACAGACTTGGGTAATCGTGCACTGGCAGGAGAAAACTCTCCTGTAGGAGCTGCGTCTCTTAGCTGCAAAGCCCCCATCACTCAAGTTCACATTTACCATGTCTGAAGGAGTGAAGGACCCAATCAATTGTTTTTGGGAGGAGGCTGCTGGAAGCACAGCCCTCACTCATGCTAAGTGGCTTGGAAATACCTGTCAGCAATGCACATTGGTCCTGACAGGCTCAGGCACAAACAAGACACCTCTGACCAGGATGCTGACACAGGGGCACAGCTGAGATACTCGGAGCCAGAGAGGCCCACGTCCCACAAAGAGTAGCATCCCTGCTGTACAGACACAGCTGGGATTCCCACTTTTTCACACGCAAAACCAGAGGAGCCCCCAGACCTCCTCCTGAGGGAATGGTAGGGATGAGGCTGTGAACCCACATCCACTTTTGGCCTGTCGGGGGGGCCATGTGGATAACCTACCCTCTTGGATGGACATCTATTGGTAGAGGAAGGGCCAGGTCTGTGGGCTTCTTTCCAGCTCTGCCAGGAACTTGATCTGTGCCCTTGGTCACGGGACTTGGCTTTTCATTGGTAGAGTTCCCTGGCCTCTCTGCCACGTTGGGATAATGATGCAGAAATACCCATGGGAGTTGGGGGATTAGAAGGGTGTAAAGCCATTCCCCAGGAGGGCCCTTCTTCCCCCTGTGACCCAATGGACCTGGCTGCCCTCACCCTGCATGCTGCTTGTGGAGAGAAGTTGATTGCCAAACATGCTCTGCTCCACCCAGGTGCCAAGAGGGTGGAGCCCTGTGAACATGCAGGAGCCCTACAAGAAATGCATTTGTGGAAGGACTAAGTTGTAATAATATTATCCCAGAAAGGCCTAGCAGGGAGCTAGTTAAAGGGGAAAGGTGGGGAGAGGGGGGAGAGGAGAGAGCAAGGGGTTAGCATTCATGTACAATTAAGTCAAAGCTGACCTGACAAGCCTCCCTTGGCCCTCCCCTGCCTGCAAGGACCCCCCTTGCTGGCAGACAAGTCACTGGGAAGGCACCTGCGGCCAATGCCACCGTGAGCTGTGAGCTCTGTGTCAACAGGGCTGTTAGTGACAGGTCTGCAAAGGTCTTTCCGAAGCAGAGCCATCTCCCCGGAGCCTCAGGGTCATGATGCAGGGTGAGTCAGCAGCTCCCTGTGAAGGCTGCAGGCAGTGCAGGGGCGGAGATCCACCTCCATGCTCAACTGCAGCTTGCTGAGGATGAGGTGCACATTAAACAGTCACCACTTGAGCTCCTTCCCTTTCATCATTTGGGCCAGCACCTGGAGTAGGGCCTGAGCCTGAGGCATGCACTGACTTTGCTGAGTGAGGAAGGTGCTGAGAGCCCTGGTCCCCTTGCCAAATTTTGGAACACTAGCCCCCATTTAGAGTTTAGTGCCTCAATACCTTGTTGGATCAGACCCTATGCCCCTGGTGAGACCAGATTCTCTGTCCACTAGAACCATATACAGCTGTTCATCTCACTGAAAAATGGGACCCCACTCAGCCTGCCAGTACTCGGTGCCTGCTTTGCCCCAGAGTAAATGTTTGTGTGAGCAGCAATGGAGCATCTGGCCCGTGGCTCTGAAGGGTGGGCTGCATGCCAGTTTGCAGCCTGATCCTGCTTTGCCTGAGGTTAGTGGCAAACCTCGCCTGCACTTCAGAGGAAGTAGGAATGGGCAGAGTACTTTGAAGCAAGCAGTGAAGAAATAAGGAACAGCTGGTTCTTGGAAGACTCCAGGTACCCGGTGCCAAGCACATCACTCTAAGCGCCATTCTCGAATGGCTCAGTTACAGGGTGTCAGGGATAATTATTCCCAACCTGAAAACTTCCCTCCATGACTTGCACTGATCCTTCTTGCCTGCTGAGCAAGTGAGGTTTATAAAAAGTCCCTGCTTACAGCATTAAAATAATCTACTTCCCTAGAATAACAGATCAGGGATTTTAAAACCGTATTAGCTCTTCAAGCATGTACTGTCTCTCCCCCCACCATGAAATTGACACCTTGGTCTATTTAAAATAAACACACGGATCTGAAAGGACCCCCTTTCGAAGGTGGGGGAAACACAGGATCTCTGCTTCCAAGGTAATGTGGGTTGAGCCGTAGGGGCTGGCAGGAGTAGGGGGGCAGGGAGTTTGGTTTTGCAAAGCTGATGGCAGAACAGATCAGACAGTCTTGGAGTGGAACAAGGGGGTCCAAATCACAATGTGCTCCAGGTCAGATCCAGACCATGGGGCTCCTCACAGGCTGGATCTGGCCTAGGGAATGGGGTGGAGTCAGTGGCCACTGCAGTGGCAGTGGGGCAAGTGCCGGCAGGCCAGGTGGCTGCTTGCTGTGTTGGAGGTGGCACAAGCAGCAGTGGGTCAAGCAACAGCGAGGCAATCAAGGGCTGTATGGGCACAGCCCTCACTTGTCCCCCTGCCACCCATGGCCATGTCCATAGAGGCTCAGGGCCCCATATAATGCGACAGGCCAAGCCTGTTACTGGCCACACACCCAAAGTCCCTGGCTCACTGGTATTCTGGCAGGCTGGCTGGAGCAGCTCTGCAGGCCAGATCCAGCCCATGGGCCTGTTTGGTGTCCCTGGTGTAGACTGAACTCACAAGCCAGGCCTTTAATGATTATTATTGCCAGCATAAAACAGAGGGAGATGCTACACTCTATGAACACATCAAGTGACAAGAGAACTCAATTGCCTTAATAAATGTGAGCCAAAAGAGTGGAAAAGAGGCACCCATCAGAGACACAAAGTTACCGCTGCCATGCACATCTCCTCTGAGGCTTCCCTGTACACCAGCTTGGCTCCTGCCTGTACTGAAACACATCGCAGGTTGTGCCATGTACAGAGAAACTTTTTGGCTTTGCATTGCTTTGCAGTCCACTTGGTACTGGACAACTGGCTTGACTCCAGGGGAGGATGCTGGATCCTAGTCTACCTCCTGTGGCCTCCACACAACTCTCAACCAGGGGCACATTACAGAGCCAGTGGCTGCCTGTAAGAGGCCTGGCCAGTTGTTCACCTCTGAGCTGAGGTATAACAGACTACACCAGTTGTGAAGAAAGGATGAATTGGCTTCCGCAGGTGGTACTGAAGGCTTTGTTAGGCTTTGATTGCTGCTAATGATGCACTTGAGGGAGACCCTGCTCCCCACAACTCAGTTCACCATTCTTAGCCAGCTAACAGCCTCCTGGACCCTGCTGGGTGTACTGGCTTCCGGTCCCAAGTGTACACTGGGCAGAGTTTGTACTGTGAGATGAGGCTCCTTCCTTACCATAGACATAGTGCTCTGTAGGTTGGAAGAACCAAACAGATATAACTGAGAGCGGGCCTCTCCCACCTTCACCCCCGGAGGGAAATTGGGGCAGCGATTCCCATCAAGCCACACTGTGAGGCTGTACTGGTGCTGTGCCTGAGGCCTGGTGATGCCTGGTACCCAGCCCTGAGCTCAGACCCCTTGTCTGCAGCACTTCCCAGTTGCAGTTCCAGTACCCATGAGACCCTCCTTCTGCCCACCTGACTGCTCCAGGCTTAGTCTTTATAAGCAACATTTGCATGCCCTCACAGAAAACTGTGCCCTCCTTTCCATACACATCGCCCTTCCCAACAGGAGCTTTTGGGGCTTGTTCAAAGGCAGATTTGCTTTCTTCTCACTTGGCAAACACAGCTGCAGCCTTGGAGCCTGTCCTATAATTCAGGGAAAGGTGTGGGGGAGGGGACAGGGAGGATTTGGCTTGGTTTCCTTGGTGAGCTTTGTAGGGAAGGGAAAGAGGGTGTGGAGGGGAGATCACTGCACCAACATCTCTCCCTGTGTCTGCCCACCAAGCCACCACCACCCCTGGACCCCAATGAGGGAGGCCCCAGCTTGCTGTGACTTTCTCCACCCCCACAGAGGCTGCCAAGCCCATCTGTGGCTCTGGGAGCCCTCGGGCCCAACCACAAGCCTCAGTCTCAAGAGAGATGGCTTCCTTTGGAGAGAACTGAGATCCTCCCCAACCCTCCCCCTTGATGGGAAGCTGGCGCTCGGTCTCTTTCTCGCGGAGATCATGGGACGCCAAGGAGCGGACAGACCCTCACCACTGGAGCGACAGGCACCACTGTAATAATCTGTCGCGTGGTATTCTCGCACCCTCTCAATGGGCAATGCAAATGCAACCCCCTCGCATACACCCCAGGCCGTGCCTGGTGAAGGGGCAGCCCTGGGCCCCGAGCTGGGATGGGCTGAGCCTCTTACTCCAGACTCAGGGTGCATGGGGAGAACTCAACTCCCTTCTCCCCCACCACCATCCTGAAGCTTCCCTCCGCCACTCTAGCATCCCCCTCCCCGCCCTGCCAGTGCACAGCCCAGAGCCCATTAGTATTCCAGAGACAGCGCACCCCCCCATGTCTCCTAGGAGATGGAAGCAGAAATATCATCCACACCACGGCCCGCATCTCAGAAACAGGAAATTAAGTTCTAAAGTCTTCTTCTTCGGCTCCTAGTCATTACCCAGCCCTGACGGCCTCATTTCTTCTCTCCCTTTTCGCAGCTCTCTGCATTGCTGGAATCAGCCCCCATGCTCCAAATTGCCCTCCCAACTCTTTCTCTTCCTTTTCAAGTGGCATCACACATCCGTTCAGACTGGGGGAGTGGAGGAGGGGCGAGAGCTGATCAATGGGTCAAAAGAGCGGGTGGCTGAGAGGAGGGACAAGGCGTGGGAGGCACAGAGCAGACAATCTTATTTACATCCCGGTGGCATGGGCTGCCCTTCAGCGTGCTGCCCTGAATGCCAAAGGGACCCTTGACTGGACGAGTGTTGCTGAGGCACGTCAGGCAAAATCAACCCCCTCCTTCCTTTCAACCTTTTTCATGATTTTACGACTAGAAGCAGAGGGCATGGGAGGGGGTTCAACTCACCCAGAGCCCAGGAAACATCCACCACCTGTGCTATGGAGGCTACTACAGAGATGCTCTGTGAAGCTGGAGCAGGGGTAGAGCTCATGAAAGGCTGGTTTGCACACAGCCCAGCCCAAAAGGTGGTGGGAACAGTCTGGATGGGTGAACAGCGAAGCCATCAACTCTTCCCCCGCTCCAAACAGCTTGCGCGCCATTAGATCGCTGCTTAGCTCCTTGGCCCGGGGGCATTTAGTTTCTTTCTGTGCCTTGTTTTTATTAATTAATAATGGTCTCTAAACTCAGTGAGTCATGTCTAGGAAGTTTAACAGAGCATATGACATCCCTCAGGGTAATCCAGATGCGGGCAGTGATGGGAAGGCTGCAGCTGCACTGGCTATCCTTAGTTCAACCCACCATGCCCAGGGACAGACCACCACAAGAGGGCATTGTGCCCAGGTTTGGGAAACTCAATTCTCCCAGTCAGCCAGGGAAGGAGCTATGGCAGGATTCTTCTTCACTTCCTGTCTTAAACTGAAGCATTTAGTTCAGAGCACATCCTCTCTGCACAGACTTCAGCCATCTATACCTTGACTTTGATACAGTCTCCCACCACCTTCTTGCCAGCAAGCTAAGGAAGTACAGGCTAGATGAATGGACTGTAAGGTGGATGGGAAACTGGCTGGATTGTGGGGCTCAAAGGGTACTAATCAATGGCTTGATATCTAGTTGGCAGCTGGTATCAAGTGGAGTGCCCTAGGGGTTGGTCCGAGGGCTGGTTTTGTTCAGTGTCTTCATCAACAAACTGGAAGATGAGATGAAGTGCACCCTCAGCAAGTTTGTAGATGACATCAAGCTGGGAGGAGTAGTAGATACACTGGAGGGTAGGGCTAGGATTCAGACTGACCTAGATAAATTGGAGGGTTGGACCAAAAGAAACCTCATGAGGTTCACAAAGGACAAGTAAAAAGTCCTGCACTTAGAAGGGAACAGTCCCATGCACCAGTACAGGCTGGGAGCTGACTGGCTGGGAAGCAGCTCTGCAAAAAAGGACCTGGGGATTACAATGGGCAATATGCTGAATATGAGCCAGCAGTGTGCCCTTGTTGCCAAGAAAGCTAATGGCATACTGGGCTGCATTAATAAGAGTGGCTATTTGAGGGCAGTAGCTATTTCCCTCTATTAAGCACTGATGAGGCCACACCTGGAATAGTGTCTAGTTTTGGGCTCCCCACTACAGAAATGGTGTGTGGACAAACTGGAGCAAGTCCAGTGGAGGGCAACAGAAATAGAGGGCTGGGGCACATGACTTATGAGGAGAGGCTGAGGGAACTGGGTGGGATAAGAGAAGTCTGGAGGGCTGAGGAGGGGGATTTAATAGCAGCCTTCAGCCACCTGAAGGGTGGTTCCAAAGAGGATGGAGCTGGACTGTTCTCAGTGGTGGCAGATGCCAGAACAAGAAACAAAGTCTCAAATTGCAGCAAAGGAAGTTCAAGTTAGATAGTAAGAGAAATTTTCTCACACAGATGGCAGCAAAACACTGGAACAGGTTATCCTGTTACAAAGACAGTTCAGTGACAGAGATGACTAGAACTCACAGCCCACGAAGGAACCACCACGAAGACATTTCAGCTTTGCTTTGCAGGGTGGGTTGCTCCTCACACCCCTTTACCACTGTGGTGAGCAGAGAAGTGTGCATGCATTTCCTCAGTAGCAAGGCATACAAAGTTGGCTCCATGGGGTCCTGCTGACATTTGGGTCTCAAGGCTGTAACTGTCTCGCCTACATGATTCCCTCAGTTTTATAGTTGTGCATGCGCGTCAGCCCCGCCATGGTGGCTGACTGCTCTGTCAGCTCCTCTTCCTGGGTCACGCATCACTGATCAGTAATGAAGCAGGTGGAAGTGCCTGGTAGAAGAACAAATCTATCTCCAGCTCAGCTGCCCTCAGAGACACAAACACCATGAAAACACGTCACCAGCCCTACCTCGTGCTCCGAAGGGAGGAGGCCAAAATTATGCCCAGGTGGGGCTTCCTGCAGGACAACCAGACCCACATCCTGACCCTGGCCAAACCTCCTTGTCTCCCTCCAGCTATCAGATATCAACAGGCTGGCAGTCTCCCTACAGCTGAGGTTCTCAAAATGTTTCCAGGTCATGGAGATAGTATGGATGTCAAATCCTGTGAGGGAACAATGTGCTTGTGCCAAGCAGCCCAGAAACCAGGTGACAGACACGGTGTTAAAACTCCAAAGGGATCAGAGTAACCCTTGATACTCCTACTGACTAAGTGCCTCCCTCACCCATCACCACTGCCCGCATTAAGAGGTTTTAACCCTATGACTGGTGGGGCACACTAACCAGCTGGCCTCTTCTGCCACTGGCTTTGCAAGCTCTCTTCCCATTCTTCAAACTGGTGGGACCCCTGCCCTTTCCGTCTTGGCCATGGAGGGACTCTACTCTGGAGAATCACCTTAGCCACCTGGAGCCACACTGTTCTCAGTGGTGGCAAATGACAGAACAAGGAGCAATGGGCTCAAGTTACAGCAAGGGAGGTTTAGCTTAGATATTAGGAAGAACTTTGTCTCCAGGAGGGTAGTAAAACAGTGGAACAGGTTACCCAGGGACGTGGTGGGAGCTCCATCCTTGGAGATTATTAAGACCCAGCTAGATAAAGCCTTGGCTGAGATCATCTAGTAGGAGATGGTCCTACTTTGAACAGGGGTGGTGTGGACTAAATGATCTCCTGAGGTCCCTTCCAACCCCCATTTTCCTATCATTCTATTATTTTCCCCAGCCCTGTGGCCAGGCACCTTGCAGGACTCCACTCATGAAGCCTGGACCTGCAGGGACAAAAAGTTATGGATTTCCTGGTTTTACTTCCTGACCCATTAGTTTATTTCCCCTGAGGCCCCACCATCAAAATGGTAGCTTCCTGGCATCCGCTCCCTTCAGTCCATCCAGATAAAGCAGGATCTTCATACCCACCATATGCAGGTGGGGGGAGGGAGAATTAGAAAGCAGAATGCTGAATTGCTTGGTGGCACGTGGTCCCTATGAGAGCTCTCTATAGGCTATGGCTAGGAGCAGCATTCCCGTTTATTCTGCATCTGGCTCCAGGAGCACTACAAACACCGAGCAGGGAGAAAAAATACCAGCAAAGAAACTTATCTCCACCTGCCACCAGAGAAGAAATCACCCGCCCAGGCTGTGCTTCTCAGAACCAGGGAGTGCTCACCCACAGGACCAGGCTGTGCCCTCAGGCACTGTAGAGGCCTCCATGATGCCAGTGCAGTAGGGCACAAGGCAGTTGGAGTAAGGGGCTTTGACCCACCTAGAGCAAAGGAACTAGGAGATCCCTTCACCCCACAGCTACAGCAGATATGGTGTGCTACCCCTCTTCAAAGAGCACATCTGGCTGGGAAAACACTCCACCTCAGACTTGCAGACCCCCTGTCTGTTGGGATAGAGAAGAGCTGGCTCTTTTGCTGCAACAGGAGATGCCTTACAACCCTGCGGAGGCCACAGCCCTCTATCCGCAGCCAGCTAAGCACTCATTTGGCTGGCAGCCTAGAAAAACGTGAGCTCTCGTAATACCCAGATGGGAATGCCAGGGACAGGGAGGCTACTGCAGGGGCAGCTGCTCCATAAGCCAGTAGGGCACTAATGAGCTGAGTGGACAGCTGATGCACTATTGGAGGTGATGGCCCAACAGCAGCTCATTAGAGAGGTCAAAGGAGGGCACGTGTGCCATCAGGATACGTCTATCACAACAAGGCTCCAGGGAGGGGAGGCTGGGGGGCATGACTGAGGAACCAGCAATCATCTTCTGAAACAGGGCCCTCCCTGCCCCACATTTTTAGGCATAATGGAGGTCACTGAAAGAGTGATTGGGGCAGGGCTAATTATGCCGCTTTGCATTTAAATTGAAAATGCCCCAGTGGCAGCATTTAAGTGACACTGGGGTGGTGACACCATACAGATCGCATTAAAACTGTGGCCCTCCAGTGGAATCTGTTCTCTTCCGGCGGGGGGAAGGGAGCCGAGTACCTAGCAAAAGTGGTGCCTGGTGGTGGCAGGAGTGGGGTAGAACACAGGCAAGGCAGGGAAAAAGCCATTAATTTCCACGTTGATGCACTGGAGCTGATCCTCGTGCAATTCAAACACTGGACAGGAAGTCAAGGACAGTATTAGCCGAAAATCAAATGCTAATAGGCCTGGCTGCAACGCGTCGGAACTGCAAATTAATGCCTGCTCCGGGCACAGGAAAAAACCAAATGCAACGCTGATTTGCAAGAGAGAGAGTACTTTCTTTTGAGGAAGGAATAATCAAGCCCTGAGGATACAATCCTTTCCATCTGAGCTCCGTGCACTCCACAGCAAAGCCTGAAAGCTCTGTTGAGCAAGAGTAGACAGGCTGTACGGGAGGAGGGGAAGGAGCTATCAGGTCATTCTCTTCATGTCCGGCATTGTCCTCCTCAAGAGCTCAGAACTAAAGCTCTTGGGATCAGGAGACTGGCTTGTGCCTTGGAGAGTGGAAATCTTTAGCATTTGTTATTTCTGAGTTTTCCTGCTGCACAAGAGGAGGTAGAAACTCCATTAAAAAAAAAAAAAAGTGTGATTCTTGTGTAATCCCATGACTCCAGGAGCTGGGTCTTAAAGGGAAAACACCAACATTTCCTAAAGCTCCTGATAGCACAGTGAAAATTTATGATGCTGGATCTTGTTGAAGGATTAGTCAATTCTGGAAACGAGCCTCATTTCCACAGAGATTAGCTGCCCTACGCTGAAAAGCGATTTCTTTTAAGACATTAAAAAACAAACACACACAACAAAGCCTAGGTGTTTAGTTTAAGCTTCCCTTTGCATAGTTCCATCACGCTGCCGCTACTTATACTCCCCTGGATCATTGTGAGCTGCTCTTCCCTATGTAATTTAAAAAGAGGCAGAACTGACAGGGCTAGAACCACGGAAGTGCTACAGATGAGGACCATGGCATGCTGGCAGCCCTGGGTGGGGGGAAGGGGAGGGTCTAAAACTGGGATAGCAGAGGGGGAGGAGGTAGCTGCCTTGGCACAGCTAGGTATGGAAGGAAGAGCATGTGTTCCACAAGCACAGGAGAGCAATTTCCCATCCTCCTCTCTTATCTACCCTCCAACCTGGGGAAGGAAGGGTGGAGCAGTTCCTTGAAGCCAGCAGGGTGCTGAAGGAGGGGAGCCTGCCTGGCTCTGAATGAGCTGCCCTGGCTGCCCAGGACAGTGATAATGGATTCTCTCTTCCCCCAAATGCCATGTTCCCCACTTAACACGCGGCCTCACCCTGTGCTGCGCTCCATTCCAGCAATGGAGACGTGAGGCTCCTGCCGCAGGCTACAATTAAGCCAGAGGATGGGGCCAGGGGTTAATGAAGAGAAAGGAGGATGTGTAATGACAAAGTTAACTGGCTGGGTAATTATCTCTCACGCTCAGAGGAAGATGGAAGGAGACAGCTCTTCATTCCTAGACCCCATGGAGCAAGCACCCCATGCTACATGACAATGGGGGACTTTTGCACCAGGGGGCCCTACTCTAGGTCACCTGCAGTGACTTCCTGCCTGCTGCCTTGAGCAGAACTGCTGCCTCCAGGCTCCCCAGGGACCTCCCCTGGTGCCCCGTTTACTCCCTCCCCAGATACACTAATAGGCACAAGGATGCCCCTGCCATGCAAAGACTCTCTGAGGGGAGTTGGGGGGAAGCATTCTGCCCATCTGACTCATCCCCTACTGGATGAAGGGCTGTGCCTATAGCCAGGCACTGCCGACCATGGCAAAGACTTCTGGGCTGGGGGGTGGGGGCAGGGTGTCATTCTGGCATCTAAATCGGCACCCTGGGCTGGTACCCCAGTTATGCTACCAGAGCAGTGGATCTGGTTGGCTCCTTGTTTATATGAAAATATACAAAGTATTACATGCCTCACCTTGGAGAGACAATAGGCCGGCCCTGAATTAGAAACTGAGCCAGGGTGATGCATAGAGAGGGAGTGCAGTTTTCAGAAGGACGCTAGATATTAAGGGGAAATCAAACAGGCTGGAAAAGCTTGCACTGTATGAGGTGAAAATGACCAGCAAACGGTGGTTTCATAATTGAGGCACAGATGGGGGAAGCAAGACACCCAGAGTCTATACCCAGCTCGACCACTACGGCACTGAAGCTCACAGAGCCTTGGTTTATCCATCTGTGCAATGGGACCCTGCTTCCTCACTTCACAGGGATGCTGCAGTTCACTGAAGGTTGGGGCAGCAGGCATGAGGGAAGTGTCGATAACAAGAAATAAAACTGTAAGGCCTGCATCCAGAATGCCTGCTATAAGGCCTGCATCCAGTTCTTGGACAAAAGGCCAGACTCTATCCTATTCTGTTAGTGGCTTTAGGTACCTAAGCATGATCCTATTCTACCCTGCTCAAGTCCCTGAAAAAAAAACAACCCAAAACAAAACATCGCCATGCCTATATTTGTAACACGCTGCTGTCTCAGCCTTAAGACTAAGCCGCAAAAAGCAGGGAGCAGGAGAATGACCCAGTACCCTTTTCTGTTAACTTTTTCAGGAAGCTGTGTAGGGCAAAGTAAAACACCCGAGACATTTTCTAAGTGGAACAGGATTGGATCCAAAACCTGAACTGAGCCAGCAAGCTTACTGCACCTGTAATAAAAACTGGAATATGCTCAAGATATTAGGGCAATGGGGAAAAAAATATAAGCAGCACAAATATGGTTTCTTCCTTTGCCTTGAGGGAACTACATTAAGATTTAACCCAAATGAGAGTGTCAAAAATCTTCCCAGCATTTTCACTCAGATGCATGAACCCATGTGATTCCAAGCCTAACAGTGCAAATGCAGAAAAGGACAAGGTCTGTGAGTGGCCCTGGAGGCAGGGGCATTTCCAACCAAACTAAGTCATGAGAGGAAGAGTAAATTATCTGATTTTCTATTATCGGGCTGATGGAAAAAAGCATGGCAACCCCCTTCCCTTTTCAGACACATACACAACCTCCTTGTGAACTGAATAGCGATCACAAAGTTCCTTTCAAGAAGCAAATTCCTGCCTACATGCCTCCTTTCTCTTTTCTTTCTGCTTTGCTAGCTCCGCAGCATGGCGTTTGTCTTCAATACGGTCTCTTTCTTTGCCTGGATTTCTGAGGGTGGAATTTCTCCTGCAGTTACTGGATTCCTTCCAAACCTGCCAATTTGTTTATTGACGCCACTTGATTATGTTCTCTTCTTCCTCCTCTAATTGTTCTTAATGCTATTCCACCCCAGGTTCGCGTGTTCCCTGTCCATGCCCCATGCATGAAACGCACCTATTGCGGCGGCCTGAAGCACAAGCATAGATCCAAATGCATTCAGACAAAGCCAAGGCCCCAATCCTACAAACACCCTGTATGCCTTTAGCTTCACGTGCAACATTAGTCTCATCGAAATCAAGGAGGCTACTTGTAAGCATAAAGCTAAAGCCATAGTAAAGCAGCTGCAGCCATGTGAAGGCTGTGACTGGCACAAGACCAGCTAACAAGATGTGGGGTTTGTCTCCACTCCCAGCCCTGCACAAATCACACTTAATAGAAAGGTTCAAATTACACTTTGACTCTTGCGGGGTCTGCAAAAAAAATTAAACCAGGTCATTGATTAACAAGTCCACCTAAGTGAATGAGCAATTCGATCGGAGACTCCTCCGGGTTATGATTTTCAAGTCTTACAGGGGGGTGTTCATCTCTTTGGGGGGGGGAAGGGGGGGCAGCCCCCCCAAGCTCCCTTTTAAATCACATCCTGCTTAATACCCATGACTAAGGGCCTGACCCACTGCCTGGCCAACGGAAAGACTTCTTTGACCTTGGTGAACTTTGGTTCAGCCTCCAAATCAGACTGTTTCTCTTAGTGAGGCTGCACAGAAGCTCTTGACAATGATCTCAACAAGGTAAGAATGCTCAGACTCTACAGATGAGGGATGTTGGGGATTTGCAAAGGATGTTATGCCCAGTACACAGCTCCCAATGGGATTTGAAGTCGGGCACTCAGTCCCCTCCGGTTCCTTTGCAAACCCTAGGTGCTTCGAGGCAACTCACAGAGAAAAATGAGGAGCAGCAGACCCTGCTCTCCCAAAAGGGATTGAACTAAAATGACCACTAAGGACCCTTCCAGTCCTATAACTCTGTGAGGAAGTGGGTGGATCAAGGGATGAGTAACACAGCCTCCAACCTCCAATTTGGGACTGGCACTGGGCAGTCCCAAATTGCACATGAAGTTAAGTGTGTATATATCTGACAATACTCCTGTTAACAGTGGCTCAGCAGATCGTGGACATGAAGTGAATTGGGTTTCTCAGTCTAGGCCTGGTGGGTAAATGACCATGTTGCTACTAGGAGGCTGAAGGACAAAGGCTGAACCCACCTCTCACACCTCCTCTAAGGTCAGATGAAGGCAGGCTCCCTCATGGAGCTCAGGGTCCACATGACTGGATTCCTCTTCACTGGGTCCTCGTGTTGGAAGAAGCACAGGTAACACACTCCTGACCCAGCTGGGAGTGCAAGGGCTAGGTGCTGGACTGCTGGGGCTTCTTTCCCAGACCTGAACACATCGAGCAGGTGCAACATCTCACATACCTGAGCCTTCTAGCCCAGGGGTGGGTAATTATTTGGGCCCCAGGCCACATAGGCAGTTCTAGGGACCTGATGTGGGACAGTCAGCATCCTGCCCCCCGCCCCTCCACCCACAACAGCCTGAAGCCCACGTGCCCCGTCTCCTCCCTGCCACCAGCACACATCCCCAGCCCCGACCTCAGCCTGCTCTTTCCCACCCTTCAAGGCAGCCTAGGTGGTGGGGGTGACTCCTTTTGGCTGCCACCGCTGCTGGCCCCAGTCCCGTGGTGCTGGCAGGGATCCACATGCACAGCCCTGACCCCGGCCTGCCCCGTGCCCACTCCGGACTCAGCCCAGTGGAGTGGACCAGCTTGGGATCAGCCTCAACCGTGGCCTGTCCTGTGCCTGCTCTGAACTCACCTACCCACACTGAGCAGTGGCAGCAGCTGGGCAGAAGCTGCTGCTGGGCCCAGGGGAAAAAATGTCAACCCTTCCTGCCCCATTGCCAGGCCACTGGCGCGCACACCTGGGCTGTCCTGTGGCTCCCCTCTGTCGCCATCACCGCTGCCTCCAGGCTGCCCATCAGGGCAGCAGTGGTAGCACTAAGGAGCCGCAGGGCAGCCTGGGTGAAGGCTCTGGGTGGCTGCAGCAAGAGGGGCCTGGCAGCAGTGAGGGGGAGAAGCCACTTTTCCCTGCACCAAGCAACAGGTTCTGCCCGGCCGCTGCCACTGCTACCCCAGCTCAGTGTGGACGAGCGAGTCCGGAGCAGGCATGGGGCAGGTCAGGTTGGGGCTGTGCACATGGGTTACAGCCGGTCTCCTCCGCCAGGCTGAGTCCAGAGCAGGTGTGGGGTGGGCTGGGGTCAGGGCTGTGTGCATGGGTCCCTGCCAGTACCACAGGGCTGGGGCCAGCATCAGTGGCAGACAGAAGGAGCTGCCACCACCAGGGCTGCCCAGCCCCAGTGTGTGCCCAGGGGGTGGCGGGATGTGCCATGACCCAGATGGCACCTGGGCAAGGTGGGACCAAGGAACCTGCCACAGGATGGACAAAGTCGCTGATCTGGTCCGCGAGCCATATTTTACCCACCCCTGTTCTAGCCCCACCCCAGCTGCAACAGCTGCTCACACTCCATGACTTCAACCATAAGTCCGACCTCACCAGCATTTCCCCAAACTATTGGCTCTATCCACCCCCACTACTGCATTCTTTCTCCCTGCCCCTCAAGCTCATACTGCTGCCCCTTCTTCCAGACTGCCCTGGGAGGCACCCATAGCCAGGTCCCCTCTGGCTCCCACTGGATCACTGCCCCAGAAACTTCATCACATGATGCTAATCCCCATCTCCTCAGCACCTGTGGGCAAAGCACTGTCAGCTTGTTCAACAGACTTTGCCTGCATCTCTGAGGTCACCACTGGGTCACTTTAATCTCTTCTCCTGCTCTGAAGCAGGGACCTTGGCAGCTATATTACCAGGAGGGAATAAAACAAAATGCCCTGCAAGTGAATAAAGATCACACTCTCTGCTGCACGACAGTGGGGGGAGGAGAGTGCTAGTGAGCCTGCAGCCTTCTCCGCTAAGATGGGGAACATGGAACCTGGGGCTGGAGACACAGAGGTGTGACCCATTTGCACTTCCCTAGCCTACACCGCTTTCCTTTCCCCTAGGAAACCTGGGTCTCCTCCTGCCATAGCTTTTTGAACTAAAACACATCAGAGGTGCTTCAGTTTAAAGTGTGCCGCTGCCATTTTCTGCGCGTTGATGAGCATTTCGCCACTTATTGTACACAGTGCAACGCAGTTTGCATCAGCTTGCATCCAAAGTGGCACATCTCTGGTATGTCACAGGACAAAAAGGTATGCTTATAAATACCCTGGGTCTGCTGCAGCCCCACAGACACTGGGTCATGTTTCCTGGGCCCAGCTGCCCTTCCCTGCACACAACCAAACAGGGGAAGGGAGAGGAGGGGGTCTGGGGACCTGTCCCCCTGCTGGGGCCATTGTAAGAGGAGGGAGGCCGGTGAGCCCAGTGGAGTAGGAAGGGACCTGGTATAAGTCATGGAAGAAAAGGGCACAGTACCCAAGACAGGAGACACCCCATGTCACACCAATCTCTCTCTGTCCTGCAGACACAGACATTTGCCAGGTAGATGATTATGTAGGAGGGTGCATAGCTTGCCAAAGACAAGCCCCAAGAAGAGCAGTTCCCCATAAACCCTCAAAAAGAGCAGTTCCAACCTCTGCCGTCTGCCACTCCTCAAGTCCGTTCTGCAGGGCCTCCACTACGGGTGATGGGCTGGCGTAGAACCTGGCCATGGCAGGGGCAGGTGGACAACAGAAAGTACCAAGGAGGTCCAGCTTCCCCCCATAACCCTCCCCAAACAACCTGCAGGGACCACTTGCAATGAGGCGGAAGTAGTGAGCTCAACCTGGCTGGAAAGCGTTGCCCACAACCCTGACAAGGGGCTCCTCTGCCAGCTGAGACCCCCATGGAGAGGGATGAAGTATGATTTGGGAACACGGAGTAATTTTAAGCAGAGAGTAAAAAAACAGAGCCAGCTGGTGCTGCATATAAAAACACAAGACAGACAGGCACTGGAGACCAGGGTCTGAAGTGACCTTTTGATGCCTCTTGGTATCCATCTTCTCTCCCCATCTTGAAAGTAAGCTTCCCTCACTCCATGCCACCCCAGCACCATTACTTACAGGTTTCATAATGCTTAGGGATCGAAAGGATCTAAACAGATCATCAGGTCGGACCCCCTGCTCTGGGCAGGAACGAGTGCTGGGGTCATAACACCCCAGACAAATATGTATCCAACTGCCTCTTGAAGACCCCCAAGGTAGGAGAGAGCACCACCTCCCTTGGGAGTCCATTCCAGAGCCTGGCAGCCCTAACCATAAAGTAATATCTCCTGATGTCCAGCCTGAACCTGTTCTCTAATAATTTGTGGCCATTATTCCTAGTAACCTCCCGTGGTGCCTGGGGGAATAGAGTCTTACTCTATTTCCACTGGTCCCCCCTGGTGAGTTTGTAAACCGCCACCAGATCCCCACTCAGCCTTCTCTTGTGGAGGCTGAATAGGTTCAGGCCCTTTAGCCTCTTTTCATAGGGCCTGACCTGCTGCCCCTTGATCATGCAAGTGGCCCTCCTCTGGACCCTCTCAATGCTAGCCACATCCCTCCTGAAGTGCGGTACCCAGAACTGGACACAGTACTCCAACTGCGGCCTGACCAATGCCGCATAGAGGGGAAGGATCACCTCCCTGGACCTGCTTGTGATGCACCTGCAGATGCACGACAAGGTGCGGTTAGCCTTACTGACCGCTTCCTCATATTGGCAGCTCATGTTCATCCTGGAGTCAACAATGACTCCAAGATCCCTTTCTGCCACCACGTTGGCAAGAAGGGTGTTCCCCAGCCTATAGGTGTGTTGCTGGTTCCTTCTCCCTAGATGAAGCACCTTGCACTTGTCTGCATTGAATTCCATCCTATTCTCATCTGCCCACCTCTGTAACCTGTCTAGATCTAACTAGATTCTGTCCCCTAGATTCTGTCCCTCCCCTCCAGCGTGCCCACCTCACCCCACATTTTGGTGTTGTCAGTGAATTCGGACAGCGTGCTTTCACACCCACATCCAGATTGCTGATAAAGATGTTGAAAAGTACAGGCTCCAGGACTGAGCCCTGGGGGACTCCACTGCCCACATCCCCCAAGGTCAAAAATGACCTGTCCACCACCACTCTGCGTATGACCATCTAGCCAATTTGCCACCCATCCGACTGTGTGGGCATCAATGCTGCAGTCATCTAGTTTTTTGTTTTGTTTTTTTTTGAGAGAATGTGGTAAGAAACCATGTGGAAGGCCTTCGTAAAGTCCAGGAAGACGACATCCACCCTGACACCCTCATCCAGGGACTTTGTGACCTGATCATAAAAGGAAACCAGGTTAGTCAGGCAGGATCTGCCCTCAATAAACCCATGTTGGTTGCCCCTGAGCATTACTTCCTTTGCTGGCCCCTTGCAGATGTGTTCCTTGATTATTTTCTCAAAGGTCTTCCCAAGGACCAAAGTAAGACTGACTGGCCTATAATTGCCGGAGTCCTCCTTTCTCCCCTTCTTGTAAATGGGGACCACACTGGCCCTTTTCCAATCCTCTGGTACCTGGCCAGAGCCCCACGAGTGCTCATAAAGCCTTGCCAGGGGCCCCGCTATGACACCCACCAATTCCCTTAGCACCCTTGGGTGAAGAGCATCTGGACCTGCTGATTTAAACATGTCCAGACTCTCCAAAAGTTCCCTAACTAGGTCATCCCTGACCCTAGGCATGGCGGTGCCTCCCCTGGGTCTGTCCATAATCCTAGCGGGGGAAATGTCCCAGTCCCTGTTCAGAAATATGGAGGCAAAGAATTTGTTAAAGAGGTCAGCTTTTTCATTTGCTGCAATCACCAGATTGCCAAGCCTGGGTGCATGGACCCAGGTCCATCCACGTGGGGAGATGAACAAGCAGCCACCATGGATGTGTGCAATGCCTGTCAGACCACCACAGAGGACTGGGAAGGGAAGGCAGCCTCGTGCCCCCACAAAGCTTCATACTGTGCCCACGACACCCTACTGGGATGCAGCCATTTCTGGGTGATGGCAGCTCTTTCTTGGGCCAGCCAGGTCATGAAAGGAAGAGCTCAGGCTCAAAAGCACTGGGAGCTCCTTGTCTCCAAGGGTGGCATTAATGCAGCTCATTCCTGAGATCCTCAGTCTGGCAAATTGTGGATAGAATCAAAGGGCTCTAGGGAAGGCTGGCAGGGTTTCATATGCCTCCAGCTCCACTGGGGAGTCAGGACCACGGCGTGAGTCAGTGAACCTGTAAACCTTGTTTTAATGGGACACAATTGTGCACTGGCCCATCATGCCCTGGCTGATGGGTAAGAGCTACCACAGTAATATTACAGGGCAAAGCAAAACCTCCTTCCCTTTTTTGCTGGTTGCTCCCATCAGGGTTTTTTTGTTTTGTTTTGGTTTTTTGTTTTGGTTTGTTTTTTTAAGATGTCAGGTGTTAGCTACAGCCAAGGATGGGAACTTTGACTGGGGTGTTCTCATGCTCCTGGTGGGACTTAAAGCCAGAGGTTCCTGGCTGAAGCCTTGCCCATCTGCTCAGGGTCAGACCAATTATCATATTGGGGCTGGGAAGGAATTTTACCCCATGGTCAGATTGGTACAAACTGTTGGGGTTTTTTCCTTCCTCTGTAGTGGGGGTGTAGACATCTATCTGGGATCTTTTGAGCGTATACTGATAACATTTTATAGAAGCAGAACATTGGCTGCTGTGGTTCCCATGCTTTACCTGAGGCAGGTTAGGGTGTTAAGTCTGTGTTGTGTAAGGGTTGAGGGTAGTCTTCTGTAGAGTTTAGATAATGGTTATATAGGATGGTTTGGATAGGGATGATCCTGCCTCAGGCAGTGGGTTGGACTAGATCAGTGTTTTTCAACCCATGGGTCACGACCCAACAGTGGGTCGCAAGAATATATGAAAGGGTCACGATCAAACTTTAAAAATGGATTCTCCTTTAATGGAGAAAACTGGGAAAAGCCACAGTTTCCCACTTGCAGAGTTCTAGCCCGCAAGGGGCTGCTTGGTGCCCCTCCTGCCCCATACACTGGGGGGCTGGGGATGGGGGGGGGGAAAATAGCAATGCCCTGATAACCCATGGGCTTTTCCTAGGAGGTGGAAGGAGCTAAATGCAGTTAGGCTCCCCCAAAGAGCTAACCCTGGAGATGAGCCTAAAGACCAAGCTGGAGTCGTCATCTTTACAGACCCCTGATCCAACCGCGGGTGCAGTAATGGCTCAAGGGGCACAGAGCCCTGGCAGCACGCCCCAGCTCACAGAGCACCAAGACTGGGGGCCAGCCCACTGAACAGGATGGGCCCCCACTCCTGGCAGAGAGAGGGCTGCAACTCATAGAGCCTAGAGCTGAAAGGAGGCTGGCTCTGGATGCAGATGGAGGTCTGAGGAGGAAAGCAACATTTCTGCATCTCAGGCAAGACATCGGTCCACATTTATGGAAAGTCTCTCTCTCACTCACACACACACACACACACACACACACACACACACACACACACACAGAGTAATAAACTCCATTAACAGTATAATTAGAGCAATAAACAGCTGCAATCAAACAGCAAGCAACGGGCCGATGAAGGGCCATAAAATTAGACTCATTAGTAAGCAGTTCTGCTCAGGGCTTCTCTGCTAGAAGACACAGCAAGAGTGACATGTACCTCTATGGCAGGGGCATGGGGAAAGTCCCTGCCAGAGGGGGTCTCCCCCAGCCCTTGCAGGGGCCTGACCCTGCACTAGCCATCATGATCGCCCATGTGAAATGTGCCGTGGCCCACAGCCATCCCGCAATGGCAAGGAGCAGATGCTCTGAGCTGGGTGGAAGAGGATGGGTGAAGACCACAAGATTTATGCCAGGGTGCACTTCCAAGGAGCTGAACATACTTGCACCATCTAAGCCGGGACTCAAGTGTCTCAGGGCTTTCCATGAAAGCGCTTGATCTTCCTTTCCTTGCCTCCTTTATTCCTCCCAAGTGCCCCACCCATATCATTTTTTTTTTGGGGGGGGGGGGGGGGGGGGGGGGATGATTTTTCGTGTTCCAGGTCAAATTAGCCAGGTCAGACCCCAATCCTTTTGACTGAGCAAATCTCAGTCATTCAAACACTGTATGTGACACTGCAGCTGGCAAGTATCCTCTACCCTAGTGTTTCCCAACCTTTTCCAGCCCAAGGCATACTTACATTAATACAAATTTTCTGCGACACACCTGTTAAGGCATTCCCCATCTTCATACCTATTGTAGCTCATTGCTATGGCTAAATTCTGCGGCACACCTGTTCACTTCAACACTTCAGTGCTGTGGCACACTGGTTGGGAAACACTGCTCTACCCCAGACTTTTCAGCCTGGGGATAGAGGTACTTTCATATCCATTGGCAGGTATCCTAGGTGCAGGCCCAAGCCTGGAGGCTTGGGGTTAGGATGCCCCCCAGCCCCCCAAGTCTTATTTCCCCCTGTGGCCGTTGCCTGGGAGCAAGCTAGGGAGGACTCTGAGTCATTCCTGGCAGGGAGGTGGGTGGAAATTGGGGCAACTGCCCTGGGCGAATTGTGGAGACCCCCCCCCCTCTTGCTTTGGGGGGCCCTGTGGACAGTGCCGACAGTGCTTTGCACTTTAGTACCCAGCCAACCACTGCTGCATGCAGGCCCACAGGGGTGTATCAGCCTACCACTCCATGGAAAGCCAGGAGTTGGGAAATGCAGCCCCAACTGCCCCCACCAAACATGGGGCACTCAAGAAGGGGCAGACTCTTGCTTGTCCGCACTAGGAAGGAACAGTCTGGCCACATGCTCTCTGAAACACCCACTCTCAGCCTATTCTCCATTTCTAGTCTCCCCTGTTGCCTTGCACAATGTACTTCAACAGCAGTCATTGCTCCAACCCTCTCTGAATGCTATGGGGACCTATTACCGCCATCTCTCCCTGCTGTACCCCTCTCCTTCCCCAGCAAAGGCCAAGGAGACAACGCATATTTACAGAGCAGCCTGCGGGGCTCACCTCAGCTCCGAGGTGGTTAAAAGCTGAATCCATGTGAAGCAGGCCGAAGCCTGAACCAGGAGACAAAAGCAGCCTGTGGATGTATTGTTCAGGCCTGGGCCTGGGGCCCCAGCTTCACAATGGTGGAGGCTGCTGAAAGCCCACGCCTGAAGGACTTCAAGCGAGAGAGGAAGACAAAGGCGATAATGCAGCATAAGGCAGACAGATAGGAAAAGGGGGATGCTGAGAATCCTGTGAGGCCTGAGGGAGAGGCCAGATAAGGAGCAGGAGAGAATAAAAAGCTTATGCACGATTCTGCTTTATAAAAGGGATGGCTGCCTAGCCCCCCACCCCTGCCCCCTCCTACTGCTCTCCAGCAACTCCTCACCCTGGCTAAGTCTGAGTGCAAGGGGAGAGGGAAACAACAGGGGCAGGCACACATGCAGGATAACCACATTCCCAGGATGGGCGCCTCCCTTCACACTGGGTGGTACAGTGGCAAGGAATGGCTTGTCCATCATCAGGCTGTCCTACCTCTTGCAGTATCACCTGCCTGTCTCTAGTTCGCTCCAACATGTTACAGCCACACTGAGCCTGCCCTGCCATTTCTTCTTATCCATGCCCAAAAGTCACCAGAACTACCCACCTAGCCAAATGCCCCTGTCCCCCTCCCTTCCAGCACTTAAAGTCAGTAGCCCCTTCCTGGCTTCCTTGATGTATTAGCCAAACAGCTAAAGTTGAATGGCCCCGAAGGGGTTAAACAAGGACAGCACACTGAAGGTGCAGACGCCCACTCCAGTGAGAAACTCTGTGCAGGTTCAATCATCAAAAATCATGAGATGGGAAACTCTGCCCCGAGACGGAAACTGGAGCAGCCTGCAATGTCTATCCTGAGCGAAACAGAAGAGATTTGTACTGGCCCCTCGTTACCCAATTTCAGCACATAAAGCTCAGCTCTTCCTGGAGAGGCTGATCTCTCTATCAAGGATGAGATACAAAGAGTGCTTTGAAACAGAACTGAGCCAGGCCATTCTCCAGCCCATTTAGAAGCCCATTCTTTAGCAAATGCAACAGCTTGGCTTCCTGCTTTGTTCGCTCAAGGGGATGAGATCCTTTTTCCCCCCCCACCAAAAAAGGGCTGTCCCTCATTCTGGAAGAGAGGGGACTCTGATATTCTGCCCTGAGAGCGGTGCTGGGACAGATTCTGAGGTGTAAATCTGTTTAGCTCCAAGGAAGTTGATGATGATTTTCCCCAGCCAAGGATACTCACAGGATGATTGTAGACTAGGGTGGATTGGAAAGATGGGTTTATTTTCCAGCAGAAAATGTTAAGAGTTTTTTGGCTAAAAATCAAACCCCCCCCAAATCAAATTTTCATTGGAAAAAATGAAAGGAATTTCATTTGCAAAGTGCTAGTGGTGGGGGATCCTGGGAGTGGTAATTTGAGTGCTTCACACCCCCATTCTTCTCTCAGCTGCATTCCCTGGCTGGATCACATCTGTCACAATGCCCCATTGGTGAGTGCTGTAATGCATCATGGTAGGGGTAGTCTGGCCAGGGAGCTGAGCCCACAGAAAATTATGGGAGTTCAAGATACCCCAAACCAGTGTTCCTCAACCTTCTGGCTCCATAAGGCAGATGATCAGCACAGGACTAATCTACAGGCTGGATCCTGTACATGGAGTGAGTCCACAGGCCAGATGTTGCACGCAGGGTCAATCCACATATCTGATCCAGTGCAGGAATGGTCCAAGGGTGTACTCTGACATGCTGGCTTGGCTGCAAGAGCCAGCCTGACACCACATGACCCAATTTCATGTGCTAGATCCGGCCACACACTGGCCTGCCCCTAAGTGCCAGATCTGGCTGCATGCTGGGCCAACCCCATACATTATATCTGGTCACAAAGCAACCCTGCATGCTGGTTCCACTATGTGCTGGCACAATCTAGCACACAGGGCCATGTCATCTGGACTATGGGACTCCTCACTGGTTTGGAAGTGTGGCAGCAGTGGAGTTGCAATTAACGCTGCCACTGCCCCTTCACCAGCAAAATTTCCAGACTCACGAGGAGATGATTCGTGGGCCCAATGACATAGCATCACAGGGTGGATCTGGCCTTCAGGCCAGAAGTTAAGCACCACTGCCCCAAACTTAAGCTCTCAAGAGGCACCACAGGAAGAAGAAAGATGGGGAGGAATTGGCTGATGGGGCGCACCCAGAGAGTAGTGGTGGATGGGTTGTACTCAGCCTGGCGAGATGCGAGCAGTGGGTACCCCAGGGCTTGGTCCTCAGGCCCACACTGTTTAACATCTTCATCAGCGACTTGGACAAGGGGGTAGAAAGCCTGCTGTCCAAGTTTGTTGGTGACACTAAGATGTGGGGCGAGGTGGACACACTTGAAGGGAAAGAGAGGCTGCAACTAGGTCTAGACAGACTACAAAAGTGGGCAGATGAGAATAGAATGGGGTTCAGCATAGACAAATGCAGGGTGCTGCACCTTGGGAGAAGGAATCCACAGCATACATACAGGCTGGGGAGTTCCCTTCTTGAAAGCACAGAGGGGGAAAGGGAACTTGGAGTCATCACTGACTCCAAGATGAACATGAGCCGCCAATGCCAGACCACAACCAGCAAGGCCAGCCATAACTTGTCATGCATCCAAAGGTGCATCTCAAGCCGGTCCAGAGAGGTGATACTCCCCCTCTATGCGACTTTGGTCAGGCCGCAGTTGGAGTACTGCGTCCAGTACTGGGCGCCACACTTCAAAAGCAATGTGGCCAGCCTGGAGAGGGTTCAGAGGAGGGCCACCCGTTTGGTGAGAGGGCAGCAGGACAGGCCCTATGAGGAGACTGAGGGACCTGAACCTGTTCAGCCTCAGCAAGAGGAGGCTGAGGGGAGACCTAGTGGCTGCCTACAAGCTCATCAGGGGAGATCAACAGCAAATAGGAAGAGCCCTTTTCTCCCCAGCACCACCTGGGGTGACCAGGAACAATGGTAATAAGCTGATAGAGAATAGGTTTAGGTTAGAGATCAGAAGGCAATATTTTACAGCTAGGGTGGCTAAAATCTGGAACCAACTTCCCAGGGAAGTGGTCTTTGCCCCTACCTTGGGCAAATTCAAGAGGAGGTTGGATGATCACCTGTCTGGGGTCTTGTGAACCCACCATTCATTCCTGCCTGTGGCAGGGGGTCAGGCTAGATGATCTGTTTAGGTCCCTCCAGACCCTAGGTACTATGAAACTATGAGGAATGGGGAAAGGTATGGCTGGGAATGGCTTTCCTAGATCACTGCAGCAGTACTTAGGGAGGCCTCATGTCCCTGCTCCTCTCAGGTTTTGTGTTCTGTGATAAGAAGAAGTCATTAGTTTCCAGGACCTGTCAATCCAGCCCTTCTCTTCAGGGTTACTGTTAGATGCTAGAGGCCCAGGTTGGTCGAGACGCATCCTGGGGGAAAAAAAACCACTTCTCCTCCTGTCAGCTGCTATAGGGGTCTGATCTGTGGATCTTTCTGCAGCCTAGTCCCCTGGGAGCCCAAAATATATTTTTGACAGACAGCAGATGGATTGGTGTCCCCAGGGAGCCCTGGATGAGGCATCTGCCTATTTATCATGTTTAGAGAGCAACTAAGTGGCATTTTCTCTTCTCTCCCGTGGGATGATTTTAAGTGGAGCTGGGGGAGGCTGGGCCCTTCCTGCTTAATACCTTGAAGCTTTAACACCAGCTTGACCCATGACCCCAAGCGCAGAAGGCAGAGCCCCACAAGAGCACTCGCACTACAGACAGGCAGCCACACAGAACAGCTCAGCAAGGGGGCCTCATGGAAGTGACCCAGACTGAAAGCGAGACCAGAAACTTGAGTCCCCTGCTTCAGCGCAAGACAGCAAACCCATGCATGAGCCCTGGATCATGGCTGGGCTGCTGAAGATCAGGACTAATGAGAGCAGGTCCCCACAAACATTTGGGTCTGGGCGTGTGTGTGGGAGAGAAGCAAAGTTAGTGCAACCTGAGAACAAACACACAAGTGACTCCTGTGCCCAGAAGTAATTAACAGCAGAGCTAAGCATGTAGCAGTGAGTGAGTGTGAATAGCAATATTTCCCTGATGCAGCCCCACTGCACTGACAAGAGCCGGGGTCACCTACCAGCCAAACAAACTTCTCAAGGATGAGCCAGTTCCTTCCCTGGTGGGGAGGTGGTGGGCAGGGACAGTACTCCTGCCATCTTGGGTGCTTCTGAGAAGGCGTCTTCTAGAGCAAGAGTGCCAAGCTGCTAGTTTACAGAAGACACTGTTAATTATGGAAACAGCAAGAGGCCTGAAAGCATCGGCTGCAACTGATGGAAGCAGGGTCCCTATCTGCAGTAACGAGGCTGGTAGCTACTGACAGCCTACCACAGCTACCCCCAGCACAGTGGTAAATGGTTGCTTTGGTTCAGGCCTCTGCTAGAAAGACAGCTGGAGGACCAGGGGAATAACAACCCCAGCTAATACCACAGAGGAAGAAAGGGGTTAGCCATTGCCGACAGCCCGTGACTGCTCTGCCGTGATCCTGGTATCCTTTGGCAGGGGAGAAACTCAGCCTCTGGAACTGTTAAAGAGCTGGGAGCAGGAAAATGCTCTGCATCTGATTTCCTTTCTGCCTGGGCAGGGAGCCAAATCACCTCCAGGTGGGTGCAAATAGTCTTTGATGTGCTGGGGAGTGGGGACAGCACAGACGCATGGAGGCTAATGTCCTTGGCAAACGCACTTGATCCCATGCAGCGGGATCGGGTTTGCTTAAGTATTTTCACAGCACTCCACTGGGACAGACCGGCAGTAGTAGCTCTCCAGAGCTTTCAGCAAGATGTCTCAACCAGGTGGGGAGCTGGGAGCAGGGAGGTGAAGAGACAGGAAAGAGGTGATATTTCAGGCCAAGGTTCCATATTTCTCCACTGTCAGGCTCCCAGACGCTCTTGCTGAGACAGACAGATGAGGATAGGGCTTCTGAATATTCATGGACTCCAGAGGCAAAGTGCTTCCCCACTGACTCAGCTGTGCACAGGACAGAGAGCGCAGCCTCGGTGCAGAGATGCTGTGATCATCCCCCACCCCAGGCAAGAGGATGCAGCCCCCTTCACTGGGTAGGGCAGTCTGCTTGGATTTACCTGCATACAACACCTTCGGTTTGCTGCCAAAGGCAAGGAGAAGGCAGAAAGGGTCAGACATCAGGAGCTGATCTTACAGCCACAAATACCTAAACAGACAAGCTGCAACCAGAGTACTGCAAACAAGAAGGCTTCAGACAGATTTAGATGTATGCTCCTGACAAAGAATCACCCTAGGGGCTTAACCATCTGCTCTTCTCTAGTGCCTTCCAACTCCTACAGCAAAATCCCCACTGAACTGGAGGAGCCAAAGGAAACTAGTTATGCCTCAAGCTCAACCATTAATAGTCTGTCTACATCTCCCCAAACATCAGAGGATTAGCTTAAAAAAGCCCAGCCCTGCCATGACCAGGCCCTGTTATCACGTGATGGACATGTGTAGCAGAACTGATCTTTGCAGCAGTGTTCATCTCTTTTAGAAGCTCAGTTCAGGTGACCACATGACTATTAACATAATCAGGGATAGGGAAAGGGTGCCCTGAATACACCCAGGGCACCCGCCTCCCAGAGAGACTGGGCTCCAGCTCGGAGAGGTGTCCTCATCTTGCAGGCCAAAGGCCCGAGGAGACAATTTGATGGCCTGCACTGGGGAGCTGGGGGCTTACTATAGTTTTTGCTGCTTGCAGAAAGCCAAGACTCTGCCTTGCCTTGCTCCTTAGAGCACACGAGCCCACCATACGTTATGACAGCGAAGAGATGTACAGCACAGGCCATCAGGACTGGGAAAGAGCTATGCTGCCCCAGTAACAACTCACTGGCTAGCATCTAGGCACCAATTCAGCAGCACCATCAATTTAGCTTAGCCTTTATCTACCACCTGCCCTCACAGCTGTATCAGGACATCTGCCCTACAGCCTGGCAGCCAGGGCTTGGACTAGCACATCAGCCGCCCCAATACCAAAGCTGGATCAGCTAAACCCCCACATTACACAAAGAACCTGTCTCTCCATCCCCAGCAGGACCCCTGAACTGACAGATGTTTTCCAAGCTCCAATTTGCCCACAGTAAATCCCCTTGGTGAGTCCAACTCCAGTTATCACCAGCTCTTTCCTTTCCTTCAGAGTCATGGTGACAAAGCATGGGTCTGTCCCACTCCAATCCAGGAAAGAAGTACAGGAGCCTGCAGCAGCTGTTTGCAAAGGGACTAGCAGTCAAGTCTCATGCTCTCAGTGAGTTCAGTGCACACTCAGGGCCCCTGTCAGGCAGTCCTTGAGCTTCCTCTGCTCACATCTCTTCTGCCCCACTCTTGCCAGGGACTAGCACAGGGGCGGGCAATTATTTTGGGCAGAGGGCTGCTTACTGAGTTCTGGCAAGCCATCGAGGGCCACATGACAGGCAGCCCAGGGCAGATGAATATTAATTTTCTAAATTTTTTAGGGGCCCCGCAGGCCAGACAGAATGGCCTGGCGGGCCACATCTGGCCCCTGGGCTGCATTTTGCCCACCCCTGGACTAGCACCTCCCTGCCCCCTTGTATTCTTGTCAGGGCTGTGTGCCTGCCTGCCACCTCCATGACAAGAAGTACACTGGTCAGGAAGGCATCAGAATGGTTGCTTTCCTTGGTCATTAAAATAAGTTTATTGCTTTTGTTCACTCAGTAATTTCTTCTTCTTCTTCTTCACCGCTACCTGTTCAGACCTTGCATGAGAACAGGCAGGATGAAGCCAGGGCAGGGGATTGCCAGACAAACCCTATGTCCAGGAAAACTGAGACTGGCACCCTCCTTCGATCTAAAGTCACAACAAGCCCCTCAGGCCCGTGTTCAAGCCCCATGCCTACTGGTTCCCAATCACTGGCTGGTGCCTATTTAATGTTTTGGTCCTGATCTTTCCAGCAAATATTGACTCCAGCTCTAGCTGAATTTCAATCTGTGAACTACCACAGCAGAAGCCCCCTCTGTGACTATGCCTAGTGCACAGGCCAGGATAAGGTGCGAGAGGGCAAGGGAAACAAGCATTCTCAGTCAAGGGGGCCTGGCCATGGAACAGGCCTCTCCTGGAAATGGGGCCAATTCAGAGCATGCCGTTTTTAGAAATACTGCAAAGCTTCCCTCTTTGGAAAGGCCCTTCTGCTATCTGGGTAAGGGTGAAGTTACTGGAAACAGTGCATTTTGGGATACTGGAGGACTACAAATTGCTCATTTTATCTCTGTGAAACAGACTGAAGTTACCCTAACACAAGCTAGGAAGCATGGTTCCAGAGTTAACCCTTGCCTGAAGTGGGATAACTAAGGCTCACTTGCAGTGGCTCAAGAGAGCACTTAGCATGAGTAAATGAGCTTTAATGTGCCAACCTTATGTTTTAAGTGTCTTTAGTATGGTCTGGCAGGGGAAACACCATGACCAAGGTAACGCAATTAAAATGGCACTATGTAGTAGAGGGTGCACCCTTGTCTACATGCAGACAGGACTCCCAACGAGAGCCTCCTAGTTAGCTTCCCACTGGCCAGCTTCCACCGACTGTCCTCCTTCTGCAGCCGTACAGATAAGGGCAAGCAAAACTCAGGGGCATCCAAATCCCAAGCCTCCGGGCTTTGGCCTGCACGTAGGATGCCTGCCAAAAGATTTGGAAGTACCTGAAGCCCCAGGCCTGTCCTATAGTGATTAAAAAAAAACACACCAAAAAAAACCCAAAACTATTTGAAATCTCTGGGCTTATCTTGTGAATCAGGTTTGCTGTCATGCTCTGGTTGAGAGTTGCTGCCCTAAGGCCACTGGTGCTCAGTCAATTTATACTAGAGAATCTTTCCTCTGCTTGTGTGCTACATCACATGAAGAGTTCAGCAGGCACACTTGTCTGTGCTTAATACAGTAGCTCTGCATTTCCTTCATATCAAGTATCACGTTCCATGGACTAATTCGCTCTGTTGTGCAACATCGCACAACAGAGCATTAATATAGCCAGGGAAAAAGAGAAGCAGGGAAGACCTTTAAGCACGCAGTCCTTACACACCTTGAATGTCACCAAAAGGCACTTCATAACAAAAAACTGCCAACAATTACTACCTTCTTGATCCAATGTAAAAGCTAAACCAGCCTGCCCTAAAAGCCCTCCTTCATCCAGTGCAAAAGGATTGCCTAACAGAAGAAGCAATCCAATGCCCAAGAAACATCTTCAGTGCAGCTGCAAGTACCTTCTAATCAAAAAATCAGTCAGACTGAGCTAACACATCCATCCTTACCGCTCCACTGTCAGCCTGAACATGTGTGCATATGGTATTTTAATTAAGGCAGCATGCAGACTCCAGGCAGAATTAATAACAACCCCAGGTGTAATCGAATGGAGGTTCTTTAGGGCTTGGACTTGCTTTTTTTCTGCTTTTATATAGCATCTGGCCAATGGAGCCTTGGTCTACAGTTGGTGCACTGAAGAGCTACTGCAATATAAATAACAATACCCCTTTGCTACGCAGAGATGGTCCAAAACTTGGTGCCTCCTCACTCTAATGCTTGCTGAAGATTTCATTTTCGTTTTCCTGAATGTTACAGAAAAAAACAGCATGGATGTCACTGTAAAGGCTATACTAAGTGCACAAGTGTCCCATGGAAATAACCTTTCCCCCAATCCTCGCCAGAGATTCTGAAAATTCTTGCATTACTGTGAAGTTATAGGTATTATGTTTATGAGTCATGTGCGTGCGTGCCCGCATATGCATGCGTCTCTCTGACTGGCTATTGGGGATTGTCCTGCATTGAGAATCAACGCAGTCCCATACACTTTTGTCTGCATCCCTGGCTGGCTTACAATGAATGACTAAGTCAATCATCAACAGTCAAAACTACTTTAGTGTTAATTCCTTTGAAGCCTACCTCCTACCTGGGGGAATCAGATATCTGATGGACCAGAAACGGGAAGGGAGGTTCTCACTTCAGATCTCAGATGGGTTAAAATGAAGCCAAGAGCTTGAGAAAGGGTAGGAGCTCCAGTCCTGAGGCTGAGAGAGGATCAAAAGGAGGGAGGGCTGGCTGGAGAAAAACTGCCTCCACTCCCAGACTGATTAACTAGAGAAACCTTTGAGCAAGACAGGAGGAATACATGCCTCTTGTTCTTTTCCCTATTTCTCATGTTCATTTGGAAAGATGCATGCTTTGTTTTGAAGATGCTGTATTAAGTAACTGCATTTACCTACTGGTCAAAGCTCTCCAAGGGAAATGTATAGCAAGGGATGAAGAATTGCTGGTTAGACCTGGTGGGATTACACAATTAGGAGAGAGAGCGCTGCTACCTGGGGACTCAGCCAAAGTGAGGGGTGAGTGATATTGAAAGAATTGCTGGTGCAGGCCTTGGAGAGGTGGCAGTAGATGAAGTAAAGGCACTGCTCACCCTGTACCAACTGGTGGAAAAATCCAGTGTTGGCAGTTTCTGCAGCTGTCTCCTTGAGGTTGCACATAGGAAGCAGACTGGCTGCTGCTCCTTGCTGGGGAGAACTGTACAGTCCCACTGGTCCATGGTTCTGGTCCAGACCTAAAACCTGCACTTCCCCCAGCAAACTTTAATCTTAGCTTCCATAAGCAGAGGGCTCTTCCAGGTGCTCAGGGGAAGGCATGACCACTACAGCAAGAATCAGCAGTGGCCCTCCAATACTGGTCCTACCTGAATGCGCGCTCTCTCTCTCAAAAGCTCCAGAATCCCACCCTCCCCCCAAAAAACCTGGAGCTGGAGTGGAGTATTCACTGCATTTCCTTGGCCTGGAGGGGTGAACCAACTAGAACTTGAGGATGAATAGGAACTTTTCCCGTAGGAAATTAGGGGAGTGGATCTCTCCTTTCACAATTCCCTGGATCTCCTCTGGCCTTTCAAAATCTCCCAGAATCCTTTACTTCATGGAGCTGCATCAAGCACTGTGGAATAGGCACCTCCAGGACAGCGAGCATGACTGCAGCAGGGTAGCGCAGCTCAAGTGTGACACGAGGTGACATTTAAGCCCAGACAGGCTAGTGAAGGTGGATGCTGGTTGGTATTTACATCAGTGCTATCCCACTGGTTTAATTACCAACAGCTTGGTTCCCTAGAGCAGAGAGCTTTTGAGTCAGCAGCCAGACAAGACTGAGATGACAGCACCAAAAAAAAAGTGTGAACTTCCCCCCATTCATTTTAATGGGCTGTTAAGCAATTATAATTAGGCATTAAGTGTCAATATTATAAACCTTTTCACTGTTGATCAGCTGCGCTGGAAACATCTAAGTCAGTGAGTGCAGCTGGGAAATCTGTTGTGTCTCTGCACTCTGCAGGAGTAAACATCATTACCAGGGCACTCGGCGGCTCCAACTGAGTTTGGGGCCCCACTGTGCCAGGTGCTGTACACACAGAGATGGTGCCAGCCCCCCAGAGCTTGCAATGGATCAGACTACATGAACCAAGGGAGTGAAAGGAGAGGCACAGGGAAGGAGAGTGACCCTGCCCAAGGTCTCACAGCAGGTCACCGAGAGGCATGAACAGAATCCCAGCATCCCGAGTCCTCCGCCCCTAGGAATCAGCACTGCTGCATGCATCAAAATGAGCATGGCAGAGCCAGGGAGGACGGAGAGGAGGTCCCCCACAGCGAACCCCTCGGCCCCTGAGGATTCCTGTCACGCCTGCGGCTGGTGAGAGAAGGATCAGGAGTCTCTCATAAAGCTGCAGGTCAGGAGCAGCCTGGTAGCCTGAGGCAGCTGGAAGAAGTCAGGACATCAAGCGCGCCAATGCTTACCAAGCCTCGCAGTCTGTGAGGGACGCTGTCGTGTCTGGGAATCAGTCAGAGACCGTTTCTGAAGTAGCTCCCTCTAAGACTTCTTGGTGCTTGTCAGGGAAACGTTCCCAGCCTCCCTCGACCAACCCTCTCGGCATGACAACCGAGCATGACAGAGCTGGCTGACAGGGGCCATATTAATGTGTCTAATAAATAAGCAAGCAGGCCAAACTGCTGAAAGTAACAGAGGAGAGCGGCAACGGGACCGACGGATATGGAGCCTGTCACACACGGGGATGTGATGTGGAAAGAAGAGGAGGGACACAGCATGGTTTCTTGGGCTGCACACACAGTCCCATACCCACATAGACCCTGCAAGAGCAGAGAGGCGTCTCCAGCAGATCCAGAGGATACTGAGGCTTTCGTTTCTCCCACCTCTCCTGGCAGGGTGGAAGGAGCTTAACTCCCTACCAGTGCCCCAGCCCCGAGCAAGGGGATAAGCCTCTCTAGCCGGAAAAGAAGGTCCTGCCCTTCAAATCTGGGCCTGCCCAGGGGAGGAGGAGGAGGAGGAGAGTGCAGTCAGTTCAGAGCCTTTCCATGGGCACAGTGGAGTCTTTTGGGTGCTAGAGGCACATTGCCTCCAAGACACCACATAGGACACAGCCTGGGAGAGTATCCTTTGCTAAGTGGGGAGAGAGAAAGTCACCAGCCACTGCTAGCAGCCTGGAGCAGGCACACATCCCAGGTGCCACGAGAGGCCTGCCCACCAGATGTACTAGTTTCATGCCTCTGCACCCCATGGAGATGGGGGTACTGAGCACTGGAGAGCTGGTGGGGGACAAGAGGTACAGGGCTCTTTTTGCCACAGCAGAGTAGGGGGATGGCACCCAGGGCTGATGCCCTACTCACCCCCACTAGTTAAGCTACTACTTACACGCATCCCCCTGGGGGACATGCAGTCAGACTGCCAATGTGGCAGGGGCAGGCAGATGGGCCTCATCAGGGAGAATATGCACACTGCAAAGTGCAAAGCAGCCCAAGAGGGGAGACCAGCGAGCGCAGAACCTAGCTCCCATTGCCTGGGCTCCTTGCCCTTTCTAGAGGAAGCAGTGCCTGCCTGTGCTTACACCTTGGCAGCCAAAGCAGCATCACTACCCCATGTATGGTGCTTAATCCACTCCCTTGAGGGAGATGCAACTTTGCCACTAACAGCCAGCAAGCTCCAGGTCATCAAGGCAAGGATATAACCTCAGTTTATTTTAGCAGGCAGAAAACCATCATCCAGTCTCCTGTGACAAAAGAAGTCAGGAACCAGGAACTCCCTGATTTTCAGTAGCTCTGAACAGCCAGTGGCACCAGCCTCTCTAAAAACCCCACCCTTAGTCTTTTTATTCTGCTTTTCTAGCATCAGAATAACTTCACTTATATTAGCAGGGGGTGCAGACCCTAGTGTAGATGGGGCCCACATATCTTCATTGCAAAAGCTGCCAAGGGAAAGTTTTTTGACCCAGGAGTTGACAACCTTTTCTAATGGTGTGTTGGCACCTGCAACCCAGTCATTGCTGCAGGCTGCCAATCTCCTACTGTTGCTTCTGCCATCTCTGCTTTGTGTGGAAGGCTATTCTCTCATGCCTTCCTGCCTTCCCCCTTTTCTCCCCCTCATGCATCCCTCTTGGTAAAAATTGCCACTCAAGCACAGAATCATAAAGAAGTAGGGCTGAAAGGGACCTCCAGAGGTCATCTAGTCCAACCTCCTGCCCGAGGCAGGATTATCCCTATCCAAATCATCCTCTACAAATCAATTGTCTCATCTCTTAACAAAACTATACAGTCAACCTTGATATAACATCCTAACCTACCACAGATAAAGCAGGGGAACCACAGCAGCCAGCAACCTGCTAGTGTAAAAGCTTGTTAGTATACCACTCAAGAGATATCAGAGAGAGAGGGCCATGCTCGCTCCTACAAAGGCAGGTGAACCACACCAGAGTCTGTTCCAATCTGCCCATGGGGTAAAATTCCTTCCTCACCCCAAATCTGGTGATCGATTTGACCTTGAAGACAGGGGCAAGACCTTCTAGCCAGGAACCTCCAGCTTTGGTCCCAGCAGGAGCATTGGCAAACCCCAGTCACAATCCCTTGCCTTGGCTGCAGCCAACACCCAAGGGTTCTAAGGAAGGTTCAAGGGGGGGGGGGGGGGGGGGGGGAAGAGACCCAAACCCCTTGATATAGATCAGGTGAGCAACAATTTGGACAAGCTTATTTGGCAAAAGACCAGCCCTTCAGGCAGAGTAGGGATGGCAGGATCAGCAACAGGATCAGCATGACATAAATAAAATGTGAAATGGATCAGATCGTTGCAAGCCAAAAACCAATCTGTTTGTGGGCCAGATCTGGATCATGGGCCATAGATCATCCATTCCTGCTCGGACCCATTAAAGCAGGGTCAGGCACCCTGTGGGTGACACTGCTGAAGCCCTGCCTAAACTACAGTGCTTACCATTTTTTTTACATGTGCAGTGCAGCCTGAGCACAGGTGCACCCTCAGTGACCTTGGAGCTATTTTCAGAGGTGTTGAGCCCTACCCCCAGCTCCAAGTGGGACCAGTGGGAATGGAGAATGCTCTGAACCTTTGAAAACCAGGTCCCTCTTATCTATTGGTTATCATCACTCAGTATAACAGTGCCACTGCTGCAGTGCTACCACAATGCATCACTAATGCAAAAGCGGACACCAAGACAAGCAGACATTCGGAAAAATCCAACTTACTTTCCACTTTTCCTGCTGTTTATTTACTCCTTCCATTTTATTCAGCTGGAACAACGAAGGTCAACGAAGCTACTGGTTATGGAGCCTCTACCTGAGAACGTTAAGCGTTTAAAAACCAAACATATGCCTCTTAGACAATTCAGGGCCAAGTTGAAACTTCTCAAGTAATGCACCCCAAACCACCTTAACTCTGCCCTATGGAGACACTGGCTCCTATTCTCCCTTGTACACTACCAAGAGTATGTTATGCTTATCTTAATTTAACATATTTATAGCTTATTAACATTTTAACACACATCACACCTCCCAGTTCAATAACTCATCCCATAAACTGTACATCTATCTATCACCTCCCTAGCCTTTTCTTTGGTCATATCCATGTTCTATTTTCATGACCAGGGCATCTGGGGAGACCATGCTGATGGCAGGGGGAGGTGGATTTGAATGGAGCTATGCTGATTTATGTCATCTGAAGAACTGGTCAAAGCTCCTGGGATTCCAGATGTAGCTCTAGGTCCTATGATTCTGTGTGGTGGCTCAGAAAGGTCTGTCCACCCCCTACATTGCCTGCTATGTGCATGATGAATTGGTCTGGTAATGAAATGGGGTACAGTCAAACCAGAGATCTGCCAGATTACTTTCTGCATGTAAAGCAGATTATGGACTAGATTCAAAACTCCGAAGTTAACTGGCAGTTTTCCAGGGATGTTGGTGGGTTTTGGGTCATGTCCTACTTGTTTAAGGTTTGGTGTTTTGTGTGGGTGGATGTGTATGTGTGTGCATGAGAGGGAGGGAGACTGATGATCTGAATGGATAAAGCCCTGAGTTTCCATTTTCCTCCAGGCATAGCACTGGGACAGAGTTAGGGTGGTTTAAAGCCCTTGTTTGAGACATGAGTCTTTAGCTTTTCCCCATCCTGGGCACTGAACATTAAGGAGTTTATTTTTAACCTCTATGCTTCTGGAAAGAAAATGTGTGTCCAGGCACCCGCTGCCTCTACTGCTCCTTCCAGCTTCTGCTATTGGAGTTTACAATTTTACTTTCTCATGCAATGATAGCTGGATTTCACTGCAGGGAACTGTTAAAAACAGCAACAACAAAACCTCCTGTTTTAATGGGGTTGACCTACTTCAAGTTCACAGCACAACTTCCATTAGTCTGGGGGTTTGTAAAGGTTTATTAATTTTAAATCTAAATTGCAGAGCGAGTTCAGGCTGATGCTACCCTTTAAAAAAGAATATCAAAGGCCCAAGACATCCATCTCTGTTCGCATCACAAGCAATAACAAAAAGCTCTTGAAATTTCCTAGCAGAGACTTGTCTTGTGCACCATGCAGGCACACGCATCCATCGGTCAAACCTGGCTCGCATCTCTGTCAGTGTCATCACGGCACGGGTCTGTGCTGCTGTTGTCAGGGTAACAAGCACATAAACAGGGACGGTGCCCAGGAGAGCGACAGTCTGCTGAAATCTTATCACCTTTCCATAGAGCGGATGTGGAGAGACCCTGCCCTGGGCCGACACAGAAAAAGAGTGGCTGGTGGGTGCTTAGCACAAAATCTGTGCGGGGCAAGCTGGAAGGAAGGCTGAGACCACAGAAGACGGAGACAATGCAACTTCAAGGCTCTTGCTATGCTGGAATGCACTGCGCTGTAGGAACTGGAAGATGTTTCCCCCTTCCCAAGCATTTCCAAATGTATAGAGTTCTGGCCTTAGAAGTCTATATATGCTAATGAAAACCAATATTCCTTCTCCTGCCTGCCTGCCTGTCCTCTCCTTCCTTACATTTATAGCATGCCACGGCCCAGCAGGGGTTGCTTGCATAGCTCGCACCCCCTCCAGTGTGGCTGAAGCCTGTGCAGTGCTCTGCAGGCGATACAACTAATGTAACTGCTCTGGACAAACATGCTCTCAAACATCACATCTGATGCGGGCCCCAGAGCTGCTCTCCCCTAGGAAGCCACAGGAGTTGAGCTGTGCTTCTTACTTCCTGAAGCACCTGCCCCAAACTCTTCTTCCCTTGTGCCTTGAGGAGGAAGGACAGAGGTTGGCACAATACCCTCCTTGGTACTTCAGAGTCCACCTGCTCCTACTGCTGGGTTCCCTCCTGCTATCTGAATTGGCCCTTTGTGCCCACAAAGCAAGCTGCTGTGGGAGCCAGTTGGATGACACAGAGAGGACGGTGACTGGAGGCCTGCAGCTGGTGCCCTCGGCAAGGGAAACTCGGCTTCTCTCCTTGTGCCTGTAAAACAAGGAGCCCACATGTACGTGTGTGGGGGAAGTATGCATGCAGATCTGTGCACATGCATGCATGCATTTTTAATACTTTGAACATGGGCATATGGCCTGTGGGGTCATTTCATACAACCTATAGGACTGCCAGAGGGGCCAGGATGAGCAAAGAAGGGATCCACTGCTGAATTTGCAAACACAGAGGCTAGCTGGGGATGCCTGTCAGTGGTAGGGGGCAAGCGACAGCTTCATTAACACCCACACCACTGCCACTAGCTCTGCCCCCACCACTGCTGCCACCAGGTCTAGATCCAGCTCGGGGTGATGATCAAGTCTGACACCTCTGATATACATGAATGCATGTGTAGAAAGGGGCAGGGTCACATGCACAAGAGGCAGAGAGCAGACACACTAAAGGAAGCCACGAACAGTACATGAGATTTGCCAATGAGCAGCTGCTCTTTTTCCTCCTGTGAAGGTTACAAAGAGCCAACTAGCCTCCAGGACATGCTGTTCTGTGTACCAAGAGCATGGCCTTGCAGTGGGGGCTTTATCTTTTCCATCTCACTTTTGGGAGTAGAAGTCCATGCTCACTCATACCAAGCTCTCTTGTCTCCACCTGACCCATTCCAAAGATCCCCCCTGCCCCATCCGCAGCAATGCTGCCCAGGTGGCAGCAATGACACAACAACCGAGTGAGGTGGGTAGAGGAGATGGGAGGCCGACAAGAGGTTCACTTCATCCACCGCCTTGCCTAAATTAGCCAGTGCCACTCCCCATCCCCATGCTGCCCAGCACAGCTGCAACTGGCAGTTACACAGGCTGTCCCTGACTGAGCCAATGCCACCTTCCCTCTGCTATTTTCTACTGAGATATTTCGTGGCTTGTCTTTGCTGTTAATTGTATAATCAATAGAAACATGGTTTCAGGAAGCTTGCGTTTCTAAATGCGGCTCCAGGTCACTGGGTGGCTGCTTATTTTCCTGTTTTCAGCTGTTCCACTGTTTACCCTCGTGCGGCTCAGACCGATTCTCTACCAGCTCGGGGAAGCCACTAATTTAAGAAGTTAGTTGAAAACACGCTGGCTGCTCAGAGTGCCAAGCTGGGAACAGCTGCCTTTTTCACAGACAAGGCCAAAAGAAAAGGCTCTGGGCTTGACGCAGAGCTCAGGTAGAGCCATGTAAGCCTGGGGCAACTCTACCCACCTCATGGGAGTTATCCCCCATTTATACGAGTGGAACGGAGAGTAAAGCCAGGGATTATGTGACCACCTCCCAGCAGGCTCTTGGGAGGAGTCCTCCAGGGATCTGACAAGAGAGACAAATACAAGAAGCTCAGGACTACTCCTGTGTTGGTAACAGGGGGCTGATGGGGTATCTCACAACCCAGCTCCAGGCTCTGTCAGTCCTGGGCTCTGCGCAGGGCACACAGTGAGGCAAAGGTGGCCTCATACTACTTCCTACCTCCCCAGATTTTATGCCAGTTTAAGAAACATAATGAACTCAGGGGTTCTCCACAGCAGGGAGCAGGCAAAGCCAAGACTCACGTTTCCCCAACTGACATGCCTAAACCATGGAGAAACAAAGGGGGACTTCCAGCTGCTATTTCAGTTTGTGTTGTACAGGGATCCCCTATAGAAGAACTACCTGCTGGGGACAGCTTGAAACATCCAATTTACACTACGCAAGGGAGCTGGCTGGTGGGCCTTGTCCAGGGTCAAACCCATTCCCAGATTTGGGGTGAGGAGATGATTTTTTTCACCAGGTCAGACTGGCAAGACCTCTATTCCTCTCCATATATGCAGGAAGAAAGCACAGCTTCACCCTGGTCAAGTCATCCGCTGCTACCAGCCTGCCCCATGCCCTAGCCTCATCTCAGGGCTCTGCTGATCTAGCTATGTCTGCAACCCCAGAGCTCACGTAGGAGACACCTTGCTCATGCCAACAGCTCTGCCTGGCTGACTGTGAGCAGGTCTGGGAACCTGCAGGCAACAAATGAGGGCCATTTCAGCTCCCTGCTGTTGCAAATCTAAGAGCAAGCGAAAACAAATAAACCATAAAAGAGAAAGCAAGTTAGAGGCACTGACAAGGGTCATAAATTACAGCAGCTTGAGAACCGCAAACCCAGCACTGCCAAAGCATTCCAGATTGCAGGAGAGCACTCAGCTGACCCTCATGGGGTGCTAATTCACCAGCAGATGCCAAGCCATGGTGTCACCACCAGAGGTACATACAGCAGATGTGCCAAGACAAGGGATGGGAGGTAGTGAGGCTGCAATGGGGAGTGGGTGGGTGTGAAGAGGAGACTAGAAGGCTGTGCTTTTCCTTGCTCTCATTGTTAGATTGCCCATCAAAGTTGCAAGAACCTGGGGGGGTACCAACATCCATGGCCCACCGGTATTCAGATCAGTAATACTGTGGGAGCACCTCCTGGCCTCAGCCATGATTAGGATCCCAGTTGCCATGTGAACATGAACAACTGGTGCCTCCTGAGACTGGGGGGGAACCATATGTAGGCAGCAGTGTCGGCAGCAAATGGGGACTGCCCACAGATGCCAATGGCGGTGCTGGCAGTGGGTGAGGGGGGTGGGGACTGGCGACCGCCCGCAGAAACCAACAGCGGCTTATCTCAGGGAGGGCATGTGACCCCCATGCCTCTACTAGGCATTGCCTATGCATGTGAATGCTCAGGGAGAGAGCACCCCATGAAAACAGCTCCCAGTGCAACTCAACAGGACAGGCAGCCTGCAGGGGACACAGAGTGGAAGGGACTTGCCCAAGGCCAGCAGTAGAGATGGGATGAGGTCTCCAGGCTTCCCACTAGCCCGCACTTCTCCGACCCAGAAGCCCCAGACATGATGGCTGGGAAGGTAGGGTTTGCTGACTGGCTACCTAAAACATGCACTACTCGAAGAGTAATTGTTGAGGGTCTTGGCAGGGTCAGGGCCCTACTGGAGCAAGTGCAGCAGAAACACTGCCCTGAAGAGCTTTCAGCCTAGGCAGACAAAAAGAGGGAAATACAGCCCACAAGCAGAGCGGTCAGGGTGCCTTAAGGCAAGCACTGTACTGCTGCTCCTCCTGGCAGTAGTCTCATGATAGCACCCTCCAATGGTGTTGCTGACACTCCTGCACCACTGGGAGATGAGAGGTGAAACATTTATGAGGTTGTCAAAGGGGCCAGCCAGCCTGCCTCACCATCATCTTCTTCCTACCCCAGCACAGGCTCTCAGCCCGACAGGCTTCCCACCTGCTGCTGACACCACCAGCTGCAGAGTGAGGGAGCGCCCCCCACCCCTTCATCCCTTCCTCCCCCCACCCCCATGGCTCTCAGAGACAGAGGGAGGGCATAGCAGGGAGCAGCAGATAACCAACAGCCTTCTAGCAAAGACAGATTTCAAATGAGACCCAACAAAGAAGAAAGCCCGGCAGGAAATTAATTTGCAACAAAAACCTACGTTAAAGGGCTGAAGTCAAAGAAGCACTTAAGCTGCCAGGACTCTGAGGAGCTTATAGCCCCATGGAGCGATAAGCTACTACCCCAGCCCCCTCCCTAGCGCATGCAAACACTGGGTCTGGCAGACTAGAGTGCAGCAGGGAAAGAGAGGTCTAGAGAGCCCATCCTACCCTTCTCCAGCTCCCTTCCATCCCTTCCTTACACACAGTCAGCTCAGCTGATGCCCATCACCCCACTAGGAAGTGCTTCTCAAGTACTGAGGGAGTTAATTATTTCACTAGTAGGAAGCAAGCACAGCCCCTCACTTGCAGCTGCCTGCTGACCACTGAACAAGTACCAGGTGAAACAGCACTGACATGCACTCGGCACATGGAGAGAGCTTGCACCTGGGGAGATCAGCACCATCCCTGCAGACCCGTTGAGCCACAGAAAGATGCTGCAAAGGAAGTACCTGTCAAGTACTCCCACTGCCTTGGTGTGGTGGAAGGAGCTAAGGGGTTTCTAGCACCCTTACTGATTCAATAACTAGGTGCAAAAGCTGGAACATATATATGTGCATGTGTAAACGTATGCACAGGTGTCTGAATCATACCAGCATCCTAGCCTATACCCCTATTTCTATACCAAACAATACTTCAAGTCTCTGGAACACCACCCAGGTCTTCCAGCCTGACACAAGTATGGTGTCGCAAGCCAGACCCTCCTCTGCCCTGTTCTCTGCCCCAATACTGGTATTGTCCCTTCAGCTTGGGCAGGGAGCCCCTCTTTGACCAAAGTGCCTGTAGTAATAGAAGTTATAACTGAGATACATTCCCTTATCTAGAAGGGCAAGAAGTTGGCAATTGGGAGATGGTCACTCAGTTAGGATAATTAGGGAGAGACAGAGGGGTCTGCAGAGGTTACCTACTGCTCCATAAGAAAGGTCACTGTTGTTTAGTTGTTCTCATTTGTTGTATGCCTGTATTTATTGAACCCAGTGATCACTACAGTATCACAGGCACATTCAAGGCTCTGGTAACCCAGCAGGAGCCAGGCTTGCTACTGGCTCAGCAAGGCAGGTGGAGAAGACCCTAACAGGGCTACTCTGCATCTGAACCAACTCCTCAGGACACTCATTCCTCCAGGGACACGTCAGCTACTTAAATAGTTTCTCTGTTACTTTAATCACTCATTCTAGGAGAAACTTCGCTATGCTGCGACACGCATCTTGGTTTATTCCGCTGTCTGTTCCCCTCCCAGCTCTGCCACTATCCTCCATCCAACCCATAGTCTAATCACAGTTTGTGGTCCCTGCCCTCCTCCTGAACACCTGTAGATCCCTCACCAGATGGGACGGGACAGCACACTTCAAGGATGTGGATAACCTGGCGAGGGTCCAGAGAAGGGCCACTCATACGGTTAAGGGCTTGCAGGCCAAGTATGTCTGCGTGGCAGGCAGGTCGTTCCTGACCAATCTAGTCTCTTTTTATGACCAGGTTACGAAACGCCTGGACACAGGAAGAGAGGTGGATGTCGTATACTTAGACTTCAGGAAGGCCTTCGATACGGTATCCCACCCCACACTGGTGAACAAGTTAAGAGGCTGTGACTTGGATGACTACACAGTCCGGTGGGTGGCGAACTGGCTGAAGGGTCGCACCCAGAGAGTCGTGGTGGATGGGTCGGCTTCGACCTGGAAGGGTGTGGGCAGTGGGGTCCCGCAGGGCTCAGTCCTTGGACCGATACTCTTTAATGTCTTCATCAGTGACTTGGACGAGGGAGTGAAATGTACTCTGTCCAAGTTTGCAGATGACACAAAGCTATGGGGAGAAGTGGACATGCCGGAGGGCAGGGAACAGCTGCAAGCAGACCTGGACAGGTTAGACAAGTGGGCAGAAAACAACAGGATGCAGTTCAACAAGGAGAAATGCAAAGTGCTGCACCTAGGGAGGAAAAGTGTCCAGCACACCTACAGCCTAGGGAATGACCTGCTGGGTGGCACGGAAGTGGAAAGGGATCTTGGAGTCCTAGTGGACTCCAAGATGAATATGAGTCGGCAGTGTGACGAAGCCATCAGAAAAGCCAATGGCACTTTATCATGCATCAGCAGATGCATGACGAATAGGTCCAAGGAGGTGATACTTCCCCTCTATCGGGCGCTGGTCAGACCGCAGTTGGAGTACTGCGTGCAATTCTGGGCGCCGCAATTCAAGAGGGATGCGGATAACCTGGAGAGGGTCCAGAGAAGGGCCACTTGTATGGTTAAGGGCCTGCAGACCAAGCCCTACGACGAGAGACTAGAGAAACTGGACCTTTTCAGCCTCCGCAAGAGAAGGTCGAGAGGTGACCTTGTGGCTGCCTATAAGTTCATTGCAGGGGCACAGAAGGGAATTGGTGAGTATTTATTCACCAAGGCGCCCCTGGGGGTTACAAGAAATAACGGCCACAAGCTAGCAGAGAGCAGATTTAGATTGGACATTAGGAAGAACTTCTTCACAGTTCGAGTGGCCAAGGTCTGGAATGGGCTCCCAAGGGAGGTGGTGCTCTCCCCTACCCTGGGGGTCTATAAGAGGAGGTTAGATAACCATCTAGCTGGGGTCATCTAGACCCAACACTCTTTCCTGCTTATGCAGGGGGTCGGACTCGATGATCTATTGAGGTCCCTTCTGACCCTAACATCTATGAATCTATGAGGAGAGACTAGGGCACCTGGACTTCTTCAGCCTCTGCAAGAGAAGGGTGAGAGGCAACCTTGTGGCTGCCTATAAATTCATTGGGGGGGGGGGGGGGGCCAGAAGGGAATTGGTGAGGCTCTACTCACCAAGGCGCCCCTGAGGGTCACAAGAAATAATGGCCATAAGCTAGCAGAGCGCAGATTTAGACTGGACATTAGGAGGAACTTCTTCACAGTTAAGAGTGGCCACAGTCTGGAATGGGCTCCCAAGGGAGGTGGTGCTCTCCCCTACCCTGGAGGTCTTCAAGAGGAGGTTAGATGGACATCTGGCTGGGGTCATCTGAACCCAGCACTCTTTCCTGCCTATGCAGGGAGTCGGAGGTCCCTTCCAACCCTAACATCTATGAAACCATTGCAAACCTGCTCACACTTTTCCTTTTACTCCAATTCCCATCCACCCTCCTGCAATTCTGAGACACCCCAAAACCACCTGGCTGAACTCTCCAATTGATCAAGGGCCTTCTCCAAGCCATCTGGGTGCTTGATGAGACTCAGCAGCATCTTCCACAAAGTAACTCCCGTGAGACCCACAGCAATCCAGACAGGTGCCCCAAGCAGGCCCAAAGACAATACTGGCAGCTCCCAAGCCCCAGCTCAGCCTAACTGGGGACCAGAAGTAGCTTCCTTGTTTGATGCCTCAAGGGGGCTTTCAGCAGGAGACCACATGCTAGCCCTGCTCCCCACACAGCAAAGGAAAGGCCTTAACACACACACCAAATCCACCCAGACGTCCCTCGCTGTGGTATTGCTCATTCTCTCTCATCCTGGAGCTTCCGCTTAAAAAGACCTGCATGCTGAAGTGTGGTCTGGCAGGTCTCCAGCTAGGAGCAAAGCCCCTTGCCTTACTGACAGTTCATCTGCTTCAACGTATTTAAGAAAAGGAAGTTCATTAACAGGTGGATGTGTGAGCTCAAAATGGTGCTGGCTCTGGCACCGAGCCTTACATAGTCTGTCCGCACATAGTTCAGAGAGTCCTGTTCCCTCCCCAGCACTTGTGGTATGTGTAGCAGGATAGGGCAGCCACAAAGTGCAGGGTAGCCTGCAGTAGTCAGCTCAGGCTGCAATAGTGTCCAATATGACACTCCACTCCCTCCCTTCACCAGACTGTTGAGCCCAGGGCACTACCCAGGTCTCAGGGTCCCAAGCACCATCACTGCCCCATGGCCTGGGGACATCCAGCTAGCCCAAGAGGCATGCTGTCATGCCTGGCTAGGTGATCCCCTTGAACATAGGTAATTGTCCTGATGAGCAACAAAGCTCTCCATTCTGGGTACGGCATGAGGGCTGCTAGGCAGCCGGAGACACTGCCAAATGCCAAGCACTGCCATGCCATACCACAGCCCCATCTCACCCCACCCACACCTGAGAAACACAGGACCAAGGAGAACTCTACCCTCACCAGAGCCAGCACAAGCAACCCCATGAATAAACTGGCCAGCCTCATCTTAACCTGGTTTGGTTCTTTTACCACCTCTGCGACTCCCTACTAGGAGCCTATGCCAAAACCTCACTGCTCCAAGGGCGAGATTACATCCTCTGGTTCCCAGGCTACATTTGCATGGCCAGCTGATGCTCCCTGTGCCTTGTATCACTCACCAGAAAAAGCTCATTCTCCACCACAAATCACTCATGTCACTTTGGTTGGATCTCTCTCCAATTTCTTAGTGTCCCATTTAAAAGGCAGATGCCAGAACCAGACACAGTATCTGATAGGGACTCACCAACACCACACACAGCAGTACCAGCATCCTCTACTCCTGCTTAGGATGTGCCCAAGACCTTTATCAATTATTTCCCACCATGCCAGGAGACAGGTCATACTTGCATTGAGATTTTTTTTTTTTTAAACTCTTTCCTCTCCCTGCCACTGCAACTGGGATCCTCATGGTTCAGTCAACCACACTACGCGGACTGAAGTGGCTGCAGCCCCATACAAAGCATAGGAGCAGGAGGGATCTGGGATGTGACCAGGCCCCAGGGCCCCACTTCAGCAGAGCAGCAGGAGTTTGACATGGCAGCGGGCTCCAATATGCACTGTAGGCTTTATGGGCAATGGGGTGAGGACACAACAGCAAGTCCCATGGGGAGTAGAGCCAGGCAAACACATGGGTATCAGAGCAGATTTGGGGACCTGACTTTCCTTTTCTGACATGGGAGAGTGGCAGGATCAGGGGCAACACGTAGGGGTTGCACGTGGATGCACATGCACCCCCTGAGCAGGGTGGTGCACCCCCCTACAAAAAGGGGGCTGCAGGTGGTTGCTGATCCTTGGTCAGCACTTGCCACCCCCATCCCCCCCCAGTGTCTACAGGAGCTCCTCCACTTACCACCGCCGCCGCACCCCCCCCAGCCACTGGGGGCATGTGTTGTTCATGGGCAGGATGCCGCAAAGGGGGTGGGGCAGATTTTTCCTGGCTCTCTAGCAGTTGTTTTGTTTAACCCAGGGGCAGGCAATTATTTTGGGCACAGGGCCGCTTACTGAGTTTTGGCAAGCCATCAAGGGGTGCATGACAGGTAGTCCAGGGCAGATAAATATTAATTTTCTAAATTTTTTTAGGGGCCCCATGGGCCAGATAGAACAGGCCGCATCAGGCCCCGGACTGCATTTTGTCCACCCCTGGTTTAACCAGTGGGTTTTGCCCCATAGGGTCCTAGCATATAGCTTTGCACAACTGCAGCCATAGATGTTTGCATCAGGGACTCCACATGATGGAGCAGGTGCCTGATGTGGGGATTTCTCTGTTTACTCACAGGACAGAGGAAAGCCCCCTCTACCCAGGACCGTGCTATGCCAGGAGATGGGGTGTGTAGGGGCGAGACCGCGCAGCAGTGCCCTCAGGCCTTGGCCAAGGTGAGAGCAGAGGTCGTGTGGGCAGGGAATGTTTTGAAGGCTGCTGCGTTTCAAAGCAAGCTGTGTTTACACTTCCAGAGCTGGTGGCAGAGAGCCCGGCTCTCTCAGGTCCCCACTTCTGCCTTCCTCTGTGGTTGCCTCCACCCCAGCTCCACTGGCAACGCTGTGCTTAGACAGTGCCACAAAGGCACTTGCAGACTGGGGAGGAGGTGCAGGACAAGAAGCCACTTCTTCCTCTGGTACTTTTCCCCTTTGCCTTCCACACGACACCTATGCCAGGAGGCAGCCAGCGCCTCCTGCCCATCCCCAATCAAAGCCTGGAGCTCTTGCCGGCCTCCGCATCCTGTTTTCCTTGGGCTGCTGCTTGGCTCGCAGGTCAGGGCTGGTTACAGAGAGCTGATTCAGGGGAGCAAATCACCTGAGAGGCCAGCACTTCAGCCAGAGCATGGGAATCCAGCCAGCCCAGCAAGGCCAAACTGGGTCAGAGCACGGAGCCACCATATGGGCAGGGCATGGCAATGGTTAAAAGGGGGACCACAGAAGAGTATAAGTGACCCCCAAGAGGCAGCAAAGGCAGGGGGAGGAGGCAATGATTGACTGACTCTGGTCAGGACAAACTCAACAGTTACATATATTATTTTCTATCTGCCTATGTCCTTAGACCAAAACTAAGAGCTGGCATTTTCCTAAGGGGTTCCTCAAGTTTATCCAGGGGTACCCAGCATCTAAAAAGGTTCAGAACCATTGCCTTAGAGCAATAGGAAAGGGCTGCATTCGGCTTACTTGGCAGATGGGGAAACTGAGTCACATACACTCAAGCGGCCTCCCTGCATTTGCTGAGCATGAGGTGTAGAGGTGGGAGCAGCACTTAGATCTCTTCCCAGCCAGCCCTATGGCATAGACCCAAAGTTGGTCTTGCTTTTTCCCCACCAGCACAGAAGGGAAGCCCCATCTCCCTCAGGAGAGAATACATTTGTGCCCTCTGATCTGCCTGCACACAGCCTCCAAGCCTCCCACCTTGCTCTGTTCAGGTGGGGCATTTCCCTCATGCCCCACCTGAGTCACAGTGCGAGAAGAACGGGCGTGAGCCTCCCCCTGCAGTTCTGTAACATGGTGTGGGGACAGCCCACCACAGGAGGGGAAAGCCCGGAGGAAGGGGCCTCTGTCACAGACCTCTGGCTCCCACCCATGCAGAGAGCTCCCTTGCTGTCCACAAACATCCTGCTAATCCCACGAATGCTCAGACCCTTAAACAGACCACCAGGACAGAGGACCCGGCTAGGAGGAATCCACGACCCCTGCTCTCATTGAAGTAATCAAAGGCATCAGTCATGCCAAGAGCTCACAGGGCTGCCGCCTTTAGAGCAGTTTAGAGTCAAACAGATTCGGCAGACTCTGCCCACCTCCCGGACTGCAAGCAGCATCAGCAGAGCTCCTAGTGGGCAGGGGAGTTCCAGCCAAAGCGGGGCAGCAGCAGGCAGCCTGCAAGACAGGCTCCTTTTCTCACTGAGTAAGCCCCAGGACTCCTGCTGCTGCTGCCAGGCTGTGCTCTCAGTGGCTCAGCAGAGGGACCCAGGGCTGATCATCTGGCCCCTCTGGCTTTCTTGGCTTTCTCCTGCAGCACAGGCTGCACACACAGTAACAAACATTTCACAGCCTCTTCCAGTGCAGCCTGTGCCTGGGGCTAGGAATGGGGAAATTACCAAGCCGCTCTCAGGCACGTTCCAGACATTTACCCTGCCAGTACTCAGCATTACTATGTAATTAAATGGTCAAAACTGGTTTACGTGGAAGCTGTGGGGAACAGGGCCCTGCAAGGCAGAGCATGTCAGGGCGATGCACCTCAGGGAGTGCACTGGGGCCACAAGCAGCAGCTTCCAAGCTTAGCCACTTCCAGCTCTTGCCCACCACAGGCCTGCACACTGGGAATCACATAGTCCAGCCTCTTGGCATCACCGACGACCACAGCACAGGTTCCCTTTCCTAAGCTGCCCAGACTCCATCACATCAGCAACTGCTTAGGACTGTCGCTCCCTCTCGCTGGAGAAGCTGCACAGGAGCTGCATGTTTAGACTGGTGCACATCTTCTCTTCCCCGTCTCGTTCCACAAACAAGACTGGCTTTACCAGGGTGAAAGGAGAGCTGGACACGTCCATGCAGGATAGGTCCATCAGTAGGGATTAAATGCGAGTTAGGAGGGGGCACCCTACAAATCCAGAAAAGGTTGTCAGGGAAGAGAGGTGAGAGGCAGCTCAGTCTGAACAGGCCCTGAATAAGTATTCTTCTGATCTTGAACCCGGCTCCAACCCTCACCAGCAGCAAGGAGAGGACCTTGGAAACAGGACCTGTAAAAATCCACTCAGCTACATGCCAGGGGCTGCACTGGACTCCTTGGATACAGGGAGCGGGACAGGACCTGCCATCCACTTCTACAGAATACACACTTTCCACTGGGAGACTCATGTAGCCCTTAGGGCTGTGAGGAAACACTCCCTGATGCAACCTGACATAGGTCTGCTCTCCCCAGCCGGCAGGCGGGCGGCTCCCAATGCTGCTCAGAGCTTCGCCAGACAGCAGTGGGGAGAAGCTACCAAGCTTTGCTCACTTTCTCTGCTGTCACTTGGAGCACTGAGAGCAGCAGGAAACTGTCAAGAAGCAGGTCCATTTCACGATGCCAGGGAGAACTCCAAGCAGCAGCTGAATCAGAAACTGGAGCCATGTACAGAGGAAGATATGCTCGAAAGTGGAGGCCTGGAATGGGATGGAAGAACAGACACCCTTGTGGCTGGGTGAGGAAGGGTGCAGCAGCCTCCCCTGCCCTCATGAGGCTTGAGGGCCATGGAAAGAAAAGCCCCCTCTGTGCCCTCCAGCAGCAAGAGACTGGGGGTGGGATATCCCACTGAGATGCCAGCAAAAAATGGCTCTCCAGGAGAGTTCAGGGTCACCAGGTGGGTATAAGTATCAGCCTCCCTTTGCTTCCCCAGCAGCTGTGAGAAAGGAGCAGGGTTCCTCATGGGGGGCTTGCCCCATGACTTTAGCACACCAGCCTCTGACTACCAGGGATCTGATTCAGGACGTGTGGCAGGCAGTGCTCTGGAGGTAGACAGTGCTCTGTCTGCCTCACTCTCTTCCTGCAGCATTTTAATCAAATAGTTGGCAAATGTAGGCTGAGGCAGTGGCTTGATCCAGAATGGTCCAGAGGGACATTCACTAAGTGTTCATTGCCTGATGTCACCTTGATAGCCCAAGATGCCCCCTCCATGCTTAAGTTTCGCCAGGCCTGCTTTGCTACCAGACCTTTTCAGCCTCCCAGCCCCACCCCACATATAGATCAGTTGCTCATATTAGATTATAGACATCTCCATTAGGGAGATAATTACACACACCCACACTCCCACCCACTCACACCCCCTGCCCAAGCAGCAGCCCTCGGTCACCCAAGATGAAGGAACTGATGCATCCCTTGGTGACCCCATTTCAACTGCACCCCGGCAGGGAGATCAGCCCCTCCTCCATGCCCACGCTTCTGCAGCAAAGGGCCGAGCCATTCCTGTTCCGAAAGCAAACCCGTTCATTCAAGCGGCTGCAGAAAGAGTCTCGCAAATCAACCCATCCTTCTCTCGGCTCTGGCAGCATTCTCGAGAACTAGATTTCCTCCCTGGGTGAGACACTTGCCAGGGAAGTCTCTGGTGGGTCGAACCCACATGTTCCCCATTAGGGGTCATCTTTTTTTTTTTTTTTTTTTTTTTTTTAAATTGTGTTTTTTACCTGGCGTGCGCCAGCGTTTCCGCACCATTGACTCAGTGCAGTTTCCAGCCGGGAGAACACCGTAATGGCCTCATTATTTCAGATGAGGAATCTGTGTGTTAAATTAGGCAGAGCAGGGTAATTATCTCCTTGTAGAAGATAAGAAAGGGGTTTATTTTATCAGGAACATAATGCCATTCTGGGTGGGAGCCAGCTCTCCAAACTCACCTGGCAGACAGGCCTCTAAGCAGGACACTGCCCTCAATCTATGGTGTGAACTCTGGAGCCGAGGGGGCACTGTGGCTCGGAGGTACACACACCACTCTCTTGGCCACAGAAGCCTTGCTGGAGCTGAAGGGAGCCTCAAGGTACAGCTCCTTGAGTAGCCACCTGGCTGGCACAGGGGACACCTGCCTCTGTTGCAGCCTTCCCTTTGGCACATCTGGGAAGCAATTAGGTTGAAAGTAGAGATGCATGAGCAAAGTCTCAGACTACAGAAAGTGCATCTGCTTAGGGCCCCTTCATTTAATAAGTAATTGAACTTTCTCTCCACCCTCTCCTGGAGAGCTGGAGGGTGGGGGAACAGGGCAAATCCAGCTAACACTGGGAGAAAGGCAGGATCTGTCTAATGGAGTGAGGGTATCTGGCAGGTTTGATCTTGAAGGACACACCCCCCTTAGCTTTTGTGCTTGTAGAAGGAGGCCAAGGGTCCCTGCTGGGGCTGCCCAACATCCCTTCCACAATCCAAAGAACAAAGGCATCCATTGCTGTCCCCTTGCTGCTTTTACAGGAGCCGTCTGAGTTTTAACTGCTGCCGTCTCTGCACCCTTCCCACTGCGGCATCCCCACCTGCACCTCCAGTCCCCAGGGAAGCCCTCAACCCACCTCTCACCACTCCTGCCCCTCCACCCCACAGACACTTAGTCCCCACCCTGTGAAAGCGGTCTTCCCCACAGCCCCCAGTGACAGCACGCCCTCCTGCCCAGCCTGACAAAGCACAGCTGTGAAATTTTCCATAGACCCAGACAAACGTGTTCACCTTGCTGAAGGCCTGCAGCAAAGAGCCTGACACAAGACCTTGGGCAGGACAAGAGCCGAGCCAGGGCAGGACAGTAAATGCACCTCTAAATCAAAGTCCTGACCAGATGTTCTAGACAAGGGCTCCCTTCCACCCCCACCAAAGCTGCCCAGTGTCCACCCTAACACCTCCTTTCCAGTTCATCCCACGTGCCCAGAGGACAGTCCTCCTGCCAACGACTCTTTCTGAACCACATTTTCAGAGGCTCAGCACCCGAAGTCAAGCCATCTTTTCAGAAGAGCTCAGGTTCTCCTTCAGGCCCAGATTTTAGAGCACTCTACATGTGGCAGCTCCTGTGGCAACACGAACGAGCAGGTTCTCCAAAGAGCTCAATGCCCAGGGTGTGTGGAAAACCTTTCTCCACAGAGACCCTATCACATAGGCTGAGAGCCAAGGTGCGCTGGGGGCTGCTGCTTCCACCCCACTCCCACTTCAGCCAAGAAGCCTCTCACTAAGGGAGTGCTAGCCCACCTGGGTGGCCCTTCTACAGCACCCATCACTGCACGATCCAAGCACTTTGAATCAGGCTTTTCAAAAAATAGAAACTGTTCAGCCAGCCACAGCTGCTGGAAGTCAGCAGCTGGGAATTACAAGGAACACGTGAACGTGGCACTTTAAGGATCTCTCTCCATCACCTTCTCATATCCACATCAGCAACCAAGGCACAGAGCCCTGGAAGCATCCACCTCAGAGGCAAAACCCAGCCCTGTATGTCCCCAATATTAACACTGCTGAGCATCTAGACAGAGGTGCACCTAGGCAAACAACTGAATAAGGCATATCCCAGCCCCTCCCCCTCAGCACCTTCCTTCAGACTGTTAGCACTTCAATAAATGGATGCCAGATCTAGAAATCCTAGCTGCTGTAGTCAGCTGACCATAGATTTGCCTGCCAGAGAAAGCACAGGGCTCAGAGCTCCCCAGCAAGTGCAACAAATGCTTGCGGGTATCCTCCTCTGGAAGTGGAGATGGCTGGGGCGGGTATTCCTCTATCCACCCCCAGGGTGCGGCCTGCCCCTGGTCAATGACAGAAGAGCTCACAGGGGAGCCCACATAGAGGACAGGGCTGTGTCCCAACAGGCCACAGCATCCTCAAGCTTGCTCCCACCCAGAGACAGCTGCTCAGCTTCAGGAGAGACTGTGTACTAGATGTACACAGGCTGCATGAGCAAGCAGCAGGTGCTGAAAGTCACAAGCTGCTGCACCACCCTCCTCTGATCCACAAAACACCTTGGAAGAGGGCAGGCAGCAGAAACCCATTTTCCAGCCATACCCAGGGGGAAGCCCATCTAAGGCACGTACAGTGCAGTGCTTGCTACAGCACATAAATGTATTCCAGCACAGAGCTGGGCCCTATAACCCTGACGCACACTGCCTGGAGTGAATCACAGAGACTCTGCGTTCCTTCTACCTTGACTTTCCTTTGGCCTCTACCACTGCAGCAAGACCTGAAGTCATTCAGGTGTAGGCCTCGTGCCCAGTGAGGCTGTTGCCGCTCACACAGCAGGGAGCCCTCTGAACAGTGCAACACCTGCCCTCCAGCTCCCAAGGACTCCACAGACAGCAGTGCTTATTGGGGAGGGTGGAACTAGGCAGATCAGGGTGGGTCACCCACAGGGGTGGGCTACCTCAAAACTCAGCCCCTGTCTGTGGAGGACTTTGGGTCTCAGATCTGACCTTTTAAGGCAAGCTGGCAGGGCCCAAGCTGGCACTGGTGTGATGTACTCTACCTACCCACCCCATGAAACAGGTCACATCTCCTGCCATTTGGACCAGTTTGAGGCCTTTTTCAGCAGCTGAAAGAGTTGCAGAGATCCTGGTGATGAAGAGCTGCTATCTCCTCACCCCACACCCCAGGGAGCACTCCTGGGAAGAAGCAGAGCAGCAAACAGCAAGCTGAATCCAGAACATCTGGACATTGGAACGGTACATGCTGGTTCTTGTTTTACCTTCAAGAAAAGAAGCTGACAGCTGCAAAATGCTCTACAAAGCCCCTCTTCATCTCCCTCTGTTTTTCTCTCTGCTCCTTGCCCTCTGAATTTCTACTGTTTGTTCCCACCTTTATTGCATCACTGAATCCTAACAGTGACAAATACATGGGTCATGGCAGCTAAATTCCCTTCCGAGACAGCCTTCCAGAGCACCTTCCCTACCAGAATACACCCATCGCTTGCTGGCCATCTATTCAGGACACTGCCGGAAGGAAGCTTTCTCCTACAAATACTGCCTCTGGTTTGCATTACAGCAGTGGTTTTCAACCTTTTTTCATTTATGGATCCCTAAAATATTTTGAATGGAGGTGCAGACACCTTTTAATTGTAAGCGTGGGTATTCACATACTTTTGATTGATCTTAGTCATCTGTCATGGACCCCTTAGACATAGTCTATGGACCCCTAGGGATCTGCAGACCACACACTGAAAAAAAATCACTGCACTACAGCAATGACAGCCTGCTCTAACATTGCAAGGAGTCCTGTTGTGTTCATGGACCACTGGAAAAGATGCAGGAAATGGGACATCCCAGGCCCTGCTTGCTTGTCCAGGGTCTAGGTCAAGTCATGCCCCAAATATCTCAGAACTCTGCTTGGGAATGCTACAGCCTGGGAATTAGCTATCACCAAGTCCTCTGGCACGCAGTCACACCACAAACACCATGATATGCACATGTATCTACCACCCAGAACTTCCTGCTGCCCAGTGACAGTGCAGAGTTCATCAGAAACCCTGCCTTCATTGGAAAGGAAGCCACAGGTGATTCCTAAATGAAGATCCAGATGTTGCTCGTGCCCAGTTTGTGTGGAGCTGACCAGCTGGTACCACATCAAATGGAAGAATATTCTATTAAAAAGCACCCCCCAAGACCCCCAACAACAAACCCCCCCCCGGAAAAAGTTAAAAAATAAAACACCTCCCCAAACATCTCTCAGCTGGCTAAGAACAAATTTGAGCCTGCGCTTGAAGATGAGTTTCTGGCAGCCAAACTTTATTAGAAAATAGTTGAAGGAAAACTGGGCCTGGGCATAATTTTTAAGCCCAACTCTCACCACTGAGAAGAGAACTGGGCTATATAGACAAACAGGGCTTTGGGAGAGTCTCTTCATGCATGTTTGTACAGCACCTAGCACAACAGGGCCCCAGGCTTCATTTCAGTCCCTGAGCTCCTGCACAATGTAAGCAACAACAGGCCAAAATCCTACTACAGGGCAGGGAGAGAGTGGGCTAAGGACAGACTAAGGGAAACACTATGTGCAGCTGCTCCAAGTCAGCTCACCACCCTCCCCTTACCCACTGCATCAAGCAAGCATCTCACCCTTGCCCCATGCACAATTCTGCTGCATCTGCATTTTAGATATGTCTCTTGCCATGCATGCCCACATTCTCCCCTTCACTCAGCCACAGCCCTTCCTACACATACAACAGCCTCCCAAACCTGACATGCCAACTCCCACTGCCTCTTGCTTCAAGCCCTAAGCCCTCACCTTATCCACTCCCCACCCCAATAAAAAAGTGGAAGGGACCGCATTAAAAAAAAAGTAAGGCTCAAAAGGGGCTCTTTCTTGGTCTATTCGTGTCCCTCCCCCTCACCGTCTGTTGCAACACAAACCACACAGGGCACAGGTGGTCTCAACATCTCTGCTATCCAGAGCATGACATCAGCATGTCCTATCTGGCCTAGGATGGAACCCGATGTAAATAGCAAGTGTTGCGTCAAGCCACCTCCCCCTCATCCCCTGCTTGGTCATGATGCCTCCAATAAAATCATGGTGCTGGTCAGACAGGCAGCATGCCAAGACCACTGCCCATGATGCCAGCTGCTGTGTCTCTATGCTCCCATCTCTCCATATCCTTGTTGTCCCGTCATACACCAAGTACTTCAGTTATGTGCCTGCTGGATAAGGGCATTAATTGCTTAGCTGCAGAAAATGCTGCCAGTCCCAAAGTGTTGCCCATTCTCTGAATCTTCACAAATACAGATTATCTGCCTAAAGCTTAGGTGAGCTGCTAACAGGCAGAGTGCCGCTGTCTACGTTGTAGCTTAGTAGTAGTTAAGCGGAGTACAATTAACTGCAATTACACCTGTGCAATTTGTAACTGATATGACTCCCTTTAGCTTCACCAGGAACAGGAGGCTGCCAAAGAGCTATTAGAAAGCTTGAGCATAACAGGAGTTAGCCAGGTTCATGGCCGCTGTCTCCTCTCATTGTCAAGGCCTTTCATAACAGCCCAGGGACTGCCCTGAAAATGAGGGGGTTGTCATTTCAGGAGTTGGTCACTCCAGCGCTATGCACTTAAGGAGCACTGAAAATGCTAAATTGAGACAAGCAGACACTAGGGAAGTGAGTGGCCTTTTCCCTGTCCAAAGGCTGTGCACTTACACAGAGCACAACTGGAAGCTTTTTAGGGCAGAGTCTGTCTTCGCATTCTGCATCAGTATATCACTGAGAATAGTGGGGCTTTCATCTACCACTGGGGCTCCTAGCTGCTTGAGCAATAGGAATAGTGAATGGAGGTGAGAGACAGACATGCGGAGCAAGCTATGGGACCCAATTCAGCTCTGCCCCGTCCTTTGTGTTGGCGTCTGCACCACTGCAAACTGAGGGCGAGATTCCAGATTGGTAGCGAGGTGGTGAGCATGGGATGGGGGAGAACCTGACCTGGTGAGTCCTGTGAATGCCACTACCAGGCATCACAGATGGCAGCAAAAACACTGAGCATGGAGTAAACAGGGATCAGGTCCAGAGTGTGGGTTTGACACAAAGTCATCGATCCTGCTGCTTGCTTCATGCAGTCACAAGTAGCTCATTAGTTAAGGCCCAGTTTCCCAAACCAGTCTTGGTATGATCGCATCCCAGCTGTGCTCTGTTCCACAGCACATATTTCTCATCGTTTATTTAGCTGCATTGTAACTGCAGGGTTTTCTGCTGGGAACTGGAGTGTGGCAATGAATTTTCTTGCTGCTAGACTGAATGCTCCGAACAAAATAGCCGCAGTCAGATTTGGGGGGGGGGGCCTCAACTTGTAACTAGCCTATGGCACACAGTGTCAAAGGAGGTGTGCAAGCATGCCAGAGAGCAAGCCACACATCCTCTCAGAAGGTCTGGTCAAAGTGCAACCAGTTTGACATTATGTTCCCAGACCTTGCCACATTTTACTGCATGGATCAGATTGTTTGATGCTGTGCACATAATCTAAACTTCTTCTCATCACACCGATGGGCTGATCCATGGTTAAGTTCAGGCTTCGACATGTAAGTAGCAACAACACTACTGGTCACTAAAGCCACATACACCCAACTGGTGTGCTTTCCCAGGGTGGCAAAACAATATGTGGGTCATCTGCCACCTACTCATTTCAAAGACAAACAGAACGAGCCTGATGCATCTGAACAGGAATCTAGCTAAGTCTCCTGAAAGAGCGGATGATAACTGAGACACTGGTTACACTCTCATGACTAGGTTTGTGATGTTTGCTGGCTAGTGCATGTTAGAAAGCCCACAAGTGTTAGGAGTCTACCGAAGCAGTTTTGGTTCCTGCTCTTGCTTATCCAAGTTCCCTTGCTCTCTCTGCAAAATCAGGCTGCAAAATCTATGGTATTGCAGCATCAAGACAGACTGAAACTTCAGTTTCCCTCAGATGAGAGAAGAGAGAATGATTAAATCTACTCTTCAAAGTTCACTTTGGGTTTTTTTATTTTATTTTGTTGGTTTTTCTGGGGGGGCTTTAACTTAAACCATCAACAAACAGATGGAAGAAAAGAAATCTTTGTGAGTCAGTCACTCTCCCACTTCAACTGAGGACTGTGAGATATGTGGCTCACACATCACGCTCTGCCTTTGGCCATGCAAGTAGCCCATGTGGAGCTTTCCTCGGGCACAAAGTCCCCGCAAAATCAAGTCAGGCTGTTCCTATTAGCAAAGCTACATATGTCCTTAAACATTTCTGTGATCAGGCCCTGCATTACACAGTGCCAACCTCTCCTGACAACACGGGGAACTTAGGACTTCACAAGCATTATTCACTTATCACTCACACTACAGTCAGGCCAGAGTAACAACACTGAACAGAGTTATCCTCCCACATAACTGAGAAGAGTATTGGACCCAATATTCATAGCTGGGAAAGTCCTGGAGGCCTTGAGAGCACATCTAAAAGGGTACCAGCCAGAACAACTGGTTTATCCCTCTGCAAATCCTGCCTTTCACACGCGCCAGGCATCCTAAATGGCCGCCTCCGTCACAAGCAGAAAGTGAGAGCAGAGCTGGCTGAGACAGAAAAGAAAAACCCAGGCTAATCTTCCCAGCCCCCACTCCCGCCTTCAAAGTTTTCCCTTAGCTCCAGTTTCTAGCATTAGAACCACCTCAACACAATGAACGAGCACAGCCTCTGGTCAGCAACAAACACTCTCTTACAGCGCAGGCTTTTCCATCTGGGGGGACAGCCAGGTGTATGTGTGTGCACGCCAGGGTGGAGGGAAGGGAGTCAAAGCCCCTCGGCCTTTCCCACCCTGCAGTGTGGGAGGGGGCAGCTGGCAAGATGGCAGAGGGGAAGAGATGTGGGTGGGTCTTGATATGATAAAGGGTTTCACTGCATGGGTGGGTTTGAAAAGCCACCACAGTGCCATGGCAGGGAGAGCATGCTCCTTCATGAATTGCCTTCCTGCGGTTTTAGCTCACTGCTGAGAAATGCTCTCCAGACGCAAATTGAGCCAGCTCACATCCAGACACCGAGGGCCCCACTTGTCTTCCCCCCCCCTCCAAAATGTCCCTTCTGGCCAGCACATCACAGGACTTCACACCTTAGTCACATCACCCTGGAGGACAGATCCAGAGCCTAGCATACTCCCCCCTTCTTAGGTACATCCAGGGCTTGCCAGGCTGCTGGCAGGCAGGACTAGCCATGGCCAGCTCCCTCCCCAGGCACCACCAGTGCAAGAAGCTCCAGCCAGTCAGAGGGCTCAGGGTTTCCTCTGGGAGGCTCTCGTGTTCGAAACCCCTGAGAGTACAGCCAGCGCTGCAACCAGAGCAGCTGACCTGGATACTGCTCTAAAGAGCAACCGAACGGCTGCTCAGAGCACTTCATCGCCCGGGCTAACAGGGACAAGAGTTCGGACAGTTTGCTGGCAGCCCAGCCAAGCCCAGCTCCAAGAGCCTCGTGGGGCCAGTCTGGGTGTGCAGCGCTGAACCCAGGTATCCGAGCCGCACTCCCAGCATCCACTTCTTGAAACCAGGACTCTGGGGGTCAATTTCCTCAGCCTCACAGAGCTGAAGCACAGACCTCCCACTCCACCCCCCTTTGAGGGGGCTCCCCTGGAGGGGGAGAGGAAGGAAGATCCCAAATGCCAGCTAATCCTCAGTGCCCCTGGGAGTGTGTGTGCGTGTGCTGGAGGGTGGGAAACACACTGACGCCCTTGTGCCAGGAGAGCTGGGGAAACTGAGACACTCTAGCATGGTCATCAAGCAAGCAGGTGGCAGGGTCGGAAGAAAACCCCCGTGCCCTGGCTTTGAACAGCCCACGCTCCCCCGTTCCAGCTGGGCACCTACAAAACTGGGGGGGGGCAAGAGCCCAGGCAGGGGAAGGCGCCCCAGAAGAGGGAGGGTGGCAGAAAGCATGGAGGTGCCCTGGGCTCTTACCTCTGCCATAGGCGAAGTGGAGGCGCAGCGCCCTGCCCTGGCGCACCAAGCTGATGTGCAGGTAGGTGAACCACACGGCACAGGTGAGCAGCACCAGCAGCAGCAGCAGCTTGAACTGCTTGCGAATCTTCTTCACCGGGAACCACAGCATCGTCCAGGCAGCATCGCCGGCCCGGCCCGGCCGGCTCCAGCCCTTGCCCTCAGGGGCGCGGGCCCCCAGCCCCCCGCGGCATCCCTGCAAGGCTCGGCGGCGCGGGGGGACCCCGGCGGCCGGCCAGGAGCCCTGCCCCCAGCCCGCTCCTAGTCCCTGCCCATGGGAGGAGGTGCCTGTTCCGGGCACGGCGCCGGGGGGCTAGCGCAGGCAGCCGCCAGCCACCCCCGGCCTTAACTTTGTAGCCGGGCGCCAGGCGCGGAGGGCGGCCGGACCGCGCGGGGCATGGCAGACAATGCGGGGAACAGGAGGGAGCCGCCAGGCTGCAGGCCGAGCCCCTTCCCCGCCCCCCAGGCCCGGCCCCGGCGCCCAGGCAGCGGCGCGACAAGGATGCTCGGATCCCGGCTCGCTGCAAGAGCCGCATCCGCGCTGCCGCGCAACCCAACGTGAAACAGGGCAGCCAGGCGCGCCGGAGCCAATAGCAGCGAGGCATTGCCGCGGGTAGCCAATGAGCAGGCTCCGAACGTTGCGGGGGGAGGGCATGTTGGGCTGCGCGCCGGCGTGCATCTCCACGCCAGCGTGCACAGCATCCACCTGGTGAGTGGGACCAGCGGGGCGGGGCGGGGGGTGCGGGGGAGAGCGGGGCCAAGGTTTGCAGGCGGGGCGGGGCTGGGCTGGGCAGCTGCAGTAAGGGCCCGCGCGGGGGGTGGGACCTTCCCAGCACATGCACGGTGGTGTAGGGACGATGCTGCAGGAGGGGGGATCAGGTGCCACGGGGATACGAAGGGAAGGGGGGAGGGTTGGATATAGTATCATCTATATCTAGCTATCTATAGTATCCTATATATAGCATTATATCTAGCTATCTATAGTATTGTATATATAGTGTTATATCTATCTATAGTATTATATATATAGTATTAGATACACACACACACATACACATATATAGTATCACATATACAGGGTGCAGTTTAAGGGGGAGCTAATTAAGGGGGTATGCCCCCCCCCCACAAGAAATGAGAGCCCCCTGTAAGACTTGAAAATCATAACCTGGAGGAATCTCCGACTGAATTGCTCCTTCACTTAGGTAGACTTGTTAATCAATGACCTGGTTTAATTTTTTTTTGCAGACCCCACCGCGAGAGTCAAAGTGTAATTTGAATCCTGCGAGATATATATATATAGAGAGAGAGAGAGAGAAGCAGGGCTGGAAGGGACCTCTAGAGGTCACCTAGTCCAACCAGGCCACCAGCCCTTCCTCATGAGGTGCTGCCCTCGCCTGCATGATGACAAATGACCCAGGCATCGCTGTGGGCAACTCAGGGAAAACCCCTGCCCCAGGAGCATCTGCCCAGCTAGGGATAGAGCCAGAAGCTAACTTGCTGGAGGAACAATCGAGGTAACCAAGCGAGCCATGCCAGGGCCCCTGGCTCTTGATGCATTTGTTGCCCTTCCCCCTCCCAGCAAAGGGGAGTGCAAATGCTGTGGTTTCTTAGAGGAAGTGAGGATTTGGCACGGAGGCAAACCACAGCTGGGGAAGAAGTGGAACTGTAGGAACCACAGGCCTCTCGTTGATGGTTTCATGTGCCACCCTGGGTGAACTGCATCATCCCTCCATGCCTTGGTTTGCCCTCTCTGTGAAATGGGGATAATGTCACTTGCTCTGCTGGGGTGTCAAGAGGCCTCCTGAAGTGCTTCCTTCAGTGTGTGATGGTTACCACCCTGCCCTGCGTTGCACTGCAGGGATTCCCTGAATTCCTGCAGGACACCCAGCCCAATGGATATGTTGGGTGTTAAGACAGTTTTAAACTGCTGAGATTTGGAAGATCCCTTTAATACACACTAGGAGTGGGTTTGGAGTGATCCCAAGTGAACGTAGCTACCAGCCATGTGTGTCTGTGGGGCGGGCACTTTGCACACAGGCTCAGCGGGAGAGGGTCATGCTGCCAGCGCTTCTTGGCTGACGGAAATACATTCCTCCTGCCTCAGGGCATCAGATCTTTCCCCAGGTTCATGTCTCCACCAGATGTTGGCTGTTCTTAATACTTTCCAGCACTAGCTCCTCTGTAGGTGTTCCCAGTCGCACCACCCCAATGGTAACAGCAGAGTGAGATGCTGTAGCATAAATGCCAGCACTAGAGACAGCCCTGAAATACAGCAGGTCCTCCCTGTCACAAGTATCCTGGCCATAGAGCAGCTCTCAGGCTCCTGTTGCCTTCCCACTGTACAATCCTCTTCAATTTGACGTTTTGTAGCTGCCCAACTTTCCACATCTCCCTTGACTTTTCCTCCCTAGGGAAGGTGCCCAGCTAGGGAACTAGTCTAGCAACCCCAGCAACAAGAGACTCAACCAGAGCCGTCTTTCGAGCTTGTTCTGGAAAGTAAAGTCCGGGAGGGTTCTCTGCACAGATGGATATGTTATATGTGACTGACAAAGGACTTTCAAGTGAAAGTGGCATTTCATTCAAACCAATAGCTTTGTTCCTGTGATGCTCTAAGAAAGGTGGCAGAGAAAGCAGCTCTTAGTAATGATAATGCTGGATTTGGAAATGTAGCAGAGCGTGTTCTGCCTGGGTTATTCAGCTGACTGAATAATGATTGATGGGTGTTATTTTAAGCCTCACTTCAAGCTGCAGTTTTGCCAATTCAGGTTATAGTGTACAAGTATTTTGAAATATGAGCTCTCCTTTCAGGGCATGATGACATCATTGCCACCAGCCTGGGAGATGGCTCTCCACAATGCGACAGCCTGTGAGCAGAAGTCCTTAGCTTTGTCTGACTGGCCAACCCCAGCATCAGGAGAAGACTTGGAACTGTTCTGAAAGTAGAGAGCCGATGGAAAGGAGACCCTGGCATCTTCTGGGGACCCAGCTGCCCAGGGAGTGGAGATCCCAGTGTGTCTTGCAGAGTGGGTAGCTCATAAAGCAGAGGTCACCACATCACTTTGGGGTCTGGAGAACCACCTGGCTGGGTTTTGCCCCACTGAGATCTTGGACCAGGTCCTCAGCTGGAGGAGACGGGCAGCGTTTCATTGTCTTTAGTGGGTTTCTTCTAATTTATGTGAGCTGAGAACCTGGCCCAGTATCTCCTCCTTTCCTGCTATCACCAGCTTCATCTTTTATTTTGATGAAAGAAACCTGCTGGTTTTGGGCATCCATGGGTCTATTTCTGGATGGAGTAGAGCTCCCTTTTTCCTTGGCACTGCTGTGGAGTAGGAGACATGAAGTTCTCTGCAGTAAAGCAGTGCTGGCTCCCTCACAGAAGCAGTAGCAAGCCTTGTCCTGGGTTGAGCAATGTGGATTTTCTGTCAGTCCCTGGGTGTCTTTGGCCAGAAGAAAATCCTTAGTTAAAACCTTATCTGAGGAGTGACAGAAACTCAATAATCCTCCTTCTCAGCAGGCTGCCCATTACATTAGACGGAGAAAAATTCGACCCTGGTGATGGCCACATGCCTGGAACCCGCTCAAGGTTTCCAGTCATTGGTCTGCCAGTGACTTTGAGGTTTAGCCCTGCTGATGTGAGTTTTTTGTTTCCAGGTTTATTTTTCCCCTTTCCCTTTAAAAACAAATCCATCTGGTAAGAAGTGCCGAACTGAGGGTCCTGGAGAATGTCATGCTGCAGCAGGGCTAGTGATAGGGCTGCCTTCAAACACCTACCCCTACCAATGTGCTTCCCACCCTTAGAAGACCTGAGAGGGGTGTCCATGTGCCAGACCCTTCCACTTCCTGGCTTCTCTCCCAAGACTGCCAGTGAGTGGGCCGTGGCTTCTGCGACATGGATGCTTGTCAGCTGGGGGCTGAACTGAGAACACAAAAGCCATTATAAAGGGCTGTCAGCTGACATGAGCTGTCAGGAATGGATTCAAAGCCAGGTGGCTAGAGGCACATGTGGGGCTCTCCCTCCCAATCCAATGTGCAGTGCGAGCCATCCTTCCCTCCAGTTGCAATGGCATTGGTGTTGGGTCGTCTCTGTGGTTGTAGCAAGCTTCCCAGCCTACCTAACCTGCCTCACTGCAGCCTTATCTCTCCTCCTCTAGAGAGTCCAAGGTGTCAGCAAGCAACAAGAGCTTTCCTCCTCCTTGGACTGGCCGCTTGTAGCTGGCTCTTTAGGAGTTGCGCTTTGGACCTCTCAGTGCGATTGAGGCAGGCAGGACAATCCCCAGCAGACTCCAGCTGGTAGGGAGTTGGCTCCAAATGTCATGGGATGCATCTGGGCATCAGCCTAGATGTTTCCATGGTCCCAGAACCATGGGATCTGAGCAGCCACAAAGGATGTATGGGAGATAGTGTTATTGTCCCTATTTTACAGGAGTGGAGACAAATGAAGTGGCCGAGGTCACAAAGGATATCCAGGCCACATGAATCTCCACCTGATGCCTTAACCACAGAGCATCTTTCTCTGCACTAGAAGGTTAGTTCCGTAGATAGCTGTTGGGTGCAGTTAGCTGGCCCATCTCTATAAAAGTCCCTATGGCACATGCTAGCTCCAGCCCCTTTTCAGACAGTGCAGAGCAGCATTCTGCCCATCAAGCACCTTGGCCTGTCACACAGTGGTGCCATTTCTCTGGTGGAAGAAGACAACAAAAGAATTTGACTACAAATGAACAAAGCAGGTACCAGTAGGTTACACTGTGGTCATATCAGCTTCATCAGCAAACACCTTCCCCTCTGATGGATTACGTGGTTAACTTCCCAGACTGGTGGTTTCACCCACCTGCCAGTGAAAGGGAGTCATGTTTCAGGTGGGGGTTATAGTGGCTGTGGCTTACAAACCATGTGATGTTGCACAACAGTTTAGGACAGGAAGTGAAGTAGAATAGTGCACCTGATTGAGATGGTAGCAGGGTTTTCCAGAAGTAGTTTGGAGCCACCCAAGTCAGAATCTGACCAGGACATTGGAATCCGGATTTGGTAGCAAGTTCTGTGGGGTTTTTAATGATGGTTTGCGACCAGGGTTTATATCTGAACAACAGCACCTCTAGTGCCACAGTGCAGTGATTCTTTACATTTTCAGATTTGAGACACTCTCAGAAAATGCCAGCTCTTAGCTTTCACTCATTTCTTGACTACAGAAAAAGAATAGAGCAGTTTTTCTGCTGGAAAGAGATCAGAAAGACCACAGCAGAGCAGAATGTTTTTGACACAATGGATTCTTATTTTAAATCCCCCAGCACTCGGGTTGAGAATCACTGCCCTAGCAGGAGGCTAGCTCAGCTCTGACGCTGAGGGAAGAGCACCATCTACTGAATCACCAGCTCCACTTGCTCCAGCGCCTTGCCTTTTCGACCCAGATCTCCCCTACCAGCACTGATCCAGACTAATTCTTCTTGGCTTGCAAGGTTATGCTGAGATCAAACCAGACTGAGATAGGTAAAGTCTCAATGCACCCCAGTCAGAGCAGAACTAGGGCTGGGCATTTAGGTGACAAACCAAATGATGTTTTTTAGCAACAGTCCTCCCAGTAACAGGAATTTTCTCACTTGGTCCATTCCTCACTCTGTGCTCCTGGCTATCAGTTACATACTGCTCCCTACTGGGTAGTTGATTGAAAGAGTGGCAGAAAAGCAAGATGTGGGGGTCAGGCAGTGTAGATGACAATAATCATCCCAGCTCTGTTTTGATAGCACTGTAGTGATGCTCATACACACACGTGCCATCAGTTAAGTTATCACAGCAGCAATTCAAACAGCATAAAATAGATCAAATAAAAATCAAATACAATTCTATAAAACCAACCATGCAAGGAAAATTATTGGTCTCGGGGTTTAAAGAAAGCTGAGGTAGTGATGATTTTGTATCACGGGAAGCCCAAGTTACCCATCACAGGTGAGCTGATAGGTGAGGTGAAGACCCTCAGAACAGCTCCTAATGGATGCATGCAGCAGGCCAACCTGGTAGAAGGCATCTTGAGGTAATTATGGGGTTGGCTCCCAACAAAGGGCCTGTGGCCCCTTTCTGGAGCAAGGCACCGAGTGCTATTAGCTACTATTGACTGCAGAGAATGGCACTTATATTACCTCCCAGGAGGTTGTGAACATCTTGCCAGATTGGGCCCCAAAGAAGGCTCAAGAGTCCTGCCTGGGCTTGAGTAATGGCAGGGATGAGTTTTCTGAGTCCGTGACATCTTCCCTCTTCAGCTGCTTCCCAGTCATGAGGTACCTGGGCCCTGGATGGCACCCTGTGCTTTGCAGTAGCCCAGCTCCCACCTTGCCCCTTGAGCCCATGTGCTTCCTTGCCCCAATTGCTCTGCCCATAACCAGGGAGCTCCCGCATATGGCCACCCAACGCCCACTGGCAAAGATGAAGCATCACTCTTGGAGGGGCAGTGAAGTGGGCCGAAGCCTGTCCTCAGAGCCAGGACATCACCACGTTGGCTGGACCCATTGTTGTTTCAGTGCTTTCTTCTCCATTGAATTTCTAAGCCATAAAATAGTGGCGTGGCCAACCTGATTGGCAGGTGTGTCTCAAGTTAAGCCCCTCCTCTCCCCAAGTGCCACTCTGATTCCCACCCCAGAGGTGTACCCGATGGAGTTTGTACCCTGAGGCACCAGAATGGAGGCAGGTGAACTGGTCTCCAGATGCTTAGAGCAAAGCAGTGGCAGGATGCTGCCAAGACAGGAGGTGTCACTATCACAAAAGCCAGGTTAACCCTTTCCTAGCCCTGCAACCACTGCAGGTTTATGTAATGAGTAAAGATCCAAAGCCCTGAATTTAACAGCGGCTGCAGAGACAGGGAAGTCCTAAACTGGTTGTCAGCAGTGACACTTCCTCTTGCAGGAGAAGCATCCTGCTGCCTTTCTCTTCCATGCAGCCAGAGGCTGGAGCCTCCCTAGCCTTTACGTTGAGCCTCCACTGCCACACATGAGCTGTGGGCTGGCCACCCATTTGATTGCTTTGCATCTCGGGCCAAGAACCAAAAAATAAGTTGAAGGCATTTCTTGTAAACATTTTAAAGAGATTTGGAAGAACACTGCTGTGCACTAGTCATGCCCGGGGGTCTTTGGCAAGGGGGTCTCAGGACTGGGGGCTAGGAGAAGGAGGGGAGGCAGGTGAGGAGATCTGGTTCCTTCACACTTCAGGAGCTGCCCACAGAGAACAAGCTGCTGTTCCTTCCCACTAGGCGCTCTCCTTCCTTTCCATTCCTCTCACCAGCTTCACTTTTTTTAAATTAAAATGTATTTCTATATAGAGAGTTTTATATATATATAAATATATAGACATGGACATATATATATATATATATATATATATATATATATATATATACACACACACACATCCTCTATCATAAACGTTGCATCACACATCTTAAAACCGCATTAAAAACCCCGTGCTTCCCTTTACAATAAACGTGCCCACTCCCCAGTGCCTCTGCACACCCACCCTCCACCCTCACCCACCCCAAGCGCAGTCCTTTAGTTCAAACCCCAATTTGGGGTTGACAGTCTCAGTTTATTCACTGTCCTTGTCAATGTGGATGTCGCTGTCACTTCCTCTGTTGCTGATCCTGTTGTAGTCCTTCTCGCTGTCTCCAGGTCCAGTTGCATCTCTGTCTTCTTCATTCTTCCTGTCCACTTCCCCTCCCGGGGGGGACTTAAATAACCTGTGCCAGGTGTCACTTTTCCAGATGAAGTTGGCTGCATCTTCTCTGTCCTCACTCACCGATCTCTGGTGGTAGGACTGAAGTTCACTCAGAGACGTTTTAACACAGTTTGTTTCCTTGACTTTGGTGTGCCTATATAACAGGAGGTTCCTGCATTGCCACCAGACGCTCCTGACACAGGGCACAAACCAGACTAAACCCAGCTTCACTCATGCCCGTGGCCTTGCTGGAAGCGGTCCCCATCAGCAACTCTCCACCATCTCTCTGCTGCCTGCTCTGTTCCCTCAGCTTCTCTTTCATTTCCTCTCTAGAGGCAAGAGCCGATGTGCCCTGCCCAAGGGCTGCGGGAAACTTGCAGAGATACATAAGGCCTGTTTTCTAAGGGATTTAGTCTCCTCCAGGTGCTGCTATGTGCCTGGTGGGTTTTCCAATGTCGTCCAGGCACCATGGACCTATTGATTTCCCAGGGCTGCTCGCTCTCTGAAGGAACTCAATGGTGGGGGGAGTGAGGGGGTGACACTTGCCTACTGCACTGCACAGGATATGGCTCATGAGTGGGATTCCCCCATAAGCGGCACAACTGGTGATACCTGCTCCCCACCACTCAGCTTTACCAGGTATGGGGTCTTGCTTAGCTCTGCCAATGCATGTCACTCCCCTCAGTGCAGGTGTGGGCAATTATTTCAGCTAGCCGACCACTTAATGAGTTTTGGTGAGCTGGTGAAGGCCGCGCACACAAAATCATTCAAAATATATAATTTTAACAAGTTATAGATAAAAAAAAAATCATATGCTAAAAATCAAACATCTGCTATAACATATTTTAACTTTATTTCAAAAGGTATTTTTTGCCCTGATTTATGTTTCTTTTTGAGTAGTGTATATAGAGGTGATTGCATAATAATGCAAAATACAGTCTTACTTTTGTATATTGTGTGGGGGGAGGGTGGCGGAGTGCGTGTGTGTGTAAGTGGTGGGTGTGTGGCGGTTGGGTTTGTGTATGGGTGGGGGTGTGGTGGGGCATAGGTATATGTGTGGGGTGGGGGTGTGTGTAGGGTATCATGTGGTGTGTATGAGGAAGTGTGTGTGCATGTGTGTGTCGGGCAGGGGGCTGCCTGTGCACTAAGTCCTAGAAGCCAGCTGGGGGTGAGAGGATGGAGTGGGGGGTAGCAGGGAGTGCATGCAGCAGAGCACACCTGGGCGGCGCAGGGTAGATTCAAATGTTATCTGCACCCCACATCTGGCCCATGGCCGTCCCCATGGTGCTTCTCATGGGGCCAAGACCCATCTACTCCTGCCTGGGGCAGCCCTCTCTGCACTCCTACCTGTGCCCACCCCGCACCCTAGGATGGCACCATCCTGGCCTCAGCCCCAGCCCCAGCCCCAGCCCCAGCCCCAGCCCCAGCCTCAGCCAATTCACACAGCAATGCTCCTGTAGCTGTCCACATACCACTTGGCTCCCCTCCCCTGGCCCGTAGCAGCTCCTCCTCCTCTTCCTGCCCCTGCTGTGCAGCTCTGGGCAGCAGGTAGCGTGGGGAAGTGGCAGCCATGGGGGTGCATGCTGAGTACCACATGCCTTGCTAGGCATAGGTGGCAGAAGGCTGGGGCTAATGGGGCTTAGCCCCCCCAGATAAATTTTGCAGCAGTTGGCAACAGAAGCAACACAATGGCACTGCCGTCCTGCAGCACCTGGCACCACTCAGCAGGCAGCCAAGCCAACCCCCATGCATGCTCAGCTCCACGCGGCTTCACTGTTCCAGCACCATGCTCCGCCGCTGCAGCGCCACACCCAGTGCCCCCACCGTGCACTCCTCCACTGCTGTGTACAGCACCAGTGCACACCAGCCCCGCAACAGCCCTGCAGGAGGGAGCGGTGGGGATCAAGTGGGCGCAACCCACACTGTCCTGCACTACCCCCTGCACCATCCTCTGCAACTCCCGCACCCAAAAGCAGCACAGTACAAGTATCTTTTAAGTTTAAATTTTACTCAGTCCCCCCAAATAATATTTTCTCCTTCTGACTATGCTGCCAGGCAGGTGGGAAGCTGCTGATGGGCAGCTCCTGCCCCAGCCTGTGGGATTCCAATTCCAGCTCCCAGGTGCCTTCCACCCACTCTGCCTGCCTGGTGCAATGAGCAGCCACCTGTGGGTGGTCAAGTTGCCATCGAGCTAGGAAACTGCATGTACTGGCTGGGCCTGGGCCTGGGCCTGGGGTACTGCTGTTGGTGGGTGTGGGGTGGGTGCGGGTGGGAGCACAGTGCCAGCTGCCCCGGGGCATAAGTGGACAGGACCCGGCCCCATGTGGAGCACCACGGGGACAGCTGCAGGCTGGATACAATCAATTGACAGGTTGCATCAGGCCTGCGGGGCATATTTTGCCCACCCCTACCTCAGTGGCTCTCTATTACTCTACCACGGAGTTCTCTCCTTCTCCTGGCCTTGTCAAGGGATGCCAACCTTGACCTGCAGCTCCCTGCATTGCTCCAGCCCTAACTCATCCCCAGATGGACCCCGCCATATATGCTGCATCACTTGGCAAGGATGTAAGCTGAGTTCAATTCATTGGTGACCTAATTAGAACTCAGCTATGCTAACCTGGAGAGCAGCTTCCCTCCAGGAGGCTGACCTCAGCAAAACCTCTTCTCTCTGTATGTACAGACCTCTGCCCTCTTCTCTGCCTTAACACAGACAGAGTCAATGAGGTCAAGACACCTGGAATTCAGGAGATCATCCCTGCAGGAGAATCTGTGCACCAGCTGAGAGTACTAAGGGAGCAGCCACGCTTCAGGATTCAGTGGTTCTTGGGTCTTTCCAGGACATCAGGGCTTCTTCCAACAGTCCCTCTATTGATTTCCATGATGGAAAAGCAGGACCTGTAGCTCATCACTACAGCGATATAGTGTCATCAGGCACTAACTGTGACTGCTGCTACTGTGCAGTAGCAATGAGTTACTGCACAGCAGCTCATTGCTACTGTGCAGTAGGGTCAAAAACAACTCGTGTGCTGCTGGAACTGCACAGTACCGGTGGGTAGGATGCAGTCATCTAGTGCTTGCTGAAGCAAGTACTAAGCCCTAGCCTGCCCCAGCCTGTGGGATTCCAACTCCAGCCTCCAGCTGCCTTCCACCCACTCTGCCTGCCTGGTGCAATGAGCAACCACCTGTGGGTGGTCAAGTGGCCATCGAGCTAGGAAACTGCATGTACTAGCTGGGGCTGGGCCTGGGGTGGGGCACATGTAGACGCACCCAGTGAGCAGGAGAGTCCTAGACACTGGCTAAGACTGCAATAGGGAAAGATGCCTTGCAGTTAAAGCAGTGGACTGGGAGTCAGGAAGCTTGGGGTAACCCTGGGCTTGTCACTTAAGCTGGTATTTCAGGCTAAATTCAAGGAGGTGCTTAACTTTCCAGAGGTTCCGGTGCTGTGCTCATTGATCACCAGCATCAGTGCTAACAAGTGCCACAGACATGGTGATGGATAAGCAACTTCACCTGGTTCTGGCACTCACTTTCTGTCACAGCTGGTCTGCCACTCTCCACAGAAGGCTGCACTTTGGCACTGGGTACATTGGTCCATACAAGCCCAGCCCACAACAATGTTACCCTGAGCTGGAGGATGCACCTGGATGCCACTCCTTGTTCTTGTTGTTATGACTGAGATTGCTAATTTGGATGAAGTGTCTGGTGCAGTTCCCTAGGCAACCCTGGGTTCTGCCGCCAGCAGTTAACAGCAACTGCAGGAAGTGCATAGCCAGAGATCCAGCTTCTTGACTGCTTCCCCCCTGGGGCCATGTCCTTTGGTCTAAGAGGGGTTTCTTACCACTAGACACACGCCAGTGTATCAGTGCTCCCCCAGCAGTGGAAAACAAGGGGCCAAAGGAGGGCAAGGATTTTTTGTGATATAATTTATGGGAGCAACTGTATAGTTGGGAGAGCTGTTGAACAAGTTTTCAAGCACCAAGTGCCCTTCCTCAAGTCTAAGAAAGAGGCAGACACAGGCTGAACTAAATGGCAGACAAAAGACTCCATGGAAATGCAAACAGTATGATTAAAGGGATGGAGGAAGACTGTGAACTTGGAGTATAGAGGTGTTATCCTGAGCCCTGATAAGGTAAAAGAAGTACAGTAGAATGGGCAACCTACACCCCTGTAGAATGGGCAATCTGTTTAGTGGTAAACCAAGTCCATTCAAGAAGGAAGAGGGTAGTTATTACCTGTGAAGTGCTTGGCGATCTCTCCAGTCTTACTGGGTGCATCTACACATTCATTAATGCACCATAATTACAGTGCAATAAGTTTAGTACCTGTAATGACAGGTACTAACTTAATGTGTGTAATCGGCACGACTGCACATTAAGCCAGATGATCAATTTTATGATGCTAATGTGCAGTAGAGTAATTCTACTGCACATTAGCGCATTAACACAGCTTTTGCTAGCCGCTGTAATGCATAGAAGAATTAGACTTCTGCGCAGTAAGCATCATGTGTAGATGAGCCCATTGAGCCATAAAACCATTGTCTAATTTTAGTCGGGATGTTTTACTGTCCGGCAGAATTATGGATTTCTGTTCCCAGGCCTGTCTTCTGTAGATATTTTTGAAATTCTCTCTGAACACATGGACTGTGAAGTCAGAGAGGGAGCGGCTGTGGCTGCTCATTGAACAACGTGCTCCTACTGGTATTTGTCTCTGTCCTTTACACGTTTTACAGAAAAGAGCTAAAGGAGGAAACGGGAAAACACAATATCTAGATACTAGGGCTGTGCGAAACAGCACTGTTCTGCTTTGACTTCTGTTTCGACAGAATAGTCTTTTGTTTCAAGTTTTGTTTCGTTTCAAAAGCACTGTTCCATTTTGTTTAGTCAAAACTGTTTTGCTGTTTTGATGATGTTTCACCTGTAGGCTATTCTGCACCCTGTGCCGGAAAGATCAGTGCTGCGGGTAGCCCCAGCCGGCAACACCAGCCTCCTGTGATCCAGCAGGCAGATCGGGGCCCCTCGCGCACCCAGGAGGAGTCCAGCACAGCCCCGCAGCCCTTCCAAGGGTGCAGGTGGGCCCTGATCTGCCTGCTGGATCACAGGAGACTGCTGCTGGCTGGGACTGGCACTGAAGCCAAGTAAGCCTGGCTTTGAAACTCGAAAACTTTCGAAATGTTTCGAGTGCCCTTGTTTCATTTCAAAGCTGTTTTGAAGGCTTCTGTTTTGTTTTGATTTCACTGTTTTGAGCTCAAAACACATTGAAACAGCTTTGAAATGAAACACCGGGTGAAATTTTGCACAGCTCTACTAGGTATCATGTATGCTCCCTGTAATGTATTTTTTGCCAAGGCTACACTGTCTCTGGCCTCCCAGGTGTAGAGTTGGTGCCCGTAGGTGAAACCACCAGGGGCCAATGAACCCGAGGTGATGTCCAAATGGGGCAGGCGGGGATGGGCAGGTGGGACCAAGGAAAGAATTCCACCACGTGTCCTCTCCCAGCTCCTGCTTCCGTTTTGGGCAGTGGTCGCCATCCCACTATGACCAGGCAGTCCCCACAGGGCTATAAAGTGAGGCCATCACACCCGCTTCTTCTCCAGCTGACAGGGACTCTTCAGGGGGGCTGCTTTGGAAAGGACTCCTGGAGACTCCCATCAGTTTTAGCCTCCTCTTCCTCTCAGCTGTTGGGTTTTGGTGCCACCTTCTGGGCATTTAGGATAATCGTCCATGTTTGCACAGTTCCTCTTCTTTATGGCCTTAAATGAGAGTGGCTGAGATAGATGCTGTATCTTGACCCCTGGGGGAGGTTGGATCAAGCTCTCTATGCCCCACTACACTGTGAGATCAATGTATGTATGGCTGCAAAGCAATAGGTTGAAACTGCAGCAAAACGGATTTTGATTAAATCTCTGGAAAAACCTGCTCCCTGTAAGAGCTGCCAGTGAGCACTCCTTCACTGGAGATTTGCAAGAAAAGGTTGAATAAGCGTCTGCCTGGGATGTTTAGGAGCAGAGAATCCTGCAACTCTGAAAGAGTTGGACTAGATCAGCATTTCTCAACCCGTGGGTTATGACCCAAAAGTGGGTTGCAAGAGTATTTGAAAGGGTCGTGAGCAAACTTTAAAAATGGATTCTCCTTTAAAGGAGAAAAACGTGAGAAAACAGGGCTTTTCCCTTGCAGGCTGGCAAAGCTTTTGAGCCTATGGAGATTCAGAAGCCATGACCAGGGAGGTCTGTTAGTATAGGCTCCCCACTGTGACTACAACTTCACCATGTATAACATGCTTGTCTGATCCTCAAATGTGATCGCTGTGAAGGATGTGGTTAGGGTTACGGGTCTGTAGATACATCTTTCTCAGGTTGCAAAGCATCTCTTAAATTCACTGCATTTCCTGTCCTCGGCGTGAGGTCTTTGTCTCTAGTGGGTTATGGAATAGAGAAAATCCCACACAATTTACTGATTCTTTTTGATGCACTGGCTGGGGGAGTAGTTAACTGATTGCACGATTTCACAATGATTACACACTTAATTTATACAACACAATTTTATTTTAAAACTCTTTGCTACGTATATAACACTGCTTAGCTTTAAGAAACACCACAAACATTAAAAACACAATAATTACATATATCAGAAACAATGCTCCGAATGCACTTCCTTCCCAAACAACACTATAAGAATTAGTGTTACAAAAACAACTACAATTACAATTAAAAGTTAAATTTGAATCAATACTATTATTTTTCATATTATACTTACAATCCTAGAATTCCAAGAAGCCAAATACCAAAATATGGTTTCATTCCTCAGTAGTACGATTTAATGGGTTGGCCTCAGTAGTATGGTTCAATGAAATGGGCTCAGCAATACAATTCAATAGGCTGGGCTCAGCAGTGATAGGACTAAGTCCCCTTCCTTCAGTCCCTTTCAGGTGCTCCGCGGCTTCAGCGTGAACTAAGAGATTTGTGTTCACGGAGAGGGTAGTTCAGGTGATCAGTCTGGACCCGGGCTATACTTGCGATTTTTCCTTCGTTGTTCTACAAGTATAGTCACCTCCAAATTGGGACAGTAAGTTACCGTTTTTATTGAGCAAGCTGCCGTCAGTGGGCTCCTCCTACTCAATATATCACTGCTCCCAAATTTGGGCTCGGATCTTACTCAACAGATTCTTTTACCTTTGTTGAGCATTTTAAATTACCTTTGGGAAACTTCCATATCACTGCAAATGCCCTTTTCTTACCAACCTGGTCAAAAGGCCTCAGGGTTTGATCTCTTGGAATTCAGGATATGTGCTCTCTTTGTAAACGATTTCTAAAAGATGAAATTTAAATTAAGACTTTAAGCAAAGTCAGGACCTTTTGCACGTAGTCCCCAAAACAAAGAACTAGATAAGGAGATAAATCTTATCTTCTTCCTGAAACTGGCTAATGGGCAACCTTTACAAACATTCAAACTATTTCATTCAATATGACAGTCTTCATGTTCCTCACCTTGAAGCCACAATGACTACAGTGTCAACTTTGCCCTTGCTTAGTTGGTTTCCAATCTGTGTCCCACCCAGATAGTGCACTGAGGCAAAACATTTCCTACCTAAGTGAAGGGAATGCCTTCCCACTACTGTTAGATGCACAGAATTCCTCCACCCAGCCCATCTCAGCTCTGTCCATGAATTAAAGCCAGTATAAGCTGACACAGGGAGTGGCTAGTTTCCCATCCCAATAAAGGTGCAGTTGAGTTTTAATCTGAGCATGGAATTAATTGGTGCTTCTGCAAGTGGCTCTGTGGTTCAGCCATGCTCTTCTTGAGCCTGGTGCTTTGAGGAAGCTGGTGACAAAGGGAGCCAAGGTTTGAAACCAAGTGCTGGATTTGAGCCAGCAAGGCCAGGCAGCACCTCCTCAGCACTGCTTATGGCTTTTTTTTTGTTCTCCCTGGCAGGGCTGGATTAATGCAGAGGCAAACTAGGCACATGCCTTGGGCCCTCAGTGAAGAAGGAGCCTAGTTGGGCTTAATTTGCATATTATAATTATTAAGTAAAAAAAAGTAGGGGCCCACAAGTTAGTTTGCCTAGAGCCCACTAAAAGGGTTAATCTGGCCCTGCTCCCTGGGTGAAATTTGCCTTTAGGACAGGGGTGGGCAAAATATGGCCCCCGGGGCTGAATGCAGCCTGCCAGGCCATTCAATCTGGCCCACGGAGCCCCTAAAAAATTTAGAAAATTAATATTTATCTGCCCCTTCCTGACTGTTATGACCCTCAATGGCTTGCCAAAACTCATAGCAGCCCTCCACCCGAAATAATTGCCCGCCCCTGCTTTAGGAACAGGGTGAAGCTCCTTGTAAACAGTTATAGGTAGGTCTTTGTCTGCTCCATAGTTAGCAGTACTTAAGTTACACCAACAAGAAAAGATAAGGGAGGAAGAAGGGAGGAAGTGGTAACAGGTGAGAAAACTTCAGAGCAGTGTTCAGAATGGAGGAGACCTCAGAATGGAGGTGAAAGAACAGCTAAGCTATATATGTTGGCTTGAGATCACCTGGAGTTAGCTTCATGGTTTCATGGCAGAGGTAGCTTTATTCCAGTGACAGAAATAGGTGTATTTCCTGGATGACAAATAAGGTACATCTAATTACCATACAGGTTTCCCTCGATCTATGCTGTACATGCATTCCTGAGAACGTGCGTAAATTGAATTCGCATAAAGCGAACCCACTTTACAACGTAACAAATAGGGATAGGTTCCCATGGCGGTGAGGGAGGGACGGAGGGAGCGAGTCAGGCTGGGATTAAGGAAGGGGTGGGGAGTGCTACTCCTGGGGCTGCACAAGGCAGCAAAATAGAGGGAGCAGAGTGGCACTCACCCCAGCCTTGGCTGCTGCGGCCCTGGGAGCAGCCAGCGCCAGCTGCCTCCAGCTGCTGCTGGGCTGCACCATGCTCCGCCTGTCCCCACTCACCTCTGCTCCTGGGCTGCGCTGTGCCCTGGTGCAGGCAGCTGGTGTTGGCTGCTCCCGGGGCTGCTGCAGCTGGGGCTGGGGTGAGTGCTGTGCCCCGTGCTGCCCTGGGCTCCACTTGTCTGCACTCACCCCAGCCTATGCTGAAGCAGCCCAGGGAGCAGCTAACATCAGCTACCTGCACCACGGCCTGGCAAAATCCAGGACCTGGGGTGAGCTCAGGCGCAGGGGGACAGGCAGAGCATGGCGCAGGCAGCTGGTGCTGGCCGCTTCTGGGGCTGCTGCAGCCGGGGCTGGGGTGAGTGGGGCCATGGCCCTTTCCTCTCCCTGCACAGACTTACTTGCTTGGGGGGGAATCTATGCTGACCACATAAGAGTGAATTTACCTCGCATATAACAAATTATGGGTCTAAATATGCTCATCGCATAAGAGCGACTTCGCATATAAAGAACCTGCATAAATCAAGGGAAACCTTTATTAGAAAGGATAACGTCACATTAATAAATAGATGGCATGTCTGGCCAATTCAAATGCCTGGTAGCCTTATGTAAGGGTGAGTTTATATGTTAGAGTTTGCAGGTGCTAATTCTAAAGAATGTAGTCTGTGTTAAGGTTAACAAGTGGTAGTGATCATCATCAGTCACACATTTAGGTTTAATGCCCTCTCTAATGTGCTCACACCTTCCACTAGGAGGCTACGGAGCAGGGACATGGCTAGAGGCTGCAAGTCTGCTCCATGTCTGCCCTGCTCACTGGCCCTCTAGCCACAGTACATACCAGGGAAGATGGAGGGAAGACCCCTTCATGCTGTTTGGATTGCTCCCTCCACCTCCCAAATCACCCCACTGCCCCTCATTGGTCCCTGGATCCCATCTCTTCATCTTATGGTCAGCCCCACCACTGCTGAATTGCTGCACTGCAACCCCAATCGGTGGTGAGCAGACAGTGGCAGCAGCAGGGGGAGAGGGGGTTCTCCCTCTCTGCAGCCTCCACTGCCCTACAGATGCCTGGTAGCTTCTTGCCCCCAGCCTCTCCTTCAGCTACAGGGCCTGGATCTTGGCATGCAGTGTGGGCACAGTCTGCAGGGAGCTTGGGAGCAGGCAGAAAGGGTGAACTCCCTCACCTCAGCTCAGGCTTCCACCCTTCTCAGGCTGATCAGGATGGCAGAGCAGTGATCTGGGGTGGAGGGGCCAATGGAAAGCAAATGGGGCAATTGGGATGGCAGGGGAGTGATTCAGGGGTGGAGGGGACTGGTTTGGGAGCTGGGGGTGCTTTGAGAGGCAGAGGAATCAGCACTCCAGCAGCTCCCCAGCCAGCCACCCACTTGCTTAGAGGGCACTTAGCACTCCTTAATGAGTCTTAAAGTTTTATCATTCAAGTTTTAAGTGCTCTTAACATGGTGTAATTGTAATGTGTAATCTTAGCCTGAGACACTGCCAATTGGCAAGTTTTTAAATCTGGCAGAATAATCCAAGGATAAAAACACAAGTCAAGGCAGAATGTTCGTTTGCTTTTCTGCTTTAAACTCCTCTTCTTGCTGAATGGATCATCTGCATAAGAATAAGATCAGTGCTTCTTTGAAAGGTAGGTAAAAGTTCTTTGTCCTGGCAGGTCCAGCACCTATTAGGGATTTTTTTTTTTAGGACTTCAGGACTCAGTGAGTTTAAGTTTGGGGGTTTTTTTTCTGTTTCAGGGATTAATGATTCAGTTATTCTTTTAAGTAAATGAACAGTTAATTTTTAATCAGTGGCTTGATATGCCTTATCTGTATTGCCTTATCATTCATATACTATTTGATTTTCAATATTAACATTGCCATTAACAATTACTTAAGTGTATTTCTTAGAGAGTACAAAAGGCAAGAATTCTTCTGGGTGCTGTTTTTTATTGGACCAACCAGTATTGTTAAGCTTTTGGGTATCGTAGTACCCTTCCTCAAGCCTCTGAAATGGAAGCAGGCACAGCTGAGCTAAATAGTGGATGGAACAAAAGCTTGTTAAATAGGGTCATTATAACCCGTAAAGTGCACAGGTTAGTGAATATCAGGAAGATTATAATGAACCATTAATTCATTGTCTATATTAACTCCCTGATGATTAATGTGAATGGCTGTTCCCAGGCTAATCTTATAAAAGTATTGGGGAGGCTTCCTTTGAGCACTAGAACTGTGAGATTAGGTAGGGAGTGATTTTTCTGTGAAAAATGTTCTCCTACCTGTATACTAGTGCCTCTGTTCCTTCTCTTTTTTGGTGGTTTAATAATTCTGGTGAGATATGCCTTTTTTCTTCAGCAGCTCCTTGCATTTAATTTCCACAAATGTCTTATCTGTGGGTCTTAAGATGCCTGTTGAGGCTGGTCCAGGATTGAAAGACTGTTGCAACTCAAGTATGTGCTTCCATGCAGAGTGTGCGGGTCTGGATTCTTGGTTTGGTTCATGATGTACTGTTTCTGCCACTCCCACTTTTCCATTTCCTGTTGTTGTTGTAAGGTTTCAAAGTACTGAGATCCTTGCATCTGACTCTTGGGGCAGCCCTGAGTGATTAGTCTCCCACAAGCTGATGTTGCATTGTTTTTTCAAGTTGGCCTTGAGGATAAACTTGAAGTGCTTACTCTGCCCTCCTCTTGAGTGAGATAAGATGTACTGCATTTTGTGAGAAAGTATAAGCATATATATGGTCTGTGGCTTCTGATTCTTTTGTTGTGGGGAGTGTTGACTGTTATTTCAGTGGAGATGTGTTGACAGGTCTTGCATTTAACTGTTGCATTTCTTAGAGTGCTTGATTTTGGTGAGAGAGGTTTAAGAAGCTATTCTTAGTCTCCAGAACACGGCCCGGGGTCAACACCTGGCACCACCCCTGTCCCTAGTTTCCCACCTTCAGTCTTGTATAAGTAGTCTTCACAAGGTCTAAGTCCTGATCTGAGAACCAGACTGGGACAGGTCACTGACACGCATTAGGTGCCTAAGTAGATCTGGGCAGACAAGGTTCTTTGGGTAAATGTGATATCTCTTGTTTGACCAATATGGGCACCTAACTGTGATCCCTTCCCACTTTGCTCCAGACCCTGGAAAAAAAAATACTTTTGTAATGCACCATCATCTTAGCCTTAAGACCAAGTCACAGAAAGCAGTGAGCAAGGGAGATGGGTGCACATTTTTAGGCAATGGAGAGAAACCATATGCTCTGGCTTCTCTCCAGTTCGCAAAAATCTTTCACCTTTAACTAATTTGGGCATCTGAGCAGGGGTGGAATAGAATCACACTTAGGCACTTAAGTTCATGTAGATACTTAATAGGTGGAATAGGACCTGGCCCTGTATGCACAATATGTCAAATTTACAAATGAGCATTTGAGAGGAGGGAAGGAAGAATAAAATGGGAGAACTTCCTAGCAAAGAACCATATTCACATTCACCTATCATGCTTGAAAATGGGACTGTCGGGGACCCTTGGTCTGTCTGTGTTGTGCTGATGCATATACTCTACCTGAGGCAACAACTATTGCACTTTCTCATATAAAAAAACACAACTCTTCCCCAAAAGCAAGCTGCTGGAAACAGCAGTGTGTATTATATTCTAGAACTACAGTAAGACAGTTTCTGCCAGTCAGAGGCAAATGTGTAAGTAAAATCTGAATTGGAGTCACAAGGAACAGAAAAATGAGTGGGTTTGGCTCCCTACCTGCTGCTTTTCAGTTACTTGCTATAAGGAAAGATTTTTTTTTTCTTCATTCTGCCTTTCAAAAACCAGGGGTATATTATATTCCAGTGCATGTTGTATGAGAGAAATATGGTAACTTCCATCCAGCTCGGGGGTCATGATGCCAAGAGGGAAGCTTGCAGTAAAGCTATCTTTGTAGTAAGACAGGAAAGAGCCTTTTGCGTGACTGGCTCAAGTGCTACATTATGATCTTCATAGTGAACTTCCTGGCCTGTTGGTGTCAAGGTAATGGGATATGAGTGGAGGGGCCTGACACCTGCAGAGAGAAGCCCCCTGATGTTTAAAGACTGCTGTTGCATCAGGGGGATTTGGGCCAACAGCATTCCCACAAGGCTGTAAGGAATTAAAAAGACATCTGATCATGCTATCCCTTTCCATAGGCCAACAGTGGCACTATAGCACAGGAAAGAACACTAGGGTGTGAAGCTTTGAGATGTCAGGTCTGAGAACTATCTCAACTCAGTTCACAAGTGCCAAGGATTAGTCTTCCTTGAGCAATGTAGCAGTTGATGGGCTGAAGGGTTTTTTCTTGTTAATATGACATGCTGCAGCTTTTCCTCCTAATGCATTTGTTATTTGGGTGGGGTCAGGCAGGGAATCTCCAACTGGGATGCTAGATCCTTCAGGGAAAGGGATGGAAAGATTTCCCTGCCCTGTCTTCTGCCAAAAAAGTGACAGGAGAAACTAAAGAATCATTGCAGAGCTGTTCATGATTTAGAAAACTAGAGGGCACCACAGGTCTGGTCAAATCCCATCTGGATCTAGAAGGTGGAAAGCCAACTGCTAATAATTAGGCCTCAAGGATGCAAACACAAGAAGTTGCACAACAGCCAATCAAGAAAGTTAAACAGTCACTAAAACCTGCTTGTAATGACTTGGACAGGCAAATATTAAACAAAAGTAATAATTCTTTTTAGACTCTGAAAGGCCATGGACACTGATCTGATCTGCTGGCAACCTCCTCCTCCCCCTCCCCCCCCCCCCCCCCAAAAAAAAATCTCAGTTTTTCCCCAATAATAACCTTCTCATCATCTTTTCTGCCAGGCTGAGGGTTGAGGTTTAATGGTTATCCTGGTAACTGACCACTCTCCAGCCTTCCTTCCACTCTGTGTCAGCACTGAAGTTTTCCTACAGTTGTGTACATTTAAATAAAACCAAGCCAAATTCTCAGTCCTGGTGCCCCTCATATACCCTGCTGCTTAGTAGTTTTCTCATGGGCAGTATGCTGTAAGACTGTGGAAGCTAAGTAGGGACATGGTGCCCTGATTCCTGCACAGTGAGTGTCTGTGGCATGCTGACCTCTACCTGCATTCAAGGATAGGCTCTATTCTGAGAGGAAGGCCTGGGATTTGGATTTAGAAGACCAGAGTTTAATCCCCAGCTCTGCCACATACTTCTTGTTTGGCCCTGGGCAAGTCATATGATCTCTCATTGGCCCCACTCTACCTAACTCCTACACGCCTCCCTCACACTTTGCTTGTCTATTTAGAATCATAGCTCTTCAGGGCTGGGACTGCCTCCATCCATCCAGATGAAACCTAGCATCATGGGACACTGCTGTGATGTATACAAAGTTATGAAGAATGGTGACATTGGATTCTAGAAGTCTCCACTACCATAAACCTGTCAGCTGAAGCACTTGAAGAAAACAACCTGGCATCACAGGGAAGACAGCTTTTTATACTGGAGTTGGAGTTCTGATAGCTCTCCATAGAAGGGCTGGACAGGCCCTGGTAAAATACCAGGGATGAAGTAAAAATAGCACTTGCTGTAGGGTGTGTGAGAGTCCCCAAGGAGGAATCAACATGGGTTTGGGCATGTGGCCTCACACTGCATGCTGGAATGGAGACAGGACTTTACTACGTGGGAGAGAGGAGGCGACCCAGCTGCAGGTCAGAGAAGGAATGGGACCTGAAAACTACGGAGAACAGAGGACAGGGCAAGAAGCCACCTGGTAGAAAGCACATCCAAATCGTTGCCCATGTGCTGTCTGCTCACTCTCTCAGTGCCTCTGCATCTGACTCTGAGGCTGCAAGCATCTCCACAAATCTTGCAGGGCCTCCCATTTGACTGCTTACCACTGATGCAGCGCTAGGAAAGACAAGAGTTGGTAGGGTTACTCCAAATTTTAACTGTGGGTGAGAGTGAGACTTATGGTACAGCAAGTCTATTCCGGTCACAACTTGAAAGCTTTATTAGGATACGCAATAGCAAAGACGTATTTGTATCAGTAAAGACAATGCTTACATAGCCTTGGATTCAAGGGAGAAACCGGTCCGCTGGCCAAGCTTGTCTGTTCCCTTGGGGGCTTTTGCTGAGTTGGTTTCTCTTTTTGCTGAGCTTCAGAGAAGTCCAATTTTCCTCCTCCAATATTTATAGACTGCTGTTTTTAATATGCTGATAAATGGTCTCTGATTGGTTTTATTTAAATTTCTTTGTTTCACTGAAACTTGTGGAACTGGATTGAACCAGATCTTTTGTGAGCTTGTAAGGTGTCGATTAATTGAGAGTCATACCCTGGGAAAGTAAAGGGAAGGTTTCTTATCTTTCCTTCCCCATTGTGGAATACCACTGGCCTGTTACTTATTTACTTTAGATGATGTGGTTACATAATCCCTCTTTCACTTCCTTTTGTTATATTAATACAGCTTATCAATCACTGTCTATAGTGCATGCATAGGTCAAGCTTGGGTCAGGTTGACACAGCCTGTCACCATAGCCACAGGCCTAGGATGCTTATAGGCCTACAGTATGGCAAGGAAGAATACAGATGTGATTAAAGCATCTGGCTGAGGCTCAGTATGATGAGGGCAGTTGGACATGGGCAACAGCTGAGGTGGGAGGAGTACAGCACCCTTGACAGGATCTAACAGCACCCCAGGGTGCCATGGCATCCTGGCTGAGAATCGCTGCTCTAAGGTGCTACCCCGCTTAACTTCAAAGTAACAAAGCCAACCACTGTCCAGTCAAGTTATGTAGTGTGGGCTCTACCACAGATCTGCCAGTCTGATCATATACAAGTCACTGGCAGAGTAGGGCAGCAGAGTTGGTGCTAGAAAAGAATGCTAAATTAGCAAAAATGAGTCCCCCAGTCAGATGGTATTTAGTCTCAGAGGGCTGAAGGAGCTAAGAACTGAATGATGGATCTGCTATTAAATTATGCGGTTACTGCCAGGGGGACTGTAGAGTAACAAATGAAGCTACATAAAATAAAGATCTGGAAATTACAGACCAGTGAGCATATATCAGCAAATGCAGTTGAAATAATAATAGTTACAAACAGAATTCTAGTACAGTTTGATTATCATGATACCATAGGGCAGGCATTTTCAACCTTTTTTGAAGAGTGTACCCCTTCTGGTAGGTACTCCTGGTGGGTACCCCCTTCCGGATATGGATTGGAGGTGGGGGATCCCTCTGGGGCCAGTTGACGAGTGAAGGGGGGGGGGTGGGCCTGGCAGCCGAACGTAAAGCAGCGCATGGTGGCATACGGCAGTGGCAGCATACCACGTGCCCAGTGGGGCCTTCTTGTGTACCCTGGTTGACAACCGGTGCCATGGCGGAAAGCCAGCATGGCTTTCATAGAGAAAATCTGTGCCTCATCCATCTCCTTGAATTGTTTGAACACGTCAATAAAAATAGTAGTTAACTGATTCATTGATTTAATATAGTTTATTCAGATTAGCCAAAAAATCTTTGATGTACTGCTTTACTTAGGCTAAGGCAGTGATTCTCAAGTGGGTGATGTGGCATCCTGAAGTGCCTTGAGATCCTTTCAATGTTAGCTCTGTTAAGTGTGCCAACATGATTTGCAAGATAAACCCAGAGATTCCAAACAGACAGCAGAGACCTCCTATGCCTGAAGAAGGGTGATTGCGCTGAAAGCTTGCTAAGAACTTTTCCCAACTACTCAGTTGGTGTAATACAAGATATTACATCTACCCAAAAAACCTTGCCTGCCGAAAGTCCAAACAGAAATCCATAGTGTCAAAACCACTCTGACCTGTTGTGGTTCTTCTGAGTTCTTTGCAATGGAAGAAATGCTCTATTTATTTTTACGTAATAAAAAAAGCCAAAACAAGTGAAAACTAAGAGCTCACATTTTCCAAGGGTACTTTGAATCTCACAAGGGGTGTTTCAAGTCTAAATTGGTCAAAAACACTGCTTTAAGGAAAACTAATCCATCAGAGAGGTAAAGAATTGTCATGGAGTAGAAGCTGGCTAAGAGACAGAAAACTAAGTACAAATAACAAGTCCAGTTTCATGACATCAAAAGGTGCCTTGGGGTCGTGTATGAAAACTGGTGATGGCGAATACGTTAGTTAGTGACCTGAAAAAAGAACGAGCAGCAAGGTGACAGAGCTTTCAAGAATCAGTAAGGGTGCAGACACATGATGCTGACTGCAGAGTAATATACCCTGGATATTAATTCATAGTCCTGTATTTTCCCACATACTACATGCCCCACATATAAGGCATTCCCCTTGTTTGGGGAAGGCAGGATGAAGAAACAAAGATTTTTCCAGGCTTATGGCTGAAAGCTGACAGCAGGGATTCCTGACCAGATACCTGAATCCTGATCAGTCAAAAGCCACGGTTTTAACTCTGTCACACCTGCTTCCAAATTGGCATTGGCTTTTGGGTACTACTACTCATTGAGTGTAAGGGTGAAAGGGTTCAACTTAAATATGCTGAAGATTGTATTCTGTCCCTCCCTTTGTGGCTGAGAGATGAGCACAACCAAGGAAAGTCATGATAGTATCTGTATGCTTCAATCTGGGGCAGAAATCAGCTCCCACCCCTGTCCCCACCCCCTCTGCTTAAGACACTCTTTAGAAAGGAGCAGACACATAATCAATCGGCTCTCCCAAGCTGGCTTCCCACATGGGGTGCTATTATATCACCCAGCCTCCAGGTGCAGGGGCAGCCAGGTTGCACTGAGCACTTACCCTGGGGTAAAACTGACAAGAGAAGTGCTTTACATTGTAACTTTCCCACATGGAAAAGTCAGTTACCAAACATTTTTCAAGAAGCAACTTTACCTGGATTTGAGTAACTTATAGAGTGCAGCTGAGTCATGTCTGCTCCATTATTTGCTACACAATTAAGTCAATCTCCTATGATCTGAAATGTTAGAAACTGGTCTGGTTTAGAGCGGTGACAGGACACAGATGGAGGCCTATGCAAACAGCTGGCTTAGGGCAGGTGGGGAGGGTGCATGGAAATCATGCCACAAGAGGGTGGCCAATGAAGCTGAAAAGCAGCAAATTTAAAATGGTTAAGAAATCTGCATTATGTACAGAAGCTGCCTGTGGAGCTCATAACCCAGAAATAGCACTGAGGCCAGAAGCTTTATGAAGAAGATGGTTAAATGATTTATGTTCCTTAAATATAGATATTATTGTTTTACAGTTAGGTACACGGCATGGACTATTTCACCTCGGTTTACAGGGCAGGGCTGCGCAGGCATAAAGCCAACAAGCTGAAGGCTGCTGAAGCCTAGAAGCCAGCTAGAGGACACCCTAAGAAGGCTGGAAGGAGTCTGTCTCTGGAGCTGCTTTCTGTGGCAGAAAGCAGATGCCCAAATGCAGACTGCAGCAGTACTTCCCGAGGTGCTGTTAGCAGCAGAGGCTGGTGAGCCCCAGCCCTTTCCCATGAAGGAGTTGGCAGCAGAGGAGCAGCAATTGGTGCCACCACTCTCTCGCCGTCAAATTTCAGGACTTGTGGGAAGCCCCATGGGTTGGATGATGAGGTCTGAACACGCTTGGACTAAAGGGGTCGCTTCTGCTTGCACCAGGACTGTCCTGGTTTTCCCATGCGGTGCTTCTATCCCAGCAATTTCCCCCAGGAGCTCCAACACTGTCCTGTTTGCACATTTTTTCAGTTCAGATATTTGGACAGGGGGAAGGGCACATGTTCTGTAGAAGAATTACTGCTACCATGTGGAAATTGTTTCGTGTTTGGCAGAAAGATAAAAGATGTAGAGAAAAAGAAAGAGAAAACCAGGGGGCTTTGGTGGAGGGGAGGTTGAATTAGGGTGTGTGGACTTCCCTTAGGGAGCTGAGTGGAGGGAACCCAACATGTATATGCGTGAAGAAGCCCTTGTAAAAGCAAACACCTGCTTATGTGAGAGGATCCTGGCAGACTCTGTGTGGCTGTATGTTGACTTTATTCTGAAGGGGAAGGCTGTGGGGGTGGGAAAGATACTGGAGGGAGAAAAGCAAGAGCATTTGTTGTGGGAAACAGGAGAGCATCTAAGAAATGGAGGTGGGGAGAGTATAGGAAGCTGCAGGGGGGAGGGGAGGAGGAGTTTATTTGTTAGTAGGACATATATAACAATGTTGATATATTATATAGATATAATAAATGTTGGTGTCTGGCAGAAGTCAGCAGAGATGATAAGTGATATTAGCCTGAAGGCAAGCAGACGACCAGGGCGGGATGCCACCTTAGAGACTAACTGCTTCGACAGGTTACCTATCTAACCATCTGTAGCAGTATCTACCCATGTGCTTACCTTTGACCTGCAAGTAATGTTTGTCAGACACAAATCTATAGTTTCCATTGACTTTTTGCAACAAAAAGATCGATTGATCTTTTGCAACAAAAATATGAAGAAATCCCATGTAGCTGGGTCACAAGCAACCACTCAGTAAGAGCATGCAACATACAGGTCTAGCTAGATGCATACTGGGCATGTCTACATGTCATTTACTGCACAGTCATTTAGTACAGTGTTTCTCAACCTTTGAAGTAGCAAGTACACCCTAACTTCTGAAAATTTTAATCAGTATCCCAACACTCATTTTTCCAGGGGATTTTATATTTACAGACTAATGTGTTCCATACATTGGAAGAAGGGCTGTGTATATAAGGCTGTGATATGACAGATGTCTGATCTGGTGTGGGTAGGGTTGCCACCTCTTACACCAGGGGTGCACAACTCAAGTATGTACTTGGGCTAGAGGTGATGCTGGCCAAAGCTAGGAGGGCTGAACTGCAAAATTATTACTGGGGAATTTAAAGTGCTGTGCAATGTGCGGTGCACCAATTTTTTTGCCATAGTTTTGAGAGGAGGAAGGGGCAAGAGAGAGAGGAAAAGAGGGTGAGAGAGACAGACAGACAAGGAGGCAGCTGCTGCCAGCCATGGAGCCCGGGCTGTTCCCAGCAGGTGGCTGGGAAGCTGCAAGCCCTGCTGCAAGCAGGCCAGGCTCTGTGGCTGGCAGCAGCTACCCCTATCCTGGGCTGGCTGCAGGCAGGAGACTGCAAAGAGCTGCTCTGGGCTCTGGCACCGCGTGCCTCAGAGAGGATGGTGGTGGAGGGCCCTGAGGCAGCGCAGCCCAGAAAAGCCTGGTACTACTGCCAGCCCCACCTGTAGCCATCTTGGGCTCTGGGCACCTGCAGCAGGCATTGGGCAGGCTGCAAACAGCTGCACCGGACTCCGCAAGCGCAGCATCTGCTCCATGCCGGCAACTGCATGTACGCCTCAGAGCAGAAAGCAGGGGTGGGTTGTGCTGCCTCAGACCCTATCCCCACTCTCTGCTGTGAGGCATGCGCACAGTCACTGCCAGCACGGAGCTGATGCTGGGGCTGCGAAACCCAGTGCAGTTGTTTGTAGCCTGCCTGCTGCAGCTGCCCAGAGTCCAGGCTGGCTACATGTGGGGACCAGCAGTAGCACCGGGCTTTTCCTGGCGTTCGGCAGCAGCGCTGGGGGGGCAGGTTGTGGAGGTCTACAGTGAATATTGGGGTGGCAGGAGCCACCTTTCCATCACCGCAGCCTGCCCCGAGTGCCCAGAAGAGCCCGGTGCCGCCCCAGCCTGCAGCGACAGCCTGCTCCCTCCAACACGCAGCGAACTGGGCCCTGGTTGGGCTGGGTCATGGGGCAATCCCCACAGTGCAGGAGGGAGTGGGACAGCACCCTGCCCCTACCACACTCCCTCCTGCACTGTGGGGATCTCAGTCTGCCCACCCCACAAGCCCAGGCAGGATAAAGAAAGAAACTTTCCTGTGTGTGGCTGAGTCGGCTGTGTGCCCACTCTCCTGCAGTGGCTTGTGGCTGGCTTGGCTGTGGTGGAGGGGGGTGGCGAGTGGCCAGACATGAACCCGGTGATGGTGGGGTGAGCAGCGGCGCCCCCTTGCTACAGGGGTTTTCGGTGCTCATGTACCCCTTACCTGTGTCCCACGTACCCCCAGAGGTACATGTACCACAGGTTGAGAAACTATGATTTAGTACTTGCTTAGGCTCCCTTGCTTAAATTCCCTTATATCTATTTTGAAAATTTACTAAATCTTTTGTTCTCTTAGCATCTGCTGACATACACATGTGTGCCCCTGTCATGGCTTGGCCTTATCCTTCCCCATTTCTCTCCAAATATCTATACTGACAGCTGTGAAGAAGTTCAAGGGACAAAAAGCTGATTGATGCCTAAGGCATCTCACCCCTGCAAGCAAACAAGAAGCATGGCAGCCCCCTGTCCCAGTCCAAGCCTGGGCTTTCATAAGTTTTTATTACATGCATTCCAACTTCTGATTAAATCTTTTCACAAGACCGTCCACTTAAGGATCACACAGGCTTGCGTATTTCTAGTCCCAAGTCCCAGTATTCCTATTTTGTGACTCCAGACATAAAACATGACCTACCTTCTCCTGTTCCAGTATTCACTAGCAAACCGAATCTAAAACCCCAGATCCAGGATTTTCAGTCTAAGGTTTTCTTTTTCTCATTCAGCACACTCCAATTTATGCATGTCTATACTGCAGTGCCTGCATTTCATGCAGATATGTCCATGCTGGCTTTACACTATAGTTTAAAGGTAGCTTGGATACTGCTAGCCATATAGCCTTAATAGCATATAGTATCCTGGGCACATTCTGCAAATCTCACTGCTAAAGCAGCTAATTTATAATCTGGCAGTGCAGATTTACCTATGACTTGGAGGAGCCTTTATTTTAAACAGCTTCAGACTCCTTGCAGTATACTTTTCTAAAGTTTCCTCCTTACTGCATTTTACTGGGCAAAAATGCTGGATTAGGCCCTAGTTCTAATTTTGAAGAAGATCTGGGTTTTCAACAACCTGTTTACTGGTAAGTCCAGCTTTTGAGAGAGCCTGTGGTCTTCCTTCCTCTTTTTTTCTATGACTGTTTGTTATGTTGAAGAAAGTGATAAATTGCAAAAGATGGAGGGGAAATGACTAGGAGAGGGGAACAACCAGTACAGGGGACAAGGGGGTGGAGACACTGGGCATGTCTACATGTGCATTAATGTGTGTTTTCTAATCTGCATTAAACTGAGTAGATTTCATAGACATTAGGGCTGGAAGGGACCTCGGAAGATCATCGAGTCCAGCCCCCCGCCCAAAGGGCAGGAAGTCAGCTGGGGTCATAGGATCCCAGCGAGATAAGCATCCAGTTTCATCTTGAAGGTGTTCAATGAAGGCGCTTGAACAACCCCCGGTGGCAGGCTGTTCTAGGCCTTGGGGGCTCGGACAGTAAAGAAATTCTTCCTTATGTCCAGCCTGAAACGATCTTGTAGTAGTTTGTGACCATTTGACCTCGTCATCCCTTGGGGCGCTCTGGTGAACAAACATTCCCCCAGATACTGGTGGTCACCCCGATAAACTTGTAGGTGGCCATCAGATCACCCCTGAGCCTGTGCTTTTCCAGGTTAAAGAGCCCCAGGGCTCTCAGCCTGTCATCGTAGGGTCTGCTTCCCTGACCTCTGATCATGTGCGTGGCTCTTCTCTGGACTCTCTCAAGCTTCTCCACATCCTTTTTGAATTGTGGAGCCCAAAACTGGACGCAGTACCCCAGCTGCGGCCTCACTAAGGCCGAGTACAGGGGGAGAATGACGTCCCGGGATTTGCTTGAGAAGCATCTATGGATGCGAGCCAGCATTTTGGTCGCTTTACTAGCCGCAGCATTGCATTGCAGGCTCATGTTCATCTTGTGGTCAATGATGACCCCCAAGTCTCTTTCTTCCATAGTGCTAGCCAAAATAGCACTGCCAAGCCTATAAGGATGCTGCGGGGTTTTTTTCCCAAGGTGGAAAACCTTGCATTTATCGGCGTTGAACACCATCAGATTCTCGTCCGCCCACTTGCTGAGCCTGTCCAGGTCAGCCTGGATCATCCTCTTGTCTTCTGGTGTGGATGCTTTGCCCCAAAGTTTGGTGTCATCGGCGAACTTGGCCAGTCCGCTTCTGACTCCAGTGTCCACATCATTAATGAAGATGTTGAACAGTATGGGTCCAAGGACAGAGCCCTGGGGGACCCCACTGGTCACCGGACACCATGATGAGTGACTTCCATCAATTGCTACTCTCTGGGTCCGACCCCGGAGCCAATTTTCCAGCCAGTGGATCGTGGAGGACCCAAGGCGACAATTGGCCAGTTTCTCCAAGAGACGATCATGGGACACCAGATCGAAGGCTTTTTTGAAGTCAAGATATATGACATCAATCTCATCTCCCTTGTCCAGGTGATAGGTCACCTGGTCATAGAAGGAAATGAGATTGGTCAAGCAAGACCTACCCGCAACAAACCCGTGCTGGCTATCCCTTAAGATGTTGGCGTTGGCCAGTCCATTAAGGATGGCCTCCTTAATAAACTTTTCTAAGATCTTCCCTGGGATAGAAGTCAGGCTGATGGGCCTATAGTTAGCCGGATCCACTTTCCTCCCTTTCTCGAAGATAGGCACCACGTTGGCCTTCTTCCAGTCTTCGGGCACTACACCAGAGCGCCAAGAGTTTTCAAAGATCCGTGCTAGAGGCTGGGCTATGATGCTCGCCAGCTCCTTGAGTACCCTGGGGTGAAGATTGTCAGGGCCGGCTGACTTGAAGGTATCCAGCTTCTCAAGATGTTCCTTCACGAAGTCAGCATTAATGGAGGGCAGGGGATCACCCTCACCTGGACTTCCCGGCCCTGTAGCGGGCATGGGCGTCCCACGGGGCTGATGAAAGACTGACACAAAGTACCTATTTAATAGGTTGGCTTTTTCCTGGGTGTCAGTTGTCAGTTACCCCATCTGGTTCAGCAGGGGTCCAGCATTGCCCCTGCTTTTCCTCCGGCTCCCCACATATCTGAAAAAGGACTTTTTATTGTCCTTAATGCTCAAAGCTAGCTGGAGTTCAGTTGCAGCCTTGGCTTTCCTGGTCAGCTCCCTACAGGACCGGACCAGTGCAGAATAATCCTCCTTGGAGGTGACTCCCATCCTCCATCCTTTGTAGGCTTTTCTTTTTAGCCTCAGGAGGTCTGCTAGGTCCCTGGAGAGCCAGGGGGGCTGCTGTGCCCTCTTGCTGCCTTTCCTCCGAGATGGAATAGACTTAGTTTGTGCATTGAGGATCGCTCCCTTGAGGAGCAACCACTCTTCTTGAACTCCCCTCTCCCTGTGGTTACAGTCCCTTAGGGCCTCACTGACAAGCCTCCTGAGCTTGTCAAAGTCAGCTTTCCTGAAGTCAAGGACTTCTGTGTTGCTGACTGACTTGCCAGCTTTTCGGCGGATGGTGAAGGTGATCAGCTCGTGGTCGCTGTCACCCAGCTTCCCATCGATCACTAGGTCGCTGACTAGGTCATCCCCAGTAGCCAGCACCAGGTCAAGCAGCGCTTTGCCTCTTGTTGGCCCATAGACTTCTTGAGTCAGGTAGAGGTCATCCACGCACGAGAGGAAGCTTTGCGACTGCTCAGATTTTGTGAGCAATCCTCCCATGAGATGTCTGGGTAATTGAAATCACCCATGACAACCATGGTCCTGGAGCAAGCTGCCTCAGCCAGTTCCTGGGCAAACTCCTGGTCAAGCTCAGGACTTTGGGTGGGAGGTCTGTAGTAGACTCCCACCATTGTGTCCCCTGTGCCGTGTTCCCCACGGATTTTAACCCAGAGGGTCTCCAGCCGTCCACCCTGGTCGCCAATATCGGCTTGCAGGGACATGTAGCTTTCCTTAACAGAGAGAGCTACACCCCCGCCCCTTTTCTCTACACGATCCCTCCTGTACAGGGTATAGCCATCTATCCCCGTGGTCCACTCATGGGTGGAGTCCCACCAGGTCTCCATTATCCCTATGACATCGTAATTGTTTGCACTGAGCAGGAGGATGAGCTCCTCCTGCTTATTCCCCAGGCTCCTGGCATTTGTGTACAGGCAGGCAAGCGCCCCCTGGGGGGCTCCTTCCTTGCCCACAGATTTTACCAGGGCTGGGGCAGGGGTGGGCTCCCTTGAGTGCCGTGATCCGCTGGCTTTGCAAGGATTGCTCAGCGGGCCAGCAGTGGCGGTAGTCCCCCCGTCCCCCAACGGGCTTAGTTTAAAGCCTGGTGGAGCAGGTCAGCCAGTCTGGCTGAGAAGAGCCTCCTCCCTAGGGGAGAGAGGTGGAGGCCATCTCTTCCCAGCAGCTCGCTGCCTCTCTCGCCAAAGAGCAGGCTGTGGTCATGAAAGCCAAAGCCTTCCTGACAACACCAGCGCTGCAGTCTTTGGTTGACCACGTGGCTCCTCCTGTCCCTTCTCAGCCCATAGCCTGAGACTGGGAGGATCGATGAGAACACCACCTGTGCCCCCAGACCCTTAAGCCCTGCTCCCAAATCCCTGTAGCGCCTCATGACCTGGCTGGGAGTTCTCCGAGCCGTGTCATTGGTGCCCACATGAATAAGGAGCATGGGATAGTGGTCTGTGGGTTTGAGAAGCTTGGGGATCCTCTCCTCAATGTCCCGGATGCGGGCCCCTGGGAAGCAGCAGACTTGCCGGGCTAAGGGGTTGGGGGCAGCAGATTGGCCCCTCCGTCCCCCTCAGGAGGTAGTCTCCCACAACAAACACCTTACGTTTTGTCTTGGGGAGAGCAGGGGCGGGAGCTGCAGTTGGGCCCATGTTGCCTGTGGGGGCCGGCAACTCAGCAGGTTCTGCTGGGGCAGCAAGAGGTGCGTACCTGTTGCTCAGTTCTGGTGGGGGAGGGGCCTTGGAGTACCTCCAATGTGAGGTATTAAATTAATGTGCATCAGGCTGCACTAATGAACAGTAGCATATTTGCATACTTTTTTGGCTACACTTAATGTGCAGTAGACTATTTCACTGTGCATTAGTGTAACGTCACTCTTTTACATGATGCTTTAATGCATGGTAAAATAGTCTACTATACATTAAAGCACATACGTAGACGCATCCACTGTAAGCCTTGGAAATATTTACTCACTTGCCTTCACACTAAAGAAAAATCTACCTTTCCAATCTCCCGTTTTTCCTTTGGCAATGAGCCTATATGCCTCAAGTTTTTTCAGACAACCGTAGGCTAGAATGAAGTCAGTGGGGCAGCTGACCATATTTGCTCAAATCCAAGATGAGGGTTTTTCCCCATTCAACAAGGAGAAAAACATGGATTGTCTTGGATTCAAGTGTGAAGGAAGGTGGCTCCTGCCACTCCAGCTCTGGCCCTGATCTGCTGGCAAAGCATGTTGGGAATTGGGCTACAGGGCGGGTTGGGGATCTGGTGGAGGGGGCAGGTGGTGGAGAGCAAGTGCCAAAGTGGGACAGGAGGCAAGATCACAGATGTGTGGAGGTAAATGGCAGGGGGGAAAGTGGCTCAGGGGGCAGGCACAGAGGGGCAAGTGGTAGGGGGAAAAGTGACAGGGGTACAGGTAAAGAGGGGCAAGAGGTGGGGGAGCAAGATACAGGGGTCAGGCCTCCCCCCCCACCCCACTACAGTTGGGGAAAAAATTAAGATGACCCCCCAGTAATTAGATTCTGTACATGGAAAATTATAACAAATTGGTCATTTTTCCATGTACAGAATCTAATTACTGGAGGGGGGAGTCATCTTTGAAGTTGTCTTAGATTTGGGTAAATATGGTAGTACACATCAGGTAAGTATATGCTTTCCTTTGTTGCATAACACAGCGCTAGTCCCAACTGCTGCCTATGGCAACAAGCATCAGTTTTCTGCCTATCTGTTAAGTGCAAAATATGCTCAAGTGTCTTTCAGCTCCCCTATCTACTTAGTGACTTAACTAAGGGGGTTGAAAGCACACTGTCCAAGTTTGTTGATGACACTAAGATGTGGAGCGAAGTGGACACACTTGAAGGGAGAGAGAGGCTGCAACTAGATTTAGACAGACTACAAAATTGGGCAGATGAGAATAAGATGGGGTTCAACGTAGATAAATGCAGGGTGCTGCACCTTGGGAAAAGGAATCCACAGCATACATACAGGCTGGGGAGCTTCCCTCTTGAAAGCACAGAGGCAGAAAGGGAGCTTGGAGTCATTATTGACTCCAAGATGAACATGAGCCGCCAGTGCCAGACTGCAGCCAGCAAGGCCAGCCATACCTTGTCATGCATCCAACAGTGCATCTCAAGCCAGTCCAGAGACGTGATACTCCCCCTCTATGTGACTTTGGTCAGGCTGCAATTGGAATACTGCATCCAGTACTGGGTGCCGCACTTTAAAAAGGATGTGGCCAGCCTGGAGAGGGTTCAGAGGAGGGCCACCCGTTTGGTGAGAGGGCAGCAGGACAGGCCCTATGAGGAAAGACTGAGGGACCTGAACCTATTTAGCCTCAGCAAGAGGAGGCTGAGGGGGGACCTGCCTACAAACTCATCAGGGGAGATCAACAGCAAATAGGCAGAGCCCTTTTCTCCCCAGCACCACCTGGGGTGACGAGGAATAATGGTCATAAGCTGATGGAGAATAGGTTTAGGTTAGAGATCAGGAGGCAATATTTTACAGTTAGGGAGGCCAAAATCTGGAACCAACTTCCCAGGGAAGTGGTCCTCGCTCCTACCTTGGGCAAATTCAAAAAGAGGTTAGATGATCACCTGTCTGGGGTCTTGTGAACCCAGCATTCATTCCTGCCTGTGGCAGGGGGTCAGGCTAGATGATCTGTTTAGGTCCCTCCTGACCCTAGCTACTATGAAACTATGAAACAGGATCAATCCAAAGTTCCTTAAAAGCCAATGGGAATCTTTCTATTTGTTTCAGGGGCCGTGCGTGCATTGGGTCCACAGAGACTAAAGGTGGCGTGAGAAAGGAAAAAGGTCATGTACACACAGGCACCTTGCAATTCCTCTGTAACGAGTGGGAGGGGTTAGGATGAGGTCCAGAGACAGCAAGAAGGGAGTGGGGGAAGGGACAGGCAGCCCAGATTCCTAAATCTGAAGTCAAAGCTGTCTCCAAACTGACCCAACATTGCTCAGTGCCATGGTGTTCTAATGCCCCAGCAACAGGCCTTGAAAGACTGTGTTGAAACCTCCCTTAAATAAAACAAAAGGTCAAGGCTGGCTTTCTAGCCCTTGTGAGAATCGCTAAGTTAAAAATAAAACCCACATGAACCCTGGACACACAAAAACCAGAAACTAAAGTAGGGGAGGAGACATAGTTACCAGTATTGTTGACTTTAAAATCACTATTTTTTCTTAATCTACTGACTATTTGGGAGCTAGACTTCTGATTTCTGAAGATACCTGAACTCTTCTGGGCTCTACTTATAAAGGGAAGTAGCCTGGGCCAAAACAGCTCATCCCCCCCCACCTCCGGCCAGGGACTGCATTGTTAAAAATCTCAGATCCAGCTCCGATGTATAAGCCCATCTCATTTATAGGATCATAACAAATTCTGGCATGCAGGGTCTTTAGGAGGTCATCTAGCTCAAGGCAGGATCATCCTTAACTAACCTATCCCAATCCAGTGTCTGTCTAATCTGCTCTTCAAACTTTCCAAAAATGAGGGTTCTACAGCTCCTCTAGCTAGCCTGTTTCAGTGCTTCATCACCTTTATAGTGAGAAAGTCCTTCCTAATCTTCAACCTAAATTGCCTTTGCTGCAATTTAGCCCATCCCCTGTAGCCACAGAGAAGTCTATAACCAATCGAGAAACACAGAAAGAAATGGGGTGGCAGAAGAGCCAAGCACATTGTGCAAAGGAAGGCCAGGGCATGAGATAATGGAGCAGGTCATGGCAGAGAGCCTGAGGCAGGAAGGTCGGGAGTGCTGTGTTGGAGGCTAGGGGAGCAGAGGGCTGATGCAGGCAGCAGAAAAACACTGATTCAAGAAATCCCAAGGGGCAGGTGATGTCACAGAGCAAAGTCACGGGTGAGGGGCTTGTACCAAGAAGTGGGGACAAACAAAAAGGCAAGGGCTACATGCCAGAGAGAGAGGATGAGTGGGAGAGAGTGGGAATTAAAGGTGTAGAGGCTGGGAGAGGATGAGGCACCATGCTTCACTGGGTTTCTAACCATGTCACTTGGTCTTTCTCAAGGGCCTTTCCTCTCCCTATAACCCTGTTTCCTCCCTCTCGAACTGCACACATGAGGCAACTGCCTGTAAAGAAGAATCCTGGTATTGCTAATAACTTGCCAGGTGGATTCCCAGAAATGAAACAACAGAGGCCTGCCTGTGCAACACATGCTCTCTCCGTACCTCTCTCTGGCCTGCTTCCAGCCCTACCCTCTGGCAGCACTGGCTGCAGCCGGGAGAGGAAAAGGCTGAGCCCCATCATGTGTTTTGGCCCTGTTCACTGTAGCAGAAAAACTTTGTAAAGCCCTGACCGCAGGCACGCTGGAAGGGAGGCACTGCTTGGGAGACTTGAAATGGGCCGGCTTCCAGGAACAAGAGACTCCTGCAGCACTAATACAGCATGCACTGAAGTAGCCAGGTTACCCATGGCTTGGATGAGGGAAATGAAGCTGCGGACTCAGCCCTGAATTACCACACCACTTCTGCTGCTGTTCCCAGCCCTGCACATGTCGCTTTAGAGTAGATGAGCAGAGCAGGGCTGGGATGGGTTGCCCTTTGCACAAAAGATCCTTGAGCAACACAGGCTGTCACACAGAGTACACAGTCCAGGAACAGCGCCCCCCCCTGCTTCCCCACTCCCAGCACAACTATTTACCAGACTGAAAATCAAATCCTGTGGAAACGACCTGGCCTGTGAATCACATCCGCTTGCTAATGCATACAAGGCCTAGGCAGTGCTGATTTAGGGCCAGCCCTGGCTGCCAAAAGGCTACGTGGGTGTGTTGGGCTCCTACTGCTTGCCGTAACTCTAAACCACATGAGAAGAGAGTATAAGCAAATAGGCTAATCATCCTCCCCCTTACAAGTGAGTCAACACAGGTCCCAGAGCAACAGCTCCTGGGGACACTATGACCTTGTGCTCCCTTTCAACTAGACCTTGTATCCCTTAGCATTTGCCTCCTGGCCTCTGGCAGGCTGAAGGGAAATCAGCTTCCCCTTCTACCAGAGCTCCTTCTTGCGTTGTTCCTCAAACTGGCTCTCAACTCCCCAAAAACCTAGAAGCCACCTGGGCAGGGGAGATGCTTCCTTTTCTTGTGGTGGCTTCCTTCACTCCCATTTTGTATAGGGCTAGACAGCAAAGGGGCACCGCAACATGTCTGCGTGACATCATCCCATCCTGTGGTGACATAGCAACACCCAGCGTGACAGAAACCTGCGGCATGGAAAAGAAATCCCGTGGGTGACTTCACAGGCCCAGGGGCACAGCTGCTGCAATTGGGATGATCCCACGGAGACCAAGGTTGTGGCTATGCCACCTCCTTCACCCTGCCCTGATGAACAGGTGCACCGGACCCCACTACCCTTTGCTGCAGGCTCCAATCCATGGGCAAGCATTACAGCATGCTCCTGGCTACCAAGCTCAGGCAGGGAATCTGAGGAATATTTTTGCCTCGGGTTGCTACATGAATCATGGCTTTTTAAAGCCTTTCTCAGAATCATTGAGTGTTGGCTGCAGCCAAGACTGGGGATTATGAGCAGAGTGGGAATTAAATCATGGGAGATTCCTGGCTAAATGACCTTTCCCCTCTGCTCAGGGTCATACTAATCACCAAATTTGGGGTCAGGAAGGAATTTTACCTTGTGGTCAGGTTAATATGAACTGTGGGGGTTTTGCCACCTTCTGTAGTAGGGCAGGCATGGCCTTCTTCTTGGATATCTTGATCATATTTCAGCAACCTTTGCAGCAGTAGGACATTGGCGGTTGTTGTCCCCCAGCTTGACCTGTGGTGATTTAGGGTGCTATGTCTTGTGGTTGTGCCAGGGTTGACAGGTATCTGTTCTTGGCCCTTATGGGCTAAGATCAAGTGTAGTTAGTTTGAGAACATAAGTTGAAGGGAAGTGATTCTTTCCCTCTATTCAGCACTGGTGAGGCCACAACTGGAGTACCGTGTTCAGTTTTGGGTCCCCCACTACAGGAAGGGTGTGTACAAATTGGAGAGAGTACAGCAGAAAGCAACAAAAAATAGTGAGGGGGTTGGGACACATGACTTTTGAGGAGAAGCTGAGGGAACTGGGTTTATTTAGTTTAGAGAAGTGGAGACTGAGAGGGGATTTAATAGCAGTCTTCAACTACCTGAAGGGGGGTTGGAAAGAGCTAGACTGTTCTCAGTGGTGGCAGATGGCTGAGCAGGGAACAGTGGTGTCAAGTTTGCAGCAAAGGAAGTTTAAATTAGATATTAGGAAGCAACTTTCTCACTAGGAGGGTAGTAAAACACTGGAACAGGCTACCCAGAGAGGTTGTGGAATCTCCATCCTTGGAGGTTTATAAGACCTGGAAAGACAAAGCCTTGGGTGTGATGATCTAGTTGGGGATGCTCCTGCTCTGAGCAGGGGGTTGGACTAGATGACCTCCTGAGGTCCCTTCCAGCCCTAACTTTCTGTGATTGTAAGTAGTGCCGTACTGGGTCAGACCCATGGTCCATGTAATCCAGTATTTTGTCCCTGACAGCGGCAGAAGTGGATGCTGCAGCAGGAGAGCACAGAGCTGCCTGTCTCTAGAGCGATGTATCCCCTATTCAGTAGCCTCCTTGACATCCACCATTGTTTGCTGAGAGATGCCACCATTCTGTTCAACAGCCACTGACAGATCTATCATCCATGAATGTATCCAGTCCCTTTCTGATCCGGGATACGCTAGAGGTTTTGCTGACAGTTAGACAATGGATGTGTAGGGGATGATCTGGATAGGGATGATCCTGCCTCAGGTGGGGACCTGGACTAGACAACCTCTGGAGGTCCCGTCCAGCCCTACTTTTCTATGACTCTATGATGCTGGGTCTGTGCCCAGCTCCGCCACTGATTCCCTGGGCAAACTGGAGCAAGCCATGGCCACCTGGGTGCTTCCTTCTCCCTCGATCTGGAAGGAAGGTGGTGGTGCTGGCCCCTCCGGGCATGTTGTGTTATGCTGTGCAGGTTGTGTGTGTGCTGTGTTGCATTGTTGTGCATATTGTATTGTGCAATGGATTGTGTTGAGTGTGGTGTGCTGTGTGTGTTGTGTTCTGTGCACACTGTAGTATGCTGTGCATGCATGCGTGCATTATGCTGTGTTGCACTGTCATGTGTTGTGTTGAGTGTGCGTTGTGCTGTGTGTTACGAGTGTGTGTTGTGTTGGTTGTGCTGTGTGTCGTGCATGCATGATGTGTGCGCATTGTTATGCTGTGCTGTGTCGTGTGCTGTGTTGTCTGTGTGCTGTGCTGTGTGTGTTGTGGTTGTGCATTGGGTTGTCAGTGTGTTGTGCTGTGTGTGCTATGCTGTGTGGTGAGTGTGTTGCATGCACATTGTGTTATGCTCTGTGTGTTGTGTGTGGGCACTGTGGTATGTTATGCTATGTGTTGTGTGTGTTGTGCTGGGTCGTGTTAGGCTGTGAGTGCGTGCTGCACTCTGTGTGTGTGTTGTGGTTGTGTGTTGTACTATGCCGAGTGTGTTACGTCCGCGGTGCGTTACGCTGTGTGTTGTGCTGTTGTAAGCATGTGCTGTGGTTGTGTGTGTCGTGCAGCCAGTGTGTGCTGTCAGGGTGTGTCATGCTGTGCCGAATGCGTTGTGTTGAGCGTGTGCATTGCATGCGCGCTGTGTTACGCTGAGTGCAGGGCGTGCTGTGCTTGTGCTCTAGTGCAGCATGTGCGTGCGTCCGTATCTGTGCGTGTATGGTGTGTGTGTGTGTGTGTGTGTGTGTGTGCGCGCGCGCGCGTGTGCGTGTGTCCCCTGTCCCGGACCCTGCCCCTTCTCGGCAAACGAAACAAGCGGGCTGGGGTGGGCGGGGCTGGGGTACGGACGGTCCCGCCCGGCCGCGCGCCCCAGCAGTGCCAGCGGGCGGGCGGCGGCGATGGAGGGCGCGGGGCAGTACGGGGTGCCGGGCCGCGGGGCCCAGGCGCGGGGCTACGAGCACCTCAAGGAGGACACGGAGCTGGGGGTGGTGCTGGGGCCGCCCGTGCCGCCGAGCTACGGGCTGCTGCCGCCGCCCCGCGACCACCTCGTCTGGTCCATCTTCAACACGCTCTACATGAACTTCTGCTGCCTCGGCTTCTTCGCGCTCGCCTTCTCCATCAAGGTAGGAGCGGCCCGGGCCCCCGGGCAGGGGCTAGCCCAGCCCAGCCTGCCCTCTCCCTGGCCCGCGCTGCTCAGCTGGCAGTGGCTGGGCAAAGTCCGCTGCTTGCTTGGGGCTCCCTTCCTAGACAGCGCCCTGGGGGGAGCCCGGCCCTGGGGCCACCCCAGCGTGTCCCCAAAGCTCCCGGGAGGAGGGAGCAAGGAGGTCCCCCCTTGTGCTGCCGAGAGGGTCTGCAGGGGTATGGGGTTGTGGGCAGGTAGGGAAGAAACAGCTCCAGATTTGAGCCTCTGAGCCCTAGGAGAGAAGCGGGCTGCACCTAAAAGCATGGGAGAGGGTGAGGAGCTGAACCTCCTCCCCTGCAGATCCCAGGAGTGCCACAGATGAGCCCCTACCCCATCTTCTACTGTGTGACTCTTCCTAAGGGTTTCTTAAGGCAGCGTAACCTGTGGGTTGCAACCCCAAAATGGCTGGCAAGAATATCTGAAAGGGTCACAAACAGACTTTAAAACTGGATCAACAAACTTTAAACATGGATTCTCCTTTAAAGGAGAAAAACAGGCGAAACCAGGGCTTTTCCCTTGCTGGCTGGCAGAGCTCCTGCAAGGAGCTGCTTGGGGGGGCCCCCCATGCCTCCTCCTTGGGGCAGGGGGCAATGGGTCAGGGGTGAGGGGCACTGGGTCAGGACGGCCCACCGATGCTTACAAATGGGTCTTGGTACAAAAAAGGTTGAGAACCACTGGCTTAAGGGATACAACAGGTCTCCTGGCACCTGGACAGGCTCCCATCAGTGTCCTTCATCCCTTTTGTGACATGGATGGGATCCAGGTGGGGTCACCCCCATTCAGCACAGGGGTTTTAGGTCATGACTGAGCTTGCAAGCAAGTGACCAGCAAGTAGAAATGAGTGGTGGTGGCAGGGAGGTTGCAGGGGTGAGGGGTGACAGCATTTGGTCTCCTCTGCAGTAACTAGCTGCCCAGGAGATGAACAGAAAGTCCTCTGTGGTAATACATGTTGCTTCAATCAAGAAAGTTTTCCATGCCTTATCTTTTTTTATGTTTGTACTGCATCTGTTTCCTGTAGACGACTGATGATGTGGAACACAGACCTCACTCCAAAACCCGCCCCCCTCAGCTTCCCCCCCTACCTCCTGACAGTTCATGCGCATATACTGCTTTCCCCAGCAAGGGACCTCCCCACACCAAGACCAACTTAGACCTGGTCTCTGAGGACAGTGAAAATTTGCAGCCTCTGAGATGCAGCTGGTCACAACTCAGAACTTCGATTCAGTGGGAAAGTGTGAAAATCTTTGTTATGGGAGGAGGACCCCCAAACATAAAACTCTCTCCATCATGACCCCAACCATTTTATCATGGTTTTCCATAACAGAACCACCCTAAACCCACAAGAGTATGAGTAAGTGGAATAGGGAACTTAGAAGCTCTGACAATCCTGGCTTGCATGGGATGTCTTGTGGCAACCAGGCTTCCTGACTGCAGCAAGGAGTTTTACCTGCTTTCTACACACAAGCAACTTGGGGGCCTATGCCACTCAGAAACTTTAAACCTTTCTCTGTTTCTAGAGGAGAGCTTAAAGTTTCTGAGTGGGCATAGGCCCACAAATCTTGGCACTACATGTGTAACGATGGATTACTTGGAAGAGCTAAAGAGAAAACAGGGACAGGAGTGATGATCACAGATTTATAACAGGGATTCTGAGGGGGGACACAGCAAGGACTGTGGAAGCCCTGGGGTCCCTGGCGCTTGGGAAGACCTCAGGCATGGGCTGACCCAGAGCAGGAGACCCTGAGGCTTGCATAGGTGTCCTGGAGGAGCCTGTATAGCTCAGTCCCAGTGCTCCAAACCCTGGAAGCCTGGGCTCCTAAGCAGCCTGCCAGGAAGCCCAGTAGGTGTTAGCCGGAAATCAGACTGGCAAACCAGTTCAGCAAAGCCAGATTTCCACACACATTTTTGTTTTGACAAGGTAGCGTTTTTCAGCCAAGCTGTATGTGCCCAGAAAATCCACAAGCAGTTCTACTCAGTAGGACCAGAGAATCCCATCCCTTTGTTCCCCTCCCCGAGTCTCAGCCCTGAGATGCACATGGACAGCACCTGGCAACATAGCTGCTCTTCTGTGTATTGTATTTTCGTTTATCTTCCTCATTTCCTTCTCTTCTTCCTTCCTTCCTCCTTCTACCCCCCCTCCCACTCCTGAACCCTCGCTGCAGGCAAGGGATCGCAAAGTCCTCGGTGACTACAGCGGTGCTGGCAGCTACGGCTCCACTGCCAAGTGCCTCAACATCGTGGCCCTGATCCTGAGCCTCCTGTTCTTCATCCTTATCATCATCCTTTTGGCAACGGGTGTCATTGCCTTGGCAAACTTAAGTAATAATGGAGTCTAGCCTCTCCTGCAGCCATGTGGGTAAATCGTAGCTGTTTCACCACCCCACAGGCAGGGCTGTTCCTGCTATAGCTCCCACAATTTCCATTCCCTATTTCCTGGCTCTGTGTGCTCCCCAGCCACCTTCCTGAGCTGGAGAAGGAGCACCGCTTTCTTTCTGACCCCACATGCAGCCAGCGTCATTCATCAGAGAAGCTCTCAGCTTTGTATGGGGATCCTGAAGGAAGATCTCTGAATCCTCTGTGGGAACTAACCATCCTGTGCTCTCCATCACCCTTACACTGAGGATAGCGGGCACCGTCTCCATCCAAAACCCATCGTCTGAAGTGCCCTTTGACTGAATGGCTGAAATCACCACCGAGGAGGTGGGGGAGTACTTGAGGACACCTGTTGCCGTGGGGCTGGAGAGTCACAGTTCTGCTTGTGACATTGCTTTGTCCCTCAGTTCCAAGTAGAAGCCTGATATCCAGGCCACTGACCCTCAAATAAAAAGATCCCTTTCTTTCTTGTAAGCTGTTGTGTTCTTTACAGGCAGGCATTTGCAAAAGCCTATGTGGCCTCATGAGCCAGTTTGGAGGAAGGAGTTTGGGGTTTTCAAAGGTCTTTGGGGTCAATCAGGCTAGTATGATTAAGGTGCATTCATTTCTGTAGCCAGCACTACAACAAGGGAGTGGCCAGCACCACATTTGTCTGTCTTGGTCTCGGCCCGAATGACCAGAGACCCATCTGCAACTGGGCCAAGTGGGGGCAGCCTTTACCACCAATCAGGAGCATGGTTCAATTAGAGCTGTGGCCAGAAGCCTTGACTGCTCTGCTTCTACCCCTTTCTGGGTGGCCTGTAGCTTTTTCAAAAAGGGTCAGCTAGTCAGGTCAACAGCACTTCCTACCAGAGGGCTGCAGGCATGCAAGGGGCATAGTGGAAATGGTCAGTTCAGTTGGGGTGACACATGAGACTGTCAGCCAGCTGCAGCCTATATAGCTACAGCAAGGATGCAACTACCCTGGAAGAGTGGAGACACTCAAACAAGTTTGTTTGTTTGTTTTTGGGGGGGGTTGTAAAAAGATATGTCATATATATTATATATGGTTATATATCTACACTCCAAGTATCACTCCACAAAGATAACCTTAACTGGTTACAAAAACCGCACCAGCACAAAGGCCCGCTGGCCACCTGAACCCATTACAATATCTGCATCTTGTGCTAAACACACAAGCAACTTCTTGTCTCAGACCAGGCAACCCTTTCCTTCCCACCCTGCTTGTGGGATCACATACTCAGTTCACTCGTCATCCACGTTGCTGTTGCTCCAGCTCCTGCTGGAGGACTTGCTGCTGCTGTCACTGTCCTCAGTTCCACTTGTCTCTTCCTCTTCCTCACTGTCACCGCTCCCTTCTCCACACAGTGGGGGGAAGTTGGAAGGGCCTGTGCCACATGTCTCTGTGCCAGGTGGCTTTGGCCGCATCCTCTCCATCCTCCACTACTGATTTCTGGTAGTAGGTCCTGAGTTTGCTCAGAGCCATTTTCACACAGCCTACTACCTCTGTGTCTGTGTGCCTGTACAACAGGAGGTTCTTGGCGCTTCTGACACAGGATGCAAACTGGTCGAAAAGGGGCAATGGGTTCCCCTGATGTTTGGCAAGGTGCCTGTACAGTGCCACTTCTCTGGTTAGCCAGTTGACGCTGGTCAGTGCTTTGCAGAGCTGCTTCACCCTTTTCCATGCCTCTTTGGTGCAGGTGCAGAGCCAGAGGAGGTGGTCGATTGTCTCGGTGGAAACAGGTGAACCACAAGACCCAGGCATTCTGCCTAGTTTTGGCATGCATGCACACATGCTGTAGAGGTGGCAGTAGGGGGAAAGGTCCTCAAGCAGGAGACAGAGCAAGCCTATCCTTTTGTTCCCTGTTGGGGGGGATGCCCTTGGGGTTGGACTCTGAAAGTGTGTGTGTATGTATGCAGCAGGATGTGGGAACCTATAAAAAGGGGCATACCTCAGGGAGGAGTCTGTAGAGGAACCAGGGCTGCTGGACACCACCCAAAAATCTCTGGGCTGCAGCAGGATCTAGTAACAGCCCTTTGGCCAGCCATCTAGCTGCTGAATCAGACAGAGTGGGGAGCAACACACAGATTCCTGGCAGGCAGTGAATGCCCTAAGAAAAAGGACCTCCTCATCTCATCAACCAGTGCCCCCAGGACATAAGGAGGTTGGTTGTGATCAGGCAGTCAGTGGAGGAAAAAGAAGGGCCTTGGTGAATCTCACCCAAGGAGCCCAATCAATTTCCACACTGCTGGAAGCATTTAATATTCAAATGACCTCATTTATTGCTCACTGTCTAGCAGCCCATGGGTGACTGGTGCCACCTTAGGGGGGACACGTGCCTCCCCAATGACCAGTCAGTGACCGGGGGGGGGGGGGGGGGTCCCCCCACGGTCAATCTTGCTGACCAGGCGGGGGTCCCCTGTGGCCGATTGCAAAGCAGCTGCGGTGCTTGCACTGCCCAGACGGCGCTTGCAGGGGGGGCACTGGCGTTCCCACCTGCCCCACCTACCCGTTGCCTAAGCAGCTAGGGTGGTCTGTCAAGGGGTGCACTGGCACTCTGGGTGCATGTGCACCCCTGTGTGCCCCCTATGTGTCGCCACTGTAGCAGCCTGAAACAGGACTGCCTGTGATGCGTCTACAAGGCCCTAGATGAGGGCCCGATGGGGGCAGCTGATACAAATCTGTCCAGTTGGTGCCTTGGAGAAGGTTGTAACCATCAGCAGACAAGCAGGGGAATGAAAAGACCTCCTCCCCCACCCCAGTAGGAGCAATATCAGCCCCAGGGCACCTCCTCAAGTCCACTGCCCTACTAGCTAGTGCAGCCCAGTAGCGAAACCCTGCTAGTCCCACACAAGGCAGGTGACGAGCTGGGGTAGAAAGGGGGGGAGGAGTGATTCTTATTAGGGCTGTGTGAAATGTTGCTGGCAGTTTCGTTTTGATGCTGTTTCGACTCATTCTGAGCTTGAAACAGCAAAATCAAAATGAAGTCGAGAGTTTGAAACAGCCTCAAAATGATATGATGCAAGTTGTAACATTTCAAAATTTTGAAAACATTTCCAGTTTTGAAGCTCAAGTTGAGCTTGCTGGCTGGGAAACAGAAACTAAAGTAAGGAGAGGGAGGGGGAAGAGTGGTAAAGGGGCGGAGGGAAGGAGTGCTCTCATTATTGACAGTGTAGCTGGCCAGTGACTGTGATCCTTCCCTGAGGTCTCTTCCAATCCCAGTACTCTGGGGGAGGGATGGAAAAACTGCAAAGAAGGCATCATTGTTTGAACCGCCCTGCTTTCTGCCTTGGTGTCAGTTGAGTGGGGGTGCACCTTAACACACACACAGTGTCACCCACCCATGTCATGAGTGTTGCCTGGCAGCAGCGAGAAGTGCAGGGCCCCAGAACCCAGGGTCCCCCTGCACCTATCTCCTCGACAGCTGGCAGGCTATGTCCGCAGCAGGGCCTGCAGTTTTGACCCCCCTCTGCCTCAAGACAGACATAGTCCCACAAGCACCCATGTCACGAGTTTTGTCTGCCAGCAGCCAGAGGTGCAGGGCCCCACAACCCAGAAGCCCTGCACCTATCTTCTTGACAGCTGCCAGGCGTCGTGGCCTCAGCAGGGGCTAGCAGGCCTGCAGCTTTCCCACTGCTGTGCCTTAACCCACCCATGTGATGAGTTTTGCTTGTCCACAGCTTGAGGTACAGTTTCTTCCAAACCTCTGCACCTATCCCCCTGAAACTTGGCAGGTTTCATGCCCTCAGAAGGGGCTACCATTCCTGCAAGTTTCATCCAAATCAGGCCAGAAATGACAAAGTTATAGGCTGTTTCAAGCTTCCTCATTATAGCCTATGGTCGAAACATTAAAACATTGTCAAAACAGCAAAACTGTTTTGACGAAATGAAACAGGACAGCGGCTTCGAATCAAAATGAAATTCGAAATGAAACACTGTTCTGTTGAAATGTCAAAATGCAAGTCGAAATGGAACTGTGCCATTTTGCCCAGCCCAAATTCTTATGGAAACCTTGGTGTCTGCAGCAGAAAAAATGGATATTTTTCTAACAGTTATGTCCTTTCTTTCATACACAAGCAGGAGCTCTTGCCAAGCTCTTAAACCTGGGACCAGCCTGATCTTGGAAACCCTACTTACCTGGGTCTGTTTCTCAAGCAAGGCTCTTTATGGAAACCCAGCATTTGTGCAGCGTGGGTGTAATTCTGACTTCTGTCTCTCCTTTGTTTCCTTTCCCGTGAAGCTAAGAAATGAAACTACAATAAATTCCATGAAGTGATTATCCCCAGGGTGTTCTGGCCAAAGTGACACTGTTATTCCAGGAAAGTTTAGATCTAGAGCTGATGTTTCTGTGAGGGAGGCACTCTGCAAAGCAATGCTGGAATTTCAAACATGTGAACACATCATGCACACTGTCATATTTTTGCCTCCTCACATGCACTGCAGATCCCTTATTACTCTCTCTCCTTTGCTCTCTCTCTCTTTCATGGAAACTAAGATTCCCAACAGTCAAACCTTAGGAAATGCCAGACGTCAGAGAGCCTGAGTTTCTCCCCCTTCTCAGTCTCCATACTGAGATAGCTTCCATTACATCCACACAAGCTCCATTTTCCTAAGATTCCTGCAGTTTACAGGATATTAAAAAAAAAAAGGCAAGGAGAGGGGATGGGAATTGGAACAAATGAAATATTTCCAGAACAGAGATTTCTGAATTTGTTTCACAGGAACCTAAAAATAGTTGGTCTTGTTCCAATGTAGAATACAAAAAGTTTTCTGTGAGAAGGAAATGGCATATTTTGATAAGAGCTAATCACCCACTTCAGGACCTGGGGCTGGGTCGTCACCGCCCCCAGTCTGATACTCCACAGCCTACTCCCTTGTGCAGTCCTGTCCCATGGTACCAAATAGACTGTCAGGTTGGGTTCAGTCTAGAGGAGCAGCACGAAGTTTAGACTCAGAATCAAATTGCCCCAAAGTTTGGGGTAGAAGTGGGGATTGGATGGAGACCAATGGGTCTGTTGATAGGGGATGAGGTCATCTTGCTTAGACATTGACTCCTGGCCTCCTTTCCTCCAAAGCTGGAACCACGTGAGATTCATTGCCTGCCCCTCAGTCTCCTGACTGCTCTGAGAAGGGAGGAAGATGTACTAAGTTCTGGCAGGTTGCTACTTCACAGCATCTTGTCTTAACTCCTCCACTAGGCCTCGAGTTGGGTTGGAGTCATAGCTCTACCCAATTCCAAGGTCTGACATCTTATTTTTTTATAGGGAAAATTTTTTCATGTCCCAAGTTAAATTAGCCAAATCAATTCCAAATCCATGAGTTGTTCAAGAACCATATGTGGCCTTGCTACCGGCAAGCATCCCTCACCCCCATCTCGGGCTTCAGATGCTTTCAAATCCTTTGGCAGGCATCCTATGTGCAGGCCCAAGCCCAGAGGCTTGGGGTCCAGCCGCTCCTGATTTTCACTTGCCCTCAGCTGTATGGCTGCAGAAGCAAGCTAGGGAGAAGTCTCCTATTTTCATAATGTCAGTGTGTAGCCGAGATCTTCCCACTGAAAGTGAAAATGGGAAGCTAACTATGCATTACCTCGGTCAGGGTACTACCCCCTGCCAAGAAAGTGGTTTTCCCTTGCAACCAGGAAAACACCTTCTAGATCATGGTGTTTCCCCTGCCATGTCCCAGGGCCTGACAGCTGCTAGCTCTCAGGGAATAATAGGATGACCACCCTTTCTGCTCCCTTGTACCAGCTTGCAGGCTGGGCCACATTCTGGAATTGCCTCAAAGTTTTGGGTGGGAGTGGGGATTAGATGTAAACCAATGGGTCTGTTGATAGGAGGATGAGGTCATTTTGCTTAGACATTGACTCCTGGACTCCTTTCATCCAAAGCTGGAACCATGTGAGATTCATTGCCTGCCCCTCAGTCTCCTGGCTGCTCTGAGAAGGGAGGAAGATGTACCAAGTTCCAACGTGTCACTACTTTGCAGCATCTTGTCCTAACTCCTCCATTGCGCATAGAATTGGGTTGGAGTCATAGATCCATCCACTCCCATCTGCCAGCCCTCTGGGCTTCTTGGCTAATTGAAACTGGTTGGGTGTGGGAGGGGAATCAGGTCTTGTAAGTTAAAAAGACACTTATTTTTAACCAGAATAAAGTTTTTTAAAAGAGGGGTGGCCAACCTTCGGTTAACTTGTGGTTAATGGTTTTCTGTTGTTGCTTGTCCAAGCACAGTGATACTTTTAAAAACTTTGGGCCAAATTCAAGCCTGGTAGTTTGGGTTTTTCCCTCCACTGCCATGTCACTGTACTACTCTTGGCTAGCTGTCAAGACCAAGTCCAACCTACATCTGTACTTCAATACTTCACTTGAAATGTAAAGCATGAAATTGAAAGGCAAGGAAATCATGAAGCCCTTTGGGAATGCATCTCTGGTCGATGCCTTCTACCCTGTGAGCTCCTTGGCCTGGTCTTCATGACAGCTGCAATCTTGGCTGTTTGTGCAGGGACCTACCGACATACAGAGCATAAAGCACCAGCTGCTCCATCTTGTGCTGAAAGATCAAGACTCAGTGCCTAGGGCTGTAATACGGATCCTTTAAGGATTAGTGACAGAGTATGGGGGAAGGGAAATAAGGATGAGCTGGGGGGAGGGGAAGGGGAGCACAACAGAGAACACCAAGAGCTACATCACTGTTAGATTTTGATGCCTTGATGTTATTTATGGGTGATCAAATAACTCGTAGGCTACAGATGTCTAGTGTAAATATACCTTTGAAGATCACTGGGCTCAGAAGGGAAGTGGGTTTCTTCAAAAGTCAAGGATCTTCTAGGGGTTAAAGCGAAGCCAGCCAACAGCAGTCAACACCAATATGGGGACCAGTGTCATCCTTCTGACTTAAATACTTCCCACTCTGCCCTGGACCTGGGCTGGCCCTGCTGTGTCAGGCCTGTGCTCACCTCTTCTGCTTCCCCAGCCCTTTGGCAGCGGCCAGCAACCTGCTGAGGAACAAAGCAAAAGTTAGGAAAAAAAGCCTCCCTCTCACTGTAGCAGGATGCTCAGATTTCAGGGTGATGAGTGTAATAAAACAACTGGGATAGAATAGAGATTCCATGGAGGGGTCTCTCTTGTCCTTTCAGCCACCCAAGGGAAACTCAAGAGAAACAAAACCATTCTAGGAACAGTTCCCAGTTTACATGTAACAGTAAAATCCAAGTGCATATAAAGGTCACCGTAGATGCAGAAATGGTAGAGATGACTGCAAGGTCAAAGTCATTTATTTCTTCTTGCACTGAAAAGCCGGTGTGCCTCATCTACATGGGCTGTTACATATGGACGTGAGTGGGAGTGAGTGGCCAGATTCCAAACCCACTGTATGCACCAGGCAACAGAACTGTACTTTTGCTGGATAAACATCCTCCGTCTCCTACGTCAGCTGTGTTTATATAGAGGCTTGGAGTTGAAAAAAAACCCATGCCTAGTTTGCAGAATAGATATATTACACAAGAACAATTCCCTCCTCCTTCTCCAAGAATTTCTGCCTAAGAAGACTTGTCAACACCCAAATCATGACTACAGACTCTCCCTACCCCCACCAGCATTTTTAAGGACTGCTTCCCCAGCCACCTTCAACACCCACCTGCTGTGCCTGCTCTGAGCCAAGTTAGCTACCATGGCAGCCAGTCAACACTGGAGCTCCTTGACATTGGCAGCTCCAGTATAGACAAGGGTCAGAGAGCAGAATGCCTCCTGTGCACTGGGGAGAAAAGCAGGATATGGCTTTGCTGCATTTTAACAAGTGGAAAGCAGCATTCTCCCCTCCCCTCCAGCACAGCTGGCTGGGTCCACTGGAAAGCATATACATCCAACTTTATGGCTCTACAGGCACTGTGGTGGCCAGGACTATATTGCTATTACCATTGCTGTGCCCCTTCCTCCATCTAGTTCCCCTCACAGAGGCACAGGGATAGATTAGCATCTTTCTCCCTTTTGTGGTTGTGCCATCCACAGCTGTGCTGGTCTGAGCAATAGGCGGTCACATTCTTCCCAGGCCTGATTCTAGGGCAGGAAGCTGGAATGGTGGCCCCGGGGCTAGAGAGGCACAAAGACTCATTGTACTTAGTGCATCCAGAACATCATACTGGCAAGGCCAAGCAATTCTCTCACACCCTCTTCTATAGACAATCCTGAAATGGGGCTTTTGTGGTCTTTATAATCCTACAGGCCTTCCATTAAGACTCGCTTGGCTTGCAGATAAGCACAGTAATACTGGACTAAACACTTAGCATTAAATACTGGCCTGTCATGGGGCAGGCAGACAGATCCTCTGGGGCCTGCCCAGCACTTATCTTTGAGGGACCTGCAGGGGCTATTCCTTCTGTAGTTGGCCAGCTGTGTGGGAGGGTGGAAGCCAATGACCCTGCCTCCTCCTCACCACATTTGGGTGACTCACATGCAGACCCTTTGAGCACCCGTGCAGGTACTGACACTGGCACAGTTTTCCCCAAGAGTGTTATTTCTTCTTCTAGCCTGCAGTACCCCTCTCCTGTAAGCAAAGTACTTCCCCAAATCTGACTAACTGTTCTTCTGTGCTCCTGTGGGGTCCAAGAGACTGTGGAAGCCACATATTTCTTTTCACTGAGGAAGTCCTCTGTGCTTCTACATTTTACTGCTAGCTGAGCAAATCATGGGTCAGCAAGGACAAATCTGCATGAAAATTGTCAAGTTCAGCCTGCTATCATGCCAGATGGCTGGTGATAACAGCTGCCATCAAGTGGGTCTTTCCTCTACAGCAGGGGTAGGCAACGTTTTTTGGCCAGGGTGCCGAAAAAAACACAATGTCTACCTTGGAAGGTGCCAGTGTGCCGACATGCCAGAACCTGGAGCAGCTGTTTGCAGCCTCCCAGCTGCAGCCAACCCAAAGAGCCCGGTCTGCTTGCAGCAGGGCTTGCAGCCTCCCAGCCACCTGCTGAGAGCAGCCTGGGCTCCCTTGCTGGCAGCAGCTTCTTAGAGCCTGGGCTGGAGGTGGTGTGCCAAGCAAAAAGGCCTTGTGTGCCATGCTTGGCATGCGTGCTGGGGGTTGCTTACCCGTGCTCTACAGAGTCCCCAACCTGGCAAAAGCTGATGGAAGTTTCCATGGAATGAAAGAAGAATAATTAAGCTCCTTTACGCAGTGATACTTGGCAGCAGCTGCCCAAGGCTGGATTAGAAAATAAGCTGGTTGCACATACAGCAAGGGTGGACAAAATGCAACCCACAGGCTGGATGCGGCCCACTAGGCCATTCTATCTGGCCCGCAGGACCCCTAAAAAATTTAGAAAAGTAATATTTATCTGCCTCTGGCTGCCTGTCACGTGGCCCTCGACGGCTTGCCAAAACTCAGTATGTGGCCCTCCACCTGAAATAATCGCCCGCCCATGGCATACAGGGACTAGTGAATTGCTTAACAAATGGAGGGGAACATCTACACTGCACAGGGGCTTGAGTCTTGGTCTACTTGCTGAGTTTTAGCTGCTAAAATAAAACTATGTAGTTAGTCAGTCCTAATTACATATATATAAAGAATCCTCTTCCCAAAATGTTCCAGAAAGGTTGCCGACATGGACCTGGGCCAGGTAACTTAGGCTGCCAGTGACAATCTAATGAGTAACTTGCCACAGGCAATAGCACCAGGCTTTACACATGCACAGCTGGAGCCACAGGATCATGGCAAGCAAGAGCAGCTCCATTTTGCAAGACTAGGGAGGAAGAGGTCCCTGCACAGCCGTGAACACTGAGATGGCATTTGGGTTTCACATTTTGGGCACGGATGCACCAAAGCAAAGAGACTCCATCATGGGCAGATCTAGAATTTTTGAAAAGGGGGGTGCAGGTAGGATGGTGTATCATTACATATAATACACTACATATTTTGCTCTGGTTAAAAATTAACAAGAATCTTTACTAATATGCAAGGGGCCTAGGGCTGTATCGTTCAGTTTAAGATTGAAGTGAAAACATGTATATTTAATTAATTGGAATGAGTTAAAAAATCATCTGCAGGGCTGTGAAATAGAAGAGCCATTACCAGGAGCAGCTAACTGATAGCAGAATTGCAGAACAAAGGATAGCTTGATTGGTGATCCATCAAGACCATTAAAAAGAAGAGCGGGTTGTTAACAACTGTGGAATGAAGAGTTTAGAAGGGATCAGGCAGGGGCCTTTCAGGAGGAGGGGGGAGTGCGCTGGTGCACTTGCACCCCTCTTTGATTCCTGCTCATTTGATTATAATGAGCCATGAAGTCAAGCAACTCTCTCAGCACTGCCTGACTAGACATGCTGCTGCCAGTGCCAGGCAGTTGGTTTTACACTTTGGGTGGGCCAGGAATCAAGTGGGGTATGCAACTGCACCAGTGCAATCCTCCTGGATCTGCCCCTGGACTCCATTCAGTCCTTCCCCATCAAAGCCTGCATGTCAGAGTACGGCTGCTATGTCACCTCCTAAACTCTCTCTGTTGTTTCGAACAGGCAGAAAATATGTGCGTATGCCTTTGCCAGACCAGTTCTAGGAAACCAGCCTTGTAGGAGTCATTGCTTCAGGCTGCCAGATCACTTCATCTCTGCTTGCCTGGCCAGTTACTGTATTGAGAAGTAAACAAGTCGAGCTTTGTTTGGGCAGCTTGTTTCCGACTTTCTCCTTGGCCCAGTTCTGGGGCTTTACTGTATCTGGTTTATGCCACAGAAGAACAGTCAGGCTCCTGAAAGCTGCTACATCAACCACAAGGGGCTCACCCCAGTATAGGACAGCCCCCCCCCCGGGTAGCACCCCTTGGTGATTTGAAGCCAGAGGAGGTGTCTTGTGCTGTACACAGGGTTGGGGTGTGTTGGAGGCAGTGGTGGTGGGGAAAGTAGTCTACTGCACAGCCAGTATAAGACATTACAGGCTGGTTTGACCAATAGAAGCCCTGACAAAGAGCCACCGCACCATCCCAGGCACACACATGCACACATATTTGATTCCAAAGGCCTTGTGGATTCAATCAAATCCAAATGAGTATTGGCAGACTATCTCCTCTGCACCCCAATAACCTGGAAGCCTCACTCATTCAGATGCTGGTGGGCAGAAGGACAAATCCACATGCCAAATTCCTGAGCCAAAGACAAGCAATGCAGAAGTAGTTGGAAAAATGCTTGTAAGGCAGAAATCAGGACCCAAGGAAACACAACAGTAACAACAGCACTCCTCACATAGTCAAACTGCGATCAAAGTGGCCAGCAACCTGCAAAGGTAATGGCGATAATCATCTGCAGCAGGGTTATGTGTAATTACAAACTCTCAGTCAGAAGGTACTTTGATGAAACCCAGAAGCACACTCGCAAGGCTGAGGGCTGTAACTTCTGCCCCAGTCACTGACAACAGAAGAAAAAAAATCTAGCAGTGATAATGCCAGTCTCCACAATAGTAGTGTAGAGAACAAGCCATGCTAGCAGGGAGCTCCTGAGATTTAAAGAGAGGACTTACTGACAAGAGCGCCTTACTCCCTCTGCAAAGCAGAGCTGGTTGATTCCCAACCCCAGTCCTGCAGCTGAGGGTGCTAACTTGTTGGATTAGCCTGAGGAAGCTCATTCAAGCTGGAATGGCATCTACTAGCAGCTGAGTTTCAGAATGGAGGCAAGTTGTTTATAGTAGTAGGAAGTGGGGTCACGTGGGAACTGAGCCTGGACAGATGACAGCAGTCTCAGCTTCAGTCACCCTGACACATACCTCATGCAGCTTGCCTCCTCAGTCACTCATTTTTTGGCACTGGCTGTCCCCTCTTCCCTGTTGGGTCTTTGGTTATATATAGGATGCAGAGAGAGGATTAAGCAGCAGCACATATATTGGGAAGAGGGGAGAGAGAAATCCATTAAACAGTTCTTAAAAGGCCAAAGCATTCATTCGCTACAAAATTAGTTGTACAGTTTTGCTAAAAATGAAATGTTTCTAGAGCCTTGGGAGAGGAACATGGTGAGAGCCCCATTCTGTGGATCTTCAAACTAGACTAAACACATCGCTGGAAATCTCCCTGACTAGTGATCATTCTGAGGTGGCTTAGGAGAAAAATGTTTTTCTTATGCACATCTTCATACAATACACTTTGAGAGGTCTCATTTACCCTCTGCGGTGGAACAAAAACTTGTAAAGCTTGGAAGTTTTCCCGAAGTAGCATTTTTGATTTCCCAGCCAGCCTGGCTAATTGTTCCTCCATCTTTAATTTCTGTGATATCCAGCCAGAACAGATAAACACATCTATTATCTGTTAGAAAAATAATTACAGACTGTGGATCCCTTTAGGAATGTTGACATTTAAAATGGCCATTGCTGGCCAAGATCTTCAAAAACAGGAGTCTCCTGCCTGTTTGCGCTTCTTAGTAAGTGATCTGCCCAGTTTGCCAGGGAGAGGCAGGCTTTCTGCACGCTCAGAGAATTTGCTAGCTTAGGAGTTTAAACTTGGTTTTAGGAGCTTTACTTCCAGCTCCCATTTTTGAGAAAATCGGGCCTGAGGTGGCGGCGACAACACTTCACAGGCATGCAATGGGGGTGCCAACACTTTCTGCAGCTCAGACTTTTAAGGCTTATTGTTTCAGGTTCTCTGCAGATTCTGGTGCTTAATGCCATGTCAGTTAAATGCACAGTCTTTTTCGGGTCAGCAAACAAGGAGCAAAGAAGAGACATTTTCAAGTATGCTCAGGGTTAGCTAAATTTTACTTTTTAGCCACAGATTTAAGTTACAGGAATCTCATAATCCAAAATAAGGGTGTTCACGCATTGATACAAGAGCAATTATGTGGTTTAACAGAGTTCTACCTCATCCAGCATCAGAACATACTGATGCCTCAGTTTCCCCCCTTCCCAGGGAAGGAAACAATTTGTTCTTCCCTTCTGGAATTTGATATGTTAAGAGTTTAGCTCAAACCCAGGATCTCCCAGCCAAGTTCTCCAGACTCAGCAGTCCTGGCAGCTCCTGCACAGAGCTATCTCCATGGGCATGTATCTAGTGTGCTTCACTGACACCCATGACACCTATCTCTTCTGTCAGCAGAAGGAATGCCTGGCACACACCTACTTTGAGTGTGCCAGGCTGCAGCCTGTCCATTGCCTCCTCAGGACCCTCCTCCTGAGGTTCTGGCTGCACTTCTGTCCACACCTTTTCTTTTACACACTCTCCACCTGTGGTCCCACCATGTCTTGGGACCTGCTGGTCAACCTCCTTTCTGCTCTGGCTAAACTTGCCATCTACCAGACCAGGGAGGAGGCTCTGGCTAGGTAGAACCTGGGCAAATGTACAGCTGTTTTTCTGTCACTCCTTTGTGCCCATCTCTGAGCAGAGTTTCCCTGGGCGACATCCACTGGCTCCTTGGTCACATTTAAGGGGCAGTGGGTGCTGACCAGTTAGGTCTGCTCAGACTCCTCCCTAGGAGCTCTCATTATTAGCCTTTGACCAACACTGCCGTCCCCATTTCTTCTTTTGTTGTTCCCACAGAACCAGTTGCTGTGTTTCTTGTGACCTTCCTGATCGAGGGAGGCTTGCAGTTCTCTTGAAGGATCTAGACCCACCACCCTTTTCACAACACATAGGTTAGGCTCAGCAGTCTACCATGACCCTCCCAGGCTTCTGGTCCCCCTTATGGGCTTCTTGTTCTCACCCTGCACGACAGGTAGCTCTGGCAGGTCTTCACTGGCCCTTCCCTAGACCTCACTAACCCTAGATCCCATATACAAATCTCTGTTTTTTCACCCTTCTTCCAAGCTCCCAGTTTATTCAGAGCTGGTGCTCTTAAGAAAAAACCCTCCTCTTACCTGCCACCTGAGAGGCTGATGATTAGGTGGACAAGGTTCTTTGGGTGAATCTGATATATTTTATTAGACCAACTTAAATAGTTGGAAAACAATTATTAAGCAAGCTTTCAGGTTCAAAAACCCTTCCTCAGGCTAAGGAAGTTTCAGCAGTTCGTGTGTGCTCTTCCTGGATGGAATGAAAAGTAAAGAAGCCAGCAGCTGGGCTGGTATGCATACAAGACAGGTAGTCGGTGAAAATATAGATTGAGGAGTCAATGGGTGAGAGACAAGGTGGGGGGGGGGGAGAGAGAGAGAGAGAGAAGGGGGATGAAAGTGGAGAGACACCTGGGGAGTCAGATGTCAGGCAGGTTATAATGTGTCATAAATCCAATGTCTATATTTAGTCCATGATTTTTAGTATCCAGGAGGTTGATGAAGTGGAGTTCATAGGCTCGTCTCTGGGAAGTGTTTTGTAGGTTTCCTTTGAGGATCAGGACTGAGAGATTGGAGAGAGAGTGGTTTTCTTGTGAGAAATGTGCCCCCACTGGTAATTGGGTATTTCTGTCTTTGATGGATTTCCAGTGTGCGTTCGTTCTGGTGCGCAGTTGTTGTTTGGTCTCTCCTACATATCTTCCATCAGGGCATTTGGTGCATTGGATGAGGTATATCACTTTTCTGGAGGTGCAGCTGTAAGATTCAGGAATGCTGATGGCTCTGTTGTGGGGTGTAGTAATTGTGGGGGTGGTGGAGATGTGTTGGTAGGTGTTGCATTTCTTGTCATGGCATGGTCTGGATCCTTTTGGTGTGTTCTGGGCTTGAGGAAGTTTGCTTCTGGTGATGAGGTTAGCGAGGTTCGGTGCTTGTTTGAAGGCTAGGATGGGTGGCTCTGGGAAGATCTTTTTAAGAGTAGGGTCTCTTTCTAGTATGGGTTGCAATTGTTTGAGGATTTTCCGTACAGGTTCAAGGGAGGAGTGATATGTCATAACCAGCGGTGTGCAATTTGTGGGGGGTTTTCTTCTGTACTGCAGCAGTTCTTCACGTGGTATCCGGGTGGCTCTTTCAAACATGCAATCTATCTCTCTGGAGGAGTGTCCTTGTTAGGTGAAAGCCTTTTTAAGATTGGTGAGGTGGCAATCCTGGGTGTTCTCCTCAGTGCAAATTTGGTGGTATCTGAGGGTTTGGCTGTATATCACAGCTCTTTTGGTGTGTTTAGGGTGATTGCTGGTTCTGTGCAGATATGTATGTTGGTCTGTGGGTTTCTTGTATAACGTGGTCTGTATTTTATCATTCTGGATACTGGTCATCATGTCTAAAAAGGAGATGCTGGTGCTGGAGTATTCTAGAGAAAGTTGGATGGAGGGATGGTGATTGTTGAATTTCTGATGGAACTCAATCAGAGATTGTAGGTTTCCAGTCCAAATGATGATATATCTTAAGTATAGCAAGGGTTTGATGGTGCAGTTCTTGAGGAAGTCTTCTTCCAGGTGGCTCATAAAAAGGTTGGCATACTGTGGTGCCCATAGCTGTTCCCATCATCTGGAGGAAGTGTTGATTATTAAAAGTAAAATTGTTGTGTGTGAGGATGAAGTGTATAAGGCCAGTAATATCTTTGGGTCTGTATTCTGAGTTGTAATCTTGTTCCTGTAGATATATAAGGCAGGCTTGGATGCCATCCTGGTGTGATGATTAGGTGTGAATTCAATCATAGGGTTGATGCAGCAGCAGGATGTCTGTGTTCTTCTTGGTGAAAACATCAGCAAAATCCTGGTATTTGGCTGAAACCGTGATGGTCTGCTCTTGGGCTGATGACTTTGCTGACATAGGCCCTACTTTCTGGGGTACTGCAGCCTGGCCTACCACTGCCCCTGAGATTTGGGGTATATGGCACCCGTTGTGGGGGCTGGTGTGGTTGGTGGGGAGATGGCCTTAGGATGCAGCAGATGGGCGTTCTGTCAGTAGTGAGGATTAAATTGAATGAAGTCCCTTCTTGCATGCCTGAAGTTCTTAGATTTAATAGAGAATGCCCATCGAGTACAACAAGTTTAATCAGCAGATGCAGCTGAGTGCTGTACTAAGCAGCATATGGCTTATGGTACTTTTAAAGTTTTTCAGAGACAAACAATTTTCAATTTTGATTCATGAGATGAGAAAGTGTTCAGATCTTCAACACTAAAAAAGCTGTATCACATAGGCAGCATGCCCATAACACAGAAGGTGTGGGTAGGAATTTATCAACATAGCCCAAGCAGTTTTCCTATTAATAGTATTATCAGTGACAATGAAAATAACCTTATGTGGACCTAATTCATTGATTATATTTTTACAGTGGTGAGTAATATACCAAGCTACGTGGTGGGGCTCAGGTGTGTTTTGGAATGAAGGCAGACAAGGTTCTTTGGGTGAATCTGATATATCTTATTAAACCAACTTAAATAGTTGGGAAAAAAAAATGAAGCAAGCATTCGGGTTCAAAAACCCTTTGTCAGGCTAAGGAAGTTTCAGCAGTTGGTGTGTGCACTTCCTGGATGGAATGCAAAGTAAAGAAGCCAGAGGCTGGGCTGGGCTGCATTCAAGATAGGCAGTCAGCAAAGATGTAGATTGAGGAGTCAATGGGTGAGAGACAGGCTGGGTGGGGGGGATAGAAGGGGGATGAATGAATCGATTAATTCTTGGCTTCATGGAATATTTGACAATACTTGACTGTGGCCAAGTTATAGACAGTAAATTGACATTATTTGACCAGACAGTTGACTGACTTGCCAACCCTAGCAGGCACCAATTATTATGCAGTTAAAATGGAATAAAATTACATTACAAAGTATACAGTAGGGCCAAAAGATTTAATGTCCTTAAGTGGCTTGTGCACTTAACCATTATGTAGATAACTGATGTCTGTTATTAAGTAAACAACAGGCAAAAAACTGTGTCTCTGTGTGCCGTATAATTAAATTAATTATGTTCTGATTCAATATGCATGTAAGGAGTTGACTGTACGCATGCACGTTTGTGTCTTCTTTCAGTTCCTATCTAGTACTAGAATTGTTAGGACTCAGATATCTATATTTTTGTCTGCTACACGAAGTCTAGAAACCTGATTTCAATGAAGGGGGGGGGGAAGAAGAAAGTAGGACACTTTTAAATTTTTAGTAGGGGAGCACAGATACAGATTTTTTTTGGCTGATTCCGATGGACGATTATTAACCAGCCATATTGGCCAATACTGATCCAATAACCAATATGCAGCCCAGCAGCTTGGAAAGCAGCTCCCTGCTGGTAAGTCTGTGGAGGGGAATGGGGCTGGGGGCAGATTGAGGACCCCATGGTGAAGGAAGGAGTGGGGCTGGGGCAGGAGCAGGGGCAGGGTTGGGCACTGCCTAGTCTGGGCAAGGTGGGGCTCAGGGTGCAGCCGCGGGCGGATCATCCAGGAGGAGTGAGTGGTCCAGACCAGAAGCTGGGAGGTGGGTATTAGAGCATGCCTCCCTGCTCAGCTGGAGCAGACTGTTTGGGCCAAAGCAAGCCTGCCCACCCTGAGAGGGGGGTGGGTTTGCAGGGGAGGTGCAAAGCATCCTGGGATGCTGGGGGACTGTGAGCTAACTTGAATCTGTAGGGGATCTGGGACAGAAGTTCAATAAACTGATTTCACATAAATTAGTTGAGTCTGATACGACATCCATCCAGGTTTACCTCAAACTAGTTTTGGCCATTTTGAAAGCAATTTATGTGCACTGAACTTCTGGTGTGTTACAGATTTGAACTGGCTTCTGATCATTTATACCAGTTTATGTGTGATTTCTTTCCGTAGCCTAGGTAACCTGACTAAAAGTTTCAGGTAACCAGATATATCCTCTCGAGTTGCATGTGAATATTCTGCTCCCTTAGATAACTCACTAACTAGCCAATTTATTTGTCCATACATACCACAGGTTTTCATACCCTCTTAGGATATGGTAAAAGTACTGGGGTGTTGCTCTGTACCACAAGAACACAAGCACAGGAGTGCTATTAAAGACATGGCAAGAAATCATTAGTGTGTGGCACCTCAATGCTTCCTGATACATCATCACAATCAAAACTTGTAACTGGAGGAGGCTTAACTGGGAGAACCGGACATCCAGACAGAGCTTCCTCAGACTCATTTATATACTGTTGTTGGAATTGGTCTGTATGTAATTTGCATGAAGTACCGGCAGGGAGTTGCTGCATAAATGAAACATGCCACATGCATTTAGTGAGTTCTCCAGGCACCCATTTTATTCTACCAATGTAATTACATGCCCAAACAAAGCCCTGTTTGAAATGAGGAATGGTAAAACACATGCTGTCAATCAATCCATCTACTTTGGGATTTGTGTACCTGATAGGCAACACCAGGAAGTAAAAGGCAAAATGAACACACAATAATCTTTTCAAGAAAAGAGTAACAGGTGACTCCTGTGGGATGGGGTGTGTTCTGATAAATGAGGAAGTTGTCCAATTTATGTTGAAGGCTTAAGGTAGGCTGGTTGGCATACTTGAGGGTTTGCACAAAACATTCAACTAGTCCATTTGAAGCAGGATGCTTAGGAGTAGAGTATGGCAGCACGCTGTGGCAGAGGCTGCGTGGATAGCTGGCAGCTGGGGCTGAGCCATGCTGCCCCCCACCATGCAGGGGGGCTGTGCCACAAGGCCAAGAGTGCAGCTGCTGTTGCTGGTAAGCTGTGGGGGGTGGTGAGACTGGAGCCGGGCTGGGGCCGCGCGGGGGGGTTGGAGCCAGGCAGAGGGTTGCATAGGGGGGCTGGACCTGGCTGTGGGCCAAGCCGGGGGGCGGGGGGGGGGGGGCTAGAGCCAGCCGTGAGCCAAGTGGGGGGCTGTAGCTGAGCAGGAAGGTGAGTGGTGGGGAGGCGGGGGGGGGGGGTGTGGTGTGTGTGTGCTGGTCCCTGGTGGGATAGGCAGCTCGAGTCTTCTCTCATCAGGGTGCAGATCCGGGGGCTCACATCCCCGGGAGGGCTGCTGGACTGTGTCAGACTCCTCCTGGGGGTGCAAGCCTCCAGATCTGTGCTGGAGGAGAGCAGGCTCAGGCTGTGGCAGCAGCAATCTTGTCCGGTGCTGGGTGCAGCCCATGCCCAGGGCCGGTCCCTGGTGGGAGAACCAGCCTGAGCCTCCTCTCATCCAGGACCCAGATTAGGGGGCTCACACTGCTGGGAGGGTTGCCGGGCTATGCCGGACTCCTCCTGGGGGTGCGCGCTTCTGGATCTGTACCGGATGAGAGGAGGCTGCTGCTGCTGGCAAGACTTGGTTTGAACAGTTTGAGCTGCAGTTTCCCAGAAACCTCTGCACCTATCTCCTTGAAACTTGGCTGACTTCATGCTCTCAGAAGGGGCTACTATCTCTGCAATTTCCATCCCAGATAATGTTTAATTTTCACTTGGCTTTTCTACGGCATAGGTGAAAAATCTATGATTTGCGTTGTGGTTGGGTTGGCATGAAGCTGGTTCTTATTCTAGTAATCTGAGAGGTTGCTCAGTGCACATGTTAGTCTAGTCTCGACAATGGCAAAGTCCTTCGCTTGCAACGTGATGCACAGATAATCAACATATATGAAGCTCCTTGTATTACTCTATATGGGTTGGTCATTGGTATGTATGTTAAAAAGGATTGGTACTAGCATGCTACCCTTTGGGAGGCCATTAAGTCGTCATCTCCAGTGGCTCTCAGTAATGCCAACTCTTGAAAAAAAATCACAAGACTCGTGATTTTCAAGTCAAATTAATTCTGACTCATGATCTCGGAATAGAGCCCTCAAATCTCAGGATTTTTTTCTTTTGGCAATTGCAGAGCCCCCAGCTGGTAGGTTTGTGGAGGAAAAGGGGCAGGTGGAGAGGAAAAAGGTGTGTGTGTGTGAAGGGGGTGGATTGAGGGCTCCATGGTGAGGGAGGGTCACATGCACCCCATGCCTCCCCCCCAGGGTGCACACAGTGGCGGAGAGCTACCTATTTCTCCGCCCCACACCTCTGGATGAGCTGCCTGTGGCTCTGTCACGTGACCCATGACCCGACACATCTGTGTGTCTGTCCCTCACTCCCAAGCCACAGTTCCCCCCTCCAGCCCTGCTGCTGTCTCTCACTCCTGACCCACAGTACCCCGCAGTCTGGCAGGGTGTGCAGGGACCCCACTTTCCTGGGGTCCAAACCCCATACACACAACCACAGCCTCCCACATCCTCACAAATAACCCCCCACCACACACACACACACACACACACACACACACACTTCAAAAATAGGATCTCATGATTTACATACTAAACCTCTTGATTTTTAAGTGTTTGTCTCATGATTGTTGACATGGTGGGTTGGCAATAATGGGCTTTGTTTCTTATATAGTTCTACATAAAAAAATAGAAGAGATGAGATGACCTGCAGCAAGTGGCAGTGTTGTGTCACACTGTAGACTCTGACAAGGAGGTTTCACTGATTGACTGTGTCCTATGGGAGAAGAGCAAAGGATGTGCAAGCTCTACCTTAGCTCTGCACTTCATATCTTTCTAACATTTGCATTCATATTTTCAGAGCCTTGCTAATCCTTCTGGTGAGAGCTGTGCGAGGGACCTTAGTCCCGCTTTTCTTGGCTTTGACAATTTTTGAGCAGTAGGATTTTCAGGAGCCTAAACAGCCCCAGGAAGTGTAGAGCATCTGTTACCTTAACTCCAACTTGCCAAAGTTTTCTGCATGTAAATTTATCCATCACGAAGATTTACCCTATGCCTGAAGAAGGGCATTTGTGCCTGAAAGCTTGCGAAGAACAATTTTCCCAACTATTTAGTTGTTCTAATAAAAGATATCATATCTACCCAAAGAACCTTGTCTGCCCATCAGGAAGAGGATGTGATTTGTAAAAAGTTGAGCATTTGACTGGTTTGCAGCCACCTACAATGCGTGGTTTGCAGCCACCTACAATAAAAGAGCAAAGATATTGTATCTACCCAAAGAATCTTGTCTGCCCATCAGAAAAAGGATGTGGTTTGTAAAAAGCTGAGCATTTGGCATGGTTTGCAGCCACCTACAACCATGCAATGAATGGTTGTATCAGTCTGATTATGTGGAGGGAAGGGATGATGGGGTGGGGGAGAATAACCCAGAGGACTGTAGTGAAAAGGCTGCTGGATGTGAAACAAGCATTTGATAAGGTAATCCAGTAAAGAACCTGGCCCAGATCCAATTTCCAGTTGTAGCAGTATTCAAGGCTGGTACAGAGGGTGGTGAATCCCTCCTTGGGAAGTAGACTTGGATTTTTTTCCACCCCTGCATTAGCCCCAGCTCTAAGGGCTGTTCCAGGTTACACATAAAGTGATATGTGTCAAAGTAGGCTGACTGGATCATCACCTAGGGGACACCTCAGAGAGTTTATTATACCAGGGACACAAACTGATTACGCCTGAGGGCTGCTCTAGTATGATTAGATTGCACAGAGGGAATCATAGACTGCAGAAGTGGGGGTGAGGCTAATGGGGCTTAGTCCCTGCCAAACATGGGGCAGCAGTAGGGTCACAAGGCAGCCCAGCACAGATACACATGAGCCCACTGCCTCCAATTGCCCTCCCCCCACTCCCACCAATGGTGTAGAGTAAATTCCTGGGCATTGGTTCAGATTTCACAAAACCACTGGGATGGACATTGGAGGGTCCACAAAGAGGACATGCCTGGGAAAACCTGGACATATGGTAACCCTAGGTATAACATACTGTTTACAGACCCACATAAATCCTCACCCTTGGGGTGGTCCCAGAGCAGAGTAGATGAAAAAGAACATGGTGCTATTGAGAGCTCAGGGCAGCCCTCCTGCCAACATTGTGTGTGGGCACCCTACCCCCAGCACACCCCACAGGAGAACCGTCAGCAGGGGACAGGAGAGCTGGCAAGTGCCAGTCACAGACTCCAGATCTAAATGGAGAAACGAAACCCAGAGCCAGGGCAGGAAACGAAACTCTGCCAAGGGGCCAGTACAAGAGAAGGAGAGAGCTGCAAAGGAGAAAGAAGGCGGGGACCCAGGAGAGGAGGGTGCAGGGCAGTGGTAGCCAACTTTTTGGCAGGTGTGCTGCAAGATAACTGCCACTGCTCTCCCCACCCGTCCAAATGCTGCTCTGATGGAGGCAGAGGAACTGAAGCCTCCATCTGCAAAGAGTAGAAGGTGTTGGGTAGTAGGGCTGTGTGAAATTTCACTGGCTGTTTCGATTTGACACTGTTTTGACTCAATTCGAGCTCGAAACAGCAAAATCAAATCAAAACAAAGGACTGTGAAACAGCTTTGAAACGAAACGAGGCTAGTTGAATGTTTTGAAAGTTTCAAAATGTTTCAAGTTTTGAAACAGCCAGCAGCAAGGTGGTGGGAGACAGGGGAGAACTAAGGCAGTGCTCCCACCAGTAGGTGGGAGCGCAGCCCTGGCTTTCCGGGTCTCTCGCTGCTGGGGTGCAGGAAGCCAATCACAGTGCAGGGGAAGGGAACTGAGCCCAGGCTCAGTTCCCCTCCCAAGTGCTGCAATTGGGCTGGGGAAAGGAACTGAGCCTGATTGCTCAGTTCCACTCCCCAGCCCTACAATTGGGCTGGGGATGGGAAGTCAGCTCAGCTGGGCTAACTTCCTATCCCCCACGCTAGATGAGGCTAAATCATTTCCCCAGCCTGATTGTGGGGCTGGGGCTGGGAAGTCAGCCCAGCTGGGCTGAGTTTGTTTCCTCAGCCCGATGGTTGGGCGAAACATTGAAACAGCATCAAAACAGCCTAACTGTTTTGACGAAGTGAAACAGAACAGCTGTTTCAACTCAAAATGAAATTTGAAACAAAACACTGTTCTGTCCAAACCTCAGAACTGAAGTCAAAACGGAACAGTGCCATTTTGTACAGCCATACTGGGTAGGATGCTGATGCTGCTGTAAAAAGAGGGGTCAGGTGTCATCACTGAGAGCAACTCTCCCCTGGGGCACACAGCAGCTTCTGGAGCCACTTGGACGCAGAGGTGCAGTGGGTGGGGAGGGACACAGGGAAACACAACTTTTGCAAGGGAAACAAGGTCATTTGCTAAGCACTTTTCCACCTTCACAAACCAGGTCTCAACTTGCTGCTTTTTGTATACAGACATATGTTTGCATATATTTTCCCCTCAGACAGCTGCTGCTGGCTCTGTCCTTTACCTTCAGGCTCAGGCAGGTTTTGTCTGGGAATTTTCTTAATGTCTAAAACTCCATGCTGTGAAGTAATATTGGTAGCTAGAGTTGGGTCACAGCTGGCTGGCTCCTCCCCCTACACCTGCATGCTTCCTGGTGAAAGGTGTGATCCTCAGAGCATGAGGAAACTGCACAGCTGCATAGGCAGGCGAGGAGGTGGCATAGGAATGGGGGCTGCCAAAAGAATAAGCATGTCCTTGCTTCTGCAGAGTCCTGCACTCTTTCCATGGCCTCAAGCTGTGGATGGGGTGGAGGGGAAGGGCTGGAGTCCAATGATGCAGGGCAGAGGGAGTTCAAGGGCTATAAGGGTTGGGGTCTGGGACCCACCCTCACTCCCTCTGTAAAATTTCCCTTGGGGATCCTGGCTTGATTCCCAAAGGACTCCAAGAGTGTGGGATGGTCCCTGGGGCAGTAGGTTTCCACCAATGGTACCTGGTTACAAAACAGGGGGACAGCAGAATTCCTGCTCCTCTGGAGTTTCAAGAGCCTCCAGGAATGCTATGAGGCTGCTCCCAGGATGGTTTGCCTGCTTAGTTGACCTGCAGGAGGCCTACCCACCTCCTCCATCTCCACTTCCATGTCCATCCTCCCCCTCCCCCTCTGCCTCCTTCTTCCAAGCCTAGGTGTAGACACCGCTGAATGAAGCAGATCAGCAGTGCCATGATGTGTTACAGCACAGCTGATCCACTTCATTGGGTGAAACACATGCCTCCCCTTGTCCTACCTTTAATGTTGCAGAACAAGGGGCAATGTGATTTCCCTGCTTTCCCCACCCAGCCACATCCACTCCCTGTGATTGCTGAGGACAGGACTGACTGAGCAGCGAAACCAGAGCTTTTCCCTGCCCACTCAGACCCACTCCCCCAAGATCATGGAGGAGCAGAGCTGGCTGGGTGGGGGAAAGCCCTGCTTTCCTTATTCAGACAGCTTCTCCATGATCAGGTGGATGGGTCCAGCTGGGTGGGGAACCCAAACATCCTTGCTTATGGAGAGGCACCCTGAGATTTCCTGAGGTGCCTCTCTAGAAGTGGGGAAAGCAGGCAGATGCCCCTGGAAAGCAAACCGTCCTGGGTGCAGCCTCATAGCACTCCTGGAGGCTCTTGAAGGTCCCTCAAGTCCCTACAGCACCTGCTTAATGGTGGGAGAGTGTGAGCAGCTCAGGCTACTTGTACTCTTCCACCGCAGTGGTAATAGACATCTACTGCAATAAAGTAGCAGAGTCTATAACCATCTTTTGTTGCACCACTGATTTTCCTTTTGTGTGGCATGACAAAGGGTATCAACCTCGATTTGCTCAGCATCTGTGTCGCTATCAAAATGTTTATGGGGGCACAAATGAGGCATTAGGCCACATCTCTTTCCACCCTTGGGTCCCACCTATGTCAGTACTAAACAAGTGCATCATTTGCTTGTCTGTAAAAAGCAGTACCACTCCCAACAGAACAGTAGTACCTAGCTCCTGCAATGAGCATCAAGAAGAGAAGCTGGGTATGCCCAGGAGACAGGCAGCACCAAATTAATAATATTGGGGCCCCAGAATGGCAGAGGAGAGGGCTACAAATAGGCAACCCCACAAAGTACAAAGAAATAACAGTTCACAAGAGAAAAAGGTTTTTTATTGGTACAGGCTTGTCTGTCAAGGAAAGGCATACAATAAACACATCTCTTGAAAGAAACAAAGCAGAGTATTGCAGTGTGGGCATACACAGCACTTTCTCAACAGCAGCAAGCACTCAGAAGGCTTTGGAGACCAGGCACCTGGCATCTGGCATGAGGGAAAGGAGTGGATGGAGCTACCCATCTCCATGGTGCTGGCTCCCCCAGGGAAAAGGCTCTGGGATGCTTCAGGATCTTTCACGCAGGCTGTCTGGAGCCAGGGGCTGAGACTCCAGTTCCAGGACTGCATGGGAGCCATCAGAAGAGCACTGGCCCATTCATTAGCACAGTCACTGCCCACTTCTTCTCCTGGGAATGAAAGGGTGGGGAGGAGGGTGCACAGCGATGAGGTAGGGAAGCTGAAGTTGGGTGAAGACCTCCTGCTGAGCTGAACGCTGAGGTTGGGGGACTCACTTGGCATAGCCCTGGTTCCCAGTGTTGGTGCTCTCATGCCACACTAATGAGAGACAAGCAGGACTCCCGCTGAAAACAGGACGATGAGCACAATGACAAGCAGGATGCTCAGCCCCAGAACTGCCACATTCAGAGATTTGGCAGTCTTGCTGTACTTCTCTGCACCATTGGTATCGCCTGCAAGTTCGCGGTCTCTCACCTGGTAGAGGAGAGGACAAGTTGTAAGGGGAGATTGCTTAATACCAATGGGGGGCACCCACATCTCCTGTGTAAAGGGTTGAGTCTTTGCAGCTCTCAGAGGCCTCCACAGAGTTGTGGGTGTGGGTGGACTCTGAATGTAAGGCTACAGTCCCACATTGGTGGTGGCAAGCAGCAAAAAGAAAAGATGCCTCCCATTGTGGGACTCCATTGCCACACTCAGTCTTGCGCCTCCATTCACAGACCAGGACTCCTCTCACCTCCTCTGTCTGCTGGCCCTGCTCCCCTCATCCTTTCCATTTTTGCAGCCTGCAGGGAGGGATAGGGCCAGTGCTGCTGCCCACCCCCCCCCCCCTGCCCACTCTGTCACTGCTGCCTGCAGGGTTGGGGGGCCAGGGCCAGTGGTGCCGGGGGGGTGGGGACAGAGGCCTGGGGCTGCTCCTCCCACCCCCACCCAGGGGAGCCGGCAAGGACAGAGCCCCCCACCACGCTGCTGCTGCCACCTTCAAGAAGCCCCGTTCTGTGCACTTCCCCGTTCCATCCACTCCATTGCCGCCACCTCCAGGGAGCAGGGCAGCTGGCCTTGCCCCCACCCCCACTTTGTCCCTTTTGTCTGTACCACCAAGGCAGCACTCCACTGCGCTGTCACCTCCTGTCCAAACTCTGTATTTGCACTCTGATTGGTTGTTTCTGTCAGCCAATCAGAGTACGAATAAAACATTATGGACAGACAGACAGACAGATTAAGGCTTAGAATTCTGCCTTTTCCCTAACATTTCATTCATCCCGCAGTGTGCCTGTTCAGTTGCTCTTGTGAAGGCAGAGTTTGAGCCCAAGGGGCACTGACACCAGGTGTGCAGTCATTCCGGTAGCTAAGGAAAGCCAGCCTAGTGGTGACACCAACAGCTGGGCCACAGAAGCCCCCAGTGAGCTCATGATCAGCAAGAATGGCAGAGAGCACAGCTCTCAGTGGTGTCAGAGATTTGTGACTCTTAAGGGCACAAGGGATCATTATGACTTCATATATTAGAAAGGACCATTTAGGCCTGGGTTTGGCAGGAAACTGAGTCTTATCCAGGAACGCATGGGCCAACTACTTGCTGCTGCATCAGATCTTATTCCCCATCCTTGCAAAACTGGGCTCCTTCCAGCACTGATTGCAGCTTACCTACAGGGAAGAGTATGTTCTGATGCTCCTGATAAGTCATGTAGTCCTAACCCTTTGGCCAGGGCAGGATTATTTTCAGCACTATATCCTCTAGCACAGTGATTCTCAACCGGGGTGCTGTAACACCCAGATGGACAACAAGATTTCAAATAGGGATGCATCATGTTAAAAACATTTTGACTTGTTCTGGTTTTTATGAGTTCTTTGCACTGAAAAGTGGCTCTATACTATTTCTGTAGTCAAAGTGAAAACTAAAAGCTGGCTTTTTCCAAAGGGTGCCTGGAATCTAAAAAGATTGAGAAACATTGCTCTAGCACTTTGTTTGGCATGGATAAAGCTTCACTGTCACTACCATTAATTAGCAAATTAAAAAAAAGAAACCATACAATCCAATCCAGGCCTACACAGTTCCAAGCATGTATAAACAATACTGGACCAATAAATGGTAGCCATGAGTTCAGAGCTATCAGGTTTTTTCTGTGGAAGCTCAGGACAGGAATACAGCAGTAGAAATCTGCCTATTCATAGACTGTAAGGCTGGATGGGACCTCAAAAGATCATCGGGTCTAGCCACAGGTGTTTTCAGCGCTTCCAGCAGGGCATGATACTGTACAGCTTCAAGTGATCAAAGAAAATACCATACATGGTTTCATAGCAGAGCTAGGGATACTGCCAGAGGCAAAAGACATTGCTAAAAAGAAGGATGTGCACCCAAATGTTGAAAACAAGGAAATGCAGAAACTCTAGTAGGTCAAATTGAAAAGCATGATAAGGCAAGCCAAAGATTAATTTGAAGAGTACCTTATGAAAAAAAATTAAAAGCAAAAGAAGATTTTTTTAAAATATATCATCAGCAACAAGCTAGATGGAGAGTCTGCGGGACCCTCAGATAGGCTAGGTGTAAAAGATGCATGTGGGAAAAATGCAGCAGTAGTAGAGAAGCTATGTGAATACTTTCCCTTGGTTTTGACTACAGAGGATATTTGGGACACCAGATCAATTCTTCTTAGATAAATCCAAAGAGTTAAATCAAACTGAAGTGGCAATAAAGGTTTGGGAACTGATCACAAAATTAAGCAGTAGCAAGTTACCAAGACTAGATGGCATTCTCCCTAGAGGTTTGGAGAAAGTTAAATGTGCAGTTGTAGAGCTGTTGCTAATAGGATATAACCAATAGCTCCAAAAGCAAAGACGTTTGCACAGCTTATTGCTAATATGTATGTAAAGGTGCTGAAGGGTTTCCTCAGAGCTTGCAAGCTCAATCAGGGTGTTTGCACTTTTGGGACAAGGATTTGCAGCAGGCTGTGTACATAGATGGTATGCATGTGATTGGACAGCTGTAACTCCAGGGTGGGAACCTCGGGAAAACAGGGGAGACTGCTGGGGAGAGGGAAGCTGAATCTGTGCTGAGAAGGGCTGCTTCTAGCACAACTGCTCCTGAGAGGACGACTGGCAGAAGAATTATTGCTGAGTGAGCTGCTACTGAGGGCAGAGGAACTACAAGCCACTGAGTCCCCAGCAGGATCGCCTGGTATCCTTTACTAAAGCAGCAGGGGTTGTGCAAACAGGTTCCCCTCCCAACTCGCAAGTTCCCCGGGTGCAGGGAGTCACTGGGAGGGAGTCAGGGACAGGGGTTGCTAGAGGGGATTCTCTGGGCGAGCTAAAGAAAGCAGGGAATCGTGGCTGTGGGGGAGCTCCAGCAGAGAGCTCAATAATGTACAGCTGAGAAGGCAGACAAGGTTCCTTGAGTGAATTTGATATCTTTTATTAGACCAACCTAAATGGTTGGAGAATAGTTATTAAGCAAGCTTTCGGGTTCAAAAACCCTTCGTCAGGCTACGGAAGCTGCAGCAGCTCTTGGAAGAGCACACACCAACTGCTGCAGCTTCCTTAGCCTGACAAAGGGTTTTTGAACCCGAAAGCTTGCTTAATAACTATTCTCCAACCATTTAGGTTGGTCTAATAAAAGATATCATATTCACCCAAGGAACCTTGTCTGCCTATATCCTTAGACCAACATGGCTACAACCTAAACCCCTGTAGCTGAGAAGGGGCACTCCAGGTGCCAAACACAGAGGAGCTGCCTTGGGAAGTGTCTGGGGAATGGTGTGATTGATTGTAGGCATCCAGGAAAGACCATAAGGGAAGAAACCCTGGTCTCTGGAGCAGTCACATCCGAGGTCCCGACAGGCACCCCCATCTTCTGTCCAGGTGACGGCATTGCCACCCCTCTTCTGAGGCAGAGCGAGCACAGCTCCCCGGGGCTCCACTGCAGCCACTGCACAGTGGGCTACTTTACTGCAGGCAGAGTGATTTTGCGGAGACCTGGCTAAGTGCAGAAACCTGTTATAAGTTGCCTGAGTGTTAAAGTTGATAGCATAATTGCTTTTGTTATATGATAAGTATTTGCTTTATCTGCTGGTATAGATTATTATTGAGCTCATTGAAAATATTTTGTTTTGTTATTTATGGGACGTCAAATTTGTCAATCTCTGTTATTATTGTAAATAATACATTATTGTAAATAGTTATTTAGTGTGTGGTCTGGTGCGGGGAGGACCACAGGAGAGCACTCCCACAAGTGGTGCTCCCAGCCTGTAGACAGGGTAGGGGTAGACCGAAAACTATTGGTACCCCAGGATCCCAAAAATTTGGACGTGGCTGCGGGTAGCACCGCCACCAGGGTTACATGTGGAACTCACTGCCACAGCAGGCTGTCAAGGCAGGTAGCACAACCACCTTCAAAAAGGGAGTAGACACGTTCATGAAAGACAAGTCAGTTGGGAGCTATTAACAAGAACAGTCAGGAATGTCTCCTCTGACAGCCCTAAACTAATGATGGTTGATGCCAGGGGAAGTCTGATGGGAATGGATAACTCGAGCTATCCCTGTTTCATATATTCTCCATCTAAAATATCTGCTGTTTGCCACTGACAGATAGGCCTATTTCTTGTGCAGTGACAGTAAGCCAAAGTCTATCAGGAACTACAAGCTTCCATCAGTGGTACCCAGCAACTGGTGTCTTGGGACAACAAATGACACAGGATCCTGGGCTAGATGGACTCCTTGTCTTACTCACTATGGCATTTCTTAAGTTCTTACATCCTTATGTCCTAATGCCTATATTTTAATAACTACCAGGTATTTGCATATTGAATAGCTGCATAAACTCCTTGAATGCACAGCAGTATCCAGCATCCCTATAACTCTTGGTATCTTAACTGTGCTCAGGTTATCACCATGTTCAGTGTGCAACTCTCTGCCCACTTCGTATTTAACAGGAGGAACAGTGGAAGTGTTCCAGGGGGTTGCAGTGGTGCAGTAGCTCCCACCTTTGATTTCTGCTCTACCCAAAGTTTGATACAGAGGGCATGGCAGGGGCAGCAGCATTTCTGTTGAGACAGCTGTGAGGGAATCACTTGACTTCATGCTAATTATAATCCACCTGATTCCTTCAGCTCTTCATTCCACAGGTGACAATGGCTCCAGCAGTTCTCCTGTCTTTTACCTGCTCCTAATCACGTAGCTCCTATTTCACAGCCCTGGAGACTATTTTCTGTTTACTCAAATGTGGAAACCTTAACTTGGGGAACATCAACTCAAGTATGGAATTAACTTTTTGTGAAGCATTGCACTGTCAACCTGCTCAAGATTACATTTTTTTTTCTGAATCTGAAAGAGATGTAGAGTCTAATGGCAACAGGACTGATGACACAACATTTTTGGATTATTTTTGCCTAGTTTTTTGTGGCTTTTTATATATAATGCTTGGGCAGCGCAGCCTCACCTTGACAGAGAAGGCAAGCACCAGGAAGCTGAGGCAGCAGGGGTGCAGAAGATGGTGCTGAAGAGGGACCAGAGCACGTAGTTGTGGGGTGGCTCCAGGGGGGCTCTGCGCTGCCCTGTAGGCAACACTGTAGCGGGGGTGCTGGCCTGGCCCGGCAGCGGGAGGGGACAGGGCGGGCCAGGCAGTGCTGAGGTGGCCACAGGGGCGCAGCGCAGAGGGGGCCCCTGGGCTGGGTTGTGTACCTCACCCCTGGTTACAGTCCTTGCTCCTTGTCGTCCAGCACATAACAGACACTACCGCAGGCTTCCTTCACAATTCTCAAATTCCCCATGATAGATTTCCTTTTTTCCAAAATGAATTAAAGCTGATGGGGTCTGCTCTCTTGTTTTGTTTGTCTCACAAACCTCGGAACTGATCAAAAAAATTAGCTGGAGTTGAACTAAACTGTGTATCTGAAACTAAAGCTTTTCGTTAATGTGTCCATCCTGGCAACAGAGACATTAAAGACACCATGCGGCTGCTCAAACAATACAAGAAACTGCAGGGGCTTGAGGGGAAAGTCCTATTCAGCCCTACTCCCTCCAAACATTCATTGCCTTTGGATCAAGAATGAGTTGAGGGCCCTTCAGGGCACCCACTAGATATGAAGCTGCCTTTATTCTGATCCAGGAAGGAGCAGCCTGTAGACAGGGATGGCTCCTGTCACCCCCTGGTGAAATGATAGTGTCCAAGGCTCTGTCTACGCTGTAGTCTGGAGGTGTAATTGAAGCAGACCCCAAGTAACTTTAAAGTAGCTAGCTTAGGCACTGGTGCCTTACTTCTGCTGAGCACTTATGCTTACGCAGACTCCTCCCAGCCTGCTGACACTCATCTTGTTATGGCTATGGTGTTACCAGCACCTGAACTGGTAAGTTTATAGCTAGTCCAGGTGCATCTTTGTGGGCTGCAGTCACATCTTTGAGTCCAGTCCTCTGAGGCCAGATCCTCAGCTGGTACACATAGGCACAACCTCACTGACTTCATGGAGCCCAATAGATTTATTACAAGAGAGCATGTGCTTTTTTATTTTAGGTCTCATAAAATATACAGGACAGTGCAACTGATTGGGGGAGGGGTGGATGGTGACCAGCCCTGGCACTAGCCCTAGGCCCCAAATTGGGAAGGGGTGCAGAGAGAGTAGCCCCCACACTGCTGACATGGTTGTCTCCACTACCACTGGCTGGCCAGCTGCAGCTTCTGGACTGAACAGATTCAGTGAAGAGATATAACAAGAGTCTTGAAGGTATGGAGGGTGCAGCTTGTATGTGCCCCGTTTTCTAAAGCAGCAGTTCCCAAACAATGATCCGCAAATCCACAGTAATGGTCTTGGGAACTGCAGTGCTCCCACCACCGTCATTTTTTGATTCCAAGCTTGCTGGTATTGGTGCATGGTGGCCTCCAGCACATTCTGGAGATTGTGAGGGGTCAGCTAGCTCAAAAAAGTTTGGGAAGCACCAATCTAAAACCAGCCCGCTTGCACCCCAAGAAATCCACCTGCTCCCACATCATGGACATGTACACACGGCTCGGTCACTATCGCACGTCATACTATCCGTGGGTTGTGTTGAGGGTCCAGCTGCCAGAAACCTACTGTTTACTCTTAACATCAGGAAGTCCTGCTGGGGGCCAGCAGCCAGCACCACCCAGGCACACCTGTACTTTCTAGCTGCTCCATGTGGTGGCAGCTGAGGAAAGTTTTGCCTGGTGTGGAAGAAATCAAACTTTGCATTGTGTTTGTATCAGAATTGGCAGAGCCATCTAGGTTTATTTAAAGCTATACAAGTGATCACAAGGAGGGTTCTCAAAGGAACTCTGACCTCTACAACTTTACAAGCGTAGTAGACAGCGAGAAAAGATGCAGGGTTCAGACAAAGCAACCTTGAGAGAAACAGAAAGATGTTGATTATTCGTTTGTCACATGTAAGCAGTTTACTTATTCAGAAAAAAAACCTCCACTGTGTTTTGGGAACAGTTATCAGCTTCTGGTTCGGGGGAAAAGAGGAGGTTAACATCTGCACATACAGCTTAATATATCAAGACAAAACAAGGCATGAAGGTTTTTTCTTATCTTAGAACATTTTAAAACACATAGCATCAGCATCTTTTTCTCTCCTCTTTCTTTGTCTCTCCTCTTAGTCAAGTAAGAGGCCTGGTTAAACTTATTTCCACACTGGTGATTTTTCTTAGCCTCTAAATTCTGCTCTGTGGTGTAGTCCTGGCAGCCACAGCTGGGTGGCTCCTCCACCCACCCCCTCCTACTTCCAGGTGAAAGGTGAGATCCCCAGAGCATGAGGAGGTTTCTCAGTGGGCAGGCAAAGAGGGAGCGTTGGGATGAAGGTTGCTGAAAGAACAAACATGGCCTTGCTCTCACAGGGTCCTGCTCTCCTTTCATGGCCCCAAATTGAAGATGGGGTATAGGGGAAGGGCTGGAGTCCAATGATGCTGCAGGGCAGAGGGAGCACACAGGGGCTAAAAGGGTTGGGATCTCGGACCCACCCCCATTCCCTCTGCAAAGCTTCCCTGGGGAATTTTGGCACCTCCTGCAGGACTCCCAAAGTGTGGGATGGTCCCTGGAGCAGCAGGTTTCCACCAGTGATGCCTGGTTACAAAGCAGAGGAAGGAACAGCAGAATTGCTGCTTCTCTGGGGCTTCAAGAGCCTCCAAGAATGCTATAAGGCTGCACCTGGGACGGTTTGCACATATAGCTGCCCTGCAGGAGGCCTCCTCTTCCTTCTCCATTCTCCACCTCCCCCTGATCCCACTCCTCTTAGCTCCCACCTATGTCCCTGTCACACAAGTATTTAATTTGCTTGGCTGTAAATGAAATAACAGTCCCAGTGGATTGAAGGAGCTGTAGCTCTTGAGATCAGCATTAAGAGGAGAACTTCAGTATACCCAGGAGACAGGCAGCAATGAATTAGCAATGGACTATCAGCCCTGAGGGGCAGGACAGAGGCAGCTGAGAACAGGCAACCTCACATAGTACAAAAAATAACAGTTCACAAGAGAGACTAGAAAAGGCCTTTTATTAACAGAGGCTTACAGAGGACTAAAAAAACAAATCTCTTGAGAGAAACAAATCTGGGTACCACAATGTGGAGATGCTCATCTCTTTCTCAAGGCAGCAAGCTCTCAGAAGGCTCTGGAGCAGGGGTGGACCCTTATTTCAGCTGGAGGGTCGCTTAATGATTTCTGGTGAGCTGTTGAGGGCCACAAGGGTACACCCGCTCCTTGACAGGAGCCCCGCCCCCTGGTCAACATTTTGGGACCAGTAGTCCCGCCCCTAACTCCTGACCTTTGTCATCAGAAGTCCCTCTCCTTGCCCCCAGAAGCACTCCTTTTGGGAAGGGGTTTTGCCATCTTGGAACTGCTCAGGCATGTGGCAGGTGAAGCCCCCCAGCAGCACACAGTCCCAGAAAGCCCCAGGACTGCATGTGGCCAGGCCTCCGGCTCCACTGCATGGGGCTCACATGCCTGAACCCTGTGCTGCCAGGGGGAGCTAGGGGCGAGGAAGCTAGTGGTGCACGTCATGGGGCTTGGCTGGGGTGGCAGGTAGAGGAGCCAAGCCGGCCCAGATCCATAGCACAGAGCTCTCCACTGTTCCCCATGACCTGCGCATAGCAGTGAGTGCCAATGGGCTGTCAGCTCCATCATGTGGGGTTACCTCTGCAGGCGTGCACCTCAAGTGGAGAACCCAGGACCTACACAAGAGCCCTGCATGATGGAGCCAAGTGGACCACGCTCCTCCTGCCCCAACCTGAGCCCCTGCCAGCCCTGGCCCTGGGGCACCAGTGCAGACCCCATGCTCCTGTCCAGCTTCTGCTTTACTCCTACACGCCATCACCACTTCCCCGCCTGCCGTGCCCACTGTCACCACCACTTCCCTTGTCCCCAGGTGCTGCCACTGCCTCCCTTCCCTTGCCGCTTTCCTAAATTCCTCCCCACCCACCAACCCACTGCTGTTGCTACTTCCTTTTCCCCCTTACTCACCACTGCTGTTTCCCTGCCTGTGGGGCCAGGGTGGAAGTGCAGTCTATGCTGCTCCCATGGGAGTGAGTGGGGTTCAGCACCATGTGAGCACAGCAGGGGCAGCCCGGGACCCTGCCGGATATAGTGAATTGGTAGGCACCCACCTGCAGGCTACATGAAATTATGAAATTGCCTGGTGGGCTGGATCTGGCCTGTGGGCCATATTTTGCCTGCCCCTGTTCTGGAGACTAGGCAATCAGAGGTAAAGGAGTGGCTGGAGACATACATCTCCATGGCACTGGCTCCACCAGGGAAAGGGACTTTCAGGCAGGCTCTTTCAGGAGATGGGGGCTGGGACTCCAGTTCCAGAAGTGCACTGGAGTCATCAGGTGAGCATTGGTCCCTTCATTAACACAGCCAGTGTCCACCTCCTTTCCTGGGAATGCAACAGCAGAAAGGAGGGTGAATGGCAGTGTTGTGAAGAAGGTGCTGGGTACAGACCTTCTGTTGAGCCGAACCCGGTGGGGGGCGGGACTTACTTGCTGTAGCCCTGGGTGTTCTGGATCCATGGTCCTAGGAAGATGCCCGTGTGTCCCATTGCAAACAGGATGATAAGCACAATAGTAAGCAGGATACTCAGGCCCAAAACTTCCATGTTCAGGGATTTGGCAGTCCTACCATAGCTGCCTGCACCACTGTTGTCACCCATAACTTTGCTATCTCTTGCGTGGTGGAGTAGATGATAAGGAGTTAGGGGAGATTGTTCACTTCTGTGACATCCACCCTGAGCCTCGCCTCTCACAGCCCCAGCACAGGCAGAACCTGACCCCCTGCTTTTGCTCAACCACCAAGATACACGTCTCAGCCTCAGTTATGTCAGACATTTGTACCTTAATATTTAGAAAGGACCATTTAGACCTCAGTTTGGCAGGAAGCTGAGTTTTATCTGGGAGCACGTGGCCCAACTACTTGTTCCTGTTTCAGATCATACTCCTCATTCTCTCAGAACTGGACTCCTTCCAGTACTGATGACTAGGCCTGTGTGAGTAGGCAGCTATTCAATCCAGCTTCGGATCCAGCAGCTTTGGATGCCAGGGATCTGATCCAGAGCTCTGGATCGGTTTCCCGCTTTGATCCGGCCGAAGCAGCTCTGAAGCTTTGGAGCCGCCTCGGAGATCCAGCCATAGGGTATAATGGGGAATCAATGAAATATCTATAACTTTGTTGTTTTTTGTCTGATTTGGATGACACTTGCAGGGATGGTAGCCTCTGCTGAGAGCAGAAATCCTGACAAGTTTCAAGAAGATCAGTGCAGGGGTTTGGGGGGAACTGCACCCCAGATTCTTGAAAGCAAAACTCATGTCACGTGTATGTGTTACACCACAGGGAGGTCAAAACTGCAGAGGTGGTAGCCCCTGGTGAGGCCACAAAGCCTGCCAAGTTTCAAGGAGATTGGTGCAGCCTCCTGCTCTGTTGCCTGCATACTGGACTTGTTTTTCTGAGACATTGGGAAGCTGTTAGGTTCTGAAAAGGTGGCTGGCAAATTTTGGGGGCTGTTATATAGGCATGTCTTGAATGAAACATTTTGAAAATTCTACATACTCATAACCAAGGATCCTGGTTTTCTCTGATTTAAAAAAAATCCCCAATTTTTGGTTAAAAAAAAGTAACCCCAAATCCACATTTTTCCATGATTAAAATGAAACACTACTAATATATATATATATATATATAGTAGTGTTTCATTTTAATATCAGAAAAATGTGGATTTGGGGTTATTTTTTTAACTGAATATTGGGGTTTTTTTCCAATCAGAGAAAATCAGGATCCCTGCTCAGAACTGTGAAGGTGTCAACTATGTCTCAGAACTGGCAGTCAGGGCGATCTGATCAAGCACCATTTACGAACAAAGCAATGGTGATAGGAGTAGCCTGGCTCAAATCGGCCCACATTATCTGTACGGATAGATTGATATGGTCCCACTGTCCATCATACTTGAGTGTCTGCAGCTAACAGCTCTGCCTACAAGCAAAAATTCCCCTACACTCACTGTGCCACTGAATCAAGCACTCAGCTGAGCTGGGGCTCGTAGGGTACTGTGTCTTTCACTGCCAAAACCCCAACTTTGTTCCCAATAAACAACTGAATAATATCTGGGGGATGGGGGGCAGGAAGAGGTTGTCCAGAACTCGATATAACAGGTTAGGGGAGAAGAGTGGGGCACCGGAGGCTGCAATGCTCAAGCAGCAATACAATGTAGCATGGATGTTAATGAAGCCCCATTCTAAAACTGGGTGGAGGCTGAGTACAGACATTTGTTGAGAAAGGACTTGGTGGTTCTGGTGTCTTGATGCCTGTTTGAGGTCTTCAGGTGTTAATGGTAGCTATTGAGACATAATGCTGTCCAACACACACCCCTGTTTTGAACTTGGGCTAGTGCAGGGCAGGCCACTTTTCAGGGGAGATGTTTCTTTCAAACCTGGGTTATTGCAGGGCATGGCTGATTTATGGGGAAATGTTTTTTTCAACTTTGGGTTCTTGCTGGGCACGGCCTGTTTACTTGGGAAGATGCTTTTTTCTAAACCTGGGTACTTGCAGATCAGGCCTGTTTTCTGGGGAAATCCGTCCTTCAGACCTGTAGAATTGCAGGGCCGGCCTCTTTGCTGGGGAGATGGCTGTTTCCAAAAAAGGGTTATTGCAGGGAAAGGCTTTTTTTCTATGGAGATCCTCTCAGGTGTGCCTATTCACTAATCTGGTAAAAGACAATATCTTACCCCCAGGGTGCATAAGCAGGTTTCTAAACTCCATATTTCAGTTCCAAGTGGACGGGCGGTACATCACCTTCCCCACACCCACCACGGCAAAAGGCAAAGGCTCTGTTGTGCCAACACCCGGGGCATGGACACCTGAGTGGGGTAATCATTGACATATATACAGGAGGTCACTTTCAATGCTAATTGATTGTATTCAGTCCCCTTTTCTATTCAGAGCGCTCCCCACTCCTCTGCCCACCATGAACCTTGGTGGTGCTGTGCATACTGGCAAACAACCTGGCCTTGTGGAAGCTGGACAGAATGAGCGAGGAGGGCCAAATGGAGATTCCAGACAAAATGAGTGAGGAGGACAACATGGAGATTTTGGATGAAATGGGTGAGAAGGACAAAATGGAGTTGAGTTTCTCTTGGATTTACTGAATAGCATAGAAGTCCAGCTAATGATCACAATGTATGCTGTGTTAATGCTTGTGTAACAGGGGTGGTACGCAGAAAGATACGCAGTCTCCAAATGAGGGGATGGTCAGTGGGTGCAGGTGTGCTGTGGGAGGCATGGCCTCTAGGGCTGTGCGAAACAGCACTGTTTCGTTTTGATGTCTGTTTCACCGTTTTGACAGGACAGTTTAGTTTCGAGTTTTATTCAGTTTCAAAGCACTGTTCTGTTTCGTTTAGTCGAAACTGTTTTGACGTTTTACCCATAGGCTATAATGGAGTATCACAATTATAGACTCATATAGACTGGGTAAATACTCACTGGCATTGGCAACACAGGGAGTGCATGCAGGTGCACGTGCAACCCCTGAGATTGGCTGTGCCCCCCCTGAGAGAAGCGCCAGCGGCACTTCCTTTCTGGTTTTGCAACCAGCACTTCTGCAGCCACCCCCTTCCCCCCCCCCCCCCCCGGTTGGCAACCAGCACTGCTGGTGTCCCCCCAGTATTAGGAGGCACCAATCACCCATGCTTACTGGGGAGAAATGCAGAGATAACATTTGTGGATAGAATAAATGACTGATTTCTAGAAAGACTAGTTCTGAATCTGAACCCACAAGAGAAGCAGCAATTCCAGATCAAATCCTAAGCAACACACAGGATCTGATTTAAGAAGTAAGTGGCTCTGTAACAGTGGTCATAAGACAGTTAAATTCAACAACTCAGTAGGAGTAGTAAGCTAAAGAAAGAAAAATCCAACACACCGATATTTAACTTTAAAAAGGGGAACTGTACAAAAAGAGGATGTTAGCTTGACAGACATTTAAGGGAGCACCAAAGAAGGTAAAAGCCTGAGAACTGTTTAAAAACATCATATCAGATCCTCACCAAAAGTGTAAGCCACAAATCAAAAAGGGTACCAAGTGGTCACAAAAAATACCCTGAATGGTTTCATTACAGCAGAGTTAGGGACACTATCGGAAGCAAAATACATCATTGAAAAAGAAGGATGTGCGCCCAAATGATGAAAATAAGGAGATGCAGAAATTCTGGCAAGTCAAACATAAATACATAATAAGGCAAGCCAAAGATGAATTTAAAGAGTATCATGTAAAAGAGGTTAAAAGCAAAAAGAAGATTTAAAAAATATATATAATATTAGCAACAAGCTAGAATGACAGTCTGAAGGACCATTAGATAGGCGAAGTGTAAGAGATGCACTTGGGGAAGATACAGCCATAGCAGAGAAGCTATGTAAATTCTTTCCATTGGTTTTGACTACAGAGGATATTTGGAACATCAGATCAGTTCTTCTTAGATAAATACAAAGAGCTAGATCAAACTGAAGTGGCAATAAAGAAGGTTTGTGAACTGATCAAAAAATTAAGCAGTAGCAAGTTACCAAGACTAGATGCCATTCACTCTAGAGTTCTGGAGCAAGTCAAAGGTGCATTTGCAGAGCTGTTGGCAATAGGATATAACCAACAGCTCCAAATAGCCTCTTTAAAGCAAAGAGGAAGCACTTTTTTGCACAGCTTGCTGCATTGGTGACACATAGGGGGCGTACAGGGGTGCACATGCACCCCCTGAGAGTGCTGGTCCACTCCCTGACCGGCTGCACTCCCCGCTTAGGCGATGGGCGGGGGGGACAGGTGACAGCACCGATGCCTACCCTGTGAGCGCTAACTGGGGAGTGGGAGTGCCGGATGTAGGCCGTGAACGCTTCTAGAAGCACTGTGGCCACTTCTGGGTGTGCCATTGCCACTTTATGGAACAGTGTGATTGTTCACTGGGCAGTAAGTTTTGCCAGGAGGTGAGATTGGCTGTGGGGGATTGTCGCTGACTGGTCACTGGGGGGGCATGTGCCCCCCTGACTAAGGTGGCACCAGTCGTCCATGCATGTGCACTCCCTGAGTGTGGCGGTGCATCCCCCCTGAGAAAAGGCGCCGCTGACACTGCTGGCGGTGTCTGTGGGCTGTCTGTAATCGCTGCTGGCCGCCACCAATGCTGGTCAGCACTCGCTGCTGCGGCATTCACCACTGGTCGGCACTGCCCTACCCCCGCACCCCACCTCCGCCAACAGTGCTGAGGCCGCCTGCGGAAACTCCCCACTTGCTGCTGCATTGCTCCTGCCACTGACAGCACTGCCACCACCTGCAGGGGCTCGCTGTTCCCCAACAGCCTCCGGGGGCTTGTAGCATTCATGGCTTGTTGCTAACACGTGGAACTCACTGCCACAGCAGGCTGTCAAGGCAGGTAGCACACCCACCTTCAAAAAGGGAGTAGACGCATTCATGAAGGACAAGTCAGTTGGTAGCTATTAACAGCAGTCAGGAATGTCTCCTCTGACAGCCCTAAACCAGTGATGGTTGATGCCAGGGGGACTCTGATGGGGATGGATCACTCCAGCTACCCCTCCTTCATACACTCTACATTTAAAGCATCTACTGCAGTGGTAACCAACCAGTTGGGTCGATTGGGCAGCCCCTGACAGTTGATCTCAGTATAGGGGGGCTAGCTCCCCCACACTGAGATTGACTGTTAGAGGCTTCATGATTGGGAGCAGCCGGGATGCAGTCTGGGAGTGGCAGGACACAGGAGTAGCAGGATGCACGTGGCTGAACTGATCTGCACCCCCTGCCATAGGGGTCCAACAGGGTGAGTAGGATGGTGAGTGGGAAGATCCCCCTCCACATCCCCTGCCACCGGGTGAGCGGGGCCCCAGGTGGCTTGCCCAGGTGCACGGGGGTGGGGGTTGCCATTGCATACACCCTGGCAGAGCCCCAGGGGGCACATGCCCCCCCAAGCTGTGCACAGGGCAAGGCGGCTGCTGCTGCATGCTGCTTTTTGTGCCTGAAGCCTGACTGCAGCTTGGAGCTTGGGGTGCAAAGCCCAGGACTCAAGCCCAGTGTGCAGTGGCAGCTGCCTTGCTCCATGCATGTATCGGGGGGCACGTGCCCCCCAGGCCTCTGCTGGGGTTTGTGCAGTGGTGGGAGGCCCTCCATGTGCCTGGATGAGCTGCCCAGACTCCGACCCTCCCCTGGCCTGCCCGGGCCCCACCCATCCCTGCCCCTGCCCCTGCCCCACTCCCTCCCTCACCACAGGAGCCTTGTTTCCTTCCCCCACACCCCCAACTGACCTGCTGGGCAAGGGGGTGTGGGGGGAGGAAGGGTGGGTGGGGCTGGAGCAGGTGGCCGGGAGCTGGGCTATGCCTGGCCGGGGGCTGAGCTGTAGGTAGGGGTCCCACAGAAGGGGGAGGACCTATATGTGCAGGGAGGAAGGTGCTGAGGAAGAAGCGCAGGCAGTGGGAGCCGGGGTCTGCAGGCTGCAGGCGAGGGCTGTGGGGCTCTGGGAGGGCTCATAGCACTCGTCCCAGTCAGGCTGTGGGGCTACCAGCCCCTGAGCTAGTACATGAATAGTCCATACAGCTACATGGGCTGCAGCTGCAGCTCTGGATTCAAGCCTCAGAGGCCAGCTCCTCCACTGGTAGAAACTAGCCTGGCCCTGCCGTCTTCATGGAGCTGGGTGGAATTACCGCCACCAAGGATATGCCCTCTTTGTTTTAACTCTGATCAGTACCCAGGTTTTACAATCTGAAAAAATCCAGGGCCTCACCAATGCACATCAGGGTTTTCATAACTAAGCAGCTGCATTCATTTTGCCTTTCTTTAGACAGATCACGTAAATCCATGTGTCCCTGGAGACAATAGGCATGTGGTCTTTGTGGTACGAAACGTGAGTCATTCAGCCTTCTTCCTCGGTGCTGGGGTTAGTATTCAGTCAGGGTACAAAGAAGGGATTTTAAAACCTTCTGTTTCCCTGAAATATCTCCTGGACTGCAACAACGAATCCTGATTGTCTCATCTAATATCACAGATTTTGACATCATGTCTGGCAAATCTTTCTTTCTGTCTCTTTGTCTTTTCATAGAAGCTAATTTTTTCCAGATTATTCATGTCATCCTATCCAAAGTTGAAACTTGTTATTTTCTGAGGCCCGAGCAGAGATTAAAAAAGGGGGATGTAATGACTCTCCTCCTCTCCTCTGTTCAACCGATAATGTTGCCTCTTTCTGTTCAGCTGGGCTAAGAGAGGCCTTAGCATGTTTATCTGTTCCTTCTTACTCTTGACCACCATTTCCTTCCTTTTCAAGCAGAAATTCCCTACCTTCAACATTTAGACATCTCCAACCAAAGACACCTTCACTTGCTTCATGTACTGCCCCTTTCAAGCAGCATAGCGCTCACAACTCCCACATAGGACCAAGTACGGGGCTTGGGAAATGTGTTCCAGATCACAGGGAATCAACATGAGGAAGCACAGGTGATGAGCGTAGTACATAGGGCAGACTTCCATCTGAAGCGGCAAATACTGGCCAGAGGACTGCAGAAACAGTGAAGAGAGGTGAGAGGGGTGGGAACTGGCGGGGAGAGGGTCAGGAGCACTATAAAAAGGGTCATTATGGGGTAGTGGTACAGCCCTGAAGAGAGCTGGAGTCAGGAACAGAAAACTGTTATTTCAGCATGCTTTGCTCAAAGCCACAGGTTAGATAAGAACCTCTGCATCCTCTGGGAGCAATTATAGAAACAGAAATATTTTTCATCGGTAGAAACACTTGTAGCTGTGGTTAGTCTGTAGGAAGTCACTGTCCTCGAACCAAAGAGATTTACTGCACTCTTTCCCCCACAAAGTCAGTTTGCCTTGGCATGAGAAACCCCAGAAGGAAGGAGCTTAGAGCTTAGCAGGGCAAACCCCAAGAAAGTAAGTGCCTCCCCAGGTGACACATCTTGATCCCAGGGATGTCCAGTGGTTCTCAGCCTTTCTAGACATGAAATGTGCCTTGTTTGACTAAGGGCACTCCTTAAACAATGCCAGCTCTTAGTTTTCACTTGTTTTCTGACTACAGAAAAATAATAGAGCAGGTCTTTTATCGCAAAGAATTCAGAAAGACCACGATACAGGTAAGAATGTTTCTGACGCTGTGGATTTCTGTTTGAAATCTGGGTTTATCTTGTGAATCATGCTTGTGCACTGAACAGTAATAACATTGTGTGGCACCCTGGAAAGGGTCTCAAGGCACCCGAGGGGGCCATGACACCCTGGTTGAGAATCACTGGACTAGATGTGATTACAGCAGAGCAAACCAAGCCATGCCAAATATGTGAGAGAAGGGGAGCCATAGGCCCCTGCTAACTGCTTTCTGGGGCAGATCCCTGGCTGATACAAATTACCTTACTTCCTTGGACCTCCCCAACACCCAGAGTTCTCTTTATCAGTTTTCCTCCTCTCTGGTCCTCTTCTGTTCCTCTCTTTTTGCCTTTCCCTCTTCTTTCTTTTCTTACTATTCTTTTCTTATTATTCTATTCTTTATTCTTACCAGGTAGACATGATGGTCACAAACAGACTGCTTCTCCCCTGTGTACAAGGTCTGTTGCCTGGTCCTAAAATCAGAGGATTTGTGGAAGGGATACCTAGTGCACATATGCAGAGATTTGGGTTCATAACTATCTCTGTATGGGCAGGAAACTGATTTCTGAGCTTTGGCTATGTGTACTGAGATGACTTCACAACTACATCTGGTCTGAGCTGAAATAAGTAATATAATTGTGTACTCAATATACAGATCGTGATGTCTGCAAGTGTTCTGGTCTTCTGAGAATGGGGCTGCACCATTCAGGCCTGGCATGCCATGCAGTTCACAGTCTTTACCAATATTCATCAAAGGACATGTCATGCCTGGCTCACCACCCATGCAAAAGCCAATCATTCTGTAGCTATTAACAAGTAAAGGAAATGACCTATGTACTCTGTGACTAGCTACCCCTAAAGTCTGCTTGTGAGCCAGGGATCTGGCCCAGAAAGCAGTTAGCAGGGGTCTATGGCTCCCCTTCTCTCACATATTTGGCATGGCTTGATTTGCTCTGCTGTAATCACATCTAGTCCAGTGATTCTCAACCAGGGTGCCATGGCCCCCTCGGGTGCCTTGAGACCCTTTTCAGGGTGCCACACAATGTTATTACTGTTCAGTGCACAAGCATGATTCACAAGATAAACCCAGATTTCAAACAGAAATCCACAGCGTCAAAAACATTCTGACCTGTGTCGTGGTCTTTCTGAATTCTTTGCAATAAAAGACCTGCTTTATTATTTTTCTGTAGTCAGAAAACAAATGAAAATTAAGAGCTGGCATTGTTTAAGGAGTGCCCTGAGTCTAAAGAGGCACGTTTCATACCTAGAAAGGCTGAGAACCACTGACCTAGCCTCACTAAAGCAATGGGCATTTTGCCCTTGGACATCCCTGGGATCAAGATGTGTCACCTGGGGAGGCACTTACTTTCTTGGGGTTTGCCCTGCTAAGCTCTAAGCTCCTTCCTTCTGGGGTTTCTCATGCCAAGGCAAACTGACTTTGTGGGGGAAAGAGTGCAGTAAATCTCTTTGGTTCGAGGACAGTGACTTCCTACAGACTAACCACAGCTACAAGTGTTTCTACCAATGAAAAATATTTCTGTTTCTATAATTGCTCCCAGAGGATGCAGAGGTTCTTATCTAACCTGTGGCTTTGAGCAAAGCATGCTGAAATAACAGTTTTCTGTTCCTGACTCCAGCTCTCTTCAGGGCTGTACCACTACCCCATAATGACCCTTTTTATAGTGCTCCTGACCCTCTCCCCGCCAGTTCCCACCCCTCTCACCTCTCTTCACTGTTTCTGCAGTCCTCTGGCCAGTATTTGCCGCTTCAGATGGAAGTCTGCCCTATGTACTACGCTCATCACCTGTGCTTCCTCACGTTGATTCCCTGTGATCTGGAACACATTTCCCAGGTCCCGTACTTGGTCCTATGTGGGAGTTGTGAGAGCTATGCCGTTTGAAAGGGGCAATACATGAAGCAAGTGAAGGTGTCTTTGGTTGGAGATGTCTAAATGTTGAAGGTAGGGAATTTCTGCTTGCAAGGGAAAGAAATGGTGGTCAAGAGTAAAACATGAGTTTTGCTTTCAGGATTTTGGGATGCAGTTTCTCCAAACCCCCTGCACCTATCTCCCTGAAAAGTGGCAGGCTTTTTGGCCTCAGCAGGGGCTAGCATTCCTGTAGTTTTGACCCTGCTGTGGCTTAACACACACACAACGCAAGTTTGGCTCTCAAGAATTTGGGGTGCAGTTTCTCCAAACCTCCTGCACCTGTCTTCTTGAAACTTGGCACGCTTTATGCCCTCAGAAGGGGCTACCATTTCTGCAAGTTTCCTCAAATTCTGGCCAGAAATGGCAAAATTATAGGCTATTTCAACCTTCCCCATTATAGCCTATGGGCAAAACGTTGAAACAGCATCGAAACAAAACTGTTGGTGAAATTTTGCACAGCCCTACTTATTTGCCCCTGGAATAGAGAGTACACTTATTAAATATTCAGATGGCTCCAAGGTGGGTTAGGTTGCAAGCACTTTAGGATCATATGATCATAGGAAAGTAGAGCTAGAAGGGCTCCTCACAAGGTCCTCTAATGTAGTCCCCTGCTCAAGGCAGGATCAGCCCTGACTAAACTATTCGAGCCAAAGGTCTGTCTAACTTGCTTCTGAAAGTTTCCAAGGATGGATATTCCACAGCTCCTCTAGGTACCCTGGTCCAATGCCTGACCTCCCTCACATGTGGACTGGAATCAGAATTCAAAAACACTTGACAAACTGGAGAATGGGTGTGAAATAGCTACAAAGCAATTCAATAAGGACAAGTGCAAAGTACTAAATGTAGATAGGAATAATCAATTGCACAAATGTGAGATGGTGAACAAGTGGCTAGGTAGCAGGTTTTGAGGAAGGATCTAGGGCAGGAATTATCGATCTATGGCCCATGGTCTAGTTGAGACCCACAAAGAGGTTGGATCTGGCCCAGGACGGTCCAGCCTAGTCCAGGGGAAGCACAGAGGGTTGGGTAGTAGCATATAGCTGCACAGAGCCACCCATCCTTTCCACAGCAACCTCCTCCACAGCCCTCCCTACTGCTCTGTCTTGCCTGTGCTTATGGTTGCTACAGAGGGCCTGGGTAATCTGAAGGGAGGGAAATGAAAGTTGCTGGAGCGCTGGGGTTGGGAGGCTGGGGGAGGGAAGGATAGAGTGACCAACTTTTCTAAAATGCAGAAACAGGACACATGTCTGTCCCACCCCCCCTTACCACCACAGGCAGTATAGCTGGAGCAGAGCCAAGAGGAACAGATGGGGAGTGAGGGAGGATACAGGCTGCTCACTGCAGGGCTCAGGGCTCCCTGCCCTACTGCCTTCCCCCCAGGGGCCTCTGTGGGACAGCAGCCGGGACCCGGTGCAGGAGGGTGGAGAGGCTCAATGCTGCCATTACCTGGAGCCTCACGCCAGCCAAGCTGCAATGGCAAGCTGCTCCCTGCCTGCCCAGCAGGGCAAGGGGCACAACTCCATACTGCCGCCAGCTCCACTGCTGCCAGGTGGGCAGGGGGCACTGTGCCGTAGCAATACAGTTGGCGCAGGGCTCCTGGTGATGGCAGCACCGAGCCTCCCCACCCTGCTCTGCCTTCCTGCACTAGGTCCTGCCCACTGGGCCACAGAGGCTCCTGTGGGGAGGGCAGCAGGGCGGGGAGCCCTGAACCCTCAGCAGGTAGCCTGCATCCACTCTGCATGGAAATCTGGTGGGGCATGTGCCCCACCCATATCCCCCCTCCATTAGAGTGGGTGCAGTGATGGGGAGCTAGACCCCCTACTAGCCCCGAAGATGAGCCACCTGTGGCTCCATCCTGCTCCCTGGCCAGGCCCCAAGGCCACGCATATTTGCCCCAGCCCTGGGCCCCATACCTTGCCCTGGCTGGGCAGTGCTCCCAGGCCCAGCCACCAACCCTGCCTCACTCCCTCCCTCACCATGGGAGCCTCAATCTGCACCCCACCCCTCACATCACCTATGTCTCCTCTCTTCCTCACAGACTTACCTGCAGGCAGTTGAGGGAGGTACTGTCCGCTGCTGCCTGGCTATATTGCCAGCCATGCAGGCTCCCCCTAGCCCCAAGCAGCCCCATGCAGACTGGGACTCTGCCAGCCTGCAAGGGTAAACCCATGGTTTCCCACGGTTCTGTGGGGTGAATGGAAAACTCTGATCCCTGCACATACTGGGATGATAGTTGCTATGGTTTCCTTGTGTTGAGGGGAATCCAGGACAAATGCTGTCCCGGAGTTATTCAGCTCAGGATAGCGACTTGATGTTTAAATTTTGGGATTGTCCCATCTAGCTAAGGACAGGTGGTTACCCTAGGGAAGGAAGAGATTTGCAGGGTTGCTGGGTAACAAGCTTGGGCCCAGGGTGGCAAAATGCCTTTTGGTTTATAACAGATCACAAACTAAATATGAGTCAACAATGTCACTATTGCACAAAAAAAAGAAAAAGGCAAACAGGATACTGGGATGTGTAAATGGAAGTGTCATACATACAATCTATGAAGTAAGGCCTCATCTGGAGTATTGTGCCCAGTTTCAAGCAGCACACATCAAGGATCATGAGAGCTGCCTAGAGAGGGAGCAAGTGATTCAGTAGGGGTATGAAACAGGGAGCCAGAGGCTCCTGCTACTTTAGAGAAGAGCTGCTGCAGGTGGATTCACAGGCAGGTGCAGGCAGCTAAACATGGGCTAGCTGCTGGAGAGTAGGCAGCCGGGGATGGGTAGGGTTGCAAGTGCCTACTGCAAAGCTAGTTGCATGACAATAGGGCAGAGCCCAGGGCGGGCAGGAGGGGAATAACTGCAGTTTAGCCAGGGGAATAGCAGTTAACTGCTCATTAAGGGTGCTTGTACACGCAATGGGGACTTAATTTGGTTTAGTTCTCCCTAAATTGAAAGGGTGGGTTTTTAAAAACACACCAATTCCACTGCTTCAATTTAGGAAAAATTAAATGGAACTAAACCCCATGGCAAGTACATAAAGGTGGGGGCCCAATCCTTACCTGCCTCTCCTGCAGTGGGGGGAGCTGCCAGTGGGGGATGAGCAGTCCCTGAGCTGCATGGGGGCCTGGTGCTTCCTTCCACGGCTGCAGGGGGGGCAGTACTTCCCTCCACGGTGGCATCAGTACCCCCCAGGCAGCACCTGCCTGCTGGCACCCAGCCTGGGCAGTCCCAGGGGGTGCCACAACTGTGGAGGGAAACACCTGCCCCACAGCAGCCACAGATGGAAGCAGCTCAGGTAGGCAGGCAGGCTCTGAGAGAAAAAAAAAAAAAGATCAGGCTTCTCCCTGCTTTTTTTTTCTTCAGTTGAGCCTGCCTGCCTGGACCGGCTGCTGCAGCTGAGTGTGCTGGAGACGGGAGAAGGCAACAGGGACAGTGCATGGGGGGTGCTGGAAGCCCACCAAGCCCCAAGCATGTCAGCTTCCAGCCCCCCGGGTAACAAACTAAAACACCTCAGAGGTATTTTATCGTGCTACATTACAAAGTCATGTAAAGCAGAATACACTGCCCAGCGTGCAAACAGCAACACCATTAAACCGAAATATCCCACCGAGCATGCAAACAGCAATGCCATTAAAGTGGTGCAAAAGGGCATTTAAGCAGCTTTAAAGGCTAATTTTGTGGCATGTACAAAGTCTCTAAGTGGAGAGGGCACACCTCTGGCTGGAAGAGGAGGAGCTCAGGGGATATTAACCTGGATTCCTGAGGCAGAGGGGCCAGCATGGACCTGAGCTCTGCAAGGAGGAGAGCTTCTGCCAGCTCAGGCTGGCAAGGAGAGGAAGCTGCAGGTCAGGTACTCCCAGGAACTGAGAGAACCAGTGAATGAGGAGATGGCTTTGACAGCAGTATGATGACCCAGAGGGGACCTTGAGTATTTTAAGTTTGAAGCAGTTGCTTGCATTTCTGTTTTAGCCATGGGTGACTGGTACCTCCTGAGTCTGGGGGAGGGCGATCCCCCAGCTGCTGATTGCTGAGCTAGTGGCAAAGCCAGCAAAACCAGAAGCTCACTTCCATTTTTGCAGCTGGCGCTTCCAGGGGGGGTGTGGCTGATCTCAGGGGGTGCACGTGTACCCCCTATGCATCACCAATGGTTAGCTTTAAACTGGAGGACTGGATGGTAGCTGTAGAGGTGGTTAGGAAGCCATGCAGGGATGCCTAAGTGGCACTCAGGATTTTGAACCCTGTAAGGGGCAGTGGCATGCAAGATAAGGCTAAAGCTGAGATGGCTGAAGGCCTAGTTAGTAGAGTTGGAACTCAAGAGAGGTGGAAACCAGGAAGGGGCTTGAGGCCAAGAGGTCCAAGCCTAAGCCTTGAGAGTGAGACAGGGGCAGGCCACAACCAAGAGGACCAGAGCCTGAGACAGAGAGAGGCTCTAAGCCAGGCACGAGTAAATGTGCCCAGGCTAGAGGTCTACAGCCAAAGGTACTAGCAGGCTAAGACCAAGAGGACTGAAGCCTGTACAGGAAGGTGGATAACAAGAGTGACACCTGCAAGCAATGGATGTTTCATAGTTTCATAGTTGGTAGGTTCGGAAGGGACCTGAGCAGATCATCAAGTCTGACCCCCTGCCATGGCAGGAAGAAGTACTGGGGTCAAACGACCCCAGCAAGGTGTTCGTCTAACCTCCTCTTAAAGACCCCCAGGGTAGGAGCCAGCATCAGTTCGCTTGGAAGTTGGTTCCAGATCCTAGCCGTCCTGGCTGTGAAGTAGGGCCTCCTGATGTCTAGCCTGAATCTACCCTCTGCCAGCTTGTGACCATTATTTCTAGTCACTCCTGGTAGTGCTTGGGGGAACAGGGACTCCCCCAATGCCTGCTGGTCCCCCCTGACTAGTTTGTAGACGGCCACTAGATCCCCCCTCAGCTTTCTCTTGTGGAGGCTGAACAGGTTCAGGTCCCTTAGCCTCTCCTCGTAGGGCCTGCCCTGCTGCCCCCGACCATGTGGGTGGCCCTCCTCTAGACCCTCTCAGTGCTATCCACATCCCTCCTGAAGTGCGGTGCCCAGAACTGGATGCAGTACTCCAACTGTGGCCTGACCAGTGTCACTTAGAGGGGGAGGATAATCTCCTTGGACCTGCTGGAGATGCATCTGTGGATGCATGACAAGGTGTGGTTGGCCTTCCTGACCGCGTTCCCACACTGTCGGCCCATGTTCATTTTGGCATCAAAAATGACTCCAAGATCCTTTTCTGCCTCTGCACTGACAAGAAGTGAGTTCCCCAGCCGGTAGGTATGCTGCTGGTTCTTCTTCCCCAGGTGCAGCACCTTGTACTTGTCAGTGTTGAAACCCATCCTGTTCTCATCTGCCCACCCCTGTAACCTGTCTAGGTCCAATTGCAGCCTATTCCTCCCTTCTAGCATGCCTACTTCCCCCTACATCTTAATGCCATCAGCAAGTTTGAATAGGGTGGTTTTTACCCCCTCGTCCAAGTCACTGATGAAGATGTTGAACAGCGCGGGTCCAAGGACCGAGCCCTGGGAGAGTCCACTGCCCACATCCCTCCAGGTCGAATAAGACCCATCCACCACCACTCTGGGTACAGCCCTCCAGCCAGTTAGTGACCCATTTGACTGTGTAGCTGTCGATGCCACAGTCCCCTAGTTTTTTAATGAGAATGGCGTGAGAGACAGTGTCGAAGGCCTTCCTGAAGTTCAGAAAGACTACATCCACTGCTACCCCTGCATCTAAGGATTTTGTGACCTGGTCATAGAAAGCCACCAGGTTGGTCTGACAGGACCTGCCTCTAATGAACCCATGTTGGTTGCCCCTAAGCATAACCTCCCCTGCTGGCCCCTCGTGCACATGCACCAGGATAATTCTCTCAAAAAGCTTACCCAGGATTGAGGTAAGACTAACTGGTCTACACTTTCCTGGGTCCTCCTTCCTCCCTTTTTGAAAAGCTATGGGGGAGGGTGGAGACCAATATTAAAAGCCCTTAAGACTTCATTAGTGTACAGGCAGTGACCGCAGACTTAGAGTGGTGCCAGCAGGGCACAAGTTGATCCATTTGGGCACAAGACAAGTGCACAGAGAACACAGAGGTTTCATTTAGTTGGCAGAGGGCCCAGAGACCAGGAGAGTTTGGTTTAGTTGGTTAGACACCAGTGAGAGCTCTCTGGGACTCAGGGGCAGTCTCCCAATTGATCCTGAAGGAACATCAAGGAGTAGCAGGCAAGATAGAAAGGGTTGCACAGAGGAACTGCAGTGGGGGAAGGATTGGAGTGGCCTCTAGTGTTGGCTCCAAATGTCCAACACGGGATCCTTAAAATTCTGGTTTATTAGGCAGATTGAAACACTGTAATGAAGTCAAATCATAAACCTTGGGGCTGGTTCCCCCCCCCACACACACACACAGTAGCGAGCTACAAGAGTCAGGTATACCTATCCCACAGGCGCTGGAGTCTGCCGTCGAGGCTTCTTCCAGCGTGGTGTTATCTTCCAGAATGGGGTCGCCGGCTGGTCCTTCTAGCTGGACAGGTCGGGTGCTGGTCAAGTTGGAGATCAAGAGGGTGCCACTGAGGGTCACTTTTCACTGTTTTTTTATCTGTCCTTGGCAGAGTTTGGTGACTCCCCAGTTTTCAGGTTTGCCCAATCCAGGGGTCATTGACCCTCGTGGGACTTCCCCCTCGGTGGCTACTGGATGGCATCTGGCAGCCCCAGGGGTCGTCCGCATGTACGTGCAGGTTTGTGAGTCCGTTGATGAATTTTGAATAGGGCTCTGGGAGCGGTCAATCTGGAGATATTCAGCCCAAAAGTTGGTCCCTGGCATTGATTAACTCAGACCAGGGCTTCTAGCCCTTGAACAGCGATGTTTAGAGAATTCCCCATTGCTACATTGTCTCCTATTGATTTCTTCAGTTGGTTGATCTGTGGTTTTCCTAGGTGTTAATAGCTGCCTGCTATGCATTCAATCACTGATTCACTGGCTCTTTCAGGGGCCCCCCTGATACAGGGAAGCTGCAGTTTGACTCCTGCCCTTGTTAACATTGTTACAATGTATAACTTATTTCTGAAACTAAACACATTTAGTTGAAAAGTGAGGAGTATAAAATATAAGCTACAAAAGTAATGCCATGGCACACAAATAGATAAAAATACCTAAATACAAGGGGAGATACAAAATGCACACATACAAATTTTAAAACACAATTCCTTATCTTAAAGTGAAAGAAAGAGGAAGGAAGAAAAGGTAGAAGAGAAACATATTCAAAGAGGGGAGAGCAAATGCAGGCAAGAGGAAAAGGGGGCTTTCTGCTACACTAGGAGGCACCATAGCCCCCATCAGGACCCCTCCTGTCACCATATAAGATTACATTAATGCCATGTGGGCAAATTGCAGCAATTTCAAGTACTATCACTTTTGAGTTTCTTTACAGCCGTACATACAGATCCTTGTCAGAAAACATGTTCAAGCAACACACACTCATTTGCAGATGGCTAAGAAATTCTCCTCTTGCCTTCATCCCTAATCCCTGTACCCCCTTTCTTTGTGGCTTTGAGCTAGGCACCTGCATTTTGCACCAGAGTCAAGTTCACACAGGAAATGGCTGCCCACCTTCCTTACAGCTATTGAGCAAGAGCCTATCACACCCATACTGCACATGTGCTTTTTTATGATGTACAAATTGCTGAACAGACAGGTCTAGAAACTGCCTCTCCCTCTCTGACTCACAGATGCATATGTGTTAAGCCAGTTGTCTTGAGTCTGAAGTGAAACGCAATTAATTGGTGGGACACTAAGGCCAAGTGGTCTGCGTAACAAAGACCAATTAATTCCCATTAGGAGCACACTTGAACCTCCAGCCAGCCACTTTCAGAATACCCTACAACAATCTCCTTTTGTCCCGCAGCTCCTAACTCCTTGCTTGGTGCCTATCGGTTGAGATACAGGTGATAACTCTCTCTGTGTGGATGTTTTTAATGTTGTTACAGGATGTGGTAACAGATTGCAAAAGATGATTTATTGCTCCTAATGCAAACCATGAAGAAAGCATCCACATACTGGACAGATGAGCAGCAATAATTAATAATAGTACAGTTGTATTAAAGTACGTTTATCCTGAATAGTGATTTTAATAAGGCACCAAAGGTTATTGATGCTCAGTTATTTCCACATGACCTGTTCACTAGCAAAGAAAGGTTTAAGTGCCAGACCTACATACTCATCTTGAATAGGGGAGTTATGCTACACACTTTTACTCATATCTATGCTTAACGGTAACAAAAATTCTACTGGACAAATTCTGAATTTACTTACATCTGTGCTGCCCCATTGTCTTTAATGGGTTTATGGAGATGTCAGTGACCAAAATTTAGCAAGCCTTTCTGGACATCAGTCAATAGGTTCCATCACAGTCTCCCTTAGCTGTATTGGCTCTGTGAAGTAAAAAGCAATGAAGTCAAAAACAAAAGAAATGTACTTTGGGCACTGCTGCCAGCAAGCAGGAATGGAATATAAAGAGGTTCAGATCTGATAAGTAAGAAGATGACATCCACACCCAGCAAGGTTGCTAGGTCTTCTTATTTTATCACAAATCTTGTGACACCTTGGTATTTTCCTTCAAGTTCCAGCTCCTAGAGCCAAGTGATTGCAAGAGAAGTTTAATTTTCTGTTTTTGTTTGTTTGCTTGTTTTTGACATTTCTAGCTATTGTGGCTATTGAAAAAGATCTTGAAAATATGGTCTGAAGAGGTTCAAAATCCAAAAGCCAAATAAAAAGCATTGTGAACCCATAAACCTTTTCTTTTTATTTCCTGATTTTTAAGTTAACCTCATGTTATGTCATGTCCTGACTCACGATATTTGAATAGTAGGATTTGGTTACACTGATGGAAAAGGAACTCTCCTTTAAAATAAAGACATTTCCCACTGCCTGCATAAGAAAAGAACCTTGGTTTAAGTTTACTGTAATCTTGTTTTGTGTTTATCTTGTGATATGACCCAGGCTTAATCGAACAAAGACAGAAAATCAAGAAGCTGACGTGACCTCTACCATGAGTCCTGATTCCTTTTGCCTCTAGACCAATACGGCTACAACCTGGGTACCTGACACATGGAAGATATCGAATTTTAGCTGATTTTTTAAATTAAATCTTCATAATTGTACAAGGGGATGCAAATTTGACCACCTGAAATCTGAGACCCTTCTGCTGTCTTTGTTCAAGGTAATTTGCATCATCACAGAGCTCAGAGACACCTCACCACATAAGAAATGCCTACCCAGAAGAGCATGCCAACTTTTTACTCCTCTGTGAAATATGAAACACCATAACCAGAAGGAAATACGACTACATCCTGCTTACTACCAAACAACATTGAGGTAAACAGACTATTCCAACTTTTCTCTGAGCTTAATGTGCATATAAAATGAACTGGTCCAAACAGGAGATTGTACCACACCTTCAACTCTTCTATGAACTATGAACTTTTATTTCTACACAGGAGAACTTTTACAATCTTTTCTCCTATGCCTGATGAAAGGTGTTTGTGCCTGAAAGCTTGCAATTAAAGAATTTTTTTTTTGCAAAAATCTAGTTGGTCTAATAAAAGATATCATCTCTACCACAAGTCCTGATTCCAAAATCAGGAAAGCACTTTAAAAATGAAAGAAAGTAAAAAAACAAAACCAAACCCAAAACTTTGTCAGACCCTTACATTTAGAGGAAAGAGTGCATGCAATGACTGCATTATATTCATTATCATCTTATTACTGAAAATAAGAACAGGAGATTAGTAGTTTATCTGTCACAAGCACAAGTAAAACTCAAGTGTTAATGTACTCAAATGAAGAAGGCATTGGTGTTGGTTTATGGTAGGGATCAGAAACTTATGGCCCAAGGTTCAGATCTGGCCTGGCAAGTGATTTCACTTGGCTCATGAAACCCAGATAATGGCAGCAGGGCAATTTAAACACATTTCAGTTGAGGGGGGAATTTTCCAGCATTTGGCCATGTATGCATATGTATCAACAGCAATTTGGTGCTGGAGAGAAGCTGTGGTCAGATTGGAAATGCTAGCCTGGTTCAAACCGAGCTGTATGATTTCAGCCTGCTTCTCTTAAAAAGTTTGCTGGCCCTTGGTTTATGGGTGTCAAATATTCTGTCTTTATTTCTGAGACACCAACATTAGCTAACATTGACTGTAAACTATTCCTTATTGCAAACATAAGGTACCTGGTAAACACTTCATCAAGAATATAGAAATTATTTTTCTGGTTACAAGCATATGATTTGCAGAGCAAAGAAAAAGCTGGAAGAGATTTGACTGCTGCAGATGTGCTTGATGGAACAATTGACAAAAATTCAGTGAAGCAAAGTTCAGAGCTAAACATTATCTACATAAATTTTATTATAGATTTTTAAAAAAATCTGTTTACAGACCTGTGATTACTCATGAACTAGCTCAGCATGAATAGCAGCAGCCACCAATTAAGGCTATTAGCAGGAAGTAGCCAGGACAGTATGATCCAGGTTCTCAGGCCTAGCACCAAATTATAGTTGAGCTCTCAGTTACTTCAGTCCTAAATGGGATTTTGTTTACAGATACCAGGATAGTGATCCTTGGGGCTTTACAGAAAATTATGTTAGAAAGGATGCATGGAAGACATTTAGAATTTAAAAAAATCAGTGGCAGAGATGCTTTTGCTGGCCTCAAATGAACAGCTATATTATCATATGTGCCAGTAAGACAGGTCAGCTCTAACAAAAGTACCTTGTTGCTGCAGGAAAAATTGGCCTGCTGGACCAAAATGGGCCCAGTTTTTTTTTCACACCGGCTGAATGAACAAAACACCCTCTCCATGCCCTGCCCCTCATGCACCTATTCTGGGTTATTCTTACTTCTCCTACAGCTTTACTACCAGATACAAGATGCTATGGATAAACAGGTAATGTGTGTACATCAAATCTATTTTTGCTGGACACGATGTACCTGTCATAGTCATTTCTAATTCACGGGCCTAGGTTTAAGCAGTTTGTAATAAGAGTTTGGGTTTAGATCTATCACTACTGATCCCCATGGTTTCCAGTCCAATGGCCTGGTAGGAGAGCATGTTAAAATAATATAGTATTTATTGAAAATTAGATTCTGTTGTGAAATCAAAATCTAATCTGTGCAGATAATTATTCAGTTACGGAATGGCATCTGTGATTCTTAACCTGCAGACATTTTGTTCAATAGAAAGCTGAGAACTGGGTATAAGAAGACAGTTACAGCTAGCAAGCAAACAAGGTAAATATGATTTCAGGTTCCAGGATCTACCACCACTCTATGGACACCTCACAGTGCATATCTTAAAGTAATGTTTGCCAACAGACATAGCTTCGAATGAGATTGTCTCCTCCTAGGTGGATAAATACTGAGAAGGGAGTGACTCTTTCCAGGAGGAGAGAGAGAAGGTGCATACAGCTTGTGATTTTGCCTGGGATGGTCTCAGGTAAGCAAAAACCACATCATATTAAGACAACTGAGCCTTAGGACACACCTCTGCCAGAGCTCATGGACGTGACCCTTCCTCACAAAAGCAGCCCCAGTATTTTAAGAGAGAAATACAAACCCAGGAGAAGTGGAGGCACCTCAGTGGTGAACTGAACAATGTTAGTAAGTTTAATAGGAGGCTGAAATTGTCTATTTGGAAATGTGTGCTGTAAAAGTCTTGTTTGGCACTGGCTGAGAAGGGAAGTGTGATGTGGGGGATAGTAACTTTGGCATGTTCAGGGCAATCAGAAGGGCATGACAGAACAGAGACTTTTAAGTCCTTCTGCCTTGGGGTGGTTACTGACCACTGCAAAGTCTAATTGGGTAATGCACCAGAGATGCATTTAGTCCTTCACATTTAACAATGAACATGTGAAAGTTGTGCTCATGCATGGTAAGAAAGGTTCCACCAATTAAAAACATGTACCATATCTATTTGTGTTTTGGCTGCTCTGATTTTTGTGTCCCAGAGCACAGATGGAGATGTGATAAGCTAACCAAGCAGTTTTAGTGACCACAGTGCTACAGAACAGAGCTAAACTGACAGACCTAGACAGAGACATCCTGCATCTTACCTACCAAAGAAGTACAGCCCAGGCAGCAGGCATGCCAGCCTCCCCTGTGTTTCCCTGTCATTTCTTCTAACTGCCCTTCTTGACAATATTTCAGAAAGTCACTGAGTCTGAAGGCTGTCTGCTGAGGCTGCCCAAGAGATTTCCAATTAATGTCAGTTGTACAGATGGTTATATGGTCTGTTACGACCTGGACTGAGGGTATCAAACAGATTTCACAAGGGAGCACCAGACTTAGATCTATCTGATTTACCCAAGTCTATAAAGTGCTGCCCTTCCTGGCAACCATGATTTGTATGCATGCATGAATGCGTGTGCACACATTGCAACCCATACTAGAAAGAAACCCTATTCTTAAAAAGATCTTCCCAGAGCCACCCATCCTAGCCTTCAAACAAGCACTGAACCTCGCCAACCTCATCACCAGAAGCAAACTTCCTCAAGCCCAGAACACACCAAAAGGATCCAGACCATGCCATGACAAGAAATGCAAAACCTGCCAACACATCTCCACCCCCCCCCCCCCACAATTACTACACCCCACAACAGAGCCAGCAGCATCCCTGGATCTTACAGCTGCACCTCCAGAAATGTGATATATCTCATCCAATGCACCAAATGCCCTGATGGAAGATATGTAGGAGAGACCAAACAACAACAGCGCTCCAGAATGAATGCACGCCGGAAATCCATCAAAGACAGTGTCGTGGAAACACACACAGAGTACTTTTGGGTCAGGTCAGCAGAAGCTTTTATTCAAAAGAAACTACAGCTGTAGGGGGAGTTCCAAAGTGACATGGATTTCCCAAGCACTTGGAAGGGGTCCCCCCCCAAGAGCAAAATCAGGAGGCTTATATACTTTTTAACAGTTGCTTACAACTCACGTGATCATATAGTGAAATTAGCATGAAAAGCGGCTATAATATTACTTCATTATTTCTTTGCTGTTATCAGGATGGGAATTATGGGGGAGATAGGGTTAGTTCACAAACCTCCTTCTTGCACCTGGAAATCTACTTTGTACATACTTTTTTTTTTTTTTCTACCTTCAAGGCCGCGGTGAGCGAAGCATTTGCAGAAGAGTTACAAAGAACAAACACTTGCCCTTATCTGTTCTACTGTACCGAGCCAGCAATTCTACACAAAGCGGTTATGTCATCTTATAACTAAAATAATCAAAGTTTAAGGCATATATTTTTTCTGATTCCACAGCCCCCCCCTTTGAGACTATTTAGTCTCACTTTAGCCTTAAATTTCCATTCTCATGAGCCCCTCTATTTCATCATGCAGCCTTTCATGTTTTCTTTCAATCTGCTCACACTTTTGTAACACCATTATTCTAGACTCTGCTGTGGGTTTTCTTGCCTTGCTAAAACTTCCCCTGCTGGCTTTCACGCAGCAGAGGATCAGTTGCATTAAGACATAGAACATTATCAGAACTATCAAGACAAACAATATTCCATACAGGATTTTCTTGCCAAGGGCCCCGAAATCTGGGAGCCAGGAGGTTAGCCAAGACCACATTTCTTCTAGACCCCAGTCAGTATTTTCTGAGGCCACTTGATGTAGGACCCTTAACTGATTTCGGATTTTGCGAATGTTAGTTTCGATTCGCATGTCCTGATTGACATAGACACAACAGGTGGAGTTTACTAAGGCACATACTCCTCCCTGGGATACCAATAGGTAATCTAGGGCTATGCGGTGTTGTATAGTTACTTGTGAGATCTGGGAGATCTCTTTTTGCAGAGCCTGAATTGCATCCGCAGTGGCATTTCCCATAGCTTCCATTGTGGCTGAAATGTTAATTATGGCTAGTTCCAATTCTCTTACTCCAAGCCACGGTATGAAGGTTCTCACAAATCGATGGAACCCTGTGTTTCTGGTAGCTAAGGGGTTAACCGCCCTTTTCATGTGATGGTTGAAATTTTTTACTTGTTCCAGATATATTGCACTATGCATTTCGAAACCAGGGATAACACGTCCAAGAGTGCATGCCCCCACCCAATTCCAGGGCAAGATTTTATGAGCCCTGTTTCCGCAGAGCCAGTAAAGGCCTGGGGCAGAAAGGGTACTCAAATCTCGGCAGTTGTTGTGCCCTATCCGGCACTTTCGATTGATATGCATCGTATAGGACGGTCCACGTTCAGCTGTTATTCTGCTGGACCGAGATATATTACAAGAAGTAAAATTGGAGTGAATGTAAAATTCTGATCTGTTTGCAATGAGAGCAACATGAGGTTCCTTAGAAAAGTTGTAGACCATGAATCCTGTACAATTGAGAGAGGGTACGTTACCCAACAGGATTCCACTGGTGCTACTAGGGCTATAATCTAGAGTAGTTAGGCAATGAGGGTAGTGTTCTACAGGTGTGGCTTTATTATAAGCTCCGGTGTTGTTGGATCTGTAACAGAAAGGCGCCTCTACTCTTGGGGAGATTATCCAGTTAGCAGGGGCGGCCCTCCATTTTTTAGGAGCGGATCGATGGGCAGCTAACGAGTAGTGTCTAACGAAGCCGCCGTTTATTGTTCCCCATTGCTGGAGGGATATTGGTACTCCGATCATTGGGATTCCTTGGTGTAGGTGTGCTGGGCTGTGAGAGCATATCCAGCAGTCACTTTTATTTCCAGCTTGAGCCACCGCATGGGAGATCTGCAAATACAAATTTTTCTCCCACCCCCCTTGGGTGATACTGAGATACCCAAGTGTGATATATAAGGATATCAGTGCCATTTTTAGATACAGGAGGGACAAAGAATCTTAACAACAAACATAACCAGCACCAGTAAGAAAAAGAACACTACCAGCCAAACCCAGGATGGCAGCCAAAGTCTTTCTTCGTCCTCTGGGCTCAAGTTACCTAAAGGACTGATAATGTCGGCTCTTGGTCTTGATCGAGGTGGTGATCTTCCGAATGGGAGCATTCACTTTCTTCGAGGCCGAAGATGATATCTTCGTTCTTCAACTGATGAATCCGGCTGGGCTGAGGTGTTGGGTGCAGGGGAGAGGTTACTAGCACTTGCACCCTGATGCTCCTCACTTGCCTGAGTGAGGTCCTGAGGGTCTTTGTCCTTGGCCTCAGGGAAAGATCCCAACCTTGGTTGGAATACAGCTGCTTCGGGGTCCAATGGAGGTGATACCTTCTTGCAGTGCGAGGCGTGAGTCCACGTTTGGTGACCTTGGCAACGAACAGCAGAATTAGTGGTCAGAAGTACCTGGAAAGGTCCTTTCCATCTGGGTTGAAGTGCGTTTTTCCGTTGATAGACCTTTACGTAGATCCAATCCCCTGGTTCGAGGTTGTGACAGGGAACATCCGGTGGTTGAGGTAAGGCTTCTTGGACCTGTGAATGAACAGACCTGGCATACTTCATTAATGCCTTGCAATAATTTAGTACAGTTTCATCAGTTAATTGTAGGTCTGTTTGGTGAGGGGCAACAGGTGGTGTAGCTGGCATCCTCATGGGTTGTGCCATGAGTATTTCATAAGGGGTTAGGCCATGTTTTCTGTTAACAGTGTTTCTAATGTGCATAAGAGCAATGGGCAGTGCATCAGGCCATTTGAGGCCTGTTTCAGCACAAATCTTCGAAATGCGCGTTTTTAAATCAGAGTTTTTACGTTCTACAGCACCACTTGACTGTGGATGATAACTACAGTGTAGGTGTTGCTGTATGTTGAGTGCTTGGCAGATGTTTTTTACTATCTGTCCTGTGAAATGGGTGCCACGGTCACTATCTATTGTGAGAGGCAATCCAAATCTAGGGATGAATTCTTTGAGCAATTTCTTTGCTACAGTGATGGAATCAGCACGTACGCATGGGTAGGCTTCCACCCATCCAGAGAACACATCAATAATAACAAGAATGTATTCATAAGAACAGCACTTAGGTAGCTGCACAAAATCAATTTGCAGATTTACAAACGGTCCCCATGGAGGGGGATGGGCTGCGGGTGTCGTTTTTACCCGTTGCCCAATGTTGTGAGCTAAGCAGATGGGACAGGAGCTACAGTACTGTTGTGCCATGGAAGGAAAATTTGGGGCAAACCAATTTCTTTGTACTGTAGCAATCATTCCTCCTTTGCTCGTATGGGCCACAGAGTGGGTTAAACGAGCAAGATGTGGCAAAAGCTCTCTAGGCGCCACCAGGCGGCCGTCCGGGGAGCGCCAGAGAGAGTCGGGGTGCAGTGAACATCCTGCACGCAGCCAGTCATTTATTTCCTTTTTTGGGGCCTGATTTTGAAGAAGGGCCAGACTTGAAAGGCTAGCCAAAGGAGACTGGTCTGCTGAAAAACAAACAAAAACAGAGTTAGGAGCCTGTGGGCCAGAAAGGGCCGCATTTCTGGCAGAACGGTCTGCCAGATCATTTCCTCGTGTGACATCATCAAACGGTTTCTCATGAGCTTTACATTTAACAATAGCAATAGCAAGAGGCAATTGAACAGCTTCTAAGAGCGCTTTTACATAACAACCATGACTGATTTGGGTCCCTGATGAAGTGAGGAACCCTCTTTGTTTCCAGATTTGTCCAAAATCATGAACAACACCAAAAGCATACTTAGAGTCAGTATAAATGGTTGTGGTTTGATTTTTTGCAAGAATGCAAGCACGTGTTAAAGCAATGAGTTCAGCAACTTGAGCAGAACGAGCTTGGGGTAAAGAATAGGCTTCCAAAACAGCATACTGAGTGCATACTGCATATCCCGCAACTAATTTGCCTGCATCATTTCTAAGACAGGAACCATTAACAAACAAAACAAGGTCAGAGTTCGGGATAGGAATGTCCTTGAGGTCAGTTCGAGGGGTTAACAATTGAGTTGTGATAGACAGGCAATCATGAGGCTCACCATCAGAGGCAATAGGCAGAAGTGACGCAGGATTCAGAATTGAACAGCGATTTAAGGTTACATTTGCAGCTGACAGTAGAAGTTTCTCATATTTAGTAAGACGGGAATTGGAAATGTGCTGAGTTTTGCCCTTGAGCAGAAGGGCCATCACAGCATGTGGAACTGCAACGGTTAAAGAGTGTCCCAAAACTAGAGAATCTGCCTTTTCAACCAACAAGGCAGCAGCTGCAACTGAACGGAGGCAAGGAGGAAGTCCCGCAGCTACGGGATCAAGGGCAGAGCTGTAATATGCAATTGGGCGATGCTTTTCACCATGCAGCTGAGTGAGTACTCCTAAAGCGATTCCTTCCCGTTCATGACAAAACAAGGTAAAGGGTTTCTTATAATTAGGAAGTTCAAGAGCAGGAGCAAGAGTGAGGGCTTGCTTAAGGACCACAAATGCTTGTTCGGCTTCAGGAGTCCAAGGGAGGGGTTCCAGGGTGGTATCATGAGTGAATGCTTGCAAGGGTTTTGCGAAAGCAGCATAACCCAGGATCCACTGTCTACAATAACCCGTTGCACCTAAGAATCCCCTCATCTGTTTTCTAGTTATAGGTTTGGGAATGTTGAGGATAGCTTCAACTCTACTAGGGGAAAGGTGTCGTTCTCCTGCTGAGATATCATGCCCTAAATAATGTACCTTAGACTTGCAGAGCTGCAATTTAGATTTTGAGGCCTTGTGGCCTTTCTGAGCTAAAGCTGTGAGGAGTGTCAAAGTATCTTGCTCACAGGCCTCTAAAGTGGGCGAGGCTAACAATAGATCATCAACGTACTGAACAAGGGTGGACCCCCCTTTGAACGTGATAGGATCCAAATCTTTTTTTAGGATCTGGGAAAACAGGGTTGGGGACTCTGTATATCCCTGAGGGAGTCTTGTCCAGGTATATTGAAATCCCTGATAAGTAAATGCAAACAGATACTGGCTATCCTTATGAACGGGGATAGAGAAAAAAGCAGAACAAAGATCCACTACTGTGAAATATGTAGCATCTGAAGGGATACAGGAAAGAATAGTGGCAGGGTTAGGGACCACGGGGAAAGCGGGTAACACAGCGGCATTTACAGCTCGAAGATCTTGCACAAAGCGATACGTATCTTTACCAGGTTTTTTGACAGGTAGGATAGGTGTGTTGCAAGGGGAGCGTATTGGGACAATAATCCCTTGCTCAAGGAGTGAGGAAACGACAGGCTTGATCCCTTCCTCAGCTTCCTTTGAGATGGGGTACTGCGGGACACGAGGAAGTGGCTTGGCAGGGTTCAGGATGATACGCACTGGTTCAGCACTCAGCATGTGCCCCACTTCATTCGCATGGGTGGACCACAGCTGTGGAGGTACTCGTGCCAACAGTTCCTCTTGCAAGAAGGAAGTGTCAGAATCAGAGTACTCCTGGGTTAGCAAAGCCACAAGCTCGGTTTCCCTATGTTCCGGTACCTCAAGGTAAACACCATCTGGGCTACAATAAATCACGCATCCCAGTTTACACAGCAAGTCCTTACCAAGAAGGTTGACAGGTGCACAGGGGCTAAGAAGAAAGGCATGATTTTTAGACAAAGGGCCAATAGAGATGGAGACAGGTTCAGAGACGGGATGTGGGATAGGTTGTCCGCCTATACCGACAGCATTTACAGTTTCAGGAGAATAAGGTAGAAAAGGAAACTCAGCAGCCTTTAGTGTGGAGCGGGACGCTCCGGTGTCGACCAGACAGGAGACAGGTTTACCAGAAATAAGGCATTCAACAAACGGACCAGATTGGTCAGTAGCAAGCAAAGGAGCAATGATGTCACTGTCCCTCAGGCTGTCCTATTCAACACTGGGAAAATTGACAGGAAGTGGAGGTGGGGGCTGGGGTCTGGGTCCTTGGCCGGGGCGGTTGGGGCATTCTGATTTCCAATGTCCTTCTTGCTTGCAATAATGACATTGGTTCCCATAGCCTGGGTTTTGTGGGCTCAAGGATCTATCTCTTCCCCTGAATCTACCCGGGCCTCCCCTTCCCCGTCCTCGTCCCCTTCCTCTACCTGGACCCTGCAACTGAGAAATCTGTAAGGCCATTAACTTAAACTCGGCACTGTCTTTAGACCGTTCCAATTTGTTATGAAAATGGTTAGCCGCAGCAAGGACTTCGGTCAAATCTTTAGTTTTCCAGCCAATAATTACTGTTTGAATTTTCTCAGCAATTTTAGGGTTAAGTTCCTGGACGAATGCTGCCACTATTGCTTGTTTAGCATTTCCGACTGGGTTATCCATTCCTGAGTATCGTTCAAATGCCTGTTTGAGGCGTTCTAAATAGTTACTGGGGTGTTCATTTTTGTTTTGTTTACAGGTATTTATTTTGGTCCAGTCTGCCTTTTTTGGGCAAATTGTGAGAACTGCCTGAACCAAAGCATTTCTCTTGTCAATAAAGTTTTGGCCAATCCCTGGGTTTTGATCTGGCCAAGTACAGGCAGCGTACAGACGTAGCATAGTTTCCTTGGGCAAAATGGATCGCATGAGCTGATTAATGTCAGCCCATGTTGGATTATAACAATTTATAACAGTCTGCAATTCTTCCTGAAATTTTTCTGGGTCTTCCCTGATTTTTGGGAACTTTTGAGTTAAATTGTAGAGATCACCTGGAGTCCAGGGTGCATGCACAGTTACTATATTTTGTCCATCGTTGCCAATGCCTGGCATTTGTCTTAGGGGGTAAACTTGTGCAGTTCGGGATCTCAGATTGATGGGAGATCTTTCCATGCCTATTCCCATTCTTCTAAATACACCTGTGGTGGGTTGTGACCCAGGAGTAAATTGCCACACTGGTGATGATTGAGTGGCAGATATGGTGGATGAGTCCGGACTATTAAGCTCCGTGGATGGATTTACTGAAGGAGCTTCAGCTAATGGGTCACTAGCCTGGGCTGCAGCCTGATGTTGAACCGGTTGTTGCTGATGTGGGAGTCCCAGGAGAGCCGGGTTCGAACAAAGGTCAAGGATATCCTCTGCTGGCTCCGGTGGTGGGGGCGCCCCGGGCAATGCTGGATACATTGGAGCGGTGGCCAGCGTGTAATTTGGGGGAGCAGCCAATTTCTCCCGAACAGCTTTTAACTGCTGTTTTAATTTTTCTTGAGAGTCTTTTAGGCTCCTAGTTTGAGATTCTGTCCGCCTTTTGGACATTTCATCATACCAATAAAAGAACGCGTCCCACTGGTTTTGTGGTGTTTTGGATCCACGGGACTCTAACGCCCCTCTCAAGTGCACTATTTTATCCTGATCAAATGTTCCTTCCTGTGGAAAATGTTTCACAGGATCATCCCTAGTATACCAGTTCCACTTATCCAGGTACTTGCAAGTCTCGGGAGAATAGTGTGTGTACATAAAGTACGCCGGAGTCCCCTTAGGGGGGACAGGAACCTGTTTAGACTGACTTGTTCCCATTTTCAGTCACACAGGGAGACGTAGGAGAGGCTTATTTAGGATGTCCGGGCCGCTCAGTGCCTTGCCTCGCAGTTTTTCACTGCCCAGACAAAAGGCTTCTGACCCGACACCGGCTCATAAAATGGAAATGGGGAGGGAAACACTAGAGGGATCCTTTCACTCCTGCTTTCGGCAGAAGCTACTGGGACGAGGGGTTTGGAAAAGACAAAATCACTCAGACGCCCTGTCCACTGGGTCACGAGGTTCCAGTTGGGTCCCCTTGCTTTCAAAACTGCCCTGTCAGGCAGAATTGGGGCGGCTGAACCCAACCGTAGTCTCAGTCCTGGTCAGTGGCTCATATTTCTAAATACACACACACATTCATTCAATAAGCCCTGTCCACTGGGTCACGAGGTTCCAGTTGGGCCCCCTTGCTTTCAAAACTGCCCTGTCAGGCAGAATTGGGGCGGCTGAGCCCAACCGTAGTCTCAGTCCTGGTCAGTGGCTCATATTTCTAAATACACACACACATGCACATTTATTCAGTCAGCCAGACCTCCTACCCCACACCGCCTTAGTTAATTAACTACAAGCCCGATGTGCTGTTGGATGAAGGTGCCTCAAACAGTTTCTCCCTAAAACGTACGTTACCAGACACAAAATGGGATCCTTTACCAGACAGAAAATTTTAGCCGGCAGTAAGGTTCAGACTGACCTGTTTTAACAAGGTTCAGATCCAGTTACCACGGCCAAGTTGGGAGCCTACAGGCAGTCCTCCTCCGAAACCCCAATAGAGATTTTGAATTAGGTCTCTTACCTCTCAAGTTTGGCGCCTCAGGGTTCGGGGGGGGGTAGCCTGCGGTCCTCCTTCCTCAGCCTGTGTTCTGGATCCGAGTCACGGCACCAGGAATTGTCGTGGAAACACACACAGAGTACTTTTGGGTCAGGTCAGCAGAAGCTTTTATTCAAAAGAAACTACAGCTGTAGGGGGAGTTCCAAAGTGACATGGATTTCCCAAGCACTTGGAAGGGGTCCCCCCCCCAAGAGCAAAATCAGGAGGCTTATATACTTTTTAACAGTCGCTTACAACTCACGTGATCATATAGTGAAATTAGCATGAAAAGCGGCTATAATATTACTTCATTATTTCTTTGCTGTTATCAGGATGGGAATTATGGGGGAGATAGGGTTAGTTCACAAACCTCCTTCTTGCACCTGGAAATCTACTTTGTACATACTTTTTTTTTTTTTTCTACCTTCAAGGCCGCGGTGAGCGAAGCATTTGCAGAAGAGTTACAAAGAACAAACACTTGCCCTTATCTGTTCTACTGTACCGAGCCAGCAATTCTACACAAAGCGGTTATGTCATCTTATAACTAAAATAATCAAAGTTTAAGGCATATATTTTTTCTGATTCCACAACAGAAATACCCAATTACCGGTGGGGGCACATTTCTCACAGGAGGGCCACTCTCTCTCCAATCTCTCAGTCCTGATCCTCAAGGGAAACTTACACAACACTTCCCAGAGAGGAGCCTATGAGCTCCATTTCATCAACCTCCTGGATACTAGAGATCATGGACTAAACATAGACGTTGGATTTTTGATACATTATAATCTGCCTGGCAACTGACTCCCCAGCCCAGCCCCTGGCTTCTTTACTTTTCATTCCATCCAAGAAGAGCACACACCAACTGCTGCAGCTTCCTTAGCCTGACAAAGGGTTTTTGAACCCGAAAGCTTGCTTAATAACTATTCTCCAACCATTTGGGTTGGTCTAATAAAAGATATCAAATTCACCCAAGGAACCTTGTCTGCCTATGTCCTTAGACCAACATGGCTACAACCTAAACCCCTGCACACATATACACACACCACCTGCCACAGAGCCACAACTAATTCTCTAGTGCTAGTATGGTCTGACACTAGTGCCTCATGCTCGTGACAGAAAATTACCTCCCTAACACCTGATTCCTATTTAGAAAGTGGCTGTCTATATAGCTCAGACACTTCAGGTTTCTGGAGCCATATAGACAACTCAGCAGAGACTACTTTGTCCTCTTAAAGATGTGAGGAATTGGTTTTGGGGTGTGTATATCAAAAGCGGGCAAAAGGATTGCTTTAGACTGAACAATTCACACAGAAGCAGTTTGGCCATGTGATACACTCTGCTGCCATTGCTATGGAAGGAACTAGATATACCTCTATAGCCCTTTACAGTATAGAGACTAGGCCTGTGTGAATAGGGAAGTATTCAATTCAGATTTGGATCTGGCTGATTCAGAGGACAGTGGTTCGATTTAGAGATTCAGATCACTGTCCTGAATTGATTCATTTGAATCAGCTTTGGAAGATTTGGCGCTGATTTGGAGAGATTCAGTGATTCAGATCAGTCGAGGAGAGGCAGGCACAGCTGGGTGGCTCCTCTGGCTGTGCCTGCCTCTCCCCAGGCGAGGGGAGCTGCGGGAGAAGCCCCCATGGCTGCCCTGCCTGGCCTTATCCCCTGCCTGGCCCCAGCCTCCTGGCACTTAAAAAAAAAAGCCCTGTACTCACTGGCTGCAGCTGCGGTGATTAGGGGCTCTGAGGGATTGCCCCCAGTCTCCCCCACCTGGCACCTGCACAGCAGCTGCCCCATGGTGCTCGCTGGGGCTGAGCGGTGCTGGGTTCCGGCTGACACACAGAGTTGCCCCAGCTCCCAGACAGTACGCAGCACCCTGCCGAGCCGTGCTGCACCTGTGCAATGCGGCAGCTGCTGCATGGTTGCTAGGTGGGGGGGACGATCCCTGCTACCCGCCACTGCCCCACACTGCATGAGGGGGCTCTGCCATGAGCCCCCAGAGTCCCCAACCGCCACTGCCAGATCTAGTGAGTGCGGGGCTTTTTTTCTTTTTCTTTGTTTTTGAAGTGCCAGGAGGCTGGGCCAGGTGGGGGATGGATCCAGGCAGGGAAGCCATGGAGGCTTCTCCCCCAGCTCCCCTGGCTGTGCCTGCCTCTGACCTGGTGGGGGGAGCTGTGGGGGCTATGTCCTGCTGCCACTTGCTTAGCCGGCGTGGTGCAGGGCGGGCGTGCAATGCAGGCATGGCTCACTCCAGGCAGCAGCAGGGCATAGCCCCCACTCCCAGTGCTGCTGTGCCCACATCAGCACTGAGAGCGGGGGCTATACCCTGCTGCCACTTGCCCCCTTCCACCTGGAGCAAACTGCGCCCGCATCCCGCATCCCCGCCTCAGCTGGGCAAGCGGCAGCAGGGCAGAGCCCCTGCTTCCAATGCTGCCGTGCCCACATCCTGTGCCCCCCTCCCCAAGTAATGTGCCCCCCACCTTGACTGGGCAGCTTGTCAAATCAGCTACCAAAGCACAGCTCTAATAGAGACCCACCAGTCCTTCCCAGAAGCCACCTAACATCCACTAGAAGGAACTTTCTGGCCATTGCCCATAGAGACTGGCTTTGAACTCATAATTTGGCAGTGGTAAATACAAGAACAGAATCTCAGATACACTCAGCCCTCCACCCCAGCCTTCTTGTCATTTGCTTTTAAAACCAGCTATTCAACTGCTCCTCTTCTCCATCTTGGGGGCCTGATGTGAGTTCCTAGGCATGTCTCGGGTCATCTTTTTCTTTTCACTTGCATGCAGAAGTACTCAAGTGGTTCAGGGATCTGCTTTGGAACTTTCATTTCTGCAGCCAAATTGCACACAAGGCAAATTCTCAGAACTGCAGCATGGTTACTTAGAGTTTCCTGCTAAAAATGCCTCAGGTGAAAACATAAATTCATGGCATGAGCAATATTAAAAGCCACAGAGTGAGCAAAACAGCCCTATCCAGCTCATTCTGGCAAAGAGCACATGCTTTCAGGACATCATCTGAGCTTCAGAAAGAGACAATGAATGACGAAAATCAGGTTCTATAAGTAAAAGAATATGACTCTGGAGTTCCCCCACTAAGGAAGCTTTCACTTCTACAATTTCCAATGATGAACACGTTCTTCCTTTATACCTGCCAACTTGAGGTTTCCAAGCCATTTCACTCTTAAGTAGCCAGTGTCAAACAAATCGATAAACCTGTGTCCCAAAGATATATTTTTGTGTGTTCATAGCTTCTCTTTGATACAGGACATAACTGAAAACCTTCTTGTAATAAAGGTTCACAGCACACAATGAGTCGGCAGCATTGATCATAAGATGAATGCCCAGTTGCCACCGATTCCCTCTATGGACTTGAACAAGTCACTTAGGCCAGACCTGATGCTTCAGTGTTTGGGTGCCCAAGCTGAGATGCCTTGAAGAGGGGTGGATTCTGATTTTATGGGCATTCTTCCAACTCCAGCTGAGGGCAATGCGAGCTTTGAGTATTCAGCACCCCTAAAAAATCAGCCTGAGGCACCCAGTTTTGAAAAACTGAAGCTTTAATGTCTTTGCTTGTCGGTAAATTGGAGATGACGGTGATGAGGATAGTACTAGGGATCCTTCTCCACCTCATGGAAATGAATGTGAAGATAAATTCATCCCTGTCTGTAGAATGCTCAGGAGTGACATTGGTGGGCATGGATAGACAAGTATTGTGGTAGAACCATATAATACCTGAATTAAAATCTCATTCATTGTCTTCACGATACCCTGGGCCCAGGCAGGGGCAGATCCAGGGGGGTGTGGTGGTGCTATGGTTAACAATCAGTTCACTGGCTAAGAGCTCCAGTTTTTGCCAGAAGACACATCTGCAGTGAGTTCACTGTCATGACTGCAACCCCACTTTGCAGCATCCACTGCTGAGCTGGGTATCTAATACACATAAAACTTTGGGATGAAGATGATGTCAGACAACTCCATTCCTTAGGCACACTGGACCTTCTACCACAAGCTGGAAGCAGGTAAGACTTCTTCAGGAGCTGGCTGACAAAATGGGTAAGTGCTCCACCAGGGTGAAGGACCTAGTGTGCTTTGGCAACCCGCCTTCTCTTATATACACCCAGACAAAGAAAAATAGGCCACATTCTCCTCTTAAGAACAAAATAAAAGGAAACAAACCACATTGGGCAGATGCTAGTTACAACACTAAATGCACAGCTGGAAGACACCCAGATACTATGGGGAATAGCATGATGTATGGGTACGATGTATGGATTAAGCAAGGAAAAAAATTGCTACTGCATGCTGAACCTCAGTTTTGCATCAGGATCTCCTAGTTTCTGTGTTGTTCTAATGCTGAATCTGGTGGCAACCAGAAATTCTGCAGCAGCTTCAAGCGACTAGAGTTGGGGTTTTTTTGTGGTAAATTAGACAATGACTCATAACTACTACAGTGTCCTGCTTGTTACTTCTTATATTCAATTAAGTGAAGGTTGTGCTACGTATAGATTTCTCTTTTCTGATGGACATCATCAAAGCCATTCTTCTGAGATAAATAGCAGGCGGTGACTTAGATCAGTGGTTCTCAAACTCTTTTTGTAACAGAACCCATTTGTAAACAGTGATGGCCAGTCCTGATCCAGTGCCCCTCACTCCTGGCTTGCTGCCCCCCCCAACTGGGTGAGTGGAGCAGGGGGACCCCAAAGAGCCTCAGGAAAGCCTCTTGCAGATTGAAACCCTGATAGCTTGCAATGGAAAAGCCAGTTTCCCACATTTTTCTCCTTTAAAAGAGAATCCATTTTGAAAGTCAGTTGATCCATTTTGAAAGTTTGTTCACGACTCTTTCATTCTTGTGGCCCACTTTTGGGTCATGACTCATGGGTTGAAAACGCTGACTTAGATGATCTGATTTCACTTCCTGATGTGAAGTTAGTAGTGTTAGAGCAGTGAATCCCAATTAGGGTTCCACAGCACATACTCTTAGGTGTGCAAATATAATGTACAGGATAAATGCAGAGCTTTCAAATAGAAATCCATAGCTGGGGTCTTTCTAAGTTCTTCGCAACAGAAGAAAAGCCCTGCTGTATTATTTTAGTGTAGTCAAAAAGAGAATGAAAACTAATAGCTGAGCTTTTTCGTTGTAGCCACGTTGGTCTAAGCACCCTTCTTCAGGCATAGGAAGTCTCTGCTGTTCTGAGACTCCAAGGAATAACAGCAGAGACTTCCTATGTCTGAAGAAGAGTGATTGCACCCAAAAGCTTGCAAAAAACTTTTTTCCAACTACTCAGTTGGTTTAATAAAAGATATCACATCTACCCAAAGAACGTTGCCTAACTAACAGCTGACATTTTCCAAGGGTTCCTCAAATCTATCCAAGGGTATGTTGAGTCTAAAAAGGTTGAGAACCAGTGTGTTAAGAGTGATGTAGCTGTTATAGTCCAGGAATTATGTGAGATGCAAGGAGTTTGTTGTTTGTTATCTTTTATTAGGTCAGCTGCATAATTGGGATAAAGTTAGACAAGCTTTGGAATGTAAAACATTCTTCTTCAGGTCTTATCTTAGGCAGACAGGGTCCTTTAGGTAAATCTGGTATCTTTTATTAGACCAGCTAAAATAGTTGGAAAAAATCTTCTTTGCAAGCTTTCAGATACAAACACCTTTCTTCAGGCAGAGGAAGCATCTGCAGTTGTTTTGTGCTCTTCCTGGATGGCATAAAAGCCAGAAGCCAGTATGCAAGAATGCAGATCAGTGAAAATGCAAATGAGTGTCAGTGAGGGTCAGAGGGGTGAGAGAAAATGTGTGAGAAACAGGTGGGGAGAGGGGGAAGGGAAATGGTGAACTGTTGATAAAATGCACTTGGTAAACTGTAGAGAGGTTACCTGGGGTATCAGATGTTAGGCAGGTTATAATGTGCCATAAATCCAAAGTTTATATTAGTCCATGATTTGTTGTATGCAGTAGGCTGATGTACTGAAGCTTGTAGGCGCGTCTGTGAACGGTGTTTTGTAAAAATTCCCTTTAAGGATTAGAACTGAGAGATTGGAATGAGAGTAGTTATCTTGTTAGAAATGGGCCCCCACAGATAATTGGATATTTTTGTTTTTGATGGATTTTTGGTCTGTGTTCATTCTGATACACAGTTGTTTGGTCTTTCCTACATATTTTCCATCAGGGCATTTGGTGCACTGGATGAGATATATTACATTTCTGAAGGTGCAGGTATAAGATCCAGGAATGATGATGGTTCTGTTGTGGAATGTAGTTTGTGGGAGTGGTGGAGATATGTTGGTAGGTTTTATATTTCTTGTCATGGCATGATTTGGATCCACTTGGCGTGTTTTCAGCCAAAGGAAGTTTGTTCCTGGTGATGAGGTTGGCAAGGTTCAGTGCTTATTTAAAGGTTAGGGTGGGTGGTTTTGGGAAGATCTCTTTAAGAATTGGGTCTTCTTCTAGTATGGGTTGCAACTGGTTGAGGATTTTCCATATAGGTTCCAGGGAGGGATGTTATGTCATAATTAATGGTGTGCAATTCATGGGGATTTCCTTTTTGTACTGCAGCAGTTCATGTGGTATCCAGGTGGCTCTTTCCTCCAAAGAGATAGATCACACTTTTGAGTGTCCTTGTTGAGTGAAAGCCCTTTTGAGATTTGGGAGGAGATGATTGCGGGTGTTCTGCTCAATACAAATTTGGTGGTATTGAAGGGCTTGGCTGTAAATTACAGCTTTCTTGGTGTGTTTAGGGTGATTGCTGTTTTTGTGCAAATATATATGTTAGTCTGTGGGTTTCTTGTATAGGGTGGTCTGTATTTTACCATTCTGGATAGTGATCATAGTGTCTAAAAAGGAAATGTTGGTGCTGGAGCTGTGTAAAAAAGCCTGTAACTTGGGCTCCCACAATGTCCTCGTGGTAAAATTGAGGTACTGTGGCTTCTACAAACTTATGGTCTGATGGCTGGGGAACTGGCTCCATGGCTGGACCCAGAGTGATAGGCAATGGATCCAAGTCAACATGGTGCATGGTGACCAGTGACATCTCCAAGGGTTCAGTATTTGGACCAGTACTCTTTAATATATTCATAAATGATTTGGATTTGGGTGTCAGACACAGACCGGCTAGGTTCACAGACAGAACCAAATTATGGGGAAGTATGGTCACCCTAGAGGATATATTGGGGATTTAGGGTTACCACATGCACCCCTGAGCGTGGCAGTGCACCCCCTGCAAAAAGGCACCACTGACACCGCCGGCAGCATTTGTGGGCAATCCATGATTGCCGCTGGCCACTGCCGATGCTGTCAGTGGTGCCTGCAGGTGGTCACCGGCCCCTGGTCAGCACTCACCACCCACCCTGCTGGCAGTGCTGGAGGTGTCTGCGGGAGCTCTGTGCTTACCACTGCTGTGCTCCTGCTGCTACACTCCTACCGCTGCCAGCGCAGCTGTGCCCCCCAGTCACTGGGGGCATGTGCTGTTCATGGCCTCAGGGGCAGGAGAGGCTGGGGAGATGCCAACTGATCCTATCTGGCACTGGATGCAATGGGTGGGCTAGGTCTCCATGGAGACCTGCTCTGGACCCCAGACTGGGATCCAGCCCCACTACTTAGGCACCCTCTGGACAGGGTGCCTGGGTAGTGGGACTGGATCTGGCAATGGCAGTGGAGACAGTGGCAGCAGCAGCAGCAGCCAGAACGTGAGGGTGAGAATGAGCCACCACCATGGGAGCTGCCAGGAAGCTGAGTTGGGTTGCTGCACTGCTCCTGCTCTGCTGCCACACTACTCGGCCCCACGGACTACAGCTCCTGGCATGCCCAAGAGCCGTGCATGGGGATAGGGTAAGCTACACTCTGTGCCAGGCAGCACCTTCATGCCTGGGGGCAACAGGACCAACCACGCACTCCAAGCCCTGGCTGTTCCACTATGCCTGGGCCAGGCAGGGCTGAGAGACCCATCATAGGCCTGTGGGCCATATTTTCCCAACCCCTTCTCTAAGGATGTACGAGCATCCTTCAATGAAGAAACAAGTCAAGGCACTTTTGGGACTGGCAAACTATTATAGGAAATTTGTCCCAAGCTTGTCCGAGATTGATGGCACTGCTGCTCAGACATACTAGGGCTGGAGCCCCTGCAAAGGTACACTGGACATTTAGAGCTGAGCAAGCTTTTCTAAAAGTCTGGGAGGACCTATGTCATTCTTTAGTCATAGGGCTTGTTGAAGTAATATATATATGATTTTGACCAGCCCTTTGTTGTACAGACAGAGTAATCTGATGTAATGCCAGGGGCAGAGCAGGAGGGGCAGAGCGCCCCTATTGCTTACAGTAGCAGGAAATTGTATCCCCACCGGGTACACCCTATTATAAGTGTCCTGTGGGTCCCTCAATTCATCCTTGACCCAAAGGCAGTAAATGTTTCAAGGGAGTGGGGCTGAACAGGACTCTCCCCTCAGGCCCTTACAGTTCTGTTTCTTTTACTGTCTGAACAGTCACATTGGGCCTTTAATGTCTGTTTAGCCAAGGTGGACACATTGTGCCACCATCAATGATGTAAGTTGGGACAACTGTACCAATTTCAGCAGTAGTGCCTGGGTTTAGACCTTTGCCTGGTTAAGTCTTCCATGAGGAGCATAAATCAACCAATCCATCAAGCTGGTCATGTCTCATGTTTTCCAATGCCTTTCCCTGTCAAGGAGATTTTTCAGATGCCACCTCCACATTTTCTGTATGACTTTTCTTTTTCAAATCCCCTCTTCCAGCAAATGATTCTTGAGCTGGACTCAGGCCTATCGTCTGGGGGTGGGAGCAGAAGAGCAAGCCTCTGACTATAACAGCCCTGTTTGTTCCGCTACATCTGAGAAATAGCAGCTTCTTGCTATTGAATAGTTTTAATTGCACTTAATCTATTTTGTTTTGTTTCAGCACATTCTCTGATAGTTCCCAGTGCTATGAGAGGAAGAAAACCTGAGAGGAGATTTTTTGAAAAAGAAATATAGGATCTAATTCATAAGCTTAGCAGGAAATTATTATTGCCCTCTATTCAGCACTGGTGAGACCACATCTGGAGTTTTGTGTCCAGTTTTGGGCCCCCTACTACAGAAAAGTGATGGACAAATAGGAGAAAGTCCAGCAGAGGGTGTTGAAAATGGTTAGAGGCCTGGGGAACATGACTTATGAAGAAAGGATGATGAAACTGGGCTTATTTAGTCAAGGAATTTAATAACAGTCTTCAATTACCTGATGGGTGGTTACAAAGAGGATAGAGCTAGACGGTTCTTAGTGGTGGCAGATAACAGAAAAAGGAGCAGTGGTCTCAGGGTGCAGCAAGGGAAGCTTAGGTTGCATGTAAGGAAAAATTTTGTCATTAGAAAGGCAGCACAGCACTGGAACAGGCTGCCCAGAGAGGTTGTAGAATCTCTATCCTTAGAGATGTTTAAGACCCAGCTAGACAAAGCCTTGGCTGGGATGATCTAGTTGGGGCTTGTCCTGCTTTGAGCAGGGGGTGGACTAGATGACCTCCTGAGGCCTCTTCCAACCCTCATTTTCTATGATTCTATGAAGGTAGAATTGTGAAGGAAGCATGTTTCAGTGCCTATTATGAAATTTGTGCTGAAAGACAAGGAAGACAAAGTTGTTGGAGGCAGCAGCAATCCCTCAATTTGAGAATGATCTCTACCATGGCTCATGGATAGGTCTTGAGGTGACTGAAGAGTCCAATCCTTGAGTCACAGACCTATCCACAGAAGTACCAGGTATTTCCACACAGAAGAGTATGCTGTAGGTTGGGATTTCTCTCCTTTTCCTTCCTCCATTCTCTCTTTTCTGCTTTGAGTGTGAGATGTTTTACCTTGAAACGGGCTGCTGCTTGGTTGAGTTTGCAGTTACTGGAGTCAGTCAGTTGCTAGCTCCTCCCAGCTCCTGATGTTGGCATCTGTTCTCTTGAGGTATGCTTTCAATGTGTCCTTGTACCATTTCCTCTGACCCCAACAAGATCTCAGGCTTAATAAGCTGGGAGTAGAGAACTTGTTTTGGGAGTCAAGTCAGGCATTTGCACACAATATCTTGTCTGATCACTGACACAATGCAGGTAATGTAGGCTTCAGCAAGTGGTGTGTGGAGATCTCACCATTTGATTATATTCGAGTAAATATGGTACATTCAAGGTACCTTCTTGACAAGATGACTATGACCATTCAATGTAGCAGATTGGAGACAGATCTGTTTTTCATCCAAACAGGGGTCAAGCAAAGATGTGTCATCACCCCAACTCTGTTCTTCTTTTCTTGACAGTCATCTTGGTTCTCCTTAAGGACTGCCTTTTTTCTGGAACTGACATAGAATACCAAACAGATGAAAGGCTCTTCAATCTGGGACATTTTCAGTCGAAAACCGAGTACTCAAAACAACCATCCTTGTCCTTCAATGTACCCATGACTGAGCCATTTTTCCATACACTTGGGAAAACTTTCAGACCATGCTGGATCATTTTGGAGAAGCACACCAAATTTTGGGCCTCTTTGGGCATGACCACACTCCCCCATAACTTGGTGTCGTCTGCAAACTTGGCCGGCAAGCTTTTAACACTCACATCCAAATCATTGATAAAGATGTTGAAAAGCAGCAGTCCAAGCCTGGACCCCTGACAGACACCACTGGCCACTTTTTGCCAGGATGAAACAGATCTATTCATGAGAACTCTCTGGGTCCTACCATGCAGCCAGTTTTCCACCCACTAAGCTATTGAGCAGTTAAGCCCACAATCTTCCAATATTTCCACAAGTATATTGTAGGACACTAGATCAAAAGCCTTTTGTAAGTCTAGGTATATAATGTCGACCTTCTCTCTTGTGTCCAGGTGGCGAGAGGTCTGTTTGTAAGAGGAGATAAGATTGGTAAAACAAGACCTACCTGCAATGAAGCCATGCTGGCTGTCATTCAGAATCTTATCCTCAATGAGCATGTCGCACATAGATTCTTTAATGAGTTTTTCCAAGATTTTCCTGGGATGGAGGTTAGGTTGGTTGGCCTATAGTTGGTTTTGCACTAGCTCAGCATCCACAGTGGGAAGGCTATCATTCACACCATGCCCCCTGTGATCCTGTTGTCTCTTGTCTTTCCCCTTGGTTTGGTGAAATACCGAAGCAAATGGGCATTCAGGAGTTCAGTTTTTGCCTAAGTGTCTGTTACCAGCTGTCCCAAGGTATTAAGCAGGGGCCCCATGCCTCCATTTGCTTTCCATCTGCTCCCTACATACCTAAAGAAGGACTTCTCATTGTCCTTGACTCCCTTGGCTAACTTAAACTCAGTCGCTGCCTTGGCTTTCCTAATCATTTCCCTACAAGTGCGAACCACAGCTGTATAGTCCTCCTTGAGGACTGTCCCTAGCTTCCACTGTGTGTATGCCTCTTTTTGCTTTTTCAAGAGGACCATGATGTCCCTACTGAGCCAGAAGGGCTTGCCAGCCCTTCTGCTACCTTTCCTCTTCATGGGAACGGTTTTCTTTTGTGCTTTGAGGATTGTGTCCTTGAGGAATGAGCACTGTGTGCACCCCATTCACCTTCTATCCTGGTCCTGCATCACCTTCGCTACTAATGCCCTGAGCCTGTTGAAGTCAGCATTTTTGAAGTCCAGGACTTCAATCCTGCTAGTGATTTGTCAACCTTGTGGCAGACAGTGAACCTTACGAATTCATGGTTGCTGTTACCCAGGCTACTCAGTGATCAAGCCACACACCAGTTCCTCTCCTTTGGCCAAGATCAAGTCTAGGAGAGCGGTACCTGTGGTTGGCCCTTGCACTTCCTGGGTCAGAAATACCTCCTTGATTACAGTTATGAAGCTACATGACTGATCCAACCTAGCCGAGTGTTCTTCCCAATCTGTATCCGGGTAATTGAAGTCGCCCATGACTACCAAGTCACTTGCATGCATGGCCTCTGTCAGTTCTTGAGAGAACTTCAGATCCAGCTCCTCCCCTTGGTTCGGTGGTCTGTAGTAAACGCCCACAGTTAGGTCTCTCTCACCTCCCTCCTGACCCCAAAGCTTGACCCAGAGGGTTTCAAGCTGCTTATCTTTGGAGCTAATGTCAGTCTCCAGAGAGGTGTATGACTCCCTCACATAGAGAGCGACCCCTCTGCCTTTTCTCCCTGTTCAGTCCCTTCTGTGCAGGGTGTAGCCCTCTACGGCTATGCTCCAATCATACAAGGAGTCCCACCAGGTCTCTGTGATCCCCACCAGGTCCTATTGCCCACTAGAGAGCAGGAGGGCTGGCTCCTCCTGCTTGTTCCCCATGCTCCTGGCATTCGTGTACAGGCAGCAGAGGCCCCCAGCTGACACCCTTGATTTCCTGAGACACTATAGAAGAACAGCTTCATTAGCATTTTCAAAAACAGTTATCTTAGTGTCCTCCATGTGGGATCTTTTCTATACGATTGGACTTTCCACCCATCACTTCAAGAACCATCAATGAGATGGTGGTAGAGATCACCCCTGAACTGAGGGATTACTAATAACAACAACAAATATATAATATAGTGAATTAGGGAGCATTCCAATAAAGGTATATTTGTTTTTGCTTTGATGTTAAACAGAATAATATAACACTAGCCCTGTAACTTATTAGTAAAACTGCTAGTTTCTCTTTAACTGGAGAAGAATCAGTGTTGTGTTTTATGGGATGATGCATCAAATCCTCTGCACTCCCATTCCCCATCCGCAACATCCTAGATCCTGCCATGGCCCCTAAGGTCCATGCTGTGGCTCTCCCCTCCTCAGCAGAGCCTTGGGGTCTCTTTGCAACCCCCTCCCCTCCCCCCCCCAGACATGTATGAAGGTAGATCTTTGGGAAAAGTGATACTTGCTTTATCATCTTGAGGAACAAACAGGAGGAACTGGTCCTCCTACTAAACAAGAATGACTATGATCTCATAGGGATAACAGAGACCTGGTGGGACTCCACCTATGACTGGGCCACAGGTGTACAGAAGATATCATGTGGAAAAAAGGGCTGGGGTGTAGCTCTCTATGTCAAGGAAAGCTACACGTCCCTGCAAGCTGACAATGGCACCCAGGGAGGATGACTAGAGACCCTCTGGGTTAAAATACGTGGGGAACATGGCACAGGGGACACAATGGTGGGAGTCTACTACAGACCTCCTAACCAGGAACAAGAGCTCAACCAGGAATTCGCTAGGGAGCTGGCTGAGGCTGCATGCTCTCAATGCATGGTTGTCATGGAAGACTTCAACTACCCAGACATCTCATGGGAAGAGCGCTCGACCAAATCCAAATGGTCACAGAGCTTCATCACGTGTGTGGACAAGTTCTATCTGACTCGAGAAGTCTATGGACCAACAAAAGGTAAAGCGCTGCTGGACCTGGTACTGGCCAAAGGGGATGACCTAATCAGCAACCTAAGAATTGTAGGAAAGCTGGGAGACAGTGACCATGAGCTGATCGCTTTTACTATCCATCACAAAGCTGGCAAGTCAGTCAGCAATGCAGAAGTTCTCAACTTTAGGAAACCTGATTTTGATAAGCCCAGGAGGCTTGTTGTGGCCCTAAGGGGCCATGACTCAACAGGGAGGGGTGGCCAAGAGGAGTAGTTGCTCCTTAAGGGAGCGATCCTGAAAGCACAAGGGATGTCCATCCCATCTGGGATGAAAGGTAGTAAAAGGACACAACAACCCCCTTGGCTCAGCAGGGAACTCGTGGACCTCCTATGCCTAAAAAGAGAGGCTTATAAAAGATGGAAGATGGGAATCATTGCAAAGGAGTCTTCTGCACTGGTTCGTACCTGTAGGGAGTGAAACTCTGCTAAGGTACCAGTACAAGAGAAAAGAGATCTACAGATGAGAGAAGAGTCAGGGACTCAGGAGGGGAAGGATTCATAGTTGGTAGGGTCAGAAGGGACCTGAGCAGATCATCAAGTCCGACCCCCTGCCATGGCAGGAAAGAGTCCTGTGGTCAAACGACCCTGGCAAGGTGTTCATCTAGCCTCCTCTTAAAAACTCCCAGGGTAGGAGCCAGCACCACTTTGCTTGGAAGTTGGTTCCAGATCCTAGCCACCCTGACAGTGAAGTAGTGCCTCCTGATGTCTAGTCTGAATCTGCCATCTGCCAGCTTGTGACCCTTATTTCTAGTCACTCCCGGTAGTGCTCGGGGGAACAGGGACTCCCCCAATGCCTGCTGGTCCCCTCTGACTAGTTTGTAAATGGCTACTAGATCCCCTCTCAGCCTTCTCTTGTGGAGTCTGAACAGGTTCAAGTCCCTTAGCCTCTCTTCGTAGGGCCTGCCCTGCTGAACCCTGATCATGCGGGTGGGCCTCCTCTGGACCCTCTCCATGTTGTCCACATCCCTCCTGAAGTTTGGTGCCCAGAACTGGACGCAGTACTCCAACTGCAGCCTGACCAGTGTTACAAAGAGGGGGAGGATTACCTCCTTGGACATTTTTGAGATGCATCTGTGGATGCATGACAAGGTGTGGTTGACCTTCCTGACTGCGTCCCCATGTTGGCTACAAATGTCCAACTCGGGATCCTTAAAATTCTAGTTTATTAGGCAGATTGAAACACTGTAATCATAAACCTTGGGGCTGGTCCCCACATACACACATGCACACACATACACACACACACAGTAGCAGGCTACAGAGTCAGGTATACCTATCCTATAAGCGCTGGAGTCTGTCATTGAGGCTTCTTTCAGCGTGGTGTTATCTTCCAGAAGGGGGTCGCCAGCTGGTCCTTCTGGCTGGACAGGTCTGGTCGAGTTGGAGATCAAGAGGGCGCCACTGAGGGTCACTTTTCACTGCCTTTTATCTGTCCCTGGAAGACTTTGGTGACTCCCCAGTTTTCAGGTTTGCCCAATACAGGGGTCATTGACCCTCGTGGGACTTCCCCCCCTTGGTGGCTACTGGACGACATCTGTCAGCCCCAGGGGTCGTCCGCATGTACGTGCAGGTTTGGGAGTCTGTTGATGAATTTAGAATAGGGCTCTGGGAGCAGTTGATCTGGAGATAGTCAGCCCAAAAGTTGGTCTCTGGTGTTGATTAACTCAGGCCAGGGCTTCTAGCCTTTGATCAGCGACGTTTAGAGATTTCCTGGTTGTTACATTGTCTTCTATTGAGTTCTTCCGTTGGTTGATCGCAGCTTCCCAGGTGTTAATTGCTGTGTGCTACCTTGTTACACATTCAATCACTGATTCACTTGCTCTTTCAGGGGCCAGCCTGATACAGAGGACAGTTTTATTCCTGCCCTTGTTAGTATTGTTACAATGTATAACTTACTTAACACATTTAGTTGAAAGTTGAAAGGTGAGGAGTATAAAATATAAGCTACAAATGCCATGGCACACAAATAGATAAAAATACCAAACTACAAGGGGAGATACAAAATGCGCACACACAAATTTTAAAACACAATTCCTTATCTTAAAGTGAAAGAGAGAGGAAGGAAGAAAAGGTAGAAAAAGAGAAACATATCCAAAGAGGGGAGAGCAAATGCAGGCAAGAAGAAAAGGGGGCTTTCTGCTACACCCACACTGTCGGCCCATGTTCATTTTGGCATCAATAATCAATAGGTATAGGGCAGTGGTAGCCAACCCTTTTTGGAAGATGTGCTGCAAGTTAAGTGCTTTCCTCCACTGTGATGTTCTGATGGAGAAAGAAGAACTGAAGCTTTTATCTGCAAAGACTGGAATATAGCAGGCAGGATGCTGCTGCTGTGAGAGGAGATGTCAGGTGTCACGCTGATAGCCAGTCACGCTGATAGCCAGTCAGCCTGACAGCTTGAGGCACCCAACAGCTGCCCCAGCCACTTGTGGCCAGCATAAGTGATGCACAGGAGGAGCCACAGTTGGGGAAGGACAAAAGGAAACAAAACTCTGTTAAGGGAAACAAGGCAGGCATTTAATTTACCCAGAACTTTTCTGCCGTCACAGACTAGGTGTCAACTTGTTGCTCTTTGCAAACTGATACATGCTTGTATGGTGTTTCCCCTCAAAAGGTTCTTGATTACCTGCTGCCGACCCTGCCCTTTCCTGTCAGGATGAGTAAAGTATTATTTGGGGATTTTCTTAGGCTTTAAACTTTGCCCTGTGACGTAGAGTTGGTATTCAGAACTGGATCCCAGCTGGATGCCCCCACCTTAACCCGCCCCAACCTTCCTGCTTCCTGGTGAAAAGTGTGATACACAGAGCATGAAGAAGTCACATAGCTCAGTGGGTGGGTGGGGAGCGGGACTTGGGGGATGTGGAAAGAATAAACATGGTCTTGCTCTCACGGAGTCCTGAGCTCCTTCCATAGCCTCAAGCTGTGGATGAGTTGGAGGTATAGGGCAGGAGTCCACTGAGCACTACAGCAGGGAGGGAGCACAGGGGCTGGAGGAGGTAGGTCTGTGACCCACCCCCAATTCCCTCTGTACAGCTTCCCTTGAGTAATCTTGGGGCCTTCTGCAGGACTCCCTAAGCACAGTCTGGTTCCCTGGATTTTCAAGAGCCCCCAGGAATCCTGCGGGCCTGGAAATGGGCTTGGTTTGCTTAGTTAAATCCCCTGCAGGGCGCTTCTTGATTTCCTCTTTCCCACCCTCCCCAAAACACTCCTCTTGAATCCCAGCAGATTAAGATCCCACAATTAGCCTTAAGAGCAGGGGCGGGCAAAATGCGGCCTGCGGGCTGAATGCGGCCAGCCAGGTCATTCTATCCAGCCTGCAGGGCCCCTAAAAAATTTAGAAAGTTAATATTTATCTGCCCCTGGCTGCCTGTCATGTGGCCCTCAATGCCTTGCCAAAACTCAGTAAGTGGCCCTCTGCCTGAAATAATTGCCCACCCCTGCTCAAGAGGAACACTGGGTGCATCTACATGTTCATTAATGCACAATGGATTTGGACTAAGTGAAATGCACTGGTACGACAAAAAGACAGAAGAGGATGATGGGATAGAAATGGCAGACCTCATCTGGTGGAGAGGGGTCTGGCATAGACTTTTTCAGGATTAGCCTTTCTGAGGAGGCCAGTGGGTGGGGGTACAGGTACAGGTGCACGGTGCAAACTGTGTAATGGTTTTTTAGTGTGCCTTGAGCTGTCAAGTGAACCCCAAGGGGCACTTGGCAGAGTGTTGGAGGTGGAGTTATATATACACTAGGACGCTGGGGTGAAATCTCAGGTAGGGGAAGGGCAGAGTCAGAAACCTGCAGAGGAAAGTCCCTGTCTGTGGGTGGATGTGCTGGGAGGGATAGACAGCCCTGAGAGAGAGTTGGCTGAGAGTAAACAAACCAGCATAGGTGCGTGACATCTAATCACTAGCGTTTGCAGCAAGTGTATTTTCAGAAGGAAACTGCTTAAGAGAATGATCTGCCAGTAAAGGAAACAAATGGAGCCTATTGTCTGTAGCTGCTGCTGCTCAGTGGCCACTTCACTGTGTTACCAGGACTGAGTAAAAGAGCTCATTTTTGGAGCAGCAGAAGCCTCGCCTCCGCCTTCTAGTGGTGGATCATGGTTACAGCTGTGTTGCTGTTAAGTGTTAATGAGAAGTGGATTGTGAGCAGGTGGAAATTAATTGGGTTATGGGGGAAACTCTTTTAAAGAGTTATAATGATGTTAATTTAATTATTTAGGTCATTTAACACAATGGGACCAGCCAGTGTACTGGAATTATCCACCTAATTTGTAGCTGTAAATGTTATCTAAATTGTTAGCTTTGTTATCAACTATTGTTAATATATTTTTATATCTGTTTGTTTATTTTTCTGTATTTAAATTGGTTGTGTATAATAAAGAGTAATGTATTCATCGGGTTCAGAGTGAATCCTTGGGCGATGAGGGTGAGGGATACACCTCTCCGCAGGACACCTCAGTCAGTAGTCTGCCTGAGGTGCTCCCAGGGCTACTGGCACCCTGAGGACCCAAATCCTGGCACATCACCTGGCCTTAGTGCACTGGCACAGGTTACAGTAGTATACAGTAGTATAAAGAAATTACCATTCACACAAGAGAAAAGAAAAGGTCCTTTATTGGCACAGGCTCACCATTTCTACTGAGGAAAAGCCTACAAAAATTAATCTGTCAAGATAAACAGGACAGTATCATAAAGCAGAGAAACAAGCCCTTTTGCAACAGGAAACCGCACACATTCAGAGGACTTTGGAGACTAGGCAGTTGGCTACCAGCCTGAGGGAACTGAGTGCCTGGAGATATCCATCTACATGGTGCTGGCTCCACCAGGCAAAGGATGATGGGGCTTTCAGGCAGGCTATCAGGAGACAGAGACTCCAGTTCCAAAGCTGAATTGGAGGCATCAGTAGAGCACAGGCCCTGTCATCAGTATAGTTGCCATTCACTTCCTCTCTTGGGAATGCAACAGCAGGGACATGGGCAAGCGCCTGCGATGGGAGGAAGGTGAAGCTGAGTACAGTTGTCCTGCTGAACTGAACCCCGAAGTAGGGGGGCTCACTTGCTGCAGCTGAGGTTCCAGGTGTGGTTATATGGTGCCTATTTAGTGGTGATAGATAGGGTTTGTTACGAGGACAATGACCACAATGATTACAATGATGCTGAGGATGAGGACAGCGATGTTCAGGTTCCTGGCAGTCTTGCCATAGCTGTCTGCACCATTTATGTCACCCAGAACTTTGCGGTCTCTTGCCTGGTGGAGAAGAGGACAAGGAGTAAATAGAGATCATGCGCCTCCTGCTGGAGGCATCTATGGAAGTTGTGAGTGCTCATAGACTGAGAAGTTCAGGCTTCAGCTCTGCCATGCTACTGGCAATCAGCAAGGAGAACTGAGGACTCCTACTGTAGGACTCCAGTGTCACCCTCTCTTCCCTGGCCGGGACTCAGCTCATGCTCGATCAGGCTGCCCATGTGCTGTGACACCAGCTCTGCTGAAATCCCCTCTCCCATCAATGTCCTCTCACCTCCTGCCCTGGGCCGCACCTCTCACTGCTCCAGTACATGGGGAGCCTACCCCTCTGTCCAGGTGAACGTCAGGGTCACCATTCAGGCTCCCTCTGGATTTGCTGTCTGCCTTCACCAGCTTTCCGAATCTCTATTCCCTCTTCCCCATACCTTTCACCTAGCTTGCAGCTGGGCTCGGTCCTGACATGGCCTGGACGCTTGCGTTTCCCCTCCTTGTCTCATGTCTTTTCCCTGCTGTTTCATTTCTCTCATAGACCGCCTCAATGACACAGCACTGCGGGGGCAGAGTTTGACCCCAAAGGGGCCCTGACACCCGATCGCCCACACTGGGCGCTGGGCCACTGGTGAGAGCCTGGCCGCGGAGGGGGAGGGGAAGTTACTGGAAGTGGCTCTGCTCCACTTAAATGAGCTGATCCAACTTATCGCCCCGACGGGAGTTTCCTTCCCCCCGAGCTCTCCAGCACTCGCTCTTCCAGTCCGGGCGTGAAGGACCGCAGCTGACCTGCTGCCTCCACCACTGCCCACCCGCCCCTAGACCCGCGAGCCCCGGCCCGGAGCCGCGCGGCCCCCGCACCCACCTTGATGGAGAAGACGAGCGCCAGGAAGCCGAGGCAGCAGGGGTTGCAGAAAACAGTGTTGAAGAAGGACCAGAGCACAAAGTCGCGGGGCGGCTCGAGGGTGCCCAGGCCGCCCGCGGCCCCCCAGGCGCCGCTGTAGGGCGGGGGCTGGCCGGCCCCGTCCTTGTCGTAGGGCGGCATGTCAATGCTCACGACGGCCCCGCTGCTCTCCATGGTCGCCGCCACGGGTCTGGGCGAGCGCGGCGCGGCGCGCAATGGTCGGGCCGGCCGGGCTGGGGCCGGCCCCAGGGAGGGGCAGAGAGCCGGCGCGGGGGCGTCTCCCCGCCTTGCCCGGAAGGCCCCTCGGCGCCCTGCGAGCCGCACGGTGCTGGGAGGGCGGGAACCTGCACTTACCTGAGAGGAGAAACACCATGTCCATGAAGACAGTTTTCCTTAAGCCCCCCCCGGGGATAACTGCTCTTCTGGCCCGGGTTAGGGCCCGCCCAGGTGCTGGGGGAAACGGCAGCCGCTCTCTAGCTCGCTCCTGCGGCCACACGGCTGAGGCGGGGCGAAAGTCGGCGGCATCTGAACCGCTTGGGCCCGCACCTAGGACACCTGCTAAAGGATTTTGGAAACATCTGCAGCCTCTGGTGAGGTGGAGGATGTTTGCGGGCTGTAGGGCCAGTATGGTTCTGGGCTGACTCCGGGATTTGGACTTGATTTGACTGGGAACATGAAACATTTCTTTAAAAAACAAAATAGAGTGGGGAGCCTGGGCTGCCCAGGGGGAAGACCCTGCTGTGAAAACCTCTTTGCTCAAATCTAAGGAGAGATTCAGGCAGCTCCTTCTCCTCCTTGGTGTTGTCCTCCAGAAGCCACTCGCCTTCCCCCCCACCCCCTCAGAGACCAAGGGTAATGTTTTACAGCTGCTTCTCCCTCCTGGGCAGCCCTGGGGTCCACGCTGTGGCTCCCCTCCCCCCCAGCAGGAACTCAGAGTCTCTTTGTGGCTGGCCCCTTTTCACTCCCCACCCCCCAGGCATGTATGAAGGGGGATCTTCCCCCAAGGTGAGAGCTACTTTACCAAAGCTGTGGCTGCTTCATCATAGACCTGCAAGTATACCTTTCGGTTGGTTGCAATCACTGCTACAACTATGACTGCCTTGTCTTTTAGCCCAAAAGTCTTAACGTGCCCTGAAGCAGGCTTCCTTTACAGTTCTGATTTCCCAATACACTTCTGAATCAAGGCCTACAGTATATTTCTTTTCTAACAAATCCAAACTCATGCAATCTTTTCTCAGCTTTCACTCCTCTTTTAGTTCTGGGAACAGACAGAGAATGCACTGGAGTTGATTTAAATAGCATTAATGAAATGAAACCATAGCCCAAACAGGTTAAGATGACAGCAGAAGTCAGAATGTCTGCTGCTTTATTGGCATCAGTGCCTGACTAATTTAAAGTTAGCTGACAGTCTGCCTCCACAAGCTGCAATCCTACCACAGGACTGCAGTGTACACACAACACCTGATAGCTAGCTCAGATATATCTACATGCAATCACACCTATGAATTTAAGCCCCTGAGGCCAGCGGATACATATAGGCACAGCCTCACTGACCTCATGGAGCTCAGTAGAGTTACCCCAGGAGAGCATGTGACTTGCTGATTTTTGCTCTTGTCAGATATATAGGACAATGGGTATGTCTACACATGCTTTTACTCTGGCCCAAGTTTACTCTCGTGTAAACTGCTCCAGTGTAAGGGTGTTTGGGCAGGCATCTACACATGCAGGGATTAGGGAGAAGAGTCGCACCCAGTAGGCCTGTGCGAGTCGGCAGCGATCCAATCCGGCTTCGGATCCGGCCACTTTGGATGGCAGTGATCCGATCCGGAGCTCCAGACTGGGTTTCTGCCTCGATCCGGCTGAAGTGGCTCCCAAGCTTCGGAGCCGCCTCGGAGATCCGGATCCGGGTATAATGAGGGAATCAGTGAAATATCTATAACTTTATTGTTTTTTGTCCAATTTAGATGAAACTTGCAGGGGTGGTAGCCTCTGCTGAGAACATAAAACCTGCCAAGTTTTAAGAAGATCATTGCAGGCATTTGGGGGAACTGTATCCCAAATTCCTGAAAGTAAAACTCCTGTCACATCTATGTATTACATCACAGGGGGGTCAAAACTGCAGGGCTGGTAGCTTTGAGGTCACAAAGTTTGCCAAGTTTCAAGAAGATCGGCACGGGGGGTTGGGGGGAACTGCCACCACCACGGGGATTGCCAGGCTCCCTCTGGATGCTAGTCCAGGGACTGCTGTCTCCTGGCCCTTGGGCGCTGCCTGCTGCTGGAGCAGGGAAAATGTCTCCCTACCCCAGCAGTAGGGTGCTCTTGGTCCTGATCAGGGCCATGGGGCTCATGAAGGACTAGTGCCTCCCACGACTGGGGGCATGCCATAGCGGTGAGAGGAGACTACCTGCAGCTGCCACCCATGGTTTTGGCAGCAGTGGGTGGGGAGGGGGGCTTTGGCGGTGGCCAAACTCAAGGGAGCACATGTCCCCCTGTGCCCTCCCTATGCATTGTCTGTGATGGGGCTTGAAAAGAGCTGCAGGGTAGGGGCAGATCCCAGCCCCTGGCCCAATCCACGGGTGGGGTAGCTAGCGGGTCACCCCCCTGGACCTTGATTACCTGATTGAGGAACGCGGCTGGGACCTGCTCCTGACTGGAACAGTTACAGGCCAGCTATGGGCTATGCAGGTAAGTCCACACGTGCAGCCTGGAGCTGGCTGGGGACTGATCAAAACAGGACAGTCGCCAGCCTTCTCCAGGCTGCACATGCTTCCCTGCACAGCCTGGGGCTGGCTGGGAACTGTCCTGGTCAGGGACACATCCTAGCCAGCTCCAGGCTGGCCAGGAAACTGTCCCCATGCAGGGAGCTCCTAGCCCCTGCTCTGGAATTGCAATTGTGATCAAGCAGTTGGGGCTGGGGAGCTTATTCCTAGCCTCCACTCTGCAATTGTGGAGCAGGGGCTGCGAACAAGCTCCCAGCCTGTTCCCAGCTCCAGGTCTGGGATCATGGAGCTGGGTGGGGAACAGGTTTCTTTGCCCCTGTCAGCAGGGATCTCCCAAATCAGGCTCCCTGGTCATGGGGCTCAGGCGGGGAGACCCATATATCTCCCAGCCCAAGCTCCGCAGTCACAGGGCTTGGACTGGGAGATAAGGTCTCCTAGCCCCCTGCTCCCCGATTGTGATGGTGGAGCAGGGGTTGGGAGATAAGGATCTCTGAGGTCCCACTCCCAGGTCGCAATCTGGGAGCAGGGGCTTGGAGCTCCCTGTTGCTGGGCAGGGAGACAGTCCCTGCCTGTGCTCCTGTGGCAGAGCCTGCCCCTGCTGCAAGCAGCTCCCAGGGATAGGGAACTATCTCCTGCCCCTGGTGGATGGTGTTGGCAGATTTTGCTCCAGGTCAGGCATCTACACAAGGGCTACAGCACTGTTACTAATCCTGAGTAAATTTGCTACTTGCATTTCCAGGTAGCAAATTTACTTGGAATTGGGGAGGTTCACTGCAAAGTAGGTATGTGCATATGTAGACGTACATATTTACTTTGCAGTAAACTATGTTACTGACAAAGCGTCTCATGTAGACGCACTTGGTGTGACTGATTGCATGGAGGGGTGTGGAAAGAGCAGCCCCATGTGCTACTACCATTGTTGCCAGTGCTGCATCCAGATTTGTCCCACAAGGAGTCCTGAGGTTCAGGTCTGGCCCAGGGCTGGGGTGAGTCTGACACTGCTGGCATAACATGTTGCTTGCATATCCACGCAGGTCCTCATCCTTGGGACGGTTCCAGAGCAGAGGAAGTGAGGAAGACCACGGCCTTAGACAGCAGCTCAGGGCCAGCCTGCTCTGCTGAACAGCAGCCCTCCTGCCAACATTGCATGCCTGCACCCTACCCACAGCACACCCCACAGGAGAGCTGCCTACAGGGGAAGGGAAAGCTGACAGAAATGCCAGCCACAGACTCCAGATCTGAATGGTGGAAGGAAATGCCAGGGCAGGAGACAAAACTCTGCCAAGGGACCTGTACAAGAGAAAGGAGAGATCTGCACAAGAGAGAAGAGGCAGGGACCCAGGAGGGGAGAGTTTAGGGCAGTGGTAGCCAATCTTTTTGGCAGGTGTGCTGCAAGATAACTGACACTACTCCCCCGACCCCTCCAAGTGCTGCTCTGATGGAGGCAGAGGAACTAAAGCCTCCATCTGCAATAAACAGAAGGTGGGTGGCAGGATAATGCTGCTGCTGCAAGAAGTGTTAGGTGTCACCACTTCGGGCCAACCACCCTTGGGACACGCAGCAACTGTCTGAGCCACTTGTGGCCAGCATAGAGGATGCAAAGGAGGAGCAGTGGGTGGGGAGAGAGAGGGAAACGAAACTGATAAAGGAAACAAGGCAGGCATGTTGTTTGCCAAGAACTTTTCTGCCTTCATGCACCAGGTCTCAAACTGACACATGCTTGTATGGTGTTTCCTCAGGCAGCTGCTGCTGGCCCTACCCTTTACTTTCAAGCTGAAGGAGGTTTTCTCTAGTGATCTTTTTAGCCTCTAAACTTGCCTGGGGATTTCCCTAACCTCCAAACTCCACTCTGTGACAGTCTTGGTAGCCAGAGCTGGGTCACAGCCAAGTGGTTCCCCCCTCCTTCCTGGCTGCTTCCTGGTGAAATGTGTGATGCCCAGAGCAATAGAAAGTTGCATTGCTCAGTGGGTGGGCAGGAAGCAGGGCTTGGAATGGGGGCTGTAAGAAAGAACAAACATGGCCGTGCTCCTGGAGTCCTGTGCTCCTTCCATGGCCCCAAAATGCTGATGGGGTGAAGGGGTAAGGCTGGAGTCCAATGATGCTACAGCAGGGAGGGACCGCAGGGGCTGGATGGGATGGGGTCTGGGATCCACCCCCAATTCTCTCACCTCCATGACAGCTACCCTGGGCCGCACCTCTCACTGCCTCAGTACATGCCGTGCTCACCCTTCTGTCCAGTTGAAGGTCAAGGCCACCATTCAGGCTCTCTCTGGATCTAGTCCAACTTATCAGCTTAGCTATATCTATATATATAACTTATCAGCTTAATTTATCAGCTTATCTAGTCCAATTTATCCAACTTAACTACCCAACTAGCTTATAAACACCCCAAAACACTTACAATTCATTCCAAGCCTACCAAGATTCAAATACGTATAAAAAGTTCTGAACAATGAAAAAAACCCAACAGCTAGGAATTCAAAGCTGGTAGTGTATTTCTGCAGGAGCCCAAGGCTGGATACAGCAGTAGATTTGTGTCCATGCATGTAGACCTTCCAGGAGGGCATGGCACCACACAGACTCCACTGCATGGACTTTGATTGGCCAGAGGAGATGAATTGTACCTTGAGACTAGATTTGACACTAAAACAAACTCTCCTGGATGAGAGAGCCCAAAAAGTGTTCCTTTCCGCAGCATCAAGTGTGTGGTTAACCCCCATCCTAGAGCCTGCCTGCGGGGGATCAGAAAAGGGCAGACCTACAAGTCACCCTGAGGCTAGTGCTAGATAAGGTGTGAATTTCTGGGGTGCTTGCTAACAAAGCATACTCCACCCCTGTCCATACAGGATAAGTGTATAATAACTTAGTTAACACAGTTTCAGCCCCATTGTGTTGGCTACTGTTATCATTCATAAGGCACTTAGTTACAGAGCATGTTTCAGGTCCACTGTCCATTTGGTAACTTTACTTCATTACACCCTGAGTGGGACTGTATCTATCCACTTTATATTTACTGTACTCCCTTTAACTACCCCAGAATTAGTGAAGAAGGGCTGCTATTAGAATCCTTGTGCACGTCTGGACGGGGCGAGGTTCTGGGTTGCAAATTCCTCTCATTATCAGACTCCTAACAGCAGCCTCAACATCCGCTGACCAAGCACGGTTTACATGGAGTTGGGGTAGATGTGGATCCTGGGTAAATATATAGCCTTGTTCTGGCCCCAACACTGTGTTACAGGAAGCGCACTGTACCCATATGCATGCCTCAACACTTTTAGGTTAAGGCATGCACAGAAGCCATTTCCTTTTCCTTGAGAAACAAGCTGGTCTGACCTTACTTCAGGGCATTGATGGCAGAAGTAGCACTCTGGTTCTGAGTTACTTCACTCTGTAGCCAGCCCCTGACACTGAGGGATGACATGAGCGGGGGAAACACTGAGGCAATGTCTGGTGGTAACCACCTCTTGGGTAAGAGTGTACAGATGAACAGCACCCCAGGCGAAAATGAGCCTGCTTTGGAGTGGAGGGGAGAATTTCCCAGGGTAAGACGCACAAAAAACTAGAACTCCTGGTTCCAAAATGATACATTTTATTAGACCAACTGGAAAATGGCAAGAAAATTGTCCTTTTATGCAAGCTTTCGGGATCAAAGTCCCTTCGTCAGGCTCTGGGTAGAGTGTAAGATACGCGCTTGGATTCAGGGTACTGCATTTATTCCTTCCTGGGCTACCAGGGCTCCTGGGAGAGCCCCTTCATGCCCCTGAGAAGTCTGTTGGGCAGATCTATGGGTTCCTATGGTGCAGTTGCCCCCCTGCCTTGATTCCTCCTGTCCAGAGGTAGCAAGGGCACGCAACCTAAGAGCAGAGCCACAGCCCATCAATTATTCTGCATGGACAATCCTGGACAGGGAGTGCCCCCTGGCGCCAGCCTGCAGCAAAGAGCTGGGGCTCATAATTTATGAGCAGGGATCCTGTTTTCTGTTTAAAAATCCCAAAATCTCTGATAAAAAAAATTCAAAGTTCTCTGATTAAAACCCCCCAAATCTGCATTTTTCCATGACTATATATATATAGGTATCCATTGAACACAATGTTTTATTGCTATATTTACAATATAAAAGCAATTTGGAAGCCTACCAGTGCCTTGATCACTATAAGAAAATAGATTTTAAATATCTATATATTTTGGGGGTTGATTTTGGTTTCTTATCATAGAACATGAGAGCTCCCCCTGACCCTTTCCCTCACCAGCGCATGGATCCAGCTGTGGCTGTCCCCCACACTGCTTGGTGGCACTGAGCAGCCCTGATATGCCTGTGCCCTGCCCTGGTGGCAAAAGGAAAACCCAGATTCCTGATTATGAGGACAGCCTGAGGGAACTGGGTTTATTTAATCTGGAGAAGAGAAGACTGAGGGGGCCTTCAACTACCTGAAGTGGGGTTCGAAAGAGGATGGAACTAGACTGTTCTCAGTGATAGCAGATGACAGAACAAAGATCAACGGTTTCAAGTTGCAGCAAGGGAAGTTTAGGTTAGATATTAGGAAGGATTTTCTCAGGAGAAGGGTAGTTAAACACTTGAACAGCTTTTTTAAGACTGGTCTAGACAAAGCTTTAGGCTGGGATGATGTAGTTGGGACTGATCCTGCTCTGAGCAGGGGGTTGGACTAGATGTGACCTCCTGTGGTCCCTTCCAACTAGGGTGGCCATCACAGAGCACAGTCCAGTTGCCCTCTGTCCACTATTGATATGAAACCGCATGACTTTATGTTCTCTATTTTTCTCTTCAGAAAAATAGAGGATATAAAGGTGTTGGGTTTCGTATCAATAGGGGACAGAGTAGCAGAAAACTGGAATGTCTTCTATGATGGCCACCCTACTTCCAACCCTCATTTTCGATGCTTCTGTGCAATCAGAACCGTGGAGGGAGCCTGCCTCAGTGCCTGTTGAACTTTTGTGCTGGAAGACAAGGAAGGCAAAGTTCATGAACACCGTGTGCCCTGGGAGGCTGGGGGGCACAGCAAACTCCTTCAGGTAGTGGCGGCACTGTCAGTGGTGGGAGCCTGGCGGTGGTAAACAGGGAGCTCCTGCAGGCAGCTGAGGCGGGGTGGGGGAGTGGTGAGCGCTGACCGGTGGTCAGTGACCACCCGCAGACCCTGCTGGCAGTGTTGGCAGCGGCCAGGGGCGATCGTGGACCGCCTGCGGACACTGCTGGCAGTGTCAGTGGCGCGGAAGGGTGGTGAGTGGCAATGGTCCACAGGTGCTGTTGGCAGTGTCTGAAGGGGGTACACTGCCAGTCTCAGGGGGTGCACGTACACCTGTGTGCACCCCCTACGCATCGCCAATGGCAAAGTGGGTGGTGGCAACAAGCCCTCGGCTGGAGGTTGCTCTCTAGTCTACCACAGCTTCACGGATGGGTCTTGAAGAGTCCAGTACTGGAGTCACAGGCCCCTCCGCAGAGCTTGCAGGTGCTTCTGCAGGGGCTGGCGGGAGCAGGCTGGGATTGCTCTCCTTTTCCTTCCTCCCCTCTCCCTGGCTCTGTGACCTGCCCCAGGATCGCAGGGTCCCCCGGGCAGCCCAGTCTGGCGGCCCCCTGCCCGGGCCGTGCCCCCCGCAGCAGCTCAGCGCCGGTGGGCGGGAGCGGACGGGGCGGGAGAAGAGGAACCGCGAGGCCCTGGTGCCCACACTGCCCCCGCCCTGGCCTGCAGCCCAGCCCAGCCCCGTGACCATGGAGGGCGGCCGGCACACCGTGAGCATCTCCCTGATGCCCTGCAACCCCGAGCGGGGCGAGCCCGCGGCCCTCGACGGTGGCGCCTGGGGGGCCGCGCGGGGCCTGGGCACCCTCGAGCCACCCCACGACTTCGTGCTCTGGTCCTTCTTCAACACCGTCTTCTGCAACCCCTGCTGCCTCGGCTTCCTGGCACTCGTCTTCTCCATCAAGGTGGGTGCGGGGGCCGCACGACTCCGGGCCGGGGCTCGCGGGTCTAGGGGCGGGTGGGCAGTGGTGGAGGCAGCAGGTCAGCTGCGGTCCTTCACACCCGGACTGGAAGAGCGAGTGCTGGAGAGCTCGGGGGGAAGGAAACTCCCGTCGGGGTGATAAGTTTTTTTGGTTTTTCCTTAAGGACGTGTTTGGGGTTCCAAGTCAAATCAGCCAAATCAATTCGCTGACTTCCTGCCCTTTGGGCAGGGGGCTGGACTCGGTGGTCTTCCGAGGTCCCTTCCAGCCTTGATGTCTATGAAATTCCAAATCCGTGAGTCGATCAAGAGCCAACCCTACTACTAGCAAACATCCTCCACCCCGCCCCGGGCTTCAGATGCTTCCAAATCCGTTGGAGGCATCCTACGTGCAGGTCCAAGCCCGGAGGATGTCCCCAAGTTTCGCTTGCCCTCAGCTATATGGCCACAGGAGCAAGCTAGGGAGAAGGCTCCCATATCCATAAAGTTGGTAAATAGCAAGATCTTCCCACTGGAAGAGTAAGTGGGAGACTAACTATGCCGTACCTCAGTCAAGGTACTCTCAGCTACCAAGAAAGTGATTTTCCCCTTCCAGTAGCAAAACCATGAGTGGTCATGGTATTTCCTCTGCCCTTGGGCTGATAAGTTGGACTAGGTCATTTAACTGGAACAGAGGGACATCCGATAACTTCCCCTCCCTGGACAGGCTCTCACCAGTGCCCAGCACTCAGTGTGGGTGATCGGCTGGTTCTCTGAGGCCACGGGGGTGACCCTGTCTCTGCATAGTTGAGTGTCAGGGCCCCTTTTGGGTCAAACTCTGCCCCTGCTGTGCTGTGTCTTTAGACCAGGGGTGGGCAAAATGCGGCCTGCAGGAACCCTAAAAAATTTAGAAAATTAATATATATCTGCCCCTGGCTGCCTGTCATGTGGCCCTCGATGGCTTGCCAAAACTCAGTAAGCGGCCCTCTGCCTGAAATAATTGCCCGCCCCTGCTTTAGGCTCTGTGAGATGAATGTAGCACTGGGGAAAAGGCACAATTCAGGGAGTTGGAACACAAGTGTCCAGGCCACGTGACAGCATAGAGAGTGCTGGGGAATAGCGAGGGGAAACCTGGTAAATTCAGATAGGGCAAATCCAGAGTAAGCCTGAATATGACCTTGACATTCATCGGACAGAGAGCTGGGCTCCACATGTGCTGGAAAGCAGTGAGAGATGGGGCTTAGAGTGGCTTACATGGAGGTGAGAAGAAATCTACAGGCGAAGGGATTTCAGCAGAGCTGGTGTCACAGCATTGGTGCACATGGGCAGCCTGATCGAGAGGGTGAGAGGAGGCCTGGGCAGGGAAGAGAGCCAAAGGTGACGCTAGAGTCCTACAGTGGGAGGTCTCCGTTCTCCTTGCTGCTTGCCAGGAGCATGACAGAGCTGAAGCCTGAAATTCATGGTTCATAAGGACCCAAGACTTCCATAGATGCCTCTGACAAAAAGTACATGATCTCCCTTTACTCTTTGTCCTCTCCTCCACCAGGCAAGAGACCGCAAACTTCTGGGTGACATGAGTGGTGCAGACAGCTATGGCAAGACTGCCAAGTACCTGAACATCACCATCCTGGTGCTGATCATTCTGGCCCTTGTGTCCACCATTCTACTTATCATGAATGTCTAGGTGAACTTCCGCTGGTACAAACCAAATTCCACCTGGAACCACAGCTACAGCATCGAGGTCAGCACACAGCTTCACTTTCCTAGCTTCACGGCTGCTCGCCCTCCTGTTGCATTCCTAGGAATGAAGGTGGAAAGTGACTGTGCTGATAAAGGGGCCAGTACTCTCCTGGTGGCTCCAGTGCATTCCTGGAGTCTCAGGCCCCATCTCCTGACATAGCCTGCACAAAAGTCCTTGCAGCATCCTGATGCCCTTTCCCTGGAGCAGCCAGCACCGTGGAGATGGATGTCTGCAGCCACTTTCTCTTATGCTACTAGCCAACTGCCTAGTCTCCAAAGCCTTCTGAGAGCTTGCTGCTTGCCATTGGGAAAGAGCCATGTTCCTCTGCTTATGATACTCTATTTTGTTATCTTGAGAGATTTATTTTTGTAGGTCTCTCTTCGACAGAGATACTAAACCAATAAAGGGACTTTTCTCTCGTGTGAATGGTCATTTCTTTATACCGCATTTTCCGGCATAAAGTATGCCCCTGAATAAGATACACACCTGGTCTTAGAAAGGCAAAACAAAGGAATTTTTTTTTTTGAACATATGGATACGTAGCAGTAAGTAATGGAGCAGCAGCTCCTGCAGCAGGAGCCTCTATTGAAGCAAAAGTGTGTCCACAGCCAGCAGCTAGGGAGGCCTCCATGCTCATTGTGCTTTCCCCTGTGTAGCATGTCCAGCATTACTTTTGCTCCCCCACCCAGGAGGAATCAGCTGTTATTATTGAGGGAGAAGTGTATGTTGTACTAAGAAAATACACTTTTTAGGGTCTTCTGGTCTTGGACCTCTCTAAGTCTCCCTCCTGGGGCCCAGGAGGGTTGATAATCCATCTTTAATTTCATGGCACCTATCTCCTGGGGATACCCGGTGTCTCTCTTGAGGCTAATGTTGGGATCTGCATATGCTGGGATCCCAGAGGAGTGCTGGGGACAGTGAGGGGGAGATGAAGAACCCAAAGAGCCCCTACATGGGAGTTAACCATGCAGACCATGCCTGCTTCCAGTCCTGCAGGATTCCTGGAGGCTCTCAAATGTCCAGGAGATCAGGCTGTGCTTGGGGAGTCCTGTTGGCGGTCCCCAGATTCTGCAAGGGAGGCTTTACAGAGGGAATTGGGGATGGATTGCAGACTCAACCCCCTCTAGCCCTGGCACTCCCTCCCTCCTGTAGCATCACTGGGATCCAACCCTACTGCCATCCTCCATCTGTGGCTTGGGGTCATAGAAAAAGTGCAGGAGACAGCAACACCAGACCTGTTTCTTCCACAACCCCATCCCAACCATCCCCATTGCACTGAGTGATACTCTGTTCCTTCTCTTGAGAACTGGGAATCAGGCAAATGGGAGGACAAGGGAAGGGTGTGGGGGGAAGGGTAAGGCTGGGCCCTGACTATTGCTACCAGCAAGGTAGTGGCAGTGCAGAGTTTAGAGACTGATGAAATCCCTGAACAAAACCTTGGAAGTGATGGGGAGGGCAGACAGCATCTGCCCAAGGGAAAACAATTTACAAGCACCTTTCATTGCAAAGAGCAACAAGTCGATGCCAGGTTGCGTGTGTCTAGAAACCCCCTCCCCACTCCTCAGTTTGAAGTCAAGGGACCATTTACCAAATGACTGCCATGAAGGCTGACTATCAAGAGCCCTGTCCTCCCCACATTTTTTTTAATTAAAATATATTTATAAATAGAGTTATATATACACATCCTTTATTATAAACTTTCCATCACACATCTTAAAGCAGGATTACAACATCAATAGCCCTATTGTTATCCAACCCTGGCCACACGGCTGTTCCATGCGGCCAGCGTTTATAGAGAACCTGCTAGCCACTCCTATCCAGGCTTAAACCAAACCTCCCACCTATAGCTCCATCACCCTTCACTTCTGCCAAGTTTGTATTTGGAGTTTGGCTTCCTGGCGGTATCCATATCAAATACTGTCTGGATGGCTGCTCTTAACAGGCATCCGTGGGTGGCTCGGCCTCCTACACACAGTCTTAAAAGCAGCATCACCCAGACACCTCTCCCTCATCCCCAGCCCTTCCAGCCCATCGCTGCAATACAGGGATGTACATTCTTATCCCTTCAGACCCATTTCCCAGTGGGCTGCAGCCAGTGTCATGGCCTGCCATTTTGGGTCTTTCTCTTTTCCCCTCCAGTGGCTCAAGCTGGGGCTTTGCTTCCTACACAACTGGCAGCACATTTTAGCAGATTGTACCTTGATGCCTCAGAAAGTTGTCACCCTCCCTACCCTCTTGCAATTTTTCCCACATATCTGCTGATGCTTCTGGCTGAAAGCACTCTTACAGGACACTGTTAATCTGTGGAATGGGCTGCTGCATGATTTTACCAAGTGGTAAAAATTAGCAAGCCTCCAAGAAGGGAGCAAACGCTGAGATGGGCACAATATTATTAGCACTAAATAAGACAAAAAGGCAAATAGAGCAGCACTTCAGGCTGTTTCACCTACTGCTGGTGACTTCCTGCACACAAGCAGCTTTGCCCAAAGGTAGCCTACTGCAAGCATTTATCCCGTCTTCTTGTAATGAGGCTGCAGTTGGTTGCTTATTCCCAGTTTCTTATTCCTTATTCCCAGTTCCTTTGCCAAAGCTAATCTAGACCCAATAAAAGCTTGTTATTAATGAATTACACATCCTAAACAGTCTTGTACCTCTTTTGATGCAGCTGCTACTGAGCAGAAACAGGATGCCAGACTGGACAGACAGTGGGAGTCACTGCTTTTAGCACTTTTCTTGTCCCTAAACATCATTTGGACATGCTCTCTAACAGCAAAGGGAAACCCTTCGCCTTTCAGTGTGGGCTTTGAGGCACCTGCTTTTCAGACCTTGTATTTTCCATGGATTGTGCCTTATCTCTCTTTCTATAATTCAGGGAATGTGGGGACTGCGGGTGGAGATTGCTTGGGAAGGGATGGCAAGAAGGGAGAGACTGGGGGGTAGGGAAGGCCTGGCTCCTGTGGAGGCCCAGTATGTCGGCAGTGTGACGAAGCCATCAGAAAAGCCAATGGCACTTTATCGTGCATCAGCAGATGCATGATGAATAGGTCCAAGGAGGTGATACTTCCCCTCTATTGGGCGCTAGTCAGACCACAGTTGGAGTACTGCGTGCAATTCTGGGCGCCACAATTCAAGAGGGTTGCGGATAACCTGGAGAGGGTCCAGAGAAGGGCCACTCGTATGGTTAAGGGCCTGCAGACCAAGCCCTACGACGAGAGACTAGAGAAACTGGACCTTTTTAGCCTCCGCAAGAGAAGTTTGAGAGGTGACCTTGTGGCTGCCTATAAGTTCATCACGGGGGCACAGAAGGGAATTGGTGAGGTTTTATTCACCAAGGCACCCCCAGGGGTTACAAGAAATAATGGCCACAAGCTAGCAGAGAGCAGATTTAGACTGGACATTAGGAAGAACTTCTTCACAGTTAGAGTGGCCAAGGTCTGGAACGGGCTCCCAAGGGAGGTGGTGCTCTCCCCTACCCTGGGGGTCTTCAAGAGGAGGTTAGATAGGCATCTAGGGGGTCATCTAGACCCAGCACTCTTTCCTGCCTATGCAGGGAGTCGGACTCAATGATCTATTGAGGTCCCTTCCGACCCTAGCATCTATGAATCTAAGGTTGAGAACCAGTGGTCTAGACTAGAGATGCATCAGTCTGGACCTCTTGGAGGGGAATGTTTCTAGAAGCAGGAGCTCATCCAGCTGGGACACAAGGAGAAATAGTCAGGTCAGGGTTGGGCAAGTATTGGGCCTGTGGGCCACATAGGGAGTTTTGGGGAGTTGTTGTGGGCTGGGTCAGCACCCCTCTTCCCCCCCCATGCAACAGCTCACCAAACCTCCTTATATGGGATGGAGCTGCGGCCATGCGGGGAGCTGGCATAGGTGGCAGCTTCAGCAGGGGCAACTCAGCTGCCACCACCAGTGCCACCTCGGCGCCACCCTTCTACCCCAAGGAGGGGCTCGGGTAGATGCCCCAATCCCCAGCAGTAACTTGCCAGCTGTGTCCATAGGTGATGCTGGCACGCGCCCAGCGCTGCTTCTGGCATATGGAGCAGGAGTTGGTGTAAGCTATATACAGGGCCGGGACATGCCCGTCCACCCGGCATGATGCAGCAGCCGGAGCCATCAGCTCCCCATGGGCTCCATGACTTCATGGCTGTTCACCTGCAGACTGGATACAATCAGTTGGCAGGTCAGATTGGACCGGGACCACGGGCTGTATTTTGCCCACCCCTGGGCTAGGCACTGCTCCTTCATGAGGACCAGGTGCAGCTTCAAAGAAGAAAACACCTCAGCTTCAAATTGTTCGTCAGTTGGTTGGGATGCCCAAGGGTCTTTAGCAAGTTGAAGGGCTCTGCTTGGGATATAGCTAAGGGCAAGACTATGTAGTAGCGTTTTGCTGGCAGAACCCTCCCTTCTTCTGGCAGAGTTAAGCAACGACTAACTGCACTCCTGCACTTCCTGCTGGCAGCGATGGTCCCTGCAGCAGCTGGTGCCTTCCTTGGCTCCTGTGTGGAGCAGTCAGAAGCGTGTGGGTGTAGCTGAACAGTGGTGGCTGTTGAGATCAGATCTACTGCCAGGCCAGGTCAGTGTGGAGATAGCCCAGCTCCACCCTAGGGTTAGCTCCCCAGCTTCTGCAATGATCTTAGACAGGGTGTTAGAAGTAAGCAAAGAGTTTCTGGCAGTTGGAGCCTCAATGTTGAGCAATGGCTGAGCACAGAAGGAAACACCAGTAATAATGGCTGAACTGGTGGTTTCACAGTCTTCTGGCCTCATAGATCAGTTGTACTGAAACTTTCTGGGCTGCACGCCAGATGAGTGATGCATGGGGTCTGACTGGGCTCAATCCAGCACATTCATACATTGCTGTCTTTAGGTGATGGCACCATCTTGTGGCTTTTTTGTGAGGACTTCCTGAAACTTGCACTCTCATCAGCTGCATTGCATTGTACAGGGCATTGCAAAACTTGGACAGCAGCAAAGATTTTGCACCTGTGGATGGTACTATGCAAATACATGATGTTATGCAAATGATCCTGGAACACAAAAGCTACATGTTTGTTTCAGTGCTTTCCTGGGTATCTTGGGCGCCTTGTTACACATTAATTACTCTCCTGGAGTTCTTAACCCCTGAATTGTCCACACATTAACGCCTGAAACTAGTTTTAACCACACTTTAGGCTGCTTAAAGTTACACCACTCTAGGGCAGGTTTATCTCTGATCTGTGTTACCCAGCTTGTGTTCCGTTAATGTGTGGTCATTCTCCACAGATGACCAGCCCAAGTTGCAGTCCTCCAGCATCCCCTGGTGCAGCGTCCCTTTCCCTGCTCTCCTGTTCTGTGTGGATATATATTCCAATCCTTGAATGCTGCTGCCCCAGGGGTGGTTCTGGCGTCAAGCCAACTCCCCCTTCTGCCCCTAGGGGTTGTGACCTTCCCATCCCCAGAGGTGCAACCCTCTGCAAGCAGCCATCAGAGCACATGCCAGTTAGCCAGGTTGCAGGGCATGGATGGGTCTAGGAGTGGGGTTTGGGGGTCAGGGAGGGCTGGGGAACAAGGTAGGGGGCTGAATTGGGTTCCCATGGGCTGGGGTTTCCCTCCCCAGGCAGGGGCAGTAGCTCCTCCAAAAGTGCCATCCATTACCACTCCCACCTTCCAGCCACACTGGGAAACATGAGCAGCAGCACCCATCCCACAATGTTAAAGCCCAATCTATTAAAACATGAAACCTTCTTTAATTTACTTTCTCTTTATTTCTTTCTAAATTCTTTTTTTTTTTTTTTACTTTTTATTTTATGCAACAGTGGCTGACTTCCTTTATATCACCACCCTTTCCCCCATTTCCTTTTCACCTCCCTTTTCACTACCCACCCACATCCCATTAACTCTCTGCCTCCCAGCTTCATGTTCCTGTCCCCCAATCCCTCTCTCACACCCCTGTACCTAGAGCAGGAATAGAAGCCTGTCCTGGCTCACCAGCCTTGTGGTGGCAGCTTACACCTATAGCTCTTGGGTGCCTGTTTGCCAGCCCTCTAATGACAAGGCACAGCTGTGCAGGTAGGGGGCAATCAGAGAAAGCTTTTAGCCTTTTAGCTGTGACTGTTCCAAACTTGAGCTAGCACTACCTGGCCACATCTACATGAGATTTTTACTGTGCAGTTGACTGGGATGGGATGGAGCTGTGTAGTACACATTTTGGCATCTATACATGTGCCCCGTTAGGTTGGAGTAAACTAATTTATTTTGCAGCAGGATAGTACTTGTAAATATAAATACTGTCCTTCTGTGGAGTAAAAAACTGCAGCAGCACACATGTAGATACTGGAGGGGCTGGTTGGGGCATGAGGGTGCTTCAGTATGGGGGCTGCCAGCTAGCCTTGCACTGAAGTTCCCTTGTGCCCCAGGCAGACCCTCCACAGCATGTTGAGCTGGGGGCATCTGCCCTGGGCTGGGAGGCTGAACCCTGGGGCTCCTTGCCATCCAGGGCTGCTCTGACCCAGCTCCATGTGTTGTGCATGAATAAACTCCAGAGTTTATTGGTCCAGAGTTATTTGATCCCAAGTGCACAGTGTGCCCAGGAGCAATTAACTCTGGAGCAATAAGCTCCAGAGTTTATTCATGTGCAGTAATAGCACCTGTAGACAGACCCATACTGATCAACTTTTGAGCAGCTCAATGTGTAACATGTAACAAGGCCCTGGCAAAACTGTCTTGCATTTTCACTGTCTTAGTGTTCTGATTGCAATCTCAATGAATGCATATTAAAACCCCCCCTTTAAGGTTGTTTCTTTCAGCTCCAAAAGATCAGGAAATCCCCTTCAGCTCAGTAAAGATGTGAAGGTGCTGTGCTTTAGTCAGGCATCGAAGGGGCTAAATTGTTACTAATGATTTCCTCCATCTCTTGTCTTACCTAGTTCCTTTCATGATTTTCCATGTGCTCCTGTTTTCTTTCCCAGGCCCGAGATCAGAAGATGGTGGGGGATATGGAAGGAGCCCAGTGCTACAGCACCACAGCCCTGGTGCTGAACATCATTGGTTCATTGGCGGGGGTCACTGCCCTGGTGGTCTTTTTCATCATGCTAAAGGCTGTGATTCACGAATTTGTCTCAAATTTCTTGTGACTGCCACAGAAGACCCATGCTGGGAAGGAGGCATGCAGCTCAAGTTCTTCACGCAGCTACGAAATCTCCGAATAGGTCACATGTTCAGAAACAAGTTTGTTCAGAATAGCAGCATGCAGTTCCTCCCTCATTTTGAGGCTAGGTTTGAATGTGTGTTCTCTTTTCAAATCTGAGCAGGCTGCCACTTCTCGACCCAGCACGCTGCAGCCCTCAATGCATCTATTTACTTGTGTGCTCCTTCTCCAGCTATTATGATGTATGTTTTTTTGTCCTGAAAATAATCCACTGTCAGTGCTGCTATAGCTTTCCTGCTTTGCAGGGCTCTACACAGATAAGAGGATACATTTTGCTCAGAGGCGGCTCTGGTCTACTTTAGTTTGTATCTATGGGTGGACCAGAACCATCTATTTGGGAGAGTTTGAAACCAAGCTGTGCCTCTGATACTGTTACCAATAGGATTCTTTGCCAGAGCCCTCTAAGGATTGACATGGCAACTCATCTGATGTAGTATCAAGTGAACTTTGATAGTAACCCCTAGGCAATATTATAGGCTTTCTCCCCATAATACGACCTGGCAAGTGGCTTGTTAAACGTTAGGGTACCAGGCCTCAGGTCCTCCACTGGGTGTGTAGGATCTTAGTTTCTGGCTCCCTGCTGTTCAAGCAGGGACCTAGCAGCTGCATCTGCCCTCCCAGAGTCATAGCATGCTAACATGCACATGTTCCTTTGTTTGTTCATTACTTTTATAACTTTTTTCATCTCAAATTGTCCAATCCCCTGGCTCTGTACCAAGCATTCTTTATATGGTGCACCAATCCATTGGCACTATGCCAGGAACATTCCTTATAGGATAACTGTTGTGTTTTACTCGCCTAGTGCCCAATCACAGCACTCACATCTCCCAGTGGCACAGAAGGTGCTCTGTTCAATTTTGTTGCTTAGTTCCAGGAAGCCCTGGGCTATGGCTAAAAAGCCTTAACATAACTCTGTTTATCGGCTACAGCACCCACGTGTAGAATAAACCAGACCAACCCTATGGGTCCAAATCCTCATGGCCCTGTGCATGGGGAACATAGATGCACATTCAGACTACGTGCCTTGAACTGTTTGTAAATGTTTTGTAATGTTTTTGTAAACCTTTTTCAGTAACCTTTGTAAACCTTTTTCAGTAATGTTTTGTTAGTGCACTGTTTTTCAGCAATAAAGCTGCCTCCAAAGACTCTTGTCTGTTGCTTTTATTGAAAGATCCTGCCTGTTAAGGAGATAAAGTGGGGCAGTTAGTGTGAAGTATTTAGCTTTACGTGATAAACATAAAGGCCCAGTTCTAGCTGAATATGATCCTGTCCACATGCAGCTCCCTGAACACCCAATCCTGCCCCATCCCTCTCAGCAGCTTATTCTAAAGCTCAAATCCAGAAGCAGTGGTTGTAATATGTGGGTAAAGAGTGTCCCTCCTGTAATGGGGGACCCTAGCCCTCTTGCAGTGAAGAGGGGACCCCTTTAAGGTCAGGACTTTTGTAGCCTAGAAAAAGGGGACAATTTCTTGCTGTAAAGAGAAACCCAGCTATTACGGAGGCAGCAGAGAAGACTGCAGCTGTGAAGGGAGGCCCCAGCTGGACAAGAGAGAGGCAAGCAGCTGGCTGCAGAGGAGACCTGGGATCCAGAGAAGGAATGAGGTTGGGCCCTGGGCCAGGGGCTCACACTGCAGAGCTCAGCCTACAATCAATCGCTGCAGGACCCAGCAGGGGGAAATTAGGAAGAGACTGAGCACATCTGCAACCAGGGAGCTGGAAGCCTGGTCATTTGACCAGGTGAGTGGAGCTGAGTGAGATATAAACCCCTCAGACCCAGTGCTGCCTGCTCCAGTTGCAGCACCTTCTCGGGTCAAGCCAGCCATGTGCTCAGCCCCATCACAAGGCTGGGCTAGGCCCTGTGTTGCCCCAGCACCATAGGTGGGAGGGGGAAGGATGCAGCGTGTCTGGCAGAGGCTGCTCCACTGGAACTGGACCCTTCTCTTGGGGCAAGCTGGGAAAGGCCTGGCTTGGCAGTGTGGAGGAGCTTTCCAGGTCCAGGCCACAGTGCCACAAGCATGGTAGGAGGCACAGGGAGCCCATTGCCCTGCTGGGGTCCTGCGTCTAGAGTGGGGCCAGGCAGACCCACTGTGCAGCTGAAACTTGCTGCTGCAGTAGGAAGGCCTTGCCTGGCTCCTGTGGGGGGCACAGCACCTCCCTTCCCATGGTGGTAGGATTTAGGCACAGGAGATGGCCCCCAGCTCCAGCTCTGTCCACATCCCCAGCCCCAGCACCTGCCCATGGGGGCAAGGGGAAGTCATGGCTCCACAGTTGGATGGGATCCACTAATGGCTGAGCCATGCATGCTGCCCTCTGCCCATGGCTCCCCACCAGTGGCTTAGGGCCCACACAGTGCCAGGCACGTAGTGAAGACATAAGGGGCTGCAGTCATTTCTCCCGGAGGTCACTAAACTAGAAATGAGTTACTGGTAACCGTTTAACTGATATAATTGGAGGAGGTTAAATGTATTATTTAAAAAATGATATTTACATCCCGACTTGAAAAACATCTCAGTGAACATCAAGACATGGCAGGTGAGAGAGAGAAAGGAAAAGGGGGCCAGACTAGGGGACCAGAATAGGTAGTCAGGTACAGCCCCACCAGGAGAGGGTGCCCAGTTGTCTCCTGAGGAACACCCTATTATATCTCCCCTAACGTTTCAGGGAATAAATGCACCACGCTATGAAACTCCCATTCTAAACAGAAGCACCTGTTATCCAGATGACAGGTAACCTTGTGGGTTGGATACTGATAGAAAAGGCAGAAACAGGTCTACAACCCAACCTTTTATTTGCTTGCACTTCAAAACACAAATGCAAACATTTATTCCAAAGTCTATCTGGCTACCCATTACAGCGCAACATAAATTCTCACCTATACCAGCAGGAGAGACTTGAGAGATTGGAGGAGGGTGGCGCACAGATTAACTGCAGGTCTTCTTGAATTTGTTGAGTTCTCCAGATTTCTCCTCAGCCTATACCACATATTTATAGATGGTTGTTCTAATATTCTAATAAATGACCTCTTTAAATTTGTTTAAATTTCTTTGCTTTACTGAAAGGTGTCAATTAGTTGAGATTTGTTCCTGTGAAATTACACTTCTGGAGGGCAGGATTCTTAGCTCCTTCCTTCACCATTATGGGATATTACCTGCCCTCATCCTGTTTTTCTCTTCCCCCAAATTTATGGTCTTTCATAAACAAGGCTGCTTTGTGTTTGGGTTGGTTTTTTTTTACAACTTATCTAGAAACTTAACAAAAATATCTGCTTTTTTTGTTATATTAATTGCTATAAACTAAAGCTATGATATAGCATATTCCGATTATATAATATACGGTCTTCCCTTATATTTCTTTTCAGACTTTGTGCGCTGTTTTAATTCTATCTTATTACTGATTTAGTTAGACATGTTGAAGGCTTCCTTTAGTTTGCTGAGCAAGCTGATTATCACATCTGCAAAGGCTCATGCTATGATCACTCAGAGACAGACCTTGGGGTCTTCTGCTTAACCACACTTCTGCAGCTTGGCCTAGGCCCCTTGAAAATGGCCAAGGCTGGCAACATACCAGGCACTCTGATGCTGGCATATGATAGTCCATACCTAAGTGAACTTTTCCTCCATCCCCTTTGTCAGTGGGGCTAGATTTGGCTTCCTCAGATAGTATCCTAGGGCACCCCTCTTCTTGGACATACTGCTCCATGACACCATCCTGTCCCTGTGTGAGCTGTTCAGAGATGCCAGGAAGGGGATAGGGAAGGGGCAGAGAGTGGATGTGAGGGCACAGCTTGGTGGCGGTGGGGATATGTAGCAGAAAGCCCCCTTTTCCTCTTGCCTGCAGTTGCTCTCCCCTCTTTGGATATGTTTCTCTTCTTCTACCTTTTCTTCCTTCCTCTTTCTTTCAGTATAAGATAAGGAATTCCATTTTAAAGTTTGTATGTGTGTATTTTGTATCTCCCCTTGTATTTTGGTATTTTTATCTATTTGTGTGCCATGGCATTACTCTTGTAGCTTATATTTTATACTCCTCACCTTTTAACTAAATGTGTTTAGTTTCAGAAGTAAGTTATACATTGTAACAATGTTAACAAGGGCAGGAATCAAACTGCCGCTTCCCTGTATCAGGCGGGCCCCTGAAAGAGCCAGTGAATCAGTGATTGAATGTGTAACACAGTAGCAGGCAGCCATTAACACCTAGGAAAACTGCAGATCAACCAACGGAAGAAATCAATAGGAGACAATGTAGTGACCAGGAATTCTCTAAACGTCATTGTTCAAGGGCTAGAAGCCCTGGTCTGAGTTAATCAACGCCGGGGACCAACTTTTGCGCTGAATATCTCCAGATCGACCACTCCCAGAGCCCTATTCAAAATTCATCAACAGACTCCCAAACCTACACGTACATGTGGACAACCCCTGGGGCTGCCAGATGCCATCCAGTAGCCACCGAGGGGGAAGTCCCACGAGGGTCAACGAACCTTGGATTGGACAAACCTGAAAACTGGGGAGACACCAAAGTCTGCCAAGGACAGATAAAAAGCAGTGAAAAGTGACCCTCAGTGGCACCCTCTTGATCTCCAACTTGACCAGCACCCAACCTGTCCAGCCAGAAGGACCAGCCGGCAACCTCCTTCTGGAAGATAACACCGGGCTGAAAGAAGCCTCGACAGCAGACGCCAGCGCCTGTGGGATAGGTATACTTGACTCCTGTAGCTCGCTACTGTGTGTGTGCATGTGTGTGTGTGTGTGGGGGGGGGGGGACCAGCCCCAAGGTTTATGATTTGACTTCATTACAGTGTTTCTATCCACCGAATAAACCAGAATTTAAGGATCCTGAGTTGGACATTTGTAGCCAACAGATGAAGCAGTGGGAGACAGTCCAGGGGACTACAGGACTACTGGGGAGTCTGCAGGGACATTTATCTTGCGGTCTCTCAGCAGTCTTGGGAGACCAACTCTAAGAAGCTTCCAAGGGCAACTCTTGGTTGTGGCCAATACCAGTAGAGCAGGGGGCCTAGAAACCATAGGCCCCCATGGAAGAATCAGGAAGAAATTTATCTGAGGGAATCTCAGAGTTTGTGTCCTGCCCTATTTACTCATGGGAGGGCAAAGAAGACCAATAGCACAGTACTATAGCCACAATGCCTGGAGACCCGGAGCAATGGCTTGTTAGTGTCTGTGGTGGAAATTCCCCTCCTTGCAGGAACATTGCTAAGTCAAGCCTGTGGCCTCTGCGCAGAACTTGTTGGCTGCCCCCTCCTGTTCTGCTCAGCATTAAGGAGCCTTGCAAACTATTTTGTCCAGCCTTCAACCATCCCCACTGCACTAGGTCTGCTTTGGGATAGCCACCATTTCCTAAAGCAGTGTGTATGTGGGGGGCACCCTTCAACAGATTCCAGGCAGCCCCTAGAAAATGTTGGCCTCCAGTTTGTGTCCATGCCTTCATCTGTGCTGGCCCCAGCAGCCTTACCTGGGTTTCTGGGGGTTTCCTGGGGCAGCAGCAGTCTTGGAACCTGGCTGTTAGCCAGAGGATGGCTCTGGCCAACCAGGCTCTGGTTTCTGGCAGTGCACACTGCTGCCACGTCTGCTGTGCCACTTTTTTTAGTGGTTTTTTGTTTTGACACCAGGATCTTCCGGTGTCAAAAAACCCCACTGTGCTGCTAATTTTTATACATGAGGGTGTACATGCACCAATGCAGTTTGCGGCATCACAAACAGGTTTGAGGTGCTGCAAACTGGATGTATGTATTCATTAGCATGTGCCCAAAAGGTCAGAATGTTTTGGACACTATGGGTTCCTATTTGAAATCTTTGGGTTCGTCTTGTGAACTATGTGTAGCGGTTTGCAGTGCTAATATTGTGTGGCAGCCCACATCACCCTTCAGTGGACCTTATGGCATCCCAGGGTGGTTGCGTACCCTGGTTGAGAATCACTGCTCTAAAGACTTAGCAGACTGAACTGCATTATATCATAAATGCTTTCATTAAGTTACAGTAAATTTAAGTGGCCACAGGGTGGAGGTGTACTGTAAGGATGGGAAGCAAGCTACTGTCAGAAACTGGCTTTTGTAATATGTGCGTCATTTCCAGCCTTCCACACAGGGAAGTGCTCTTATCTCCCACTGTCTGGCTTGTAAGATGTAGGTGTTGAGGTGGTACTTTCATTCCATTTAGCAGTTGTAGCAATCTCGAGCTACAGCTACAAACCACAACCTCTGCTTGAACTTTTTGCACTTCTCTAAAAAGCCAATCTGACTCCCCTACCCACAGCCTCACAGCACAGACTGTTACAGTTTGAGCTACTCTAGGAAAAGCTTGCTATCTAACTTGTCAAAACCAAAGCTATTTGCTTTATCCTGGCAAGGTAGTTCACCCCAGCCAATTTATTGCAGCCAAAAGCATGCATGGCACCTCCCACGCCCTTCAAACTGCTAACATCCAAAATGCAGCAGCTGCTGTTACAGACCTTGTAAGGCAAAAGAGCCCAGACCCTGTCCAGGTTGTCAGAAAGCTACAATCACACCCTCATTTAGAAGAGAGGTGTTTTGTGACACTGCCAGCACTGCAGGATTGACTGTGGACATCTTTTCCCTTTCCTAAGAGGGGAAACTGTAGGTGCCTCAATGATATGGACAGCACCAGCTCTATCACTGTGCCAAGCTTTAGTGTTGTGTCAAGGCCAATATGGGAATCACCATAATGCATCTCATTTGTGGTACTGCTAAAGTGTTGGTCTGTGGCCTCTATTCTGTCCTATTCACATTGAGTTTCCCATTGGTGTAGGGAGGGTGACTGGCAACAAAACCACCCACACATTGAATTGCAGGAACTATTTAGTCTTCAATCTGGTAAAGTACATTAAATCAAGCAGCCTGTCAAGTAGAAGAGTTTTACAGACCTGCAGGCAGATTGCTTTGGCAGAGACTGGGTTCCCCTAGCACGGGGGTGTCAGAGATGCAGCCTATGGGCTGGATTTGACTTTTGGAGCCATGTCCTCCAGCTCAGAGGGCCCCTGGTAGGGCTGGGAATTCAGAATTCAAACCCACCACTGAATTTTGGATTATGGAACTCAGTGGGGACATGCTTCAGTAGCTGCATTAATCCCTGCAACTCCCTGAGCCAACACAGTGCCACTCACCCTGCTGCCTTGCACAATGTTGCTGCTTGCCCTGCTGCTGGAGTTGGGTCCAGAAATGGTCCAGGAAGATCCTTACAATCTGGATCCAGGCAGCAAGGATCCCTGTGATCTGGATCCAGCCTGGGGGGTGGGGAGAGCAAGTGAGTTTGACATGCCTACCATAGCACGACAGCTAATCCATGTCCTGGGGGAAATGAGTTTGGGGATCTTAGACCTGTTGCTGAAGTTCAGTCCTCACTGCAGATACCAACATGGCTTTACTGGGCAAAAGGTTGCAACTTCATTTCTGGCTTTTGCCCCTGCCTCAATGACTTGAGCTCCTCAGCTCTCCAGAAAATCTTCTCTTCAGGGTGGAGTGATCTGGGATATAAAAAGTATCCCCTATACACTAGGGTGAGGGCTGGCTTACAAAACCAAGCCTGTTTCTCTTAGCCCTGCCCCAGCATTCCTGATAACCATAGCTGGGGGACAGCTATAATTTTCCTGGTTTATATATAGAGGGAGAAGCTGTGCCTCAGGCAAGAACTATATAAAAGGGGCTGGCTACCTTTCCAAGGCTGCAAATGCAGGAGAGCTGAGGGTCTCCCTCTCCTGGAGATCATGGACACTTCTTACCCACGGGAGGACTACCTGCCCATGACGTCCCACAAACAGGACCATTCTTCCACTGTCATCACCATTGGATCATCTGTGGTACCCCGGGACCACCTGATTTGGTCCATCTTTAACACCATCTACATGAACCTCTGTTGCTTTGGTTTTGTGGCTCTTGCTTACTCCATCAAGGTAAGGATCTAGCACAAGTCCATAGAGGCTGATCCCTCAGTGGAGCTTTCTGGGTCAAAGTTACACCTCTAGGGGATGCTGGTAGGAAGGAGATGCTCCAATATAGCAAGCTGTATGCAAAGACATCTTTCCAGGATCTACCAGGGATTCCTAGTATGAATGAATCCTACTAAGCAACCCTATTCCCTAGGGCTAACTTGGGCAGTCTAGTATTTCCAGGGGTTCTGGTAGGATTGAGATGCTCCAGTTGTCCTGGCTTTGCCTGGAGACCCCAGGCTTTCTTAGAGTTTCCAGTAAGGATTTCATATTTTTAGTCACACTAGCTTAGCTAGAGACTGGGATTCTTGCTTGTGTTCAGAAGTGAAAAGAGGTCTCAAATCAGAAAGCAAGGACTTTACCAGGAGTTGAAGAGACTCCAGGGGAAATGTATCAGGGTCAAGAAAGCAGCTGCTCTTGGCAGCTGGCTTTGAATTGCTTCCTCCCTAATTCTTACGTTGATAGCAACTGTCCTTTTTTGGGGAAATTAGCCCATTGCAACTCATGAGCCTTTCCTTAGGAAAACCACTCTGAAAATACCAGCAAGAACTCTCTGGATGACTGTCTAGGAAAACTACCCTGGTGGCTCAAGGATAGACCCACCTGAGACTGTAGTGTCTTTCTGAAAGGCCACAGATGGGGCCAGGGCACTGCCTTTTTGCACAGAGAGCCCTAAAAATGAAGTGAGTACTTTGTGTCAGTGCAGCATTCTTAAAGGAACAATGTCCCTGGGCTGCTTCAGGCTGCTTTAGGTACATGGTTTAAGCTAATGGCCCTAGTCACATTCCTCCTTTTGTCCTGCTTATGAGGCTGTGTGAGCTGCCCAGGCACACACATTCTTGGTATCTCACAATTTATACTGTCAGTATAGAGAGAAAGTTGTGGGGGTTGGTTTTTTCTATTCCAAAGGTTGCCAGGTGCCCGCTGTCTCTAGTGAGAGGTATATGTCTGGAGCTGACAAGGACAGATTTAACCAAGGTCAGGCAGGGGCATTTCAAAAAGAAGGGAGGAAAGGAAAGGTCTTGCTCTGTTCCTTTGCTGGGGGTCTTACTACTCAAGAGTCAAAGCAGGGATTGATTTACCAATAGAAGTAAAGGAATGAGGGGACATGTGAGATGGAGGGAGTGAAGCAAAAGGGAAGCAGAAGAAAGCAGCTAAATTCAGGGGGTAGGGTTGGATTGGAGTGATTTGGGCTTGTGGATGTGTGAGGGAGTTGAAAGGGCTCTAATTGCCATGCTCAGAAGCTGGATGAAGAGGTAGATAAAGTAGGACTGAGTTGATGCCCTCTGGATTTGCATGTTCTTTTAGATTCATGCTTTCCCTGCTACTGGGCTGCCTCCTGGCACTTTGTCATACTCAGGCGTATCTGCAGGGCATTATGCAGTGCTGTGTACAGGTCCTTACTCCAGCTGTGAGAGAGATGCTGAGCAGTAGATCATATTCACTGAGGCAGAGTACTGCGTTACTATGGCCATGCTGCTTCCAGTGCCTGCACTAGCCAGTTCAGAACTAGTTCGGGTCTCCCTGCACAGCACTGTATTGTGCTGTATAGAACTGCTGTGGGTTACCCTGGTCCAGGCAGGTCAGCACCGCAGGCTGCAGTGTAGTGTGGTTGTACTGGCTTCATCTGAGCTTGCATTCAAGCTACTGCAGCACGGAGCTTTGTAGAGGTGAATTCACCTATTTCTCAGCTGTGCTGCGCCGGTGTGCAGCTACAGCTAGGTTGTTTTTGGTTTCCACACCAGCAACTTGAAAGTGAGTTCTGGCATCTCTATACTGCTTTGCAGTCTGCCCTGTAGCCATGCCCTCACCCTCCCTGAGATACAGTGGGGTGAATTTAAAGATGATGGGTTGAGTGTTGCAAACCATAGGCTGGCGAGTATGCAAGTTGGCTCTGTCTGAGGCCAGAGGGTAGTGGAAAGGGCTATTCAGACTCACCTCTGGATTTGGCAGATTAGGAATTTGGAGGAGATGGAAAGGGACGAAAAGTTCTGCTGCAGAGAAGAGAAAAAGGACATAGAGTGTAGTGAGGGACAAGTTGTCATGAGGACTTCAGGGAGTGGTGACAGCCAGTCCTGATGCCTGTGGTGCAAGCTCTCTGTGGGATGTTGCTCCATTCCCTGCTTTCTCTGCAGTGTCCCTCACTCACTGTGCTCTGTTGCAGGCGCGGGACCAAAAGGTGGCAGGTGATGTGGAAGCAGCTCACCGCTTCAGCTCCAAGGCCAAATGCTACAACATCCTGGCCATGGTGTGGAGCCTACTGCTGCCAGTGCTACTTGTTGCCCTGGCAGTCACTGGTGTGATCCACTTCACCAAGCTGGTTCAGGAGTCCATGAACTTCTTCAACTATGAGATCATCACCATTGAAGATGACAAGAAGTGAGACAGGGGCTTCATGGGTTCCTGGGAGCTCTCGTGGGGCACTCCTAGCAGTGTTCCACATGGACGGCAATCCAGCATGACCCAGCTGAATGGGACACTGTGCATGGCCAGCTGCTGCTATAACCCAGGGCAGCTTCCCCATATCCCTGCAGCTATGGTATCCATGTGCTTTGGAACTCGCTTCACAGCTCTCCCTGTGGTGTGGCATGGGATCTGAAAACAGTTCCCCTGTGCATCCTTGTGGCCTGTGTGGACTTAAATCCATACAGCTGAGTCTGTGCAGTGGTCTCCTCAGGCCTGGCCCCTTTTGTCTTCCCCACCCTCTCTCCTCATTCGACCTTGGCTTGTCTTGGGACCTCTGTTCCCTTTTTCCCACTGCCAGAGACACAAATCCATTTCAACACTTTCCTTAGGCTCCTCCCCCTCCCCTTTTGGTTGTTTATTTTGAATAATGTTGGCTGTCTCTCAGTCTAACCATTCTTGTAGCTATTTAAGTGATTAAATAATTTCATACATCTTGAGTCTCATGTGTGTCTGGGAAAGGGGGGCAGTTTCTCATTGGTAATGGACGCGGAGCATTTTCTTGATTACTCTTAAGTTTTCACTTCCAACTCTTGTTTACCAGCAGAAGAGAGAGAAATGCATTGTGCTTTATATTGTAAACCCAGATCTTCACACAATCACAGGAATTCAAGAGCTCTGGCCCCTGAGCATGGGTCTATAGAGCCTAATCAACCCTTCACTTTTCTTTTACCCTCTTGGAAGTCCCAGTTGTAGCCTACAGATGTAGAGAGATTACTGCTAGGGCAGGGATGGGCAAAATGCGGCCCGCAGGCCAGATGCAGCCCACCAGGCCATTCTATTCAGCCTGTGGGGCCCCTAAAAAATTTAGAAAATTAATATTTATCTGCCCCTGGCTACCTGTCATGCGGCCCTCAATGGCTTACCAAAACTCAGTAAGCAGTCCTCTGCCCAAAATAATTGCCCACCCCTGTGCTAGGGTGTTGGATTCTTGTCTATGCCCAAGGTGGGTGCAGAAGAGAAGGAAAATAGAAGAATCTTTAGCCTCTGCTAGGAGACACAGGCAACTAGATGGTGGTTTGGTTTTGTGAGGTTTTATCTAGTACATGAAGCCAGGCCTGATAAACTCATATCACTAAAGATATCAGTAAGGTTTGGTGCTGCCATTTAGACAAATTAAGAATCAGTCTGTACTTTTACCCAAGACTATGTAGGTTGCACCAGAGTCCTGTACCTTAATTCAAAAGTTCTTTTCATTTTTGCCCTGCCCACGCTCCATTCAGGAGCTAAATCTCCCCATGGAAGCCTGTCCAGCTGCATTTCTGACATGACAGGAAGCATAAAGCAATGGGAATCTTACACAGATTCCTGTTTCTGAAGCATGCTCCACCTGATTCTGAAGGACCAGGGATGAAATTTAGAAAGAAGCACCTAGACCAATGGTTTTCAACCCTTTTTGTACCAGAACCCATTTTTAAACATAGATGGGCAGTCCTGATCCAGTAAGTAGAAAACAGTCCCCTGGACATGCTGGCGCCCCTCACTTCCAACCTGCTGACACTACCCCCAGGACCCAGCTTCTCACTTTGGGGGGAAGGGGGAGCATGGGGAGCCCCAAGCAGCCACTGGCAGGCTGGAGCTCTGTCAGACTGCAAGGGAAAAACCCAGTTTCCCACATTTTTCTCCTTTGAAGGAGAATCTATTTTTAAAGTTTTTTGATCCATATTTAAAGTTTTTCATGACCCTTTCATATATTCTTGTGACCTGCCTATGGTTCCAATCCACGGGTTGAGAAACACTGAGCTAGACGTATGTGGTGCCCTTTGGAACAAAACCTCTGCTCTCTGTTTGTCTGTTGGCAGGGCAGTGAGGAGGGGGATTTCATCGAGTGATTTACTATTTCTCCATCCCTTATCCTGTCAAATGTCTCTGAATAATTCCCTGGTGCTGTGAGGAGCCCTGGATCTTTGGTCTCACACACCCAGGTCCAGAGCTCTGCCTTGCATGTATACCTGCCAATTCCCCACAGAATGGGGCTGTTTTAACTTAGCAGAATAACTGTGGGTTTTCCCTTCTTTGAAGTAGATATAGGCAACCGGTTTGTGGGAGCCTTCTGATGTTATTTTGGTGTACTAAGCTGTTTAACTCAGAGAGGCATGGGTCTCTCAGAACTGTGGCCTGTCATTAGCAGGCAACTATTGCAGGCTTGGACTTTGGAAGACCCGAACCCTCCCATCTGCTACCAGAATCAGAGTGCTGATTGGTTTGTGCACAGGCCCAAAATGGGCAGGATAGAGCCAAAGCCTGGAGCATACAGCTAGTCAGTCCCTCCCCTCTCCTTGGGAGCCTTGATGAGTTCCTTCACTGATGTCTGACTGGTTGGTTTGCCATTCATCTCCATCCCACAAGAGCTTGTTTGGACTGGTCAGACTTGGCTCCAATTTAGCTGGTTTTCTGTCCCCTCCTCCCCTCCTTTTTGTGATCTCCTTGGGTGGAGAGACTGCGATGTTTTTGTAGATAACTTGGGATGCTCTGCTTTTTTTGCATCTGGCAGCCACTGCACTGTTCCAAGGCCTATAAAATTCGGACTACCCAGAGAGCTCAGAGCAGGCTTGGGGAGGGCAGAGGATTGTGGTACCCATGAGCAGATCAGGCCAAGCTGGCCCCTGGAAAGGAGCTTTCAAACCCCAAATGGCTGAAGAGACATTACCTGGCAGTCAGTCCCCTACAAATTCACTCTCCTGTCCCTGTTTGCATGCTTTTCTGATGAGTCGCTGCCTCAGACACAAGGCATTGGTGAACTGGTTGGGGAAGGAAGGAATCAACCTCAACCTTCATAGATTCATAGACGTTAGGGCTGGAAGGGACCTCGAAGATCATCTAGTCCAGCCCCCTGCCTCAGGGGCAGGAAGTTAGCTGGGGTCAAAGGACCCCAGCAAGATAAGCATCCAAGTGTTTCTTGAATAAGTCCAGAGTAGGTGCCTGGAGGGAGTCTATTCCAGGTCTTTGGGGCTCAGACCATAAAGAATTTTTTTCCTATGTCCAGTCTAAAACAGTCTTGTAGGAGTTAATAACCGTTGGTTCTTGCTTTTCCTTGGGGTGCTCTGGTGAACAGATGTTCCCCCAGATCCTGATGCATACCCCTTACGTAATTACAGGTAGCCACTGGGTCCCCCCTGAGCCTGCACTTTTCCAGACTGAAGAGTCCCATGGCTCTCAGCCTCTCAGGTAGCAGCAGGTAGGACCCAGAGTCCACCACATTGGGTGGGTCTACATGAGCCATTTACTGCGGAATAGACTAATTAACTCCACAATAACCGTCTCAGCATCTATTAGTCTGGAGTAACTAATAAGCTCTGTAGCAGGGTAGTACTTGTAAAAACAAGTACTATCCTGCTGTGGAGTTTTTTACTCTGCAGCGGTGCATGTATAGACAGAAAATGGCTGGCTGGGACACAAGGGTGCTTCAGCATGGAGGCCTGAGTGGCAGCTAGCCCCATACTTGAGCACCCTTGTTCCCCAGCCAACCCCTTGCAGCTCGCCGAGCTGGGGAACAGAACAAAGGTCAGTCTCCTTTGGAACCTGGGTCTTCCTTTGCAGCATTGCCAGGGGATCCAGCAGTGCTGGCCACCTCCTCATTGCATCTAGCTATATCTCTTTTAACCCCACTGCTAGCATTGCCCCTTGCCTACACCCCAGAACTGCTCAAGGCTCCCTGTCTCTGGGCCTGCTGACATGCACTATAGGCCAAGCCCAACCAGTGGCTGATTTGTTTAGAGAAGGAAGGAGGCTCAGCAAAACCAGTTTTAGGCTCTGAGCTCCGTGATGAGGGCTGCTCTGGTTTCTGCCATCTGAAGCAAGGGGCTGAGCTGCCTGAACTGTCCAGGGGGTCAGGGGAAAATACCCAAGCCCTGTCTGCCACAAATCCCCAGAGAATTAGGTGAAAATACCTGAGCACTGTCTATACTCTGGCTGCCACAGGTGGAGTGACACAGCTGGTAGCAACTGGGCTGCTGTCAGGCGTAAATTATGTAGCTCTTAGGCACAGTGGCAGTACCATACTCTGAGTGGGCCCTGTCAATGAACATTCAGTGTGATCATGGGTACATCTTCAGGCAGGAATAGCATGGGTTTTTAGAGGATGTTGCACATCCCCCAATTCTTTTCATCTTGGTGGTACTTGATACTCAGACTGACTGTACAAGTTTATGGCTTAGGCTAGGGCCCAGGTGAGGGCTTCACTCAGGTCAGATCCAGTCCACTTTGCATTGAGAAGGCAGGACAAAGAATATGATTGCTGATAGTCCTCTAAGAGATATCTTTGGTTCCTCCGGTGTGCCCAGCACAGTACAGTAGACAGACTCCTGCACAATTCCCTGGGCAAGAACCATCATGCAGCTCCATTTAGTGCACCTGTTTAGGCCCAGAAGGACTTGGGGCATGCGTCCAGGACTAACTGCAGTGCCCAGGAGGGTCTACTGACTCAGGCAGGGCTTTGCTCAACTTCAGGTGTTGATCACCTGAATTGGCTGACAGTGAAGACATGCCATGAGAGTGGCAGAATCAGGACTTACTGGGACTCCAAATGGGACCCCTGGCAGTACAGTACTAGTACTACTAAGAAGAAGGGGTGCTGGGACTTTCTTGCTAGGAAATTGCCCTTTGCTCTAGCAGAGAAGGACTCTCAATACCCCTACGTACGCTGGCAAAGGGGTTCCATCTATTCAAGAAGCAAAAGCTCCCTCCTGAATCTATCAACTGCACATGCCATGGGGCAGAGGGCTGCGAACCTGTGACTCCCTGCTTCAGGAAAAGCAGGCTATTTTCATTCCTCTCTCAGCTAATTTCTCCAACATCTAAACATGGATTGAAAACAGAGACCCTCCCAGCTGTTATCTGGGAGGCTGCCTTCTCTCACCCCACCCTGCCACTGAGACCCAGTGGTGATTAGTGGCTGAGCTGTGCTCAACAGAGCCTGACATGCAACCAGCCTAATTACAAGGCAGGGGCCTTTATTTTTTCCCTCCTTAAGTGTTCCCACATGGTGTCTGCAGCCTGGAAGGGCCCAGGGTTTTTTTATAAACTCGGGGTTAGTTTGTGGTTTCTGAATTTTGTTTACACAGCGCGGAATGTCCGGGAACCAGGGAAAGGCTTTAAAATCCTCTTGTCTGACACATGTTAGCATGTGGGGGATGTCAGGGAGGGAGGAAGAATGCAACAGATGCTACACTAAAAAAGTAGGGGAAGGAATAACTGAACCTGCTGAGCAGAAGACAGGGCAGGGTAATACCTTAGAGACTAACTGATTCAGAGAGGCATGAGCTTCCCTAGGCAACAGCCTTTGCCTATGAAAGCTCTTGTCTCTGAACCAGTCAGTCTCTAAGGTGCTACCCTGCTCTGCCTTCTTCCTGACTTCCAACTAACAGGGCTAACCACCTCTTTCTATTCATAAAGCTGTTGACTGCAGATTGCTTAAGGGCAGGGGTGTCAAAGATATGGCCTGCGGGCTGGTTTTGGCCTGTAGAGACCTAGAATCTGGACCGTGGGTCTCGGACTGACCTTGCCCACTTCTTGAAGCACATGGAGCTAGTCTGGTAAGTGAGGCTGGACTTGGCACCATGGGTGCTGCATGTGGCAGAGGCGGCCAGTTCAAGGTGTGTGCTACATGTAATGCCCATGGTGGACTGGCCCTGTGTGCTGGCCCCAGGACCAATCCAAATCAGGGCTACGGCCCATCCCCACACACCAGTGCCATCATGCCAGGCCAATCAATGTAGGCACCTCATGTAGTGCAAACTCCCTGCTGGTTCTGCAGAGCTGGCATGGGGTGCACCTTGCAAGAGGTGTTTGTACCAGACCAGACCTGCACACTGGCTCCAGCACACAGGGATGGTCTGTAGGCCTGATCTGGCCTGAGGATTGTCCCTGTGCCCCTCATCCATCCAGTGGGGCCTGTTGAATTTGACACCCCTACTTTAGGGTCAGGTGTACTATGAAGAGATCCAGGCAGTACCAAACTCCAGGTTGCACATGCTTCCCTTTTTAGCACATTATATTGTTCTCAGCTGCTTGGTGTGTCTACAGAAAGGAGCCTGGCTTTCACCATCACCAGTTACTTTGTAGACTCCTAGAGTTGGGAGGGACCGCTAGGGTCATCTAGTCCAAGCCCTGTCCAGATGCAGGATTCGTTATTCTTAAACCATCCGTATACCAGTCCAGCCTCCTCTTGAAGCTGTCCAGATAAAGGAAGCTCCAGAACTTCTCTAGGCAGCATGTTCCTTATACAGTTAAGTTTTTCTCCCCTAAGTTTTGGCCCAAACTGCTTTGCTGCCCTTTAAACCCACTGCCTTGTGTTCCACTCACTGTAGTGAGGGAGAACAACACTCCACCATCTTTCCAGGGCAGCCTTTCCAGTATTTGAAAACTGCTATCATGTCACACCATTAATCTTCATTCCTGCAAACTAAACGTGTCCCATTCCTTCAGTCTTTCCTCATAAACAAAAGGCTAATTTTGGACAGGAGACGCCCAGCTGCTACCACAGGTTGAGCACGGGAAAATTAAATTAACCTCAGTCTTCTCCCAGAAGAGGCCATGGCTGCAGAGAACCCAGCTGGGAAGCTCCAAGATGAAGCTCGCTCTCCCATATACCTTGAGGGTTTTAAAGATCTGGTGATCACAAGAACATGGGTACCATATCTACCGATATCTTGCCTCACTTATTGTTCTCAGTGCAGACATGCCTTCCCTTAGCAGAGCATCAGGCCAAACAAGCAACACCTTGAAAATAATCAGGCAGATTATAAGCAAAGAGATAACCAAGAATAGGGAGACAGTCAGGCACACCAGTAGGCTTTGAAGCTGTTCTGTAGAGGGGATCACCTTTGGGTTGCTGCCATTTTTCACTCCACCCCAGAGCTTTGTCCCTTTGAGGGGGTTGACTGTTTTCAAGTGATGTGTTTTAGATCCATTCCCACTCTTCCTCCTTTGATGCTCTGAGAGCGTTTAATGGACGTTTATGAGTGAGAAATAACAGTATATATTTTTCTTTAGATGCCAAAGGAGGAAATTTCAGAACCCACCAATCTCCTGTTCTGAAATTAAGTGGAGAGCCTAGGACTTTGTTCAAAGATGGCACCTCCACAGCACATTGTGCAGAAATTCAGTGGCAATGAATGGTCCCTTTGGGCCTCTTCTATGTTATGAGCTGCAGGTGTGGCAGTGGAATTGGGAATCTTGCAGGCGATATCTCTGTGTTATGAAAAGAGAGAGGCTTCATTCCTTCATTGCAAAAATTAATGATATCTGGTATTTTCATAGAAGTAGGGTCAGAAGGGACCTTGTAGATCTTCAAGTCCGACCCCCTGCCCTGGCAGGAGGAAAACTGGGCTCAAATGACCCCAGCCAGGTAGGCATCGTGCCACTTCTTAAAGACCCCCAGGGTAGGAGCCAACACCACTTCCCTTGGAAGTTGGTTCCAGATCCTAGCCGCCCTGACTGTGAAGTAGTTCTTACGGATGTCTAAACTAAACCTACTCTCCAACAACTTGTGGCCGTTATTCCTTGTTATCCTGGGGTGCGCTAGGGGAAACAAGGTCTCCCCCAAACCCTTCTGGTCCCCCCTAGTGAGTTTATAGACGGTCACTAGGTCCCCCCTCAATAGCAGCTCCAGCTTTAGAGCCTTTTGGCACTAAGCAAAAAGCTATTCATAGATGTTAGATGTTAGGGTCGGAAGGGACCTCAATAGATCATCAAGTCCGACCCCCTGCATAAGCAGGAAAGAGTGCTGGGTCTAAATGACCCCAGCTAGATACTCGTCTAACCTCCTCTTGAAGACCCCCAGGGTAGGGGAGAGCACCACCTCCCTTGGGAGCCCGTTCCAGACCTTGGCCACTCGAACTGTGAAGAAGTTCTTCCTAATGTTCTTCCTATTAGACTTCATTTCAGACTTTATTTTGCCTGCATGTTGTTCTCATGTAAGATTTGAAGCTTATGAAGTTTCTGGGCCTGGGTAGTTTCTGGACCTGCCATCAACACCCTCGGGGCAAAATGTCTAAAAGTCTCGTGCCTATAACATAGGTTGCCTCTTACTAGTGCATACACAAGCCAACACATTTGTGCCCATATGGATGACTGCTCATAAGGCCTGATTTGGGTGCGCAGCTAACCAGCATGTGCATGCACTGAATTGATAGTTCCACAAACACTGACTTATGCCACTCAGTGGTTATGCCTCCATCTTGTGGGGCTCAGTTGTTTGGATGGAAGGATTTGGGAATATTAAGTAACAAAAGGGATCTTCAATATAAAATAGAAGCCAAAAGAAAAGAATCTTGTGGTAATAACAAGACTCTGGAGAGCAAGCAGCTTGGAGACACCTTTGTGATATTAAAAAATAATATAGGTGCTTGAATCCTGGTGTGTGTTAATATGCTATCTGCCCCACTCATTAGAAATTTGGGGATTGCTGAATATAAGGACAACCTTGTGCCATGAGTCTAATGGTGCCAGTATACTGGGTGTTGTCTCTCTTACTATGGACTAAATACGGATTTGCTAGGAAGACCAGGGAACTTTTATGTTAAGGATATCTGTAAATGGCTTTTAAAGCATTAATATCTGGGTGATAGATAGTCTACTAGAGTCTTGGAGTCCAACATGTCTATAGTTTGCCTACAACCCTACTTGAACTTTCTATTGATTCCCTTGTAAATGGATATGGCATACTGTCCTTATATCTATTATATGCATTTATATCAATCACTTATTAATGTGTTAAAGCCCAGGTTATAGTCCAGCTACTAGGTATGTAAGTGGAGAAGGGGCTGCCAAACTGTTTGTAGGATGGCTCTGAAGGAGAAGGGGCTTCTATACTGTATATAAACTGACTTTGTGGGAGAAAGGGTGACTGCAGTGTGTGCATACTGACTCAGGAAGAAGGGGCTGTTCTGTTGTATATAGGACAACTGTGAGGGAGAAGGAGCTGATATAATGTTATAGGGACAAGCTCTGAAGAAGAAGGGTTTGGTATACTATATACAGGCCAGCTCTGAGGGAGAAGGGTGTTGCTGTACTGCACACAGATGGACGCCCCTAGTTCTCTGAGGTGCTTGGAAGTGCAGCAGTATGGACAGCAGGGCTACTGGAAGGATATTTATCTTTAGGGCTCTGACAGAGTCAGATAAAGACCTGGCTAGGGGTGAAAGGAGGGTGGCTGAACAATGCACCCTTCCCTTCCACAAGCCTTCCAGGTTCTCTTCTCTTTCCAGTGCAGATGATTTCTCCTCCCCTTACCACAGCACCACCTTTCCATGAGCAAGGGCCTTCTCAGGCATTGAGCAGCAGCTCTAACACTCTAATCGTTTCCTGTGTGCAACAGATGTAATGCAGAAATGGCAAACTCCTGGGCTTGTCTCCTCTGGGGAGGCTGGCAGACATGTGGCAGCAGCCACCCAGCTCTTCCTTGTGGTACGATTTTGAGCCTGGCATACTGGGTGCTGAGGGGTCAGCTCATGAAGAAGACTGTGAGGAGGAAGGGGGAGATCAACGTGAGCCTGTGGAGGCTATCTTGACTGTGGACAAACTTGAGAAACTGAGGAGCAGGGATGACCCTTTTGCTCCTCAGATGCAGGCCTCCAGCTTGAGACATGGACATGGCTCCATCTTTCTGCCAGCAATGCTACTCACAGCTCCTAATTCTCCTCCCATCCCCTGTCTCCACACATTTGCCATGATGCCCCACCCCAGTCAGCAAACCCCCAACCCTCACACACCTCCCACAGGCACTGACCTCCTGCAGTTCCTTCCCGTGAGCACTAATAGTTACATTCATAGTCAATAAAGGACACAATTTCCTCCTTGAGGTTTCCCATTGGGTTTTTTTTTTCCTTTCTCCATTGAACCTGGGGTTGCCAAATGTCTGTCAATTTATGGGCAGCCCATAAAAAATAAGGCAAACAATGTTTGTCCATTAAGGCTGTAAAAACACGGGGCCTGCTCATAATAAACAAAGCAGCAATGTGCTTGATGGACTGATGGAGCAGAGCAACAGTGGCAATGTGCAGGGGGTACATGGGGGTGCACGTGCACCCCCTGAGAGTGCCGGTGCTCCCTCTGGCAGGCCCCACTCTTCGCTTAGGTGATGGGCAAGGGGGGCAGGCAGGAGCGCCGGTGCTCCCCCTGCGAGTGCAGGCTAGGGAGTGGGAGCACCACGGCTACTTCAGGGAGCACCCCGAGATTGGCTGCGGGGGGATTCCCCCCTCCCCCCCAGTTGCTGACTGGTCGGGGGGGGGGGGGCACGTTCCCCCCCTGACTAAGGCAGTACCAGTCACCCATGCAGAGCAACACCTCTTGGGGGCTGAGTAGCAGCACAGCAACCTTCAGGGAGCTCTTGTCAAGGTTTTGTGTCTCATGGGAGCCTAAGTAGTCCCCTCCCCATTGCTCAGCCATGTGCTGCCACTGAGTCCTTCGGCCATCCCCTGGCTCTAATACTTGCTCACCTCCAAGGTAAAAGGAGTGAGGCAGTGTGCCTTGGTCAGAGCTGGGGGCCACGAGAGGGAAAGGCAGTGGGTGGGTGTCCATGATGGGACGGGGGGAGCATAGTCCACAGAGATAAGGCTGGGGAATGGCCTGGGGTGGGGACAGCATTGTGTGGGGTGTGGTGAGGGGTACCAGGCTATGGGAGTGAGTAAGGAACTGCTGGGATGAGGACAGGAGGGTGCAAAATTATTGATGAATTGAAGCAGGGTTGCCAACCCAAGAAAATTATTTTTATTGACAATCTGCAAACTTTTTATAGACAACCACATTTTTTTACTATGGTTGGTGTTAACCCCCTACATTTGAATCCCACCCTTGTTACTGACATCCAGAGCCTGGCAGAAGGGTTCCATTTACATTCTGTAAAATGTATGTCAGTGAAAAAGTATGCTTGTCAGTAACAAGTTTGTAGATTGTCAGTAACAAAAAAAATTCTTGGGTTGGGAACCCTGACTGGACTGTTTCTTCTTGGGGTAGGAACTGCCTTCATTTTGTCACTGCTCCTCTCAAAAGCCATGGCAGAGGATTACCAAGGAATGGGCCTGATTCTCCACTCCTTCATATCAGTGCAACCCCACTGACTTTAGGGGAGATATTCCTTGCTATGCGGGTATAAGGGAGAGTAGCCTCAGGCCCATTATGCATCAGGAATGACTGCTAAGAACACTACAGCCCACATGCCACCCTGGAGAGGCAGTTTAGAACAACACTGACTCTTAAGAGATGGACTCCAAACCCTGCACTACTGAGACCTTCCATTAGATTTTGCTTAGAATAGTCCAGCAGACTCTGCGTTACCTCTCTCCTGCCATGGGCTTTTCTGTTACAAAATCATAAGTAAAGTCAGAAAGACTCTTCAATTTTTGGCACTCACCTATTGTTAAGATGTTGTGATTCATGACCCTATTTCGGCGCTTCCCTTCATATAGTACATAAACCATTGGTTCTCAACCATAGTGCTGCAGCCCCTGGTGAGGAGATACATGTTCTCCTTTCCTTATCCAGCACCCTCACCCATCCCAGCATCCCAATGACAAGCAATGCCTGTGGCTGCTCCTCTGAGGACTAAGCAGTGTGGTCTAAGCAGTGTGCTCTGCCACAGATGGATGTGGGCTCATGGAGCCTTGCCTTTCAGTCCAGCTTCCCTCCCCCCGCCCCCCAACTTTCCTACACTCCTAGGGCCAGGAGGAGGGAATGTGAGGACAGGTGGCACCAGCTGCTGGCGTGTGAGACTCCAGAATAGCAACCTCACTGGCAGAGGACATGTCTACCCCTTCATGTAGACACTGGGGATTGGGAAAAGGCAGATGGTGGAAAGAACAGGGCCTGGTGGGATGAAGTCCTGTCCCTACCACCCTTACCTGGCACCAGCTGGATTCTAGCTCAGTGATTCTCAACCAGGGTGCCACTAAATTCAGAAAAGTAATGGAGGGGTGCTTTGAGGCTACAAAGATTGAGTACTAATAGTATAAATGGTCTGCAGTCACTCTAGCACTAACCTTCCCATTTAAGTCCATATTCCCTTTTTGGTTTCTAGTGAATTTTGGGAAAGAGAATAGAAACTAGACTTCAGCAGGAGATTGTTGAATGTCCCAGTGGATAGGAACAGACGTTCCAGGACTAGTTGTGCCTGTGTTTGTCCTGGAACAGAAAAGGTACACAATTGGCATGTACAGATGTTGCCTTTCCAAGCGGGACTTAATGAATGGCTGAATGCACTGCCACTTTTCTGCCACTGATTCAGTGATGCAATCTCAGGACAACTGTTCAGATACACTTTGTGATATCCTAGGAAAAACTGTTAGCAATTCTTGTCCCATGAACCTTATTAGGGTTTGTCCTTGGACATCAGACATAGGCATCTGAATGATCACACATTATCCTGGGAGAAACTATTTTCTCCCAGGATAAAGTCAACATCTGCTTGAAGCGTGTGTAAGCCAGGTGCCTAACTACCCTCTAAACTCTTAACTTCACTGATAAATGTGAATGCCTCATGCCAATCCTAGGTACAGGAGGCAAAGTCCCACTCCCAGTGGCCTAGGCACAAATTCAGGGAAGCACTATGAATTGGTGCTGAAAGGAAGATTGTGGAAGCCAAGTCCAGCAAAAAAGGGGTAAACTAGTGGTTCTTAAGGGACTCCAGGGAATCAGTGAGGTGAACCACAGTCAGCCATCAATAACGGAAGAAAAAACAACAACTCCCGGATCATTTCCCAGCAGTAATATTTGCAAAAGCAAAAGGGAACAGTGCACTTCCACCACACCTCGCCTGCCTAGCACATGCTCACTGGCCACAAAAGAAGGGAGGCAAGCAGGCACAACCCCACTGGAGTGGGTCACTCATCCACATTGCTGTGGGCAGCCAAACCTCAGTCACTGCTACACAGTTTGGGGCCCTAGCCCATGCTCCCCTGAGGGCTCCTGCTTTCTGCCATACTTCTGCCATTTTGCTGGTTTTAATGCATGGCTTGGAAAACAAAACATCTGGGGCTTAAAATGGCTCAGCTGATGCTCTCTGGATCCAGCCAGCAGTTGTAGGGAAGACGACAATTTGTCCTGAAAGGGAAAACAAATACATCTCATTGCAATGAGCCTCTTTCCAGGCTCCTATATTAAGTTACTCTCTGGGGTCAGGGTGTCCTAAGCCATCCTCACAGCAGGAAATTCTGATAATATATCCAGCCTGCCCCTGTTGGACAGCCAGCGGGGAATAGTAGAAGAGAACTGGTTGTGAGGCTATCTCAGCTACTCCAGTTCCAGTCTCTAGTAGGGGAAGTTGTAGGCCACAGTCTAAGGGCATATATATACCAAGACATTTTTGGAGGCATAGAATGCAAGAAGACAGGGCATGTTTTCAAGGTGCTGCTCCCTAGGGCCACCGAAGGTGGTGTGGATATGCCCAAAGGATGCTGGGTGGGTGCTAGATTCCTAAGGGGACAGTCATGGCTTTCCTCAGTGGGAGTCACCACTAGAAAGGATGCAAGATATGTTTTCATAGCAGAACATGCTCCAAAGTATATACCATACCAGAGTATCACAGTTGGGAGACACCATACCTTCATGCAAGGGGATGCGCTGCCCTGATTCTACCAGCACAGCCTCCAGGAGAGATGAGCGAGGGTCACCTGAGGACTTTGTCACCTTTATCCTAATTCTCTCTTTGGTGATGGTGAAATTCAGCTTGTTTCCCAGGTAAGAGACTCCTGTGACCTTTATTCTGTTAATGTCATCTGGGCAGACAGGGTCAAAGTTCAGGCTGTTCTTTGTGATCCTATGAAAGGCAGAGGCAAGTCAGTGGCCATGTGAGTTGATGCCATCCCTGCCAGAGGAGACATGGGATATTGTTCTCCAAGCAGTGTTAATAATCTCTAAATTTCTTCCCCTTTCCCTACCTGAGCTTCGAGCAAAAGACAGATACTTTGTGGGATAGGCCGCGTGCCAGCTTGTGCGCCCTATATGTATTCTGTAATTTCCAGCCAGGCTTCTCCTAGAGCAAACCTCCTCAAATAGGGAGAGGCCCTTTGGGCATTCAAAATGGCCCAGGACACTGGTGACAACTTTTTCATTATTTTTGTGCCTCACTCAGCTTTCTGGTTTTGTGTGTCACCAGAATTGGAAATTGTTAAAGCTATGAGGTAAAAAGGCTATTGTCAAAAGGCTTATTTCCGCAAGGAAAGCTTGGAATATGAGAGTGACTGGTCACAGGAATATCCCACTTCAATTTTTAGGCCACAGAGTGGGTTAGATAAGTACAAGTGCACATCCAAAACTGTTGGATACCTGCTCTAGCCAAACATCAGAACTAGACATAAACAAAACTGGAACATCAGATCTGAGTTTGTAAAACTTTGAACCAAGATCCAGATTTTATGGCTTGAGTCCATGATGGCTTGAGTCCGCAGCTAAACCAAGCAACACAGCACCTAAATAGTTTTGAACATTGGACAAATTGAGGTTGGATTTCAGACAGGAAAGCGGCAGCTCACATCCATACCTACCAGCAATTGTAGCTGTTCTTAACTCAGATCCCGACCACACACTCCTGAGATAAGTGCACCTAGATGACGTCATTACAATACGACAGTATTCTTCTGGTGTATAGCAAAATGCAAAGCTCAACCAAACTCTTCAAGAATAGGCTGGTGGTTGTCTGTTTTGGATACTGGGTTGTGCTTTGGCTTTGAGATTCCCTCAGATCTATTAGGTTAACATGTTCTCCAGGTGCTGTTTTAGGACCGCTAGTTTCTGATTTGGGTAGACGTTAGGTCAATTGTCTCAAGTATTTCTCTGAATCACAGTATCCCACTCATTTCCTAGCTGTTCCCCTCAGATGTGCTGTAGCAGTGCTTATATCACTTCCTGGGTCCTGGGGGTGATTCCCTGACAGCTAAGCTGGGTCCTGCTTTGGTATCCGCAAGACCAGAATACTTGGTAATGGCCTCCGAGGTGAGCTAAGTAACTTAGCCAGCCACTGCTTCCTGCTTGTTGAATTGGCTCCATTTTTGTCTCACCCAACCGTTGTTAGGCACGCTCAGCAAGAGATTTCCCCTCCTCATGTGTGCCTCTTACTGCTGAGTTCCCTCCCTGCGGCATATTTTGGGCCCCTTTCATTGTTTACAGTTTTTCTGGAGCTTCAGGGAAGATGTTATTCTTAAGCCTGGAGGCTGCTGCCCTTACTTAGTATGGTGATAGCTAAGCCTTTATTTCATTCCAACCCCATATTGATTCAGTTGGCTTTGCTCCACTCCAGGGCTGGATATAAATGCTGTGGCTGCAACCAGTTTTCATTGGAGATAAACCAAAACAACTGCTTTCCTAAAAGGGCTTGGCTATTATTACCATGCGCTGGTAAATCTTAAACAGATGGTCAGAGCCCCTCTGCAGAGGTGTATTTCTTTCCTGTCATGTCTCTCCTTGAATGCTGTTTGCCAGGATGTCTGTTTGTAAGCTGGACGCTCCCCCGCACCCTCCTCCTGCCTCAGGGATGCCATAATCAGCCTCTTGGTGGTAAAGACTCACCTGTGGTATCAGTGGGCGAAACAAAATTTTAGGTGAAGCAGCTAGACCAGTGGTCACCAACCAGTGGATCTCAATCACCGGTAGATCTTGGAGCCTCTAGGAGTTGATCCAAGGCTGAGGTGGGGGGCTGGGTGCCTGCATACATGCACGCATGTGCTCCAACCCAGCAGGTCAGTCCGTGGGGGAGGGAAGGGGCGGGGGCTTGATCGAGGTCTCCGCAATGAGGGACAGTGCCACAGAGGTGGAAGCAGGGGTAAGTTGAGTGGAGCCCTGGCCAGGTGGGACTTACTGCTGGGGAGGTGCGCCCCCAATTTTTTTTGTCCCTCTACCTCGATCTGCCCCCGCCCTCCCCCCCACAGACTTACCTGCTGGGTGGGGAGGGAGGGGGAAGGCAGCAGCGTATGGTAGATTTTGGGTTGCTTTGAAATGCCAAAGGTGATCTCCTACTTAAAAAGGTTGGAGATATGAGCAACGCTTGCCCCTGGAGGCTGTGGGGGCATAGCAACCACCCACAGGCTGTGGTGGCAGAGGTGAGCTCCTGCAGGTGGCCACAGCAGTGTTGGCGGTGGAGGTGAAGGGTGGTGAGCGCCAATTGGCGGTCGGTGACCACCTGCAAACACCACTGGCAGCATCGACAGTGACCAGTGGCGATAGGCAACCGCCCGCAGATGCCGTCGGGGGGGGTGGGGGCGAGTGTTGACTACCCACAGGCATTGCCAGCAGCATTGGCAGCACTTCTCTCAGGGGTGCACCACCAATCTCGGGGGGTGCATGTGCACCCGCGTGTACCCCCTACGCATCACCAATGGTTGAAGACCACTGAACTAGACAGAAAGGAGAGAGCCCCAGTCTGCCTAAAACCATGTTCCTAACTAGCAAGGAGAGGAAAAGGGAGGCAGAAAGGGGATTTATAAAATGGCACTTTGCTATAGCTGATTTTTACACCCTCTCTTCTTCTGCCAGGAGAGGAACACTCATGTAGTATCTGAAGACAGGAAGGTTGAGACATGGGACTGAGAGAGGCAAGACATCTGGCAAGACATCCTCTTCCCAGATCTGCAAGTAACTCACCATGCCACTTTGGGGAAGTCACTTTGTTTCTCTGATCTTCATTTTCTCTCTTTTTATAATGGTAAAGTTTGCTGCTGCTACTACTGCTACTATTATTATTATTCTAAGTGTGGTGTTAATTTTGAGTATTTAGAGTGCCCAGGGTGGTCACTAGAGGACAGTAAGGAAGCAATAGTTTGTATCATCATGAAATAAAGAGTGGGTGAGGTTACACATTACACTTAGACTATATTAAGGGTGCTTAAAACACCAGTGTCCACACATTAAAGCTTGTTAACTCATGCTAAGTGAGTGTTTCAAAGTTATGTCACTTCAGGTAAACATCAACTCTGGGCTGTGCTACTCAGTTCATGTTAGGCTAACTTCAATATGCTCCATGGAGATAAAATGAACATTTTGCAGTTCTTCAGCATCCCAGGATGCACTACTCTCAGCTCTCTCCCTGGCCCACCCCCACTCAGAGCAGGAAGAAAGCCCAGGTATCCTGGTTCCTAGCCATGCCTCTGCCTGCCAGCCCTCTAGTGGCAAACCAGAGCTATGCAGGCAAGAAATGGTATTAACCCTTAATGTGCAACTGCTCACAGCGTGTTGTAACTTTAACACTGCTTAACGTTCCACAGATTTAGTATGGTCTAAGTATAACATGTAATTTTGCCCTTAGTATTATGTTCACCCCAACCATGATGTTCTGGTCATCTTATCTCCACAGAAACGGGAGCCCAGCCCTCCCTGGAGATGAAGGCTACTATTAATATTTGCAGTGATGAAAGTTCAACAGAGCCTTGTGTCCACTCAAGAAGTGACTTCCATGCACAATATTTTCCATACCCATTTCCAAGAATTTGAGAAATGAAATGCTGCATATATTTCAAAAGAACTAAGAAGGCATTACCTAAGGGGGTGGGGGGGAAATATATCTATCTAAAGTATAAAACATCAGCACAGAGACTTAAAATATCAGTCAAGCATCCTGCTTTGTAATTTTTTAAAATGCTGATATTGTGCAGCCTATATGCAAAGAAATCAGATTTTCTAGTTCTCCATTTTTCAGGAGTATTTGTCTGATTTTTTTTTTCTCTTGGATTAATCACAATACCTGCAGAACAGGTGGCTTCAAGTTTTAGTAGCCTGATCCACCCTTTGTTAGTGAAGGAGCTGGAGCTACTGCCTTTTCCTCTGCCTTGGCTAGGTCTGGATAACCAAGGCAAGCACTTTTGCTGCTAAGGCACAGGATGCTCCAGTGGTGTTCTCAGGGACCATGAGACTATACTGGGGTTTCAAGCTTCACTGAAGATATTGATTTATAGAAGGTCTCATAGCTGGCCTGACTCTATTCCTGCTGAAGTTCATGCAATGAGGTGACAGGACAACAAAGTACTTAATCAAATCCTCTGCAATTCACTGGTCACTGCCAGGACCTTGGATTCCTGGGGGATTGTAAATCTCACTGTTTGTGTGTTACTTATAGAGAACTTTCAGAGGACATGGCTTGGAGGGGAGGGTGCTCAATCTCCAGCCTACTGGGAACAATCGCTGAACTACAGTCACGTTTCTCACCTGAACCCTGTGTATCCAAAGAGGACAGCTTGCAGGAAGCCACCCATCCCCGTCAGAAAATTCACGGCTCCAGACCCGTCTGAGTTCTCTGACCAGATCTGTCCCAAAGAACAAGAAAGAAGTGACTCACTGGTAGGGACAGGGGGCCCCAGCTGCTCTTTGTAAAATGACTTGAGGATGGAAAACCATTCAGTAGTAATGCAGTTGCTTGTCTGACTCCTTCTCAGGGAGCCCAGGGAGTTGTGCCTGGTCCCAGAACTGAGGGGGGAAATGGAGTATGGCCCTCTTTTCATTTGGTCCTGCTGATCTGGCACTGTAGGTGAGGAGTAAGGGGGAGGTTATATTCTCCCTGCCTCACTGCTCCTCACCCAGCATGAAGAGAGAAAGTGCTGGATGGAGGGGTGGGGAGTGGATGTGGCTTAAAGGGAAGTGGGAGCTGATGTCAGGCAGTCTCCTAGCCCTCTGAGCAGATGCATTGTGCTCCCCCATTCTGGCTGCTTCTCCGAGATATGAGGAGTTGGAGAGAGAGCTGGCCAGGATACAACATGATGCCAGTACCACTGACCCTGCCCACAAAAGGGTGGAGGAGAACAGAGGTGCCAAGGCACATGATTCTGAGGCTTTACTCCTGCTTTCCCTGGCAGGCAGGGATGGAGATGGGTGGGAGTTAAATGCCCCCCCCACAAACACTTTCTGCCCACCCACAAGCATGCAGAGAGGAGACGGGGGCATGGAACAGTCTTGCAGTATATAACATGCACATATAATGATGACAACGCTGTGCACAGTAATGCAGTTAGTGTAGGGTCCAGTATGAGTGAACTGACCTTGAACGGCTCAGTGATGTTGTTGAAGCACTTGCTCAGTTGGCTCTGTGCCCTCTGGACCTCCTTCAGCTCCATCCAGCCTACTGCAAACATGCTCTGCAGGAAAAAGGACCAGGCATGGGACCCACCATGGCCTCCCCAGTGCACTCTTGCCGGGTGCTTTGCCAAGCCATGAAGAAGGCTCAGCCCTTTCACTCTGAAACAGCTCTGCTTGGCTGCTTACCCAAGTCATGGCTGGCCCATCCTGCTCAGTGACAGGTTCGTACATCTCCAGGTCATTCCTTCGGACTTCAGGGCTCATGGGATACATCATAGGGAATCCCAGCAGGACAACATCCGCCTGTTTCACATGCTCACCTGGGGAATGGGACAGACAGAGGGTCCTCCTACATATACCTAAGGAATGACTGGTGATGGGCCCTCCTGCCCTGGACTCTCAGATCCCCAGGGGAGTTTCCAGGGCCAGCTGCATCATCATTAAACTGAGCAAATTCAACTAGAGAGTCCTTGAAGACAATGGAGATAGGGACCATTTCTAGTGAATAAATATAATGCAGTTGGAATGGCAGTCTAGGCAAGGCAAGTGACTGCAGGTCAGAGGGAAGTTAGATAGAGACACTGAAACTTTCTGTTCACTGATAGAGCCTTCGGGCGATGCGGTCTTAGCTGCTACATTCTCTGGAAGCTGGCTCAGGGCCAGGACATGACCAAAAAGGCATGGTCACCACATCGTGTTGGGCAGGCTGGGGAAACTACTGAAAACAAGGCAGCACGGAGCAGCCTACAAAAGTGTATGTGCCCATGCAAAACCCTCTAATCAAGAACAAGAAGGCACTGTCATGAGCTGATCAACTGAGTCAACTTCAGTGTGCAGTGACTGGAACCAGGTTCTTCAAGACTGGTTAACTGTAGTGCTCTGCCTTGGAAACTCAGTCTGGATAAGCCAGATTCTGTTCTACCTATTAAGCATGTGAGTGGACTCAGGTACCTAGGTGTAATTCTGTTAGACCCTGCTTGACTCCCTAATAAACTATCCTTAATGCAAATGGTGAGTGGGTCCTCCTTCTTGTTGCTAGTTTTTTGTGACTCAGTCTTAAGAGTCAGATAACAATGTGTTACCAAAGTAAAATCAGGTGAAACAGAATGACACTTAGGCACCTAAGTCCACGTAAAGGCTCACTAGGTGGAAGAAACTGGCCCAATGTGTGTACAGATATATTCAGTTAACAAAGACATCATCCTCAGCTAAAGAAAAGGCATATTCCCCCAGCATCGTGTACCCGTTCCTATCTTAAGTCAACTTCTTTTGTAAGAGCCCCGTGATGTGGAACAGCCCAGACAGTGCCAGATACCAGCTCAGGAGTGAATGCCATTGTAACAAGAACCAAGGTTCAATGACCTACCATCGCCAGCAGCATTCAACCAGCATCAGTACAGACATTTCCAGAACAGTATGAGGTCCATGATGCAGTCACTTGCCCTTAACCCCAGGTGGGTGAGTATCATTGGGTCATTGATCTGTTATCCTCAGTGGCTAAATCAAAGTTCAGCTGCAGTACCCCCTCCCTACACCCCTCAACTCACCCGGGCGGTACCCGTCATACTCAGGGTGGTACTTCTTTTCAGTATCAAATGGCACCTTGACTTCTTTGGCAAACTCAAGCCATTCCTCGGGGACTGGTATCTGAAAGTCACGGGCCAGGTCAGCGGCAAAGTTTAAGCTGGAGGGAAGTGAAGAAAGGTAGTTTATATCTGACCTGGTGAATGCAACCCTTTACAGGGCAAACTAGTGTAATAAAAGGAAAGGAGCTAGTCAAGCCAGACCCCCTGCAAAGGAAACAGAAAAATCAAAAGAGTGTGATTCTAAGCATAGGCACAAGAGAACAGCAGAGGCCCCCTGAAGCCTGGCTTTCTTCTGAAACTTGCCAGATCACTGAGCAGCAAGGAAGAGCCTGGAAGGATTGTACAGTGTTGCTGCAAATCATGCATGTTACCTCCTCTGGGCCACAGCGTTGGTGTAAACGGAGTTATCGACCTGGTAGTGATATTCGTCTGGGGGCATGACACCTGGAGGGAAAGTGAGGAGACACTTCACACCATGGCACAGCTTGGACCAGTTCTGTGTTAAACCCCTTGCTCCTGGGAGAGGCACGAGCTGTGAAACTTTTCTTTTCAAGAGGTCATTGCTTTGCTTTGTATTCTCTCTGGGCGGCTAGCGGAAGCAAGTTGTGATCCCAGCCTAGTTCTCTGTTTACACCTCTGACCAGCCCTAACAATGCCCCTGGTCCAGATGCCTGGCATGCCTGCAATAGGCAATGTGAGGGAAAGTTCTCACCCTTATTGGTGGCCTTATTAAAGACCAACATAGCTAACTACCTCTCTCTGCTTGAAGAAGCAAGCTTTGGTTCATGAAAGCTTATGCTCACTATATCTTATTTAGTTAGTCTTTACAGGTGCAAATCTACCTGTCTTCTTTTTAAAGAGGTCACAGGCTACCAGGGCAGGGAGACTGAGCTACTTTCTTATGAAACTCTCTAGGGGGAGTTTCCTTTACATCAGGGGTGAGGCTCACAGGCAGGGTGCAATGGATGAAGTATGCATGCACAATACTTTCTATATAAATCAGTAAGTGCAGTTCCCAACTCCAGAGCAGTATTCATGTATCTTTCCCTCATACCAAGTTTGACCGCTGCCTTTGTAAGGGGTGGAAGGGGAGAAGAACATCCCTGTACAAGAGACCTCTACTTCTCAGCTAGGGAAGGATCCCTGATATTTAAATATTACCATATTTTCTAAATACAACATGCCACCCTGAATAACTCATCTTGTTTTTGAAAGGTAGGAAGAAGAAAAAAAGATGTTTCCCTGAAAATACTACAATAAATTCTGCAGCTTATTGCTTTTGGGTACCACATCCTGGGTGCCACATCCTGGCTGGCAGGGTCAACCTGCCAGCCAGCCTGGGGCTGCTTGCTCCAGCTCAACATGTAGCAGAGGGGCTGGCTGGGCATGAGGGTGCTTCAGTGTGGGGCTAGCTGGCAGGCAGCTCTCACACTGAAGCACTCTTATACTTTAGCCAGCCTCATCAGCATCTGCATGTGTGCTGCTGCAGAGTTTTTTACTCCACAGCAGGATAATATTTGTATTTACAATTACTATCCTGCTGCAGGGTAAATTAGTAGACTCTAGCCTAATAGCTACTCCTCACAGCTCTACCAAAGTTGTCTCTCCTGGTCTGCTGTTCCTCCTGCTTTCTTGCTCTTTCTTATCCCATGGGTGCAGACAAATGGTCCAGCTCCAAGCCCAGAGTAAAGGCATGTACCTTTTTCTTTGTGGCCCACTGCCCCTTGGCCAGCCATGGCAGGTGTAACATACCTCACTCCCCCGTATCTCTCACCACACAAGGGAAGATGTGTCATGCTGCCACATGTATACCTCATGCCAACATAGGTGCTGGTTTGAGGACAATAACAAATACCTCCTTCAAGGACTAAGTGAGCCCACACTTATTGTCACGTGGCACCTATCACAGTGCTGGAACCTGGGTCTCTGGAAAAAAAGGCCCACAGTACTAAGGCACCAACTCTGTCCCAGTACAGGTTTCCACTCCTGATAACGGCCACATTCTCTATTTCCACAAATAGTTTGTCTTTACCAGAATGGGGGCAATGTTTATTTCCCTGGTCAGGCTCAGCATGGGTCCTATGACACTGCTGGTTAAGGTATTCTTCCTCCAGGCATAGATGAGGAACTCCCCGCATTACAGCCCTCCTGTCCGACATGCAGTATAGAGAGTGCAGATTTGGTGATGGTGGCAGTGGACCTGCTCCAGCCACTTGCTGAGGACAGAGGGAGGCTGGTTCTAATTAAAACCTGTTAAAGTACCCTGTGTATGCGCGGGGGGGGGGGGGGGGGGGTGTTACCCTGCCCTTGTAAGATGGACAGGATGGCAGGGGCTTGAGTGCCTATGTATTCCCATTCAAAGAGACAGTGCTCCCATAGACTGAACTGAAGCAGATCCAGTCAGATGAGCAGCAAGCTTTCACCTGTGGCATCCTCTTCTGGAAACTAGCTGTCAGCAGGGAAGTACCTTTGATGTGGTAGCACTGCTCCTCCTCGCTCCACACCATTCTGCTGCACCAGTACTGGGACACTGCACCCACCAGATTCCAGCCTCCATCCTCCCTGAACAGCTTCGTATCCTGGAGAAGGAAGAACCCAGAGAGGAGCCATGAGGAAGGAGGCACAGAAACTCACACCCACTTAGAGAATGGGAATTCAGTGTCCATGATGGACACCAACACCAGAGCTCACTGGCTGGGATCATAGCAACTGTGTCCCCTTCTGGGAAATCAGCTATCAGCAGGGCACAGTTCCCAAGGAGGCTTGTGAGAGGCCTAGGATACCTGGGCAGTGCTGGGCAGACCTGGCCCTATGTGGCATCCCCTCTTTCCCTGCCTCAGCATCTATCTATATGAGGAAACCAAGCCAAATTCAGTGTGAGTGGAGGTGGATGCAACCCTGGGGATTGCAGCAGAAGTGGAACTGGGGCTGCATAAGAGTGTGTAACTTCCTTGTGGGGAAGTAATCATATCCCATCCTCCAAGCAGCACAGCAGAGGGAGTGGAGGGTGGCCCACCTTTATGGAGAGAGCAGCCCTTTGACCTGTTCTAAAGAATGTAATAAGCTTTTGCCGGAGGCCTGAGCCTGTTTAGGAATCAGGGGAAAACTCAGGCCCTTAGTACAAACAGCCTTGCAAACTGCACTTTAGGCCTGTCTGTACAAAGCAGCATGTTCGCAGTGAAGGCAGGGCAGTATGCTTCTAACCTGAGTGAGCAGCTGACGTCCAACACCAAACTCCCATAGGGGAGCATAGGGAGCAGAGGAACATAGGACTGGAAGGGGCCTCCTGGGCTATCGCATCCAGTCCCCTGCATTGGCAGGCAACCCTGTATCCAAAGAATCCTAAAATTCATCCACTCCTGCCCCTCCTGCACCAGAACCACAGTGGTGAAAAGCAGGGGAGACAGTGGCAATGTAAAGGCACAGGCATTTTAGGTTAATATGTGTTCAAGGGATCCTAGGATGAGGACTCTATTTTGTGCCAGAGGAAGGCAAAACCAACCCCAGTCCTTGCTCATCTGACCTTAGGGCCCTTTTGGTCCCAGATCTGGTGATCATCAGTTTTATTCTCAGTGGAAGGGCAAGACCCTCCAGGCAGGTACCTCATAGCTCGGACTTGAGCTGTTAACCTGAGTTCATACCCCCTTCACCTTGTCTTCCCTGGTATTTTAACCTGGTATGCAACACCCTTGTTTTACTAGGTGGCCACACCTTAAGAGGCAGCCTAAAGAAAGCCTCATGCCAGCTCTGCCAGCTTCTTAAGAGAAGGCAGAGTCCTACATGGGTGGATAAAAAGAAGGACAGCTGCAAAGATCAATGGGGACATTTCTTAGCTCTGTGTGGGGTGTGTGTGGTTCCTTAGCTCGTGCCAGAAAGAGGAAGGATGTATTTGGAGTGAGAGTAAGGAAGAGCTGATAAAGGGGAACAAAATAGCAGGAGAAAAGAAAGCTGCAGGACATATCCGTCATAGCGGGGAGCAGGGTGAAGGAAAGACCAGCCTTGGTGTGGTTAACAAGATGTCAGGCCAGTCCAGCAAGACAGCCAGGGCTGAGGAAGGGGAAATATGCTTGCAAAGGGAAGAGGATAACCAAGAAGATCTGCTCTGGGACAAGAAGCTGAGAATCACAAGCAGCCTTCACATCTAAGCTTTCCAGGAGGCCAACAAGCCTGCCTTCTCTTCTGTCCCACCCCTGCATGTGCTGGGGTTACCTGTGTGAGGTGGTAGTACTGCTCAAAGGCCAGCAGGACGTCCCCAGTGATGTGAATTTCCTGAGCTCCATAGACCTCCTCCGGGCAGACCTCACGGCCTGTAGCTGCGCTCTCCCATGGGAACTTAGCGCCCTGCCGGAGGAAAATACCCAGTGGGAGGCTGAGCATGGCCACCTGCCTAAGCACAGCACGACCTCTGCAGGTGCAGGTCCCCTGGCCAGGGCATTTTCTGCCAGCTCCCTAAGCAGGCCATGTTGGGCTCCTACCTTGTATCCCAGCTCCTGTGCATTGTGCATGGCTCCATCTAGTGTCCTTATGCGGTACTCTAGGATGGCACGGGCTGCCTCTGGGTAGAACAGCAAGATGTTGGGGAACATCCAGGTGTCCTGAAAACAGAGAGTGGGCTTAGTGACACGAGGGGAGGCCCTGATGTGCTGAGTGGGCCTGGACATGGAGACAACACCGTGCTTGTGCCAAGAATTGCACTCATTGCCTCGGGGGAGCTAGGATCCATGCTCACGGCATGGGACCACAGCTGTCAATGGCAACGTTGTAATGAGTCAGAGATGCTGCTCTTTTAATGTGATAAAAGTAACATGAGGCAATTGTGGCCACACAGTTGTGGCCACAACTGCCTCAGGCGTTTCATGCCATGCCTGAGTATCCACCCCAATGCTGCCACTGAATCCGGCTTGTGTCCTGCTGGGGAGGTCCAAGCAGTTATCCTGGTATGCTCAGAGGGAAGATATTCATGCAGTGGGCTGTGTGCTCAGGGATGCTGTACAGCCAGGGGAAGGCTGACCAGCCAGACCAGTTACGCTGGGAAAGGAGTGCTGCTCACACTGTGGATGCTCTACAGACAAGAGGAGATGTTCTGAGCTGAGTATGGTCACATCTCAAGATTTCACGCAGCTGCAGGAGCATGCTAATCCTGCCTATCTCAGGTCACCCATCAGGTTCTAAGTCATGTGGATAGGGTTTGGGCACAGCATGATCCCCATTCTCCAAAATGAGTGATACCAGCCATTCTTCCAGACTCTGAGCACTATTAGATGCACACCCACACCCAACTGGCCACCTGGGAAGCAGGACATGGCCTTACTACAGCTTGGTACTGGGTCTTAGAGGGCCTGGGAGTGCTGTAGACTAGAGATCTTGAACACATGGCTGGAAGTACAGCTGGGAACGCACCTGGTCCCAGAACACATGTCCCCAGTAGTCTTCTCCCTGTGTGCCGTTGGATAACCCACCAGGACTGATCCCATGGAAAAGGAAGCCAGAAGACCCCAGGGGAGGAATAGCACTTAGCAGGTAATAGAGGCAGCCATACACAGCATGCTTCAAAGGGAGAGGCCCATCCACATCTACACAGCATCCCCTCCACTGTGCCGCCCAGGCCTGTGTGTGAGAGGAGTATAAGGAGCCAGCAGCAACCAGGGACATTCCTTCCCGGAAGTGCCTCTTCACTCCCTCCTCGCTCTCTGCCACTGCAGTCAGGAACTCCCAGGATCGCTCCTGCTCTTCGCCCAACAGGATCACGGCCTGTGGCACCGGGGTCCAGACCATGTGCACAGCGGGCTGGGGGCCCCCCTCCACTTCCGGGATCAAGGTTTTCCCATAGATGTATCTAGGAGAGGCATCAAACAGAGTGGAAAATTGCTGAGCTTGCTCAGTGTTTAGCAAGAAGAGGGGTTACAAAATAAACTCTCCACAGGCCAGACCCTCTGCTAGGGTAAGCCAGTGTAGCTCCATTTATTTCAGCGGAGTTACATCAATTCATGGCACTGGTAGTTCTGCCCTGTAATCTTGTACAGAATGGATCCCATTCAACATACACTCACCCTCCCCCTATACTGGGCCCTTGAAGGACTGAGCTAGTAGAGCCAGGAACTGAACCCAGATCTCCTGAGTCTCCACTTAGTGCCTTTAATTGAGAGCATGTTTACACTGCAGACTGCAGTCTCCATCTGCTGCTGTTTTATGGTATGGGAAGGGCAGCAGGGTACAGAAGCAGAAGGGGCAAGAAGACACAGGGATAGATACGGAAGATGGACAGATGACCCAGGGAAAAATTCCTTTCTGATTTGGGTTCTCCATTGAAACACCCTCTCTCCTCTCCTCTGCTGTTTAATTTGTCCCCTTCCTTCATGTGGTCATCTTCCATGAACTTGTGAGGGGAACGCAGAATAATACCAATAGCAAAATGTCTTCTCCTGGACAAGACCTGTCTGCAAGGTCTCAGAGAAGTCCAAGACTCCTCAGGGAAGGCACAAACTACTGGGACATCTGTGCTACCTGTTTTTAAAAAAATCGTAGTAATGATAATGAATTTTCAGCTGAAGGTAAGTGAGTTGTCTCCCTGAGCTGGACAGGGGTGGGGGGCTCTGGTCAACAGGGAGACAACTGAATTCTCAGCTTTTGGGTTCTCTGTCTTCTATTCTATCCAATGTTGCTGTTACAATCAAAGTGTCCACAGCCATGCCACGTGGCACCTCCAAGAGCATGGAGAGCCTTGGGCATCCCCAAGAAGCTGGACTGTCAAGGCCTAATCCTCTGGAGGATGGTTGATGCTCTTCAAGGCCATGTAGCCCTTGATGACAGAGGAGAACCCCAGCTGTTCTCTTTATCCTTGTCACTTACTTTACATTTGGAGAGGCAGAAAGTCCTTTCTTCCCTAGATTGCAGCCCTGCTGGGAGCACCCTTCCATAGTCATAATACTCACTGAGCTCCTTGGTAATCCGGCCCCCGGTTAAAGTCCACATCTGGGCTCTTTGGGGTGAACTGACTCTGAAGCTGCACTGTGATGGGTTGCCTTTTCGTCGTTGATCGCTGGATGGTGATGCTGAAGGCCAGCAGGTGCACACGGGCATGGTGGGCATAGATCCTGTGGGTGGCGGTGTACTCAGGAGACTGAATTACATGGCTGAAGGTCCCTGCAGACACACACAGAGTGATCCTTTGAAGCTTGCCTTCTCAATCATTCTTGTCTGCTCTCTAGATTGTGATCCTGGTTCGGTTATCAGAGCTGTATGGGGAGGACCCCTGTGCCTGTGTGGACCCCCCCGAGGATCTTTTTGTTTCAAGAGGGGAAGGGAGGGAGAGGTTTCACTGGAACAGGTATCTGCACTGCACCCAGTTCCTCCAAGAAATATAAACCTCCCCAGTTTGGGGAAACCCCGCAGGGATTTATTAGCAACATGCATTTGTGTGTCAGGCCACAAAAGAAAGGACTGGATTTTAATGTCTTTACTGCCTGAGCCCCCAAGGTCTGGAATAGACTGCCACCAGAGGTGGTTCAAGCACCTACTTTGAACACCTTCAAGAGACATTTTGATGTTTATCTTGCTGGGATCCTATGATCCCTGCTGACTTCCTGCCCCTGAGGCTGGACTCAATGATCTCCTGAGGTCCCTTCCAGTCCTAATGTCTGTGAAATCTATGAAAGCTATGAAACCCCAGCAGTAAACTCCGGATTTAGGCTTCCTGGGCCTGATTCTCTACTCACTCACACTAGCTTTCCACCCATGTAACCGAGCCTAGGATCAGTGGGCCTGTATACTTGAAACTTTGGATCTGAACTGTCCTACACTTGGGGATTCAAGATCTGGGCCACCTTTAGCCCTTTTTAAGTGTCAGGTGTTTAGACTGAGAGATAGTGAAGGTAGCTAATATGCTGACCTGGATCCTAAACTGCATCCAGGCTCAAAGTTCTGACCCAGAGTCAGATCTACTGATCTACACTGGTTGTGCCTACATAAGCAGAGGACTTGCAATTGTTACTGTGCAGCAGTGTCCCCAAACATTTTTTTTCTGACACTACTGCACAGTAGCAACAAGCTACTGTGCAGTAGCTTGTTACTACTGCGCAGTAGCGTTGTGTCACAGTTAGTGACCTCCTACTGCGCAGTAGCAATGAGTTACTGCACAGTTGCTTGTTGCTACTGCACAGTAGCATCTCGTGTAGATGTGCCCACTGTCTTCATGTGTGCTGGTACTATCTTTTCTAGAGCTACGTTTAAATGCAGTTCTGGCTTCTGAGGTGCTGCTGATACAGTTTACCTGGCTGGAGCAGCCAGTGGTGCACTGTGTTATACACTGTTCTACCAAATATCACAGGCAAACACCATTTATTTAACACAGTTCCAGCTTGTGCACAGGCCTGGTCTGAAAATAGTCTTTTGTTTTCCTTATTCTTAGGTTAAAGGGAAACTATCTGTCCACTCCAACATGACCAGCCTTAAAAGTGTTAGGCTAAAGTGAAGCAAGTCCACAGCACTCAAGTAGGGTAAAATCCCTTATACCTTTGTATAGGAGTTTTCATTTTTCAAGATGTTACTCCACTAGTTTGTGAAACTAACCTTTGAATTTCTCAGAAGAGCTCTTCTAGCTGAATGTTCCCATGCATTTCACTGTTCCCAGAGCCAGTCACGTTTTTGGTCAATGGCAGCCAATGATACCAGTGCACAGGCATGAAAGGAAACATGAAGGCATGTTCTGGATCCAGTACAAATGCAGAGCCAAGCTCACTCTGGTCTTAGGCACACAAAAAACTAAGGGACACATTGTTCAAATGATTGAGCAAGAGGTTTAAAACAAACCAAAGGATATACTTTTTTATACAGTACATAATTACCCCATGGTGCTCATTGACAACACTTATTATGTAGTAAAACTGAGTTCAAAATGGATTAGACCAAGTTTTCGAGCATTGATTCATTAGGGACTGTTAAACATAGCAGTTGAGGATGTAGCCTCTGGCTCTGGACATCCCTAACCCTGTGATGACTGTTAGTGAGAGAATGTGACACAGGATGAGTCATTCTACATATGCCCTGTTTCTTATATAATCCCTCAAAGGTACGGGAGTCACATATACAGCCTGCACAGCTGTATCATCTGACCTGCGGGGGCTTATAGAAGTGCTGGGATTCAGGGGGGGAGAGTGGAGGCCCATCACCAAAAATATGAAGTCCAGAGTCCTGTTGGGGCTGTGTTTTGGTGGTGGGGGATGAGTGACAGCTGTGTTAAGCTGCAGGGCTCCCTGATACCACTTGCTCCACTGCTTAGATCTGTCCCACAAAAAACCACAGTCTGGATCTGACCCAGGAGGCCAGAGCAGTTTGAAACCCCTGTTCTATGGCATCCACTGCTTCCTACTGTTGGAGACATGATGCTGAGATAGATAGACATCCAGTCTAACTTAATATGGCAGTTCCTTGCTCTCATAAGCCAATGAAGTTCTCCCAGAAGCCAGTGGAGTTACACTAGGGATGAGCAGGTCTCCTGGAAGACTGAGAGGTCCTTCCTGACCACATGGGAAAGGACAATGTTGGTAGGGAGCGAGTTAACCTCTTCAGAAGGGAGACACTGACAATAAGAGGAAAAGAAGAGCTGGCAAGCAAGACATGATAGCTCAAGAAAGTAGCTGCCATGTGAAAGCTGGAGCCTTCACTGGTTACCTGTCCTGGTGCTCAAGGAGAAGGTCTCGGTCACTCCATCCTTACTGGATACCTTCATTCTGACGTTGATGGGGCTGGGGACATCAGCACGGTGAGTGTCCCCCACGGCCCCATTATAGATGCCATTTACATGGAGGATGTCCCTATACACTCGGGTGCCCAGATAGGCATTGGTGACTGTCGGAAGAAGACGGGAGTCTGAGGGCAGTGCAGTGCAGCTGAATACAGTGGGATCATCTCCACTGTTGGCCATTGGTGCCTACTCTGAATGGGGAACAAAGAGAACCAGAGGTGTTGACTGAATAAGAGAGCACAGCAAGAACTTTTAATAGAGGCAGAAAACCCCAAGGTTAATGCAACATTATCCTGGGGCCAGGCTGAGGCTGTAGAGTGGATTGTGGGCAGCAAGGTGGTGTCCAAGATGGCCCTGCTTGTGGGATGGTGAGATACTCAGTTTGCTTTGTGATGAATTTGTGAAGGGGCATTAGGGTCTTGCCGTGGTTTGTGGCTGGTGAGGAGATGTTTGCCAGCATGTCTAGGAATGGTTTACCTTCAGTTTCTGACAGATTTGGGACTTCTGGCCTCTTCTCTCCTCAGAGGGCTCCAGCCTCCTGGTCCTTTGGCTTAGAGGATGGGAATAGCTATACAGTAAGTTAGGGTGATGTTGCAGTGCTAGCAGTGTGGTGGGTCTGTGACTGGAACAGGACGGGGTGCTACAGAGTAGAGATTCAGGTAAGCAGGTGGGGCTGGGAGGAAGTCTCGACCTGGAAGGCCAGGCTGCAGGGTCAGTCTGAATTAACTGACTAGACCACGGAGACGGAGCAAGGGTGAGGAAGGGGGCAGCACTGATCTACACTCATAGCAGTGCAAAGCTTCCACTTGCCCTTGAAAAATGCATGTAACTATTCACATGACATCTGTGGTAGTGGAAATGGGGCCAGCACCTGTCTCCGTACTCTCTGCCACTCTGTGCAGTCCTTCTTACCTGTCTGACATGGGTTGTGAAACACCACTGCATCAGCCTGTTTCAGTGAGGAATTAATCTGAGGAAGTCCTATGGCTGAGTGCTTGCAGGAAGTCAGACTCTTCAGTCATAATGGCCCTGTCTGGCTTTATAAGCCATGGATCTATGAAGAGAAGAGTTTTGAACCCACTTTGGGTTTGGGGGAGGTGCCAGGCAGATTGGACACTTGGACCCAAATTCTACATCAAGTGAAAATGTTTCTCCCACATACAAACTCGGGCCTGTGGATTATTCTCTGCCCCCTGTAAACTGCCCGTGAATTAGTGCACAGCAAGTCTCCTCTCTGTTCTTAAGAGACACGGTGTTGTCTGGTCCTAGGTTTTCAGGTGACATCCCCAGTCCCCTGGGTCTGTGATCTTTAGGGCCTGGTCTGAATCCCCCTGAGGTCATTAGAAAGCTTCACGTTATCCTCAGTGGGGCTCAGCACTAGCTGCTTGTTTTCTCTATAGGGTCACTGCTTTTCTGTGACTTCCCATTCATCAGCTTCAATGGCTTCTCATCAGCCCTCTGGCTCCCTGCCCTCTCTTCCCTTCTTCCTCTATTCATGCTCCTCTGACCTTGGCTCTTTCTAAACACAAGGCCTGCTCTGTTATCCCCCCAGTCTCACTCACAGCTGGCCTGTGTTTCCTCTACTTCTCCCTTCCAGGAACGTCTCTACTGGTTTGTGGCACTGCAGAGCCACTCTCTCCTCCTGCAGACCTTGCATTCCCTATGTGAAACATCCCTATTTCTCCTGCTCAGGTGAATCGCACTCCAGCCATTCCAGCTGCCTTCTTACCACCTTGGACTCGTGCCTCAACCCCTCCCTCCCCTTTTCTTGCTTCTATATCTCTTTCCACACAAGATCTCATCGATTTCTTTCAAGAGAAAAGCAACAGAATATGACACTATCTTCCTTTCCTCTTCTCTCCGGACTGATGACCCACTTGCTAGCACCAGACACATCAGTTTCTCAATTGCTCATTCCTTCAAATTCCTCTGCTTGTTTCAATGACTCCATATCATCTCCTGATCTCCCTTGTTCCAACTCTCCTCCCTTTCCTCATGATCCACACTTTGGGCACATCTACACGTGCATTAATGCATCTTTTCTAATGTGCATTAAATTTTGTACCCCCAATGTGAGGTACTAAATTAATGTGCCTTAGGCTGTGCTAATGCGCAGTAGTGCATTTGCACACTTTTTAGTGATGCTTAATGCACAATAGAATATTTTACTGAGCATTAGCGTAATGTCACTTTTTATGTGACACGTTAACGTGCAGTAAAATCGTTTACGACACATTAAAGTGCACATGTAGATGTGCCTTTTGACTCTGAGCTTTCTGGGACAGGGACCATCTCTTTGCTCTGCATCTACAGCACCTGGCACCATGCGGGTAGGGAGAGGGTGGTGGCTCAGGTCTGGAGCTTGTGAGCTCTCCAGCAGGTCACATCATAATACAGTTATACTGAGGTAAAACCAGCAGGGGCACTGCAAGCCAAGTAGCTTTGTGGGGCATGGCCGTACGAGAGCATAGCAACATTGGCTGGGAACTCATCTCCTATCCGTCTCTCCCCACAGTGCCATGCTGGCAGTCCGGAAAATCCCTCTGTTTCTGCTCATGCTTGATAGCTTGCCTGTAAAACTTTCCTGGCTGTTTCCCTCCTTCCAGTGCCCCCCCTGTACCCGCACTTGGCAGCCACGGAGGCGAGGCAGGGAAGAATGCATTCCCCGGCTTGTAGGAAAGCGAGCAGGGCAAAACGAGGGGTTGCATCTTGCCTTTGGTTTTGGGGCTCAGCTGGCCTCTGACAGCTTGGGGCTGCGGCGGCTGCTACTGCTGCTGCGGCTGTGGGGATCTGGGAAGGGGAGGGACAAGGGGTTGAAGGAAGTCAGTGAGCTGAGCAGGGAGGAAGGAACTAACTTTTTTTTTTAAGAAAAAACTTTACGCCTGGTAGTTTCCTAGTGGGGGTCTTGTGACGGAGCTCACTGCTCCAGCCACATCGCAGTGGGGGGGCAGAGGCCTAATAAGGAGTCAGCTTAGGGCTCAAGTTGCTGCAGGGGGCTGGCCTGGCTCTGGGGGAGGAGCAGGGGGAGGGCACCTTTCCTAGCTGTTCTGCTACCTATTGCCTGGGCAGTTCAGCTCCAGGGAGCCCTGGCTGGGGCACAGCCCTCCCTGCTGTCCCATGAAGCCTGAGTGGGAGGTGTGGGATAAAAAGGGGCTCAGTAAAAATGTACAGAAATTGCTGCGCACAGAAGAGGCAGGCAGAGGAATGAAGGCAAATGATTTCCCAGGCCTCTGCAAGAAGGGCACAGGGAAGGGCAGAGCTCTCCGTTTCAGCACAGCATTTAGGCAGCCTTGTGCACTGGTAAGAAGCCAGACAGGCGACTCCGGGAAAGGGGATGAGTGAGAAATGATGAGACAGAGCAGGCTGAGACTGTGTCTTTCAGCATCAATTAGACCAGGGTGGTCAAGCCCTGGCACGTGTGCCACAAGTGCCGTGTGCTGCTGCTGTGCAGGGCATGCGAGGGCAGGAGCGAAGGAAGCTGGGGGCTGTGGGAGGAGTGTGGTTGGAGCAGGGCTGTAAGTGAGGAGGGGAGAGGAGGATGGGGTCTGCACTGCCCCTGCTGACCTGCTCAGCTGCCCCACCACAAACTCAGCTCAGCTGGAGGGGCTGGGCAGAAACAGCCCTGCACCGTCTGGGAAGATGGACTTGATGCAGGCCGGACACAATTGCAGAACCTTTTTTTCCTGGGAAAGGTAAGACTGACTACCCTTCTTCCCTCTCCCCATTCTCCAGTGCTCAGTGCCACTCTTCCCCCAGACTGGGGCACAGAGGGGTTTTGCCTTTTTAGTTATGCCTCTGCACTGTCCCAGCCAGTCCCAGACCAGGACCTGCATGCCCACAGCAAGCTCTGAGTCCCAGGATCCCAGAGTGAGACTGACCCTGTCACTGCCCCATGCCAAGAGCCCTCTGTGGTGGGTGCCTGCAGAAATACATCAGGGCACCCCTCACACAGCCCCACGTGCTCCAGTGCCCCCCGCCCCCTCTCACTGAGCCCTCCATCCAGGGTGCCCCCACTTACACCTGGAACCAGTGCTCCAATACTGCTGCCCCATGCAGAGACCTCCAGGGACCTGCATCCTTATCACGGGGTGGCACTTCCCTAGAACCAACCCTCCGAACACTTCATCCCACTGCCCCATGGAATTGCATAGGCCCCGAGCGTGCAACTGGGGGCAACCTATTCAGACAGTCCTTGTTGGTGGGACTGCCCAGTGAGAGGGGAGCAAGCCACACTAGGAGATCCCAGTAACACCCTGCAGGCAGCCTCTGGCGTGCAGCACCCAAGGGTGCAAGTCACTTTGTTAGTGTCACAGGCTCTGAAGGTGCCACCTCCTGAGGCCCTGCAGAGGCCAGAGTGCTGCTCCGTCCCTGCTCCCTGCTTCTGTGTCCCATGGGAAGTATGGGCCTTAAACCTGTTCCTGGGCACATGGCAAACCCATCACCGAAATAATCTGCTCAGTGGAGACTGACTCAGGGTAGACACATGTTACAGCTGTGGCCAGAAAATAATTAAGCTATCACAGCTGGTACAGTCCCTGGATCTCCCCACCCTGAAACTCCCGTGCCAAAGACCCCATGCACAATTACTGCAAGGCAGTGGTTTTCCACACTTCTTTAAAATGTGCACACAAATTTGTTTTACTTTATTTTTCTTTTTAATTCAAGCAAGGCAAAACAATAAAGCAGAGGTGGCCAACCCTCAACACCAGACGGGAGGCAGGGGCCACATGGGATGGAGAGGTGGCAGAACATTACTGCGGGAGGTGCCACTGCCAAGAGCCAAGTTAAGACTTCCCTGAGCCTGCAGCTGCTGCTAAATTAAGGACTTTGGAGCCTTGCTTGCCATATGAAATTGCAGTGTTTGCAGGGTTAATTTGGCTCTTGGCAGTGGCACCGCCTCTCCCAGAAGCATCTTGCCACTTCTCCACTCCACAGGGTTGGAGTCTCAAGCTCCCCTGCCTTTATTCTGGCACCCCATGGTGCAAACTCTCTTAGGTATGCTTCTGGGAGGCAGGGATCAGAGCAGTACCTGGAAAGAGCAGTGACTTGACTCATGGCACACCTGCCAAAACGCCTGGCCATCATTGCACTAGAATACTGCCCACTTCATGCCCCCTCCTGTTCTGTCAGATCTGCCCGTCATTCGCCTTTTATGGCCAGAGCTGTCCCGGGAGCAGAGTTTTCCCTGTGCTATCCACAGTGATGCCCAAGTCACTTACCATCATGCAAGAGATGGCATCAACTCATGAATAAGTGATAGTTTGGAGAGGGATGATCCTGGTTTGGATAGGGGTGATCCTGCCTCAGGTGGGGGGGTTGGACTAGATGACCTCTGGAGGTCCCTTCCAGCTCTACTTCTCTCTGACTCTATGATCATGCATTTGGGTGGAGAAGCTGTTTTCAGTTTTATCCACGAGGGGGCTCCCTTTTGCTGTTATCAAACTGCTGGAGCAATAGCACCACCTCTATTAGACCTTTCCAATGTATCTTCTCATGTCTTCATAGAACTTGATTCTTTCTAGGAACGTCACTCTATAGACGTTCCTTCTCTTATTTTGGTTTTCTTTTGGCTTGTGCATGGCTCTGGAGGTGCTGGGTGTCAGGGAGGAGAAAATGGGACTTTGAAAAACTGTCTGGGAAGCACCCCTGAGCGTTCTTGGACATTGGCATGGATGATGGCAAGCAATACACATTGGAAAGTGCATTGTTGTGTTTTTCTTCCATGTCCTTTATTGGACTCCAGCAAAACTGACCCAGAAGCATACGAGCTCAATAAACAAATGTTGGTGACAGAACTTAGAAAATGGCAACTCAATAGCAATGGAAATGCATAAAATCATGACAGAACAAATTGCAGGTGAGTATATGACAAAAAAGCCATAACCATCCCTTCTGGTCCCACCCTCCACACAAGTCAGCGTCCCATGCACCATTGCACATTGTTACGTAGCAACCTAAAATACCTCGGATGTGTTTTACCTTGCTACATAGCATGGTCATTTAAAGCAAAATATGCCACTGAACGTGTAAATCGTCACAAAATTAATGCGAAATACACCGCTGAATGTGTAAACAGAGATGCCATTAAAGCAGTGCAAAAGGGCAATTAAGCTGCTTTAAAGGCGAATTTTGTTGTGTGTACAAGCACCCTTGGTGTTTAGGAAGTTTTATTTAGATCATAGTAAGCATTATTGTGTGACTTCTCAGACAACTTCCTAGCTTATAGTAATGCTTACTACGATCTAAATAAAACACACCCTCACCCTAAGTGTAATGTGTGACAAGGCCTGAAGCTTTCATAAGCAGCTTTCCTTGGTCAGATGCTGAGGTTAATAACTTAAACCGGTGTTCCAGTGTGAAAGATTGCTGCCCTCAGAGCGCACTAGAGAACACTACTGTCTGATTTTACACAGGCTCAATACACTCTGTTGGCACTGCAGGGAGAGAAGAATAATAACCAGTTCATGACTTTGTGTGTGATTGTAACCTTGTGATTCAAGTGAATAACTTAATCACAACATTTTGTGTTGCACATAGATTAAAGGAACTAGATCCTTGCTGCCCCTTACTGCAGCTTCTTCAGTTTGCAGTCAGGATGTTTCTTTCCCTCACACAGCAGCTTCACTGCTGAAAAGTCCATTGCGAAGAGTTGACCAGAAGTAAAGCAGAGCGTCCGTCTGTAAGGATCAGAGATAAGAATATTTATCTTTTTCCTGGTGTTGTTGCTGTCAGTAGTGTCTGGGAAAGATTTCTTATTTATATATGCAGAGAATCGCAATGCTCCCTCTGGGATGATAGGGCCCTGCAAGGTTTCCTTTCCATGTGCAGCTGGTATGCAGCTGTGTACTTCTGAAGGGAATCCACTTCTAGCATTTTGGGAGTGCTAGGAAAATGCTGTGATGAGCTGCTGGATCACTGCAGATAATTCTGCCCTCCAGGAAGAGAGACAGGGCTGGGTCACAGGTTTGAGGTGTGTATATCAAATGTGCTTTCAGAGTGTTAGAAAAGATTTACTATGGTCACTCCTTCTTTCCAAAGCCAAACCTAGGACTATGTTTCCTCATCCTAACACAATCTGGTTCACATCTGTTTCATAGTATGGACAAGCAAACTACAGCATGTTACAATGTCCCTGGAGCTACCATGCATCATCTGATATGCAGCAGTTGTCCCTGTGCCTGCCCTTACCCTGTAGTAAGTGAATGCTAAACCAAGGCAGTCCGGTCCTTGCTGGGCACATGTACGAGATGCTTTACTGCGCAGTAGACCTAATTACTGCACAGTAAGTGTCTGTGTATACACATGCAGATGCCTATTGCACAGTAATTGGATCTAATCCTGAGAAAATTTGCTACCTGCAAATGCAAGTAGCAAATTTACTCATGATTAGTAACTGTGCAGTAGCACACGTGTAGATGCTTGACTCGAAGCAAAAGATCATGGTTAGTTGGGGCAGGATATTCGCCCCTGCCCCCAGGAGCTGCTTGCTGCTGGGATTGGCTCTGCCACTAGAGCTTGGGTGGGGACAATGTCCCCCTGCCCCAGCAGCAAGGAGCTCTTAGCCACTGCTCCATGTTCGTGGGGCCAGTGCAGGGAGATCCTGATCTTCCAGCCCGAGTCCCACAGTCACGGTCATAGGGACTGGGCTGGAAGATCAGGATCTCCTAGTGCCAGCCCCGCAATCATGGAGCAGGGGCTGGGAGCTTCCTGCTGCCAGGGAAAGGGCACTTCGTCCCCACCTAGGGGCAGAGTGCACCCTGGCAGCAAGCAGCTCCCAGGGGCAGGGAGCAATGTCCCAGCCCCCACCAGGAGACAGCTGTCTCCTGGCCTCTGAGGTAGCACCTTGGGGGAGCCTAGAGCTGCGGGGGCCAGTTTCAGGGCCACAGGGAGCATGCAGACATGTGCCTGGGACACATGTGTAGACACATGCCCAGGAGTGTTTACTTTCTAGTAGTTTACTTGAGAGTAAACTGCTCCTGGATCTTTTGCATGTGTAGACATGCCCACTGAATCCAAACCGGAAAGGAAAGGATGCTGGGATCAAATGACCCTAGCTAGGTGGCTGTCTAGCCTCCTTTTGAAGACCCCCAGGTTAGGGGCGAGCACCACTTCCCTTGGAAGTTGGTTCCAGATCCTAGCTGCCCTGACAGTGAAGTAGCGCCTCCTGATGTCTAGTCTAAATCTGCTCTCCGTCAACTTATGGCCATTATTCCTTGTTACTCCCAGTAGTGCTCGGGGGAACAGGGACTCCCCCATAGCCTGCTGGTCCCCCTTGGCCAGTTTGTAAGTGGCCACCAGATCCCCTCTCAGCCTTCTCTTGTGGAGGATGAACAGATTCAGGTCCCATAGCCTCTCCTCATAGGGCCTGCCTTGCTGCCCCCGATCATGCGAGTGGCCCTCCTCTGGACCCTCTTGATGTTGTAGACATCCCTCCTGAAGTGCGGCGCCCAGAACTGGATGCAGTACTCCAACTGTGGCCTGACCAGTGCCGCATAGAGGGGAAGGATCACCTCCTTGGACCTGCTCGTCATGCATCTATGGATGCATAACAAGGTGCAGTTAGCCTTCCTGACCGCGTCCCCACTTCGGCGGCCCATGTTCATCTTGTAATCAATGACTCCAAGATCCTTTTCTGCCTCTGTGCTGACAAGAGGGAACAGGGCTCCTCCAGCTCCCCCGACCCCTTACTTAGGGCACTGGAGCCCTGGTGCTGCAGCAGCTGCTTCAGCACCAGGGCGAGGGGACAACCACAGAGACACTCTGGCAGCCAGAGCGTCTCCATGGAGGAGCTAGCCTCCATTTGCCTCAGGGCACGGTACTGGACCATGCCCTGCCCTGTTTTTTTAAACTTCAGGTTTTTTAGACCCCTGGAGATCCATTTTTTCATTCCTGCATGTGCCTCTTGCCCCGTCTCAAAGGAGTTTGAGACGGGGCAAGAGGCACGTGCACACTCAACTGGACGTGCCCATAAAGGGCAGAAGACAAAAGGAACTGTGATGAGAATGGGATCCCAATCTAGGATTGAAGTGAAAGAGGGCATGATCACAGAGGACAAGTGAAAAAAACCCTGAAAAATAGACAGCAGCCCCATGAACTGTGAGTGAAATGCTCATATTTAATGGATCTCCATTTTATTGTGATACTCTACTTTTCCTTTTAAGTCATTTTGTTTTCTTACTGTAAGATACTGCTCCAGAGACCACTATGATGTCATAAGACATCATTGAGGAAAAGTCAGAAATCTCCTCCTCTCACAAAAATAAAAAGCAGCTCTGCCTTTAGAAAGAAGCCCAAAACAAGTCCAACCCATTTCAAAGACAGGGGAGTGGGGGGTGCTGATCAACCTGCAACTCTGAAAAAATTAAAATGACTTTTTTTAAAAACAAGCCCAATTCCACTTACTATAAGCGGACTTGGCAATACTGCTCCCCAGCTGTCTGCTACAGGATTATATAGCCAGAAAAGTGGGGCATGGCCTAACCTGTGCTCACTCGTAAAGAGACAGACTCCCTTTTCTCAACCTCCTCTGTCAACATGGGGCCCTATAGCTCCTATTACAGACCAGTGATGTTCACTATATTTGTTTATGACATCACCAAAATCCACTTGGGGTGCGTGTGTGCAAGCTATGCAGGTTACATATATTTGGTTAAAATATGTCATGGAATCCACCTGCTTGCTTGCTACCCATCACCACTCTTGCGGGCCGTACCAAGACACAAGCTACAAATTATTCCTCAGAAAGTCAAAGCCTTGAAAAAATCTGATGGGTTGCAGAATGCCTACCCAACCCACATGCAGTGCCTGTGATCTGCTAGGTGTTACTTGCAACTGGGGACCCAGTTAAACCTCACACCCTTTCCCAAACCTTGATTTCAGGAAAATTCAACCCTTTGAAAACTGGGAAATATGGGTTGAGGTACACAGAAATGCAACCTAGTTCCTGTCCCCATGGCTTTATTTTAGCGCTTATCAAAAAACACACGCCATTATACTGTACCAAATACAGCATCCCGAGCCCTGTTCTACTCTCACACTGAGTGTATAACTCCTCTGGACTAACCCCTTATTTTTCCTTCCCCTGGTCACGGTCTGTGCCTTCACATCCCACTCTTACATTTCCCTCTGAATGCCCGGCATCTGTCAAGACATACCCATGGCCTTTTCTGTACATTTGTTAATGCAATCATCCATGTCTTTCCATAATTCATAGTTTCATAGTTGGTAGGGTTGGAAGGGACCTGAGCAGATCATCAAGTCTGACCCACTGCCATGGCAGGAAAATGTACTGGGGTCAAATGACCCCAGCGAGGTGTTCATCTAACCTCCTCTTAAAGACCCCCAGGGTAGGAGCCAGCACCACTTCTCTTGGAAGTTGGTTCCAGATCCTAGCTACCCTGACTGTGAAGTAGCGCCTCCTGATGTCTAGTCTGATTCTATCCTCTGCCAGCTTCTGACTGTTATTTCTAGTCACTCCTGGGAGTGCTCGGGGGAACAGGGACTCCCCCAATGCCTGCTGGTCCCCTCTGACTAGTTTGTAACAGGCCACTAGATCCCCCCCTCAGCCTTTTCCTGTGGAGGCTGAACAGGTTCAGGTCCTTTAGTTTCTCCTCGTAGGGCCTGCCCTGCTGCCCCCTGATAATGCGGGTGGCCCTCCTCTGAAATTTGTCTCTGCTTCAAAGGATGACTCATCCCGAGCTGGAGCAGTGACTCGTCAACAGAGCCAGCAGAAGCACCACAGAGAAAGAGCAGAGAGCCCGGCACAGCGGCTGAGTCCACTGGTCACTAAACTCAGAGAAAGTAAAGAGAGCTTCTGGGTACGGTATTATATGAAAGGCTTGGAGCTGAGCTCATGGAAGAATGTCTCCTGACACCTGACTCCTTTTGCATTCAGGGGAACAGGACCTTGCACTGGCCCCACATCCTGCTTCTCTTCTAGCTGGAACAGTCTACAACACCCGAAATTCTTCACTATCCAGGTGGGCCAAAAGAGGTAACAGAGGCTGGAAAATGTGTTTCCCATGTTCTGGCTTTAATGAAATGGTGTGACAGTACACAAACTTCTAAGTTATCCCAAGAATAATGAATGGCCCGTTGGAACACAATTACAATTTCTCTCTGGTACCAAAGATTGTCTCCTTCTCTCCTAGGTCCTGGTCACTATCTCCCTGGCAACTACCTCCTCCATTGTCAGACCAGCTGCATGTAGGCCTTGTTGGATAGGCTTGAAAAGGTGAAATCAGGAAACTTTTTAAAGAGATGGTGGAGAGACTGAGTGTGGGCTGCATCTGCACAGCCAGGGCTAATGCTAGAACTAATTTCATGAACAGATCAGGTTAGAAAAACTTCATGATCAGATCAGGTTCTCTCTCTTTCACAGCATTCAGTTCTAGGTGCACTTCTTTATTTCCACTTACCCTGAGCAACCTGTGGGAAAACAAAGCCGGTTTAATTCATGCTGTAGACAGGAACATCCCAGTCTCTCAGAGCCAGAGTGAGCACTCCTGCCCCTGCCTCAGTGCATGCAGTGCCTGCCCTGCCCCACTCCCTCCCTTCCTCACCACAGAAGCCTCGATCTGCCCCTGCCCCTGCAAGGCCCTTTAAAAACAAGAAAACAATATAAAGGGGCACATGAGCTGAAACTTTGAGACAGAAGGGGTACACGTGTTAAAAAAGGTTGAAAACCCCTGTACTATAACATATTTTAATTTTATTTCAAAAAATATTTTTGTCCTGATTTATATGCATTTGCATAGTATTTATAGAGATGATTGCGTAATCGGTTTTAAAAGGTGTTACTCTTGTGTGTGTGGTGGGAGTGCTGGTGTTTGCGTGGGGGGTTTGTGAGTGGTGTGGCTGTGTGTGGGGGGGTGTAGGGTATGTTGGGGGATGTGACTGTGTGTATATGTCGGGGGGGTTGGTGCGGGTGTGTATGTGTGGGGTTTGTGGGGTATGAGGGAGGGTGGAGAAGTGTGGGGACCGCCCACATGCCTCCCCATGGTGCACAGTCCTGGCTGCCAGTGGCGGGCTCTATGGTGCTCATGGCCTGCACAGGCGCCACTGCCCAGTAGAATGACTCTCCAGCCAGATAAAGGAGCTGCATGTGGTGACAAGGAGCGGATGCAGGCCAGCCCACCTCTATTGTGCAGGGCTCACATATAGCTCATGGGACTTACGTGGAATTGTGGGGAAAGCCCTGCACTATGAAGCCAGTGGCCTGGCCCCACTCTCTGCTTTTACGTGCAGCTCCTGGGACTTGACCAGAAAGCAAAGGAGTCCTGGGAGCTGCATGTACTGGCAGGGAGCAGGGCCAAGCCATTGGTTCCATCATGTGGGACTTCCCCCTGTTCCACGCAAGTCTCAGGAGCTGCATGTGAGCCATGGGGAGCCCCTCACACTAGAGGTGGGCAGGTCTGGCTCAACACCTTGATGCCATGTGTAATTCCCAGAAGTGGCTGGATCCATGTATTGCTGAGGGCCCACTGCCAGTGGCTGGGGCCAGTTTTGTTCAAAATCTTCATCAGCAACTTAGAAGATGGCATTGAGTGCACCCTCAGCAAGACTGCATATGACACCAAACTTGGGGGAGTAGTAGATACTCTGGAGGATTCAGTGACCTAGACAAATTGGGGGATTGGTCCAAAAGAAATCTCATGAGGTTCAACAAGGTCAAGTGCAAAGTCCTGCACTTAGGATGGATCAATCCCATGCATTGGTATAGGCAGGGGCGGGCTGGCTAGGCAGCAGCTCTGCAGAAATTGACCTGGCGGTTACAGTGGACAATCAGCTGAATATCAGCCAGCAGTGTGCCCTTGTTGCAAAGAAGGCTAATGGCATACTGGGCTGCACTGGTTGCCCTCCTACAAAACATCCAGCAGGTCAAGGGAAGTGATTATTCCCTTCTATTCAGCACTGGTGATGCCACATCTGGAGTGCTGTGCCCAGTTTTGGGCCCCCACTACAGGAAGGATTTGAACAAACTGGAGAGAGTGCAGTGAAGGGAAACAAAAATTGTTTGGGGGCTGTGGGACATAACTTATGAGGAGAAGTTGAGAGACTGGACTTATTTAGTCTGCCGAAGGAGAGAATGAGAGGGGATTTAATAGCAGCCTTCAACTACCTGAAAGGGAGTTGCAAGAAGGAAAGTTGCAAGAAGGAAAGTTGAGGTTATCTATTAGGAAGAATTTTCTGACTAAGAGGTGAGTAAAACACTGAAACAGGTTACCCACAGAGGTTGTGGACTGTCCATCCTTGAAGGTTTTCAAGACCTGGCTAGACAAAGCCTTGGCTGGGATGCTCTAGTTGGGGATGCTCCTGCTCTGAGCCAGGGGTTGGACTAGATGACCTCCTGAGGTCCTTTCCAACCCTCATTTTCTATGATTCTGTGTGTTCCATGGGGGGGCATGCGAGGGGCTCCCCAAACCCCCCACCCTCCCTCATACCCTTTCCACCCAAGCTTCGCTTTCCAACTGCCCTGCTGGGTGCATGCCCCAGGCCCCATGATCCTCTTTTCCATCAGCCCCAGCTCCATGCTATTCGCTCCAGCCTCCTAGAAGCAATTCAGAGCTATGCACATCACGGAGGGTATTAACTCTTAAGGTGTGACTGCTCAGAGCTCAATTGAACTTTAGCAGCAAATAATATTTCTAAGAGTTACCACATGAAAACAGCACCATGGAGCAACACTCTTACTGAGTAAAATAACTTGTAGACCTACTTTTGAACATGCCTCATGTAGTGCATGACAAGAAACTGTGAGATCCAATTTGTTACATGCCCAAATGAGACAAATCTGCACAGTGGTAGGACTCTTCCTACAATTTAAGATGATTTTGGTATTTCTCATGGGGGCATTCAGTGTAGTGCTGTAATCCTTGTAGAAACAGCTCAAATCCCAACAGTCCAGGCTCAATAGCAATACTTGGAGGGACATCAGCTCTTACAAACCCAAGTTTCTGTAGTTTGCAGTTGGGGTGTTCTAGTCCCTCACACAGCAGATGCACTCCTCCAGCCTCCAGGTTGTTCTCCTGCAGGTGCAGCTCTGTCAGGGTCTGGCTGGTGCTGAGAGCTGAGGAGAGATGCTCACAGCCAAAAGCTTTCAGAGCACAGTCCCACAATCTGCAGGAGGCAGAGCGATTAAAAAAAAAGGATCATCAATAATCAGTTAATCCCAGTCCCTGCCTTTCCATTCAATGATTGTGCTCTGCCAAGATTCCAAACAGATAGACAATAATTGTATTTTATTTTTATTCAAATACTAAGAGAATTGTACAAATCTCCAGGCCCCTAGGAACACTACAAAATTTCTTCACGCAAGACCTCAGACACCCTCAAAGACCTCCCTCATACCCCTCTGTCACAGGCATGACACAGACATGCGGGGCTGGGGTTCAGGGGCAAGGGCACTAGTGCGGGAACTCCAAGAGCCCGAAATCCAGACACCAGGGGCAGTCAGGGGTCAGAGACTGGGAGACAGGCTAAGCGTATAGGCAGAGCCTGGACACTGGGAGCTACGCAAGGCAACAAGAACTCAGGAAGCAGTCTTAGAAACAGAGATCCAGACTAGGAAACTCAGAGCAAGGATTATAGCACTGGGGCTAGACAGAGCACTACAAGGGAGAGAGTCAGAGAGAAGCAGAGCTGGAAAGGTCCTCCAGAGGTCATCTATTCTGACTCTGCCTGAGGCAGAATCATTCCTGACCAAAACATCCTATACAGCCATCATCTAAATGCCACATAAAATTACCATCAACCCTGGCATGGCATAGACCTAACACCCTGACCTGCCACAGGTAAAGCAGGGAAACCACAGCTGCTAATATTGTCCTGGCATAAAATGTTGCCAATATATACTCAAGAGGTCCTGGGTAGGGAGCCACATCCCCTACTACAGGGGAATATAAATCCACCCCTAGTCCATACCAGTCTGACCACAGGGCAACATTACTTCCTAACCCCAAATACGGTGATCAGTCTGACCCTCAGCAGAGGGGCAAAACCCTCTAGCCAGAAACCTCTACCTTTGGTCCCAGCAGGAGAATTGGCCTACTCCATTCAAAGTCCCCAGCCCTGGCTGTAACCAACACCCAATGCCTCTGGAAGGTTTCCATGCGTGCACTACACCCAAGCACTTTAGCAGGAGCCATGTGCAGGCAGTCCAACAGCTGGCAGCCAGTCCCACACAGACAGTCAGGGGCAGCCGGAGTTTGTGTTTGTCCTGACATTAACTCCTCCCTGCCCCTATGCCCCACCATAACACCTCAACAATTCAGATCTTGCGATGTGATGATTGGGGGTCTTCAGGGGCTCTGGGGATGGAGCTGAAACTAGAGCAGGCTTAGGCTGCAGCAAAGTGCCAGAACCAGAACTGGAGCTAGTGTAGACTTAGGTTTCAAGGGCTTTGAGGAGGGAGTGAGAACTAGAGCAGGCTTAGCAGCAATTTGCTGCTCACATGGCAAAAGGTTAAGTCCACTGCACCATCAATTGTCTAGTTAGTGAAATGCAACCTGCGGGTCTCTGCACTTTGCCTGGTGGAAAAAAGCGGGGCTGGTCCAGGGGTGGGTTGCAGGTATCGTAAGATACGTACATCCTCAGCCACCAGATTCAAGTGCTCAGAATAAAGAAAAGGCATTATTACGTTATTTTCTTCAGTTTGTATTCAGGATGTTTCAGTCCGTCACACAGCAGGCGCACTCCTGAGTCTTCCCACTGTGTCTCGCACAGCTCCAGCTCTGCCTGATTTCAGCTTGTGCTGAGAGCAGAGGAGAGCATGCCTGTGCGAAGCAGCTAGTATTCCCTTTGGATTCGTCCGATTCTGGGGATTTGAATCACTGTCCCGACTCAATGTGGCCGAATCTGATTTTGAGATTTGGCCGCTGCCAAATCAGCCGAATCTCCGAGTCAGACGGGCCCCATCCCCGCCTGCACTCCTAGCCCCTTCAGTGGCTGCCCCACCTGGCCCCAGCTCCTGTCTCTTAAAAAAAAAAAAAAAAAAAAAAAGCCCCCGCTCACCAACTCCTGCCAGACATAGGATCAATCCCCACTGCCCCACGCTGCATGAGGGCTCTGCCACGAGCCCCCAGAAACCCTGAGGCTGCTGTAGCAGGCAATGAGTGGGGTCTATTTTTATTTTTTATTTTTTTTAAGAGCCAGAGCTGGACCCGGTCGGGGTAGCCATGGGGGGAGCTGGGAGAATGAGCAGGGGTCGTGGACCTTAGAGGGGGTCTTGGGACCCATGGTTTGCTCCCCACCCTCAAACCCCCACTCTCCTGCCCCTCTACTTACCAGCATGGAGTCCAGGTCCAGCTCCCTGCTGCAGTGACCTGAGACTGCCTGAATCACCGAAGACCTCCGAATTGATTCAGAGAGCTTCAAATTGTCTCAGACCTTTTAATTGGCTTTCTGATTCGATTTGGATTCGGAGATTTGACTGCCAAATGGGGCCAAATCTCCTCCACATGAAATCAACACCCAAAGCTTTGCACAGCCGTAGAGAAGAGGTTCCCAAAATTTCATACTTTGAGACCACAAAAAAATCAAGCTGCAGGAGGGGAAGAGATATAGTGAGGAACATAAATAATTAGTTAGCGCCATTCTATGGATTTCCTTCCACTGATAGTTTCATAGTAGGTAGGGTTGGAAGGGACCAGAGCAGATCATCTAGTCCGACCCCCTGCCATGGCAGGAAAGAATACCGGGGTCAAACAACCCCGGCAAGATGTTTATCCAGCCTTCTTTTAAAGGGTCCCAGGGTAGGAGCTAGCACCACTTCTCTTGGAAGTTGGTTCCAGATCCTAGCCGCCCTGACTGTGAAGTAGCGCCTCCTGATGTCTAGCCTGAATCTACCCTCTGCCAGCTTGTGACCGTTATTTCTTGTCACTCCTGGGAGTGCTCGGGGGAACAGGGACTCCCCCAAAGCCTGCTGGTCCCCCCTGACTAGTTTGTAAACAGCCACTAGATCCTCCCTCAGCCTTCTCTTGTGGAGGCTGAACAGGTTCAGGTCCCTTAGCTTCTCCTCGTAGGGCCTGCCCTGCTGCCCCCTGATCATGCAGGTGGCCCTCCTCTGGACCCTCTCAATGTTGTCCACATCCCTCCTGAAGTGCAGCATCCAGGACTGGATGCAGTACTCCAACTGCAGCCTGACCAGTGTCGCATAGAGGGGGAGGATCACCTCTTTGGACCTGCTGGAGATGCATCTGTGGATGCATGACAAGGTGTGGTTGGCTTTCCTGACTGCGTTCCCACACTGTCAGCCCATGTTCATTTTGGCATCAATAATGACTCCAAGATCCTTTTCTGTCTCTGCACTGACGAGAAGGGAGTTCCCCAGCCTGTAGGTATGCTGCGGGTTCTTCCTCCCCAGTTGCAGCACCTTGCACTTGTCAGTGTTGAAACCCATCCTGTTCTCATCCGCCCACCCCTGTAACCTGTCTAGGTTTGCTTGCAGCCTATTCCTCCCTTCTAGCATGCTCACATCCCCCCACATCTTAGTGTCATCTGCAAATTTGAACAGGGTGCTTTTTACACCCCTGTCCAAGTCTCTGACAAAGATGTTGAACAGTGCAGGCCCAAGGACTGAGCCCTGCGGGATCACACTGCCTACATCCCTCCAGGTCGAATAAGACCCATCCACTACCACTCTCTGGGTGCGGCCCTCCAGCCAGTTAGCGACCCATTTGACTGTGTAGGTGTCAACACCACAGTCCCCTAGTTTTATAATGAGAATGGGGTGAGAGACAGTGTCAAAGGCCTTCCTAAAGTCCAGAAAGACTATATCCACTGCTACCCCTGCGTCTAAGGATTTTGTGACCTGGTCATAGAAGGCCACCAGGTTGGTCTGACAGGACCTGATTCTAACGAACCCGTGTTGGTTGCCCCTAAGCATACTCTCCCCTGCTGGCCCCTCGTGGACATGCGCCAGGATAATTCTCTCAAAAAGCTTACCCAGGATCAAGGTAAGACTAACTGGTCTACACTTTCCTGGGTCCTCCTTCCTCCCTTTTTTGAAAATGGGAACCACATTGGCCCTTTTCCAGTCCTCTGTCAGAGGACCATGAGTGCTCCTAAAGCCGTGCCAGGGGTATCGCAATGACCTCTGCTAATTCCCTCAGCACTCTGGGGTGGAGATTGTCAGGACCAGCTGATTTAAATACATCCAGTCCCTCCAGAAGTTCCCTGACTAGATCCTCACTGACCCTAGGCCTGGGTGCACCTCCCCTGGGTCCTATGGGGGTCCCGGTGGTGGTGGTGGGGGTGACCCGGTCCCTGCTCAGAAAAATGGAGGCAAAGAAATTGTTAAATAGGTTAGCTTTGCTGTCTGGTGCGACGACCAGATTTCCTAGTGTGTCCTGCAGAGGCCCCACGTTACCCGGTACCTTTTTTTTACCCCATGTATTTAAAAAAGGATTTCTTGTCCTTGATCTGGGTAGCTAGTCCCAGTTCCATCTCCACTTGGCCTTCCTGACCGCCTCCCTGCAGCCCCAAGCAACCGAGGTATAGTCCTCCCTGGTGATGGCCCCTCCCTTCCATTGGGTGTATGCCTCCCTTTTAGCCAGGAGACATTCCCGTATACTTTTGGTGAGCCATGGGGGCTTTTGTGCCCTCTTGCCCACTTTGATCCGTGTTGGGATTACCTCCCTTTGGGCTTGGAGGATCGTCTCCTTAAGGAACGACCACTCCTCTTGGACACCTGACTCCCCTCCCCTCCAGGACCTCAGTGCCTCCCCGACTATTCTCCTTACCTCATTGAAGTCTGCCCTCCTGAAGTCCAGGGCTGGTGCCTTGCTGCAGACCTTTGCCACCTTGTGCTGGATGGTGAATTCCAGCAGGCGATGATCGCTGTCACCCAGGTGGTTGAGCACTCGCAGTCCCCTTACCAGGTTGTCGCCCGTGCGTGGCCAGGACCAGATCCAATAAGGTGTCTCCCCTGGTGGGGCTGTGCACCTCCTGGGTTAGATGGAGGTGGAGCTCAAACAAGAAATATTACACAGGTTAGATATTACACCCAAACAATATAGGTGACTGTTTAGAATAAAGAAAGGTTGGGAAGATTGCACACCATGGAAGTTGTTACAGGATTTACTTGAGAAATGGATGAAACATATAGAATTGTCTAAAGATGAGGTATGTGAGAGGATTCTGCTGGAACAATTTTTGGTGGATTTAGACGAACCCACGCAGAAGGGGGTTAGATGCCACCGACCAAGGACATCACCAGAAACTCTCCGGTTAGCTGAGGACTATGAGAGCGCATAGATAGATATTAGCAAACTAAAAGGGAGATGACAGTTGGGGTGGCAAAAAAGACAGAGAAGAAAGCACTAAGGGAAGGTAGAGAAGGCCAAAGACAAACCCCTTTGGGAATTATCTGTTTTATATGCAGACACTCTGGGTATATAGCTAGGGATTAGGTCTGTGAAGTGGTTAGTGTTCGCTTCAGATGTGGATTCGGATTCGGCCGGTTCAGGAGACAGTGATTTGATTTGGTGATTCGAATCACTGTTCCTAATTGATTCGGCTGAATCTGATTTGGAAATTCGGCAGCAGCAAAATCTCTGAATCACCCAGGCCCATCCCCTGCCTGCTCTCCCAGCCCAGCAATGGCTGCTCTGTCCACCCCAGTTCCTGGCACTTGGAAGAATAAAGCCTCAATTTAGTGGGTGCTGCCGGGTGGGGGGTGATCCTTGCTGCCCTCCCACAGCCCCACACTTCATGGGGGGGGCTCTGCATGAACCTCCCCAACACCCCCTACTCCCCCAGTCCCGTCCCGTCCCGTCCCCCCCATGGCTGCCCCATCCACCACAGCTCTGGCCCTTTAAGAAAAAAAATGAGAACCCCCCCCCCCCCCCCAGACTCAGCGTTCCCACTGGCAGGGGGTGATCCCCGCTGCCCCTCACCATGTGGGAGGCTCTGCATGAGCCCCCCCGAAGCCCTGAGGCCACTGCAGGAGCAGTGAATCCTGGGGGTTTTCTTGTTTTTTTTTTTCTTAAAGGCCAGGAGCTGGGGCAGGCAGGGCAGCTGCAGGGGCTGGGAGAGTGAGAAGGGGGTCAGGGGGATCATGACGATCCTCCCATGCAGTGTGGGGCAGCGGGGGGCAGCGGGGATCACCCCCCCATCCTGTAGGGGGGCTGGAGGAGCAGGCAGGGAATGTGCCCTCCCCTGGCCCCCCTCTCTTCTGCCCCCTACTTATCAGCTCCGAGTCTGGCTGAAGCTCTCTGCTGTAGCCATCAGGGACTGTCCAAATCACTGAAGCTCTCTGAATCTTTGGAAAAGATTCAGAGAGCTTCAAATCAATTCTGACCTTTTAATTGGTCCCCTGATTCAATTTGGATATTCAACCACTGTATTGGGCTGAATCGAATCACCACCCAAAGTTTTGCACAGCCCTACTAGGGATTGTATGACAAGCCCTCAGAACACAACGGTTATACGAGAAAACAAATAAGATTTTAAAGGAAATAGGGGTGAGACACAAGAGACATCTCAGATAGAGGTGATGGACTGTAGTCTAGGAGAGGCGAGGGGAGTCTGCAGGCAACCCAAATAGAGGCAGAAATAGAGGGTAGACCTATAAATGCTATAGTAGACAAAGGCTGCTCAGAAACTGGTGAGAGTAGATCTGATGCCAAAGGGGAAGGAAATAGGACTGAACCTATAAACATGGTCTGTATGAATAGGGTAGCTTCAACCTATGAAAGAAAAGAAGTTCAGGTCAAGGTAGAGGGAGTGTCTAGAGTGATACCAGTTGGGATTGCCCTGGATTTACTTTACTCCATGGTACTGGGTCGAGAGTGGTCTGAAGTCTATGACATAGTGGAAAAAATAAGACAAAAAGAAAAACATGGAGTGGGGTTAATAGGGGAGGAATCTCTACCAGATAATGGTGAGGAGGACAAAGCAGTGCTTGACTTTGAGAAATTAGCTAGCCAGGCTTGCTTTAGGGAAACACAGAGACAAGATCTCTTTTTTCAGGGCCATATGGGAAACAGAAATTTCCAAACAACAGGAGAAAGTGATTTGCCTGGAACTCTGTAAAAGCCTACCCTGGTAAGGTAAGAAAGGGACTATTGTGTCAGATTTGATGAGGACAGGTGGCAGGGGAGGAGATGGTACAGATTTTAGTACCTGAAAGGTTTAGAATTCCTTTATTATTATTATTATTATCATGAGAACCCACTGTGGGGACATCTTGGGAAAAGCAAAGTGGAAGCTTGGTTGATAAAGACATTTTTTTGGCCACATTTATATGAGGATGTAGAAAAGTATTGCCAGAGTTGTCCTGAATGCCAACAAGTTAGCCAAAGGAAATGTCCTAAAGTTCCTTTTGCAGCCCATGCCAGTGATTGGGAAACCATTTGATTGCATTGCCATGGATGTAGTGGGACCCCTGCCCAAGAGTTCAGCGGGGAATCAGTTTATTTTAATGTTTATAGTGTAACAGCTGCAGCTGGATTTGCAGCAGGGCTCAGGATCCCTGCAAAGGCAGAGCAGGAAAGTTTGCAGAAAGTTGTTGCTTGCAAGAACATATGCATATTTTTGATTGGCTCCTGAGGCAGGAGAGGGGAGGGAACTCAGCCCTGGGGACTCAGCCAGGCTTAGAGAAGGGAAGGAGCCCCAGGACCACAGAGCTCATGGAGGAACCACCCTGCAGCCTGCCTGCCTGTGAAGTGAACCTGCCCTTAGTGATGGGGAGAAGATAACATGATATCCTTTTTTTCCTCTGTGAGACAGATGGACCTGTGTGGAGGAAAAAGGGTGGTAAGGTAGACTTGCCTAGGAAGGCAGGGTGTTGATCTGGGAAGTCTCTGGGGAGGATTTACTGAGAACCAGCCTAGAGCTGGGTGGGTGATAACCCCAGGGTTATTTCAGTTATCAGCACAAGAGGCCATGTCTGAAAGTTGGAGACTGGTGCTTTTGGAGAGTATGTTTTTCTTTGCAGATACCACAGACAGCTGGAGCAGAGGAGCTTCTTTTCCCATGCAGGCTGTAGCAGAGAGCAGATCTTTCTGGAGCAGCAGCACCAACCATGGTTATTAGGGCTATGTGAAGCTTCAGCCCCTGATTCAATTCAGCAGAGATTCAGCCCAGTTTGGTGGCTGAATCTCTGAATCTGAATTGAATCAGAGAACTCTTTAACTGAATTGAAACCCTCCAAATCGATTTGGAGAGATTCAGAAAGATTTGGAAATTTGGACATAGAGACCACTTTAAATATTTTTTCTACATACCTCTAGGTAGGAGGAGCTCATGTATGCTGTGATGCTGGGGTGCATGGAGTGTCCTACAGAAGCATGGGGGGCTCCCCAGAGCGCTCGGCAGCAGACCCGGAAGTGGACCAGAAGCACTTCCAGGTTCTGCTGGGGAGCATACGCCCCCCTCCCCCCGTTGCCCCTCTGGCTCAGTGACTGGTACCTCCTAGGTTGGGGGGGCACCTGGGGTCCCCCTGCGGCTGATTGCTGAGCTGGGGAGGCGCAGGGGGGCTCACCTGCATGATCCCCAGCAGACCTGGAAGTGAACCAGAAGTACTTGTGGTCCACTTTTGGGTTCGCCGCCAAGCACATGGAGGCCCCCCCCTGTGGGACATTCCATGTGTCCCAGCATCGCAGTGATCACAAGCTGCACCTGGTACCTCAAGGTATGCAGAAAAAAACTTTTAAAGCTGTGTCTATGTCTGAATCGCTGATTCTCTGAATCGGCATCGAATCTTCAGGTTCGGATTCAGCCGAATCAAATTGGGGACAGCGATCCGAATTAACGAATCGAATCACTGACCCCAATTTGGGCCAAATGCGAATCTGAATCCAAATGCCTGCTTTGCACACCCCTAATGGTTATTGTGTTGCCAGTGTGAAGGAGAGCTGACCTTTGTGTTAACCCTGTGTGCTCCTGCTGAAATTCAGCAGAGTCTGAAGGTTTAAGCTGGGGAGTTGTACTGGGGGTGTTTTTGATTCAGTTTGTATAGTGTTTTAGTTCATTGACACCTGCCTTTGACAATTAGATTATTGATATCCTGTTCTGCTATTAACTTCATTCATATGTTGATTCTTTTGTAAATAATAAATGGTGTTAATAGTTAGACTGTATGTACTCCAGTGTGTGGGGAAACCACAGGAAAGCACTCCATGGAGAGGTCGCCCAGCCTTAGAGGCTGGGAGGTTGACTGAGGCTATTTGACACTCCAGGACCTTGAATCTGGATGTGGCCACAGGTAGCACTGTGGCTAGGGTTACATTTTATTATGCCACTAGATTGCCTGCAGCTATACTGCTCAGAGCAGTTACAGGGCCATGGGTGGCTGAAGAACTGAGCAATTGGATCGTATGGGTGGGCATACCCAGAGAAATAGTGACAGATCAAGGGACTAACTTTATGCCTAGCATGCTGAAAAGCATATGTCAGGTGCTCCGAATTAAATATCTTAAAACATCTGTTTCCCATCCTCAAACAAATGGGCTGGTGGAGCGTTTAAGTGGCACTTGAAAAGGGATACTCCACCGATGTACTCAAGAGGAGCCCCATAGATGGGATCTCTTGATCCCACCTTTATTGTTTGCTATAAGAGAAGCCCCTCAGGCTTCATTAGGGTGCACACCTTTTGAGCTAGTATTTGGGCATATGCTGAGAAATCTTCTAGAGGTTGTATGGGATGGGATGCGAAGATGGTAGACAGAGAGACATAGATCCATCAAAGTATGAAACAAATTTAAAACAAAGATTACAAAGCGTGAATAGACTGGCTCAGGAACAACTAAGAACAGGACAAGAAGGGCAGAAGGAAAGATACAATTGGGGCATACAAGAAAGGGACCTCCAGGTGGGACAGAGAGTGTTTGTGTTACTACCTAGCTTGATGAGCAAATTTTTGACGTGTTGGCAGGGACCCTTCCAAATTATTAAAAGGATAGGCCTTGTCAATTATGAGGTGTTGCACCCCGGTCATAAATGCAAAAAAAACAAGTGTTTCACATCAATTTATTAAAGTCATGGAGAGGAAGGGAAGGATTATTAATAACACCTACAGAGGAAGGGATGAATTCGGTTCAGAAGATGTGGAAGAGGAGGGAAACAGGACAAGAGAGTAAAGGGATTGGGCTAGGGAGCCAATTTACACCAAGCCAAAATCAACAGTTACGAAAGTTGACACAAGAATTCTCAGATATCTTTAGCAAAATACCGGGTAAGGCACAAGGAATAGTCCACAAGATAGTAACCCTTGAGGGGAAGTATAATAAGAGAAAAGTGCCAAATCCCCTTTCATAAATACCAATCCATTAAGGAGGAATTACAGAGAATGCTGCAACAAGGGATCATCACTCCTTCAAGGAGTCCATGGCGCAGCCCAGTAGTGACTGTATCGAAACCGGATGGAACTATCCATTTACGTATAGATTTCAGGAAGCTCAACTGGATAACATGTTTTGATGCTTTTCCCTTGCCACAAGTAGGAAACGTCTTAGAATGTATTGAAAAAGCTAAATACATTTTGACATTAGACTTAGCCAAAGGGTACTTGCAGATAGCCTGATCTTCTACCCGTATAGGTAAGACAGAGTTTGGAACTCCCTGGGGTCTATATGAGTTTAAAAGAATGTCGTTTGGCTTGAATGGGGCAGCAGAGACATTACAAAGATTAATGGACTAGATGTTAGCCCCTCATCATAAATATGCTGCAGCTTATACTGACGATATAGTGATTTACACAGAGGGGTGGGAACATCTGGGAGCTATTTGAGCAGTACTATGATTACTACAGCTGGGAATGATAGCTAACCCAAAGAAGTATGCTCTTGGGCAGGCACAGACTCAGTATTTGGGATTTGTAGTAGGACAAGGGCAGATAAGACCGTTTGCAGACAAAGTGCAGGCTATAAAGAATTATATGACCCCAGTAAGTAAAAGACAGTTGAGACCTTTTGAGGCTTGGCTAGCTACTATCACAGATTTCTCTCTTGTTTTGCAGAAATGATGAACCCGCTAATGGATGTCATCAAAGGAAGAGGGAATGGTCCAGTGGCATGAAATAAACAATGGGAAGAAGTATTCCAACCTACTAAAGCAGCCTTATGCCAGGAAGTGGTACTTCACACCCCTGACTTCACGCAGCCTTTCATATTCATAGAATCATAGAAGTAGGGTTGGAAGGGACCTTGTAGATCTTCAAGTCCGACCTCCTGCCTGGGCAGGAGGAAAACTGGGTTCAATTGACCCCAGTCAGGTAGGCATCAAGCCGCTTCTTAAAGACCCCCAGGGTAGGAGCCAGCACCACTTCCCTTGGAAGTTGGTTCCAGATCCTAGCCGCCCTAACTGTGAAGTAGTTCTTACGGATGTCTAATCTAAACCTACTCTCCAACAACTTGTGGCCGTTATTCCTTGCTATCCCGGGGGGCGCTGGGGGAAACAAGGTTTCTCCCAAACCCTTCTGGTCCCCCCTAGTGATTTTATAGATGGTCACCAGGTCCCCCCTCAGCCTTCTCTTGTGAAGGCTGAACAGGTTCAGGTCCTGTAGCCTCTCATTGTAGGTTCTGCCCTGCTGTCCCTGGATCATGCGGGTGGCCCTCCTCTGGACCCTCTCAACGTTGTCCACATCCCTCTTGAAGTGGGGTGCCCAGAACTGGACACAGTACTCCAGCTGTGGCCTGACCAGTGTTGCGTAGAGGGGGAGAATCACCTCCTTGGCCCTACTTGAGATGCACCTGTGGGTGCATGATAGGGTCCAGTTAGCCCTGCCGACCGTGACCTCACATTGTCGGCCCATGTTCATCTTGGAGTCAATGATGACTCCAAGATCCCTTTCTGCCTCCATGCTCTCAAGAAGGGAGTTTCCCATCTTATAAGTGTGCTGCTGGTTACTACTGCCCAAGTGCAGCACCCTGCACTTGTCAGTATTGAAACGCATCCTGTTTTTGTTAGCCCACCCCTGCAACCTATCCAGGTCTTTCTGCAGTCTTTCCCTCCCTACTAATGTGCCCACCTCACCCCAAATTTTGGTATCATCAGCAAGTTTGAACAAGTTGCTTTTCACCCCGTTGTCCAAATCGCTGATAAAGAAATTGAACAGTGTGGGCCCAAGGACTGAGCCCTGGGGGACTCCGCTGCCCACTTCCCCCCAGGTCGAATATGACCCATCCACCACCACCCTCTGAGTACGACCCTTCAGTCAATTTGCAATCCATCTGACTGTGTAGGTATCGATGCCACAGTCGCCTAGTTTTTTAGATGAGGATGGGGTGGGAGACAGTGTCAAAGGCCTTGCTGAAGTCCAGAAAGACTACATCCACGGCGACACCTGCATCCAATGCTTTTGTGACCTGATTGTAAAAGGCAATCAGGTTGGTCTGACATGACCTGCCACTAATGAAACCATGCTGGTTGCCCTTGAGCATCATCCCCGATGCCAGCCCATCACAGATGTGCTCTTTGTTGATCTTTTCAAAGAGTTTCCCCAGGATTGAGGTAAGACTGATGGGCCTATAGTTGCCCGGGTCCTCCCTCCTCCCTTTTTTAAAGATGGGGACCACATTGGCTATCTTCCAATCATCTGGCACCTGGCCTGAGCACCACGAGCGCTTGTAAAGCCATGCCAAGGGCCCTGCAATAACCCCTGCTAGCTCCCTCAACATTACAGGGAGATGCGTCAGGGGAGGCCACTGGAGCAGTACTCTCCCAGATGATTGAGGGCCAGGAGAGACTAATGGCCTATGCCACTTCACAGTCAGGGCAGCTAGGATCTGGAACCAACTTCCAAGAGAAGTGGTGCTTGCTCCTACCCTGGGGGTCTTCAAAAGGAAGCTAGATAGATATCTTGCCGGGGTTGTTTTACCCCAGCGTTCTTTCCTGCCCAGGGCAGGGGGTCGGATTGATGATCTGCTCAGGCCCCTTCCGATCCTACCTACTATGAAACTATGCCAGTAGGAAATTGAACGAGCATGAAAGAAGGGATGCTAGCATTGAGTAGGAATATTTAGCACTCGGAGTATTGAGTATTTCTGCTACTACCTATTGGGTCGAGAATTTAAACTAATTACAGACCACACTCCACTGAAATGGTTACAGTCGACTAAAATGGCCAATGCTCATATTATGCAATTGGCTTTTGCTATGCAACCTTTCTAATTTTCTATCGACTCAGGCCTGGAAAAACAACGTGGTGGCAGACTTTCTCTCTCAGTGCCAATTAGACGGAGCCTGAACCAGACCTGGTACCTTGTAAGAGAGAAGAAGAGAAGGCATCAACGCAGCAGGTACTACAAGAAGAATGCCAAAAGGCATCTTGAGGGGTGGGATATGTGAGAGAGAGAAAGACCAGGTGAGAGAAATGCCCAGGGAACCAACTCCTCTTTCTCCATACTTACCTGAGGAGAGTGGCACAGATGAAGGGAGAGCAGATGCCAGCCAGAGAGCGAGGAGGAGGGGACTTCTGGCGGTGGGGAGAGGAGCTCTTGGCTTGGAGCAAGAGAGCTGAGCCTGGAGGGTTGAGACACACCCAGGGAGCCTCTGCTCTGAGCCGAAGAGAAGGAGCCAAGCCCGGAGGGGTAGGGCACACACAGAGAGGCTCGACTCCAAGCTGGGAAGAGTGAGGGACACTCAGGGGGGTGGGGCATGCCCAAGGAGGATCTGCTTCCAGCAGGAGGGAGAGTGCCGAGGTGAGAGGCATGGGACAAGCCTGGACAACCCTGGCTGGGAGCCAGGAAGAAGGAGTCCAGAGCAGAGGGTCTGGACACACCTAGAGGATGGCAGCTTGAGGCGGGTGAGAGAGAACCCAACCCAGAGATGTGGGACACACCCCAAAAGAGAGAGCTGGGAGCCAGCAAGGGAGCGCTGATGGTAGAGGGGTGGAACACCTTCAGGGATCCCCAACTGGGGAAAAGAGAGGAGGGGCACCTCAGGCCCAAGGAACCCCTGTGGTGAAAGGGAGGGGAAGAGCTGTACATGGAGCAAAGTGGGCAGTTCTAATAATCCTGGGCTTGAACCTGGTGAGGGACACAGAAATCGGGGAACTGAGGGGTGTGAATATAGCAGCCTTGTAGAAGGGGATAAAAGAAACACAATGAGATGAAAACAATTTCAAGTAAAGGACAAGGGAACGAGAGGGTTCTAGAAACCCTGGAAACAGGAAGGACCTGTTTATTTTTATTTTCTTTGTTTAATGAAGTTTGTTTTACCCTGAAAAGATGCACAGGGTCAAGGTGGCATGAGGAGAGAGTGCAGGGAACGGTGGAGCCCCATATTTCGCTATAACCATAGTTCGCTGTGTTGTGCCTTACAGGGCCTACTTTCTTCATTTATGTGTTTCTTTCATTTGGAACATCCTCTCATACAACCAAAGAAAATAATAAAGCATCATTATTAAACATCGAAGTCATGGCAGGAAAGATCTTTTCAAGGGGGAGGGATTAAAAAGTGGTAATGTATAACCCCTTTTCCATTATAGATTTCATAGACATTAGGTCTGGAAGAGACCTCGGAAGATCATTGAGTTCAGCCCCCCACCCGAGGGGCAGGAAGTCAGCTGGGGTCATAGCATCCCAGCAAGATAAGCATCCAAATTTCTCTTGAAAGTGTTCAATGTAGGTGCTTGAACCACCTCCAATGGCAGGCTATTCCAGACCTTGGGGGCTTGGACAGTAAAGAACTTCTTCCTTATATCCAGCCTGAAACGGTCTTGGAGTAGTTTATAACCGTTCGACCTCGTCATCCCTTGGGGCGCTCTGGTGAACAAATGTTCCCCCAGATACTGGTGGTCACCCCTGATAAACATATAAGTGGCCATCAGATCACCCCTGAGCCTGAGCTTTTCCAGGCTAAAGAGCCCCAGGGCTCTCAGCCTGTCGTCGTAAGTTCTGTTTTCCTGACCTCTGATCATGCGCGTGGCTCTTCTCTGGACTCTTTCAAGCTTCTCCACATCCTTTTTGAATTGTGGGGCCCAAGACTGGATGCAGTACTCCAGCTGCAGCCTCACCAAGGCCGAGTACAAGGGGAGAATGACGTCCTGGGATTGGCTTGAGAAGCAGCTATGGATGCAAGCCAGCATTTTGGTTGCTTTACTAGCCGCAGCATTGCGTTGAAGGCTCATATTCATCTTGTGAAGAATGATGACCCCCAAGTCTCTTTCTTCCATAGCACTAGCCAGAGTAGCACTCCCGAGCCTATAAGGATGCTGCAGGTTTTTCCTCCGAAGGTGGAGAACCTTGCATTTTTCAGTGTTAAACACCATCAGGTTCTCGTCCGCTCATTTTCTAAGCCTGTCCAGGTCAGCCTGGATCACCTTCCTGTCTTTAGGTGTGGATGCTTTGCACCAAAGTTTGGTATCATCGGCAAACTTGGCCAATCCGCTTCTGACTCCAATGTCCACATCATTAATGAAGATGTTGAACAATATGGGTCCAAGGATAGAGCCTTGGGGGACCCCACTGGTCACAGGGCACCATGATGATTGACTTCCGTCAACCACCACCCTCTGGGTCCAACCATGGAGCCAATTTCCCAGCCAATGGATCGTGGTGGACCCAAGGCCACAATTGGCCAGTTTTGCCAAGAGGTGATCATGGGATACCAGATCAAAGGCTTTTTTGAAGTCAAGATATATGACATCAATCTCTTCTCCCTTGTCCAGGTGATAGGTCACCTGGTTGCAAAAGAAAATGAGATTGGTCAAGCAAGACCTACCCGCAACAAACTCGTGCTGGCTATCCCTCAGGATGTTGGCATCGGCCAGTCCACTAAGGATGGCCTCTTTAATAAACTTTTCTAAGACCTTCCCTGAGATGGAGGTCAGGCTGATGGGTCTGTAGTTTGCCGGATCCACTTTCCTCCCTTTCTTGAAGATAGGCACCACATTGGCCTTCTTCCAGTCTTTGGGCACTACACCAGAGCGCCAGGAGTTCTCAAAGGTCCGTGCCAGGGGCTGGGCTATGATGCTCTCCAGCTCCTTGAGTACCCTGGGGTGTACATTGTTAGGGTCAGCTGACTTGAAGGTATCCAGCCTCTCAAGGTGTTCCTTCAAGAGGTCAGCTTTGATGAAGGGCAGGGGATCTCCCTCACCCGGACCTCCCTGTCCTGTAGTGGGAATGGGTGTCCCATGGGACTGATGAAAGACCAACGCAAATTACCCATTTAATAGGTTGGCTTTTTCCTGGGTGTCAGTTGTCAGTTGTCCCATCTGATTTATCAGGGGTCCAATGTTGCCCTTGCTTTTCCTCTGGTTCCCCACATATCTGAAAAATGACTTTTTATTGTCCTTGATACTCAAAGCTAGTGGGAGTTCAGTTGCAGCCTTGGCTTTCCTGGTTTGCTCCCCACAGGACCAGACCAGTGCAGAATATTCCTCCTTGGAGGTGAATCCCATCCTCCATCCTTTATAGGCCTTTCTTTTTAGCCTCAGGAAGTCTGCTAGATCCCTGGAGAGCCAGGGGAGCTGCTGTGCCCTCTTGCTGCCTTTCCTCTGAGATGGAATAGAATTAGCTTGTGCACTGAGGATTGCTCCCTTAAGGAGCAACCACTCTTCCTGGACTCCCCTCCCCCTGGGGTTGTGGTCTCTTAGGGCATCACTGACAAGCCTCCTGACCTAGTCAAAGTCGGCTTTCCTGAAGTCAAGGACTTCAGTGTTGCTGACTGACTTGCCAGCTTTATGGTGGATGGTGAAAGTGATCAGCTCGTGGTCACTGTCCCCCAGCTTCCCATCGATCACTAGATCTCTGTAATCAGGTCATCCCCAGTTGCCAGTACCAGATCGAGCAGCACTTTATCTTCTTCTGGTCTTCTATAAAACAGAAGATGTCATCTAGTAAGGGCCATAAGCCCTATAGCACTTATAGGTGACAAACTGCTATAAAGAACTTGGGGAGGACACCACACCAGTATTCACTCTGGAACAGGAAAATATAGAACATTTCACACCACCTTCAGGAGAAGCTACTTCTACTAATCCCTCATTCTCCTACCCTAGGAACATTGTTTATATGCTTCCAAAGATCTGCAAAGAGAATGACCCTGGAAGACCCATCATATCCAACTGAGGTTCACTTACTAAAAAGCTATATAAATAGCATCTACACAAATTGCGTCACTTCAGTTTAAGACAGAGCCCAGGTAGGACAACAGTTTGTCCTGAGGGACTGTACATTGAACAGGGTGTTGATCAGGTAGATTTTAAACTTCACTGCCAAACAACAAGGAAGTTTTTTACCCCCCTGCCTGCCATCTGACACCTCCAGGGAAGGAATTCTACCTGATCAACACATCAAAGAGCTACTCAACATAGCTCACACACTCTCATGAACCCAGAATGACAGCTTTCCATCTTTAGCTCCCTCTGCGCAAAAATGAAGTTTATTTCCTACCTGTGGGGGCTTTTTACTATCTTGTACCATCTACACTTTTCCCAGAGCCTGCGGAAGGGACTTTGATCCCGAAAGCTTGCAGAAAAGTTCAGTTTTCTTGCCATTTTCCAGTTGGTCTAATAAAAGGTATCATTTTGGAACCAAGAGTTCTAGTTTTTTGTATGTCTTTTTGTCTCAGACCAACACAGCTATCAAGTGCACTACCAGTATTTTAGCAACTGCTGTTGTGTTTGCACTAATGATTCTAAGTACTTGACAATAACAGTTTTGACTTCTGATCCATGCTTTTTCTGTAAAGTCTCCTGAGCATCTTTCATTTCTGCTAGCATTTCACCCGGTGATCAAACACACCTTTTACTGCAGCAGTAAGACAAATATAGTCACCAAGCAGTTCTGAGAACATGAAAAAATCAGCAAAACCTTTTACTTCATGCAGCATATTCTCCTCAACTTCTTTGAGCTGAGACAAAGCTCTAGATAAAGATCTAGAAAGAGGGGTGTTGGGTTTGGGGGCATGGGGGCAGGGGCATTGTTTGTTAGTTTGTTTGGGACTTTCTTTTTGCCTTCCTCAGAAGCATTGGATCTCATCTACAGCCAAGCCTAGGGATTTTGACTGGGACATGCCAGTTCTAGTGCTGGAATTCAGAAACAGAAGTTGCAGGTTAGAAGGTCATGTCCTTCTGCTCAGACAGATCACCACATTTGGGATTAGGAAGGAGTTTTAACCCAGGGTCAGATTGGTACAGACTAAGCACATCTACATGAGATGCTGAATGTGCAGTAGATTAATTATATTGTGTGCTACTGCATCACAGCAAAAGCTGTGCTAATACTCTAATGCTCAGTAGTATTAGTCTACTTCACATTAGCATCACTTAAAAGGCTTGCACCAGTGCTACTGCACAGTAGTGCTTGTTGCTGCACATGAATTTAGTACTTGGTACTAAAGGGCATTTTTACACATGCATCTGACACAGCACCGGGTACTTTTAAAAGTTCCTGGTGCTGTGACGAGTGCATTTGTACAAATGGCACAATGCACATCAGCATTGAGAAAATGGCAGCGGTGGTCTTTTGAACTAAAACCCATCAAAGGTGTTTTAGTTTAAAAACAACACCATCATTTTCTGTGTGCTGACGTGCATTTCCCCATTTATACAAATGGATGTGACGCAGCGTCAGGAGCATCAACTCACATGCTCTGCAGACTCCATTAATCAAATCTGCTCCAATGCACTAGATTTCCAGCACATCAGAGCAGAGTCAGGTATGTGTATAAATGCTAACAAATTCTAAACTTAATGTGCAGTAACTATGGCATATTAATGAACATGTAGAACTACCCACTATGTGGGATTTTGCCTATCTCTGTACTGCAAGGCATGGCCCTCTTCTTTGGATCTCTTGAGTTTATTTTAACAACCCTTGCAGTAGTTAGGCCCTGAAACCACCTGTTCCCCAGCATCACAGGTGGTAGCTGATGGTGCTTTTGTTGGTTTTGAGCAATATGCTTGGCAGTTGTGTGCCAGGGTATCACAGTATCAGGTTATAGCAATCTGAGCAGCTGTGTCTTAATGTGAGAGGGAACAGATGGAGGGTGATGGCTAGAAAATGGTTTTTAGAGGTTTGCTTTTGGGAATTGGCTTATAGGTGAGGTATATATGTATTAAAACAATGGTCCAGGGCAACAGCAAAGACTAATTGATTTCTAAAAGCTTGGTTGTCATACAGTTTCACAGCCTTCAAGGCAGATAAGGACAGACATAGAGGCTGGGAAACTGAAGCCATGTACCACATTGTTCTATAACATGAGATAAGCTGGCACCAGGTCACAGCGCCCAACTGCGAGCCCTTGGGCTTTCCAGTTTGGGGGGACAGACCAAATTAGGACACCAGTTAAGACCAAATTAAGATGTGTGCATGTGATGGGCTTGTGAAACAGTGTCACGGGACAGGGTTCTGCAGGATGGCCGTGATCTCCCCAAGGCCCCCTTACCATGCCAAATTGGCCCAATGGGCACCCTCAATTCTCAACCGCCATGTCTTTGATGGTAAATATATAATAGGGAGGCTGCCTTTACATCATCTTGGACATGGTTTTGCTGCCCCGTGGGCTCCTGGACCCCTTGTGGGTCCCATTCTGCAATGGGTGTTTTGGGGCACCCTAGCCTTATGGGCTATGCGTGGCTCCAACCACCCCTTTACCACGCCCCAAACCTCACAGATGGAACTGACGTTGTTTGATCTGGGACTTGTTACAATTTGGGCCCCTGGTCCTCCTTGGGCTCTCCGCAGCCTTGTCTCACACTGCGCCTCCCTAGTGCCTGGGCTTTCCACAGCCCTGTCTTGCTCTGTGCCTCCACTGTCACTCGGGCTTTCTGCAGCCCTGTCTCGCTCCACACTTCCCCGGTGCCTGGGCTGTCTACAGCCCTGCAAAATGCTGTGCCCTCCCTGGCGCCGCGGTCGGTGCACCACCAAATGCTGCGCCCTCCTTGGTGCCGGGTTCCCCACACTGCCGTGGGTCCCCTATGAGGCCTCCTCCATCCTCTAATAGCCTCACCCAAGGCACCGATGGTCTTAAACAGCAAACAAAACACAAGCCCCTGGGCTTTAACATAAATTCAAGCCAACCGGCTATAACATCATTCAAGCCACACCAGGGGTGCTCCATCCTTCACCAGTATCAGAGGCTGTACCTGCAGTTAGGTCTCTCCCCTTTACTTGCTCAGGCAGAGCTCTCTCCCCCTTGGCTGTGAGCAGGGAACTACATCCTGGCCTCAGCCCTGGGGTTTATATGTGAGCCAGGCCCCGCCCCTTCCAGTCAGCTGAGTGCTGGTAGGTGTGGACCACTAGCTCACTCTGGTTGCCCTAGTAACCAGCAGCTGGGGGCTCCCCACTCACTGCTCAAGCTCTTTCCCTCCCAGTTTCCCAACTTAAAAGGAGCAGGGCTCCTAAGTGCTCTGCGACACAAAGGAATATGCTGACAGGACAGACTGTAGACAGTATGACAACCACAGAAAGACGCATCAGTGATGCCTATGGATGAAGAGTCATCAGGAGGGGAAAAGAATACAAAAGAAGGGCTTTCAAAGTGACACGGCACCATAGCCAGAGGGCATACCACTAGCTTGTCTCATCCACCCCACTGGGCAGGCTACTGACATTCAAGATGAACCTCAGGGTGAAGCTCGCGTACTGGCCAGGCGTACCTTGACTCTGATGACAGCTCTAGGACTGACTGGTATATGTAGAATTGTTTGCATTATTCTTATCTGCTATCACTGTGCATCAATAAAATTTGCCTGCAATTGAATGGAAAAGGTTGTGGTTGGTCTGAGGGTTTGGGTCCACATGGAATAAGTTATCTGGATCATAAATCCAGTGCCAACAGGAGGAAGCTGGAGTGGAGTTTGACTGAAACTGGTAGAGCGATTGGCTGAGTGGCCTGTGATGGAGATCTTCGTGTTTCCCGCTTGCCACACATAAGGGAAACAAGGATCAGAACTACAAGATCCTGATTCTTTCTCTTTTTTTCTTATCAGGATCATAGAGATGATGGAGAAACTTGTGACAGAAAGGAATTTTTCTTCAGTGGGAATGTGAAGGAGTGAGAGGGTAAACAGCGCCCAGGGTGCCTTACGTGCCGGGCAGTGGAGACTGAGGGAGGAAGAGCAGCCGGCAGTGACAGAGGTGGAAAGTGAAAGTAAACAGGGCCTGCAGCTGAGCAAATGGGGAGGCTGCAGCTGAAGACTAGAGCGGAGAAGAAGCAGTCACAGCAACACTTCCAGGGCAGCCTCTCACTCAGGATTGGAGGAGGGAAGCTGCCAGCAGGTATTTCTGGCCCCCAAGAGGGAAAGAGCGGGTCGATTCCCTGGAAACTGCTGAGAGGAGTGGCTGAGAGGTCCTGCAAGCAGGTATTGCTGACCCTGCTGGAGAAACGCTGTGGGAGTGACCAAAAGAAGGAGGCATGCAGAGGAGGCTTGCCTACACAAGGATTCTGATCAGTCCTGAAGCAGAGTAGCGGCTGAGGGTCCGGGAGGGAAGCAAGGAAGACTGCTTTTCTCATGTTACAGCCTCCCTGGTGGGGCTGTGCTGTGCTTGGGAGAGAGATCCTACTGGGACTATATATGCTCACCAGTAGACTTGCACGGATCTGTGCTGAGCAACAATTCGATTGACTGGCTTTGCTGGGGGTTTTTTGGGTATGAGAGAGAGATCCCCAGGTGAAGGGGATATGGACTGAATCCAAAGAGAGACTGAGAACAGTTGTGTTTCAGGAGTATTTGAGCTGAGGCTAAGGCCATCCCCTGGACGGGGTGTGTGTCAGAGAAAGGTGGCAGGTGGCAGAGGGCTGAGCATTAGCAATCAGGCTGGAGAGAAACTTTGAATTTCATCTGGATTGGCTAGGGTGGGGTAAAGGGGAGATTGGACCCCCACAGAACAAGACAGACATCGAGACCTGAAGGATAACCTCGAGGTATTGCTTCCTATTAACAAAGCATCAGCATAGGTGCACAGGTGTAGGGTCGGAAGGAACCTGAGCAGATCATCAAGTCTGACCCCCTGCCCTGGGCAGGAATGAATACTAGGCTCATCTGACCCCCAGTAAGTTTAAGCTCATATGACCCCAGCTAGGTAATTATCAAGCTTCCTTTTAAAGACCCCTAAGGTAGGAGCCAGCACCACTTCCCTTGGAAGCTGGTTCCAGATCCTGGCTGCCCTGACTGTGAAATAGTACCTCCTGATGTCTAGCAAAAATATGAGTGTCTCCCTGTCACTTCACTCACCCCACTTCAACCCAGCTGGGACTTGACCTTAGCTCTCCCACATGGAAGGCAGAAATCCTGCCACACAGCCACCAGTGATGGCCACAGGCAGGTGAGAAAAAATAAGATCAGTTTCCTGGCAGACCGGGTGATCTGAGGTTGAGGTCCATCCTGTTGCTGCCTGTAGGTAAACAAGCTCTCAGCAGTGGTAGTAAGCCCTATAATACCTACAGTCATCCTGGTGAAAATTATTTTGTCCAAATTACTGGTATCTGGTGGAAGAGAGAGGGAGAGAGGCAAGAAAGTTTTGTGTCTGCCTTGTCACGACAGCTATTCATCTTATATTGTGTGTGCCCATGAGGTAAGAGACAGCATGTTACTGCTGGGGTATTTTTGTCCAGGGGAGGCAAAAGGGGAGAATGTTGAACTAATTAAATAGGATATACAAGGTGTGTGGGTGGTGCATGTGATGTGGTACAGTTCGGTGAGGAAAGAGCTGATGTTTCATAGATTCATAGATGCTAGGGTCGGAAGGGACCTCAATAGATCATCGAGTCCAACCCCCTGCATAGGCAGGAAAGAGTGCTGGGTCTAGATGACCCCAGCTAGATGCCTATCTAACCTCCCCTTGAAGACCCCCAGGGTAGGGGAGAGCACCACCTCCCTTGGGAGCCCATTCCAGACCTTGGCCACTCGAACTGTGAAGAAGTTCTTCAAATGTCTAGTCTAAATCTGCTCTCTGCTAGCTTGTGGCCATTATTTCTTGTAACCCCCGGGGGCGCCTTGGTGAATAAAACCTCACCAATTCCCTTCTGTGCCCCCGTGATGAACTTATAGGCAGCCACAAGGTCGCCTCTCAACCTTCTCTTGCGGAGGCTGAAGAGGTCCAGGTGCCCCAGTCTCTCCTCATAGGGCTTGGCCTGCAAGCCCTTGACCATACGAGTGGCCCTTCTCTGGACCCTCTCCAGGTTCTCCACATTCCTCTTGAAGTGTGGCACCCAAAACTGCACGCAGTATTCCAACTGCAGTCTGACCAGCGCCCGATAGAGGGGAAGTATCACCTCCTTGGTTCTGTTCATCATGCATCTGCTGATGCACAATAAAGTGCCATTAGCTTTTCTGATGGCTTCGTCACACTGACGACTCATGTTCATCTTGGAGTCCACCAGCACTCCAAGATCCCTTTCCACTTCCGTGCCATCCAGCAGGTCATTTCCTAGGCAGTAGTTATGCTGGACATTTTTCTTCCCTAGGTGCAGCACTTTGCATTTCTCCTTGTTGAATTGCATTCTTTTGTTTTCTGCCCATATGTCCAACCTGTCCAGGTCTGCTTGTAGTTGTTCCCTGCCCTCCGGCGAGTCCACTTCACCCCACAGTTTTGTCCACAAACTTGGACAGAGTACACTTCACTCCCTTGTCCAAGTCGCTGATGAAGATATTGAAGAGTATCGATCCAAGGACCAAGCTCTGCCGGACCCCACTGCCCACACCCTTCCAGGTCGATGCTGACCCATCTGCTACGACTCTCTGGGTGCGACCCTCTAGCCAATTCGCCACCCACCGGACTGTGTAGTCATCCAAGTCACAGCCTCTTAACTTGTTTACCAGTATGGGGTGGGATACCGTATCGAAGGCCTTCCTGAAGTCTAAGTATATGACATCAACCCCTACTCCTGCGTCCAAGCGTTTTGTAACCTGGTCATAAAAAGAGACTAGATTAGTCAGGCACGATCTACCTGCTACGAACCCGTGCTGGTTTCCCCTCAGCATAATTTCTCCTGCCAGGCTCTCGCAAATGTGAGCCTTGATAATTTTTTCGAAGACTTTGCCAAGGATGGAGGTGAGACTGACTGGCCTATAGTTGCCTGGGTCCTCCTTCCTCCCCTTCTTGAAAATGGGGACCACACTGGCCCTTTTCCAGTCCTCCGGGACCTGGCCCATGTGCCACGATTGTTCAAATATTACCACCAGTGGCTGCGCAATGACGTTAGCCAGTGCCTTCAGTACCCTTGGATGGAGCTCATCCGGGCCTGCCAACTTAAAGGCATCCAGTTCTTCCAAGTGACTCTGCACCATCTCAGGGTCTACGCATGGCAGTCTGGTGCCTTGTTGCTGCCTCTCTACAATCCCAGTGAGAGCCTTGTCCTGCCCCTCACTTAGGAACACTGAGGCAAAGAACTCGTTGAGGAGTTCAGCCTTGTCCCCCTGTCCGTCACCAATTGCTTCTGCCCATGTCGTAGGGGTCCTATTCCACCCTGGGCCTTCCTTTTACTCCCTATATATCTAAAAAACAATTTTTTGTTATCCTTTACTTGGGATGCCATCCTCAGCTCCATGGTAGCTTTGGCCCGTCTAACTGCCTCTCTACAAGTGCGAGCAGAGGAGGTATACTCCTCTTTGGTAATCTCTCCCCGTTTCCATTTTTTATATGCTCCCCTTTTAGTCCACAGGCTGCCCTGGATTTCTCTGGTCAGCCAAGGAAGCCTCCTGGACCCTTTCCCACTTTTTCCTCGCATAGGGATCATCTCCCTCTGTGCCCGAAGGATCATTTCATTAAGGCACAGCAACCCTTCCTAGGCTCCCATCTCTTCAAAACTCCTACTCTGCAGTGCATCCTTGACTAATCGCCTGAGTTCATTGAAATCAGCTTTCCTAAAGTCTAGCACTTTCACCCTACTAGTTACCTTACCCACTCGACGTCTTATGGTGAATTCTATTATTTGGTGATCACTGTCCCCCAGGTGACTACCAATCTGTAAGTCCCCTACCATATCATCTCCCATTTCCAATACCAGGTCCAGTAAGGCATTCCCCCTAGTGGGACCGTTTACCTCCTGCGTCAGGTATTAAAAGGTGTTTGTTACATTATTTTACAGTTCAGGGCATGGACAAAAGAAACATCTATCTTGTTATCCCTTGGGGAGCTTTGGTGAATAGCTGTTCTCCCAAGTCCTGATGTACCCCTATTATATAATTGTAAGCTGCTACCAAGTCCCCCTGAGCCTTCTCTTTTCCAGACTGAAGTCCCAAGTCCCTCAGCCTCTCCTTGTATGGATCACCCTCCAGGCCTTGGATCATATGAGTCACTCACCTCTGGACTCTCTCAAGCTTCTCCACATCCCTCCTGAAGTAGGGGGGCCCAAAACTGGATACAGTACTCCAGCTGCGGGCTCACCAAGGCCAAGTAAAGTGGGAGGATGACATCCCTGGTTTTGCTTGCGATGCATTGGTAGATGCACGCCAGAGTTTATTTTGCTTTGCCAGCCACATCATTGCATTGGTGACTCATATTAATCTTGTGGTCAATCAGGACCCCCAAGTCTCTTTCAGTCATGGTGCTAGTGAGCGTAGCACTGCTGAGCTTGTAAGTATGTTGAGGGTGCTTCCTACCGAGGTGCAGCACCTTACACTTCTCAACATTGAAGGCCGTCCAGTTTTGGTCTGCCCACCTAGAGAACATGTCCAAGTCAGCCTGTATCCCCAGCCTGTCCTGCGGTGTGACTGCCCTCACCCATAAATTGGTGTCATCCATGAACTTTGCAAGTTTGCATCTGACTCATGACTCCAGATCATTAATGAAGATGTTAAAGAGTACCAGCCCAAGTACTGAGCCCTGAGGGACTCCACTGGTCACCCTGCACCACGTTTATTTGCTCCAGTCAACTAGTACTCTTTGGGTTTGACTCCGTAGCCGGTTATCTAGCCATTGAACCATAAGATGATCAAGGCCACAATTCCCCAGCTTAGCCATGAGGACATCGTGGGGAAGTATGTCAAAGGTTTTCTTGAAATCCAGATATGTGACATCTACACCATCTCCCTTGTCCCGGGCTCGTGTCACCTGGTCACAGAAGGAGATGAGGTTGGTCAGGCAAGACCTGCCAGTCACAAAGCTGTGTTGGCTGGCCTTCAGAAACTTGCCTTCTGTTACTCTGGTGTTGATGGATCCCTTGGCAATTTTCTCCAGGATTTTGCAGGGATGGATGTCAGTCTGATTGGTCTATAATTCCCCGGGTCATCCCTTCTCCCTTTGTTGAAGATAGGGACCACTTTGGCTCTTTCCCAGTCTTCCAGGACCTCTCCCGAGCACCATGGGTTTTTGAATATCTTTGCCAAGGGGGATGCAATGATGTCTGCCAGGTCCTTCAAGACTCTTGGGTGCATTCTGTCTGGGCCAGCTGACTTGTGAATGTTCCTCACCTGATACACATCAATGTTGGGCCCGCCACCCACTCCCAGGCTGGTTTGTGTCCTTTCTGATAGTGTGATCCCCTTGGGAGTGTGAAAAACCAATGTGAAAAGGTCATTTAGGAGATTGGCCTTTTCTTGGGCGTCGGATGTCAGCCGCCCAGTTTGACCTTGCAGGGGTCCAATGCTATCTTTATTCAATTTTCAACTTCACACATATCTGAAGAAGGACTTTTTGTTGTCCTTGATCCCTGTAGTTAGCCTGAGTTCAGTTTGTGCCTTGGCTTTTCTGAACCTCTCCCTATAGGTGTGGGTGAGTGCTGAGTAGTCCTCTTTGGTGATGCCTCCCGTTTTCCAACTGGAGTAGGCTTCTCTTTTGAGCTTAATGAGATCCAAATTACACTTTGCATCTTAATTACAGTTAATCTTAATTATAGTTCAAGAATATATTTGACTAGGAAAGGAAAAAATGCTAAATCAACCCCTGTGCTTTTGAAGACAAAGAAAATACAGAACCTGGATATTAAAAGTGAAATTACTCTCTGCTGTGGTTATAGTGGAGTGACTAGTGCTATAGGATTTTAGCATGAAAGAAGTTTAGGCAAATTTTCTTAGAACAAGCTGTCTTCATCCTCCATGTGAGTCCAAAGGGCATGATACAGTTATTAATCTTTCTCATGTTGCAGCCAGTTGGGTTAAAAAAAGAAAGCCAGAGTTGCTTGTGCACTCCGAAGAAGATATGTGCTCAGTGAACAGTGTGATCTCTTGGTGTAAGGGAGGAGGGCCGTCTTCAGGGGTGTTTTTCTCTTTGACTTAGGAAACATTCAGCTTTTGAACATATTTGCTGGGGTCTCTAATATGAAGTGAAGGGCAAGGGCCTTGTTACACATTGCACTTTATGCTGCTCAAATGTTGATTGGTGCTAGTGCTTTCTCAAGCTTGGAGCATTGGCACCTTTTAGGGCCTTGTTATGTGTTTATTTTGGGTGGCTCCTGGAGCTCCTAACCCCTAGATTGTCTTCACATTAACACCTTTAAGTGGCTTAAAACGCTTATTATGTGACTTAAATATATGGCACTCCAGGGCAGGCTTATCTCTTGATGCACATAAACCAGCTCTTGTTCCATTAAGGTGTGGCCCCTCCACACAGGTGCGCTGCTCAAATTGAAAGTGTAACTGCAAGCGAGCACTAAGCCGATCATAGTTTCATCGTTTAATAGTAGCTAGGGTCAGGAGGGACCTGAACAGATCATCTAGCCTGACCCCCTGCCACAGGCAGGAATGAATGCTGGGTTCACAAGAGCCCAGACAGGTGATCATCCAACCTCCTCTTGAATTTGCCCAAGGTAGGGACGAGGACCACTTCCCTGGGAAGTTGGTTCCAGATTTTGGCCACCCTAACTGTAAAATACTGCCTTCTGATCTCTAACCTAAACCTATTCTCCATCAGCTTATTACCATTGTTCCTCGTGACCCCAGGTGGTGCTGGGGAGAAAAGGGCTCTGCCTATTTGCTGTTGATCTCCCTGATGAGTTTGTAGGCAGCCACCGGGTCCCCCCTCAGCCTCCTCTTGCTGAGGCTGAACAGGTTCAGGTCCCTCAGTCTCTCCTCATAGGGCCTGTCCTGCTGTTCTCTCACCAAGCGGGTAGCCCTCCTCTGAACCCTCTCCAGGCTGGCCACATCCCTCTTGAAGTGCAGTGCCCAGTACTGGATGCAGTACTCCAACTGTGGCCTGACCAAAGTCGCATAGAGGGGGAGTATCACCTCTCTGGACTGGCTTGAGATGCATCTTTGTATGCATGACAAGGTATGACTGGCCTTGCTGGCTGCGGTCTGGCATTGGCGGCTCACATTCACCTTGGAGATCAACACTTGTGCAGATCACAGTGTAACATGTAACAAGGCCCTGAGCCTAAAAACTCTCTCTGACTGTCCCTTGCCTGGACAGCTGTGACTTGGCACTAGACAGCTGGTGAGCAGGGGCCTGACTAGAAGCTACAGTGGTGAGTTGCCACTGCAGAGCTGGTGGGCCAGGACAGGTTTCTATCCCTGCTCTAGGTTGGGGTGTGTGAGAGATGGAGTGGGGGTAGGAACATGAACTTTGGAAGCACAGAGTTGATGGGATGGGGTGCGTAATACTATGGGAGCGGGAAAGGAAATGGGGGTGGGGGAAGGGTGGTGAAATTAAAAAAGTCAGCCACTGAAAAATAAAATAAATAGTAGTACAAAAATAAATAAAAAACTGAAGAGAAAATAAAGTAAAGAAGGTCCCATGTTTTAATAAACTTGGATTGTGGGGTGGGGTAGCTTCTTGTGTTTCCCAAGGTGCCAAGGATGTGGTAGTAGTGAGGGAAGGCACATTTGGGATTGCTTTTGGCCCTACCCTGGAAGGGAAGCCCCAGCTCATAGGGACTCAATCTGGCCTCCTACCTTGTTCCCCCTATACCCTGCCAGACCCCACTCTTGGCTAACTGGCATGTGCTGTGCAGACTGCTTGCATGGGGTTGCAACCCTGGAGGTGGGAAGGTCACACCTTTGGGAGCAGGAGGGGGAGCTGACTTGGTGCCAATACAGCCCCTTGGCAGTAGAGTTCAGGGGATACAATGTTTGTACACACAGAAGAAGAGGGTGGAGAAGGGGACATTGCATCCTGGGATGCTGGTGGACTGCAACTTGGGCACCTCATCTGTGGGGAGTGGCCACACATAATGGAACACGAGCTGGGTATCATGAATTGGAGATAAACCTGTCCTCAAGTGGTGTAACCTTCAGCTGCCTAAAGCACGCTTAAAAATAATTTCAGTTGTTAGTATATGGACACTCCAGGAGTTAAGAGCTCCAGCAGCCATCTAAAATTAATGTGCAACAGGGCCCCAAAAGCACTCTTTCTACAGCATAAGCACTCTTTTATTCCCTCCCTTTTATTTATCTAGTTCAATACTGAGTCAAAGTCCATGGAAGTCAGGGCACTCTGTGGACTCGCAGGTAATGAGCTATAAATGCTATTCACTGCACTTCTGTCAATAAGACTCTGGAAGCCTCAACTCCCCTGACTTGTACACGTACCTGTTCATCCTGCATAGTGGGTGTTACCTGAACATGTTCGTGTGATTGAATACAATGCTAAGCTTTTATTCCATGCACTGGAGCTGGCACTGATGGTTTCTGTGTTCAGGATTTTGGTGTAATGTTTGGTTTTGCTGCTTCTACTTCATCTACCCTAAAGCTTCCTGTTCTTGTTTTTGACCTAATAAATGTGACCAGGATCTTAAAAGAATTGGAGGGCTTGGGTTCTGTTCTGCGACTTGGTGAAGTTTAACATTAGCAAGTGTTTAAAATGAAGTGTTTTGGTCATCAAAACAATTTCTTGCATTACAGAGTAAGGTAAACATTCCTATGCTGCTGACATCTAAAAGGAGAAAGGCTTTGCCAGACAAACTTGATTTTCTAGAAAGAATAGGAAATACTAAAGATGCTGTTTCAAAGAACTTGACCCTGGCAGGCCACTGATTCAGGCCTGTTTATTTTTGGCAGCTGCTTTCCCGAGACATTTGAAAACTGTACAGTTTCCTTTTATTTTAAGTAAATAAGTGAGGTTTGGGCATGAGAAGACATGGCCCCAGCCATCAAAGGGATACCTGCTGATAACTGCTGTAAAGGTCCCATTTGCCACTCTGCAATTCACAACATATTTCTCTATGCACAGTGCTGCCATCTATCACACTCTGCCTCCTGGTTTAAGCAGGGGATTGAACTAAATGATCTCTCGAGGTCCCTTCTGGCCTTTTCTTTCTGTGACTCTGTATGAGCTTATCATTTCAGGAGGCCTGGTCTTTTACTGGCATGAAGCTGAGGAAAAATGTGTTGCTATGTCTATTCTTCAAACAGGCTTATTTGCTATGGTGAACTTTTCATCTTCGTGAACAGGCCTTGGCTTTCACTGCATGTGCACATTGCCCTTTTGCAGGATGATCCAGTAATATCTCGATATTATTGCATTCAAAGGTTTCAGAGATGATATCTAGCATGTATGTCCAAGTTTGGCAAGCGTTGAACAATGCGATCACATTGTGAATTGGAAGTTTTCCTTAATCTGTCTCCAGAAAGCTGCAGCAATGTCTCACTTATATACACGATAGTGGACCGCTTTTGGAATAACACCTGATTGCAATTTACTTTAGCAGAAGGAAGAGGTTTTGATTCATTCCTTTCTTTAGTGGTTTGCCCAGTTGCATTTATAGCCACATTTTTCCTCCTGACAAGTTTTGCCATTTACTTATATAAACTGGGTAAGATTCCCAAGATCTTTAGGGTAAGATTCTCCAAAGTGACTAGCAATTTTGCAAGCCCACCTGAAGCTCCTTTTAAAAGTGTAGAAAAAACCCCGTTTCTGGAAATTAGACCTCTTTAGGACATCTCCGTGTAGGTACCCAAGAACTAAAGTACTACCAATGTTTACTCGTTTTGGAAAATGTTGATCTGGGAATGTAAAAACCTGAATATTACAAACTCCCATGGAGTAGAAAGATTTCCCCTGACCTCCACATGATGAGTGTAAGAGCAGCATTTGTGGACAGTGGTTAGATGAGTACTTTACCAAGAGCACTTCCTGCTCTTCTCTAAGCTTTTTCACCATTTGTCTTTGGCTTGTCAAACCACCTTCTTTGCCTTTTCATTTGTATAATGTGCATTCATTTTTAGAGGTAATGGTGCTTTTTCACCTCTACTTATAATGCTATGTAGAGCCTTTATTTTACATTCACCTTCCAAATCTCCTGTCCTAATTAGCTGGGCACTTGATTTGGGGTGGGTGAACAATCTGGGTTCCACTGCTGGCATTTTGAAGTCTCTGTACAATCCTGGGTTCCTCTGCTCTCATTCTGAAGTCCCTCTGGACTTCAGGCAGCCACAGCTAGCAAGCCACAGTCTTGGAAAGGAATCTGTGTATGCATAGGTAAGCATTCGTCTGAGCCCCATCCATGTCTTTGCTGATGCAGGGCCTGGCATTATCAGTGCCTACAGTGATTTGTGTCATCAAAATTGCAGTTGCTATAGGTATTAGTATTAAATGGACACTGGGCATGTCTACATGAAATGCTAACTGTGCAGTAGCCTGATAATACTGTGCAGTAGCACATCACAGCTAGAGTGGCCATCATAGAGGACATTCCGGTTTTCTGTTGCTCTGTCCTCTATTGATACAAAACCAAATGCCTTTATGTCCTGTATTTTTCTCTTTTAGAGAATAATAGAGGACATAAAGGCATCTGGTTTTGTATCAATAGAGGACAACCGGACTGTCCTCTATGATGGCCACCTTTATCACAGCACAAACAGTGCTAATATGCTACTGCACTGTATTATTAGGCCACTGTGCAGTGGCTTCATTAAAAAGGCACCGCTGCACATTTAATGAATGTGTAGACACACCCACTAAGTTTAAACCTAGTTCATCATTGTAAGACTTGTATAGCAAGGTGCATGGGAACAGTTTTTATTTAGTGCTAAACGTTTGTTATTTGCTGTCTGTCTTTTCAGACACTGGACAGACTTGATAATCATTCATCCATAAACGTAGAGGATTATGATGAGATTAATGGTGAAATTGGACTTCCTGTGATGCCCAGGGAATGCTCATTTTGAAATTTGGGCAACTGACCACTGCTCAGGGAGGAAGGAGATAGGCCATAAAGATTGTGTTCAGAGGACGAGACATTTCTGAAACAGAAGCCAAAGCAGCAGGAGCCTTGATGCATCCAGACCACAGCTGGCCAGCTCCCAATGGGAGGGGAGGTGTCCCAGAGGCAGAGGCTATGTTGTAGACTTGGGCAGGACACTGGTGCTTCTGTAATAGAAGAAGACAAAAGCCTGGGATCCAGGTGAGAGACTTCTGACCCTGACTTGTTGCGGGATGCCAGGCTTACAGTAAGCAGTGGTAGCTGCACATCTCCAGCTGCCTATTCCCTTGCAGCCAGCTCACCCTAGGTAGGGATCTCCTGGCTGACAGTGGGTGCAACTCCTTTACCTGGATGGGACTCTCCCCTGTCTGGGCACCAGGGTTTTGCCATTGCCTGGCCTCTCTAGCTGCAGTTTTCTTCTTAAACTAACAGAAGCCCCCAGCTCTGTTATAGTGAGCACTGCAGTAAGAGGGCAGAAAGGCGCAAATGCTTATGCATGGGACCGTACACTTAATCCACTGTGCTAAAGTGGAGAGTAATCTGGGAATGGTAATGTATCAAGGGTTTTGGTTTTTTTGAAAAATGGGATTAGCAAATTGTTCCCCAAAACTTGGTTTAATCTGTTATGGCTGGATTTCATGGGCTTGCTCACCTTGAGTAAAACATGGACTGTCATTGCCTGTCTCAGTGTAATCAGCATGAGTAAAGAGCAAAAATAATATTGCCCTGATCATACAAGAGGCTGGCTGCAGTCAAATGTGTCTGACTGAGAATATACCAGCGATGCATCCTGATGGTCAAGTTGTTGAGAGACACTTGATTCACCTGCTTGTGAGTGGGGTGGATGAGAAGGAATTATTTTACTTCTAGGTGACACTTCATTCCCTCTATAAAAGGCAAAATATTTTATACTGTATTACATACTCACTTTGGATGTTCCATTGCAGTTTAGTTTTGTTTGCTGATGGAAATAATGGAAAACCAAAGCAGCCAAATAAGCGACTTGCTCTTGCATGCCCTCGATGATCTCACCCAGGAAAACTTCAAAAGGTTTAAAGACAAATTATTACACATTGACTTTAAAGGGAAAGATAAAAGGAAAGATAAAATTCCCCAAGGGCATCTGGAAAACGCTGACAGGATAGATACTACGAACCTCCTTATACAATTCTATGCTGGAGATGATGCAGTTGATGTGAGTATAGAAGTCTTCACTCTGATCAATCTCAGAGATGCTGCTGCCAAACTAAGAGAAGGGAAGGAAGGTAAGAAGCGTATTGAATTGAACATCCGTGATTCTTTCACCAGGAGTCTGTTCACTCGCTTACCAGAAGACAAACAATAATCAGTGATATCAATCGTGTTTGGTTTCTGGGTGTGTCAGAGGGTATTTTATTCCCCTAACTGATACTTGGCAATGGATGCAGCTAGTTTATGCAGTACATTCTTGCTCAACTATACATTAGTTGATGTAAATGTCTATTCCTGTATAATACACATTGCCTATTACTATTATGATAATACAATTAATATATTAACTAGTTTGTTGGGACTTAAGGTCGTTATCCCACTCTCAATCCTATTTACTGTTTCTTGAACACACCCCACACAAAAGTTTCTCTTTGGCTGCACTCAGACAGGATCTCCCTCTGTTCCACTGAGGTTGGAGCCACTTCATTTTGCAAAGTGCACGAGTCACGAACAGAAGCGGGCAGAGGTTGGCCTCAAGCACAGATCTTTCTCACACTCCCCAAACTGAAAACTCTTCTGATGACAGCTGACAGCAGTGTCCTTTGCACTGGGCTGGATAGGAATTAGTATTCGCATTTCACAAGCCTTTTTTCCTCTCAGGAATGATGCCAAACACATTTAAATAGGACAGACCCATCTTCTGTCAGTCCCTTCCTTCTCTTGGCATGTCCTTATGACAGAGGCTCAGTGTGCTCCCCTGGGGGACGGTTGCTCTGAATCTGCCAGAACAGGAACTTCATTTTGTCTCCCAGGTCATAGGGGAGCACCTGAAACATGGGCTACTGGCCTTTCTGGGGTGTCTGTCTTTCTGGCTTTAACCAAACTCTATTTCCTGGTTGTAACCAAAGACTGCCTCCTGGACCTGAGAAATCTTCCCTCTCAAAACATGCACACGAATCTATGTAGAAAGTTTCAGACTGGTAAATTAACATTCTCCAACAGAAGCCATTTTCATTCATTCCCAGCCTGCTCTCCTCTTCAGTGATTGCCTCTTTAACTCCAAAATACAAGTCAGTCCCTAGGTGGCTTTACACATAACGTAAATGCACTGTAAACTCTAACAATGGTGTTTTAATGTGATTTCCCTTTCAGAGCTGGAGCAGAATGAGAAAACACCCAAGATGCCAGTAAAAGGTAGGTGGGAAGGTACTCAGACACAGGGGGCTTGCTCCAGCAGAATACTTGTCAAAATAACACAGAAGTGAGTAAGCAGGAAAGCAGAGAGTTACATCAGTAAGATCTTTGCTATTACACCTGTGACTCTTCTTCGATCAGCAATCTGTTCACCTGTGTGGAATCAGAAAAAATATATGCCTTAAACTTTGATTATTTTAGTTATAAGATGACATAACCGCTTTGTGTAGAATTGCTGGCTCGGTACAGTAGAACAGATAAGGGCAAGTGTTTGTTCTTTGTAACTCTTCTGCAAATGCTTCGCTCACCGCGGCCTTGAAGGTAGAAAAAAAAAAAAAAAAGTATGTACAAAGTAGATTTCCAGGTGCAAGAAGGAGGTTTGTGAACTAACCCTATCTCCCCCATAATTCCCATCCTGATAACAGCAAAGAAATAATGAAGTAATATTATAGCCGCTTTTCATGCTAATTTCACTATATGATCACGTGAGTTGTAAGCGACTGTTAAAAAGTATATAAGCCTCCTGATTTTGCTCTTGGGGGGGGACCCCTTCCAAGTGCTTGGGAAATCCATGTCACTTTGGAACTCCCCCTACAGCTGTAGTTTCTTTTGAATAAAAGCTTCTGCTGACCTGACCCAAAAGTACTCTGTGTGTGTTTCCACGACAATTCCTGGTGCCGTGACTCGGATCCAGAACACAGGCTGAGGAAGGAGGACCGCAGGCTACCCCCCCCCGAACCCTGAGGCGCCAAACTTGAGAGGTAAGAGACCTAATTCAAAATCTCTATTGGGGTTTCGGAGGAGGACTGCCTGTAGGCTCCCAACTTGGCCGTGGTAACTGGATCTGAACCTTGTTAAAACAGGTCAGTCTGAACCTTACTGCCGGCTAAAATTTTCTGTCTGGTAAAGGATCCCATTTTGTGTCTGGTAACGTACGTTTTAGGGAGAAACTGTTTGAGGCACCTTCATCCAACAGCACATCGGGCTTGTAGTTAATTAACTAAGGCGGTGTGGGGTAGGAGGTCTGGCTGACTGAATAAATGTGCATGTGTGTGTGTATTTAGAAATATGAGCCACTGACCAGGACTGAGACTACGGTTGGGCTCAGCCGCCCCAATTCTGCCTGACAGGGCAGTTTTGAAAGCAAGGGGGCCCAACTGGAACCTCGTGACCCAGTGGACAGGGCTTATTGAATGAATGTGTGTGTGTATTTAGAAATATGAGCCACTGACCAGGACTGAGACTACGGTTGGGTTCAGCCGCCCCAATTCTGCCTGACAGGGCAGTTTTGAAAGCAAGGGGACCCAACTGGAACCTCGTGACCCAGTGGACAGGGCGTCTGAGTGATTTTGTCTTTTCCAAACCCCTCGTCCCAGTAGCTTCTGCCGAAAGCAGGAGTGAAAGGATCCCTCTAGTGTTTCCCTCCCCATTTCCATTTTATGAGCCGGTGTCGGGTCAGAAGCCTTTTGTCTGGGCAGTGAAAAACTGCGGGGCAAGGCACTGAGCGGCCCGGACATCCTAAATAAGCCTCTCCTACGTCTCCCTGTGTGACTGAAAATGGGAACAAGTCAGTCTAAACAGGTTCCTGTCCCCCCTAAGGGGACTCCGGCGTACTTTATGTACACACACTATTCTCCCGAGACTTGCAAGTACCTGGATAAGTGGAACTGGTATACTAGGGATGATCCTGTGAAACATTTTCCACAGGAAGGAACATTTGATCAGGATAAAATAGTGCACTTGAGAGGGGCGTTAGAGTCCCGTGGATCCAAAACACCACAAAACCAGTGGGACGCGTTCTTTTATTGGTATGATGAAATGTCCAAAAGGCGGACAGAATCTCAAACTAGGAGCCTAAAAGACTCTCAAGAAAAATTAAAACAGCAGTTAAAAGCTGTTCGGGAGAAATTGGCTGCTCCCCCAAATTACACGCTGGCCACCGCTCCAATGTATCCAGCATTGCCTGGGGCGCCCCCACCACCGGAGCCAGCAGAGGATATCCTTGACCTTTGTTCGAACCCCGCTCTCCTGGGACTCCCACATCAGCAACAACCGGTTCAACATCAGGCTGCAGCCCAGGCTAGTGACCCATTAGCTGAAGCTCCTTCAGTAAATCCATCCACGGAGCTTAATAGTCCGGACTCATCCACCATATCTGCCACTCAATCATCACCAGTGTGGCAATTTACTCCTGGGTCACAACCCACCACAGGTGTATTTAGAAGAATGGGAATAGGCATGGAAAGATCTCCCATCAATCTGAGATCCCGAACTGCACAAGTTTACCCCCTAAGACAAATGCCAGGCATTGGCAACGATGGACAAAATATAGTAACTGTGCATGCACCCTGGACTCCAGGTGATCTCTACAATTTAACTCAAAAGTTCCCAAAAATCAGGGAAGACCCAGAAAAATTTCAGGAAGAATTGCAGACTGTTATAAATTGTTATAATCCAACATGGGCTGACATTAATCAGCTCATGCGATCCATTTTGCCCAAGGAGACTATGCTACGTCTGTACGCTGCCTGTACTTGGCCAGATCAAAACCCAGGGATTGGCCAAGACTTTATTGACAAGAGAAATGCTTTGGTTCAGGCAGTTCTCACAATTTGCCCAAAAAAGGCAGACTGGACCAAAATAAATACCTGTAAACAAAACAAAAATGAACACCCCAGTGACTATTTAGAACGCCTCAAACAGGCATTTGAACGATACTCAGGAATGGATAACCCAGTCGGAAATGCTAAACAAGCAATAGTGGCAGCATTCGTCCAGGGACTTAACCCTAAAATTGCTGAGAAAATTCAAACAGTAATTATTGGCTGGGAAACTAAAGATTTGACCGAAGTCCTTGCTGCGGCTAACCATTTTCATAACAAATTGGAACGGTCTAAAGACAGTGCCGAGTTTAAGTTAATGGCCTTACAGATTTCTCAGTTGCAGGGTCCAGGTAGAGGAAGGGGACGAGGACGGGGAAGGGGAGGCCCGGGTAGATTCAGGGGAAGAGATAGATCCTTGAGCCCACAAAACCCAGGCTATGGGAACCAATGTCATTATTGCAAGCAAGAAGGACATTGGAAATCAGAATGCCCCAACCGCCCCGGCCAAGGACCCAGACCCCAGCCCCCACCTCCACTTCCTGTCAATTTTCCCAGTGTTGAATAGGACAGCCTGAGGGACAGTGACATCATTGCTCCTTTGCTTGCTACTGACCAATCTGGTCCGTTTGTTGAATGCCTTATTTCTGGTAAACCTGTCTCCTGTCTTGTCAACACCGGAGCGTCCCGCTCCACGCTAAAGGCTGCTGAGTTTCCTTTTCTACCTTATTCTCCTGAAACTGTAAATGCTGTCGGTATAGGCGGACAACCTATCCCACATCCCGTCTCTGAACCTGTCTCCATCTCTATTGGCCCTTTGTCTGAAAATCATGCCTTTCTTCTTAGCCCCTGTGCACCTGTCAACCTTCTTGGTAAGGACTTGCTGTGTAAACTGGGATGCGTGATTTATTGTAGCCCAGATGGTGTTTACCTTGAGGTACCGGAACATAGGGAAACCGAGCTTGTGGCTTTGCTAACCCAGGAGTACTCTGATTCTGACACTTCCTTCTTGCAAGAGGAACTGTTGGCACGAGTACCTCCACAGCTGTGGTCCACCCATGCGAATGAAGTGGGGCACATGCTGAGTGCTGAACCAGTGCATATCATCCTGAACCCTGCCAAGCCACTTCCTCGTGTCCCGCAGTACCCCATCTCAAAGGAAGCTGAGGAAGGGATCAAGCCTGTCGTTTCCTCACTCCTTGAGCAAGGGATTATTGTCCCAATACGCTCCCCTTGCAACACACCTATCCTACCTGTCAAAAAACCTGGTAAAGATACGTATCGCTTTGTGCAAGATCTTCGAGCTGTAAATGCCGCTGTGTTACCCGCTTTCCCCGTGGTCCCTAACCCTGCCACTATTCTTTCCTGTATCCCTTCAGATGCTACATATTTCACAGTAGTGGATCTTTGTTCTGCTTTTTTCTCTATCCCTGTTCATAAGGATAGCCAGTATCTGTTTGCATTTACTTATCAGGGATTTCAATATACCTGGACAAGACTCCCTCAGGGATATACAGAGTCCCCAACCCTGTTTTCCCAGATCCTAAAAAAAGATTTGGATCCTATCACGTTCAAAGGGGGGTCCACCCTTGTTCAGTACGTTGATGATCTATTGTTAGCCTCGCCCACTTTAGAGGCCTGTGAGCAAGATACTTTGACACTCCTCACAGCTTTAGCTCAGAAAGGCCACAAGGCCTCAAAATCTAAATTGCAGCTCTGCAAGTCTAAGGTACATTATTTAGGGCATGATATCTCAGCAGGAGAACGACACCTTTCCCCTAGTAGAGTTGAAGCTATCCTCAACATTCCCAAACCTATGACTAGAAAACAGATGAGGGGATTCTTAGGTGCAACGGGTTATTGTAGACAGTGGATCCTGGGTTATGCTGCTTTCGCAAAACCCTTGCAAGCATTCACTCATGATACCACCCCGGAACCCCTCCCTTGGACTCCTGAAGCCGAACAAGCATTTGTGGTCCTTAAGCAAGCCCTCACTCTTGCTCCTGCTCTTGGACTTCCTAATTATAAGAAACCCTTTACCTTGTTTTGTCATGAACGGGAAGGAATCGCTTTAGGAGTACTCACTCAGCTGCATGGTGAAAAGCATCGCCCAATTGCATATTACAGCTCTGCCCTTGATCCCGTAGCTGCGGGACTTCCTCCTTGCCTCCGTTCAGTTGCAGCTGCTGCCTTGTTGGTTGAAAAGGCAGATTCTCTAGTTTTGGGACACTCTTTAACCGTTGCAGTTCCACATGCTGTGATGGCCCTTCTGCTCAAGGGCAAAACTCAGCACATTTCCAATTCCCGTCTTACTAAATATGAGAAACTTCTACTGTCAGCTGCAAATGTAACCTTAAATCGCTGTTCAATTCTGAATCCTGCGTCACTTCTGCCTATTGCCTCTGATGGTGAGCCTCATGATTGCCTGTCTATCACAACTCAATTGTTAACCCCTCGAACTGACCTCAAGGACATTCCTATCCCGAACTCTGACCTTGTTTTGTTTGTTGATGGTTCCTGTCTTAGAAATGATGCAGGCAAATTAGTTGCGGGATATGCAGTATGCACTCAGTATGCTGTTTTGGAAGCCTATTCTTTACCCCAAGCTCGTTCTGCTCAAGTTGCTGAACTCATTGCTTTAACACGTGCTTGCATTCTTGCAAAAAATCAAACCACAACCATTTATACTGACTCTAAGTATGCTTTTGGTGTTGTTCATGATTTTGGACAAATCTGGAAACAAAGAGGGTTCCTCACTTCATCAGGGACCCAAATCAGTCATGGTTGTTATGTAAAAGCGCTCTTAGAAGCTGTTCAATTGCCTCTTGCTATTGCTATTGTTAAATGTAAAGCTCATGAGAAACCGTTTGATGATGTCACACGAGGAAATGATCTGGCAGACCGTTCTGCCAGAAATGCGGCCCTTTCTGGCCCACAGGCTCCTAACTCTGTTTTTGTTTGTTTTTCAGCAGACCAGTCTCCTTTGGCTAGCCTTTCAAGTCTGGCCCTTCTTCAAAATCAGGCCCCAAAAAAGGAAATAAATGACTGGCTGCGTGCAGGATGTTCACTGCACCCCGACTCTCTCTGGCGCTCCCCGGACGGCCGCCTGGTGGCGCCTAGAGAGCTTTTGCCACATCTTGCTCGTTTAACCCACTCTGTGGCCCATACGAGCAAGGGAGGAATGATTGCTACAGTACAAAGAAATTGGTTTGCCCCAAATTTTCCTTCCATGGCACAACAGTACTGTAGCTCCTGTCCCATCTGCTTAGCTCACAACATTGGGCAACGGGTAAAAACGACACCCGCAGCCCATCCCCCTCCATGGGGACCGTTTGTAAATCTGCAAATTGATTTTGTGCAGCTACCTAAGTGCTGTTCTTATGAATACATTCTTGTTATTATTGATGTGTTCTCTGGATGGGTGGAAGCCTACCCATGCGTACGTGCTGATTCCATCACTGTAGCAAAGAAATTGCTCAAAGAATTCATCCCTAGATTTGGATTGCCTCTCACAATAGATAGTGACCGTGGCACCCATTTCACAGGACAGATAGTAAAAAACATCTGCCAAGCACTCAACATACAGCAACACCTACACTGTAGTTATCATCCACAGTCAAGTGGTGCTGTAGAACGTAAAAACTCTGATTTAAAAACGCGCATTTCGAAGATTTGTGCTGAAACAGGCCTCAAATGGCCTGATGCACTGCCCATTGCTCTTATGCACATTAGAAACACTGTTAACAGAAAACATGGCCTAACCCCTTATGAAATACTCATGGCACGACCCATGAGGATGCCAGCTACACCACCTGTTGCCCCTCACCAAACAGACCTACAATTAACTGATGAAACTGTACTAAATTATTGCAAGGCATTAATGAAGTATGCCAGGTCTGTTCATTCACAGGTCCAAGAAGCCTTACCTCAACCACCGGATGTTCCCTGTCACAACCTCGAACCAGGGGATTGGATCTACGTAAAGGTCTATCAACGGAAAAACGCACTTCAACCCAGATGGAAAGGACCTTTCCAGGTACTTCTAACCACTAATTCTGCTGTTCGTTGCCAAGGTCACCAAACGTGGACTCACGCCTCGCACTGCAAGAAGGTATCACCTCCATTGGACCCCAAAGCAGCTGTATTCCAACCAAGGTTGGGATCTTTCCCTGAGGCCAAGGACAAAGACCCTCAGGACCTCACTCAGGCAAGTGAGGAGCATCAGGGTGCAAGTGCTAGTAACCTCTTCCCTGCACCCAACACCTCAGCCCAGCCGGATTCATCAGTTGAAGAACGAAGATATCATCTTCGGCCTCGAAGAAAGTGAATGCTCCCATTCGGAAGATCACCACCGCGATCAAGACCAAGAGCCAACATTATCAGTCCTTTAGGTAACTTGAGCCCAGAGGACGAAGAAAGACTTTGGCTGCCATCCTGGGTTTGGCTGGTAGTGTTCTTTTTCTTACTGGTGCTGGTTATGTTTGTTGTTAAGATTCTTTGTCCCTCCTGTATCTAAAAATGGCACTGAAATCCTTATATATCACACTTGGGTATCTCAGTATCACCCAAGGGGGGTGGGAGAAAAATTTGTATTTGCAGATCTCCCATGCGGTGGCTCAAGCTGGAAATAAAAGTGACTGCTGGATATGCTCTCACAGCCCAGCACACCTACACCAAGGAATCCCAATGATCGGAGTACCAATATCCCTCCAGCAATGGGGAACAATAAACGGCGGCTTCGTTAGACACTACTCGTTAGCTGCCCATCGGTCCGCTCCTAAAGAATGGAGGGCCGCCCCTGCTAACTGGATAATCTCCCCAAGAGTAGAGGCGCCTTTCTGTTACAGATCCAACAACACCGGAGCTTATAATAAAGCCACACCTGTAGGACACTACCCTCATTGCCTAACTACTCTAGATTATAGCCCTAGTAGCACCAGTGGAATCCTGTTGGGTAACGTACCCTCTCTCAATTGTACAGGATTCATGGTCTACAACTTTTCTAAGGAACCTCATGTTGCTCTCATTGCAAACAGATCAGAATTTTACATTCACTCCAATTTTACTTCTTGTAATATATCTCGGTCCAGCAGAATAACAGCTGAACGTGGACCGTCCTATACGATGCATATCAATCGAAAGTGCCGGATAGGGCACAACAACTGCCGAGATTTGAGTACCCTTTCTGCCCCAGGCCTTTACTGGCTCTGCGGAAACAGGGCTCATAAAATCTTGCCCTGGAATTGGGTGGGGGCATGCACTCTTGGACGTGTTATCCCTGGTTTCGAAATGCATAGTGCAATATATCTGGAACAAGTAAAAAATTTCAACCATCACATGAAAAGGGCGGTTAACCCCTTAGCTACCAGAAACACAGGGTTCCATCGATTTGTGAGAACCTTCATACCGTGGCTTGGAGTAAGAGAATTGGAACTAGCCATAATTAACATTTCAGCCACAATGGAAGCTATGGGAAATGCCACTGCGGATGCAATTCAGGCTCTGCAAAAAGAGATCTCCCAGATCTCACAAGTAACTATACAACACCGCATAGCCCTAGATTACCTATTGGTATCCCAGGGAGGAGTATGTGCCTTAGTAAACTCCACCTGTTGTGTCTATGTCAATCAGGACATGCGAATCGAAACTGACATTCGCAAAATCCGAAATCAGTTGAGGGTCCTACATCAAGTGGCCTCAGAAAATACTGACTGGGGTCTAGAAGAAATGTGGTCTTGGCTAACCTCCTGGCTCCCAGATTTCGGGGCCCTTGGCAAGAAAATCCTGTATGGAATATTGTTTGTCTTGATAGTTCTGATAATGTTCTATGTCTTAATGCAACTGATCCTCTGCTGCGTGAAAGCCAGCAGGGGAAGCTTTAGCAAGGCAAGAAAACCCACAGCAGAGTCTAGAATAATGGTGTTACAAAAGTGTGAGCAGATTGAAAGAAAACATGAAAGGCTGCATGATGAAATAGAGGGGCTCATGAGAATGGAAATTTAAGGCTAAAGTGAGACTAAATAGTCTCAAAGGGGGGGGCTGTGGAATCAGAAAAAATATATGCCTTAAACTTTGATTATTTTAGTTATAAGATGACATAACCGCTTTGTGTAGAATTGCTGGCTCGGTACAGTAGAACAGATAAGGGCAAGTGTTTGTTCTTTGTAACTCTTCTGCAAATGCTTCGCTCACCGCGGCCTTGAAGGTAGGAAAAAAAAAAAAAAAAGTATGTACAAAGTAGATTTCCAGGTGCAAGAAGGAGGTTTGTGAACTAACCCTATCTCCCCCATAATTCCCATCCTGATAACAGCAAAGAAATAATGAAGTAATATTATAGCCGCTTTTCATGCTAATTTCACTATATGATCACGTGAGTTGTAAGCGACTGTTAAAAAGTATATAAGCCTCCTGATTTTGCTCTTGGGGGGGGACCCCTTCCAAGTGCTTGGGAAATCCATGTCACTTTGGAACTCCCCCTACAGCTGTAGTTTCTTTTGAATAAAAGCTTCTGCTGACCTGACCCAAAAGTACTCTGTGTGTGTTTCCACGACACCTGTCCACCAGAATACAAGCAGTAATAAGCAGGGATCCTGGTTTTCCCTGATTAAAAATTACAAGTTCTCTAATACCCTCTCCCGCCCCCCCAAATCTATGATTAAAATTAAAGGCCTGCCCCAGATCTGTGTGCGGGACAGGGGTGAGGGTGGGTGCGGCCTGCAGGAACAGGCTCTCACCCTTCTGCCCTCCCCTGGGGCCTCTGCAGCCCAGTGGGTGCATCCTAGTGCTGCAGGAAACAACTAAGCCATGTGGAGAAGCTGCTTGTCACATGGCCCCTGTGCATGCGGCTGCAAAGAGGGTGGTGGTGTGTGGTTGTGCCACTCAAAGCTGCCGTGCATGCAGGGGACAGGTCACTGGAGCAGCACAGAGCTTGAATTGGCAAGCAGCTTTCCTGCGTGGCCGCGCTCTGCTATGCTGTACTGGGTCATGCCCGCCAGGCTGTGGAGGCCCTGGGGGAGGGCAGCAGGGTGGGTGCCTGTGCCCACATCAGGCAGCCCACGCCCACCACCACCCCCACTTCAAGCACTGGTCTGAGGGGCGCAGGTGCCCCCTACCCCCAAGCAGTGGACGCTACAGCAGGGAACTGGCCCCGCTCCCCCGCCCGCTGCACAAGACACCTACAGCCCCTTCTCGGTCCCTGCTGGGGGCCTGCAGCCATGCATTGTGGCCCTGCCCCTTCCCTCCCTACGGGGGCCTCAATTACCTATATACATGCACATGGCTCCTCATGCCTGAGCACCCTCCTCCGGCTCCCCCCAGCACCTTGCAGGATAGAACTCTTCCAACCTGCAGAGAGCTCAATGCAAACCCATGGGTTTCTCTGCTACAATGAGAAATTCACACTTTACTCCATTTTCCCATGGGAAACAGAAAACCTGGATCCCTGATAATAAGTAATGTCAATCACATTTGGGTTTTGGCTGAGTGGACCACTCTATGTAAAAGCTCATGTCTGTATAATGTGGATTCCCTGATAATCTATAGTGAGCCTATGAACTCCACTTCATCAACCTCCTGGATACTAAAAATCACGGACTAAATATAGACATTGGATTTATGACACATTATAACCTGCCTGACATCTGACTCCCCAGGTATCTCTCCACTTTCATCCCCCTTCTCTCTCTTCCCCCACCATCCTGTCTCTCACCCATTGACTCCTCAGTCTACATTTTCACTGACAACCTGTCTTGTATGCATACCAACCCAGGATCTGGCTTCTTTACTTTTCATTCCATCCAGGAAGAGCACACACCAACTGCAGAGACTTCCTTATCCTGACAAAGGGTTTTTGAACTTGAAAGCTTGCTTAATAATTGTTTTCCAAGTATTAAAGTTGGTCTAATAAAAGATATCAGATTCACCCAAAGAACCTTGTCTGCCTCTAAACTTTTAAAACTTTTTAAGTTTCCTTGTTTCATTTCAAAGCTGTTTCGAAGGCTTTTGTTTCATTTTGATTTCACTGTTTTGAGTTTGAAATGCATTAAAACAGCTACGAAATGAAATGCCGGATGAAATTTCACACAGCCCTAATATGAAGCTGTGTACAGCAAGGATTTTGGTTGCTTCTCTGGTCATGAAGTAGTAAGGGTTAACTCCCTTCCTCAGGGTTGACATGATATAATCAGCAAAAAGTTGTCATGTGCATGTTAGTTGTTGCAATAAAGCCCTTTTGTGGGTATTAGAAGTCTCCCTGCCTTTTCCTGAGCTGTGGGCAATCACAGTTCACAGGCTAGGAAAAGTTTTAAGAAAGGTGAAGCTGTCTTGTCTGGCTAAAGCCAGGCTCTTAAAAAGAAAGAGTGAACCATACAGAGAGGAGAAACTTAGTAGGGAAATGACACAGGACATGTCACAGCAGGAATTTTCTGCTGCCTACTGCTTCACCTAAACTGTCTCCTTTATATTTTCCTCCCTGTTTAATATGTACATTACATTTCCTTTGGTCTTACTCCAACTCTAGAAGTAATGTTTAAAACAGAGATGAATGCTTATTTTGGTAAAAGGTAAGGCATGATCTGTCACTTAAAGACTAACTATTTGAGGCACACAAACGTTTGTAGGCAACAACCTCCTTTATCATATGTCACTGACAAAGGAACCAGACTAATAAGAAATCTATTGTCATTTGTAATGTTACTGCTTCAGTGTTTCTGATGCTTTATGTGACTGGCTTAGATTACAGGGTGAAGTACAGATAACATATAGTGAAGGAGTACAAGATAATAGCTGACAGGAATGCTTGTCCTTGTGAGGCTGTGACTCTGCACAGCAGATACACTAAACTGATTATGGTAAATGAGCATCGTTCTGAAAAGGAAAGAGAACATGAAATAGTGGACACTGGGCGGAGACATGCAGAAATAATGAAGAAACAGGCTAGTTCTGTGATTACCATGAACAACCTTTTTAAACCTGGTAAGGATGGATGAGCACCACAAGTCATTATGCTGGTGGGAGCTTCAGGGATTGGAAAAACCATGACAGCAAGAAAGATCATGCTGGACTGGGGAGCTGGAAAACTCTACAAACAGCAGTTTGATTATGTGTACTACATCAACTGTAGGGAAATGAACCTACTTACTCAGGAGAGAAGTGTGGGTGACATGATTTTGAAAAGTTATCCAACTAAAAAGGAACTAGTTGGGCAAATTCTGGCAAATCCAGAAAAGCTTCTCTTCATAATGGATGGTTTTGATGAACTGAGATTTTCCTTTGATCAGCTAGAAAGAGATCTGTGCTCTGATCCCTTGGAGAAGAAGCCAGTGGGAATCATCCTGAGTAGTTTATTGAGGAGAACGGTTCTCCCTGGATGCTACTTGCTAATCACCACCAGACCAACGTCTCTACAGAAAGTCGGGCAGTATTTGAAGAACTCACGTTATGTGGAGCTCCTGGGGTTCTCTGAAGAGGACAGGAAGAAATATTTCCAAAAGTTCTTTGGAAATGAAAAACAGGCTTCAGAAGCCTTCAAACTTGTCAGAGAAAATGAAATTCTCTTCACTATGTGCTTTGTCCCTGTCGTGTGTTGGATCATCTGCACGGTTCTGAAACAACAGATGGAAAGGGGGGAAGAGCTTGCACAGGCTTCACAGACTGTCACAGGAGTGTATCTGCACTACTTATGCAATTTGGTCGAACCTTCTGGCAGTGGTTCAAAGTCACAGATGCAAACACATCTGAGGAGACTTTGCTCCCTGGCTGCTGATGGCATTTGGGAGCAGAAGATACTCTTTGTTGCAGAAGAAATCAAGTGATATAGCTTAGATCAGGTAGACTTGCTCCCCCTCTTTCTGAATGAGAGCATTATTCAAAGAGACATTGACTGTGTGAGTGCATACAGCTTCACTCACTTAAGTTTCCAAGAGTTTTTTGCAGCTTTGTCCTACATACTGGAGGAAGATGAGGGTCCAGAGAAAGATTCAGCTATTTCCAAAAGACAGGTGAAAAGTCTACTGGAGTACTGTGGGGAGTCTAAAAAGCATTTGAGGTTAACACTGCAATTTCTGTTTGGTTTATTAAATGAGAAGAGAATGAAAGATATAGAGGAAAAACTTGGTTGCAAAACGTCATCTGCAATTAAGTCAGAGTTACTGACATGGCTAGCTACATATTGCCAAGCAGCAAATCACAAGAGAGATGATCTTGAGGTATTTTATTTTTTGAATGAGATCGGAGAAGAACATTTTGTTAAGGAAGTATTGAATCATTTCACTGAAGTAGAGATACAAGATAAGACTTTTACCCAAATGGATCACAAAGTTCTCCTGTTTTGTATAAGGAAATGTCATAATTTGGAGTCACTTCTGTTGCCGTTTTGTGAATTTAACTCTGAAGTCCCCAAAGAAACAATATTCCAAAGACTGCTGAAGGGGTGTTATAAGTAAGTATTACCTGAATGCAGATCCCCACAAGTTTTGAAGAGATTAAATATTTTGCCTTTCCCTTCCTAACTAATAAATGGGTGGTTGGTAATTTCAGTTGAAATAATTCAATTATTATAGCAAGGTAAGGACAGCATGGAGGCTTTCTTAGACTCCCACCCACCGGAAAAATGTATCTTTCATTTTCTTATCATATTTGTTCTATTTCCTCCTACTTACATCACAATGTTTTCCAAATATTGTAAGCTGCTGAGAGCAGAGAACTAGGGAAGCTGAGCAGGCTTTGTCTCAATGGTTTGTAAGAAGGCAGAGAGCTGCTCACTGAACCAGTCATTGTGTTTGGAAGGACTTTCATTGTGGATCAAGGAGGTTATGATGAAACACCTGTGCAAGCAAGCAGGAACATGACTCTGTAACCCAGAGGTTAAGGAGCTCAGTTGGGTGGAATAAAAATTATGTTCTAGTCCCTAGTGTCATCAAAACTACAGCATTGTCCTTTAACAACCATGGGATAAAACCCAGAAGGAACCTGAGAATGTAGACCAGAACCATCAGTTTTCCTCCCAGCTGAGTGCCATCCTTAGAGGTTACATAGCCAAGCTCCTTTCTACTTCCTCTCTCCTGCTGACTCCTGAGTTTTGGGTGCACAGTGGTCCAGCTTCACTTAAAGAGGTGGAGTATGCCTCCCAGCTCTACTGTTTTGAGTTTGAATTCCCCTTAGACTGAGATGGGGCTAAGTATCTACACTAGCTGTACAGAAATACAAGAGACCTAACCACGTTCCCTTGATTCATGATGTTAGTTTCAGGTGCCTAATTTTTGGGGAATGTGTAACAAGGAGCCTGGAGGCTCCTGTTACCTCAAGAGAGAAACAGCAGCAGATACAGCTCAGGCAGCTGAAGAGGGGCTGGCTGCAAGAGGGAAGGCAGTAAGGAAATGTTGCTGCCTAGGCAATGACCTGCCTATTTAGTTAGAAGGGCACATGTGCAGCTAGTCAAGAGAAGCCACCTGATGGGAAGGGGGCAGGGTGTAGGGAGCATATAAGCCTGGGGGTCTGATCTTGGGGGAGAGGGGGGAGCAGTCTGGTCCTCAAGACTGAAGAGGAAATAGCTTCTAGCTGGGAGGGCTGCCTTATACCTGAGCTACCATGGGAATGCATGTAAGGGGCTGAAGGCTTCAAAAGGCTTTGGCCGAGGATAGAAGGTGCAGTTTGATTGTGCAGCTGGTGAGCCAAGGTTTATAGTTATAGTCAGTGTACATGTCTTCAGTTTGGATGCTGCATTGGAGGTCTGGGTTGGGACTGACAGGGATAGAGAAGATCCCAGGAGTGCCCCAGCAGGATAGGCAGGGTGGGGGCATCTGGTGCCCAAGCAGGGTGTAGACAGGGCCAGAGGGCAGAAAAGGCAGAGATACCAGGGCTAAGGGCCCTGAGCTAATGCAGGTGGGAAAAGAGCTGGAGCGCAGAAACTAGTTCTAGCACAGTGGGCCTGGGCTAGGAGACCCAGTTAGAGGAAAGGGGAGGAGACCAGAAGGCGGAGGCTCCAGGAAGGGAGAGTGATTAGACAGCAACATCTATGAGGCATGATAGTGGCTACAGGGAAGGTCAGAAGCCACAGATTTTGATTTTAAGGCTCTTAGTATGCTTGGGCATAGCTTGTTCGTGGATGAGGGTGCTTTCTGGCACCCCTGGGCAGCCTCTCTTTTCCAAGTTAAAGAACTACATCAAGATGTGACAGGTGGGAAGAAGGGGAGAGTACCCAGTAATCCAGAGGGAAGCAGGAGATGTGTGGCTACCAGGGGGAGTCACGGCCACCCCTTGGGCCTCGAGCTTGCTACACAGTGTCCCATCTAAAATAGATTTGCTATTTGCTTCTGGATCTTCCAATACATCTGGCATTGAACATTGCTTTGTTTTGGAAGATTTGCATTAAACTAAAGCTGTTCTAAAAGTTTAAGGAAAGGTTTGATCACATCATATAAGGCAGGGGTGGGCAAAATACAACCCACAAGCTGGATCCAGTCCATGAGGCCATTCTATCTGGCATGTGGGACCCCTAAAATTTTTAGACAATTAATATTCATCTGCCCTTGGTTCCTGTAAAAAATAACAGGACCCAAGGGCAGTAGGGCCCAGGGGAAGCCCTGGCAGGCTCCTACAACAGCAGGGCCTGCCTGACCCTGGCCCTGCATCCGGAAGCCCCAGGAGGGGCTTCTGGCTCAGGACCATGTGACTGCCCCACGCTGGAACCTCAGGTAAGGGGGAAGGGGTGTGGGGAGGGCAGGGAAGGAGCCTGGGGAAAAGCAGCCTGGGGAAAAGCTGAGCATGGGCGGGGGGGAAGCAGCCCCTCGCCCACCCCATGCCTGGTGTTGTGGCCACTTACAGCCCACATGGGGCTGCCTGTGCCTGCTCCAGACAGCCCTGCACAGGCTGTGAGTGGCTGCAGTAGGGAGCACGGGCCACGGGGCAGGGGAGGAGCCACTTCCCCCTCCCCATGCTCAGCTTTTCCCCGGGCTCCTTTCTGGCACAGAGGAAAGCGGCCCCTCCCCCACCCCATGGCCAGTGTCCTGTACTGCAGCCACTCACAGCCCGCGCAGGGCTGTCTGAAGCAGGCACAGGCAGCCCCAAGTGCTGCAGCCACTCGCAGCCCGTGGGGCACTGGCCACGGGACAGGCGAGGGGCTGCTTCCCCACCCCCACTCCACCCTGAGCACCACTTTGTAACCTGGCCCTTTGCCAGCCTGGGCCCTGTGCTAGCTCCAGGCTTGCCCATTGGGGCTGTGCGTGGTGACAGCAGCTGCGGCCCCCCCACTTGCCGCACTGGGCAGTGTTTGCTGCTGCCTGCCAAGTGGATGGGCTGCAGTTGCCACTGCCGACAGGTGAGCCTAGAGCTGGCTTGGAACTGAGGCTGGCAGTGGGGCCAGGTTACAAGCTGGTGCTGTGTGTGGGGTAAAGCGACCCCTCGCTTGCACCATGGCCAGTGCCCCATGCTGTAGCTGCTTGCAGCCCACGTAGGAATGCCTGTGCCTGCTCCAGACAGCCCCACATGGGCTGTGAGCACCCGCAGCAGGGAGCTCCAGCCATGGGGCGGTCGAGGGGCTGCTTTTCCCAGCTCTCAGCACCAGCTTCTTTCCTGCCAATGAGCAGAGGGTTGGGGCTGTGTGCTGCCCCCCACCTTTACCATGGGGCTGGGGGGCACTGGGATTGAGTGGGTGGGGAGCCAGCGGGAGCACAGGGCCTGCACCAGTGCCCTGGGGCCAGTGCCAGTGGGGCCCAAAGCAGAGCAGCAGGAGCGCAGGGTCCCAGCCAGCAGGGACTCTATGCAGCCAGGCCAGCTCCCCCCTCTCCCTGCTGGTGCAGCCCCGCCCGGCTCCACAGACCCCTGCCAACCTGTACCCTGCTCTGGGCCCCACCAGTGCTGGCCCTGGGACGTTGGTCCCAAGATGGTGACCAAGGGGCGGGGCACCTGTCAAGGAGCAGGGCTACCCATGCAGCCCTCAACAGCCTGCCAAAACTGGGTAAGCAGCCCTCCACCTGAAATAATTGCCTGCCCCTGATATAAGGGGACATTTAGTGTTTAAGAAATATAATGAAAAGTAATCCATCCATAGAGTAACAAGCAAGATTTGTTGTGTGTATATGTGTGTTGTACATATGTGTTTTTTCTTTTCTTTTTCAGGGAAGAACCAAAGCCTTCACCTATTTACCCGCTCTGTCAAGCACTGAAAGACTCAAACTGTAAACTAAAGAAGTTGCAGTATGTAATTTCTTTCCTTTTAAAAATCTTCTTAATATTGCTTTTATCCTAGAGATTCCACAGCTGGACCCAGTACTGTTGCGACCTTACTTGGGCTGAGTGAAAGGATTATTTTATTATACATTTAGCACACAATGCTCCTGTTATTGCATATCAGGGTGATGTTGGTGCCCCACCTTTTCCCTTTTTATGTAATAGTTCTACATTTTTCATTCATGTTCAGACTCTACTGCACTTTTTCCTTTAATAAGGACAAGTACAAAGTCCTGTACTTTGGAAGAAACAATCCCATGCACCAGAACAGGCTGGGGACCAACTGGCTAAGCCACAGCTCTGCGGAAAAGTGCCTGGGGCTTACAGTGGACAATAGGCTAAATCTGAGTCAACAATGTGCCCTTGTTGTGGAGAAAGCTAAGGCATACTGAGCTTCATTAGAAGGAGAGTTGCCAACAGATTGAGGGACACTCAAAGTTGGAACACAAGCACTGGGAATAGAGCAGACAGTTCCTTGAAGACTTCTTCATTGACAGAGGAGTGGACCTTAGTACAGGGTCTAGGATGCCAAGGGGTCTAGGAAAGGGGCTGTTGGGTGTGGCTAATTGTTAGGATGGCTGTGCTGAGTCCAGATCATGATGTGATCTCTTCTGCCTGTTTCTTTCTCCTGCAGACTGCATTGGTGTGAACTCACAGAAGCCAGTTGGGAGGATCTTGCCACCGTTTTTTCCCACTGGAGCCTGATAGATTTGGATCTCTGTCGTACTTTTATGAAAGATTGTGTAATAAGGCAGCTGTGTGAGTGGATGAAACATCCAAACTGCAAGTTACAAAGACTGGGGCAAGTATCGCTTGACTTCTCTGCATTTATTAAGTCCCCTGCATATATGTCGCTTTATAGGTATGTGACTGATTCCTGATGTCTACATCCAGCATTCATATGGGGACGCTGATGGTTAAGTATCTGCCCACTGACTTCATGGGTGTTTCTCCACAGGCATTGCCTGGGCATGTCTTGAAACTGGGTACAGTATGATCCCACAACAGACATGATTTTATAGTTATCAGTCAGACATTTCTGAAAAGTTGCCAAAGTTGGATTCATTTGAACAATGAAAACATCACAATCTCATGGCTTTTTCTTTTCCCTTTCATCCTCTCCTTTGGTGAGGAAAATGCCTGAAGTGTCTTGTGGAAGGAACTGTTAAAGTCTCCGTTACACATGTTGCAGCAGGGAGAAGCTACAACCCACTGTGAAAGACACATACACCCAGATGTGGCAAAATGCACTATCTTCCAGGGATTTCTTTTCTTAGGGTAGTCAGAGCTCCATTAATTTTTCCTTCCCACTGCTCTGGGAGCCACCATTGAGCTCCTGGTCCCCCTGCTGAGGGCACTTGCAGTTTCCTGTCCTTTCCGGAGAGGAGAAAGGCATGGCTTTTCTGTGGCTGTTTCCAGTAGATTAATGGAGATGCAGGAACTCCTATTCTTTTCAGTGGCAGTCAGTAACTGAAGGTTTCTACTCATCCCTGCCTCCTTGCAGAGGTTCTCATTGCAAGGGTAGATCTTCCTCATTATCATTACTTCTTCTCTCCCTCAGAGTTGCAGGGGGTGAGTACATCACTGATGGTGGCATGGGAGGGGGGCAGCACTGAGAAAAGATTCACAGTGAAAGGGTGCTTATTTTCATGGTGTGCTGCTCTAACAATCTTGCTGTGACATCTGGCAGCCCATGGAAGTGCCTCCAAGGAAAACTGGTGGAAGCTCCCTGATGTGGGACACCATGGCTCCATCCAAATGAGCGCAGCTGTGCAGAATACAGTGCCACACACCACACATTTAGATATACTTCATGCTGCAAGGGCACACTACCCATGTGTGCACTGCTCCTCTTTTTTCCTATGGGATTTTTGACCCCTGGATATCCATGGGTCAAAAAAATTCACAGAAAAAAAAATGGAGCAGCACACACAAGAGCAAAGCCAGGCTGCCCAGAGCCATGCTCCAGTTACTGTCCAATCTTCACATGGCAGAATCTTTGTGCTGCAGCCCCAGGAGACCCCGAAGACTGCAGATAAAGCCGTTAGGGCCAGGACAGTGCTGAACCCAGCCTTCCCTGGCATCCCCAGGGTAACTTTCCATGCACCAAAGCATGTATGGCATGGGCATTCCCTGGGGATAGGTAGCTGCAGTGCAATGTGTGCCACTGCTACTTGTCTCCAGGGAACCAAACATCCACACTCATCAGGCTATGCCCCATGGAAGCCAAGTAGAAAATATACTGTAGGAGAAAATACTCCACTGCAACACTTCATGAGCCCAGCTTCTGACTTTGGTGTTGTCCCCACTAGTCTCCAATGGGTTCTACTGCACTGTGCTATAGAGAGGCTTGGCAGGATTTTATATTTTTATCCATAAACTTCAATAAACGGTGATCCTCACAGACTGAGGGAAAGCTATTTCCATTGATAATAATCAAAATTTGTAGAAAGGGAACTGTAACAAGGAACCTTTAACCCTGTTAGTGAAGACTGGAGAAAGAGAGAGGGAGGAACAGAGGGCAGAGAGGTACAAGAGGAAAACAATGGGCAGTCTAATGACCCATAAGTGATTAGCTGCCCCTTTCTGCCTAATGGATCAGCAACTAAGCAATTAGCTTTTCCTTCCAACCTGCAGGTAGGAGGTTGGAGGGAGATAACAGGCTCTAAAATCCCTACCCAAAGGGTGGGGTGGGTAGTGAGGAGTGTTTGAGGTTCCAGCCCAGTGACAGTAGGGTCCTGCCCAGACCAGACAGGGCTGACTAAGCCTGGGGGGCCCAGGGTCACAGCTGCTTTTCCCCTCCAAACCATGGTCCCATAGCTTTGAGAATACCACTGCCCTCATCTTCCAGTCCCTGCCCACCAGGCTCTTTCCCAGTAAATGAACAGAATGATTTAAAGCAGCTACAGGGTTGTAGGCTGTAGCTGTGTTGGTTTTAGGACATAGGCAGACAAGATTCTCTGGGTAAATCTGATATCTTTTATTAGACCAACTAAATAGTTGGAAAAAATTTTCTTAGCAAGTTTTGGGTTTAAAAACCCTTCATCAAGCTAAGGAAACATCTGCAGTTGGTATGTGCTCTTTCTGGATGGAATGAATAGTGGCAGAAGAGCTGGGCTAGACTGGGAGTGAGCGGGGCTGGACCCAGGGCGATGGGGTATGGGGGGAGCAGGGCTGAACCCTGACCTGTGGCTGGAGTAGGGAGTAGGGCCGGACCCACAGCGGCGGGGGGAGCGGGGTGGAGCAGGGCTGGACGCAGGGTTCCCTGCTTGCCTGCCTTCATCATTCTTGAAGGGCAATTTGCTAGTATTAGATAAAAGTTGAATTCTGCCAAGCCTAGCTATAGGTTTTGGTTTGCTCAAAAAAGCAGTAGTAGCAGACTGCTGCTTGCCAATAATCACCAAACATTGAAGGGTAAATACTACAGAAGGAGGCATACTGTGACTCACAAGTCTGGGATGTCTGCCCCAGGTCTCTGTTGCCCCCAAAGGCAGAGCAATGGTGTTTTTCCTGGGAAAAGGCAGAGGACAGGCTTTACTGGTTAATTAAGGACATATATAATTAGGATAATAGGAAAGAAGGGCTGAAAGAGACCTCACAAGATCATCTAGTCCAGTCTCCTGATCAAAACAGGACCATCCCTGACTAAACCACTCGAGCCCAGTGTATGTCCAACCTACTTTTGAAAATGTCCGTGGATGGAGATTCCTCAACTTCTTTAGGTAGCCTATCCAATGCTTGACCACTTTCATAGTCAGCAACTTTTTTGTAACCTCCAACCTAAATTTCTTCTTCTACAGCTTGAGTTCATTGCTCCTAGTCCTGTCCTCCCTATGGCCACAGAGAAAATCCCATCTTCATCCACAGTCTCTCAGAGAGAGACCATCTTTAGAAAATGTTTCCAGAGGTGAATCTGGGAACTACTGACCAGTGAGTGTTAATTTTCTCTCTGGCAAGCTGGTAGACTGGAATAAAGAATTAACTCAGTCATCATGTGGACGAATACAATATGCTGGGGAGAAATCAGTACGGTTGTTGTAAAAGGAAATCCTGTTTCGCAAGTCTGCTGCAGTTCTTTGAGGGTGTTAATGAGGGGGAGTTATAATAGAGGCCTGTGAGACCATGATGGGTGTGAACCAAGTGACCATGGACATATAATTCACTGATTCCAGAACACTAGCACTTGGGGGCACGCACTGATATTGGATTTTGCTTGTTTTATCTTTACAAAATGGACAGAGACAACGCCAGTGTTTGACACATTCTCACAGGAAATACTTTGTTGACAGTCTGGCTTCTCCTCTCCTGGATTTTTTTTTATTTTCTCCTTTCATTCCCCCCATTGGTGACAAATAATCTTTTCCCCTTCTTGGGTGGGATGTGACCCCTCCTTCCTGCACCATGTCATGGAGAGGAGCTGCCAGACTCTCCTGAATGTGGGCATTATTGGCATCTGTCATTAACCAGTCAGTACCACATCCATGTTCTTTCCCTCCTGACTGGTCTTGGCCTCATGGTTCTCATCATTACAAATACAGGGAATGGTCTGTGTGCTGAGCAGGACAGATGCCCTACAGCCAGGGGCAGATCCTGGGGTAGGCAGGGTGCATCAGTGAGGATGCATCCTCCACCTCTGCTGCTGTTTCCAACTGATCTGGGCTGAGGGAGAACCCCAGATCTGCATGCAGCACATTCCAACCACAGGCTGCACCCATGTATGGAGCCAGTGACAGCGGCACATAAATTCCTATTTCCAGTGCCTGTTCTTTTGTAGTGGGGACAGGAGGGGGGGAGGGCGGCAGACAAGAAGCAAGGGCTGGAGGGAGGACACTGAATCCTTGAGCAACTGGAGGTACTATGGTGGGGCATGGGGGCAGAGAGAAGTTACTGTGTGTGAGGAGTGTGTAAAGTAGGACAAAAAACCCTGGTGGCAGAGAGAGAAAAGCCAGGGTTTGAAGGGTGCTTGCCTGGTGCTGTCATGTTGCCGAGGCAGAATTATGAGAGAGGGCGGAATTAATCATAACCAGGAGCTAGATTGTAAAGGTGAAGTGGAAGGCCAGGACAACAAGAAAGGTGGCTCAGCTGGAGTGGTGTGCTTCAATTATGGTTGAACTGGACACATGGCTTTGGTCGTACCAAGACTGAGGGAATTTAAGGATGAACATAAAGAGAGTTGAGTCACTCCGAGGGAAGGACACAATGTTGAAATGATGGATTGCAGCCTAGGAGCAGTCTTTGCAGAGGGTGTCCAGCAATTGCCAGAGATAACAGTGCTGGTGGCAGGAAGATGAGTCCAAGCTGTAGTTGACACAGGCTGTGCACAAACCATCATAAGACCTTCCTTGATACCATGGAGACAAGCACCAAGATGTACAGGAGTTAAGATGGTTTGTCTTCACAGACAGAAGACCAATTATGAAAGCCGACTGTTAGAACTGCAAGTACAGGGTGTCACAAGAAAGATACCTGTCGGTCTAGAGGAAGACCTGTTATACCTTATGATATTAGGTTGGGATTGGTCAGAGATTTATGACATACTGGTATCCCTATGTCCATCACAGGCACTAGAGGCTGGATTACTGGGAGTAAGAACAGAAAGTGAAGAGTCACTTACTTTAGAAGGGTGAGATCCCTTCAGTTAGCCCATAGAAACCCTTTGGGGGGACATTTAAGTAAAACGAAAACAGAAGCCTGCTTGGCAAAATGGTGTTTTTGGCTACATATGTATGAAGAGATTGAAGGGTTCTGTAGAGTTTGTGAAATGTGTCAAAAGGTTAGCAACCAGAAGCCACCAAAGGACCCCTTGTAGCCTGTGCCAATTGTAAAGGAGCCATTTTCACGCATTGCTTTAGACATGGTGGGCCACTGACTCAAAGTGCTGCAGGACACCAGTTTATTTTAGTTATGATAGATTATGCGACCAGATACCCAGATGCCATACACCTGCATACAGTTGCAGGGTCTAGAGCCAAGGAACTCATGAAATGGGTGGCCAGGGTAGGTATCCCTCGAGAAATCGTCACCAACCAGGGATCAAATTTCATGTCCCAAGTGATAGACAATTTATGCAAAGTTCTTCAGATTCAGCATTTAAGAAACTACTGTTACCACGCACAAATGCATTGGTAGAGTGCTTTAATGGGACATTAAAGGGTATGCTATGTAGGTGTGTTCAAGTTGAACCATGGAAGTGAGACTTACTAGTGCCTTCCTTGCTTTTTACAATAAGAGATGCTCTGCCAGCTTCATTAGGGTGCTCTCCTTTTGAACTAATGTATGGATGCTGCCCCAGAACTTTAGTGGATGTTGTGAGAGAAGGGTAGAAAGTGGAGCTGGAAGTGGAGTGGCCTGTGTTGGAACATGTGAGGGGCCTAAAGCACTACCTTTGGCTTGTGAGAATTCGACGCAGGCACAAAACAAACAAAAGGAAATATATGACCTAAAAAACTAGGGAGAGGGAGTTATGGGCAGGCCAGAAGGTGTTGGTCTTACTGCCCAGCTTGGTGAACAGTGTTTTAACATATTGGCAGGGGCCTCTCAAGGTGATAAGAAGGGTTGGACTTGTAGAGTATGAAATATTGCATTTGGGGGCCAAGAAAGAAAAACAAATCTATCACATAAATTTACTCAAAGTTTGGCATGAACCCGAAGTTTTGCTAATATCATCTGATCCAGAATTGGAGGAATTTGAGTGAGAAATGGTGAAAGGACACAGTGAGCTAGGATATGAAGAAAGGTTTCCCATTGGGGGTCATTTAAAGGAAGAACAATGAAGACAATTGAAACAGCTGATCTGGGACTTTTCAGATGTTTTCAGTGAAATACCCAGGAAAGCCCGAGGGTTTGAGCATAAAATTGTCACCAGAGAGGGTGAAGTAGTTCAAGAGAAATGGAGGAGGATTCTATATCATAGATAACTGTCATGGGGTGGGCCCCTAAGGGTGGCCGTGTTACCCCTAGAGCCCTATGACTGTGCCAGTACAGCCCACTGGGTACCCTCTATTCTCGCCTGCCATGTCTTGATGTCATTGTAATGAGTAGGGAGGCTGCCTTTAAGCCTACTTGGGCACGGTCTGGATGGACTTCCTTCAACCCCATGGGTCCCGGACCCCTTGTGGGTCCCGTTTCAAAATAGATGTCCCGGGAACACCCCAGCCTTATGAGCTATATGCGTGGCTCCAACTGCCCCTTTACCACGCCCCAGGCCTCGCAGGTGGTCCTGGCGTTGTCTTGCCTATGCCTCATTATAATTCGGTCCCTTGTCCTCACTGGGCTCTCTGCAGCCCTTGTCTTTGCACCCCTTGGTGCTGGGCTCTCCGCAGCCCTTGTCTCTGTGCCCGGGGTCTGTGCCTCCCCAAATGCCGTGCCCTCTCTGGCACTGGGGTCCCCACGCTGCCATGGGCCCCCAGTGAGGCCTCCTCCTTCCCCAAATAGCCTCACCCAAACCACCGGTCTTATAAAACAGCAAGCAAAGCATAAGCCCCTGGGCTATAACATAACACAAGCTACATAACGTGTGCTCAGCCCCTTTACATTACCCAGATCAGAACTTAGTCAGGCCTCTTGCTCTAGGAGGGCTCCTTCTCCCTTGGCCACCAGCAGAGAACTGCCTCCTAGTCCCAGTCCTGGGGTTTATATGGACACAGAGCTCTGCCCCTTCTGGCCAACTGACCAGGTGCAGGCTAATTTCCTCATTAGCTAGCTGCCATGGCAACCTGCACCTGGGCTCCTGTCTGGCTCTTTGGGCTCTCCCCAGGCAGTTTCTGCTCTTCTAGGAGCAGGCACCTAAGTGCCCTGCAACAATAACTTATTAAGGAGGAATTAGAAAAGATGCTAGCCCAAGGAATTATTACAGAATCCCACAGTCCTTGGCACAGCCCTCTGGTCACAGTGCCTAAACCTGATGGGACCCTACGATTATGTATAGACTTTCACAAATTAAATGCAATGACCCAGTTCAATGCATTCCCCATACCACAGGTTAGTGAATGAATAGAATGTATCGGCCAGGTGAAATTTATCTTGACCCTTGATATATCAAAGGACTACTGGCATACTTTGCTGAGGTGACTGACGACTCCTTTAGTAGGTGCTATTAAAGGTAGGAGAGCTCATCAGATTGAATGGGATGCTGTACACCGGAAGGCCTTTGAAGACATCAAACAAGCCCTATGCAAGGAAATGTTACGACATACCCCCAATTTCTGGCTTTACAGACAGATGCATCTGGTGTGGCTTTAGGAACCGTCCTATCCCAAGAAGTAGAAGGTATCAAATGACCTGTGGCATACACCAGCCAAAAGTTGAATGAACATGAAAAGGGGTACTCCACAGTGGAAAGGGAATGTCATGCTATTCGCTGGGGACAGGGAGTTTAAATTAATAACGGATCATGCTCCATTAAGGTGGTTGAATACTGCAAAAACCGACAATGCCAGCATTATGTGGTGGGCCTTAGTGCTCCAACCTTTTTGATTCCGCGTTGTATACAGGCCAGGGAAATCGAACACTGTAGCTGACTTCCTGTCACACTGTGACCCCGATGGAGGAGAGGGGATATGGTGAGACAAAAAGCCAATGGATGACAGTCCAGAAGAAAATAATGAAGTAAGAAAAAAAGAAGAAATGCCTAACAGCATCTTGAGGTGCAGGATATGTGAGGTAGGAGAAAGAACCCTGGTGGCAGAGAGAAAAAAGCTAGGGTTTGAAGGGTCCTTGCCTGCTGCTGTCATGTTGCCTAAGCTAAATGCGATTCAGAAGGAGTCTTTCTTCTCCTGGTGCTTCCAGCAGGGAGGAAGGAGCGTGAGCACTGATATAAAGAGAAACCTGGAGCAGACCAGAGGAGAGAGACCGGAATCAGAAGTCCCTCAGTCTGACAGTGAGAGAGCTGGGACAGCCCAGTGAGGAAGGAGGGAAAGCCAGCAACTGCTTTCTTGAAGCCAGCTGTAAGTTTGCAACAGACAGAGATACTGCTGTGAGAGCTGCAAGGAATAGTAAACAGCAGGAACCCTGACACCTCACTCCAACAGCACTACTGATAGGGAACAGAGGTGAGATCACAATGGAGGCTGAGGTATATGGACTATGGTAAACTAATTTAGTGTGTTTTTCTTATTGAACTCGGTAAGGGTGAATCCCCACAGGAAACAGAGCAGTAGTGGAGCTTAGCTGCCTGCATATGAGCTATTAGTCTGTATAGCCAAAAGGACATTCATTTGAAGTCCCTGTAAAGATATTAACAATGCCTAAACTTGCTTTGTTTTAAGTTTGAATTAAGACTCCACTGCAGCTTATCCTGTGGACCTTTCAGCATTAATATTGACTACTAATTCTCACCTAGTGGATCAGGAGAGCATATAGGGGAAGGTAGAGCCCTCATTACACTAAGGTAAATCCTAGGACCAATCTAACAGGAAGCCTCACTACCAGACTTCCCTTTTCTTTATCATCAAGTTGTGGCAGGAGAGAACATAGGCGCAAAGTCCCCTGTACAGAGAGAAATCTTGGGAGTCTTCCACTGAAGGGCTGAAAAATAGAGGCTAACTTAGGATAGAAAACCCATGGAGATTATTATAACGTGTTGTGACCTAATTATAACTCAATTTAGTACTAGACATATGATGACAGCAGTCTAATTATCATTAAGAAATGACAGAGTGGCAGGCAAACACAAACTCTAGCTGGCCCTGACTGTCCATATGGAACTGGCTGTCAGCTGTCAGACTGCCTGCAGCTGGCCCCTGCTAAAGTGCTTGGGTACAGTTGCTGCATGTACTCCTTCCCAGAGGCATTGGGAGTTGGCTACAGCCATGGCTGGGGACATTGAGTGGGGTGGGCCAATACTCCTGCTGGGAAAAAAGCTTGAGGTTCCTGACCAGAGGTTCTTGCTCCTCTGTTCAGGGTCACACTGATTGCTGTATTTGGGGTCAGGAAGGAATTTTACCACATAGTCAGATTGTTATGGGCTGGGGGTGGTAGGAGGCATATATTAGGCAGCATGGCTCCGTACCGAGGACCTCTTGAGCATATATTGACAGCATTTTATAGCAGGATGATATTGGCGTGCCCTTCCAGCCCTACTTCTCTATGACTCTATGACTTCTAGTGCTTTATCTAGCCCCAGGGCTATAGAGTCCTGTCTTCGAGTTTCCTAGTCTGGTTCTCCATTTCTAAAACTGGCTCCTGATTTCTTGTTGCCTGCTCCCTTGCTTAGCTCCCAGTGCCCAGGCTCTGCCAGAACAATTGCCCTGTCTCCAAGTCTCTAACCCCTGACTGCATCCCTGACTACTCCTAGTGTCTGGACTTCTGGCTCCTGGACTTCCCGCACTAGTGCCCTTACTCCTGAACACCAGCCCCCCGTGTCTGCATCATGCCTGTGACAGGAGGGTAGGAAGGAGCTCTGAGGGTACCTGAAATCTTGTGTGAAGAATTATTTTAGTGCTCCTGGGGGCCTGGAGTGTTGTATAGATTTCTTAGCTTTAAAAAAAACATAAAATACAATTATTGTCTCTTTGTTTAGAAACATGTTATCAAAGCACAGAGAAATCAGTGAAGAGTAAGGCAGAGAATGGGATTATCTGAGTATTGATGATGTTTTCTCTATCTCTCTGCCTCCTGCAGACTGAGGAATTGTGGTCTGGAAGCTGTTGGCTGTGAGTATCTCTCCTCTGCTCTCAGCACCAGCCAGACCCTGACAGAGCTGGACCTGCGCTGGGTCAACCTGGAAGATGGAGGAGTGTGTCTGCTGTGTGAGGGAGTGAAACACCCCAACTGCAAACTGAAGAAACTCAGGTGTTTAAGAGTTGGTATCCTTCCATGTGTGCCTGTTAACCTAGGACAGTTGAGCTGTTTCTACATGGATTACAGCACTAGTCTGAATGCTGCTATGAGAAATACTAATAATCTTCCTAAGTTGTAGGAAGAGACCTACTGCTGTGCACATTTGTCTCATTTGGGCAGTTAAGAAATTGGATCACACAGGGTGTGTCTCCATGAGACTACATTGCCATATTGCTTTGGCAACGCGGCGTCCAAAAATAACCATGTGCCACCAGGATTGTGCTGTACCAAATGCACAGTCAGGGGCACGTTTAAATGTGCCCATAGTTGCTCATCGTGCACTACATGCAGCACATTCAAAAGGAGGTCCACAGGTTATTTTACCTAGTAAGGGTGTTGTTACACAGTGCAGTTTTCATGAGCTAACTCTAAGAAATGTTATTTGGTGTTCAAGTTAGATTGTGCTGTGAGCAGTCGCACATTAAGGATTAATACCCTCCCTGACATGCACAGCTCTGACTTTCTGCTAGTGGGCTGGCACACAGGGGCATGGCTAGGAGTTGCTAAGTCTGCACCATGGCTCCTTGGTTTTCCAGCAGCTCTGTGCTGACCTGCAGGTCTCCTATGACTCCCCAGAGACTTCCTGCTCCCCTGCAGCTCACCACTCTCCACCTCCACAGCTACCAGTCAGTGCTCAACTCTCCTTGTCTTTGTGTAAATCCAGGGAAGTAGAATTTGGTAGTATAGATTGTCCTTTGACAGGAGAATAGTGGTGGGGGAAGGCTTGGTGCAGTCCAGCCTGGGCTGCTGGAGGACCTTAGATTGTTTGTATTGGCCCCATGGAGCAGAGTAGTGTCACGACAACACAAGCTACATGCAGACAAGGTCCTTTGGGTAAGACCAATTCAAATAGTTGGAAATTTTTTTCTTAGCAAGCTTTTGAGTTTAAAAACCCTTTGTCAGGCTGAGGAAGGCTGAGGAAGGTTCAGATCTGCGGATGTGCAGGAGGTTCAAATGCTCGTGGTTCTCATCACCAGGGATCCGGGTTTTCCGTTTCCCACAGAAAAACAGAGAAAACCATGGATTTCCCATTTTCATCAGCGAAAAAACAGATTTTCCCTTTTAGCAGAGAAACCTGTGTATTTCCCACTTTTGCAAAGAGCTCTGCAGTCTGGCAGAGGTCCAGGCTGCAAGAGCTGATTGCAAAAAGGGCGTGAAACCCCCAGCCTTACCTAGAGGGGAAGGGAGAGGGGGAAGGATGGAGCCTGAGGCTCTCACTCACCCCAGGCTTGCCTCAGGCTCACTTTCCTTCCTGGACCCTGTGAGGTAAGTGGGGCTTGGGGGTTGTGGGACAGGGCTGGTGGGGAAGCTAGCTGCAGGAAGCTGGCTGGGGGCTGAGAGAGTGGGGAGGTGTTGGGGGAAAACATGGAGTGCCCACTGGCCGGTGGCACATGGACTCTGAGCGGCATGCTATCACCACTTCAGCGAAGTCATGCATGGAGGTGCGGAGCCCCCTCGGGCCAATAGCGTGCCACTCTGGGTCTGCATGCCGCCGGGTGGGTGGGAGGGCAATCCATGTGGGACTTCCCCTCTCTCAGGCCCCAGTCAGGTTCCTGAAGGAGTTTCTTTGGCTTCATGCAGGAGCTAGGTTCATCTCTCCAGCTTTAGAACAGGGGTTGTCATCTGGGGGTACACATACCCCCAGGGGTACTTAGAAAACCTGTAGGGGGTATGTGCGGGCAGGCAGGCGGGCAGGGACGGAGTGTGCCCTGGGGTGTGGTGGTGGCGCCATCTCCCTTGGTGCCTTCCAATTATTTGCGTCTTACTCAGGGAGGGGAAGGGGCACAATGGCCACTGCTGGCCCCATGCAGCACACCGCAGCACCTCCCTGCCCCCCACTTCATCTTGCTCTCTGTGCCCACTCCCAGGAGCACAGCCAGGAGTGCAAGGGCAGCAGTGCCCCTCTGCGGGTTGCACACACACCACCTGGCCAGATGGGGGGCCTCGCATGCAGCGGCTGCCACTGCCACTGCATCACCGCTGCTGCGCCCCAAGCAGCTGTCCTGTGGCCAGTCACACATCTGGCTCCATGGGCAAGTGGTGCAGGGTGTGGCAGCAGCAGCATGGGGTGGTGGTGCTGGTGGCTGCCATGTGCAACACCTACTATCTGGCCAGCTGGGCAGCACGTGTGCAGTCTGCAGAGGGTCACCGTTGCCCTTGCCCCTCCAGCCCTGCTCCTGGGGGTGGGCACATAAACACACTTCCCCCCTCACCCATTCTCAGTCTGGTCCCCCCAGCTATTTCCCTTTCCCCCGCCCCGCCCTTTCCTGCCACACACACTTGCCTGCATGAATGTGTTTGTGTCTGCATGTCTGTGTCTGTGTCTGTGCCTGCATGTCTGTGTCTGCATGTCTGTGGGGCTGGGGGGACCAATGGTGATGTGTAGGGGGTGCACACAGGTGCATGTGCACCCCCTGAGTGTGTCAGTGCACCCCCCACGAAAAGGTGCTGCTGACAGTGTCGCCGCTCACCACCCCTGCAGCTGACACTGCCGACAGTGTGTGCGGATGGTCACCGACCCCTGGTCGTTGCTCTCCACCCATCCTACCGTGCCTCAAAAGTGCCAGCAGCATCTGCGGGAGCTCCCAGCTTACTGCTGATGTGCTCCTGCTGCGACTGTGCCCCCACAGCTGCGGGGGGCATGCATCATTCATGGGGGGGCTGTTATGGCAGGGAGTGAGGGGAACCAGCAGGGCTGGGGAGGAATTTGGGGGGAGGGGGGGGAGGGGGAGTGAGGGGCACAAGCAGGGCTGGGGGGGCCTTTAATTTTAATAATAGATTTTGGGGTTTTATCAGAGAATTTGCAGTTTTTATCAGGGAAAACCAGGATCCCGACTTATCACTACAAATACAGAGAAAGGTCTGTGTGCTGTGAGCGGGACAGAGGCTCTACAGCTGGGGCAGATCCGAAGTGGTGTGGCAGTAAGAATGCATCCCCCACTCTTTGCTGCTGTTCCCAACTGATCTGGGCTGAGGGGGAACCCCAGATCTGCATGCACCATATGCCAATCACAAGCTGCACCTAAGTGTGAAGCCAGGATTGGCTGGGGACAGTGGCACACAAATTCCCCTTTCAGTGTCTGCTCCTTTGTAATGGGGACAGCAGTGGGGGGTGCTGCAAGGATGACACTGCTTTCCACTACTGCTGTCTCTGACAATTCCCCATGCAGCTGCTCCACACACCCCCCAGCTGGATTATCTTAGGAGTGGCTCTGGACCTCCCTTCTGCCTGTCCTCCTCCATAGTGTCCCTTGATGACCCAAAGGCTGACGTCATGCCTCACCCCCCATCCATCCCTAGTTTGAAGGGCAGTGCATTTCAGTACCCTTTAGGAAATCCTGGATCTGTCAATGCTTGCAGCTAATGGTATGAGGGGGGGCTTTCTGCCTTTGGTCACTATTGACAGACAGTTGTATGCCATGGTCATCTATGGAGAGCAGCAGACCCAGGCAGAGTATTTATAAAACTAAGCAGCCAGCAAGAAGGGAAATCCAGTGTCCATAGAGAGAAGAAGAATTTGTATGGTCAGGTGTACCTAGAGGTAGTGGGGCATCTGGGTGGGGTTGGGGGGCACTTGTTCCTTTTTGATTTAAGAAAGAGGAGATGATAGTGGCTACTGAGGAAGCAATAGAAGTAACTCAAAGATTGGAGAAGACAAAAATAGAATAATAGAAAATCATGGTTGGAAGGGAGCTCAGGAGGTCATCTAGTCCAACCCCTGCTCAGGGTAGGACCATACCCAACTAGATCATTCCAGGTAGGGCTTTGTCAAGCCGGGTCTTAAAAATCTCTAAGGATGGAGATCCCACAACCTCTCTGGGTAACCTGTTCCAGTGTTTTATTACCTTTCTAGTGAGAAAGTTATTTCCTAATATCTAACCTAAATTTCCCTTCCTTCAGCTTGAGACCATTGCTCCTTGTTCTGTCATCTGCCATCACTGAGAACAGTCCAGATCCATCCTTTTTAGAACTACCCTTCAAGTAGTTGGAGGATGTTATTAAATCCCGCCTCAGTCTTCTCCAGACTAAATAAGCCCATTTCCCTCAGTCTCTCCTCATAAGTCATGTGCCCCAGACCCCTAAGCATTTTTGCTGCCCTCTGCTGCACTCTCTCCAATTTGTCTACATCTTTTCTGTAGTGGGGAGCCCAAAGCTGGACACAGTACTCCATATGTGGCATCACCAGTGCTGAATACAGGGGAATAATCATTTCCCTTGATCTGCTGGCAATGCTCCTATGAAGGCAGCCCAGTATGCTGTTAGCCTTCCTGGCAACAGGGGCAAACTGTTGACTCATATCTCATACTCATATACAGTGACTTATTGTCCACTGTAACCCCCAGGTTCCTGGCCAGAGGTTCTTGCCCCTTGCTCAGGGTCAGACCGATTGCCATATTTGGGATAAGGAAGGAATTTTGCCCAATGGTTAGATTGGTATGGGCTCGGGGTGAGATTTGCCTTCCTCCGTTGTAGGGGGCATGGCTCCCTACTAAGAACCTCTTGAGCATATATTGACAGCATTTTATAGCAGGATGATATTGGCTGCCGTGGTTCCCCTGCTTTACCTGTGTCAGGTCAGGTTGTTAGGTTTATGCTGTGTCAGGGTTAAGGGTAGTCTTGTGTGGAGTTTAGATTATGGTTATATAGGATGGTTTGGAGAGGAATGATACTGTCTCAGGTACAGGGTTGAACTAGATGACCTCTGGAGGTCCCTTCCAGCCCAACTCCTCTATGACTCTATGACTTTCTCCCTTGTAGTGCTCTGTCTAGCCTCAGTGCTCTAGAGTTCTTACTTTGAGTTTCCTAGTCTGGTTCCCCATTTCTAAGACTGGTTCCTGATTTCTTGTTGCCTGCTCGCTTGCTTAGCTCCCAGTGCCCAGCCTCTGCCTGAACACTTCTGCTGTCTCCCAGTCTCTAAACCCTGACTGCATCCCTGACTACCCCTAGTGTCTGGATTCCTGGCTCTTGGAGCTCCCGCACTAGTGCCCTTGCCCCTGAACCCCAGCCCCGCATGTCTGCATTGTGCCTGTGATGGAAGGGATATGAAGGATATGAAGATGTCTGAGGTCTTGTGTGAAGATTTGTTTTAGTGCTCCTGGGGGCCTGGAGTCTTGCATAGGTCTCTTAATGTTAAAAAAAATCAAATACAATGATTGTCTCTTTGTTTAGAATCGTGTTATTAAAGCACAGAGAAATCAGTGAAGGGAAAGGCAGAGAATGGGATTATCTGATTGTTGATCCTTTTTCTATTTCCCAGCCTGCTGCAGACTTGGGAGTTGCCGTCTGAAAGATGATGGCTGGAAGTCTCTCTCTTCTGCTCTCAGCACCAGCCAGACCCTGACAGAGCTGGACCTGCAGTGGAACAACCTGGAGGATGGAGGAGTGCGTCTGCTGTGTGAAGGACTGAAAGACCCCAACTGCAAACTGCAGAAACTCAGGTATATAAGAGCTGGCGTCCTTTCATGTGTGCCTATTAACCTTGGACTGTTGAACTGTTTCTACACTGGTTACAGCACTAGTTTGAATGCCACTATGAGAAATACTAATAATCTTCCTAATGTAATCCAGGTGTCCCCAAAATGTGTGTCCCCCTTCACCAATAGAAGGGGAAAGCCAGAAGGGCACATGTGCTGGGGATGGAAACTGCAGTCACTTTTAGTTCCCTCCCACCTATTGTGTCTCATGGAATCATAGAATCATAGAAGTAGGGTCGGAAGGGACCTTGTAGATCTTCAAGTCTGACCTCCTGCCTGGGCAGGAGGCAAACTGGGCTCAAATGACCCCAGCCAGGTAGGCATCGAGCCGCTTCTTAAAACCCCCAGGGTAGGAGCCAGCACCACTTCCCTTGGAAATTGGTTCCAGATCCTAGCCACCCTAACTGTGAAGTAGTTCTTACGGATGTCTAATCTAAACCTACCCTCCAACAGCTTGTGGCCGTTATTCCTTGTTATCCCGGGGGGCGGTAGGGGAAACAAGGTCTCACCCAACCCCTTCTGGTCCCCCCTAGTGAGTTTATACACGGTCACCAGGTCCCCCCTCAGCCTTCTCTTGTGAAGGCTGAACAAGTTCAGGTCCCGTAGCCTCTCATTGTAGGGTCTGCCCTGCTGTCTCCGGATCATGCGGGTGGCCCTCCCCTGGACCCTCTCAACGTTGTCCACATCCCTCTTGAAGTGGGGTGCCCAGAACTGGACACAGTACTCCAGCTGTGGCCTGACCAGTGTCGCGTAGAGGGGGAGGATCACCTCCTTGGCCCTACTTGAGATGCAGCTGTGGATGCACGATAGGGGCCGGTTAGCCCTGCCGACCGTGACCTCGCATTGTCGGCCCATGTTCATCTTGGAGTCAGTGATGACTCCAAGATCCCTTTCTGCCTCCGTGCTCTCAAGAAAGGAGTTTCCCATCTTATAAGTGTGCTGCTGGTTACTACTGCCCAAGTGCAGCGCCCTGCACTTGTCAGTATTGAAACATATCCTGTTTTCGTTAGCCCACTCTTGCAACCTATCCAGGTCTTGCTGCAGTCTTTTCCTCCCTACTAGCGTGCCCACCTCACCCCAAATTTTGGTATCATCAGCAAATTTGAACAGGTTGCTTTTCACCCCGTCGTCCAAATCGCTGATAAAGAAATTGAATAGTGCGGGCCCAAGGACCGAGCCCTGGGGGACTCTGCTGCCCGCTTCCTCCCAGGTCGAATATGACTCGTCCACCACCACCCTCTGAGTGCGACTCTTCAGCCAATTTGCAATCCATCTGACTGTGTAGGCATCGATGCCACAGTCACCTAGTTTTTTAATGAGGATGGGGTGGTCGACAGTGTCAAAGGCCTTGCTGAAGTCCAAAAGACTACATCCACGGTGACACCTGCATTCAATGCTTTTGTGACCTGATTGTAAAAGGCAATCAGGTTGGTCTGACATGACCTGCCCCTAATGAAACCATGCTGGTTGCCCCTGAGCATCATCCCCGACACCGGCCCATCACAGATGTGCTCCTTGATGATCTTCTCAAAGAGTTTCCCCAGGATTGAGGTAAGACTGACGGGCCTATAGTTGCCCAGGTCCTCCCTCCTCCCTTTCTTAAAGATGGGGACCACATTGGCTATCTTCCAATCATCTGGCATCTGGCCCGAGCACCACGAGCGCTCGTAAAGCCGTCCCAAGGGCCCTACAATAACCCCTGCTAGCTCCCTCAACACCCTGGGGTGGAAAGCATCTGGACCTGCTGACTTGAACACGTTCAGCCCCTCCAGAAGCACTCTAACCCAGTCCTCCTAAACCTTAGGTCTTGAGGCGTTCCCCTCGAGTCTGTCTTGAAACACGGTGGGGGAGTCCTGGTCCTTGCACAAGAAAACGGAGGTGAAGAATTTGTTAAAGAGGTCTGCCTTCTCCTCCGGCGCAACCACCAGATTGCCCAGTGCATCTTGCAGGGGCCCCACATTTCCCGGTGCCTTCTTCATCCTCCCTATATATTTGAAAAAGGACTTTTTATTATCTTTGATCTTGGATGCTAGTCCTAGTTCTATGTCTGCCTTTGCTTTCCTAACAGCCCCACTACAGGCCTGAGCAGTGGAGGTATACTCTTCTTTGGAGATAGCCCCCCCTTCCATTGGGTGTACGCTGCCTTTTTGGCAACCAGGCATTCCCGGACGTCCTTGGTGAACCAGGGAGGCTTTTGGGCACTCTTGCCCCCCTTGCTTCTTGTTGGGATTGTCACCCCTTGGGCCCTGAGTATCGTCTTCTTAAGGAGCGACCACTCATCTTGGGCACTGAGTTCCCCTGCTCTCGAGAACCCCAGTGCCTCTCCCACCAATCTCAACTCATTGAAGTTGGCCCTCTTGAAGTCTAGGGCTACCGCCTTGCTGCAGGCCCTTGTCACCCTGCACTGGATGATGAATTCCAGCAAGCGATGATCACTATCACCCAGGTGGCCAAGGACCTGAAGCCCCCTTACTGTAGCAGAAAGCCCCCTTTTCCTCTTGCCTGCATTTGCTCTCCCTTCTTTGGATATGTTTCTCTTTTTCTACCTTTTCTTCCTTCCTCTCTCTTTCACTTTAAGATAAGGAATTGTGTTTTAAAATTTGTATGTGTGCATTTTGTATCTCCCCTTGTATTTTGGTATTTTTATCTATTTGTGTGCCATGGCATTTGTAGCTTATATTTTATACTCCTCACCTTTCAATTTTCAACTAAATGTGTTTTAGTAAGTTATACATTGTAACAATGTTAACAATGGTAGGAATCAAACTGCTCTTCCTTGTATCAGGCTGGCCCCTGAAAGAGTGAGTGAATCAGTGATTGAATGTGTAACATGATTGAATGTGTAACATGGAAGCAGGCAGCAATTAACACCCGGGAAGCTGCAGATCAACCAACGGAAGAACTCAATAGAAGACAATGTAACAACCGGGAAATCTCTAAACCTCACTGATCAAGGGCTAGAAGCCCTGGCCTGAGTTAATCAACGCCAGAGACCAACTTCTAGGCTGAATATCTCCAGATCGACCACTCCCAGAGCCCTATTCTAAATTCATCAATGGACTCCCAAACCTGCACGTACATGCGGACGACCCCTGGGGCTGACAGATGCCGTCCAGTAGCCACCGAGGGGGGGGAAGTCCCACAAGGGTCAATGACCCCTGGATTGGGCAAACCTGAAAACTGGGGAGTCACCAAAGTCTGCTAAGGACAGATAAAAGGCAGTGAAAAGTGACCCTCAGTGGCGCCCTCTTGATCTCCAACTCGACCAGACCTGTCCAGCCAGAAGGACCAGCCGGCGACCCCCTTCTGGTAGATAACACCACGCTGAAAGAAGCCTCAACGACAGACTCCAGCACTTGTAGGATAGGTATACCTGACTCTGTAGCCTGCTACTGTGTGTGTGTATGTGCGTGCATGTGTGCATGTGTGTGGGGACCAGCCCCAAGGTTTATGATGACAGTGTTTCAATCCGCCTAATAAAATAGAATTTTAAGGATCCCGAGTTGGACATTTGTAGCCAACATTACCAGATCATTGCCTGTGGCCAGGACCAGGTCCAACAGGGCATTTCCTCTGGTGGGACTGTGCACCTCCTGGGTTAAGTGGAGATCCTGTATCTCGGCCAGGAACTTCCTGGAACAGTCCGACCTGGCTGACTGCTCTTCCCAGCAGATGTCCGGGTAATTTAGATCACTCATGACAACTACATCCCTTGCCTTAAGTGCCTCTGCAAGCTGGCCCCAAAATTCCCAGTCCAGCTCCTCCCCTTGGTTGGGGGGTCTGTAGTAGACCCCCACCGTTAAATCCCTCTCCCCATGACCCCCTTGTATCTTGACCCAGAGCACTTCAGCTTGCCCCTCCTCCGACCCCATTTTGCTGGCAGAGGATGTGTATTGCTCTTTGACATAGAGCGCCACACCTCCTCCCTTCCTTCCTTCTCTATCCTGCCTGTAGAGCCTATAGCCCCTAATGCTAACTGCCCAGTTGTGGGATGAATCCCACCACGTTTCTGTAAGCCCTACTATGTCTGGGTTTGAACTGGCTATTCTGAGGGCGAATTCCTCCTGTTTGTTCCCCATACTCCAAGCATTGGTATACAGGCATTTAAGGCCTTGCATAGCTGTGCATGCCACCCCCCGATTAGGAAGACTATCCAGACCCCTGTTTCTTACCTGGGCACTCCTTGCATGTGTCACCTGTCTTGCTCAGGTGGTGTCTCCTCGTCTTCCTGCGGCCCCCTCCCCCAGCGAGGCTAGTTTAAAGCTTGCTGTACGAGATCAGCCAACCTGAAAGAGAAGACACGCTTGCCTTTAGGAGAGAGGTGAAGCCCATCCCTCCCCAGCAAGTCCCCCACCCGAAAGCATGGGTCGTTATCTAGGAACCCAAGGCCCGCCTGGCGGCACCAACTCTGTAAGCGCCGATTGACCTCACCAATGCAGGCCTCATGTCGCCGTCCCTGCCTACTCACTGGAAGAAGAGAGGAGAATACCACCTGTCCCCTGTCTCCTTAAGCTTGGCTTCCAGAGCCTTGAAGTTCTTCATAATGCGGTTAGGGTTTCCCCTGGCAGTGTCATTCGTTCCCATGTGGATGACAACCATGGGGTACTGGTCTGCAGGTCGGATGTAGGCCAGGATCCTCTCCGTGATGTCCTGAACCCGAGCCCCAGGCATGAAGCAGATCTCCCGCATCATGGGGTCAGGCCGGCAGATGGAACCTTCCAGCCCTCATAGGATGGAGTCTCTGATGACGAGGACCCGGCATTTCTTCCTGCTGGTGTTTGATCTCTGCCCATTCCTTGTCACGTGGGGTGTGGTATTGTCCCCACCGGAGGCATTTGCACTGTCTTCCTCCATCACAGCTGCCAGAGCCTCAAACCTGTTCCTCAGGTGTACCTGGGGAGCTTCCACCACTCTAGGCCGAGCAGCTCTGGATCTGGGCACCTTCTGCCACTCCTGCGTTGGATGCGTCTCCTGCGGGAGCTGTACAGTGGGCGACCAGGCCTGCAGAGAACAGAAATAGGCATCAATTTCATCCTCTGCATCCCGGATCCCCCTCAGCCTGCTCACCTCAGCCTGGAGCTCCCTACTTGCTCCTCCAGGGCCCCAAGCCGGGCACAGGAGGGACAGGCAGGGGGACCATCAGGCCGCCGCCCCCCCCCCTCCCCCCCAGACAGGGGGGCAAGGGGCCACCGACCCCGCCACGAGCTCCGTCTGGGTGGAGGCCTCAGAAGAGCCCATGGCAGGCGGCAGTGCCAGGGCGAGGCCCCTGGCAGCGGTACTCCGCGTCTGCACCATGTCTGCAGAGCTGCGTCTACTGCTCTCTCGCTTGCTGGAGGTGCCCTTCTGGGCTGCTACCTCATGCCCGCCTTACGTGAACACCGGCACAAATGCTGGCGCACCCTTACAGCGCGGCTCCCTGTCGGGCAAACTAAGAGGGCTCCGAAAGGCTTCCCCTTTGGATCCGCCTCAGCTGCGCTCTACCTTCTGCCCCACTTACCTTAGGGGGAATCAGCTGTTGCTGCCCCCTCTGCCTCCTCCTCAGTCTCAATAGAGGAGGGACAGACAGTGATGTCTTAACCAGGTACTAATTTAATATAGGTATATATATAAGAAAGTAGTGAACTAAAGTGAATATTTACAGGTTATAAATACATATATGACTATAACTATATTCACACCCAAATACAAACAGGTAAGCATAATGGTCCCAAACCATATGAACAGATAAGTACAACAATAAATGGCACTCTAAAATACAAGGCGTACAGTTAACAGTTAATAAACACTTAAAAAATGCACAGCGTGTATAAACAGTCCAAAATACGAGATGCAAAAGTTCTCTAGTGGTTTCCCTCCTCTAGAGGATCTCTTCCTCCTGCCTCTTTATTGAGGCTACCTTTCCCAAGTGTCACTCCCCGGTGGGAGACCCATTGCCCCACTGACCCACGTATCCCAAGGAGCTGGGCAGGGCAGTGTTCATAAGCTAGTGTTTCTCCAAGGAAGGGCTCAGTCCAGGCCTCAGGGGAGTGGCGTGACTCACTCATGCATTCCAGTGGCTCAATCCTTCTTAGGGGGAGTTGCGGGCCTGGGCTGCCTTGTCCATACCCAGGGTCATGTCGCTCTGAATGCTGCTCCCTGTGCTCAGGAATCGCTCTGTTCCCTGGGCCCTTGCAGACCCACAGCAGGGAATGGGTCCCAGACCACCCAGCCCCTACTTCTCCAGGGACTTACGCCCTGCAATGACTCACCCCACAGTAGTGCTGACTCCTGTCCCCGACCTCACACTGTGGTTGAAGACCTGAGCCAGCTTGCTGCAGCTACCAGGATCCAAGTCCCTCATGGACCCTCTGTGCAGCTATACCTGCACCACAGCCTGGCCTTGTGCCAGGGTTGGAGACCCGAGCTGCCTCGCTGCAGCTCCCAGGTTCCCAGTCCCTCACAGACACTCTATGCAGCGATGCCTGTACCGCTTACCACTTCCATCCAGTGGCGGAATCTTTTGGGCTCTTCTGGATCACCAGATACCCCCACTGGGCAGCTCTCCTAGCTCTTCTTGGCCCCGGGACCAATTAGGGGGGACTGCAACTGCAGTTCCCAATCAAGTACACTTTCTCCTCCCCCCACTTTGGAGTAGAGGGGGAGTGGGCTTTCATCCTGGCTCCTCCCCTGTCTGTCTCTGATTGGTAGGTTTTGCCCCACCAATCACATTCCTAAGCCTGGAGAGCTGGGCAAAGCCCAGCAAGCCCACCACACTAAGTTAGACCTACCACTGAGAGTTTTTGTCTCATTTGGGCAGTTAAGAAATTGGATCACACAGGGCATGTCTCCATGAGACTCTACATTGCCTTATCTCTATGGCGATGTAGCGTCTAAAAAATCCGTGCGCCCCTGGGACTGCACAGTACCAAATGCACTGTCAGGGGTATGTGTAGACGTACTCACAGTTGTTCATCATGCACTGTGTGCATCACATTCAAAAGTAGGTCTACAGGTTATTTTACCTACTAAGAGTGTTGTTACACAGTGCAGTTTTGTTCTGGTGCTAATAGGGCAGTAACAGTGACAGTCTGTTTTGCCTTGCACTGCTGCTGATCCAGTGCATCACCAGCTCCTGCTTCCCCACCGCTGGAGCTTGTTCCATCTTTATAATCTGCTGTGTCACTACTGGAGCCAAAGGACACTGTTCTATCTTTTTCTTCACATCATGCAACTCCTGTCTCAAAGGAACATAGGGACTAGGGGTGTGCGAAGCGGGCAATATTCAGTTCAGATTCAGCCTGATTCAGGGGACAGTGACTTGATTCGCTGATTCGGATCACTGTCCTGATTCAATTCAGCTGAATCTTCAGATTTGATTCTGATTTGGAGAATCATTGCTTCAGCTATCGACACAGCTTTATATGTCTTTTCTACATACCTCGAGGTACCAGGCACAGCTCATGAATGCTGCAATGGTGGGGCAGATGGTGCATCCCACAGGAGCGTGTGGGGCTCCCCCGTGTGCTCAGCAGTGGACCCAGAAGTGGATCGAAAGTACTTCTGGTCCACTTCCAGGTCCGCAACTGAGTGCGTGGGGGGCCCCCCATAACCCCCCTGGCTCAGTGTTTGGCCATGGGGGGACCCCAGGTGGCCCCCCAGTCCTTGGCGGCACAAGTCACTGAGCTGGAGGGTGGGAGGGAGTACCCTGTGTGCTCCACAGGGGATCTAGAAGTGGACCAGATGTACTTTTGGTCTACTTCTGAATTCGACGCCAGTTCCCTGCATCCCCTGAGCTCCTGTGAGATGCTCCATCCACCCCACCATCTCATATCCTGGCTCTTGGACTTCCCACACTAGTGTCCTTACCCATGAACACCCCCCCATCCCCCCACACATCATGCCTGTGACCGAAGGGGTGCGAAGGAGCTCCTGGAGTGTGTCTGAAGTCTCCTGTGAAGACATTTTTTAGTGATCCTGGGGGCCTGGATATTTGTGCAGATCTCTTAGTATTTGAATACAAATAAAACATAATGATTGTCTCTTTGTTTAGAATCGTGTTATCAAAGCACTGAGAAATCAGTGAAGGGAAAAGCAGAGAATGGGATTAACTGATTATTCATGATCCTTTTTTATCTCTCTGCCTCCTACAGATTGTACCACTGTGGTCTGAAAGCTGTTGGCTGCGAGTATCTCTCCTCTGCTCTTAGCACCAGCCAGACCCTGACAGAGTTTGTCCTGGACACAAAAAAACTGGAAGATGGAGGAGTGCGTCTGCTGTGTGAGGGACTGAAACACCCCAACTGCAAACTGCAGAAACTCTGGTTTGTAAGACCTAGTGTCCTTCCAAGTATGCTGTTGACCTTGAACTGTTGGGATTTGAGCTGTTTCACCTAGGATTACAGCACTACACTGAATGTCTCTATGAGAAATATGAAAATCATCCTAAGTTGTAGGAAGAGACCTACCACTGTGCAGATTTGTTTCATCTGCGCAGATAACAAATTGGATCGCACAGTTGCTTGTCATGCACTACATGAGGCCTGTTCAGAAGTAGGTTACAGGTCATTTTACTCAGTAAGGGTGTTGTTATATGGTGCAGTTTTCATATGCTAACTCTAAGAAATGTTATTTGGTGTTAAAGTTAGAATGATCTGTGAGGAGTCACATGTTAAGGGTTAATACCTTCCATGATGTGCATAGCTCTGAATTGCTGCTAGCAGGATGGAGCTAATAGCATGGGGCTGGGGCTGGGGCTTGCAGGAGCACGGAGCATGTGGCTTGGGGCACACACCCAGCAGGGCAGTTGGAAAGAGAAGCTTGGGTAGATAGGGTTTAAGGGAGGGTGGAGGGCTTGGGGATGCCCTCACATGCCCCTCGTGGAACACAGAATCATAGAAAATTAGGGTTGGAAGGGACCTCAGCAGTTCATCTAGTCCAATTGTTGTGGGCCAGTAGGGGGTGCTCCTGTGCTGAGCCACCCACCTCATTGAGCCCGTCCACCTTGCAGGCTCCGAGTGCCTGCCTGGGGGCACCTCACATCCAGATGCCCCCCTTCCTGGAGCAGAGCTGCAAGCCTGGGGGTAACACTGCCACCACCCAGGGTCTGGACTGTCCTTGGTCCTGTTCCCCCTAGGAAACACAGGCCTAGTAGTCCTGGAGGGTACTTGACCCACTGCAAGAACTTGGGGTACTTCCCTTAGTCTGAAGCACAAATAGTGGTCTTCTTTAGTCAGCCAGACCAAGGGGACATCAAGGCATAATCTAGACCCTCTCCCAATAAGTCTCTCATGCTAGGTACAGAAGAGAACTTTATTGATTACAAGGAGTAGGTTTGGAGTAGAGTATAGGATAGAGCAATATCAGAGAAATACCTTAGAGCAAAAAATGTGGCTGGGTAGCCTTTGATCATGCATCTGTGTTACTTCAAGCTATATATCTAGTTAGATTTCAAGTAGCTTACTCACAAGTATCATCCAGAGGCTGATAGAGCTTTCCTCTGGAGGCAGGCAGTTCGTAGTGTGTCCGTGTGTTTCAAGAGTGAGAGATAGAGAGCTGCAGGAGTTCAGTTGCTCTCAGTGTCTTCATCATGGCTGCCGCCCCTCCTCCTGGGCAGTCTTGTCTTATATAGACTTTCTGACCTAATTTACCTGATCCAGTGAAGGCCAGCAGAGGTTGGCTGTCAGCTAACCAATTTGAAATGCATCACTGGTTACTGGGCAGAGGGACAGTGGCATTTGCCTCCCCTCCCAGCCATGAGGTCATTGCTTAGAACAATGGAGAGTTTAAGGTTCCACCCAGGTGTGTGAGGCCAGTCACGTTGGGAAAGAGGCCTCTCACTTACTTCAGTGAGCTGCTTAGCCATTAGAGGGATAGACAGGTGAGGGGACCATGTTTAATGGAAAGACAGGAAAAAAAATGGCAAAAGGGAAACAGGAAGGAGGCTGTGAAAGAAGTCCTCCACACCAACCTCCTGCTCAAAGATCATCCCAGTCAAAGCTTTTTCTTGCCAAGTCTTAAAAACTCCTAAGGATGGAGCTTCCACCACCTCTCTGGGTGGCCTGTTCCAGTGTATTACTACCCTCCTAGTGAGAAAATTCTTCCTAATCTCTAATTTAAACTTCCCCTGCTGCAATTTGAGACTGTTGCTCCTTGTTCTGTCATCTGCCACCACTGAGAACAGTCTAGCTGCATCCTCTTTTGAACCCCCTTCAAGTAGTTGAAGGCTGCTATTAATTCCTTCACAGTCTCCCCTTCTGCAGACTAAATAAGTCTCTTAGCCTCTCCTCATAAGTTATATCCTCCAGCCCCCAAACCATTTTTGTTGCCTTTCCCTGAACTCTCTCCAATTTGTCCAAGTCCTTCCTGTAGTGGGGGAGGCAAAACTGGTCACAGTATTCCAGATGTGGCCTCACCAGTGCTGAATAAAAGGCAATAATTGCTTCCCTTGACCTGCCGGCAACACTCCTACCAATGCAGCCCAGTATGCCGTTAGCTTTGTCTGTAACAAAAGCACACTGTTGGCTCATATTTAGCTTATTGTCCATTGGGATCCTCAGGTCCTTTTCTGCAGAGCTGCTGCCCAGTCAGTCAGCCCCTAGCTTGTACCAGTGCATGGGATTGATCCATCCTAAGTGCAGGACTTTGTACTTGTCCTTGTTGAACCTCATGAGATTTCTTTTGGACCAATCCTCCAATTTGTCTTGGTCACTCTGAATCCTAGCCCTACTCTTCAGCATATCTACTACTCCTTACACCTTGGTGTAATCTGTAAACTTGCTGAGGGTGCACTCTTTGCCATCTTCCAGGCTGTTGATGAAAATTTTGAACAAAACTAGCTCCAGCCACTGGCAGTGGGCCCTCAGGGTGCTCAAGGCCCACACAGGAGCCTTTGCCTAGCAACTCATGGCTACAGACACTTCTGGGAATTGCACATGGCAACAAGGACTTGAGCTAGACCTAACCGCCTCTAGTGTGGGGGACTCCCTGTGGCTCACGTGTAGGCTCTGGGACTCACACGGCACCGGGGGGGAAGCCCCACATGATGGAGCCAATGGCCTGGCCATGCTCCCTGCCACCACATGCAGCTCCTGGGACTCCAGCTCCCAGAAGTAGTGGGGAGCCCTGCTCCCTGCTTCCCAGCAGAGTCCCAGGAGCTGCACGTGGCACCAGGGAGTGGGGCCAGGCCACTGGCTTCATAGCGCAGGGCTTCCTCACAGTTCTATGAGAGTCCCAGGAGCTGCACATGAGCCTTGAGCAATAGATGTGGATTAGCCTGGCTCTGCTCCTTGCCACCCTGTGCAGCTCCTCAGTCTGACTAGAGATGCATGCTGCCGGGTGGCGGCACCTGTGCAGGTGATAAGCATCTAAGAGCTCGCCACTAGCAGTTGCTGCTACCACCAGCTTCCAAGACTCTGCACCATGTGGAAATGTGTGGGGGTACCCATACCTCTCTACCCTCCCTCCCACCCCGCAACCCCCTCTCCCACACCCTGCCCACACCCCCACCAACCACCCCACATATACACACATTTACATCCCGCAACATATCCTACACCCCCTACACACAACCACACCCCTCACAAACCCCCCCATACACCACACAGATACCCCACACTCCACCATACACACACACACATACACACACTCCCCCAACCGCACCCCACACCCCCCACATGAGTAAAAACTTTTAAAATCTATTACGCAATCATTTCTCTATATATTATGCAAACACATATAAATCAGAGCAAAAATATTTTTGAAATAAAATTAAAATATGGTATAGTAGATGTTTGATTTTTAGTATATGATTTGGGTTTTTTTCCGATTCCAAGATGGCAACCCTAACCATCCCAAAAGGAGTTCTTCCAGGGGCAAGGGGAGAGACTTCTGGTGGCAAAGGTCAGGAGTTAAGGGTCAGATTTCTGATCCCAAGATGGTGACCGGGGGTGGGGCACCTGTCAATGGGTGGCGCTACCCTTGTGACCTACACAGCTTACCAAAATGTATTAAGCAGCCCTCTAGCTGAAATAATTGCCCATCCCTGCACAAGGAGCACGTGCTTGGAGATAGGCAGTATCTCTGACTGGAGTTACAGCTGCTGGTTATGACCTGTAAAGCTCTTAATGGTCTGGAGATGGAGTGACCTGAGGGCGTAGTATGACAGCTGTAGTTAGTGGGGATGCTTAAGCTTCATCTTCATTATATAAGAAAGCATCTCTCCAGTTGGATGTGTTGTAGGAAGGCTCCAGAACTGTGGACCTTGCCTGCTCCTCCTTGGTGTCAGTAAGTCTAGATCTGGAGACTTCCTGGTGTGCTGTATAGAGACCTGTTTGATGGTGGCTTGGAAAGAGGATTGAGGGATGCTGTCCAGGAGGATGAAAGGATGTGAGGATGCTTCTTGAGGATGTCTGAGGTCTTATGTGAAAAATTGTTTTAATGCTTTTGGAGTAGTTGGAGGACTAATTATGTCTTAGGGGGCTGGAACCTTGTGTTGGTCTCTCTTTATTATTATTTGAATAGAAATAAAATGCAATTCTTGCTTCTTAGTTCAGGTAACAATGAAAGGAAATGCATAAAATGGCTCTAACTAATTATTTATGTTTCTCTCTCTGTCTCTTCCCCTCCTGTAGCTTGGGGCATTGTGGTCTCAAAGTAGCAGATTTTGAGAACCTCTCCTCTGCTCTGAGCACAAGTCCAAATCTGACAGAGCTGAAGCTGTGTGAGACACAGCTGGAAGATTCAGGACTACGCTTGCTGTGTGAGGGACTGAAACATCCTGAATGCAAACTGAAGAAAATAACGTAATAATGCCTTTTCTTTATTCTGAGCCCTTGATCCTGGTGGTGCAGGATGTAGATATCTTACAATACCGCAATACCAGCAACCCAGCCCTGGACCAGTCCCCTTTTTTTTTTTACTGGAATACTGATTAGAGAAAAAAATCCTTGTCTTAGATTTGATTAAACATGGTATTTTAGAAACATCCAGAAAGTTCATTTAGATGCTCCCAATATTTTTATTTCTTTTGTCCAAAATTATTCAGTAAAATTAATCAAATGTTATTGCTTGTTTCTGCCACTCAAAACTGTGTTTATCAATAAATAAATGATGTGCGAAAAGACTGGTCTACCTTGAAAAACGTACTGCTCACTCTGGCTCTGAGAGACTTGGGTATTTCTGTCTACAGCATGAATTAACACCCACTTTGTTTTCCCACAGGTTGAAAGGGGTAAGTGGAAGTAAAGAAATGCAGCTAGAGATGGATGCTGTGAAAGAGAGGAAACCTGATCTTGTTATTGAAGAGGAACAGAACGGAGTCAATTGCCATTATGTGTAAGCGAGCAAATCACGTACACAGCTTAAGCTATGAGGAAGTCAAAGGGCATGACCCCAAACTGCTAGGCTAAGCACAAACTAGAACAATTCTAGTTTAGTAAAAACAGGATACTAGTATAGAAAGAGTGTAGCTATTGATAGATTAGTGTATCTGTTACTATGCATATGATGTCATACTTCCTATATCATACTTGCTATATAATCAAGCTGTGTGCGAAGTAGAACAACAGACAGTTTCATCTTGGGGCAGTTGTCTGTTCAGAATGCATTCTTTAATAAATCAGTTCTTTAAACTTATGTTGTTGTTCATCTGAGCCTCCGCCTAACGAACCCGGGGACAAGTTTTCCCCAACATCATGAAATTAGTTCTAGCAGCAGCCCAGCCATGCAGCAGCCCACACTCCGTCTCTCCACCATCTCTTCACCAAACTTCCTGATTTAACCCTTCCAAGCCTCTCCAACAAGGCCTACATGCAATTGGTCAGACCATGGAGAAGGTCATTGGCAGGGAGAGAGTGACCCGGACTAGGAGAGAAAAAGACTATCCTTGGTACCAGAGGGGAATTTTAATTGTGTTCCAACAGGCCATTCACTATTATTGGTATAACATAGAGGTTTGTGTAATTTTAAATCATTTCATTAAAGCCAGAACATGGGAAACACATTTTCTAGCCTCTGTTACCTCTTTTAGCCTACCTGGATAGTTGAGAATTTTGGGTGTTATAGACTGCTCTTTCTCTATGGTGCTGGTGTTGACTCTGTCCATGAGTCAGTGCTCCAGCTGGGGATGAGTCATCCATTTAGGCAGTCATTGCTGTGGTGCTGGCTGGCCCTGCTCAGAGAAGAATTATGGAAAGACATAGATGAATGCATTAACAAATGTGCAGAAGAGACCATGGGTATATCTTGACAGAAGCCAGGCATTCAGAGGGAAATGTAACAGTGGGATGCGGAGGCACAGGCAGTGACCAGGGAAAGGAAAATTAAGGGGTTGGTGCAGAGGAATTGTACACTCAGAGTGTGAGAGTAGAACAGGGATCCTATATTTGGTACAGTGTAATGGGGTATGTTTTTTGACAAGTGCTAAAATAAGGCCATGGGGGCAGGAGCCAAGTTGCATTTCTGTGTACCTCAACCCATGTGTCCCAGTTTTCAAAGGGCTGAATTTTCCTGAAATCAACATTTGGGAAGGGTGCGAGGTTTCACTGGGTCCCCAGTTGCAAGTAACACCTGGCAGATCACAGGCACTGCATGTGGGTTGGGTAGGCATTCTGCAACCCATCAGGTTTTTTCCAGGCTTTGACTTTCTGAGGAATAATCTGTAGCTTGTGTTTTGGAACAGCCCACAAAAGCAGTGATGAGCAGGTAGCAGGCAGGTGGATCCTATGACATATTTGAACCAAATATATGTAACCTGCACAGCTTGCTTGCACGTATCCCAAATGGGTTTTGGTGATATCAGAAACAAATATAGGTAAGAACATTAGTCTGTAATAGGAGCTATAGGGCCCCCGATGACAGAATAGGTTGAGAAAAGGGAGTTTGTGCCTTTAAGAGTGAGCACTGGTTAGGCCATGCCCCCCTTTTCTGGCTATATAAGCCTGCAGCAGACAGCTGGGTAGCAGTATTGCTAAGTCCCCTTATAATAAGTAGAATTGTGCTTGGTATTTTTTTTAAGTCATTTTAATTGTTTAAGAGTTTCTGGTTGATAAGCACCCCCCACAACCCTCCCTTGGAAATGGGTTGGACTTGTTTTGGGTTTTTCTTTAAAGGCAGTGTGGCTTTTTTTTTCTCATGAGACTTGGCAACACTGTTGGGGAGTTGTCTAGAGGTCAGCTATAAGGAAGAGGCTCAGGCTTGTTCAGAGGTCAGAGCAAGAGCCAGGAATTTCGGGAGCTTGATGCAAATCCTGGAGAGCTCTTGTTGAATCCTGAAAGGTAAAAGGCAGTGTCCTGTGGGACAGATCTTGGGTGGGACTAGAAAGGGCAGGTGCCCTGAAACTAAAGGCTGTCTCTGTTGCAGGCAGGAGACCCCCATGAACTCTGAGCTGTTAGCATTGTGGGCTTGGAATGTTAAGGACTGTTTGGGAGAGTAGGCTACAAACACCCTGTCCTGAAAACCCTCTTTTTTCTGAGAGCTGCTTGATGGTGAGGGAGAGAGAGCGAAGGCCTGAGTGCCTGTCTTCCAGCCTGGAGTGAAGGCCTATAGTTAACATAACACCAAAATCATAGCAGATGAGACCATCAGATTTCTGCATAATTGGGAGCAGAGACTGGCCTGCGGGCAGTAGTGAACCCAAAAGGGCAGCTTGGCCTAGGAGCGCTAACCACAAACCTGTTCCAAGTCCCAAAAACTACCTTTTCTTGTGCACAACCTACTTCTTTCCCATTTCATACATGGGACATTTTAAAAATAACAGTTGGTTTGCTATTGTTAAATACACAAAATGCTGTAATGGTTTCATAGTTTCATAGTAGGTAGGGTTGGAAGGGACCTTGACAGATCATCAAGTCCGACCCCCTGCCATGGCAGGAAAGAGTACTGGGGTCAAACAACCCCAGCAAAGTGTTCATCCAGCCTCCTCTTAAAGACCCTCAGGGTAGGAGCCAGCACCACTTTGCTTGGAAGTTGTTTCCAGCTCCTAGCCGCCCTGACTGTGAAGTAGCGCCTCCTGATGTCTAGTCTGAATCTACCCTCTGCCAGCTTGTGACTGCTATTTCTAGTCACTCCTGGTAGTGCTCGGGGGAACAGGGACTCCCCCAATGTCTGCTGGTCCCCCCGACTAGTTTGTACATGGCCACTAGGTCCCCCCTCAGCCTTCTCTTGTGGAGTCTGAACAGGTTCAGGTCCCTTAGCTTCTCCTCGTAGGGCCTGCCCTGCTGCCCCCTGATCATGCAGGTGGCCCTCCTCTGGACCCTCTCCCTGTTGTCCACATCCCTCCTGAAGTGCGGCACCCAGAACTGGACGCAGTACTCCAACTGCGGCCTGACCAGTGCCGCATAGAGGGGGAGGATCACCTCCTTGGACCTGCTCGAGATGCATCTGTGGATGCATGACAAGGTGTGGTTGGCCTTCCTGACCACATCCCCACACTGCTGGCCCATGTTCATTTTGGCATCAATAATGACTCCAAGATCCTTTTCTGCCTCTGCACTGACGAGAAGAGAGTTCCCCAGCCTGTAGGTATGCTGCGGGTTCTTCCTCCCCAGGTGCAGCACCTTGTACTTGTCAGTGTTGAAACGCATCCTGTTCTCATCCACCAACCCCTGTAACCCGTCTAGGTTCACTTGCAGCCCATTCCTCCCTTCTAGCGTGCCCCCTTCCCCCCACATCTTAGTGTCATCTGCAAATTTGAACAGGGTGCTTTCTACCCCTCGTCCAAGTCTCTGATGAAGATGTTGAACAGTGCAGGTCTGAGGACTGAGCCCTGGGGGACCCCACTACCCACATCCTTCCAGGTCGAAAATGACCCGTCCACCACCACTCTCTGGGTGTGGCCCTCCAGCCAGTTAGTGACCCATTTGACTGTGTAGGTGTCAACGCCACAGTCCCCTAGTTTTTTAATGAGAATGGGGTGAGAGACAGTGTCAAAGGCCTTCCTAAAGTCCAGAAAGACTATATCCACTGCTACCCCTGCGTCTAAGGATTTTGTGACCTGGTCATAGAAGGCCACCAGGTTGGTCTGACAGGACCTGCCTCTAATGAACCCATGTTGGTTGCCCCTATGCATAATCTCCCCTGCTGGCCCCTCGCGGACATGCACCAGGATAATTCTCTCAAAAAGCTTACCCAAGATCGAGGTAAGACTAACTGGCCTGTAGTTTCCTGGGTCCTCCTTCCTCCCTTTTTTGAAAATGGGAACCACATTAGCCCTTTTCCAGTCCTCTGGCACCTCACCAGAGCACCACGAGTGCTCGTAAAGCCGTGCCAGGGGTCCCGCAATGACTTCCACTAATTCCCTCAGCACTCTGGGGTGGGTCGTCAGGACCAGTTGATTTAAATACATCCAGTCCCTCCAGAAGTTCCCTGACTAGATCCTCGCTGACCCTAGGTCTGGGTGCGCCTCCCCTGGGGCCTACAGAGGTCCCGGTGGGGGGGGTGACCCGGTTTCTGCTCAGGAAAATGGAGGCAAAGAAATTGTTAAATAGGTTAGCCTTGTTGTGTGGTGTGACAACCAGATTTCCTAGCGTGTCTTGCAGAGGCCCCACGTTACCCAGTACCTTCTTTTTACCCCCTATGTATTTAAAAAAGGATTTCTTGTTGTCCTTGATCTGGGTAGCTTGTCCCAGTTCCATCTCCGCCTTGGCCTTCCTGACTGCCCCCCTGCAGCCCCAAGCAACCGAGGTATAGTCCTCCCTGGTGATGGCCCCTCCCTTCCATTGGGTGTACGCCTCCCTTTTAGCCAGGAGACATTCCCGTATGCTTTTGGTGAGCCATGGGGGCTTTTGCGCCCTCTTGCCCCCTTTGATCCTTGTTGGGATTACCTCCCTTTGGGCTTCGAGGATCATCTCCTTAAGGAACGACCACTCTTCTTGGACCCCCGACTCCTCTCCCTCCAGGACCTCAGTGCTTCCCCAACTATTCTCCTTACCTCATTGAAGTCTGCCCTCCTGAAGTCCAGGGCTGCTGCCTTGCTGCAGGCCTTTGCTACCTTGCACTGGATGGTGAATTCCAGCAGGCGATGATCACTGTCGCCCAGGTGGTTGAGCACCCACAGACCCCTCACCAGGTCGTCGCCTGTGGCCAGGACCAGATCCAACAAGGCATCTCCCCTGGTGGAGCTGTGCACCTCCTGGGTTAGATGGAGGTCCTGTATCTCAGCTAGGAACCTACGTGAGCGGTCAGACCTGGCTGACTGCTCTTCCCAGCAGATGTCTGGAAAGTTCAGGTCGCCCATGATGATCATGTCCTTTGACCTAACTACCTCCGTGAGCTGACTTAAGAATTCCTGGTCTAGGTCTTCCCCTTGGTTGGGTGGTCTGTAGTAGACCCCCACCATTAAGTCCCTTTCCCCTCGACTTCCTTGTATTCTAACCCAGAACACTTCAGTGTGCCCCTCCACTGACCCAGTGCTACTCGGTGAGGATGTATATTCCTCCTTGACATAGAGTACCACATCCCCACCTTTCCTCCCTGTCCTATCCCTCCTGTACAACCTATAGCCCTTGATATTCACCGCCTAGTCATGCGTTGGGTCCCACCACGTTTCTGTGAGCCCCACTACATCTGGGTTGGTGTCAGCTAGTAGGAGGGTGAGTTCCTCCTGCTTGCTCCGCATACTACGAGCATTTATATAGAGGCATTTGAGGCCTCCTGAAGATGTGTACACTGGCCCCCTACTCTCAGTACTGCTCTGGCCCCTGTTGCTTACCTGGGTATTCGTTCTGCTGGTCCTCAGTCTAGGCTGGGCTGTTCTTGTGGGTGACGCTTGATTTAGTGGTTCAAGGCTTCCCTGCCCTCGTCTTCCCCTTCCCCCAATAAGCCTAGTTTAAAGCCCGCTGGAGGAGATCCGCCAACCTAGAAGAGAACACATGCTTACCTTTGGGGGAAAGGTGAAGCCCATCCCACCTGAGCATGTCTCTTGTCCTGATGTGCGGGTCATTGTCTAGGAAGCTGAAACCCGCCTCGAGACACCATTCCCAAAGCCTCCAGTTGTTCTCCCTGATGCAGGTCTCATGTCGTCTTCCACGTCCACTCACTGGTAGGACAGAAGAGAATACCACCTGTGCCCCTACCTCCCTTGGCATGCCCCTCAGAGCATGGTAGTCCGTCATCAGGTGATCAGGGGTTCTCCTGGCCACATCATTGGTACTCGCATGGATTAGGACCATGGGGTAGTAATCGGTGGGCTGGATCAAGGCCTGGATTATCCCCATCACGTCCTGAATCTTTGCTCTGGGCAGGCAGTAGACCTTGCGTGTTGAGGGATCCTGGCATCAGATGGGACCTTCTGTACCTCTCAGGATGGAGTCTCCTATGACAATCACTCGATGTTTCCTCCTCCGGGTCTGCTTATCTCCTTCAGCAGGTTCGGAGTGTGGAGACTGTGGAGTTGCCTCCTCTCTGGAGGTTTCCTCCTCTCCTTCCTTCTCCTGCAGTGTTGCCAGGGCCTCGTACCTGTTCTCCAGCCAGACTGGAGGAACTGGTACTGCTTTGCTGTGAGCAGCCCTGGTTCTGGAGGTGACTGTCTGCCACTCTGCAGTGGAGGGCACCTTCTGAGGTGCTTCATCCTTGGGTGCATGGCCCTGCAGGGAAAGGAAATAACCATCAATTTCATCCTCTGCCTCCCTGGTTCCCCTCAGCCTGCTAACCTCCTCCTGGAGCTCCCTCACCTGTGCCTCCAGGGCCCTAAAATGGACGCCTGCAGGACAGGTGTGGGGGCCCCCAATCCCTGCCCCCCCCCGGCCCTGCTGGGCATCCCCCACAGGCCAGGGTGGTGGGAGACGCCATCTCCCCCATGGGCTCTGTCTGGGTGGAGGCCTCAGACAAGCCCCTGGTAGGCAGTGCCCCCCGGGCAGGGGCCCTAGCAGCACTCCACGTGGACACCATTGTATGAATTACTGTTTGTTTATATTTAAGTGTGGTGCCTTTGCCCTAACCTTACAGGAATCTCCCTCCTGGCCCTTCCTGCCCACCCGCCGGTGCGAACATCAGCGTAAACACTGGCGCGCTCTTACAGAGGTACTTGAGGAGGAGATTTCTGACTTCTCCCTGAATGACATCTTATGACTTCACAGTGGTCTCTGGAACATTATCTTACTGTAAAAGAACAGGACAACTTAAAAGGGCAAGTAGAATATCACAGTAAAATGGAGACCCACTAAATATGAGCAATTCACTCACAGCTCATGGGATTGCTGCCTATTTTTCAGTGTATTTTTCTCTTGCCCTCTGTAATCATGCCCTCTTTCACTTCAATCCTAGATTGGGATCCCATTTGCATCACAGTTCCTTTTGTCTTCTTCCCTTTAAGTGACCTACAATCATATAAGACGAGCACATCAGTGTAATGGGGCCCAAACAGCCACACTTATTGAAAACACATAGCATATGCAAGGCCCAGAGACACAGATACACAGCTGCCTCAGTTGGGTTCTGGCAGCCCCTTCTATACAGATAATTGGAAGCACCATCAGTGGGTTCACAAATGATTTAAAGGATGTTGTCTTATTCCTAAATAGTATGGTTATGTAGAAACAAATTTTAACTGTTCTGAACCAAACCTACTGGCAAGGGAAATTGTTCTGTAGGCTGCTCATTCCCCAACTTCTTGTTATTGGTTCTAATTTTCTTCTTGAGTGAAATGGAGAATATGGGTAGAGAGGGGAAGGGGGTGTCCCCTTACTGGACCCTTCAGGGCAGGTGGGTAGATAGTTCCCTTTGGTTTTTCCCTACCCTTGGGGCATGTCCCCCTTAGCCATCCACTTTAAAAAAGCATCTGTGCCTTCGACGCACCAGAGGTGGTTTCAGTAGCCAACTCTTGCCGATCCATGCTTACCTACACTTCCAAAACTACCCACCATCCTTATCTCCCATAGCAACCAAGATTATTCTTGGATTTCACCCGATTGCAGAGAAGAGCTGTTCTCCATTTTAGTCTGGAAAGAGATCTCAAATGTTCAGCCTTAACCAGCATTTTTCAGTGACCTCAAGTGAATGCCCAATGCATAATTTCTATTGACTTTATCATGTTACATTGAACTAGGTGCTATTTTAGACAAGGTCCTCTGTGGACGGAGAAAATAGATTCGCATGTAGGAAGTCTTTTCGTTCCACACAGAGGCTTTCGGGTCTCAGGTTCTTATCTTTCTGTACTCTCTGTTGTATGAAAACCTGATGGAAGGATGTCTGTCATTTTCTCTAGTTTCCAGGTATCTTGAGAGATCTCTACAAGTATATGAGAAAGGGATTGCACCATCAAACCTCCTGTCACACCGAAAAGGAGTTGCCTAATGCTCCCTCCTTTTCTGAGAGTGGTGAAGATTCCCACTCAAGGAGAGAAGAAAGGAGTTTTCTTTGGTTACCATATCTGGCTACGCCCCCACCCTTTCTATCAACACGATCCCTCCTGTACAGGATATAGCCATCTATACCTGTGTTCCAGTCATAGGTGGAGTCCCACCAGGTCTCTGTTATTTCTGTGAGATCATATTGATTCTTATTTAGCAGGAGGGCCAGTTCCTCCTGTTTGTTTCCCAGGCTCCTGGCATTTGTGTACAGGCAAGTAAGCTTGCCATTGGAGGTCTTAGGCAAAGTTTAAGGTGTACAATCATGTACAACTCTCAGCCACTGGGCCTGGCCAGGGCCCTTCTGACTAGAGCTTCTGCAGGACCTCAACCTCCTGTGACCTGCTGAGCAGGACGGTCCCCCAACACCTAAGTCAATACCAAGGCAAGCCGGGCTGAAGAATGAACACTGACTGCTCTCTTTTGCTCTGAAGACACTTGGGCCATGACCCAGCAAGCACACGTGTATCTGGCCCTGTGGGGATGTGCCTGGTGGGAAAGTTAAGCACAGGCACAAGTGTATGCAGGCCTTGGGGTCACATGCACGCAGCACCTGGCACATTGAGGCCTGGGTCTCTGACTGCAGCCCCCCAGGCCCTGCTGCAGTGAATGGAAATGAAACGAATGAATTAATCCTGTGAAATTTGGGGCAAAGTTGGGACCTGAAGTAAGAGGGCCATCTGGTGCGGGAGCAGTTACCAGGGGCTACAGCCCACATCTCAATTTGCAAGTGGGATGATTCAGGGATTTCACCTCAGGAGACTGAGAGGCAGGAGGTCTGAGACATAAGGAGGACTGCTCAGAGAGGCCAGGATGGAGACAGTGGTGCAGCCAGCCCCATAATAAAAGAAGCTTCCCCTTTCATGAATGCCCACAGGTTCCTGAGAGGTTTCATACCACTGGGGAAAGGGGTTTGCATGAGGAAAACCCATATTTTGCCCATGTGGAAGACATTTGTCAAGAAGTGACTGTCCCTGTCTCCTCTTGGAGCTCCTGCGAGGCAACAGAGATTGCTATAGGGAGTTTTCTCAGGGCTGTGATGCCTGATGGCACTATGGCTTGGGAGGGGGCACTAGGCTCCTGGACATGACCAGTGGAGCTGGCAGGATGGGCTTGTTCTCCAAGAGGCCCCAGGAGTCCCCAGGACAGGCCTCAGCCACATTTGATGGGCTGGGAGCTCAGGCTGCCCTTGCTGCAGGTGATTTGTTTATTGGTTGTGCTTTAGGCAGCAGCCCACTCACCCCATCCTCTGCTAATCCCCAAAGTCTCTGCCCTGGCCAAGTCCTCACAATTCACCTCCAAGCCCCACCAGCCCTGCAGCCCTAGGGAGCTGGGGGGGGGGACTGATCAGGCCGGAGGTCTAATTCACAGGCACAAGAGGGACAGAGGAGGAGAACCCCAGAGGTGGGATAGGGGATTGGCAGTAAGAATATTACACCTTATTTTCCTTTGAAGGAAACAAGACCTGAGGACCTTGGCAATATGCTCTTCATTTTATCTCAGGCCCTTTTCACTAACCTAGGGATGCTGCTTATGAGGAGCGGAGGCTGGCAGTAGAAGCTGAAAGAAGAATATGCTTCCCAGCGGTTTCTGTGTTCTTCTGGTGGCTGTCCATAATGATCTGGCTGTGCAGGAATCACCAGCCTGAGCAAGGTGTGAGCAGCAAGGAGCCAGGAAAAAGGCAAACTCACAAGGGAGTCGGAGGAGAAATTTGCTCCTGTCACATTTTAAGCTTCCTTCGCTGAAAACATGCTGGGCACCAGCAAGGAGGGGAGGAAGGAGGAATTTCTAGGGAGAAATCGGGGAATGTACCTATGTAACTAAGTAGATGTTAGCTAACAACTGAACTAACTATAGACCCATGTCTGCAGAGCCATCCCTAGAGTATGGCAAATTGAGACGACTGCCCCAGACCCTGCACTCTGGGGGTCCCCAAGGAACCAGGCGGCAGCAACATTTTGGTTGATTTGGATAAAAATTTGAGTCTTTGGGAAAAAACTGCCATAAACATGGGCAGGCATGTGAGGGTCTATGCAGGTCCTGGCAAGGAGTGTGTTAGTACAACCCCCTTCTTGGTTAAGACTCTAACAGAACAGTATTTTAGCTGAAACGAAGGATGGGTGGGTTTAAGTACCAAGAGGCTTCTAAGAGTCTCTCCGATGATCATACATTGCAGCAAGTAATATTTAGGTGGGATATTCGTGTGAAATTTCTCACTCTGAGGGTCATTAAGCATAGGAACAGATGACCCAGAGATGTTCTGGAATCTCCTTCCTGGGATGTTTTTAAAAATACGTTAGACAATATGGGGGTTGGCCTAAAATGATTAGGGGTGCTCAACTCCCAACCTTTGGGCCAGATTCAGGCCCTAGTATCTTGTCATCTGACCTGCAGAGCTCTCCATGAGCCTGTGGGGAGCCCTGCAGGCTGTGGCCCTGAGCAGGGTAGCACAAGGCTCAATCCTGACATGCAGGGCAGAGGCTGTGAAGAGCCCTAGACACTGATCCCAGCATGTGGCACAAGGCCTGATCCTTGTGCATGGGAGTCAGCCTAGGCCACGTGGGCCCAATCTGGCCTGTGGACTAACCCTATGCCATTCACTGGGCCCACAAGAGCCAGAACATTGAATACTGCTGGACTAGATGATCCTCTGAGGTCCTTTGCAATCTACTTTTCTGTGTTGCTAACTCCTGGGGATTAACACTTCATTCTCTTGGCAGGAGGCATGAGAGTTCAGAACACCACTACCAAAATTGGCACCTGGTCTGGCAGTGTGTATGAAGGAGCAGTGAAAAGTGAACAGAGCTGCAGGTAGCTCTTCTGCATACCTCATGAACTGGAGCATTAACAAAAAAACCTGCATGCACACTGGTGGCTTGGAAATTACTGAATTAGTCAGGGCTCTGTTGTGACATCTATGCATAGGAAGTGTCTGCTCCTCTTTCTTCTCTGCAAGGGCAACAAATAGCTTTGGCATCCTTCTGGATGCCTTTGTTCAGTCTAAATAAAATGCTACAGCATTAACTACCATTGTGTGTCTGGAGTTTTCTGTCTCCTGAAAGTGAGGAGCTGGAAGAAACCCAGAAAGTGTTATAGATCTGCTGAGGTAGAAACCATGGAACCAGTATAGTTTGGATCCTTATGGACTATGGTTCACAGGAGCCCTGTTACATTGGCTGGTATTTCACTGATTCTCCTGCCTGGGGGAATGGCCAGCAAAAACCTCCTGGTCACAGGAAGTTGGTACAGGGAGCAGGTTGCCTTGGTTTTCAAGGGGTCTCCTATTAAATTGGCTAAAAGGAAACTGAGGCTGCCACAGATGGGAGCCTCCCCCACTGGTGCAAAAATAAAAGCTCAAAAGGTTTCTTGAGACTGTAAGGGAAGCAAATACAGAATGACCCCGAAGAGTTAGGTGACTGCAAGAAGTGGCTACTAGGTGTCTTTTATGGGGTCAAGGAAGAGACCCTACATGTCTTCCAAGACAGTAGATAGTCTGAGATGACTGGAATGGAAGTGTACCATGACAGCAGTAGCAGAGTTCTCCAAACACAAAATACACCACTTCTCTACAAAAGTTAGCTTGGTTGGAGGTTTTCAGCTTTGGAAGAGACTATCCGATACCTCAAGTGAACCTTCTCTGTCCAGAGAAGTTATCCATCCAGCACCCAGACTACCAGGTGGAGGAAGGTCGAGCATTGGGGCATTATCTGACCTTAGTTCTGAAAGCTAGGAGGACTCAGCAGAGTGATGGGTGAGTAACTTAAGAGCATCAGCAGCTTGTAGTACAAAAACTGACAGGCTCAAGACATCGCTGTGGATGATGTGCTCTGAACTCTGCCTGAGCTTCCTGATATCTTTGGGAAACTTAAGAACTGGAGAGAAGGAAGAAAATAGTCTCACAGTCCCAAAAGAGGATTATGTTGGTCAGAGACCTTGACCCTGGGTTTCCTGTCCTGGAGCTTGACACTAGATACTTATTCTTTTTGTCCAACACAGAGTAAGAGTCAGGAATCCCCATCCTTCTCAAATAGGATCTCCTCCTTGTGAGATATGCAGAAATGAATAAACAGTGCCCTGGTTGAGAATCACTACTGCAGACAGCAACTGTGTCAGTGGTACTCTAAATATCCCTTATGTACTGACTGTGCCAGTTCTTTAAAGCTGTTGTGGAAAATGCTTTCATGGAGACATACTTCAAAATTCTATCAAACTTTTACTCTAACACCTTCAGAGCATTATAAATGCATATAGTATATCCCTCTAGAACTTCCTTCCATCAATGGGATAACTGAACTAAGTGTTGTTTTTGAAGGTGGATACAATGTGGGCTACTCTCTAATGCTCTAGAGTAGTAATTGAATTTAAGGGATGCTTCTGTGTTTGGGGTGTTAGCAGCAGTGTCGCGATCTCTTGTTCATGCCATGATGCATTGTTCTTTAATTTGTTCATTGTGCAGAACTTTCTCTTACAGTCCTACTGTCCTAAACAATCCCTCATTGTCTTCCTTCATTTCTCCGCCGGGATTTCCCTCTCTTCTCAGAGTAGCCCCCACAAACTCACTTCTCCCCATCATCCCCACTTCCCTCCTGTTTCCCACAATTCCTCCCTCCCTCTCCACAAGGGTTAGGCTGCATCTGATTTTGTATGTAAAAGCCTCTTCTCTGGGGACTGACACTGGTTTAAACAAAGAGAGGGATGTGCTGCAATCTTCTTTAATATAGATGGGTCATGACACTTGGCTTCTAAATCCTATAGAGAACTTTAAAAAATAACAATCTAACATTTAGGCAAAACCACATGAAGCTTGTACTGCCTGTGACCAGTCTCCTATTCATGCCCTCTTTGCACAGTAGAAAAGGTGCAAGTAATTTTTTGTTTTAAATGGTGTAGGTCAGTGTTTTCATTGCAAGACTCAAAAGCCAGTGCTCTGAGGCTTTGCCATTTCTCCACCAGGATCACAGATGCGTATGGTTAGCCCAGACAGCTGTGTAAGGACCAGGCACAGTGATGGTCCCTGCATTGAGCACAGTGTAGGATCATGTCCTGGAACTGTATGTTACCTAGTGGGGCTGGAAGGTGGAGGACCCAGACAGGGGTGTGTCAGATACCCCGTGGAAGGAGAGGTGATGGCTATGCTCCTGGGGCAAGCCCAGGACAACCATATCCTTACTTAGGGACACTGTGACTCCACCCTGTCCCCAGCACTGGGATCTTTTAGGAGAACAGGGAAGACGTGAGTATTTGAGGGCATGTGAGGAGAGCTGGGAATTCCGACGCGCTGAGACAAAGACCCAGCAGGCAGGTGGCGTGGCTGAGGTGGGGACACAGAAGGTGTCTGTGTTGCATGAAGCAGATGTAGTTCCCTGAAGGAGTTGACCAGCAGTGGCCCAAGAGGGCAGGGTGGGTTTGACACCACAGAGACCCTGGGCAGATTGAGGGATGAGAGGTGCCAGGGAGAGGCTGGGTGCTCTCTGACAGCAGACACTCCTAAGAGGAAGGGGATGCTGGGGGCTTTACTGGCAGAGTCTAGGCACAGAGACACTGCTGGCAGCAGTAGGCCTGTGGGGAGCAGGGATGTGGTGCAGAGGATGGGCAGAGAAAGGCTGACCTAGAAGTGGCTGGGGGCACCATGGGGCACTCCCTAAAACAACCATACCCTTACTCAGGGACACAGGGAGGGGTGATTGTCTGCCCCATGGGAGGCAAGAGAGGAAATCAGATCATGGGGAGATGTCTGTGGCCGCAAAAAAAGGGAGGTGGGGGTAGCAGGTAGAAGCCGTGGGGCTGGGATGCTTCTCAAGAAGGAGGGGGTTTCCCCTGAATACATGGAAGCCCCCTTCTTCCCATGAGCTCTGCCTCTGAAGGGCCAGGCCTCAAGCCCTGCTTCCCCATCCCTGTGCAGCTTGGGTGTCACCTTGATAAAGGCAACTGCTGAACTGCTCCAGAAGGGGAGGGTGGGTGGGAGGGGGACTGGGGGCCTGCATACAGTGGTCTAACACTTTGCATGCTACGGACATTGAACTGGTGAGCCTGGAGGGGCCTTCATCGGCTACCATTTCCCAACTAGTTTAGAATTCACTCAAAAGCCCTTTATTATTCCCAGGGAGGCAGCAGCTCCACCATGGATGAGCATCTCCTGCATTTTACATCTGATGTTTGCAAAGTGTACTCATAATCAGATTCATCTGAAAACTGCTCAGTCAGTAGAGGCTCCAGGGTCAAGTCTGATTCAGATTTGGACTTTTTTTGCCAATGAGTTTCTAGTCCATAGTTTATTGGCCCAACAAAAAGTAACATGTCTCAGAAAAATATGTCCCTCTAATACTTTTTGGTCTTTAGCAAGCCCCATCCTCCTCCTACTGGCCCCACCAATCCTCCTAGATATCTCTCTGCTGTTGACTTGGTTGTGCACTGAGCACTGAGCATTGCTGGAGTAGCAACTGTTGTCTGAGGACATGGGACTTGTGATGGAGGACATGGGACTTGTGATGGAGGTTTTGGAAATGCCCAGGCAGTGTGGTACCTAACAGTATTTGTAAAGTTCTTGCTTATCAGATGCTAAACCCCCATTGTCACAGATCCCTTCTGCCTGACAATCTTTAATATGCTGTAAGCAGATGTTCAGCCTGAGACCCAGTTGTCACTCCCAAGGTCTGAAGAAAGACTGCAAGTTTTGGGTTTCTTTATATATTTTTTTCCTGCTTGTTTGGTCTGTTGCTTTTGTTTTTCCTGTGAGGACAGGGCTGGCCCATGTAACATTAAACTGACTGGTATCCCTGGACACAGTGCTGACTGGCCTTAATAGGGAAAGCTGGGTGAGTGACCTGCTTACAAATGCCAATTCCACCAGAACTCCTGGCCAGGGAAGAGCTTGTATCTTCATTTTACAGGAGGGAAGATGACACATAGAGAAGCTGGGTAATGTACCTAAGGGATAACATGGGACAGGTGTGCTAGAGCATTGACTTGGACCCAGGGCTCCCAATCCCTCCATTTGGTTCTGTAATCCCTGGACCATCTTATCTCCCTCTGTTTTAGACCTTTGTTTTCCTTCCCCCACAGTAGGCAGTCAGGGTGCTAGATGGTATCCTCTATTGTTTGTCTGAAAAACCCTGGACAACCTAGGGGAGGAAAGAACGAGTTCTCTCTTAGCCAGCCAATCTGCGAGTTTGCCTGTGCAGTGTTGGCTCTATTAGATATGAGATGGGAATTGTGAGAACAACCCTAGGGGCTCCCACAACCTGGAGCAAAAAATGATAGCTACAAGGCATAAGGCAGCCTGTGATTTTGTGATCTTTATTGGATTCCATCAAACCTTGCACAAGCCAACAGTAGGGATGTGCAAGGAGCAAGTAAAGTGGGCAGCTGTGGAATCCTATCATAGCAGACACCCTGATAGATACACAAAGAACAGCAAATGAATTGTGGTGCCAGAACAGAAACTCCACGGTGGTCCAGAGATGGGCCCTCACGTTTCTCCGCTGTTCCCACAAGGACTGCGAGAGGGCCGTTCCCACACCCCTCTCATCTCTTGGTCCCATGTCTTCTATATCCTGACTCCCTACCTCCCTCCTGTTCCCTCCAACTAACCAACTATCCCCTTCTAACATCAGATCAAATATGTCGCCAAACCAGCTGCTCCTCAAGATTCTTTCATGCTCCTTCAGTAGAAGTGGCCTCCCAGCCCCCACCACATGTGGTAGTAATTCCCTCGGCCAGACCCTCCTGCTCCCCTGGGTAGTGGTAGTGTGAGGGTTCAACCAGGGTGTGAGTGGTTAGGCTTGTGATAGACCACTAGGGGTGACCTGGGGGTCAGCAGAGCTGAGGCAGAAGTTACTGGGGCCGAAAGGGGAGAACCAAGAGATTCAATCCAGGGCATAAGCCAAAATCAGGAACCAGGGGTCAGAGAACTGGTGCTGATTTCCAAAGAAGATCTGAGGTCAGGGTCAAGAAATCCAAGCTGAGTCAGGATGCTGAGAAAACCAGAGAAAGCAGGGCCGGTGCTGAGGTGCAGGGGAGATCCAAGATCTGGGTCAGAGAAAGCCAAAGCCAAGTCAGGAGCCAGGACAACTGGAGAGCTATGAACACAAAGCTTGCCAGAATAGTCTGAGGCTGTGCCAAGGCATACCTAGAGTCTGGAGCTACAGGTGTGCTTATCAGGGGTGTGTGGCACTTTTGGCCACCAATTCGACTGCAGAAAACTGAGGCCGTTGCCTTCACTAGAGGTCAGGAGCAGGTGTGGTAGTTCAGGTGCTTGGCCTAGCAAGGCGTGCTTGATCCAAGGCCATGCAGGCAGGGTATGTTGGAACAGGGGGTCCTGATCACCAGTTTGACTCTATGACCAGACCGGCCTTAATTTCTTTCACAGCACCCAGCTCTTGCTTTGTTTCTTTCTGAACCATGTGACGGCTCAACCTTTGGAGGGACATAAGAAACAAAAAGGGAATGTTACTGGTACCTGTAGACCACCCTGGCCCTGTCCAGCTTTTGCCCTTGCTAGGATTTACCCCTTTCACCAAGTTCCAGTCCTCTGGCTAGGTCTGCTTTGTGTCTTGAGCCCCAACCCCTGGCAGGCCTCAAAGCCTCTCCTCATGCCTTCAGGCACTACTGGGACCTCCGCCCACCCCTAACAGTCCCAAATCCAAGTCACCAGTTCTAACAGTAACTAAAACATCAGCGCCCTGGCTACACCCCATGTTCTAGACCTGTCAGCTAGGTAACCAACCTACCCTGGCCTGTCTTTTGGTCTTTACTTGTAACCTTCCTTACAGGTCACTCTCAAGGAGTATCTCAGCTAGGGCCTTGTAGGTGAGGAGCTCTTTCCTGGTAGCTCACAGTCCTTGGGATACGCAGGTGCCATCCAGTCATTCGGACACTGTTCAGTGTGCTCTGATCGCACACTAGTTATTAACCTGTGACCATCATCCCTGTCCCTGCTTTGTTATTACTTGCTCCAAGCAATCAGTTGCCACTTTGCCAGTAGCCTCCTTTCCTGAGAGGGGCTTATAGTTTCATGTGGTGGGCCTTTCACCCATGAACCCCTAAAGTGGCAAATAGGCACATCCAGTCATTCTGGTAGGGTCCCTTCAAGGCCCACCTCCCCCCCTGGGTAGTTTGTAGTCCTCAGGGTCAGCAGCTCCCCACCAGTCACTCTTGTACAGTCTTTTCAAGGCAGAGCTCCTTCCCTGGCTGACTGCACAGCAGGACTGCCACCCCCTCTCTAGCTTTCAGACTGAGCCCTGCCCCTGCAGGTCAGGGACACTGTCACCTGAAGGGCTGACTTATTAGGGCTTGCCATCCAGTCACCCTGACAGCTTAGGGTTTGTTTGCATTGTTTTTTTTGGTTTTTTTTTTTGGGGGGGGGGGTGTCAGGGATTTTTTGTATTCCAGGTCAAATTCACAAAATAAGTTCCAAATCCTCTTGATTGAGCAACACTCAATTGTTCAAACACCATATGTAGCACTAAAACTGGCAAGTATCCTCCATCCCAGACTTTTCAGCCAGGAGCTTCAGATACCCCCAGATTCATTGGTGGGCATCCTATGTGCAGGCCCAAGCCCAGAGGCTTGGTGTTCAGATGCCCCCGAGTCTCATGTGCCCTTAACCAAAGGCTGCAGGAGCAAGCTAGGGAGGAGCCCCCATTTCCCTAAAGTAAGCATGTATCCAAGATCCTCCCACTAGAACAGGGGTGGGCAAAATGCAGCCCATGGGCCAGATGCGGCCTGCCAGGCCATTCTATCTGGCCCGTGGGGCCCCTAAAAAATGTAGAAAATTAATATTAATCTGCCCCTGGCTGCCTGTCACGCAGTCCTCAATGGCTTGCCAAAACTCAGTAAGTGGCCCTCCGCCCAAAATAATTGCCCGCTCCTGCACTAGAAGCTGGCCAGTGGGAAGCTAATTACAAGACTCATCGGGTGTCCTGTCTGCAGTGCATTGGACAGGGGTGCACCCTCCAATACATAATGCCATTTAAATCCATCACAGTTCGGGTAACAAACCAGTGCAGTGACTACCCCTGATCTTAGCTCACAAGAGGCCAAGAAGCTTACAATTACAGTTGCATCTACTTCCTTGTTGCCCAGAGAGGTAAGGCTCTATTGTGTGCCTGCAGCAGCCTGCTTACTCAGGGAAGTGTTTCCTTAACCCTCTGCAGGCGCTTCCCTTTCCTTAATGGGAAGCTCCCTGCCTTGGTAACAGAGCTTCCTCACAGTCCTGTCCCTTGCAGCCACCCTCTATTTAGCTGCCAGGGCAAATTTTCCCTTAAAGTAACAGGCGTGTTAGCCCTCCTCTTACACTGTCCCAAAACTGAGGCCTGTGAGGGGAATATCTAGGACTATGTGAAAAAAGAACATGTTAAAAACCACATTTACTACCCCACAGAACTTGCTGCTGTTTCCTGTATTCTGGCTCTCATCTTCCCTAACCTGGTTTTCTTCCTTTTTCCTCCTCATTTTTTATGACTTTTTGACAGTTTCTTTCTCCCCATCAGGCTTAGATTCTGTATGGTTTTTTACATTCACTTCTTAGTTCTGGTTTAAAGCACTTGGCTGTGGATTTGTACAGATGCTTAAACTAGCACTCTTTTTTGTGTCCTTTTACACTTTCTTTTCCTCAATTTTTTCGCAATTATTGTCCCAGAATTAATTACAGGAATAATAGTAGATTATTCAACTGAAGGAGGGTTCCTTTAATTAAATAGTTAAATGATCCCAGAAGCATGTTCTCAATCTTGCTCTGTATTATGTTCACTCTTATACATAAGCAAGTATACCCAGATACCCTGAGAGAATCTGTATGGCTGTGTAAACATATCCTAAGTGCATCTATTCCATGTTATATATATGATTGCTTGCTCAGAGAACATGTTGTAGCACTTCTTAATTTCCCAACATGGGAAAAGCAATGAGCAAAATATGACTCCCTGATCCAGGACCTTCTGTTCCTGAAAGACACCCCCTGGTAGTATTAAAAAAGAGCTAAAGCAGAGCACACCTTCTCCCAGGGGTGAGGTATCTCTTCTGGCATCCTGTATCAACCCTGCCCTTTTCTACCTGCAAATGGGGGAGGTGGGGCTGGTGTCACAGTTTCTCTTTGCACAACCCTGGTGATAAATACAGTGTCCAGTAGCAAGGTCCAGGTACCAGGAGTGCTGGGGCCTGAAGAACTGGTGCAAGAGGGAATGTGATCCATGCATTTAACTGGTGCCATAAGCAATTTTTTCATAGCTAGTATGGAGGTACCAAAGAATCTTTGACTTGCCTGTCTTTTGACTCCAGAGCCTGAGAGGAGTCTAAAACATGTCTCTTGTGTCTTGCTTTTCTAATTTCTGGAAGGGTGACCTATGTCTCCCAGCATTGGCACAATGCTTTCTCCTGACCCTTCCTAAGGGAAGAGGTACTTAAGTCAAAGCAAGGAACTGTCATCTCAGGACACGACAGTCCTGGAGCTCAGGTGGAGTCCTGGCTAGTCTGTGGGAGTTGGCCAAGCAGTGATTGTATAGGAGACAGAGCCTTAACTCTGTCTTCCACAGTTTCATAGCTCGCTTGTATTGCTACAGGAGCATCAAGATGTAACAGTTCCATCTTAGCAGCGGATGCACCCTCCCAAGTGGCAGCTCCCTTTCCCCTTTTAAAGGTTGTGTTTCTCCAGAGCCTATGGTAAAGAGAAGGTGAATGGACCCAGTTTTAACTCACCGCAATTTCTGCAGTTTGCAATTCAGATGTTTTAACCCCTCACAGAGCAGCTTCACTCCTGAATGTCCCAGCTGGTTCTCCCGCAGGTCCAGCTCTGTCAGGGTCTGGCTAGTACTAAGAACTATGGACAGCTCCCTGCAGCAACCAGCTGTGAGATCACAATCATTCAACCTGCCGAGACACAGACAGAGGAAATGATGAGAATTATTGCTTAAATCATGTATGTCGGTTGTGTTTGAAAGGGACACTGCATTCTGGGCTTTCCTGAACATTTCTCTTGAACAAAGCTTGGAAGAAGTTACAGCACACTAGAAGTGAACCACTGATATAAAAAATCCCTTTTAAGAAGTAAAATGTGATGCCCAGGGTACTAGGGACCACCTGTTAAACCTGGGGAAAGTAATAGATCCTTTTTTGAACCCCTGCTGGCTGGAAGGGGTCAAAGGCTCATACAGAGAAGAGGGACTGTGGGGCTCCCAGAACTCCCTGCCTCCTCGCTGGGCCAGAGAACAGACTCGGGGCTGCACTTGTGACAGAGCCTCTAGAACAGGGACAGGCAAAATATGGCCTGTGGGCTGGATCCAACCCGCCAAGCACTTTCATCTAGCCCATGGGTGCCTTCCAATTACTTGTACCCTGCCCAGCCCATCCACCCACAAAGGTGGGAGCGAGGGGCCCGCATATATACACTCCCTCCCCCCCAACATGCCCTATTACACCTTACTCCCACCCCACCATCATGCAGCTTCCAGGCCAGGCTGTTGCCACTGCTGCAGCTTCCAGGGGACCTGCTAGGCTTCCCTGGGGTCCCACTTGCTCTGGGCACCAGGTAGGAAAGTGGTGGGGGAGGGGGAGTTGCAGCTGGGTGTGGGCAGAGAGCATGGGGCTGGTGGTAGCACAAAGCCCACACCCAGAGAGCAGCGGAAGCACAGAGCTCAGGTGGGCAGGGTGTGGATGTGAAGGACCGTGGTGGGGTTAAGGAGTGGCAAAGGCAGCCGGCTCTAGCACATGGGGCTTGCTCCACTGCCATGCAAGTGCTGGGACCTGCACATGCACTGCGCAGAGCCCCTGTGATAGAGGTGACTGGTCAGGCTGGGCTCCTCACCGCTGCATGCAGTGCTGGCTGGAGCCGCGTGCCACTGAGCAGCAGTGCCTGCACCAGGCACAAGCACATGCCACCTGCTGGTGCTCCTGCTGCCACCAGCACAGGCTGTGCGCCATGGGTGGGGAGGGTTTGGGGGGTCCCCACACCCTGCCAGGATCTCTTATGCCCCACAAAAGTCACACACCCACACCCTGCTCCCACAACTCCCCCCCCCACATATATACCCCCCAACATATCCTATTGCCCCCTACATACACCCCCCACACCCCATCATACACACACACACCTATATCCCACCACACACACCCCCACACTCCCAACCACACCCACACACACAATTTACAAGACTAAGATTTTATTTTGGAGTTATTATGCTCTCATCTTTGTATACAGTATGCAAATACAAAATCATGACAATATTTTTTGCAATAAAATTAAAATACATTATAGTATGTGTTCGACTTTTAGTGTATGATTTGGGGGTTTTTCTGGTTCCAAGATGTCAACCCTACCCTCCCAAAAGAAGTATTTCTGGGGGACAAGGGGAGGCACTTCTGGTGCCAAAGGTCAGGGGTTAGGGACTTCCGGTCTGAAGGTGGTGACCAGGGTGTAAGGCAACTGTCAAGGGGTGGGGTTACCCATGCAGCCCTTGATAGCTCACCAAAACTTGTTAAGTGGACCACCAGCCAAAATAATTGCCCGCCCCTGCTCTAGACTATATTTTTAGTGGGATTCCATAGAGGACTCCCAGATACAAGCAAACTATGTTAAATGGGAGAAAAGGAAACCACCATGAGGTTCCCTGGAGACCAGTGTTTCCCTGAGGAAAGGCTGGCCTCAGATCTCTTCACAAAGAAAATTCACTGCTGAGCCACCCTTCTTTCTTGCTTTGTGCTCTCCCTTTTCTGGTTATGGCTGAGAAGAGTAAGCTGGGTGTATGGTGTGAGCCATTGGCATGGGGGTTTGACAGACACATAACCCTCAGCTTCTCCATTTCACTTCAGGGAGCAGGCATTTAACAGTGGCCACACAGCCCTGATGAGTACTTTATAGAGGCCTCTGGTAAATCTACCTAGAAAGGAAACCTTACTGACCCCAGTTTTTGCAACTTGCAGTTTGGATGCTTCAGGCCCTCACACAGCTGCTGCACTCCAGCATCTCCCAGATGTTCATTACCACCCAGCTCCAGCTCTACCAGACTTCGGTTGCTCCTGAGAACAGCTGCCAGATCCCCACAGCAAGTGCCTGTGAATTTGCACCACCACAACCTTCAGAAGAGAAAAATGTGGAGAAGAGCAATCACATCATGAACAGGACTCAGCACAAACAGTGTGACAGCCAGCCCTGTCCCAGCCCATTTCCCTGCACCTACTGTATCAAGAATAGCCAGAAGCCTTGCCATAGACAGTGGCCACATCTACACAAGACATCAAGCATCTCCTTTTTACTTTAGAGAGTGCACATCAGGCACTGGAAACACACAGCACTAAGTACTTCACTTAGAAGAAGACAGATTAACACATAGAGGAGGCCAAACGTTACTTGCCGCAGTCTCTGTAACTTGCAGTTCGGATGTTTCAGTCCCTCGCAGAGCCTGCGCACTGCGAAGTCCCCCACATCATTGTGACCCAGCTCCAGCTCTATCAGGCTCTGCTTGGTGCTGAGCACAGCAGAGAGATCCCCACAGCAAGCCCCTGTGAGACGGCAACTCCACAAGCTGCGGGGGAGTGAAAGGTAGACAGGAACAATCATGGTGTGAACGGAGCTTGTCACAGTTACTCTGACAGTCAGTCCCACCCACCAGCTCTTCTCTGAGCATTCAGAATGGGCCACCATTTCCATCCTAGACCCTCTCCCCAGTCATTTCCTGTGTCTAGTTAGAAACCAGCACTGGGGTGGGAATTCCTCCATACATGGAGCATTTTCCTTAAATTATAAAGTAGGACAGGGGTGTTTATTGGATTGCTGACCACGGCAAAGAAGGACACAGACCTTTAGGGAAGGTCAATGGGGCAAAGAGGAAAAATGAAGCTGTAAATAATCTGGGCCTGCTGGTGGTCTCAGCTCAACACAAAATTTCCACTTCCAAGCAGGGCAGTCTGATGCGTATAGTGAGACTTTGACATGCAAACTGGAGAAACACTCAACTCTGTGCCTCCAGTTTGCTGCAGTAAACAGACATCAAGGACCAGCTGCATAACTGTGTCAAGCACTTAACATAAAGGGTTTTGGAAATCCACAGTGAAGCCAAATACTCCCTACCCCAGTCTTTCCAATTTTGATTGTTTCACTCCTTCACAAAGCACCTGCACTCCATAATCTCCCGGAACATTGTCACCTAAGTCCAACTCTCTCAGGCTGTCATTTTTTCTGAGAACAGAATTGAGATCCTCAAAGCAAGAACTTGTAAGATTGCAACTCCACAACCTGTGGAAGAGAGAAACACCAAGAACGGTAATCATGGTGTGAACGGGGCTTGGTCTTATGGCAATCCTCACCTAATAGCCCCTTTTTGTGACCAGTCAGTCTTGAGAAAGAGCCAGGAGTCTCAGCTAAAACCTGTTCTGAGATTCACCCCTGGGCCAATGAAAAGTCAGTTTGAGGTCAGATTTCCTGCTTAAGTCCCAATGTTTGTGCTTCTCCCATGACCATGAGCAGAGAATGGGCCAGGCATTTTGATCCCTAAATCCCTGCTACTATTATCTAAGTTATAAAGAGTGGAAGAGTCCTTTTTACTGGCTAACCACAAGTCCAAATGAATAGACAACTGTCCACTAGTCAAGTTGGCTGTACACTGGGCACATCTATGCATATCCCCCATGGCACAGTTATTACTGCACTGTCATTTAGTACTTGCTTTTGGAAGTACTAAATGATGGTGCAGTAAAAGCCGTTACTGTGCCATCTTGGTGGTGCATGGTTATTTTTAGCAGCTACATCACCCTAGCAACATGCTATAACGAGGTGTTTGTCATGATGGCAGTATAGTGTCTGGGTCATGGTTTGTGCCCACCAATGCTATGCTGCCTAAGGGACAAGCTACATTGCCATAGCGCATTGCTGTGGCAGCATAGCGTCACATGTAGACATTCCCACTGAGTACATCACAAAGTAGTGAGACCCAAGTAGAGCAAACCAGTGGCTACAGGAAGGGAGTAGCAGGAGCCATCTTCCCAGAAAGCTAGGTGATCCTTCCCTTCCAGGCTTCTGGCACTTGTCCTTGTGCTCCCATCTCCTGGCTCTGCCTCTTTTAGCCCATCAGCTCCCATGTCTGAATGACTGTCAGGCCTGGCAAATGCAGCCCACCATCCCTACAACAAAGGAACTTTGTTAAAAGGGGAAAAGTTTCTTACTTTAGCGTCTCTAATTTGCAGTTTGGCTCCTTCAGTGCTTGACAGAGCAGGTAAATAGGGGACTGAGTCCCTTGTTCCCTAGAAAGCAAAAATACAAATTATTTTTTTTCTTTCTCCACAGATAGCTTTTAATTCTATTTTCCAAACAACAAATACTATCTTGGATGATGTAACCCTATATTATAGATCAGGCTATGCTGAAATATCAAACCATAAAAGCATGTCTGGTACTAAAGCAGAGTTATTTTAACTGTACCTAGTCAATACAATAATTCCTACTAAGTGGAATACATGTGATGTTTCAACCTCTCTTCCCCTGAATATTGAAACAAAAATCTATGCACTCTACAGACGCTAATGTCTCTGATGCTTATAACCTCCTGTGTTGGTCTGTAATTGTTTTAGCATTTCTGGGGATACAGTCATCAAAATTACACATCTTGCCACACACGTGTCATGGTAGGAGGTGTGATTGTTGGTATCAGAGATCAGATCCCACTATGGCTTTAAATGTTAGGACATAGGACAGAAGAACAAATAATTGTGAACAGAAAAAAGGAAAATCACATTCTGCCACCCTCCACTTGCATCCACCCCCCTCGTAGCCATGTCTACACATGCAATTAATGTTACTGAATATACTCCTGCTCAATTTGCACCGCAGTAAACTAATTCGGGCATCATCATCTGCATGTTCTTTTAATTGCACTAACTTACTTTGCCATCAAATAGCATCTGTGCTTGACAGGACTATCCTATGCCAGAGTAAACTAGTCTGTACCAGCCTAATAGCTGTGCACATGCAGATAGTGACGCTTTACTGAACAGTAAATTAGTCTACTGTGCAGTAAACATCTTGTGTAGATGTGCCCTGTGTAATCCAAAGACACCTTAACAGCTCTATCATTCACCTGGAGGAAAAGTCAATTTGTACTGCGCTAGGTTAACCAGCCATGCATTATTAATCAATAGAGAGCAAAAGTGTTTTATCTTTTGTAGAAAATCCATAGAGTTCTGGGTTTAGATAATACTCACTGGCACAACTGCTTTGATGGCCCTTGGAATTCTTTTTCCTCATGGCTTTCAAGTCTAAATCCACAGTGACATATAAGAAGTGACTTCATTTGGGGGCAAGATTTTACACAGAAAGAAAGAACCTGTTGATCCATTGGGGTCAGTAGCTTCCCCCGTAACTCTAATTTAGTGAAATGCATCAATGCATTTTTCACAAGTTGCTCTTCTTGGCTCTCATACAAACAGTACAATGCCTCAAGATCTTCAATTTGGTTATTTGCTGATGGATAAAATGAGCTAATCCAAGTTCCTACGTCTGTCTTCAGATTTGGTAACATTTTATAGCCAAGTTTTTCCTCTATGTCTTTCCTTCTGTTCTCATTTAAGAGACCAAACAAAAATCGCACAGTTAGCATCAAATAATGCCTAGACTTTCCATAGTATGCTAGAAGAGTATTCACCTCTCTTTTGGGAGTCACTGAATCCTTCCTTGTATCCTCATCCTCTTCCAGAACATAAAACAAAGCTGCAAAAAACTCTTGGAAACTTAAATGAATGAAGCTGTAGGCACTCACACTGCCAATGTCTCTTTGAAAAATGTTCTCATTCAGAAAGAGGGGGAGAAAGTCTGCCTGGTCTAAGCCATGCTTCTTGATATCTTTTTCCTCAAAGAGTATCTTCTGCTCCCAGATCCCATCCACAGCCAGAGAACAAAGTCTCCTCATCTGGGTTTGCATCTGCAGCTTTAAATTACTGCTAGAAGAGTCTTTTAAGCAGAAGAGGAACAGGATATACACTCCAGTGACTGTCTTTGAGGTCTGTACAAGATCTTCACCCCTTTCCATTTGTTGTTTCAGAACCGTGCAGATGATCCAACACATGATGGGGACAAAGCACATGGTGAAGAGAACTTCATTTTCACTGATAAAGTTGAAGGCATGCAAGGCTTGCCTGTCATTTCCAAAGAACTTGTAGAAATACTCCTCCCTGTCCTCTTCAGAATATCCCAGGATTTCTGCATAATAAGCACATTTCACATGCTGTCTGAGCTTCTCCAGAGCAATTGGTCTGGTAGTGATTATCAAGTAGCATTCACGGAGAACTGTTCTTCTAAATAAACTACCCAGTATGACTTCCACTGCTTTCTTCTCCCAGGGATCAGAGCACAGATCACTTTCAGGCTGATCCAAATTAAACCTCAGTTCATCAAAACCATCAATTATGAAGAGGAGCTTTTCTGGATGCATGAAAATGTGTTCAATTGGTGCATTATTAATTGGATAGTTTTTCAGAATTATATCTGCCACACTTTTGTCATTGGTAAGAAGGTTCAATTCCCTACAATTTATGTAGGAAACATAATCAAAATTTTCCTGGTAGAGCTTTCCAGCTGCCCAGTCCAGCATGATCTTTCTTGCTGTCACTGTCTTTCCAATTCCTGCAGCTCCCACCAGCACAACAGTTTCTGGAACTTGCCCATTTTTATTGGGGTTAAAAAGACTGTCTATTGTAATTGAAGAAATTGCTTGTTTCTTCATGATTTCTGCATGTCTCTGTCCCATGGCCATGATTTCATGTTCTCTTTCCTTTTCATGACGATGTTCATTAACCATAATCAGTTTTGTGTACCTGCTGTTTAGAGTCACAGTCTCACCAAGACGAGCATTCCTGTCTATTATGTATTGGTACTCTTTGAATATATATTCTCTATACTTCACTCTGTAATCTAAGCCAGTAACACAAAGTATTAGAAACAATGAAGCGTAACAGTCTGATAAATCTGAAAATATCTGTAATCTCTTCAAGAAAAACTATAAAGTGACATTTGTCTTATCCCTCTCATTATAAAGAATCCCAAGCTATTTATCAACAGGGAGCCTGGTTTTCCCTGATTTAAAAAAAACTCCCCAATTTTCAGTTAAAAGAAAGTAATCCCAAATCCACATTTTTCCATGATTAAAATGAAACATCACTATCTATAGATACCTAGATAGCTAGATAGATAGCTAGATAGATATTAGTGGTGTTCATTTAAATCACAGGACAATGTGGACTTGGGGTTACTTTTTTTTAACTGATATTTAGGGATTTTTTTAAATCAGAGAAAACCAAGATCCCTGTTTATGAATATGCCTAGTTCTGTAGCCCTTATTGAAATTATTCATGTGAGCATAGACAATTTTAATGGCTTCACCCATCACCAAAATGCAGCCATTTCTTGGATTCAACAGATCATCTAGTTGTAACCACACAACATTGCTATCTAATAATAGAACAGAAGTAGGGAAGAAAGCCATATGACATTTAATGTTCACTCATTCCTGTGATTTTTTTTGATTTTTTTAATTTTATTTATTTATTTATTTATTGCAATAATCAGCTTTCCCAATCTCTTTAGTGAGAATCCGTTTCACCAAATGTCATATAGTTTCATAGTTTCATAGTAGTTAGGGGTCAGAAGGGACCTGAATAGATCATCTAGTCTAACCCCCCGCCACTGGTTGGAGCACATGCTGGGATCACACAACCCCAGACAGGTGTTCATCCAACCTCTTTTTGAATTTACCCAAGTAGGAGTGAGGACCACTTCCCTAGGAAGTTGGTTCCAGATCCTAGCTACCCTGACAGTGAAATAGCGCCTCCTAATCTCTAACCTGAACATATTCTCCAGCAGCTTCTGGCCATTGTTCCTCATCACCCCAGGTGGTGCTGGGGGGAATAGGACTCTTCCTATTTGCTGCTGATCTCCCCTAATGAGTTTGTAGGCAGCCACCAAATCCCCCCTCAGCCTCCGCTTGCTGAAGCTGAAGAGGTTCAGGTCCCTCAGTCTCTCCTCATAGGGCCTACCCTGTTGCCCTCCAACCAAGCGGGTGGTCCTCCTTTGAACCCTCTCAAGGCAGGCCACATCCTTCTTAAAGTGCAGTGCCCAGAACTGGATGCAGTACTCCAGTTGGGGCCGGACCAATGTCGTGTAGAGGGGGAGTATCACCTCTCTGTACCGGCTTGAGATGCATCTTTGGATGCACGACAAGGTGCGGTTGGCTTTGCTGGCTGCGGTCTGGCATTGGCAGCTCATGTTCATCTTGGAGTCAATAACGACTCCAAGATCCCTTTCCGCCTCTGTGCTCACAAGGGGGGAGCTCCTCAGCTTGTATGTATGCTGTGGGTTCCTTCTCCCCAGGTGCAGCACCCTGCACTTATCCACATTGAAGCCCATCCTATTACTATCCGCCCACTTCTGTAGTCTAAGTCTAATTGCAGTCTCTCTCTCCCTTCAAGCGTGCCTACCTCTCCCCACATCTTTGTGTCATCAGCAAACTGAGACACGTGTTTTCCACCCCCTCGTCGAAGTCTCTGTTGACAATGTTGAACAGTGTAGGCCCCAGGACTGAGTCCCGGGGGAACCCACTGTTCACATCGCGCCAGGTCAAGTACGACCCGTCCACCACCACCCTCTGGGTGTGCCCCATCAGCCAATTTTTGACCCATCCAGCTGTGTAGGCAGCAATGCCACAGTCACTCAGTTTATTAATGAGAATGGGGTGAGAAACAGTGTCAAAGGCCTTCTTAAAGTCCAGAAAGACTACATCCACGGCGACACCATCATCCAGGGATTTAGTTACCTGGTCATAAAAGGCCATCAGGTTGGTCTGGCAGGACCTGCCTTTGATGAACCCATGTTGATTTCCCCTGGGCATGATCTCCCCTGCAGGCCCCACACAGATGTGCTCCTTGATAATTTTTTCAAGGATTTTCCCCAAGACCGATGTGAGGCTTATGGGCCTATAGTTTCCTGGTCCCTCCTTTCTCCTTTTTTTATAGATGGGGTCCACATTAGCTAGTTTCCAATCTCCAGGCACCTGGCCCGTGGACCACAATCGCTCGTACAGCCAGGCCAAGGGCACAGCAATGACCCCCGCCAGCTCCCTCAACACCCATGGGTGGAGGGCATCAGGGCCCGCAGATTTAAAAACATCCAGCCCTTCCAGAAGATTCCTAACTACTTCTGCGCAGACCCGAGGCCTGGCAGCGCTCTCCTCAAGATTGCCCTTACCTGTGGTGGGAGAGCTGTCCTGTTCCCTGTCCAAGAAAACAGAGGCAAAGAACTTGTTAAAAATTTTGGCTTTCTTGTCTGGCGTAGCCACAAGATTACCATTTGAGTTTAACAGGGGCCCTACATTACCCGGTGCCTACTTCTTATTCCCAATGTATTTGAAGAAGGACTTTTTGTTGTCCTTAATCCTGGTTGCTAGCCTGAGCTCCACCCCTGCCTTGGCCTTCCTAATGGCCCTCCTACACTCACGGGCCAAGGAGGAGTACTCCTCCTTGGTGATAGCCTCTCTCTTCCAGTGGGTGTATGCCTCCCTTTTGGCCCTCAGGCATTCTCAAATGCCTCTGCTGAGCCATGGGGATTTCAGAGCACTCTTACCCCCCTTCTTTCTCTCAGGAACTGTCACACTCTGAGCCTGGAGGATCGTCCCCTTAAGGTACGACCATCCCTCATGGATTCCCATATCCTCTACCTTTTGGGCCCTCAGTGCCTCCCCCACTAATCTCCTAAATTCACTGAAGTTGGCCCTTCTGAAGTCAGGGGATTTAGTCTTGGTATGGTGAATTCCAGCAGGCGATGATCACTGTCACCCAGGTGGTCAAGGACCTGCAGTGCCCTCACCAGGTCATCCCCAGTGGCCAAGACCAGGTCCAGCAAGGCATCTCCCCTAGTGGGGCTGTGCACCTCCTGGATAAGGTGGAGGTCTTGTATTTCAGCTAGGAACCTACGCGAATGGTCAGACCTGGCTGACTGCTCCTCCCAGCAGATATCTGGGTAGTTTAGGTCCCCCATGACAACGACATCCCTAGACCCAACTGCCTCCATAAGCTGTACTGAGAAATCCTGGTCCAACTCAACCCCTTGGCAGGGTGGTCTGTTCATTTCTCTCTCTCTCTCCTTTTTCTTTTAAGTATACTTCTAAGGTAGGAGGAAAATCAAGGGAAAATTAGGCCTGTTGTTGAATGGTGAGGGAAAGATAACATACTAGATGATGTGAAGAAGGGTGAAGTGTTTAACACCTGTGACTCTCTAGAGGTAAGGCTGGAAGAAACAATCAGTACCAGATATAACAGCTGCATTTCCTTTCTTTTATAGTCTAGTCCCTCTGCTTCTTTTGAGTTTGCCTTGTTGTAAAGGACATGGAATAATAGCACCACCAAAAGCAAGACAAGCATGTTTCCAAGAGATTGGTGTCAATCGCTGCCCCTCACACTCCAGGAAGGCCCTTCACCTTGAGTGTTATTCCAGTTTGCACCATTACATCTTTAATCTTTACATTTTAACATCCCTTACAGAAGCAGAACACTGATAGTCCTTGTCGCTCTGCTTTACCTGTGGCAGGTTAGGGTGCTTTTGGTGTCTTTGGGAAATATTCCTTGTAGTGGTGCAAAAGGGTTAACTGTATATTTCAGGAATAGGTTAAACAAGGACTTGTATAGGATGGTTTGGATAGAGATGATCCTGCCACAGGCAGGGATTGGACTAGATGACCTCTAACCCTACTTTTCTATGATTCTATGACCTAAGTAGTTTCCTATGTGGATATCACATACCATTTTCTGTCAGGTCCAATGATATTTTATTCAGGCCAAGATCTGAAAGGAAAATCACATTGAAACAACATTGTTAGAATCCATAGTGCATTTATGTTGCTTGAAAAGCCACTTGAGGATTGACTCCTGCAACTGTATCTCAAGTTTAAAAGAAGCAATCACTGAAGAACAGAGCAGATCAGGAATTTTCAACATGGTTTTTTGTTGCAGAATGTTGATTTGTTGAAGCTGAAACTTTCAGCTGGGATGGATGTACCAGTTATGGTAGGAATTAATTCTTAGACCCAGGCAAAGGTTTTAATTAAAACCAGAGCAACAGGGATGCTCTAAAAGAGACCATACCCCATTGTTCAAGGCATGCACCTGGGATTTGGGAGACCCAGACTGAACCCTTTGTCCTGCCAGATTCAGAGCTACCTGAGTGTCCCTAGTTGGTGACAATGTTTAGTGCATGGGTGTGGTTGCTCACATATAAGCAGCAGCCCTTGCAGCGCTCTGGGGTTTTCTCAACAAGACAAATCTCCCCTCTGTCTAGCCCCAATGCTTCTGACCCTTTGCTCCTAGCGTTCTAGTCTGGCTCTTGATTCCTTACTCCTAATTTCTGAGTCAGGATTGTGGTTCCCAAATCTGGTTCCCACCACCTACCTGGCTCCCTGTTCCCTACTCTGGTTCCTGCTTGAATCCTTACCTAGTGCCTAGGACTTCTGGCTCTTGGACCCCTGGGCCCCAGACCAGAGGCCCTGGCCTTTAGTACTGAGTCCCAACTAGCCCCATCCTGGTCACATCTCTAACAATCTGCCTACCTTACCCCATGCTATACTTAATTGGGCAACACGTATTATATACACATTCTTTCTTATTTAAATATATTGCACTTTAAGTCATTGAGAAGGTTTTAACCAGCTACTTTTATTGGCAAACATCTGTTAATACCTAAATTGGGGGAATGAAATATCCTCCCCCAGAGCCAAGAACCAAATGTGACTGCCATCACCTGTTATTGCTGGTGTCTTGGTAGGTTGTATGGCAGTGGTTTTCAAACTTCTTGGACTCAAGGCATCCTTCCAAAACTATTGTGAATTGAGTGGTACCCAATTTCAAAAACTAATGTATAGATGATATTGCTTTCGTCCAGGCAGAGGGGACTGGCAGTGGGGGATCATCCAGGCAAGAACAAGCCTGAGCCTCCGCTTGTCTGCTTAGTTTAGCTGCTTACCTCCTAACACTTAACTTATCTCTTCACACCTCACAGTACCCTTCAGAAGATCTGATGGCACCCCAGGGTGCCCTGGCACCATGGTTGAGAATCACTGGTCTATGGGCTCCAGTCTGTGATGATACTGAACTGCCCTTGGTCCTATGCACACACTCACATGACAAAGTCTGTCCCTGCCTGAAAGAGCTGACAGTCTGAACTAAATACATGCCCCCTGTACTATGGCTTGCAGGTGGCTAAACTCAAGAACTTGGCAGTCTTTGAAAGGGAAGTGAATCTAAGATCATCTCCTGAGAGCTCCATGGCCAGGGGCTCCATCCCAGAGCCCATGGCAGGAGCAAACCAGCTGATGTCCATTGTAGGGAAGAGGTGAAAGGAACAGGAATGAATGTAACAGGGTTGCATCCAGCTCCATCAGAGTACAATGAGTCTAATACTACTCTGATAAAGAGTGACTCTCCACTATCACTTGGTCTTGCACTCTTATGGGATGATGAAAAGCAGCCCAGGGCCCCTCAGGGTGGTTGGCTATATGGTTGTGTGCTTCATTGATTTTGTTCTTTCGATAACAATAGAGCCTCAAAGGAAATCTTGGGTCTGGGGTCCCAGAAAGGCAGCATAGGGGTTTTCAGCTGTCTGGTGATAATGTAACAGGCAATATACTCTGTTGCAATTAATTTCTGTTTACAGACCCTAGATTCTCTATTGGCACAGGTAAGAGCAGTAGGGGTTCCTTCTTTCCTTTGCTTCCTGCCAATGGTCCCTATGGACAGTCCACCAGGTGGGGACATAGTCCAGGTAGTCCTTTCTCCCTCTCTTTACCTATCACATGCCCTGTGGACTATGACATTGACTCACTACCACTGGAAATTCCTTCAGGCTGGGAATAGCTTCAGCTGGAGTCTAACAGGTTGTCTCTGTTCCCTTTACAGCAGTTGCAGAGAAAAACTAAGTGCAATAGTTCAGGGAATCTGGCATCCTGATAAGATTTAAAGTTTTTCATTTGAGCTATCAGACAGTTGCAAATGCACATGTGCAGCTGGGGCACGTTCCTGGTGTTACAATCATTTTAGGTGTCTTACCTTTCTCTCTCTCTCCTCTGAGTTTGGCAGCAGTATCTCTGCGATTGATTTTCATTAAAGCTTCTATGGCCACACTGACTGCAGTGTCTTCACCATAAAATCTCATCAGGAGGTTCTTAGTGTCTATCTTGTCAGCATTCTCCAGCTGACTTCGAGAAATATTACCTTTCACCTTAAATTTGGAATATAGCAATTTGTCTTTAAATTCTTTGAAGTCTTTCTCAGAGAGGTCTTCAAGGGCACAGAAGAGCAAGTCACTTACTCTGCTGCTCTGGTTTCCCATTACTAAGCATCAGGTCCTAAATAGAATTAATAAAGACCATAATTAGTAATAGATTCTATATAAGAACCTCTTTCCTCAGCTAGTAGAAAAAAAGCCTACCACAGTGTGTGAGTAAATTACTCATATCCCCCCAACTCACAGACAAGTGCATTAACTGTATCTTAAGGGACCTGAACAACCAGATACATCTCTAGTAAAATATCAGTTAAATGTGTGTGACCATAGTCAAACTGTTTTGTATATTCAGGGCTGTAGTAAGAATCACAGACATTTTTAATAATGCAATTACTTAAGAAACTGTCTCTTGACCCAGACTCCCCAGCCCTGTCTCCAACCTTCCTTTTGGGGGTGGGATGTCACTGAAAGGCTAACAGGTAGGGATCCTAGAAAAGAGAAGACTTCAAGGGGATTTGGTGGCAGCTTACAAATATATGTAAGGGGTGAGCATCAGCGGCTAGGTGAACAACTATTCACCAAAGTGTCCCAGGGGAAAACCAGGAGCACTGGTCATAAAGGTATCAGGCTGGGTATAATGAAAAACTTCTTCACAATTCATATAACCAGACTCCAGAAAAGACTCCCAGCAGGGGTGATGCAAGCACCTACTCATCAAAAGGAGACTGGACGCACACCTTGCTGGGGTTATTTGACCCCAGCAATCTTTCCTGCCCAGAGCAGGGGGCTGGACCCAATGATCACACGAGATCCCTTCCAGCCCTAAACTTCTGTGAATGGGTGATGTGACATGGGTGATCTCCACTATGCTTGTGGAGATTGACAGGGGAAATGACTCCTGCTGATCTCATCAGATGTTTCATAGGCCTTTAATACAGTTTACTGTGAGGTGCTGATCATAGGCTTATATGACCTGGTGAGTCTTCACAGGACAGCTCCTAACTCACTCCATTCTTTCCTAACAGGGAGTTTCCAGAGGGTTAAGATCCTCTTCTCGGGACCTTTCCTTTGGGGTCCCCTCAGGTTTCAGTCCATCTTGTTGCCCCTCGTGTTCAATGTGTGTAGGAAGTCTCTGAGTGAGACTGTGAAGATATTTGGAACAAGGTGCCCTCAATATGCTCATGTCACTCAGCTCTTTCTTCTTCTCATCTGAATTGGGCCCTTCAGTCTTCATTCTTATGTGGTTCCTAACTGCAACTGGGGATTGGATAAGAGTGAACCAACTGTAGCTGAATCCAGACAAGAAAGGAATGATAGTGGCTGGCAGACCTCATAACTTAGGAGGGATAAGAGCACCCACCAATGTTGGGGTTCAGCCTCCCTCTGTCACTCATTTGTGGCCTTGGTTCCTTTGCTGCACTTGGATGTTCAGGTTGTGGCAGTGCCTCGGAGCAAGTTTCACCAGCTCTATCTGGTAAGAAAGCTGCAACCAATTCTTTCAGATTTGGATTTTGCCACTGAAACAGGGAGCCCCTGCCGCTGTTTCTAGAAAGGGGGAAGCATAGCCAGAGTCAGGTTGCAGAGATCCTGAGAGCAAAGTGGCAGCAGGTGAGAGCTGCCCATGTGACCTGAGCCAGGGACTGAGAAAGAACAGGTTGCTAATGACTAAATCAACGGCACCTGAACCATGGGGGCAGTGAACAGGTCACATGACCGAATGGGGGCAGGGATTGGGGCATATAAATAGGGTTACCATATTTTCAATTCCAAAAATGAGGGCACCTATCGAGCGTCCGGGGGGGCAGGGCAGAGGGAATATGACTGTCGGGGGGCAGTGGTATGGCAGTGATATGGCAGTGCCCTGCCCATTCTGTTGCCACAGATTCACCCCCCACAGCCCTGCCAGTGCCCCTCACTCTTAACCTGCTCCCCTCAGACCTGCCAGAGGGACCCCAGCTACCCCATCCTGACCCGGCCAGAGCACAGTGGCTTAGAGTGAGTCCGGCCTCAGCATGGGCTGGAGGGAAGAGAAGGGGAGGCTTGTGACACCCTCTACCCTGGGCCAGGGCAGTTGTGCCATGTCAGGAGGTCTGGCAACAGTCCACTTCCCCTCCCACCTCCCCAGCATCTCCTAGCTGCTCCATCCCTGCAAGCACGGGCACTGGCCCCTTTGCTGAGGCCTGGCCTGTGCCCTGCCTCCTTTCCACTCATTCTTATTTGACTTTCTCTCTCCAGCAGAGAGAGGCAGGAACAGCCCCAGGGTCCCAGGCATAGGCTTTTGGTGGGGGAGCAAGACTGCGGGATGGGGGTTGGGCTGGGGCAGGGTCCGATCGGCCTTGCTGCTGGGCTGCTGGGTCCTGCTGCTGGCTTCCCCTGGGTCCTACTGCTGGCTTCTGTCATCTTTGACAGGCAGCCAGGCACTAGCAATGCATAGGGGGTGCACATGGGTGCACGTGCACCCCCTGAGATTGGCAGTGCACTCCCTGCTATTGGCCACTGTCGACAGTGCCAGCAGCGCCTGTGGGCAATTGTCACTCACAACCCCCACCCCCTCATCATCAAGACTACCAACAGTGTCTGTAGGCGGTTGCCGCTAGCCGCTGCTGCCGCCATTGGCAATATCTGCAGGTGATCACCAGCTGCTGGTTGGTGCTCACCAACCCCTCTGCCCCCCCACTGCTGATACCAGTGTGGCCACCTGTGAGAGCTCCCCGCTCACCACCGCCACATGCCTGCTGTTGCCACCACCATGCCATGCCCCACCGGCCTCTGGGGGGCACGTGTCATTCATGCAGCCAGAAGCAGATAAATATTAATTTTATAATTATTTTAGGGGCCCCACAGGCCAGATAAAATAGCCTGGTGGGCTGAATCCAGCCTGTGGGCCATATTTTGCCCATCCCTGCTCTAAAAAGATTAGTTTTCCAGAGATGGGGATGTTTAGATTCTTATTTAATTTAAAACAAATGCCAGTAAGGTTCATGTGGATGACCAACTGTCTCTTAAACAAATCATTAAGACAGTTCTGAAGTTTGCTTCAGATAACATATGGGAAAGATTCCATTCACAACAATGATAGGAGTGTTCAACACTGGCCAATTTTGGACATCTACCTTCAACCCAATCTTTGAAATCTCTGGCCTCAAACTGTCAAAGGACCTCCTGCAGATATTACTGGGCCACCCTGCAAAAGGACCTTATGCACCTACAGTGAGAAACCAGACCCATTCATTGAGGCCAAGGGCTCACCATAGCAAATTTTAAGACTATTGGGGCTGTAGGTACAGAAATGCACTTTTCCTGCAGCTTCATGCCAGTAGAAGAACAAGCCTCCTGACATAATTATTTTATATATTAAAAAAAAAAAAAAATGGGGTGTAATTTAGTCCAGCCCCCTGTTCAAGCCAGTATCTGAACCATCCCAGACAAAAGTTTGTCTAACCTGCCCTTAAAAATACCATATGATATAGTTTCCACAGGCTCTTTAATTCTTCCTAAAAGGGAATCTAAATTGCAACTAACTTTGTTGCAACTGAAGTCCATCATTACTTGTTCTGTTCCTCTCGGACACTGAGAACAGTTTGATTACCATTTTCTTCATTACAATGCAACCCATTTTGTATTTGAAAATTATCATCAAATCCCCTGGGCCGTCTTCTCTTTCAAAATAAACTAACCCCAGTTCTTTTAACTTGTCCTCCCATATTACATTTTCTAGCCTCCAATTGTTTTCATTGCTCTCCTCGAGACTCTCCAATTTTTCAACATCTTTCTAGAAGTGCCCTAAACTGGATGCAGTATGTCAAATGAGGCCTCCCCAGTACAGGTTAAAGGGGAAGAATCACTTCCCTTGACTTGCGTAAGATATTCCTGTTGATACTGCAGTGTTGACATATTCAACATGCAATCCACTATAACCCTGTCATTTTCTTCATTTCTGCAGATGAGGCAGCCATTAGCCATTTTGTATTTCTGCATTTGATTGTTTCTTCCTAAGTGTAGTACTTTGCACATGTCCTTTTTGATCTTCATCCTATTTATTTCAAAAGGGTTTTCTCTGTCCCCTTAGGGCGTGTCCAGATGAGCATACATATGTCTCTTGCCCCATTTCAAACCCCTTTGAGACAGGGCAAGAGGCACATGCAGGAATGAAAAAATGTTCCCCATGCTGCAAACTTGCAGTGTGGGGAGAAAATTAGACCCCTGGATATCCAATGGTCAAACAAAAACCCAGGGGAAAAAAAACAGGTCACAGCACAGTCCCAGACCATGCCCTGATGCAACTGGAGGTGCAGTCCTCCGGAGATGCTCTGGCACAGTGCCAGAGTGTCTCTATGATAGGCCCTTTCCCCAGTTCTGAAGCACACTGCCTGCCCATGCCGGGCAGGCATTGGTGCAAGCTGCAGGGAGCTGGACCTGGCCTTTGCCAGGTAAGCAGGGGGTTGTGGGGCTGGAGGAGCAGGGAGGGAACCATCCTCGTGTCCCCCCACCCTGTTCCTTCTCCCAGCTCCGTGCTGGCTCTCTCAGCCCCCACACTCACCAGCAGTACTAGCGGCATCTGCGGGAGCTCCCCACTTACCACTGCCACCATACTCCTACCACCGCCAGTGCCACCATGCCCCGCCATCCCCCATTACCCACACAGTGACTCATATCCCCCACATCCCTCCACACCCACCCACAACCCCCCTCCCCCCTCCCACCCCGTCTTGCAAACCCCACATCCTCCCATCACATACCCACCATGTGATAAGGGAACCCAAAGCAAACATTAAAACATATAGATATTTAGGATTAATTTTTATTATGATGCTAGAGACACTGATAGGCTTCCAAATTTCTTTAACATCGTAAATATAACAATAAAACATTGCCCATCTGATCAATCCCCCTTTCTCTCTCTCTTTTGTTCTAACTGTGGAAGAATGTGGGTTTTGGGGTATTTTAAAAAGTGAATTTTGGATGCTGCTTCAGCAGTCTAACTGACACAAGGGGCTAGTGTCCCCAGGTACCAATTGCCTGGGCCCCAGAAGCTCCTGAGGTCAAGTAACCCTGAACTGCTGGTCAGGGCAGCTTTTTATACTGCTGGGGACAGCACAGGTGCTGGCCCCGGGCTCTAGCTCCCCCTGGCTGCAGATCCAGGAGGAGCCAGGCAGGGTTAGTTTGCCCCAAGTGGCACAATTTGCTCCACAACAAAGTGCATGTCCGAGCACGTGCGCTGAGGCAAAAAGCCCCAGGTCAAATTTGCACTGCTTCTATTTGAGGTGCTGCAAGTGCACGTGCTTGCATGTGTGGATGTGCCTTTAATGTCTGCTTCCCCACCCAGCTTGATGTCATCTGCAAATGTATTCAGTAGATGCTCAGTTCCATCTTAAGTCTTTTCTCACTAAGGACAGACCATAGCAAGCCCCCTTGATACCAATAAAGTAATAAGAGAAACTATTCCAACTCAGTTTAGTTATTTGATGAGCATTGCAAGATGGAGACTGAGGTATGGTGTGACATCTCTCAGCAACTTGTGTAGAGAAATAGACTTTGGACTGGGAGTAGCAGTACCTGGGCCTTTTAGGACAGTTATTGGCAGATGTTGCTTAAGGGATTGGGGTCAATGTTTTCATGAATTTGTTGTCCAAACCCCAGTTATTTACTCAAATTAAATGATTTTTAGAGTGTTGAAAAATGTCTCAGGAAAGGTACTGCCAAAACTAGAAGACTGAATCAGCCCTCTGGTCACCAGTGCCTTGCTGATGTAACTCCCAGTGCACTGAAGTGAGGAATCAGGCCTGAAAGATCTAGTAAAACCCATAGGTACAGGGTGGCAGCCAGGTTCTAAGCCACTGAGTATTTGTGATGTGCTGTTCTTCATATTACACTAGCTTTTTCTAACAAAGTCTTGCTGTACTTGGAAGCCACATAGAAATACTTACTTTACTCTTTAATGCAAGAAGTCATAGTAAGATTCTGAAAATATGTATTTTCTAATGCTTTTATGAATATTTCCCTAAGTACTAGATCAGAGCTCAATCCTGCTATTTTTTTTTCACATCCTAGTCTCATTTGTTATAACCAGACCACGAACAGGAAATTTTATGATGTATGAACTAGAAACACTAAATCAGAGACACAGAAGCCAATAGTGCCATTTTCAGCAGGAAAAAAGTGGACAGCAATGCATTTAAATGCAAAAACACATTCAGGTAACACACACCATGTGGGATTTACACCAAGGATCTCAAAATAACACCAACTGGACTATAGTAAATTGCACCTGTTGCACCTGTGAGTGTACTCTGACCCTGTGAAAGTCCACAGGCTCTCTTAGGTTGTATACACTTTGATACCAAATTCAATCAGATAAATAAAAAGAGCTTACTAGGGAACAAAACCAGAAAGATTCAGTGGAACAATCATAGCTTGTTCTTCACCTCCATTCAGAGATCACTGCAAATGGCAAACATTCTCCCTTTGAGGTCTCATATATCACGAATCAAAGAAAAATGTGATCTTGAAGACATACCTCCTCTCTTAAAGCAGAAGATCAGAGACTTCTCTGCATACAAGTCCTTCTTCTGTTGCACAGATGACTCTGGCTTTCTTTGTTAAACCAGAACAAAAAATTCAATAACAATATCATACACTGTGAATTTGAATTGAGGCACTGAAAACAGCTTTTTTAGGCAGATGGTTTAGAACTTCCTTTCAGGGTAATATGTTGTAACACTGCTCACTGCATTCTGACAACACCAGAGAGCATTTCACTTTTTATAGCCAGGTTCTGCATTTTCTATGGGTTTAGATCAGTGGCTATTAAATCAAGCACTTCTTTTCCAGTAAAAGACAGATTTTTTAAAAATTGGATAGAAGGTTGCAAATATGTAGCAATTCTTAAGAGTAGAAAGAAAATTACATTTTGAACACAGCCCAAATACTGAGACCTTTGGAAATGAAGAGCCAAGGCATGCTAAATAGTAATGGAGGGCATGAATAGATGTATAATAACATTTTTTAAAGCTTTATTTTGTTTTAGTGGAGCTTTTTGATTGGGGGAAGCCTTCCAATTTAGGAGTGAAGTCCAGTTGATCCAGTGTAACTGTTTCATTTGTCCACAACTTACTAACAGTAAGTAAATTTAATTTGCACGAGTACCCTCCTCCCTGAAGGAGGGAGGTAATTACTGTGGGCTAGTTTCACATCATGCACACATGAAACAGTATTACCTGAGTCTGCTGCACAGTGCAATGTTTTGACTCTCTCCCCACCTCTGATTCTTAAAATGTTGTAGCTGTTTCTTCTGTCCATGGCCTGGACTGTATTATTCCATAACAAACATATTTGATGAAACATGAGGTATGTCCCACCCTGCCCTGTATCATATAGTGTGAATATATGCACCGCACACATCCTATATGTGTTACCTTCTTAGTTCAGTGTTCTCCATTTTATCTTTCCTAGACAAGACAACAGTACTAATCTGCTGCATCTTCAATTGCAAATACATAAACTACAGCTGGATGGCTACCATGACAAAGGAAACAGCAAAACTTACTCTCTTTTCCTTGTCTTGTACCTGGCACCAGAAACTTTGAAAATAAAAACACACCCTATTTTCAAATTGAGCTAAAAACATACCTTTTCCATCACAGGTTTTTCTCCCAACTCTAAGATAGTGACAAGAAACAAATGAGAAAATGTAACTCTAGGAGAAGCTGAGAAGCATTGCCTTTCACCAACCTTAACTTGAAATATCTTCAAATTCCCTGTTTTGTAGGTTATACTTATAAACAGCAGACTTCTCAGCTCAAGAGTATAACCACAGTCTGAGCACAAAAATGTTAGCTCAACATGTAGACTGAGCAGGCTTGAGATAATGCACCCAACAGTCTTTGCTGGTTCCTGTTCCCTTATTCTCTGTGTAGTTCTGTGTCAGTTGTAGATTTTGCAAGTGCCACAGATCCCACCATCTGGACTGACCATATCCCTTCTTTATGTCTTATTCCAGGACAGGCTATAGCTATCAACCAAGACCTGAGTCTTAAAAATTAACCCTGAACGATTATCTTCATGTTGTTTCAAATTTTGACTACATTCTATTTATTACAGTTGCTTCCTGTTGCCTGAATGTCTGTTATCTGATTCCTTTCACTTGAATTTAAAATGTTGGAAAACATTAAATATGCTCAAAATGAAAACACACAAAGGGTCAAATAAATCCACTCATTCAGCCCAAAACTTCTGTTTTCAAAACTGCCAGCAAACAGAGAAATCTCTTTATTTGGCCAGTTCCCTATATAGTACACAGCCTGCTACATACTCTCAGACCAGCATCCTTCATTTATATTATGTCGCATACTGTATCCATGCTCCTGCTTCCTTCTTCCATCCCTCCCTGCTCCCACCCTCACTCACAGGCAGATCTGGTGCAACAGCTGGAAAACAGAGGAAGTGACAGAGCATTCCTGTCCTTTACAGTGTAGAGATTTCTGTGTGTCAATAGAGACTAGAGAAGAAAACTATCCCAGGATCACACTTGCTCCTGTCCCAGAGGAATAGGAAGACTTACTAAAGAGCCATACCTCTCCTGCTCTGTTCTCTCATATAAGAAAACTGACTGCTCTTCAGAGACAAAGACTCCCATCTAAAAATGCTTTAAGTGATGCACAGTGCCTTGCATACTAAGCTCACCATGAAGCACGGAAAAGTCCTAGTTTCATCTGAGCTACAATCCATTTTTCCTCATGTCAAAAGTACCGGACAGCCTCCACAAACTGGTTAAATGCTCAAGACAAAAATTAAACTAGTTTCATTTTCTAAATGTAATCTCTGGTCATTTCCTGACTCCTTGTCCCTCTCTTCTCATCTCAGCTTTGGATTCGTTCCTTCACCTGTATTTTTCCCCCTTGTATTTCAAAAGGAAAATATTGAGTGCCCTGCTATTCAGCAAGAAAGGGGACAGCAGGTTTCTGAAATGAATTCTAAAATGTCCCATGTGTCAAATGTCCCATATGTCCCATGTGTCAAAATGTTCATACCTGGGGCATGTGTAGATGAAACAGGGGCCCTAAATGAAGCGGTGGGTTTTTCAAAACACCACTTCAATTCAGGACAAAGTAAACCCCCATGTTGTGTACACCCGTGTTTTACCTGCCTCTCTGGTGGTGGGGAGGGGAGGGTGGGCTGCTGGTGGGATACCTGCCATGGATTTGGGAGTATCTGAAGCCACAGGTCAGGGGGCGCTGAGGGGGGCTGGGGGAGCAGGCAGGGGATGGGGCCTGTCAGGGGTCCCCCCATGGTCCCCTCCTCCCCCCTCCAGCCTCCTCTTTCCTGCCCCCTACTTACCAGCATGGAGTCTGGGTCCAGCTCCCTGCTGTAGCCAACGGGGCCTGACCGAATTGCTGAAGCTCTCTGAATCTTTTCCAAATTGTTTCGGAGAGCTTCGAATCAATTCACACCTTTTGTCTGGTCCCCTGATTCGATTCAGATTCAGAGATTCACCACTGAATCAAGCCAAATCTACATCGAATTGAATGAGCATCCGAAGCTTCGCACAGCCTTATAAAATATCATTTACTCTACTGAGGCCCAGCCCAATGAACTATATGGTAAATCATGAGCCTTTAAGCTTTGGATTAATATTGTGCATAGTTTGTACTTCTTGGTCTCTTGTGGACTCAGATCAAGTGTAATCACTGCACAGCTCTGTTTCCCAGGCCAAGATCATCTTGAATGGCATTGTGTAGTAGAGGGTAGAGACCTGTCCAATTCACTGAAGAAAGGACACCTTACAAGAGTTTACGATAGCTTCCCAATGAGAGGATCTTGGATATACACCTATTTTAGGGAAATAAGGGATTTCTCCCCAGCTTGCTCCTTTAGCCTTTGGGCTAAGGGCAAGTGAGACACGAGGGCATCCAAACTCCAAGACCTCCAGGCTTGGGGCCTGTGTGTTGGATGCCTGCCATGGATTTGGGAGTATCTGAAGCCCCAGACTGAAGAGTCTGGGAAGGAGAATACTTGCCAGCGGTAGTGCCACATAGACTTGAATGATTGAGTTCTGCTCAGCTGATAGAATTTGGAACTGATTTGGCTAATTTGGCTTGAGATATGAAATTTAAATATAAAAATATATATATAAAATTATAATTGGTATATATATTTAAATATGTAATAGGTGCCAAAATGCTGCTCAGAAGTATGTTTATGAAGTGCCTCTGCTGAAACTTGCAGAAATTTCAAAAAGGTAACGCATCAATTCTGGATGAACTCATTCTATGGCTACTATATGGAAATTACTACAGATATGTTTATTTCTAAATCAGTGTTTTCAAATTTGGTCCTCACTTTCATGTGCTTAAGGAGATCAGGGTCTATCAGTAAAGAGGTGGGAAGAAGCTGTAGGAGAAAGGAGCTGGAGGGAGGCAGAGGGCAAGCGGGGCTATCTGCCCCCCCTCCCACACACACACATTTATTTTCCCAGCTATAGCAGTGGGAGGTGGACAACTTCAAGGCAAACCTCCAATAATAAGATTCTATACCTGGAAAATTATAACAAATTTATAAATTTTCCATATATAGAATCTAATTATTGGGGGGTCATCTTATATTCAGAGCTGTCTGGTATTTAAGTTAACATGGTACATTGGGAAAAATGTGTTCATTTCCTGTGAGGGTCTTGGTAATGTCCTGGGGAATCTCAATAAGGTACATTGTATGGAAATGCAAAGTCATTTCCATTGCTGGTGTTCTGGTTCTTTCTTATTTAGCAAATGGTATCTAATGTTTCTGTACAATCCCCATCTTTCTTTTTAACTGAAAATATCTCCTAATGCCTAAAACTATGTCCAAAGTCTGTGAAAATCAAAACTCTTCTGAACTGGAAGATGAGTGACAATATTTTTCTCATGCTTGAGTATCCAAATGTATGCTTTGTTAAGTTTTTGTCCTAGTCTGTTGACTACACTTGGCAGAAAACCATCCATCAATAGTGATAACAATGAATCCAACACTGGCAATGTCCTGTAGGGACAATCTCTCCCCTGCAGCTTAAATGCATTACATAGAGTCTCATGCATGCTGAACTCTCCTTGCAGCACTGAAGAAGAATGGTTTAGCTGGTGCTATGATCACATTTTCTTTGTCTCAAATTGAGTGAACAGCTTTCAGAAGTTAGGAAAATTCTCCCAGACTACAAAGGAAGGAGGTTTACTTTGTTAAAGTAATCGCTGCCCATTTCCTGCCTCTCTTTCATACTTAGCCTCCTGAGTTTGCATTATACTCATTACTCCACTTCTTTCCTGTTTTTGAAAACAAAGTACTAATTCTTGCTTTATCTACCAGTAATAAGAAATGATAGGGAAGTAAAAATTAAAGCTTATAAAAAAGCCATCCTCATAAATATCCAGGGTGGGCAAAAAAACA